>NW_026775571.1:71900247-73289747 GCF_030987335.1 Cornus florida | reverse complement strand
AAAGTGGAGAAAGAAAGGAGTAAAAATGAATCAAGTTGTGCAGCTGAAAAGTTCGATCGATCTAACTTAGAGTTCGATCGATCGAACATCTATGATCAATCACAGTACTTCTCGATAGATCCAACCTTGGCCTTTGCTGAAATTCCAAGTTCGATCGATCGAACATCACCTTCGATTGATCGAACCCTATTTTGTCCTATTCAAATGATTGATCTTATCCACAGCTGTACGCCTACCAACCACTTTTGTCTTTTTCCCCATAAATATCTTGAAAATATCCCAGCCTTGTCATTATCTGGAGGAGTCAGACCACTTTGATCGATCCAAGATGCAGTTCGATCGATCGAACCCATTTTCGATCGATCCAAGTTAAGGTTCGATCGATCGAACTTCCTCCAGCGAGAAAAAATTAAAGTCCAGCTCATTTATTCCGTCCTTCATCCAATCATTGGAGGATATGCCTTGCACGACCACAGCTCATCATGGGGTGTATTTGACCTACCTATATAAGGAATATGATACACTTTTTGAGGGAGTCTCTTGTCACACATTGAAAATTGATCTTAGAGGCTCTTCTTGGAGAGGAGGAAGGAGGGAAGCTAGAGCACCATTGGAGGAGATCTTCACCAACAAGGAGCAGCCATGGAGTTAGCCCTTGAGGGTTGGATCATCACTACCATGAGTGGCTAGACATCCTCTTGGGGCTAGAGTTAGCCCCAAGCATGCTTTCTATACTCTAATCTTGTGTATTATTGAGGGATTAGTGTTGTATGATACATCTTGATATTCATGTATATATAAATCTTGATTATTTCACGGTTTGTATGGTTTAATGCTTCCAATTGACTATTCTATTCTATCCATATGTCTATGTATGCTAGAGTAGGATATTCATGTGCTTATCCCTAGATTTAGTGTTTTTGATGCATGTCTATGTGTATTGATGCTATAGATCTAGAGATTATCAAGATGATATGCTTAATGAATGCTATTTTGGTTCATTTGATGGTTTATGCCTATTCTTGATGGTTTGTGCCTCTCCCCTAGTCTAGATAGCTTTATTTTCATGCTAGTAGTGTAGATTTAGTGTAATGGTAGTGTAATGTTAGATGGGAGGACAATCTACTCTTGATGTTTGATGTTCCATGCTTGTGAGTCCAAATGGCATATTCCTCTAATATTGTGTTGTATGTGGATTGTGAGCTTAATGAAGGATTAATGACTTGTTTTGATCTATTGTGCTATCCCCATGTTGTCTAGACAATATATGCTCTATTGTTTAGATATATTGTGCTCTTCACATAATGTTTAGACAATACTTGCTTGATTTGTCATCCTTGCCAATTGAATCAACCTAATGCACACACACCCTTATCATATTGCAACATATCCATTACCCTCAATTGATCACTTGTTAGTAGTATAAAAAAGTATTGCTTGGTGGTGATCTCTACACCCCAAGACCTCTCTCTCTCTTGTTTACTTCATATTATTTTATTTAGTTGAATTCAATTTAGCTTAATCAACCAACAATCAATTGTGTGATCACTCGACCTACTAACCCTAATTACCATAGTTTCACAATTCGATACACCATCTAATCCCTTGGGACGATCCCTACTCGCCCTATCTATATTTTATATAGAGAAAGGTAGTAGTGGCTTTCTATAAATGTAAAACTTGGCCACCTTCTAAATTCACAACTCTTCAAGCATGACTTGGTATCGCGACCCTTGTAAAGGACCGGTCAATCTACTCAGTAAGCGATAGTATTGAATTTATGATACAGTGAATAAAAAATTTATTATGTACTTGTATTGAAATATATATTTACATATGCATCATCCTGAAGAGGGATTTTATGGTCTGTCTTTATTTTGTAAGCTGGCCACTTCTCTTTCTCTAGGGCAACCGCAATAAACTTTTTCTGTCATACATATCAACCTGAAGTAAGTATGCATTTCTCATAAAACAAACTTTAACAAATGGGGTTAATTTCATTAGATAGATGTCTACCACACAATTACTAAATGCTTTGTAGCTGTGTGATTTTTCAATTCCACATAGGTAGTCACCTACTTTGTTGGGCCAGTTGATAACGAGTACAAACCTGTTGATCTAAGATACCTATCTTAAAGTTTGCTCTTTTAATGACAAAATGCAAACTAAAGGCTTAAAACAATTGTATATCATTGGCTCAACACTTGAAGGTTCAGCCTATCTTGAGGTTTGCTCTTTTAATGACAAAATGCAAGCTAAAGGCTCAAAGTAATTATATATCATTGGTTCGGCACATAAATGTTTGGCACCTACAAAGGTTCGGCACTTAAAGGTTCGGCACTTACATATGGTTCAGCACTTATTAAGTAGCTTCAGCACCTATGGTTCAACACTTACTGAGTAGGTTCAGCACCTATGGTTCAGCACTTACTGAGTAGCTTTACAACTTATAGGGTAATGAAACTCATGGTTCAGCGCAAGCTACAGGAAAGTTCTATTATTTATCTACTAAAGGCTAAATGCATGTCTATACAAGGCTGAAGGCTGAAGGCTGAAGGTTAAATGGGCTACAGCAAGCAACATCTGGTTTTAGCATTTCTATATAAGGCTGAAGGCTAAAGGCTAAATGGGTTGCAATAAGCAACATCTGGTTTAAGCAACAAGTGTCAAGTTAAAGGGCATTTTTGGAAGTCCATATACAATTGTGGTCATAAGGTTATATAATGAATATTCAAATGACACGTGCACAGTGGTCCTTTAGAGAGAGTGTGACACAAGTTGTACAATGAATACTCAAATGCCACATGGCATAGTGGTCCTGCAGAGAGAAAGGTGCATGGCTGTCCATTGGCTGTAGTGAGAAAATCTTATCCATAATAGGGCTGCAATGAGGACCCTATATATATTCTGTTATAGCATCTATAAAAGGTCTGCCTCCTCTAAGAAAAAGGGCTTCAAAATGAGCTAAAAAGAAAGAACTCTCGAGATATCAAATAAAGAAATTTTTCTTGAGAGATTAGTGTATCAGGAGGGCTGAATTTATTCTGTGAAATGCACTCGTAAATGTTTATAATCTGAAGATGAAGAAGAGGGCTGGCTGCTGCTGTTTTTCTCATGTAAAGAAAGGTTAAAGAGGTCCAAAGCTGCTGTGGTCACTTCTGGAGTTGTTTCAAGGCTTGAACAAATGTATGTTGATGTTTTACAACTGCTGAAGGTGACTGGGACTACAAATTGAGGCTGGTATTGAATTTCACATCTCAAACCTCCTTCCTAGCTTGATTTTCTGATCTTTGCTTCTGTAACTGAACTACCTTGCTTTAACCTGCTATGAACCTTGTGGTTAACATCTGAGCATGATTACTTTAATGATCTGAAGCTGTAAAAATTGGATTCATCTCAGAGAATTGCTTAGTTTCAGCTTTGACCTTAAGAACCACACTAAACCAAGGTGTTCAACTTGTTTAGTTGAGACTTGAGAATTGAATTGAGATATCCATGTTATTATTACTGAGATCATCATTTGAATATGAGTGTTATAGCTATATAAGATTGTGAGAAACCAGAAAAGGCCTGAGTAAAGTCGAATTTCAAGTTTGATCCTTAGAATCAGGTTGCTGCTGTTTTTAGTCTGAACTAACCTGATGCATGTTGTTTACCTCTGAAATCTACATTGAATCTTTATGTCTTGCTTGGCTCTTGAATCTAATATGTTAAGCAAGTGTAAAGGGCTGTTTGAGAGTTAAGGTAATAGAAGTTTAAACTGAATTGAGAGTTACATTGTCTAAGCATTGGTGCTGTTGCTAGTTGAAATATTCTTCAGAAATAGGTTTATTATAGATTTTGGGGATAAAATTGAAGTGCCAAATGAAGTGCTTGAACTCTGAGCTTTTGTGAGAAGATAAGCCAAGTATGTGAGAATATTTTCCAAGCCTGAGACCTTACTGAATACCATTTATACCCTCAGTTTAGAGGCATCGAAGTGGCAATAAAACAGATCCTGTGTTGAGCCTATTTGTTACTGGTCTATACTGAAATATCCTAATCTTAATGGGCTTATTGAAGACATTGTTTGTGCAAGTGTGCTATGATCATGTGAAGCTACTGTGGATATATAAGAATTATAAGTGCTGAAGCCACAGGGTGATTTGATTGATATACCCTTGAAGAGGGTTTGAAGCCTTGTTAGTAGCAATATGTTGTATACTTGCTACTTGTTGTCCAAGACTAATCTGAACTAGCTTGTTGAGCTGAAACAAGGTTAAGTGAACCTAGTTTAATATTCAAGTGAAGCTGTATTGTGTTGAGGGAGGTTTATCCAATTAATTACAGAAAATAGTAAGCTAGGATTTCAATTCATTCCACTTAAGGCTATGTATTGCATTCCTACATTGTGTTGCAGCTTAAGTGTATTGTACTTTGTGTATTGACACTTAATGTAAGTGGTTGTGAGGCTTTACATCCTCACCCCATTGTTGAGTTGTGTTGACACTTATTGTAAATGGCAGTGAGGCATGATCCTTCACCCTATTATTGAGTGGTAATGAGGCTTTACATCCTCACCCCATTGTTGAGTGAACTTTGACAGCTTATTGGGTCCAAATGTGGTTGCTTTGGACAAGGGGAGTGTGTGGATGCACTGAAGTGTCCTAGTGTGTGTGAATTGGTTGTGAAAGCTACTGTCTATTCTGGTGCCTGGGTGTGTGCAGAAAGTGAGACAACTGAATGTGTAAAAAGATACATACAACTAGTGGAGGCTTTTATTGGCTAAGGCCAAGAACCAAGGTTTTTCCCTATTGAGAGGGTTTTCCTTGTAAATCTTGTGTTGTGTTGAGTAATAATTATTCTTATTCACTTAAGTGTGTTTTGATTCCAAAATAATCTTGAAAAGAGGAAGGAATTTACTTAGACCAATTCACCCCCTCCCCCTCTTGGTTTAACAATTGGTATTAGAGCGTTTGGTCTACTATCTTGAGGTTTAATATACTTACATTAAAGATCCTATTAATGGAAGAAGGGCTTGATCCAAACACTACACCTATCTTGGATAGTTCAAGCTATAAAGATTGGAAAATTAGAATGGAGTCTTACTTGATTTTCCTATCCTATGATGTATGGAATGCAGCTCTAAATGGTGAAGAAGTTTAAGATTCAGAAGAGTTCTTTAATCATGATCTCAAAGCAAGATAAATGTTGATAAGTGGGCTCAATCTACTGGATTTCATAAAAGTCAGACATTGTAAATCATCAAAGGATGTTTGGTACACTCTTGGAGCTATTTATGAACCAAATGAAAACTTTGAAGAACCTGTAGCTTCAAATACTTCAAGAAATGGTGTATTCACTCATTTCACCAAAGCTTAAAATGATGTTTGCATTGAATTGTTCAAGTCTAAGCTTTCAAGTTTGGTTTTATTCTCACTTGTTGTGTTCAGCATATTGAAGCTCAGATCAAAGGATGTCTTGAAGAAAAGGAAAATTGAAAATAAAAGCAGGCTACTGTTGTTTTTCTCATGCAAAGAAAGGTTAAGGAGGTCCAAAGCTGCTGTGGTCACTTCTAGAGTTGTTTCAAGGCTTGAGTAAATGTATGTTGATGTTTTACAACTGCTAAAGGTGATTAGGACTATAAATAGAGGCTGGTATTGAATTTCACATCTAAAACCTCCTTCCTAGCTCGATTTTCTGATCTTTGCTTCTATAACTGAACTACCTTGCTTTAACCTACTATGAACCTTGTAGTTAACATCTGAGCATGATTGAAGCTGTTAAAATTGGATTCATCTCAGAGAATTGCTTAGTTTCAGCTTAACCTTAAGAACCACACTAAACCAAGGTGTTTAATTTGTTTAGCTGAGACTTGTGATTTAAATTGAGATTTCCATGTTATTATTACTGAGATCATCATTTGCACATGAGCTATATAAGATTGGGAGAAACCAGAAAAGGCCTGATCAAAGTTGAATTTCCAGTTTTATCCTTAGAATCAGGTTACTGCTATTTTTAGTCTGAACTAACCTGATGCATGATGTTTACCTCTGAAATCTACATTGAATCTTTATATCTTGCTTGGTTCTTGAATCCAATATGTTAAGCAAGTGTAAAGGGATGTTTGAGAGTTAAGGTAACAGAAGTCTAAACTAAATTAGGAGTTACATTGTCTAAGCATTGGTGCTGCTGCTAGCTGAAATATTCTTCAGAAACAGGTTTATAATAGATTTTGGGGATGAAATTGAAGTGTCAAATGAAGTGCTTGAACTCTGAGCTTTTGTGAGACAATAAGCCAAGTATGTGAGAATATTTTCCAAGCCCGAGACCTTACTGAATACCATTTATACCCTCAGTTTAGAGGCATCGAAGTGGCAACAAAACAGTTCCTGTATTGAGCCTATTTGTTATTGGTTTATACTGAAATATCCTAATCTTGCTGAGCTTATTGAAGACATTATTTGTGCAAGTATGCTATGATCAAGTGAAGTTGCTGTGGATATAGAAGAATTGTAAGTGCTGAAGCCACAGGGTGATTTGACTGATTTACCCTTGAAGAGGGTTTGAAGCCTTATTAGCAGCAATCTATTGTATACTTGCTGTTTGTTGTCCAAGACTATTCTAAACTAGCTTGTTGAGCTGAGACAAGGTTGAGTGAACCCAGTTTGATATTTAAGTGAAGCTATATTATGCTGAGGGAGGTTTATCCTATTGATTGCAGAAGATAGTAAGCTAGGATTTCAATTCATTCCACTTAAGGCTGTGTATTGCATTCCTACATTGCGTTACAGCTTAAGTGTATTGTACTTTGTGTATTGACACTTAATGTAAGTGGCTGTGAGGCTTTACATCCTCACCCCATTGTTGAGTTATGTTGACACTTATTGTAAATGGCAGTGAGGCATGATCCCTCACCCTATTATTGAGTGGTAATGAGGCTTTACATCCTCACCCCATTGTTGAGTGAACTTTGACAGCTTATTGGGTCCAAAAGTGGTTGCTTTGGACAAAGGGAGTGCGTGGATGCACTGAAGTGTCCTAGTGTGTGTGAATTGGTTGTGAAAGCTAATGTCTATTCTGGTGTTTGGGTATTTGTAGAAAATGAGACAGCTGAGTGTGTAACAAGATACATACAACTAGTGGAGGCTTTTATTGGCTAAGGCTAAGAACCAAGGTTTTTCTCTATTAAGAGGGTTTTCCTTGTAAATATTGTGTTGTGCTGAGTGTTGATTATTCTTTTTCATTTAAGTGTGTTTACTTAAACTAATTCACCCCCTCCCCCTCTTGGTCTAACAAAACCAATGTTTGTTAATGATTGAAGGAAAGAATAACTATATAGTAATGAACATAAAGTTAGGGACAACAAAACATATTGGTTAACAATAGGACGATTCAATCATTCGTACTTAAAACATCTTCTACTTTACTATAATGCACAACAAATTACTCCAAAATCATTAATCTAACCAGCTCGAAATCCTTGAACACCATCAAATCTTTAAGCTTACATACTTATTTGTATTGTTCCCAGACTTTTTTTATTAGAGGCATGCACTTCTTTGCAGTGTCATATTTAATGACATTATGTTCATTCATAAACTGGACAACACAATTATCAAAATAGTAGTGCTTTAAATTCCCTCCTTGCTCTTGGTTCAACACCATTGCCCAGAATTTGACCATCTAAATTGACAAATGCAATTGTAATAGGTTCATCATATCATAATCGTAAAAATACATATAAATTAATTAAAATGTGTGGTGTAAATGCACGCACCAAGTTCGAGATCCAGTTCGGGTGAAACAACTTGTGTATGTCCGTCCGAGAAAAATACATATCGTATATGGAAACCAGAATTTCACTAACAAATGTACATCTTTCTTACAAATTAGTATACGTGCACTAATAGAATTATTCTTACTAAATAATTAGAGACAGACAATACGATGAACAATAATATATGGACTTAGGAAATTCACAAATGTGGGTTACACTTACCCTTGATCACGACCTCGCGTAGCAGCATAACTCAATAATTTCTTCTGCTTTGGAGTCAATTGAATTTTCTGACTATCCCTCGATACCTATGGAGAGAAGTAATATGGTGTGGGGTTTCTGCTCCTAGTACCTCTTCTGACTTGTCCCACCCCATCCTTCCCTTTACCATGTAAAACTTCAAAAGAAATATCAATGACTGAACAACTGGGAGTTGCATGTGCTGGTCCTAGGTTCTCCTCCAAAGCCATGCCCACAGCGTCATTCAACTCCGTCCTCTCATCCTCATTCAATAAGTCATTGCTGTTGGGAGTAAAGTGGGCATGATTTGTACCGCAAAATTCTGGTTCCTCACCTGTGTCAATAGGAGAGTCAAATGTTTCCCTCTTAACTTCATTTTCAGAATTATGTGGTGTATTTTTGTCCTCAACAGACACTCCCCCATCTGCTGTACAAACACTTGGTTTTCCTCCAGCCCCTTTTGACTTTTTTTCTCACCAATCTCTCCATTTTCTTTACCTTCTTCTTCAACATTTTTCTGTTTTCTGCTTCTCTTTCCATTTCGTTGCGAATTTTTTTAACGCAACGCTGCATAAAAAATTGTAATTGCTTGTCACTGATCAATTGCATATTCACAATTTCATTCATACTCATTAACTGTAAAGTAATATATCGTTACCTCAACCTCACTTTCCGAACAACTACCATTATCTTTTTCATCTCTAGACCACGACAATGACGGAGAATGGGACACATACACCTTGAGAGGAATTAATTGTTCCATATAAATATTTTGAACCAAATGTACATAAGCAAGGAAACGGTATCATATACAACAAAATTTGGGAACTTGTAAATACTTATAAAATTTAGTGTCATACCTGACCCATTCCAAAACCTCCCATTTTCAACTCCCATTTTAAGTTTTCCAGTACTAGGGCTGTGTCCCAAAAACCAAGACTACTTTTTTCACCCGTGGTAGGATAACAGGGGTATTGCACCTTAAACCTCATCAGATATAGAAGCTGAATTAAATTGAAGCGAGTTTAATCAGTCATGATTCATACTAATGACATAAATGATAAAGTTTTTTGCAAAATATAAGTAGGTTATGTTATTTACTTGCAAGAAGAGCATGCATCCGATATACTCGTGCTTCATTTTCTCACCTCTTTCAGATTTACCAAAGTGAGCCATCAAAGTTTCAAGCACATATGTACACCAATTGTACAACTTGATTTCATTCACATTATGCGCAACCTTTAATTCTTTTACATGCGCACTATAACGTCCATTAGGCGTTAGAAAAGTGGCACATGCAAAAAGAACAAAGGCTCTTTTGAAATCATTGCCCGGCTTACATTGTTCTACCCTTTTCATCAGATCATTTACATGTAACCCACTTCGATATCCACCTTAAGTTACCCAATCAGCTTTAAAAAGCTGACACGTAGGCACGTCTGTGATTCTAGCAGGTAAGCCAAAGATTTTGTGGACATCAATTGCATTAATTGAAAGATATTGATTATTTTCAAGTTTAATGCGCTATTTCTTTTGGTCCAAATGCCCAATGTAATCAAAGAGTGAGGTAGACAAATAATCACATAAAACCTATATCTACCACATCCTTCCCCTTTTCGTCTCCAAGTTTAGATACTGTGTTAATGAATTTGGAGATTGAGCATTTATTCCACCCACTTTTAACCTTGTATTCAACCTACAATATCCCAATAAATTTAATGTCACATTAACAATTTCATTTAACTACTAGTAAGAAAACATCAATTGCATTCTTTTCAACTTCATCTTATGTTATCAAAAGAATAACAAATTAAATGAAAATTTTAATCAAACTCCCCAACTTACCTTCTCCTTCTTCTTTTTGTTCACTGTTAAGCCTCCACGGCTTTTGACCTCCAAATTGTGCAATCTTTTATCCTCATAATATGGAGCCTTATCTTCCATGCTTATACCATTCCATACATCCTTGCATTTCAATTCCAGAATTTTTACTATCACCTCCCTTCATTGGTCCATGCACTGGTTGATAGTTCTTCATGAAAATAGCCCTTATACACACGATATCATATACAATATTACCAACTCAACATTAGCATTTCAATTCAATGCATATGCTTCACAACTTACTTATAGACTTATCAATTCAAAGATAAACATGTTAAACCAGATATTTCCTGAACTTTCATATTTACCAAAGTAACATATCAGTAAAACATCAATTCCATTTCAAAGGCATGCAGAAATTTTGTTCAACCATTATAAATAATTCCAAATCCTAAACAATCAATTTCCATGTCAATGTAAATATCAGAGAAATGAAAAATATATTTGGTCAACAGGGAACCATAATTCATACAAATGCTATTCTTAACATGAATACTAATATGAATGTATACTTAAACAAAAAGTAAACTCCTCCTCCATGATGCATACTATTCATTGATACTGCTTGGATGGGGATCATAATTCTCTTCGTCCGCCTCAACATTATAATCCTCATTACCAAGGTTAGATGATTTAGGGGTACGAGTACGACTACGAGTACGAGTACGAGTAGATGATTTTTTTTGGGGGGGGGGGGGGGGGGAGGGGGAGGTGTACGATCCACAGAAGAATATTGATTACACATGCTTTGCATCATACATTGGAGAGTAGGAGAAAGAGGTAGATTAACACGATATTGTCTGCATTTTTTTTCCGTATAGGTATTTTTTTTCGTACAGGACCTTTTTTTTGAGCTATCGACTTCTTTTGACACATTTCTAAACCAGTCTTTACAGCGCAACAAAACACACTCTATTATGCACAAACAACCTTTCCACCAATTGTCAGTCAACAAAATTTTAACCACAAACATATAAAACAAACACACACACACGCAATTAACTGCAAAAATAGCACAACGGGAAAATCATACCACCCAACAACAGATACAACACACTAATTACCATTATAAATTCTATAAAACATTGCATTCCTTTACACGAATAAAATTTTCATAATTTTTAATTCATTTTCCCACAATTTTATAATAACAAATAACTTTTATCACGAATTATATTGGACTATCTGGGCCACAGATCGGAACTGGCGGGAACAGGCACATGAGAGGATTCCTGCCCGTGTGTGTGATTAAAGTACACTACAGAATTAAACAATTGAATAGACCCTTAAAAAACTTAGAACCACTCAATTGCATACTATTTTGTATGGTATAAAGTGCATAACATGTAAATACATCCTCTCAACCATATGATTAGTTAAATGTTTTATGAATTATGATTAGTAAGTAGAAAAAAGAGTTTGTACCTACAATTTTCTTGGCCATTGTGTTGTATGGTATAAACTTATTTTAGTTGTGCTATAGCACAATTATAAATTAGAGTTTGAAAATTTTGCAATGTATCTCATGTGGATGATCTAAAGAATTTAATAAATCTAGTATCATCCTTTTCAAATTTAATCTAAATTACATGACTGGAAGAGCTTCCACTGTAAAATTCCCATAAACCATTATCTATCTACCCTTTGACTATTAAGATGTGCAGAATTTAGATGATGATCTTTCACATTTCAAAATAATCAAATAAAACAGAATTTAATATACTATATTCAATCAAATTAAACCTCTTAGTTTCAAAAGGGATGGACAGAATTTAATAGGATTCAATCAATTTATACTATATTATTTATCACGAATAACTTTCTCAGGATTTCACAAATAATCCAACAAAACTAATAACATAGAATTTAATATAGTGTATTCAAAGAAATTAAAACCTCTGCCTTTCCGAAAACCTTCCGCAAACTTAACTCCAACCACTGTAACAACCGTCTGACAACTGTTACAATAACTTTTTTCAGGATTTCACAAATAATCAAACAAAACTAATAACACAGAATTTAATATAGTGTATTCAAAGAAATTAAAACCTCTGTGTTTTCGAAAACCCTCTGCAAACCTAACTCCGACCACTGTAACAACCATCTGACAACTGTAACAATAACAACCTCTTCTCGCAACCTTCTTCCAACTCCACTTTCCGAAAACCTAAGTCTGACAACCTATTCTCGCGATCTTCTTCCAAGTCCCCCTCCTTCCCTTCTTACGATCTTTTCTAAGTCCTTCTCCTTCCCTTCCGACCTATTCGACAACCTAGAAATGAAGGATATTTTGAGGAATTTTTGAATATGAAGGATAGTTCAATAAATTCCCCCAAATATTTAATATATAAAAGTATATATACACAATATAATATACAGATACACTAACATATACATTACAAATACAGAACGTAATTACTGAGGGTAACTTTTTCAGCAACAAATTTTTTTAATTGATGTGGCGCTATCTGGGCCGCAGATCGGAACCGGCGGGAACAAGAACAGGAGAGGATTCCTACCCAACACATTGTTTGCTGCTATTTAACTATTTGTATTTTATTTATTATTATTATTATTTCCAACCCACCTATTTTTCTTTATTTCACATTTGACCACCATTAAAATACTTTTCATTTCTACTATAAGTCCTTTAACTTAATATAGAAAGTCTTACAAACTTTTTATTTTATTTTATTTTTGTTATTTTATAAATTTTCCTAAAATTCTCAGCACACTAAAATACTACTATTATTTTCTCATTTAATTCATCTTATTTATTTTAATCAAAATTTTTAAGTCCAGTTTCACCTTCCCAACTAAATATGAAATGTTAGCTCAGGTATTCACTATAAACTCATAATAGCCAATATAGAACTTTATGAAATTCACAGTCCCGCACTCTATGATCTAGGGTTAATAAAAGCACTCGCTTCGAAGAAATCCGAACCTCATGCTTCTGGGGTCTTTGATACCGTCTCTTTTGGGCAAGGAAGTTCTTCAAGCATAGATATTTCGTCACCTTCAACAGCCAAACATGTCCAATGCTTTGAGGCTAAAACTAACTCTTAGATAATGAAGGAAAGTAGTGGTTGTGAACACTCAGTTAAGGTAAACTCATACTTTTGGCGTTGGTTGGTAGAATACAGATCAACTTTACTGCATATTTTTATGATTTCATTAACCTGTTATGCTTTATTTACATGAACAGGAAATTATTTCCAAAGATGGTGACAAAGTCTCCGTTATTGACATTGTGAGATATATATTTTGGGGAGATTGTGAAAAATATATATTTTGTATATTGGCAATTTTCGGTGTCAAAACAACTCCTAGTCGAGTTGTAATTCAAGTTACTATATCGGGATCAATAACGACTGCAGAATTGGAAGGTTGTTCAATGTTATCATGACCGAGATCATTTGAAAAAAAATGTAAGAACAACACATTAAGAAGGATTTTAAACATATTAGGACATATTTTACAGTTGGTAGTTATTTCAAACTTACCATACAGTGTTTTCAGGCTTAAAAGAACCAAGTTTCAAGTTCTGAACAACTTGAACCGGCTCAGCCCCTTTGAACCAGTTCAAGGTTTTAAGATTGGATTCCAAAACCAATCTGCCAAACTTGAACTGGTTCAGCCCCTCTGAACCAGTTTAAGGTGTCTTGACAGCATTCTACTTTCAGTTTCCTTTTCTAGAATTTTTTCCTACTTGTTTTAGAATTGTACCAAGTCCTATGCATGAATTTTTCCATATTTTTAAAGAGACTAGGACATTCTAAACTCTTTATAAACCTTGTCATACACATAGGTTTACTCACGGCTTTTGTATACAAAATTCAGATTAAATTGAAAGCCATCTTTGAGACATATTTTTATTTAGAAAATCAATCTAATTTTTCTGATTTTATTTTTGAGAGCACACACATCAGCACAAGAGTGATTTAGAAGTGTTGTTCTCTATCTCATCGGAATTGTAGCATAATTAAAGATTCAGAAATTCAAGAAAAGCAGAATTCATTCGTTCTTCATCAAATTCAGATTTAGAATAAAAGGGGTGAAATGATCACACTTTGAAAGAGTCAAAGCATTCGTAGAGTGTTGTTTGATCTACTTGTAACTTTTTTACAGAGATCGAGAGTAAGCATGAGGTCGAGAGCAGTTAAACGGGGAGTCGCAAAGCCGGGGATTGTCAGCAATTGCTTTTTGGTAGAACAATAGGGTGTGAGACTGAGGCAAAGTTCGGTATACTTTGCTTCAAATATAGTGGATCATTTATCTCAGGACTGCATAGTCCAACGAGGTTTTTCCTGTTACAATTGGTCTATTCTACCAATTGGGGTTTCCTTAATAAAATCCTGGTGTCATCTTTCAAACTCTATTTACTTTACTTGCACTTTATTTTTGCTTTGTGATTTGATTTTAGTTTTATTTTGATAAAATTAAAATAAGTAAAAATTGGATAAAAGAGCAAGTTAAATATATTTACCATCCTCTAGGTTATTTATCCATATTATTTTCCATAACCATTCCGTGTGAAAACAGTGTTAACGCGGGGTGCAGAAGTTATTAGTTAATTTTAATTGTGATTAACTTCTTTAATGACTTAGATCTGATTATTAGGTCAACTTGCTCAATTTATGATTGATTAAATTATATGATCAATTTAAACATCCACAATCATAAATATAAATACTTAAAAGTAAAGTAAGTTAGAGTTAGAGAGATTGCACCAGGATTTTTAGTGAGGAAACCATAGTTGATAAAATACGCCAACTGTTTGCATGGGAAAAACCTCGTGGACTATTCAGTCCAAAGTAAACCGATCCACTATATTTGAAATAAAGTACACCAAACTTTGACTCTGGCTCACACCCTATCATTCTACCAAACACCAATTGCTGACAATCCTCTGGCTTTGCTACTCCCCGTCCAACAGCAACTTGACCTCAGGCTTATGCTTGATATTTGTAGAAAAATAGCAACTAGATCATAAAACATTCCACGAATGCTCTAACCCTTTCAAAGTGTGATTGTTTTTACTTTTATTCTTAAAGATCCGAACTCGATGTAGAAGAATTAAATCATGCTCTTCATTCGGAATCTCTGAATCTTCAATATAGCTCCAATTTTGATGAGATAGAAAAGAACATAACTAAATCAGTCATAAATATATGTGTGTGCTGTGGCCCTGGTTTTTAGGCTAGTGCGTCTTATGATAGACCGTACGTATATCCAATAATTGATGAGCGCTGAAAAGTGCGCATTTAAACCCCTTAAGCTTGAACATTCTAGGACTTTTATCTATCTTATTTTCCCGTTTTAGACTAATTTCATGTTATGTCCCTTTTTAGGTCAATGTTAAAACGTGCTAAAAATGGTTTCTTAAGGCCTTTTTGGAGTCAAACTAAGTCTGGGAGAGAATCTGGAGCAAAAGAAGGTTGATTTGGAGCAAAAAGGAAGCTGATGCTAAAAACTGCCAAGTGAGATAGATCACAGAAAAGTGAGATCGATCAGAGTTGGATCGATCGAACCCAGATTGATCAAAAGTTGGATCGATTGAACAAACTCTGATCGATCAAAGAAAAGTCTGATTGAACAAAAATGTGCTGGCAGTGAGCTGTCTAATTCCCGAGAGCGCCGATTTCTACCTACCACATAGTTGCAGGATTAGATATTTTTGGGCTATATTTCTGACTTAATGACTAAGAAAAGGACCTTGTATTTAAAGGGAATTGAACCAATTTGTAGAAGAGCTTTTATCATTTTACTACTTTACATTGCAATTTTATATTCTCTCTCTAGAAAAGTTAGAGATTAGGGTTAAAAGAAAAGAGGGAAGTGGAGGCTCATCTCAAGAACACATCTCTAGATCCACATACTCTCTCTCTCTAGAGCTTTAAAGAAGAAGAAAAAGAAGAGGAAGAAGAAGATGGAGCCATGTTTGGAGCTTGCTCTTGAGGGTTTCATGACCACATCCACCTCCTCCATGATTGGCTAGATCTACACTTAGGGCTTGGATAACCCTTAAGTCTTATGTAATCTAAACCCTTGCAATTCTATTTTTGGGGATTTATATATATTGTTGTGATTAGTGTCCTAGCCTTGTAAATTTAATGGATCTTGGTATATTTATATGATTTCTATGATTTAATTCTTCCTATTAATTCTTTAGTTTATTTACATGTCTATGTGTGATTAAATTAGGAATTATTTGTTATATGATTCATATGGATTAATTCTTTCTATTGGTCCTCTATTTGATTATATGTTGTCTTATATGTGATTATTTGGGAATTGATCTCTACACTAGTTTCTCTATGTTGGTTGCATGTCTATGTGTAATTAATTAAGGATCTAGTGATGGCTAAGCATGAGTTTTCATTGAATGGGTTTGTCAATTAATTTGATGGATTATTCTTATACTTGATGGGTTGTTCTACAATTTAATTCATGCTTGTAGGTAGGTAGACAATCTATACTTGATTTGATATTCTATGGCTTATTATTGCAAATTTCATGATTCTCTAGATTGATGTGTGCTACAATTCTGACTACTTTGATGGGTCATGCTTAGATTTGATGGGTTATTCTACACTTAGTTTATTTATCGGTTAGGTAGACAATTCATACATGAATTTGATGGTCCATGCTTAATATTGCAATTAGTAGTCGTATTTTGTTCACAATAATGTATTCCTCATTAATGGAAAGCAAGTGGTTAATTACACGAGCTTAGTGGTGATTCCAACACCCTAAGACCTCTCTTCATATCTCTTAAATCCCTATGTCTCACTAATTTACTTTAATTGCATTTTAATTTAATTATTTTCTAGAGAAATTAACCAACCAACCCTTCTTTGCAATCTTGTGATACGGTAGAGTCGAAGTTAAATTCAAACACGTATAATCCCTTGGGACGATCCCTACTCACTCTTGCTACATTAGTAGTAGTGGTGGTAGTGGTTTTTATAAATTTAAACTTGACCTAAAAGGCTTTTCTTGAACCGCACATTTGATAAGCGCCGAATATTGTATATTCAAGCGCCCTAAATTGCATTAGTTAAGTCCATCGTTTGATTATTTAAGTAGAATATCTTCATTTGTGTGTATGTATATATTTTCAGGTCCATTTGCAAAAAAAGGAGCAAAATCAAGGTTTTGTGGAGTTTTGGCCATCAAAAAGCACAAGGTTGAATTTCTGGCAGCAGTGAAACCTGACTTTTGTTGCCATTTTCGACCTAGTAAACTCAAGAACTGGACTTCCATCATAACATAAAAGATTTAGATATCTGAATTATCTTCCTAAATCTTCAAATGGTTTGTCATTCGGAGGTCGGATCAGAGAGTTATGGCCTTGTTACCAGAGGTGCGCAGAACTGCCTGGCAGCAATGAAATTCTGCCTTGATCTTCATTTTCGACCAACCATCCTTGAGAATTGGATCTCCACCAAAACATAAAGTATTTAAAACTCTGAATTAGCTCTCTAAATCTTCAAACGGTTCATCATTCGGAGTTCGGAGCACAAAGTTATGGCCATTTCATCAAAGTAGGTCCGGGCGGAGCAAGGCAAGAATGGAGCATTCTACTCCAATTTCGAGTGCTCGAGCCCTTATTTCGAGTGCTCGAAATTAGGGCAGAATTGCATCCAGAAATGGCCCATTTTCAGCCACTTGCATCTTGGGTTCCTCAATTCTAATTTCCCTCTTTCATGGTTGGTTGGAGATGTTGGTTGGTGGGGGTTTTTAGAGCCTTATCTATACAAGAGAAGGGAAGCAAGGCCACACATATCATTAAGCAAGTTTTGATCAGATTTTGGGGAGAGAAGAGAGCAAGGAGATAGAGTTCTTCAAGCTTGAAGAAGGGAGCACGAAAATGGAGGAGGTCTTCAAGCTTCTTCCTTCTTCCATTGCTCCTATGGGTAACTAAATCTTCTCTAGGGAGGTGATGAAGCCCCTCCCTTGTAAGCATGTTCTAGTGTAGATTTTACTTTTGGGATTTCAATGTATTATTGTTGGTGATTTTATGATCTAGAGCATCATATGTGTTATAATGAATTCTAATGTCTATACATGATTATTTTGAGCTATTCATCTTGTCTTAGATGGTTTCTCTTCCTAATCATATTGCTTGCATTTCCATAGTGACAATGGAAGTTAGATCATAGAATGGTTTTAATGGCATGGACTTTGAGAACTTTGATAAATCATTGCTTAGGATGCCCTTTGATGGTTTATACTTGATTCTTAACTTTGTGTGCTCTCATCATTTAATTAAGGGCTTGATAATCTTTGGCTTAGGGAGCATGTTGAAGACTACACCCTAGTTTAGGTAGTTCAAGCATGTGAATCTTTGATGGATTATTCTTGTTTTTGATTTAATGAACCTCTTGAGGACAGTATAGCAACCAAGGGTTGTTATGTGTCATGACCATCATTTATGTTGATTTTTCCAATTTAATCTCAATCTAAAATGTGTATAGGGTTGGAGCGGATTCATTTCTCTAGTTTTTCTCTACCTGTATTTCATCTCTTTTTAATTCTTGCAAGTTTCTAATTTATGCAATTTCAATATTCTTAGCTTAAGTGACAAACAACAAAACCTTTATAAACCCTTCATCATTCTAGAAAGATTCTAGACACTAAGGTTGCCGTAAGACTAGCGCAGTCCCAGTGGTTTGACTTACCCGACCAATAGCCCTATTTTACAATGATTCGTGCTATTGCGAAGGTTGATGTTAATTGACCAACTGATCAATTTTTGGCGCCGTTGTTGGGGACTTGCATACGGTTTAGCAACCAAAGTTTATGGTTAATTTTAGTTTGATTGTTAATATTGTGTCTTGTGAATATTCCTTGTGTGTTTTGATCATCTTCGTGTTGTAAGATTCTAGCGACTCGAAACTCGCCGTGGAATTGCTAGCAAATTAGTGATGGCGGATCTTATTTCCGAAATCGTTATCTAAAATCCGTTCTTGCTAAGTATTCCGTCATTCATAAGGTTGCTACACCTTACCACCCTCAAACGAGTGGTCAAGTAGAGATTTCTAATCGGGAGATTAAGCACATTTTAGAAAAAACGGTTATACCGGACCGCAAAGATTGGTCATTAAGGCTAAACGATGCGCTTTGGGCTTACCGGACAGCTTATAAGACACCCATTGGCATGTCACCATATCGACTTGTCTTTGGCAAAGCATGTCATCTCCTGGTAGAATTAGAGCACCATGCTTATTGGGCCATAAAAAGGTTCAATTTTGATCTCAAACAAGCCGGCTCTAATCGTGCGTTGCAATTAAATGAACTTAAGGAATTGCGTAATGACGCGTACGAAAGTGCAAAAATCTACAAGGCAAAGACTAAAGCTTTTCATGACAAATACATCGTCAAGAAGTCTTTTGCCCCGGGACAAAAGGTTTGGCTTTTCAATTCCCGCTTGAAACTCTTTCCCGGTAAACTCCGGTCAAGATGGGATGGTCCATACATTGTCACTACCGTCTTTCCTCATGGAGCAATCGAACTTCAAGATCCTGCAAATGGATCACTCTTCAAGGTAAATGGCCAACGGCTTAAGCCTTGCATTGACGGCACAATCCTAACCCGAAAAGTTGAGGAAGTCCTCTTAACGGATCCAATTTATGAGGATTAGTGCCTACTCTAGCTTTGTCTAGCTATCGACATTAAATTTAGCACCCATAGGGAGCAATTCTTTCTACTTCAATGCCTCCCTAATGTTCAATTATCTGAACCATGAAATTTTCTGGGAAATGGTTAAGAAATGCCAAAATTTAACTTTTTCTGGAACTATCTTAAGTTGTGTTCCACATTTGTAGACTGGCTTCTTAGACCTTCTCAACTCTTGTTTTCATTCCCAGAAGTGTCCGGCTCTATCAGGCAATTTTCTCAGACTTTCGACATGGCATTCACATGCATAACCTCTCATCTTCAATGCATTGTTGAAATGTTCTTAATCTCATTCATGCATTGAAGAGATGTTCCAAAGCTTGAAAATTTTCTCAAAATCATCCATGCATTGTGTGAGGTTTCAAAAGTTGGGAAATCTTCTTGAAATCATCCATGCACTCATTGAAAAAAAAAAAAAAAAAAAAAAAAAAAAAAAAAAATTTGCACAATTTGAAAAAATTTCTAAATTTTCCATGCTTTGCAATGAAGTGTAGAGTTTGACAATTTTCCCTCCTTGCATTAGAATGGATTGAAGTTCAAAAGTTTAAAATTATCCATGCATTAGAAAGAAGTTGAAAAGTTTTCAACATTTTCCATCCATGCATTACATTGGAATGAATTTGCAAAGTTTTAAAAAAAAAAAATTTCAGCAATTTAATTCATGCATTGTGTGATGTTGCAAAGGTTTAAAAATTTTTCCATGCATTTGAGATGATGTGCAATTTCAATTTTTTTTTTTCTCCTAAATTCATCCAAGCATTGGAGAAAAATTGCTCAGTCTGAAAAATTTTCAAAATTTTCCATGCATTGCATTGAAGCTTAGAGCTTGGCAATTTTTCCATCCATGCTAAGTTTAAAAATTTTCCATCCATGCATTTGTCCATGCATGGGAATGGCATGCAAATTGCATCCAAGCATTGTTTGGGAATCATGTTGCCAAGTTTCAATTTATTCCCAGGGAATTCATCCAAAAATTCAACTTCAATGTTGCTATGTTGCCTAAGATTGTTCCAAAACTTCCTCACCATCATTCTGAGGCTACTGCTTGTATTTTGAGCACTCTAATTCCATTTTAGAGTGCTCCAATTGTGAACCAATCTCATCCCAAGCTCACTGCCCAATTTTGGAGCACTCTAAATCCCATTCAGATTGCTCCAAATTACCACACCAACTTGCCGAGGACACTGCCTTCATTTCGAGCACTCTAGCTTCCATTTAGAGTGCTCTAAAATTTCATATGCCATTTCAAATTTCCTATCCAAATTTGGGCACTTCTCTGTTTTTTTCTCGAGTACTAGAACCATGTATTTCGAGTGCTCGAGCCTCCTCTCCAAAAATTCAGCATGCTCGAAACTTCAAGTGCTCGCTTCTGCTTGTTTTTGGAGCACTCGAAGCCATATTTCTAGTGCTCGAAATACCAACCCTCTCACCAACCAAAGCTCCCACATCCAAACCAACTCCCATCTCTTGGCATATCTCTCTTCAACCTTAACCAACCTCCAACCCAACCACCATCTTGCTCGACACCACAAACCAACCTCTCCCTCACTCTCTCGGCAACTTCAAACCCCACCAACATAACCATTTCTCTCTCAAAAAAAATAACCAACCTTCCTCAACATGCATGCCCCCACAAACTAACATAACCAAACCCAACCCTCTCCACCAACTCACTGCCGAGTGCTCGAGCACTCTCAAGCAACCCCACCTTCAAGCCCATAAACCCACCATGCCGAGTGCCAACCCAATCCTCACAGCAACCAACTCCACGAACCCCATGCATCTCTTCCTTCTCGGCAACCCCTCATCATCCTCAACCATGCATGCCTTCCACGGCCACCCTCCCAACACAATCCCAACCATTCACATCAACACCATGCACACACCAACACCATGCAACCCCCATGCATGGCCCTCTCGGCATCCTCTATTTTCCCAACCATCCAACCAACCTCACCAAACTTCCTCATCTCACCCCACCATGCATGCCACCATCTCTCTCTCGGCACCTTCACTCCCTAACCACCCACCACCCTTCACACTCAATCAACCCCATCCTCAATTCCTCCACAACACCCTCATGCATGCCATTCAAAAAAAAAAAAAAAAAAAAAAAAAAAAATGGCACACTTTTGGCATTCTTTTGCTATCCATTTTAAACTTGTGGCTAATGTCTACATTTGTGTTTTGTTTGGATTTTTATCTTACACTACAATTCAGGTTAGTGTTTTTAATTCTGTTTTAATTTTTCTTAAGAGCCTATGCTTTTACATGTGTATATTAGTTGTGTTTTGCTAGGTCTTCATGTCCAAGTTTGGGGGAAGCACTTGCACATTCACATAGATGGAAACCTTTGCCTTCCTCACTCCACTTAGTATTATTGTTCCTTTTACCTTCTATGCTCTTTATTTTTATATCTTTGTCTTCATACATTGAGGACAATGTGCCATTCAAGTTTGGGGTATAGTGTATGGTATTGTATATTGTAAAGGGTTTGCATCTGCTATTTTGTTCAAATAGATTTGTATAAAACTGAAAATTTAAAAAAAAAAAAAATGATGAAAGCAATGATTTTGGAATTTTGGAATTTGTTGGAGATTAAAGCATGTGTTGAATACTTTGTGTATAGAGGTAAATGATAGTTTTGAATTGAGAAAAATCTGAAATGAACATATGGATTCAAAAAGGTTTATATAAATGCTTCAATTAGATTATCTTCAAGTATCATTCTCTTCCATGCTTCACAATGCATAGATGCACATTGGAAACTTAACTGTGAGGCATGCAACTTGATTGACCTTGACCTTGGCCTAGTTAATCTGATTTGATGAACCTGATAGATGGATACCTTTGGCATGTATCTATTAAAAAAAAAAAAAAAAAAAAAAAAACTGAGAAAGAAAGAAAATAATGACCAGTTGACGTTCGTAGCCTTTCCAACTCGAGCTATTAAGCCCTAGGAGTGTCTCTACACTTAGCACCCTAAAGCCGTCTGGTTTGGGAGTTGTTGGCCTAACGCTTGCTACAAGGGTTGGCTAGAAAGCTTAAAGGACTTACACATTGCACGGTCATTAAAAAAAAAAAACTTGTAATAAGCATGGTTTGCTGGAGTTCGTAGCCTTTCCAACTTGAGCTATTAAGCCCTTTGGAGTGTCTCTACAGTTAACAACCTAAAGCCATCTGGTTTGGGAGCTGTTAGCCTAATGCTTGCTACATAGGTTGGTTAGAAAGCTTAAGTGACTTCAGCATTGCACAACTATTCTATGTTTCGCTTCTGAGTTACAATAAATTGTCAGCTTTGTTTTGTAATAAATTCATGCCTTAGGGACTTCATTTAAAAGGGAATTCAATGATTTAAAAACTTGTGCCTTGGAATTGGAAAAGAAAGTAAAAGCCGCATGTTGAGAATCCAATCCACTTTCACTGAAGCTTGAGATGATTTCTATTATAGATATGACAATTGAAGTATTTATATAGACTATGATGCTAATGCATAAAAGTTGAAACTTGAATAACCATTTTGTTCTATCAATGCTTCATATACACAAGGTAGTCTTTATAATGATTCCATCTTCAGTGTTCTCTATATTCTAAGTTTTCAAATGAGCTTTGTGCATCTTCATGCACCATGTTTGATGTTTGTGGGTATCATTTCTGTTAAACCCTCACGAGACTTCACTAGTCCTCTAGGGATGCCTAGGGGTTTAAAAGGCTTGTTGCATATGCTAAATGCAACCGTTTCTCTCACGAAAGAGGAGATTTATTGTCATTCCATTGAGTTTTCCATTTTGGTTTTGCTAAGGGACTAGCAAAATGTAAGTTTGGGGGTGTGATAAGCGCCGAATATTGTATATTCAAGCGCCCTAAATTGCATTAGTTAAGTCCATCGTTTGATTATTTAAGTAGAATATCTTCATTTGTGTGTATGTATATATTTTCAGGTCCATTTGCAAAAAAAGGAGCAAAATCAAGGCTTTGTGGAGTTTTGGCCATCAAAAGGCACAAGGCTGAATTTCTGGCAGCAGTGAAACCTGACTTTTGTTGCCATTTTAGACCTAGAAAAATCAAGAACTGGACTTCCATCATAACATGAAAGATTTAGAGCTCTGAATTATCTTTCTAAATCTTCAAACGTTTTGTCATTCAGAGCTCGGAGCAGAGAGTTATGGCCTTGTTACCAGAGGTGCGCAGAACTGCCTGGCAGCAATGAAATTCTGCCTTGATCTTCATTTTCGACCAACCATCCTTGAGAATTGGATCTCGACAAAAACATAAAGTATTTAAAACTCTGAATTAGCTCTCCAAATCTTCAAACGGTTCATCATTCGGAGTTCGGAGCACAAAGTTATGGCCATTTCATCAAAGTAGGTCCGGGCGGAGCAAGGCAAGAATGGAGCATTCTACTCCAATTTTGAGTGCTCGAGCCCTTATTTCGAGTGCTCGAAATTAGGGCAGAATTGCATCCGGAAATGGCCCATTTTCAGCCACTTGCATCTTGGGTTCCTCAATTCTAATTTCCCTCTTTAATGGTTGGTTGGAGATGTTGGTTGGTGGGGGTTTCTAGAGCCTTATCTATACAAGAGAAGGGAAGCAAGGCCACACATATCATTAAGCAAGTTTTGATCAGATTTTGGGGAGAGAAGAGAGCAAGGAGATAGAGTTCTTCAAGCTTGAAGAAGGGAGCACGAAAATGGAGGAGGTCTTCAAGCTTCTTCCTTCTTCCATTGCTCCTATGGGTAACTAAATCTTCTCTAGGGAGGTGATGAAGCCCCTCCCTTGTAAGCATGTTCTAGTGTAGATTTTACTTTTGGGATTTCAATGTATTATTGTTGGTGATTTTATGATCTAGAGCATCATATGTGTTATAATGAATTCTAATGTCTATACATGATTATTTTGAGCTATTCATCTTGTCTTAGATGGTTTCTCTTCCTAATCATATTGCTTGCATTTCCATAGTGACAATGGAAGTTAGATCATAGAATGGTTTTAATGGCATGGACTTTGAGAACTTTGATAAATCATTGCTTAGGATGCCCTTTGATGGTTTATACTTGATTCTTAACTTTGTGTGCTCTCATCATTTAATTAAGGGCTTGATAATCTTTGGCTTAGGGAGCATGTTGAAGACTACACCCTAGTTTAGGTAGTTCAAGCATGTGAATCTTTGATGGATTATTCTTGTTTTTGATTTAATGAACCTCTTGAGGATAGTATAGCAACCAAGGGTTGTTATGTGTCATGACCATCATTTATGTTGATTTTCCCAATTTAATCTCAATCTAAAATGTGTATAGGGTTGGATTCATTTCCCTAGTTTTTCTCTACTTGTATTTCATCTCTTTTTAATTCTTGCAAGTTTCTAATTTATGCAATTCAATATTCTTAGCTTAAGTGACAAACAACAAAACCTTTATAAACCCTTCATCATTCTAGAAAGATTCTAGACACTAAGGTTGCCGTAAGACTAGCGCAGTCCCAGTGGTTCGACTTACCCGACCAATAGCCCTATTTTACAATGATTCATGCTATTGCGAAGGTTGATGTTAATTGACCAACCGATCAACATTCACTACATTATTTTGGCGTATAGGAACGGCCATCGTCAATAATGAATCCAGAATGCGGAAGCAAAAGGTAAAACAATGGTCTTTAGAGATACTACACATCTATCAGACACTGATGTGACCCTCAATAAAGTCACAAAACCCAAGGAAAACAAATGCAGAAACGACGTCTCAAAATTGGACAAGAATGAACCTAGGGGCAAAATGGTTCTTTAAGACTGAAATGGGTGCCACCATACATACCATTACAAAGATAACAAAAATTTAACATAGATGGACTCAAGAATCACTTGATTTGGAGTCCGGACGAAGAAGATATCAAATCTTGAAGTCAAGGGAAGAAAAACCCCCTTCCGGTTCAAACCAAATCCTGACACTACCTTACTAAAATTTAAATATCTTAAGCTACAAATGGAATCTGAAGCTCTAATTGGTACCATTGGAAAGATTATTTTAATGCGGTTAGTTTAGACTCAAGAATGGACCAATTCGGAGTTGAAACAAAGAAGTTATGAAAGTTCAAAGTTGAAAGACCAAAGTTGAACCTGCAAACAAGTTCTGAAAGACTTGAACCGGTTCAACATTCTTAAACTGGTTCAACATGGATAGAACATCCATGCTGGACCAAAAATAACCCTTGAACTGGTTTAACCCAAACAGAAACAGTGAAATTGCACAAAAATAAGTTTGAAATGGGATTTTTGTGACCAAGATGACATTTTCTTGAAAAAGTCCATGAAGAAACCCGCCCTAAAATCACATTTTCTACGTGACCACATCAAAACCAGAATTTATTTGTTAAGGTAAAATCCCTAAAATGCCATTGCATCAGGTTTGTAAATAAGGTGTCAAAAAGTGTCCAAATGAAGTTCATTTCATGAAATGGTGTGAATTGTGCCCAAGTGAGCATGCACACAAATGTATTATGATGAAATAAATGCGCGACCGATAGCCTTGCTTTACAAGGGTCGCGATACCAAGTCAAGCTTGAAGAGTTGTGAATTTAGGAGGTGGCCAAGTTTTACATTTATAGAAAGCCACAACTACCTTTCTCTATATAAAATATAGATAGGGTGAGTAGGGATCGTCCCAAGGGATTATACGTGTTGGAATTTTAACTTCGACTCTAGCGTACCAAATGATTGCAAAAGAGAATTGGGTTGGTTGATTAAGCTAAATTGAATTCAACTAAATAAAATAATATAAAGTAAACAAGAGAGAGAGAGGTCTTGGGGTGTAGAGATCACCACCAAACAATACTATTCCAAACCATAATCAAGTGACTAATGAGAGAAATGAATGTGTTGCAACAATGTTGTGTGTGTAAAAGACATTCAATTGGTAAGGGTGACTCAACAAGTGCAAATTGTCTCAATCAACATGTGTGAGGCCACAATACATCTATTGGTAGAGGAATATATTGTCTAAACATCATGTGAAGATAACAAAATAACAATGCAAGTCATTGAACCTTTCATTAAGCTCATAGTCCAAGCAATCCATAAGGATGATTTAGTTAAACATGCATTATCTAAACATCATGTGAGAGGTACAAAATATCTATTGGGAG
The DNA here is from genome assembly GCF_030987335.1 of Cornus florida. Taxonomy (NCBI): domain Eukaryota; kingdom Viridiplantae; phylum Streptophyta; class Magnoliopsida; order Cornales; family Cornaceae; genus Cornus; species Cornus florida. Next base: position 73,263,043 of record NW_026775571.1, on the reverse strand, counting down.
AGGAATCAATTGTCTAAACACATGTGAAAGATACAAAATATCATAACTAGTCATTAATCCTTCATTAAACTCACAATCCACATACAACACAATATTAGAGGAATATGTCATTTGGACTTACAAGTATGGAATATCAAACATCAAGAGTAGATTATCCTCCCATCTAATATTACACTACCACTACACTAAATCTACACTACTAACATGAAAATAAAGCTATCTAAACTAGGGGAGAGGCACAAACCATCAAGAATAGGCATAAACCATCAAATGAACCAAAATAGCATTCATTAAGCATATCATCTTGATAATCTCTAGATCTATAACATCAATACACATAGACATGCATCAAAAACACTAAATCTAGGGATAAGCACATGAATATCCTACTCTAGCATATATAGATATATGGATAGAATAGAATAGTCAATTGGAAGCATTAAACTATACAAACCTTGAAATAATCAAGATTTATATATACATGAATATCAAGATGTATCATACAACACTAATCCTTCAATAATACACAAGATTAGAGTATGGAAAGCATGCTTGGGGCTAACTCTAGCCCCAAGAGGATGTCTAGCCACTCATGGTAGTGATGATCCAACCCTCAAGGGCTAACTCCATAACTGCTCCTTGTTGGTGAAGATCTCCTCTAATGGTTGCTCTAGCTTCCCTCCTTCCTCCTCCCAAGAATAGCCTCTAAGATGATTTTCAATGTGTGATAAGAGACTCCCTGAAAAAGTGTATCATATTCCTTATATAGGTAGGTCAAATACACCCCATGATGAGCTGTGGTCGTGCAAGGCATATTCTCCAATCATTGGATGAAGGACGGAATAAATGAGCTGGACTTTAACTTTTTCTCGCTGGAGGAAGTTCAATCGATCGAACCTTAACTTGGATCGATCGATCGAAGTGGTCTGACTCCTCCGGATAATGACAAGGCTGGGATATTTTCAAGATATTTAAGGAGAAAAAGACAAAAGTGGTTGGTAGGCGTACAGCTGTGGATAAGATCAATCATTTGAATAGGACAAAATAGGGTTCGATCGATCGAAGGTGATGTTCGATCGATCGAACTTGGAATTTCAGCAAAGGCCAAGGTTGGATCTATCGAGAAGTACTGTGATCGATCATAGATGTTCGATCGATCGAACTCTAAGTTGGATCGATCGAACTTTTCAGCTGCACAACTTGATTCCTTTTTGCTCCTTTCTTTCTCCACTTTGCTCCCTCCTTTGGTTTATCTCAGGATTGCTTCAATTAAGCTCTTATTTGGCTGAGTTAGCTCAATTTTGGGATTAGTGCCTAAAATTATAAATATCACGTAATAAGTCTAAAACGGCAAAGTAAGATAGATAAAGGTGCTAGAATGCTTAAGCTTAACGGGTTTAAATGTGCACTTTTCAGTGCTCATCACACCCCCAAACTTAAATATTGCTAGTCCCTAGCAATGAACTACGAAGTAAAGGAATGAAATAAACAACTATACAAGTCTAAACTGGAAAGAAAGTAAAATGATAACACCATTTTCGTAGGGAACACGATTGCATTTAGCATATGCAACAAGCCTTTTAAACCCCTAGGTTACCCCTAGTGGACGAGTAAAGTCTCGTGAGGGTTTCCAGAAATAGTACCCATAAACATTAAGCTCATTCTTTCAAAAGAGGCACCAATATTGCAAACAAGCATTGGGAGAAAACTACCTCAAGTATGCAATTTTTCAACCGTTTCTAAGCAATCTCCCAAAATTTCAATATCAAGCAAGCAAGTATGGTCCTCCACATATCAAGAAAATGATCATGAAAATCGAAACAAATCTAGAATCCATGTGAGAGGTCCAGCATCAAGTGTGTTGCTATCTTAGCCAACTAGAGAAGTAATCACATCCTTACCCTCAAACTAGCACACAAATCTAGTACCGATCATCAAGATAAGAGAGTAGACCTTTTATTAAAGCTTTATTGTTCTAGGTGCGCTTATTCTCTTCACTCTTTTTCTTTTTCTTATTTTTATTTTTATTGAGGATCAAAGATGGAAATATTGTGCAATGTGTTGATCTCTTAAGCTTTCTAGAAGATTCATGTAGCAAGCTTTAGGTCAATGACTCCCAAACCAGATGGCTTTAGGGCATTAGGTGTTAAGACACCCCAACGGACTTACAAACTCAAATCAACTAGGCTACAAATCAAGACAACAACCATCTAATCATTTCCTACTTCTCACCTTTTGGGAGAAGTCCTCACTTTTATTACTTTTTGCAACTTCTTTTTTTTTTTTTTTTTTTTCAATTATTAACCTAGAGTTTGGGCCCTCCACCTTTTGGTGCGAGAAGTTCACTGCTTAATGAGGCAAGAATCCTGGCTACTCAATGAAAAGGGGTTGTTATCCACCTTTATCAAGAATGAAAGCTTTCAATGCACTACTAGCCCAATTGGGATATAACCAATTCAATAATCAACAAAGCATGTACCCCACAAATGAATGCTAGTGTGCACCAGTGCTAGTGTAGAATCCTAGAATGAATCTCAAAACAATCACAAATTCAGGATGATGTGGACCACAAATGCAAGCAAGATATCAATCTTTTGAAAAATTTACTCCTAAATGGCATCATCAAGGCATACAAGGAGTATTGGACTCTCAAGTCAAGCAATTTTTAAATTTTAAGCAATATAGTCCTCAAAAGATCAAAATCATAGCTAACATCAACCTCAAATCTCAATCATGTATTTAAAGCTCAAATCTTAAGTAGAATGCAACAAGACACCTTACCCCCAAACTTAAACCGCACATTGTCCTCAATGTGCAATGAGAACAATGGAAAAAAAGTGGAAAGAGTATACCGTGGTGGTGTAGACATGAAGCCCGGTCATGATCCAATTCGAAAGACGTCTCCCCCAAACTTGGAATCAACAACCTACTTGAATAACCACGCTAGCAAACTCACATCAAATATCAAATGGGATAAGAATAATCAAATCAAGCATTCTAAGGCAATGTAATCACATGATGCAAGAGAGATATAAGATCAAGCCCTAACTAAAGCATAAAGTATGCATGACTACACATAAGGGCACAATGATGAATCTTTTTATATTTTTCATTTAATGAAAGCAAGTATATACAAAATGCAAGAAAAACAAAGAATAAAATGCATGAACAAAATATAAAAAGAATATTAAATAAGGCAAAATGTAAGGAAAGAATATGTTCAATATAAGAAATGAAAAACAATATGTGCAATGCAAGAAATGAAAAGGAACATGTACAATGTAAAAAAAATAGAAAGAATATGTACAATGCAAGTATATACAAAATTTTCTTACTTTTTGTTTTTCATTCATTCATTTTTTTTTTTTTAAATATATATGTGAAAACATGCAAAGAAAAATGAAAAATGTAAGAAATATGCAAAATGGGTGCTAAGTTTAACGTCTCTAGCAAGACGGAATGCTTCTTTGAAAAACTGTCTTTTTTTATTATTATTATTTTAGACAAAACAAATATGTACACAAACAAAAATAAAAAGGCAAGTAAATAAAAATGTAAGAAAATAAGGAATGCAAAGAATTTTTTTTTTTTTTTGATAAGTTAGAAGAATTAAAAATTAAAGTTAAACAAAATATTTTTGGATTTTTGGAAATAAGATAAAAGGAAATAAAATAAAATAAAAGAAAAATATTTTTGGGATTTGATTTTTTTTTTTTAATTTTAAATATTTGAAATAAAAATAAAAATAAAGCTTGGAAATAAAAGTAAAAATGAAAATAAAATAAAAATCTTTTTAGAATTATTGAAAATAAAATAAAATTAACAAAAATATTTTTGTGTTTTTAACAAATTTCCAAAAACTTCTTTTTTTTTTTTAGTCGAGAGAGAGAGGTAACTAAATGAAATAAAATAAAATAAAGTAAAATAAAAATAGAAATAGGAAAAAGTCAAAAAGTGAAAGGGTCAAAGGGGCAAAGTTGTGATCGATCGAAAATGAAGTTCGATCGATTAAACATAGCTGTGATCGATCCGAGATGAAATTCGATCGATCGAACATGTAAAATTTTAGAGATCCTGAGAGCATGCATTTTGGAATTTGGATGCAGGTCCAAAATTTTTCTAAGTGTTGGGACTCATGATCGATCGAACCACATATTGGATCGATCGAAAGGTAGTTCGATCGATCGAAATGGTTTACGATCGATCGAACTTTTGAAAATTTGGAGATCCCGAGGGCATGCATTTTCAAAATTGATGAAAGCTCAAATTTTTTTCTAAGTGTTGGGACTCAAGTGGAGTTCGATCGATCGAATCCATAGTTGGATCGATCGAAGAACAATTCGATCGATCGAAGGTGCTCTTGTGATCGATCGAACTGGCACCAAATGCCTAATTTTGAACTGAAAGTGCAGAAAATCGTATGCTAAGCCCCAATGATGGTAACAAGAATGAAAATTTGAAAAATAGATGGAAGAATGTACACAAGAATGAAAAATAAAAAGAAATGAGGGAGGAATAGAGTTGTGAAACTCTACGAATACTAGTGTTTAACGTCTCTAGCAAGACGTTAGGTCAACTCACTAATCAAATGAATCAAAAACTGGATATGAAACATTCTTATTGACCCTCTTTTCACTTTTCTCATTTAATGTCCCACTTATGACAATAAAATCATCCTCCAAAAGAATGACTTGAAAAGAAATAAAATAGATGATATTGTTCCTTTCATCCACGGTCTTGAAAACAAAATCAATCATGGTTAGGCTTGCCTCTTTGTTGTGTTCTTGAAACACATTCAAATGATCATCCATATTGATAATTGGTGAGGCATTGTCTTTCAAAGACTCATTTGGATTAATAAGAAACACCCTCTCTTCATCCCTCTTCTCCTCCTTATAAATTACCATTTCCTCACCTTCTAAGTAAGCTAAGGAGCCCATTAGAGAGTTTATTTCATTTTTAGAGCTTTTAAAGTCAAAACCACAATTTTTATACATTTCCAAAAGACATTCCTCAAGAGGGTCATTAGAGATAATAGAAGGAAGGCCCTCTTCAACAAGTTCCTCCTCCTTCTCTCCTACCTCAAGTGTGGTCAACATCTCCTCACTCTCTAGAGTAGCCATGTCCGAGATAAAATCATAATCAAAATAAGGAAAGTCCTCATTAGTCATGTTATGTTCTATTGGATTAGCCACTAACTCACTTGCCACTTCCTCCTCTATACAAGATAGAGTGTTAGGCATTAGCTCACTTGTTTCATTCTCCTCACTCTCATCATCCTCATCTATATACATTGAAGTTCTTGCCATCTTTTCATTTGCCTCTTCCTCCTCCTCTTGATGAGAAAGAGTATTTGTAATTTGCTCAACTTGAGCTTCTAAGTTGGCTAAAGTTTGAGAATGAGAATTAATAAGTGAAGTGTGTGAAATATGCACATCAAGTAAAGCTAACACTTTTTCTTCAAATCCGGGTGAGTACTTAGAAGGTGGTGGAATTGATTCATCATAAAATGGTGGTGGAGGGTAATAGTCACAAGAAGGGTTAAATGAGTGATCAAGTCCATAATAAGATGATGCATGAAATGAATTGGACTCAATCTCATAAGGATTAAAATATGATGGAGGAGCATAAGGTAAAGGGATGTAATTCCCCCCCAAACTTAGATCAAATAATTCCTCCATTCACAATTAAAACCCAAATGCAAGAAAAAATTGGCCTCAACAAGGGCCTATGCTTGGACAAAAATTTAGCAATAAAATGAGCCTCAACAAGGGCTATCACACGCATACAAAGAAGTGAAACAATTAAAATACAAGAGTGCCAAGAATTGCTCACAATGGTCCTTTAGCACTTCAACTCCAAATTTAGCTTTTAAGCTCCAATGATTGCTTTAAGTTCCAAAGTTCGCCTTCCTTGTAGTCAAGTACCTAATTGAACAAATAATAATGAGAATCAAGAGAAAAGAATATACAATGGAAAATAAAATAAAAATAGAAGCAATCTAATGAACACTATTGTCTAGTTTAATTCCAACAAAACCGTTAATCCCCGGCAACGGCGCCAAAAACTGACCCGATAGCCTTGCTTTACAAGGGTCGCAATACCAAGTCAAGCTTGAAGAGTTGTGAATTTAGGAAGTGGCCAAGTTTTACATTTATAGAAAGCCACTACTACCTTTCTCTATATAAAATATAGATAGGGTGAGTAGGGATCGTCCCAAGGGATTATACGTGTTGGAATTTCAACTTTGACTCTAGCGTACCAAATGATTGCAAAAGAGAATTGGGTTGGTTGATTAAGCTAAATTGAATTCAACTAAATAAAATAATATGAAGTAAACAAGAGAGAGAGATGTCTTGAGGTGTAGAGATCACCACCAAACAATACTATTCCAAACCATAATCAAGTGACTAATGAGAGAAATGAATGTGTTGCAACAATGTTGTGTGTGTAAAAGACATTCAATTGGTAAGGGTGACTCAACAAGTGCAAATTGTCTCAATCAACATGTGTGAGGCCACAATACATCTATTGGTAGAGGAATATATTGTCTAAACATCATGTGAAGATAACAAAATAACAATGCAAGTCATTGAACCTTTCATTAAGCTCATAGTCCAAGCAATCCATAAGGATGATTTAGTTAAACATGCATTATCTAAACATCATGTGAGAGGTACAAAATATCTATTGGGAGAGGAATAAATTGTCTAAACACATGTGAAAGATACAACATATCATAACTAGTCATTAATCCTTCATTAAGCTCACAATCCACATACAACACAATATTAGAGGAATATGCCATTTGGACTCACAAGCATGGAACATCAAACATCAAGAGTAGATTGTCCTCCCATCTAACATTACACTACCACTACACTAAATCTATACTACTAGCATAAAAATAAAGCTATCTAGACTAGGGGAGAGGCACAAACCATCAAGAATAGGCATAAACCATCAAATGAACCAAAATAGCATTCATTAAGCATATCATCTTGATAATCTCTAGATCTATAGCATCAATACACATAGACATGCATCAAAAACACTAAATCTAGGGATAAGCACATGAATATCCTACTCTAGCATACATAGACATATGGATAGAATAGAATAGTCAATTGGAAGCATTAAACCATACAAACCATGAAATAATCAAGATTTATATATACATAAATATCAAGATGTGTCATACAACACTAATCCCTCAATAATACATAAGTTAGAGTATAGAAAGCATGCTTGGGGCTAACTCTAGCCCCAAGAGGATGTCTAGCCACTCGTGGTAGTGATGATCCACCCCTCAAGGGCTAACTCCATGACTGCTCCTTGTTGGTGAAGATCTCCTCTAATGGTTGCTCTAGCTTCCCTCCTTCCTCCTCCCAAGAATAGCCTCTAAGATGATTTTCAATGTGTGATAAGAGACTCCCTGAAAAAGTGTATCATATTCCTTATATAGGTAGGTCAAATACACCCCATGATGAGCTGTGGTCGTGCAAGGCATATTCTCCAATCATTGGATGAAGGACGGAATAAATGAGCTGGACTTTAACTTTTTCTCGCTGGAGGAAGTTCGATCGATCGAACCTTAACTTGGATCGATCGATCAAACTGCATCTTGGATCGATCGAAGTGGTCTGACTCCTCCTGATAATGACAAGGCTAGGATATTTTCAAGATATTTATGGGGAAAAAGACAAAAGTGGTTGGTAGGCGTACAGCTGTGGATAAGATCAATCGTTTGAATAGGACAAAATAGGGTTCGATCGATCGAAGGTGATGTTCGATCGATCGAACTTGGAATTTCAGCAAAGGCCAAAGTTGGATCTATCGAGAAGTACTGTGATCGATCATAGATGTTCGATCGATCGAACTCTAAGTTGGATCGATCGAACTTTTCAGCTGCACAACTTGATTCATTTTTGCTCCTTTCTTTGTCCACTTTGCTCCCTCCTTTGGTTTATCTCAGGATTGCTTCAATTAAGCTCTTATTTGGCTGAGTTAGCTCAATTTTGGGATTAGTGCCTGAAAATATAAATAACACGTAATAAGTCTAAAACGGCAAAGTAAGATAGATAAAGGTGCTAGAATGTTTAAGCTTAACGGGTTTAAATGCGCACTTTTCAGTGCTCATCACGCTACAATATCCTATAGCCTCATGGCATGTCATATGCAAAATATGACCCATCAATGCATGAAATCCCATAATTTCCATAAACAAACAATGAAGTTAAGCTAGCATACTTGTCATATAATTGTTCTTGGCCCTTGGTCTCATTACATATACCTTTAAAGAGTGATAAAATGTGTACTTAAGTGCACATTACATAGCTAGAACAATAATTATAAGTTTTGATACATTAAACCAAAAAGGAAACATGATATTCTAACAAGTGCATATTCTAATACAGCAAAAGTGCTCCAAGAAGTTAAGCAAGTCTAAGAGTGTTGTCCATCCCGTAATAATGCTTTTTTACCTAAAAAATAACCCGGTAACTTTGGGGTGAGTAAACAAGTTTACTAGTAGGGAATGAGCATGCATAAGTTCAACTTATTACAAAGTTTACAATTCAATATAATTTGATCTATGCTATTAAAATGACATTGGAACTTTTAACATAGCACTATGAGATGTAATTTCACAAAGTTATCAACTTGGAAATTAAAGTGCAAAATCAAACCAAAGTGGATACTTGGATATCGCCCGGACTAAAACCGTACTCTTGGGATCACTTTAGGGCTATTAACCCATGGGTACCTTCCCCTAGTGCACACTATAGTGTAGGGAGCTCTCTATCTTCCGTACTAGAACCAAGTCCTAGCCAAGTCAAGTTCTTGATGATATCCCAAGTTTCCAAAATCAACACGTTAAGTAACAAGTCATTATATGTGATAAAAACACAATAAAGCTCCATGAATTACATGACTAAATCATTAGATCAATAAGATATAAACTAGATAAACTAACTAGTTAATTTCTCTAGATTTCAAGATTTGTTCAAATGGTTCCAATTTAATATATAACAAGGAGGAAGTTATGGCCAATGCCATATATCAAGTCCAAATTGGAATACAAGCATGGTACAAATAAGTAGAATTAAAATAAACTTAAATTAATTAATTCTCTAGATTTAAAAGCTCATTTGAATCATGCCAAATTAATATACAACAAGGTTCAAGTCATGGTTATGTCATAAATCAAGTCCTAAGTGAATTGTATACAAGTTACAATTAATCACTAACTTCTCAAATTGGTACTAGACATGCATACCATTTATAAATCACTACAAGAGCAATTAATCTACTTAGATGATAAACTAGAACACCCCCTACCTCAATAGAGAATTGTATCTCTATAATCCAAGGCAACCAAGCTTGAAAATGGAAAACCAAACAAAGGTTTTGTAGATGAGAGTGAGAGGAAGCAAAAGTATTCCAAGCTTAAAGGTTTAGGGTGAGTGGAAGGAGGCCAAAAATGAAGTCAAAAGCCTTAAATCAAGCTTTGCTCAAATGGTGGCCAAGTTAGGGTTTGAGAGGAAAGAGATGGAATAAAATCTAAGTGTAAACCCTAAGCTAAATGTGGTGGGATTCTCCACTCATTATGTACTCTTGCACTACCTATCACACACACACTTGCAAGACTAATTGTGAGACCTACACTTGTCATTCATCTAAGGCAACAAGTGCTCCAATCCTAGGCCAACAAAAGGGTGAATCTTCACCCTCCATGTGTCAAGAGATTAAGCCTCTAAGTGGTTCCACCACAAGATCAACAAGTGACACCATGAGAGTGTGACACTTGTCACATTTTTCAGAAATTACAAAAAGGTCCATTTTGAAAATATCTTCCAAATAAAATTACAAAATGGTCCTTAAGATGAAAAATAATTACTTTATTTAATTGCACCAAAAATCCCACAAGTTAAGAATATTACCAAAAGTTATGCATCCATACTCTTTACAAGGAAAGTAAGCAACTAGCATGCTTTCATACAAAAGTGAAAATTTGTATATCACAGAAATTAAATATCACTGATATATGCAAAGCCGGAATCAAATCCGAACACAAAAAGTGAGGTTCTGCAAGAAAATAATGAAATAGAGAAAAAAGAAATTACCGAAAAAAAAAAGGAGAAGAATGACCGGGTCATTATATATGCTCTCAAAAATAAATTCAGAATAATCAGATTTGATTTTCTAAATTTTTCTCTCTCTAAAGGTTTTCTCAAAATATAGAATTGATTTTCCCTAAAGCCATGAATAAACCTAGAAGACAAACAAGGTTTATATAAAGTTTAGAATGTCCTAATCCTTCTAAAAATAGGAAAATTTTCATGCATAGGACTTGGAAGGAAATTGGGATAAAAAAAAGAAACAATCAGAAACAGGAAACTGAAAGTTCTAATGCTGCCAGGACTTCTGGCACCGGTTCCCAACTGTGGTACTGGTTCAAGAAGGTCAGAAGCTTTTCCGACGCACTTTGGCTACCGGTTGCCAATTGTGGTATCGATTTAAGAAAGGCAGTGAAGAATTCCGCTATGAACCAAGGTTTGCTGTCGGCTTAAGGATTCTCCTACCTGTTCCCAATGGACAGAAGTGAAATCTCTATTTCCTTCAACCTTCTAAACTCCCTAAGTTTTCTTACTCACTCACATACCTTCCTAAAGCATTGTTCTTATCATCTTGGAGTGTAGTAAATCATGAACACTTGAACTTATTCAAACTCGCATCTGATCTTCAATCTTGAATTTTAAAACTAAAAAATTACAACTCGATCGGACTTGTTTTGACAACGAAATTAGTCAATTATAAAATATATCTCACAATCTCCTCTTTTGGCAATTTCGTAATAAAACCCTAAAAATAAATTAGCAATCTACCTAAGCAAGAAAGTAAATTACAATGATTGTTAAAGGAAATAAAACAACGGAAATTTCTTGAACCTCATGAAGCTTCAACACATGTAGCAACTTGTAATCTATACATTAGCTCAAACACAACTACCGTGAAGCTAAATCAAGAAAATAAACACAAGTATAAAATAGCCATTGCAATGTAATGCAATGAACAATGGTTCTCTCCCTCAGCGCAAAAATTTCTCCCCCTTAATGCAAAAAGTATCTCTCCCCCTAAATGATAGGTATCTCAACTATCTCCCCCTTTTTGTCACAAATTAACAAGGGTCTTAAGGATGACATATCCTGGAAATAGGAAGCAACCAACCATATAAATCTTGTAAATTGAAACCAATGATGTAGACTCCACAAGACTATATATTTCAACATAAATAACCAAAATTAATTCATTTAAATTCCACAAACTTAGTAAATGTAGTAAAATCACTACCAAGTTTTAAAAACATATGATTTGTCAACTATTCAGATTTCAGATAATAAATCAATGATATTATATATCCTTAGAAATCAAACAATCAACATGTGCAAAAGACAATTTTTTTTTTTTCCCTCTCTTTGTGCTCCTTTTTTTCTTTTTGCACATTGGTAGCTTTCACTCTTATGGATAGCGAGTTCTTTCCCTTATTCCAATTTGTTTTAAGTCAAGGTAGCTTCAGACAAATCCCAAAGGTAGCCATTTCCATATCACCTTTTTCAAAATAGCAAATATTTTTCTTTCTTTTTCAAAATTTTTTCATTCCAATTTGTTTTTCAATTTTCTTTTCTTTTCACTCTTTTGGTCTAAAACACCTAAATCAAGTTTAAATTCCAAGATAATGATCAATCATGTCAACATTATCTTAAACCAAAACAATGACATTAAATACAAGTAAATGTACTATCAATGATTCATTTACTATACAAAATAATTAAGCAAAACTAATTTTCATCAAATTATAGCCATAATATGTTTTACACATATAATCCATATGTCATGAAACTCCTTGTGTTCAACATACTCAATCAATATGGTTTGCTTAACTTCCCAAAAACATAATCTAGACACTCAAGATATGTATGAAAATCCTTTCTAGACTATATTCTTGTAATGCATCTAATCAAGACAACAGACACCAATAGATTTCCTAAAATGAGAAAACTTAGGAGTCAATCTTTTCTAATGGTTTAGTGAGAATATCAGTCAAATTCTGATCAGTATGCAATTTTTTCAACGGCATGACATTTTATTCAACAAGTTCCTTAAGAAAGTGATGTTGAATGTCAATGTGCTTAGTCCTAGAATGCAAAACTGGATTCTTTGAAATATTAATTGTACTAGCATTATCACAAAAGATAGCAATAGTACCTTAATCAACTCTATAATCCAGAAACATCTATTTCATCAAAAGCAATTGTGTGCAATAATTTCCAGCAACAATGTATTCAGCCTCACAAGATGATAAAAATATACAATTTTGCTTCTTGCAGTACCATGAAACAAGATTAGTACCAATATAGAAACGACCACCTAAAGTACTCTTTCTATCATCCTTGTTACCACCCCAATCAGCATTAGTATAACATACAATCTCATAGTTAGATTCAGAAGAATAATGCAATCCATAATTTAATGTACTATTGACATAACGAATAATGTGCTTGACTGCAAGAATATGTTGTTCTCTAGGATCAGCTTGATACCTAGCATAAACACCTACACTAAATGAAATATCTAGCCTAGTTGCTGCCAAATACAATAATTTACCAATTATACTTCTATATAAGAAATGATCAACCTTGTTAGGATCAAAGTCTCTATCCAATTTGGATGAAGTACTCATATGAGTTTGAATATGCTTTGAATCTTTTATAACAAATTTTTTAACTAACTCCTTTGCATATTTTCATTGAGAGATGAAAATCCCATCATCAAGCTATTTCACTTGGAGACCGAGAAAGAAAGTTAGTTCACCAACCATGCTCATTTCAAAAATATTACTCATATCTTTAGAAAAACTATGAACAAGGTTATCATATGTAGCACCAAAAACAATATCATCCACATAGATTTGAGCAACAAGAAAATATTTTCCTTTCCTAAAAATAAACAATGTTTTATCCGCTCCATCTCTTCTGAAGCCCTTGTGCATTAAATAAGAAGTTAACTTCTCATACCATGCTCTAGGTGCTTGCTTTAAACCATAAAGAGCATTTTTAAGATGAGAAACAAGATCAGGATTATGTGGATCAATAAAACCTTTTGGTTGTGCTACATAAACTTCTTCCTGCAAAATTTCATTTAAAAAAGCACTTTTAACATCCATTTGAAACAATTTTAATTTAAAGTGACATACAAGAGCAAAAAGAAGTTGAATAGACCCAAGTCTAGCAACAGGTGCAAAAGTCTCATCAAAATCAATTCTTTCAACTTGAGTGTATCCATGTGCAAACAATCTAGCTTTATTTCTCATCACAAGACCATGTTCATCAAGTTTATTTTTAAAGATCCATTTGGTCCTTATAATATTAACATCACTAGGTCGAGACACTAATTCCCAAATATTATTTTTCACAAATTGAAGCAATTCTTCTTGCATAGCCATAAGCCAATCAGAACTTTGAAGAGCTTCATCAACATTCTTAGGTTCAAACTGAGCCATGTGACATGAATGTCCTTTGTCATCTATAATGCATGAGTGTCCTAAATGATCACGGACTGTACTCCTAGTACCGGGCTTATCCCATGGGCCTATCATATTGTCAACTGGATGACTCGATCAAACTCTAGAACTAATAGATGTGGGAATATCTAAAGAAGGGGCATGAATTCCTATAAGTTCATCAGTGTTGACCTCTAATTCCTCATTTTCTTTTTCAACCTCTTCACCTTCTCCATCTAAATTCTCAACTCTTTCTTACTCTTAAATAGGTTATATCCTTTCACCTGTAATTTCAAAATTAGTTTCTTTTTCATCAAGTTGAGAAAAGGTTATCTTAGCTTTTGTATCATCAAATACAACATTTATAGACTCTATGACCATTTTGGTTCTAAGATTAAAAACCCTATAAGCCCGACTTGTTTCTGAATAAGTTGACAAATAGACTTGAAATTCACAAAAGTATCAAATTTTTCTCTCAAATATGCAATAAAAGTAAATCTAGAAAAATCATCAACCATAATAAGCATATATCATTTTCCTCCAATGTTATCAGGTGTTATACGACCCATCAAATCCATATGAATCAATTCTAAAGGTTGAGAAGTGACTTTATGAATAAGTCTCTTATGTGACACTTTAATTTGTTTTCCTAATTGACATGGACCACATATTTCATTATAAGGCATCTTCAATTTAGGCAAACCTCAAACAAGATCATTGTTAGACAAAATCACTAGATCATTAAAATTCACATGTCCAAGTCTTTTATGCCATAAAACTGCCTCATCAGTAATTACGAAAAAAAAAAAACATTAATAAAGGATCTGAAAACACAACATAGGAATTATCAGAAGTACTAATTTCTTTCAAGATACATTCACCTTTTTTATTAGTTACAAAACACCTTTGTTGAGTAAAATTGACTTGGAACTCCTAATCACATAATTGACTAATACTTAATAGATTAGCAGCTAAACTTTTAACATATAGAACATTTTTTAACTCCACAATTCCTAGAAATTTGAACTTACCTTTACCACTTACAGTAGAAGCATTACCATCACCAAAAGTAACAGTACCAACTGAACATTCCTTAAAAGTGGTAAACAATGTTCTATCCCCTATCTTATGCCTAGAGCAACCACTATCAAAGTACCAACCACAAGGACCAAGTGCTCTAAGTGTTGTGTGCATGGTAAGACATTTAAAGTTCTCTTTCTTTACCCACACAATTTTAGATTCACTATGCAATGATTTCTTTATTGTTCTAGGCAAAGTGTTACAAGGCTAGATTCAAATTGGAACTCTCTAGATTTTTTAATTTCTTTCCTAGTTCAAATTTTCTTTTCTGACACTTATATTTGATATGCCCTTTTCACCACAAAAATGACATGTTGAAATAAGTTTGGGAGAATTAGAAAAAACACAAGGCTTGGTTTCAACTTTCATAAAAATGTCTTTAGGTTTTTCAAAATACAAATCCTTTGAAATTGAAGCCAATTTGTTGTTATGACTAATATTCTCAATGACTCCTTTCAACTTATCAATTTTGCAAGTATCAATATCAACTTCCTGAAAAGACTATGTTGATTTAACAAACTCACTAAAATTATCAATTTTAAGTTCCAGTGATTTATTAAATAAATTTACATTTTTAAGTTCATTTTCCAGAAAATCAATTTTATGAAGAAGATTCAAATTCTTATGGCCAATTTCTTCCAAATTCTTATTAGAGACAGAAACTTCTAACTTATAAATATCTATATCAAGTTCCGTAAAATTTAATTTCTCTAACAAATTTTCAAAATCCTTTTTAAACTTGGACCACTCAATTTGTATGCTTGTGACAGAATAAAAAACAGGAGGTAAAGATAACACATCAACAAAAGCTGAATTTTCAGACATGATGGAAAAATCAACAACAAATTAACAAATATGATCTACTCTGTATATTGAGTATCCCGCTATGATACCAATTGTGAAAATAGTGTTAACACGGGGTGCGGAAGCTATTAGTTGATTTTAATTATGATTAACTCCTTTAATGACCTAGATTAGATTATTAGGTCAACTTGCTCAATTTACGATTAATTAAATTATTTTATCAATTTAAATATCCACAATCATAAATATAAATACTTAAAAGTGAAACAAGTTAGAGTTAAAGAGATTCACCAGGATTTTTAGCGAGGAAACTATAATAACCCTAGTTTTCAAAAGGATAAGATTGGAGTTTAAATTTTGTTCTATGTGCAATTTTCTTTTGATTTTGTGGCTAGGTGCTTATGTGTCAAATTGTTTATGTGATTGATTTTATTTTAAATTAAGTGTTTGTTTTATTTTGTGGATTTAAATAGATTGTTTTCTTTATTTGTATTTTTAATTGATTTAATTGATAAATTGTTATTTAATTGACTTGTTTGATTATTTCTTTGTATTTTTGTTTTCTTTAATTAAATTAAATAGTTTTTGGTCGTGTAAATGTTTTATTGGTTTTTGAATGGAATTAATTGGATTAATGGAATATTCCTAGTTGTAATGGAAAAATAGGGTTTAGTCTCTTACTATCTCACGCCGACTAAACTGGGCCTCAATTAGGTTTTCTATGGTGGATTAACATTAGGCTTAGTGTTTTGATTAGTGCCTATATATACACTGTAGTATGTCTTCAAAAAGGGTTGAGAACCCTATATACGTACAGTGTTAATAGAGAGAAAAACAGAGAGAGTAACAGAGAGTTACAGGGAGAATTACAAAGAGAGATAAAGGGAGAAAGTCTAGGGTTTTGCCTTAGGCTAGGGCTGAACCAAGGAGGAGGAGGAGCAGAGGTTGGCTTGTGGGTAAAACCAAGAGCAACAGAGGTGGAACGGTCGTCGGAGATTTCATCGGAAAATTTAGAGACGGTTAAGGCAAGTTCTATTCTGTCTCTTTCCCCTTGGCCTGTGTTCTGTGCACTCTTTGATGGTCTCTAGGATGTTAATTAAATATTAATTGAGAGTTTGCATGCCTATTATATGCCAAATTAATCATCTGTATATGTTTACAATATGTCTGAAGTTTTCCTCGCACCTCTGTTTTCCGTTATTAGTTTTAAAGCATGAAACTGTTTTTATTTTAATCATTGTTGTGGTACTTACTGTTGTAAACTAAGTACTGGGATGTCATTGTATAAATATTAGACTGTTAAAATTAGTCTTAAGGAGAACAGAAGGGTAAGAGGAGGCCGGAGATGAAGCAGATGATTCAAAACGAAGTAGGAAGCGGAGCAGTAGGCTCAAAGGAAGAGAGAGCCGGCTCCAGGAAGTTGGAGCCGGCTCCCCTCTTCATAGAGGCGGCTCCAAGGGATAAAGGAGCCGGCTCTAAAGTGTTTTGAGCCTGGTCCAAGATTTTAGAGCAGGCTCCTTTGGTTGTGTGGTGTTTGGAAGTGTTTGGGGCACTGTATGGACACTGTTTGGGCGTTGTTTGGAATTTTACATGGTTTCAGGGACTGGAATGAAGATTTTAAAAGTACTTTTAATGGATTTTAATCCTTCTAATTGTATAATTTGGTCCATAGGGCAAATGGAATAAACCGTGTAAAAATAAGCAAATTAGTACGCTGCTAACGAATAGGAAAGACTAAATTGCTAAATCTTGTTTTAAAAAAAAATTTAACGGATTGTAGCATGGACTCTAAACATGATATTAGGCTATACTAGAGCCACATTAAATAAATTAATGGTTTGGTACTCTTGGATTTAACCGTAGGAAAGTATATAGCGGTGCCGGCTGTTAACGGATGAAAAGGGTTTAATGGCCTAATTTAATTTTAGCAATTTAACGGATTATCACAAATCTTATTTTGGTTGCATGCGGGGTCATTTATATATCATGTTTGATCTATGCATACCTTGGATGTTAATTGTTGGAAATATTAGTTCTGTACTGCGATACATGGAATTAAGCTTGGGATTGTAACTGCTGTAATACTAAGCACTACACAACAATTATTGGGATTAGGGTTTGGACTTAAATTGCTGAATTAGTACTTAGGTTTCATTAACCTAACTAGAGGTTTGCCTGGAATTAATTGAAGAATTAATTATGTATATTTTTTTCAATTACTTGGATGGATGCTGGATAATTAACTTGATGAACTATTAAATCTTGTTTTGTTAGTTACATGGATGGATTCTGGATTATAGATGATAAACTATTTAAATTCTGTTTATTATCTATTTGGATTATATGGATGTGTTTGATGTACTGCATAAAATGTTGCATCATTTACGGATCATATGCATGGTATGTACCGGTATGGGACGGTGACATATGGAGGGACGAATTAGATCAAAACACTAATTCCAACCCATTCATACATACAGAATGGATTAACTGAAATAGTTAAATCCTACATGGTTTCATGTCCTGTCAACTAAAACGGTTGAACGACATACTGGATGGTTGTTTATTTTTCTGCGATAGGATGGATAGGGTTTTAACTAAAACGTTTAAATCCTGATTATATGTTTTGTCTTGACCAATGAACTAGTAACCGGCATAACATTGTATTTGGAAGGAACTTATATATATAATTGGAGTAGGAATTTAATGAAAACACTTAAATCCTAATTTTATGTCGTGTCATGGCAACGGATCAGTTGAGCGGCACTACATTGGTTTGGATGGGAATTTATATATATATCAATTATGGTACCGCGATTTGAGGTTGAGTCTTATAGTCGACGGTTAGGGTGCGTATATGCAGTAGGATGCGTAGCTAGCTATGTTGGTTGAGGTATACCCTATTAGGCTTAGGTAGTCATGCCCACTCAGGTGCGTATTGCATGTTACCTTTTATTCAGGTTGAGACCCTCAGCATAGTTAGTGAGAGTCCTGTAGTATGGATATATATTTATCTATTACGGACTATATAGATATGGTTGAGACATCTAGGATGTATCTACGTATCGGGTCTCTGTTTGGATTATAGTTAGGATAGAACTTGTTCGTGGGCCTGACCCACTATTATTTTTCAGGTAACGGACAGTTCCAGGTCTTAGAGCTTGTTCATGCTGAGTAGAGACGTCTTCTCATTCTTCTGATGACGTAGGCGGTTCCTGTATGGTTTAGCATTGGATTCTTTTTCGGTGGTTCATTTCTCAGTGATGATTTTTATTAGGGGTCCACCAGAGGGATTCCCGAGTTGTATTAGAAATGGAGAATTTGGTTGTATCAGAATAATTCTTAATTAATTTTATTTTATTTTGAGGTTTTAGTATTTGGTTTATCATTCTAGTTTCTTTTCAGCAAATTTTTATTTATTCCTGTTTCCTTAATTGTATTCTGTGTTCGTTTATTGCTAATTTGTTTGATATCCTCGGGTAGTCGGGCGTGGGCCTGGCCAACCCGCATCCGGAAATCCGGGGGTATCACAATTGGTATCAGAGCACTCCAGGTTCTAGTATCCTTAGGAGTGTTTTTCGTTATAGGACTTCCGCGTTGCGTCTCTTAAAACTTAGAGCCATATTAGGATTCATTGTACTCTCTTTACGGTTCATTCGGAGAAGTTGATGTCAATTATATTCCTTAAATGGTTGACACTAGGAGGAGGATGGGGTTCAAGGCGAAAGCGATATAGACCCAAAGGAGTAAATGAGTAGGTTGTCGAGTTCTTTGCCAAAAGCAGAACTTGGGATCGAAAGTTTAGTTCCAAGGTTGGCATTACTTAGAAAGTATACGCTATGAACAGATCTGGGTGTAGGTGTTAGGTCACCGCATGTCGGGGCCAACATAACTTCGGATGATCTAAAAAACGAAACAAATGAAGAGTAGGATTCTGAAGAGGATCCTAAGAGAGGAGATATCAGCGTCTCCAAGAAAGGGGATATTGGAGCTTGAAGATAAAGGATCGCACGAGGGTGCTCACATTCACCAGTAGTATAGTGAATAGTACTAGTGAAGTTGGTGTGAACCAATCTACATATAGTTAAAGTTTCGTAGCATCTCCGGGAATTAATTGCGAAGTACTCTTTAGGAGTTTGGGAACCAGATGGAGTTCTTACCAGAACAATGACGTGATTTTATATCACATTCTGGAGAGTATGGGGATTTGGTTGTGACATTCTAAGTTGGTTTGTAAAGCCACGATAGACGGTTTACATTCCACATATTAGGAGGATGAGGGTTAAGTTTTTGGATATTTGTTTAAGCAAACGATTGTGTAGTTAAACTACGGTTAATGGAGAAGTTTCGAGGTTGGATAATTACCAACGAAACTATGGTATGAACTTTTACGAACTTGAGTTCAAATGAGGTTTTCTTCTCTAGAATGGAGGACGTTTTAATTGGGAATTATATTTTGGTTATTTTGTTGCACTGGGTGTATCTATGTATTTGATTTTGTTATTCTGTGTTGCATTTTGATATTATGTGTTTCGTTTTGTTGTTACGTGTTTCATTTTTGTTAATTTGTCCAGATTGGGAGTATGGAGTGGTTGGGGACACAAGTACGTGATCAACCAACTATTATGTTGATGACATGGATAATAACACTATGTACGCTAGGATTTGTGACAGTATGGTCATAGGATTGGGTAGAAATACAAACTTTTAGCTAATCTAATGGATCTAGATATGCATCAATATGGTATGCTAGTTAGGATGGGATAGTTAAACTATCAAAATGAGTCAAATAATAAAAAATGATTAGTTTGATATGCTCAATGCTAGGTGGGGATTCGTTTTTACAACGCTATAATAATGGTGGTTGTTAGTGTCTTGGGGATTCGTGAGGTTTTGGTAGGTAAAGATCACTGTAATGCCACTATGGTTTAGACGGAGGATTTTGTACTGGTAGGTACTTATTAGAATGACACTGAGAGAGGATAGTGGGCTGATAAAATCTTTAGCAGTCTATTCGTAATCAAGATTTTCTTTTTACGAGGGTGTCATTTGGAGGAGTTGTTGGTGTTACACTTAGAGGAGGAACCAAAGTTTCTACACTGTATAAAAAAAAAAGTGGAAATTTTTTTTTAGGGTTATCTTTCGCAACAATTAGCTGTTGCTCCGACATTGATGACTAAATGGAGGATGCGAAAGGTTTCAAATTCAATTGAAACGAGACAAGGAGTTAACTTGACACTTACCCATAATAGAGAAGTAGGGTGTGTTAAGGATAGGAAGGTGAGACTGAACACCTATATAAGGAAGCGGTGCACGGTGTGTGTGAAAAAGTCATAGTGAGTTGACCTTCGATAAATGTAATTACTGGTTAATTTTATTATCGGTAAGTTCATCACTAACTGGTGATGCCTAGATACAGTTTCTGGGTTAGCTTTTGACAATGCTTCGATGTAAGCAATGGGTGCATACGATAGCTAGTGGTACCAGACCAGTTGGTACTTTCTATAGACAACGGGAAGGAGGATATAAAAATTGAGATTCAGATCTCTTAGTTCTTTATTTATCCTGGTGAAAACAGAACGTTTCACGGTGTGAAGCCGAGGTTTGGGGAATTGGCAAGCAGAGGGATGTAGTGATTTTGACATCATTTCTAATATGATCGAGAGGGACCATTCGAGAATCCTAGACCCTTGTAGACATTTTCTATATTCAACTGATAGACCTTTTTCACGGATTTGGATTTGGATTTGGTTAGGATGTTGGTTCGTTTCTTTATTAAGTCAGCTAAATTCTGGTTTATTGCGAACTGGTGGGTCATCAGTTCATCTTAATAGAGGGGAATACAAGATGACTTAGATGTATCAAGTTGGTGATTCACACTTTGTATTAAGTTCTGTTCGGGGGAAAGGAATAGGGAGGTGGACGCTCTCAACAACCGATCTTATATTCATATCTTGCGACTCATTGTTGAGTTTGTAGTTATAGTTTCGCCTGTATAATAATGACACAGGCTATTATCATGGAAATTAAGGAAGATAACTGAAAATATTAAGGTTGATCTTTGTGGAGGTGTTACTTTACTTAACTAGAGCTTAAGGTACTGACGGAGATTTAGTGGTTTCTGTTAGGGTTGTCGGAATGAATTGCGATTTAAAATCGGCACTTCTTAATGAATTGCTATGCATGCTCGGATTAGGTGAGATTTAGTTCTTTGTTAAGTTTAAAATCGGTATATGGTTTCAAAGACATGGTTGAATTGTCGGCATGGTTGATTTGCAACGGTTATCACAAGATACAACAAGGGGGCATGGTTTATTTATCAAAGTATAAATAACTATACTTAGGAAGGCATGGGTTAGTTACCAAGTTATGACTCAATCTATTCGTACTGATAGAGCGAAGTCTACACGAGAATGGAAATGAATTTTAATAAAAATAATTCAGAGTTTCGTGAATTCCGAGGACGGAATTCCTTTTGTTAGGGGGGAAGAATGTAATAACCCTAGTTTTCAAAAAGATAAGATTGGAGTTTAAATTTTGTTCTATATGCAATTTTCTTTTGATTTTGTGGCTAGGTGCTTATGTGTCAAATTGTTTATGTGTTTGATTTTATTTTAAATTAAGTGTTTGTTTTATTTTGTGGATTTAAATAGATTGTTTTCTTTATTTGTATTTTTAATTGATTTAATTGATAAATTGTTATTTAATTGACTTGTTTGATTATTTCTTTGTATTTTTGTTTTCTTTAATTAAATTAAATAGTTTTTGGTCGTGTAAATGTTTTATTGGTTTTTGAATGGAATTAATTGGATTAATGAAATATTCCTAGTTGTAATGGGAAAAAAGGGTTTAGTCTCTTACTATCTCACGCCGACTAAACTGGGCCTCAATTAGGTTTTCTATGGTGGATTAACATTAGGCTTAGGGTTTTGATTAGTGCCTATATATATACTGTAGTATGTCTTCAAAAAGGGTTGAGAACCCTATATACGTACAGTGTTGATAGAGAGAAAAACAGAGAGAGTAACAGAGAGTTACAGGGAGAATTACAGAGAGAGATAAAGGGAGAAAGTCTAGGGTTTTGCCTTAGGCTAGGGTTGAACCAAGGAGGAGGAGGAGCAGAGGTTGGCTTGTGGGTAAAACCAAGAGCAACAGAGGTGGAACGATCGTCGGAGATTTCATCAGAAAATTTAGATACGGTTAAGGCAAGTTCTATTCTGTCTCTTTCCCCTTGGCCTGTGTTCTGTGCACTCTTTGATGGTCTCTAGGATGTTAATTAAATATTAATTGAGCTTTTACATGCCTATTATATGCCAAATTAATCATCTGTATATGTTTACAATATGTCTGAAGTTTTCCTCGCACCTCTGTTTTCCGTTGTTAGTTTTAAAGCATGAAACTGTTTTTATTTTAATCATTGTTGTGGTACTTACTGTTGTAAACTAAGTACTAGGACATCATTGTATAAATATTAGACTGTTAAAATTAGTCTTAAGGAAGAACAGATGGGTAGGAAGAGGCCGGAGATGAAGCAGATGATTCAAAACAAAACAGGAAGCGGAGCAGTAGGCTCAAAGGAGGAGAGAGCCGGCTCCAGGAAGTTGGAGCCGGCTCCCCCCTTCATAGAGGCGGCTCCAAGGGATAAAGGAGCTGGCTCTAAAATGTTTTGAGCCTGCTCCAAGATTTTAGAGCAGGCTCCTTTGGTTGTGTGGTGTTTGGACGTGTTTGGGGCACTGTATGGACACTATTTGGGCGTTGTTTGGAATTTTACATGGTTTCAGGGACTGGAATGAAGATTCTAAAAGTACTTTTAATGGATTTTAATCCTTCTAATTGTATAATTTGGTCCATAGGGAAAATGGAATAAACCGTGTAAAAATAAGCAAATTAGTACACTGCTAACGAATAGGAAAGACTAAATTGCTAAATTTTGTTTTAAAAAAAATTTAACGGATTGTAGCATGGACTCTAAACATGATGTTAGGCTATACTAGAGCCACATTAAATAAATTAATGGTTTTGTACTCTTGGATTTAACCGTAGGAAAGTATATAGCGGTGCCGGCTGTTAACGGATGGAAAGGGTTTAATGGCCTAATTTAATTTTAGCAATTTAACGGATTATCACAAATCTTATTTTGGTTGCATGCGGGGTCATTTATATATCATGTTTGATCTATGCATACCTTGGATGTTAATTGTTGGAAATATTAGTTCTGTACTGCGATACATGGAATTAAGCTTGGGATTGTAACTGCTGTAATACTAAGCACTACACAACAATTATTGGGATTAGGGTTTGGACTTAAATTACTGAATTAGTACTTAGGTTTCGTTAACCTAACTGGAGGTTAGCCTGGAATTAATTGAAGAATTAATTATGTATATTTTTTTCAATTACTTGGATGGATGCTGCATAATTAACTTGATGAACTATTAAATCTTGTTTTGTTAGTTACATGGATGGATTCTGGATTATAGATGATGAACTATTTAAATTCTGTTTATTATCTATTTGGATTATATGGATGTGTTTGATGTACTGCATAAAATGTTGCATCATTTACGGATCATATGCATGGTATGTACCGGTATGGGACGGTGACATACGGAAGGACGGATTAGATCAAGACACTAATTCCAACCCATTCATACATACGGAATGGATTAACTAAGACAGTTAAATCCTACATGGTTTCATGTCCTGTCAACTAAAACGGTTGAACGACATACTTGATGGTTGTTTATATTTCTGCGATAGGATGGATAGGGTTTTAACTAAAACGTTTAAATCCTGATTGTATGTTGTGTCTTGACCAATGAACTATTGACCGGCACAACATTGTATTTGGAAGGAACTTATATATATAATTGGAGTAGGGATTTAATTAAGACACTTAAATCCTAATTTTATGTCGTGTCATGGCAACGAATCAGTTGAGCGGCACTACATTAGTTTGGATGGGAATTTATATATATAAATTATGGTACCGTGATTTGAGCTTGAGTCTCATAGTCAACGGTTAGGGTGCGTATATGCAGTAGGATGCGTAGCTAGCTATGTTAGTTGGGGTATACCCTGTTAGGCTTAGGTAGTCATGCCCACTCAGGTGCGTATTGCATGTTACCTTCTATTCAGGTTGAGACCCTCAGCATAGTTAGTGAGAGTCCTGTAGTGTGGATATATATTTAGCTATTTACGGACTATATAGATATGGTTGAGACATCTACGATGTATCTGCGTATCGGGTCTCTGTTTGGATTGTAGTTAGGGTAGAACTTGTTCGTGGGCCTGACCCACTATTATTTTTCAGGTAACGGATGGTTCCAGGTCTTAGAGCTTGTTCGTGCTGAGCAGAGACGTCTTCTCATTCTTCCGACGACATAGGCGGTTCCTGTATGGTTTAGCATTGGATTCTTTTTCGGTGGTTCATTTCTCAGTGATGATTTTTATTAGGGTTCCACCAGAGGGATTCCCGAGTTGTATTAGAAATGGAGAATTTGGTTGTATCAGAATAATTCTTTATTAATTTAATTTTATTATGAGGTTTTAGTATTTGGTTTATCATTCTAGTTTCTTTTCAGCAAATTTTTATTTATTCCTGTTTCCTTAATTGTATTCTGTGTTCGTTTATTGCTAATTTATTTGATATCCTCGGGTAGTCGAGTGTGGGCCTGGCCAACCCGCATCCAGAAATCCGGGGGTATCACAGAAACCCTAGTTGATAAAATATGTTAACTGTTTGCATGGGAAAAACCTCGTGGACTATTTAGTCTAAAGTAAATCGATCCACTATGTTTGAAACAAAGCACACTGAACTTTAACTCTTGCTCACACCCTATCGTTCTACCAAACACCAATTGCTGATAATCTTCTGGCTTTGCGATAACCCATCCAACAGCTGCTTGACCTCAGGCTTATACTTGATATTTATAGAAGAGTAACAGGTAGATCAAACAGCACTCCATGAATACTCTAACCCTTTCAAAGTGTGATCGTTTTTACTTCTGTTCTTCAAGATCTAAACTCTTTGTAGAAGAATTAAACCCTGTTCTTCATTCGAAATCTCTGAATCTTTAATATAGCTCCAACTCTGATAAGATAGAGAAGAACATAACTAAATCGCTCATGAATATATATGTGCTCTCAAAAATAAATTCAGAATAATCAGATTTGATTTTTTGAATTTTTTCTCTTTCTAAAGGCTTTCTCAAAATGTAGAATTGATTTTCCCTGAAGCTATGAATAAACCTAGAAGACTAACAAGGTTTATATAGAGTTTAGAATGTCCTAATCCCTCTAAAAATATGAAAAATTTCGTGCATAGGACTTAAAAGGAAATTGGGATAAAAAAGGAAACAATCAGAAAAAGGAAATTGAAAGTTCTAATGTTGCAAGACTTCTAGTACTGGTTCAAGAAGGTCAGAAGCCTTTCCGATAAACTTTGGCTACCGGTTCCCAACTGTGGTACCGGTTCAAGAAAGGAAGTGAAGAATTATGCTGTGAACCAAGGTTTGCTACTGGTTCAAGGATTTTCCTACCGGTTCCTAATGGACAGAAGTGAAATCTCTGTTTCCTTTAACTTTCTAAACTCCCAAAGTGTTCTCACTCACTCACATACCTTTCTAAAACATTGTTCTTTAAACCCACATCTAATCTTCAATCTTGAATTTTAAAACTAAAAAATTACAACTCGATTGGACTTGTTAACGAAATTAACCAATTAAAAAATATATCTCACAATCTCCCCCTTTGGCAATTTCGTGACAAAACCCTAAAAACAATTCAGCAATCTACCCAAGTAGAAAAGTAAATTACAATGATTATTAAATGAAATAAAACCGCAAAAATTTCTTGAACCTCATGAAGCTTCAACACATGTAGCAATCTGTAATCTACACATTAGCTCAAACACAACTACCCGTGAAGCTTAATCAAGAAAATAAACCCAAGCATAAAATAGTCATGCTAATAATAACTGAATATCAATGCAATGTAATACAATGAACAATGGTTCTCCCCCTCAATGCAAAAAGTTCTCCCCCTTAATAAAAAAAGTATCTCTCCCCCTGAATGATAATTATCTCAACTCTCTCCCCATTTTTGTCACAAATTAACTAGGGTCTTAAGGAAAACATATCCTAGAAGTAGGAAGCAACTAACCATATAAATCTTGTAAATTGAAACCAATGAGAATGTAGACTCTACAAGACTATATGTTTTAACATAAATAACCAAGATCAATTCATTTAAGTTCCACAAACTTAGCAAGTGTAGTAAAATCACCACCAAGTTCTAAAAACATATGATCTGTCAACTGTTTAGATTTCAAATAATAAATCAATGATATTACATATCCTTAGAAATCAAACAATTAACATATGCAAAAGACAATTTTTTTTTCTCTCTTTGTGCTCCTTTTTTCTTTTTGCACATTGGCCGCTTTCACTCTTATAGGTAGCCAGCTCTTTCCCCTATTCCCATTTGTTTTGACTCAAGGTAGCTTTAGAAAAATCCCAAAGGCAGCCTTTTCCATCTCACCATTTTCAAAACAGCAAATATTTTTCTTTCTTTTTCAAAAACTTTTTATTCCAAGCTGTTTTTTTCAATTTTCTCTCTTTTGGTCTAAAACACATAAATCAAGTTTAAATTCCAAGATAATGATCAATCATATCAACAATATCTTTGACCAAAACAATGACATCAAATACAAGTAAATATACTATCAATGATTCATTTACTATACAAAATAAGTAAGCAAAACCAATTTTCATCAAATCATAGCCATAGTATATTTTACACATATAATCCATGTGTCATGAAACTCTTTATGTTCAATATACTCAATCAATATGGTTTGCTTAACTTCCCAAAAACATAATCTAGACACTCAAGATATGCATGAAAATCCATTCTAGACTATGTTCTTATAATGCATCTAATCAAGACAACAGGTACCAATATATTTCCTAAAATGAGAAAACTTAGGAGCATCTAATGGTTTAGTGAGAATATTAGCTAAATTCTTATCAGTATGCACTTTTTTCCAAAAACACAACATTTTGTTCAATAAGTTCCCTAAGAAAGTGATGTCGAATGTCAATGTGCTTAATCTTAGAATGCAAAACTAAATTCTTTGAAATATTAATTGTACTAGTATTATCACAACAGATAGCACTAGTACCTTGATCAACTCCATAATCTAGAAGCATCTGTTTTATCCAAAGCAATTCTGTGCAACAATTTCCAGCAGCAATGTATTCAGCATCACAAGATGATAAAGATATATAATTTTGCTTCTTGCTGTACCATGAAACAAGATTAGTACCATCATAGAAACAACCACCTGAAACACTCCTTTTATCATCTTTGTTACCAGCCCAATCAGCATTAGTATAGCCTGCAATCTCAGAGTTAGATTCAGAAGAATAACGCAATCCATAATTCAATGTATTATTGATATAACGAATAATGCGCTTGACTGGAATAATGTGTTATTATCTAGGATCAGCTTGATACCTAGCACAAACTCCTATACTAAATGAAATATTTGGCATAGTTGCTACCAAACACAACAAGCTACCAATCATACTTCTGTATAAGAAATTATCAACATTGTTAGGATCAGAGTCTCTATCCAATTTGGATGAAGTACTCCTAGGAGTTTGGACATGTTTTCAATCTTTCATACCAAATTTCTTAACTAGCTCCTTTACATATTTTGATTGAGATATGAAAATTTCATCATCAAGTTGTTTCACTTGGAGACCTGTAATGACCTGGTTATTTCATTCCTTTACTTTTTCATCAGAATTTCATGGATGAATTTTTTTCGTTGAAATTTCTTGTCTGAGTTCAGTTCCTCATCATTTAGTATCGTCTGGAGTGCTCGGAAATGGTTTCTGAGACTCTTTCCTTTGAATTGACAACTTCCTTTGAATGACCGAGTCTTTTTCGTTTTTTGACACTATTCATTTTTTGTCTTTTTCCCATTTGTCACTTTGTTGGCACAACCTCACTTTTCATGTTCGGTTTTGCTTCTATTTTTGCATGCATTCATGATATTTGATTTCCATGATAATGGTATTTTTACTTTTCTATAAAAGCATGTTAATTGCTTACTTCTTTCATAAAGGGGCATTAATGCATACTTTAGTGTAATTATTCGTAACTTTTGGGGTTTTAGTGTAATTATGTAAAATAATTATTTATTGTTTTAGGACCTTTTTGTAATTTATTTTGGAATATATTTTGAAAAAGGACCATTTTGCAATTTTTGAAAAATGTGACAAGTGTCACATTCTCAAGGAGCCACTTGTTGGCATTGGGGTGGAGAGACTTGGCACCACGACTTCTTGACACATGGAGGGTGGAGATTCATCCACTTGTTGGCCTAGGAATGGATCACTTGTTGGCTTAGATGGTTGACAAGTGTATGCCTAGGATTAAACCTAGAAGGGAACCTTAGGATGATGACAAGTGTAGGTCTTACATTTAGTCTTGCAATTATTTTTGGGCCACTTTAGGATTATGGTTTTAAAGAATGGTTTTTGTGCAATTGACCAAGACTTGTGTGTGTTGACCATGGTGTAAGATCACATAGTGAGTGGAGGATTTCTAACTTCTCCACTCACATTTCATTTCCTTCCTCATTACAAATCCTAGCCTCCATGGATAGAGCTTGAAGCCTTAAGCCTTAACCTTGATTTTTTAGGGTCTTCCACTCACCTTAGACCATTAACCTTGGGAGACAACAGTTTTCTCTCATCTTCCTCTTCATAACCCTTGAAGGGTTTGCCATTTTGTGTTGATTTGCCTTGGATTCAAGAGGAACAATCCTCTTGTGAGGTATGGGGTGTTATAAGTTATTTTCTATGTGGTTTTAATTACTTTTGTAATGGAATACAAGTGATATGCATGTTTTAATGTTAATTCGATAAATTAATGATTGTTGTAACTTGCATATAATTCACTTTTGACTTGGTATGTGGCATAGCCTTCACTTGATCTTTGTTATATAATAAATTGGAACCATTTGAATGAGTTTTCAAATCTAGAGATTTAAATGAATTTAATTTGATTTAAATTCTATTTGATTGTACAATGCTTGTTTTCCATTTTTGACTTGATAGATGGCATGGTCATGACTTAGTCTTTGTTATATATTTATTTGGGATCATTTGAACAACTTTTGAAAAATTAGAGATTTAATTAATTTAAATTAATTAAAATCTACATGATGATGTCTTGCTTGTTTTGCTCTTTTGATTTGATATATGTAATGAGCATGCTATGTTGTTTAATATAGATTAATTTGAGGTTATTTGGGATAAATTTGAAATCTAGAGACTTTCCATGATTAGGTTGAAAATCTCTTAAAATGTAGTATTCTAATTACCTTGTGAGCATGCTACTAATTTGATGTATATTTAGTACTTGTGGCCTCTTAAAATGTTATGTAGACTTAACATGATATAGAATATCATTGATTAGTAAAGCTTGTTTAAAAGTATCTTGTGTAGGTATATAGCTTATCTAGAATATTACAATTATTTACCTTTGAAACTAGTTACTAAATTAAAGCTTATTTAGTACTTGTGGCTTAGGATGATAATGTGACTCAATTGTTATAAAATATTCTTGCTTTATGTATAAATTGCATATTGAGGACACGACTTGTCATATACTATTTAGACTTAAATTCTAAGACATGGTTTGTGTGGAATCAACCTTACTTGTGCATGGAATGTGGTAACTTGCATTTGATTTTGTATAAGTTTTGAACTTATTGGTTTTGGACAGCTTGTGAGGACATAAATTATGTGATGGCTAGGGTTTGGCTCTAGTACGGAGACAAGTGTCTTCTAAGTCATAAGTGTGCACTAGGTAGTACCTTGTGGGTCGTAATTACCCGAAAATACTTACTTGGTCTAGCGACCGCATGTCCTATTGTTTCCACTATTTGTTGTTTTTGCATTTAATTTCAAGTTGTTAATCATGGATTACTTGTAGCTTGAGAATTAATGCTTGTTTGGGACAATTGAATACTATTTAGTATCCTTGAACTTGTATACTTGCTCCGTGAGTTTGACTTTCATTTAGTATACTTGTCTTATCTGCATTTTATTGAGCTTAATATACTTATGTTCGTATACTTGATTTATGAGATTTTCATATAAAATGTATACTTGGGTAATATGCTTAGACATTGTGTGACTTGTCTTAATATGGTTTAGTATACTTGGAAATGTATGCTTGTATATTGTATAATATGTTTCAACATTGCTTAGTATACTTGAGCATGTATACTTGTATGTCGTTGTTCACTTTAAATTGCATGAGTAGCTTAGGATGCTCCCTGAGTCTCACTTGACATGGACGTTAGGTGGCATGAGCCCCTTTAACATGTTTCACTATAAAGTGATAATTTTGTAAAATGTTAGGTCGATGTATGCTCATCTCCTACGAAGTAGCTTTATGTTACTTACCCACGTAGTGGGGACATTTTTTAGGTACAGGGACCTTGATTTGTGATGCACACTATGCCATAGAAGTTTCATAGACTTGAAGTATCATTTTCATGAATATGTTGGCATGAAATCCTATTTGTAGCCTTTTATGTAAGAATGTGTATATTTGATTCCATATATGTAAAGTGTACATAAGTACACTCTTTTCAATGTACTTGACATGTATGAGAAGAGGCCGGAGGTCAATGACATTTATATTGCATTTTATGAAATTCTTGACTTCATGGAATACTATGAAAATATTGAAAAATGTTGAGTTATTGCTTCACCATGTTTGCATTGGGTGTGGAAATTCCATTTTAATTCTTCCATAGGGTCTCATTTATCATGCATGAAGTGTGGCGAAGGGCCAAACGGTATTTTGAAACCATCTCATGATTTTAAATTCCAAGTTTTCATTCCAAACTTCATTTTTGTCATTTTGGCTGTTGGGGGGTCATATTTTGTATCGGCCATATTTTTGAGCCATGAACCATTGTAGCACATCTTATTAGGTAAGTTACGTTTGCATGCATGGTCGTTTCCGGGCAAAGCTTCTTCTTTGGTGAAATGAGCCTCCAACGGACTCATTTTACACTTTTGTTGCATATCCTGACCTAAGGGTATTTTGAAAATTTTCTTTGGGAAATAAATTCCGTTCTTTATATGGTCACTTAGAAAATGTGATTTTAGGGGGGGTTTCTTCTTCGTGTTTTTCCTGAAAATTTCGTCTTGGTATCAGAAATCGCTTACGAAGTTTAGCTCTCAGTTTTTCAATTTAGCAGCTTTTTGGACCTCCATGACCAGATTTCATGGAGGGGCATTTTGGGCATTTGATATTGCATTTTTTTTTAATTCTCTTTTGAACTCACATAGAAAACTCGATTTTGAGGGGGGTTTCTTCTTTGTGTTTTTCCAAAAAATGTCATCTTTGCCCTCAAAATCCCAATTTTCCCGGAAAAACCACTGCTGCTAGGGTTTCTTACTGCCCATTCTGCCTCCTTCACATCTAAACGGTTAAAAGGGGTTTCGTAACCGGTTAGATGAGTGTGGGCAGTGTTTTGGTCAAGGTTTTTGGTCTTCTAACTGGTTAGGAAGGCTTGGTAACCGGTTAGATGTTTTGGGTTGGCACTTTTTGACCGTTTTGCCCATTCTTCTTCCGTTAGCCATATCTTCTTCATTTGGACTCTGAATCAAGTGATTCTTGAGTCTAAATTCATTAATTTTTCATTGTTTTTCCAATGGTGTGCTCGATGACACCCACTTTTAAGCTGAAAATGACATTTTTTCCTCTAGGTTCATTCTTGTTCGTTTTTGAAAACGTTGCTTCTGCATTTGATTCCTTTGGGTTATGTGACCTCGTTGAGGGTCAAAATGGTGTCTTAGAGCCATGTTGTATCTCTAGAGATCGTTGTTTTGTCTTTTGCTTCCGCATTTCGGATCCGTTATCGGGTCATCTTTCGATTCATCACTGACGCATCGGGTTGAAAAACTTGGGCCGTTACAAGACCTCAAAAGAAAGTTAGTTCACCAACCATGCTCATTTCAAAAGTATTACTCATATCTTTAGAAAAATATGAACAAGGTTATCACATATAGCCCCAAAAGCAATATCATCCACATAGATTTGAGCAACAAGAAAATCTTTTCCTTTCATGAAAATAAACAACGTTTTATCCACTCTTCCTTTTCTAAAGCCCTTGTGCTTTAAATAAGAGGTTAACTTCTCATACCATGCTCTAGGTGCTTGCTTTAAATTGTAAAGAGCCTTTTTAAGATGATAAACAAAATCAGGATTATGTGGATCAATAAAACCTTTTGGTTGTGCTACATAAACTTTTTCCTGTAAAATTCCATTTAGAAAAGCACTTTTAACATCCATTTGAAGCAATTTAAATTTAAAGTGACATGTAAAACCAAAAAGAAGTCGAATAGACTCAAGTCTAGCAACAGGTGCAAAAGTCTCATCAAAATCAATTCATTTAACTTGAGTGTATCCTTGTGCAACCAATCTAGCTTTATTTCTCATCACAAAACCATGTTCATCAAGTTTATTTTTAAAGATCCATTTGGTCCCTATGATATTAACATCACTAGGTCGAGACACTAATTTCCAAATATTATATTTCACAAATTGAAATAATTCTTCTTATATAGCTATAAGCCAATTAGAACTTTGAAGAGCTTCATCAACATTCTTAGGTTCAAACTGAGCCATGTAACATGAATGCCCTATGTCATCTATAATGCATGAATGTCCTAAATGATCATGGGCTGTATTCCTAATACCCAGCTTATCCCATGGACCTATCACATTGTCAACTGGATGACTCGATCAGACTCTAGAACTGCTAGATGTGGGAATATCTAGAGAAGGGGCAAGAATTCCTATAAGTTCATCAATGGTGACCTTTAATTCCTCATCTTCTTCTTCAACCTCTTCACCTCTCTATCTAATTTCTTAACTCTTTCTTCCTTTTGAATTGTAGGTTCTATCCTTTCACCTGCAATTTCAAAATTAGTTTCCTCTTCATCAAGTTGAAAAGAGGTTATCTTAGATTTTGTATCGTCAAATACAATATTTATAGACTCCATGACCACTTTGGTTCTAAGATTAAAAACCCTATAAGCCTGACTTGTTTGTGAATGACCCAAAAACATACCTACATCATTTCTAGAGTCAAATTTTCCTAAGTGTTCCCTATCTCTGATAATATAATATTTATTTCCAAAGGCTCTAAAGTATTTAACAGTGGGCTTTCTATCATACCACAATTCATATGAAGTCTTTTTAGTTCTAGGCCTAAGTTAAACTCTATTTAGGATATGACAAGCAGTACGTACTGACTCAGCCTAAAAATGACTTGCAATTTTATTCTCATGAAGCATAGTAGGTGTCATACCTGCAATTGTCCTATTTTTCCTTTCTACTACACCATTCTGTTATGGTGTTTTAGGTGCAGAAAATTCATGCTTAATGCCATACTTATCACAATATTCAATAAATTCCTTAGGTTCGAATTCACCTCCATTGTCGCTCCTAATCCGATTAATTCGATATCCCTTCTCATTTTGAATAAGTTGGCAAATAGATATGAAATTCACAAAAGTATTAGATTTTTCTCTTAAATATGCAACAAAAGTAAATTTAGAAAAATCATTAAACATAACAAGTATATATTATATTTTTTTCTTCCAATGCTATCAAGTGTTATGCGACCCATCAAATCCATATGAATCAATTCTAAAGGTCGAAAAGTGACTTTATGAATAAGTCTCTTATGTGATACTCTAGTTTGTTTTACTAATTGACATAGACCACATATTTCATTCTTAGGCACCTTGTGATACCTCTCGACTCCAAGACATAGGTTGATCAACCCAAGCCTAAACCCGAGGGAATATCAAACAATTAAGTAATAAACAAGCATTGAGTATAAAAAGAATTAAGAATAAATAAATAAGTGAAAAGAGAAACTAAAAATAATAAATCCTTGAATTAATAAAATAATCCTCCATAAAATAATTCCATAAAATAATTCCATAAAATGCTTCAGTACTAAATCTAATCCTCTGATACTATTACAACTTAGGAATCCATCATGTGGACCCCTAATAATAATAATCCAAAAGTAAAAACTAAAACAAAGATAACATAGATAAAACCCTACATCAAGTCAGTAGAGTGAAGAACTGTCTTTACTCGGCACGATCAAGCTTTAAGACTGGAACTGTTGAATACCTGAAAAATAATAGTGGGTTAGGCCTGCAAACAAGTTCTACTCTACTACAATCTAAGCAGAGATCCGATACATGTATACATCCTAGTCAACTCAATAGTAACTAATAATCTGTATATATATATATAAATACACACTAAATAAACCTCATTAGACTATAGGGTTACCGTTACCTGAATAGTAGGCAACATGCAAAATGCACATATAGTGGGCATAAGTACCTAGTCATACCAGGGCACACAACTACACTATATCTAGCTACACATCCCTAGCAATATATGCGCCCTAACCACTGATCCCGAGACTCAATCTCATATCACGACATATAGAAATATATATAAAGTCCGTAAAAGCATAAAATAAAATGTCATCCATTTGATAAAGTGGCCTGACATGAATAAGTAGGACTTAGCACTAGCTAATCCATTCCTTTATTATTTTAGGTTAGGTAGGACTTAACCTTTCTTAGTTAATCCATACCTAAAATGCCACCATCCCATACCGGTGCATTTAAACCATACAATCCAATCTTTGACGCATAAATATAAAGCGATACATCAAGTAATCCAGAATATCATGAATAATATCATATATACAATTATTTTATTTAATCTAAGTAATAAAATAGTTCTAAGTGGTATGCATTTAATTTACAGAATAAGAAATTAACATGCATATCAAATAGACTGATCAAATCTTCACAACATGGTTAAACTATTTAATTCCACATATTTGATTAAACCAGTTTAACACCATATATAGTAATTAACTCTTAAGTTAGATACATTCAAAACTTACTATACTATTGGTTATTATGCATTCCAGTTAATTGTTGGGTTAATTTACAATCCTTAAAATCACAAATATAGACCCAATTAACCTTAGGCACGAACCCCATGCCTAAAACCCATACTGAACCAAATATGTCAACCAATTCCCCAAACCAGTCAATGTTTTTTCTCTAGATGTCAACTGGTTTAGCAAACTGGTTGATGTTTTCTCTAGATGTCAACCGGTTTAACAAACCAGCTAACGTTTTCTCTAGATATCGACCGATTTAGCAAAACCGGTCGACCTAAAGTACGAGACGTTGACTGAACTGCTCAAGTTCATCTTTTCCGGCTCTGGCGACTTCGTCTTCCTCTGTTAAGGTTCCTAATGGTACTATTCTACGTCCCAAGTGTCCCCAAATCTTATGTAACATCTTTAGGCACAGATTTACTAAGATTACAGCACAAATCATGCAAATAAATTCAAATTAATCAAACACATATACAGGCATATTCAATACTGTAAATAATCCAAGTAATCATATAAACATGCTCATTAATTTTAATTAATCATCCTGGAGCGTCCTAAGTATGTATAGAACACAGACCAAAGAGAAGGAAATAGAAGTAAAACTTGTTTTCAAGGTTTCGAAATGAAAACCTTAAACTCCTTTCTTCTCTGTTTGTTTCCAGTCGTGAATAAAACGTTCTTTCTTCCTCCTAGGGTTCAACCTCCTCCTTTTGGCCGAGCTCTTTCTTTCCTCCTCTTGGTTTCTCCCTCTCACGTTCTCTCTCTGCCCCTCTCTTAGTCTGCATGAATAGGTTTTGCAAACCCTTTGACAGACAAACACTAGATATATATAGGCTTATAACAATACCCTAATCCTATTCATACCCTAACTCTGATATAAGGGAAAAATAATTTAAAAAGGAAAAGAAAATAAAATAAAATACATAGACTATATATATAACTATATATATATTAATAAATATAACGTGATATATATAACTATATATAAATATTGATAAAAATTATAATAAAATATAACCTCCTTATATACATTTATACCCATATATATATATACATAACTTCTGATGGATAATATCTATACCCATTAAGTGTCCTATCCAAGTAGTCCATGTGACTCAATTGGATAGTCCATTCCTATTATCCGAACCATTAAAATAAAATAGAACTAAATAAAAACAAACAATTAATTCATAACAAACAAATTACAAGTAAGTACCTAACATTCAAACAATTTAATACACATCATTTAGCACTCAATTTAATTTAAACAATTATTACAAATAAACATGTAAACAATTTAAAATTAATTAAACAAATAAATCAAGTAAACAAATAAATAATTAACCATATAAACAAATAAATCAAATAAAATGCAATTAAAACAATTAAATAAATACCGAGACTATTCTTTTAAAATTAAGGGTATTACAATTTTCAATTTAGGCAAACCTCGAATAAGATTATTGTTAGATAAATTAACTAGATCATTAAAATTCACATGTCTAAGTCTTTTATGCCATAAAACTGCCTCATCAGTAACTGTCGAAAAATATATCAATGAAGGATTTGAAAACACAACATAGCAATTATCAGAAATTCTAGTTCCTTTCAAGATGTATTCATCTTTTTCATTAGTTACAAAACACCCTTGTTGAATAAAATTGATTTGAAACTCCTCATAACAGATTTGACTAATACTCAACAGATTAGCAACTAAACCTTTAAAATATAGAACATTTTTTAACTCCCTAATTCCTGAAAATTTGATCTTACCTTTATCACTTACAATAGAAGCATTACACCATCACCAAAAGTAACAGTACCAACTAAACATTCCTTAAAAGTGGTAAACAATGTTCTATCCCCTATCATATGCCTAGAGCAACCACTATCAAAATACCAACCACATGGACCAAGTGCTCTATGTGCTGTGTGCATGCAAGGCATTTAAAGTTCTCTTTCTTTACCTAAACAATTTTAGATTCATTATGCAAAGGGTCAAAAGGCTCAAAAGTCTTAATCTTTTTCTTCTTCAAATTTGAACTTGCTAGATTTTTTAATTTCTTATTGTTCTAGGCAAAGGGTCACAAGGCTCAAAAGTCTTAATCTTTTTCTTCTTCAAATTTGAACTTGCTAGATTTTTTAATTTCTTTCCTAGTTCAATTTTTCTTTTTTGACACTTATATTTAATATGCCCCCTTTCATCACAAAAATGACATGTTGAAATAGTTTGGGAGAATTAGAAATAACACAAGGCTTGGTTTCAGCTTTCACAAAAATATCTTTAGATTTTTTAAAATACAAATCCTTTGAAGTTGAAGCCAATTCTTTGTTATGACTAATATTCTCAACCACTCTTTTTAACTTATTAATTTTGCAAATGTCAAAATCAACTTCCTAAAATGGTTGTTTTGATTTAATAAATTACTAAAATTTTAAGTTTCAGTGATTTATTAAACAAATTTACCTTGTTAAGTTCCTTTTCCAGAAAATCAATTTTATGAAGAAAATTGAAATTCTTATGGCCAATTTCTTCCAAATTCTTATTAGAGATAGAAACTTCTAACTTATAAATATCTCTATCAAGTTCCACAAGATTCAATTTCTTTAACAAATTTTCAAAATCCTTTTTAAACTTGGACTACTCAATTTGCATGCTTGTGAAAGAATCAAAAACAGGAGGTAAAGATAACACATCAACAAAAACTGAATTTTCAGACATGATGCAAAAATCAACAACAAATCAAGAAATATGATCTATTATGTATATCGAGTTTCTCGCTTTAATACCAATTGTGAAAACAATGTTAAAAACAGTGTTAACGCGGGGTGCGAAAGTTATTAGTTGATTTTAATTGTGATTAACTCCTTTAATGACTTAGATCTGATTATTAGGTCAACTTACTCAATTTATTATTGATTAAATTATATGATCAATTTAAAAGTAAAACAAGTTAGAGTTAGAGAGATTGCACCAGGATTTTTAGTGAGAAAACCCCAGTTGATAAAATACGCCAACTGTTTGCATTGGAAAAACCTCGTAGACTATTCAGTCCAAAGTAAACCAATCCATTATGTTTGAAACAAAGAACACCGAACTTTAACTCTGCCTCACACCCTATTGTTCTACCAAACACCAATTGCTGACAATCCTCTAGCTTTGTAACTCCCCATCAAACAACAACTTGACCTCAGGTTTATATTTGATATTTGTCGAAGAGTAGCAAGTAGATCAGATAACACACCACGAATGCTCCAACCCTTTCAAAGTGCGATCGCTTTTACTTCTGTTCTTCATGATCTGAACTCGATGTAGAAGAATTAAATCCTGCTCTTTATTTGGAATCTCTGAATCTTCAATATAGCTCAAATTCTGATGAGATAGAGAAGAACACAACTAAATCACTCATGAATATATGTGTGTGCTCTCAAAAATAAATTCAGAATAATCAAATTTGATTTTTTGAATTTTTCTCTCTCTAAAGGCTTTCTTAAAATATAGAATTGATTTTTCCTAAAGTTATGAATAAACCTAGAAGACTAATAAGGTTTATATAGAGTTTAGAATGTCTTAATCCCTCTGAAAATATGAAAAATTTCGTGTATAGGACTTGGAAGGAAATTGGGATAAAAAAGAAAACAATCAGAAACAGGAAACTGAAAGTTCTAATGCTGCCAAGACTTCTGGTACCAGTTTCCAACTGTGGTACTGGTTCAAGAACGTCAGAAGCCTTTTCGACACACTTTGGCTACCAGTTCCCAACTGTGGTATCAGTTCAAGAAGGGCAATGAAGAATTCTGCTGTGAACCAAGGTTTGCTACCGATTTAAGGATTCTCCTATCGTTTCCCAATGAACAGAAGTGAAATCTCTATTTCCTTCAACCTTCTAAACTCCCTAAGTGTTCTCACTCACTCACATACCTTTCTAAAGCATTGTTCTTATCATCCTGGAGTGTAGTAAATCATGAACACTTGAACTTCTTCAAACCCACATCCGATCTTCAATCTTGAATTTTAGAATTGAAAAATTATAACTCAATCGGACTTGTTTTGGTTTTGGCAACGAAATTAGCCAATTATAAAATATATCTCACATTTCGCTATGCATAAACTCCCAACAAGTGGTATCAGAGCCAACTTCTATACATTGAGTTGTTCGTTGTGGAATTTTTTTTTTTTTTTAAAAAAGAAATCTCTATTTTTGTTTTCAAAATTTGATATGGATAGTGTTCTTAAGGAAGGTGGATCTATTCAACGTACTCATTTGTTTGATGGTGAT
This sequence comes from Cornus florida, assembly GCF_030987335.1. Lineage (NCBI taxonomy): Eukaryota > Viridiplantae > Streptophyta > Magnoliopsida > Cornales > Cornaceae > Cornus > Cornus florida. The sequence goes on along the minus strand of NW_026775571.1, from coordinate 73,223,268 downwards.
AACTATGATTTTTGGAAACCTAACATGACAGCTTTCCTTATGACTCAAGGTAAATATGTTTGGGCTGCAATTGAAAAAGGTTATAAAAAACCTACAGTCACAAAGGATGGTGTTACCATTGAAAAGGAAGAGTCTGAGTGGACTTAAGCTGAGAATAACGCTCAAGAAAGAAACACCAAAGCTTTGTTTTCTTTATTCAAATATGTTGTCCAATCTGAGTTAGCTTGTATTACTTATTTTAAAATTGTAAAGGAGGCATGGGATATATTTCAACTTACTCATGAGGATACAGATGAAGTCAAATCTTCAAAGATTGAGATGCTTGTGTTTTAATTTGAAAATCTTAAGATGGAAAAAGATAAAACCTTTTGTGAGTTTTACATGAAACTCAATCATATTGTGTCTGGCCTTCGAAACCTAGGAAAATAAAGTGATTGATAAGAAGATTAACAAGAAAGGTTCAGAATCAAAGTTGAAACACTGCAAGCAACTCAAAACATCACTACCATGCAAGTTGATGAGGTTGTAGGTCATATTAAGAACTATGAGATGAAGTACTATGGAAATTCCCTAAAACCTAAAGACTTAGCCCTGAAAGCTTCAAAGTCTGATTCTTCTAAGTCTGAGTTTAGATATGATAACGAGTCTGATGAAGAAATTGCTCTTATCATTAGGAAGTTCAGAAATTTAATCAAGTCTGAAAAGATGAATGCATTTAAGAAAGGGGGAGAGTCAAGGTTTAAGAACAGAAAGTTTTCATCTAGGGGAAGTGAGAGAGAAGATAAAATGATAGAAGTTGAGTCTAAAGGAACTGAGATTAAATATTGGACATATGGTGGTATAGGTCATACATCAACAGTTTGTCCAAGTTCTGAAAATAGCTTTATTGCTACGTAAGAGTCCAAAGATAAAAAGAAGGGTAATGCAATGAAAGTTTCAATTTCTAAGGATAATGATGCTTCTTTTTCCGATGATGATTCTTCTTGTGATATTGATAATCCTCTTGCTTTTGTTGCTATTATGAATAATGATACTTTAAAAGATTTTCTTTGTCTGATACAGATGACTCAGATTTTGAGGACACTGCAAAACCTAATGATGAAAATTGTTACAAGGAAACAACAAAGGAGAATTATGATAAAGCCTTCAATGCATTGTATGTTATATATGTTCAAACGAAGAAAGACTTCAATAATCAAGGTAGAGAATTGAAAGAAGTTGAGAAGCAAAGAGATGCTTTGAAGCAGGAAAGTGAACAAAAAAAGAAGGAGATTCAGGATTTTCATGGAAAGGTAAGATTCCTAGAAGGTGAGGTAAGTCAAGTTAATTCTGCAAAAGAATCTCTTATTCCTAAATTGAAATTTCTTGAAATTGAATTGAAAAAATCACAAGAATAATTGATTGGATTTACTTCTGGGCAAATTAAACTTGATGAGATGATTAATGTTGATAAGAATATGAATGACAAAACTGGCTTAGGTTTTAATGAGGCTTCATCAAGTAGTAACGGCAGAACCGTTTTTGTGAAACCCAATGACTTGAATGTGCCTAAAAATAAATCTAAGGTTGTTAATTCATCACATGCTAATATGTCTTATATGCCTACTGTTTTGCATTGCACTTATTGTGGTAGGAATGGATATAACCAATATTATTGCTATAGGAAGAGGAGAATATTTTTCTGAATTTCATGCTTATAGTTCTTATGCTAAGAAGAGGGTTCATACTAAAAAGAAAATTTTTGTGAATCAACAAAAAAATTCTCATGCTAAGAATTACTCCAACAAGAAAAAGGTTGGATTGAAAAGTCTTTTCAAAAGTTGAATGTAAAAACTGTGTAGATCAAAAAGTAAGACTTGGTCAATTATGTGCCTGTTCATGCTATGGGACTTGTTCCTATTAGGTCTATCGGTGCAAACCTCCCTAACTAATTCCTAAAATTTTTTGTGGTCATGGACTATGCTTTGATGAATATCTTGTTTCCATTGGACCATATCTTGTAGTTTAGGATTTAGGTTGTTTTTCTTTCATGAGAAAGTGATGATCATGTTTTTCTTGTGAATACATGAATGATAATTATTTCTCTTGAATTAATTATTTTTGAATGCAAATTGGGGATACATGATTATTTGTTGAAAATATTCTTGATGTGTAATCTATATATTGAAAGACAATTTGCTTAGTTTAATTTTTTTTTGAGATGAGTCTCTTGAGTTCATATTTTTCATGTGCACTAGTCCAACTTTCAAAATTTAATTGAAAATCATTGTGAAGTTAACTAGATCATATTGCTCATAAAAGTTATAAAGGTTATTGTTTTTTAAAAAAGGGATTTAAAAAAAAAAAAAAAAAAAAAAAGGATGAAATTTTAGCATGAAAAGAAAAGAAAAGAAAAAATTAAAAGAATGCTGAAAGTCTTTACTAAGGAAAAGGCTACCTATTGAGACTAGTTTGAAAGCTTCAACTAGACTTTGAAGAGGAGCTATTTTAGTAAAAAGAAAGGAGGAGATAAGTCGAAATAGGGAATTGCTGTCTACTCTTTAGAGTGAAAGCCGCCTTACTTAGAAAAGTTTGCTCAAAACAATCTTATCTTGATGCTTTTTGATCAATACGGTTTAGATAGTTGATCAATGTGATTTAATTGAAATTGATGAGATTGGATTGCACACACACACATGTGAACTTGCTAGGCAAATTTCTAAATTTTTATAAAAATTGCAAGTTGAATTTCATGTTGTAATTGCATGCTTGAGAATTGATTTGATTGAATAATTTATGGTGTCTAAAATTTTCGTGTTTTTAAATTCTCTTAAATTCTTCAAAAAATTTTGGATCTCATGTGTGCTTGAAATTCATGGAAATTGCAATCTCATTATTTTTGTTTAAATATTAGAAAAATGAAAAAAAAAAATTTAAAATTGAAAAAAAAAATCCAAAAAGATTTTCCTTTTAATTTTTATTAGGAATTTTTGTTTTTAATTGGATGGAGATATCATGTGTGTGATTTTGAGCATGATTGGTTTTATATATCTTGTGGATGGAACATGTGTTATCTTGGATACTTGTCTTTGGTTCCATTGCTACTATATATCATCATGTTTTTGTGCTTATTGCAATATCTTATGCATGGATGATAGTTTTGATCTCTCTTCTTGTTAATTCTCCGACATTATTTCTTTTCCTTCTTTGTTGAGCTTTATTTGTCAATTTGTAACTAAAAGGGGGAAAAGTGTGCATAATTGAGGGGGAGATATATATATATATTCACATATTGATATATGTTGATTATTTATCTTTCTTGATTAAGCTTCACGGGTAGTTTTGTTGAGCTAATATGCAGATTACAAGTTATTACATGTGTTGAAGCTTCATAATGTTCAAGAATAGTTCTGTTTTATTTCTTTGACAATCATTGTAATTTGTTTTTTCTGCTTCGGTAAATTACATGTTGTTTTTAAGGTTTTGTCACGAAATTGCAAAAGGGGGAGATTGTGAGATATATATTTTGGGGAGATTGTGAAAAATATATGTTTTGAATATTGGCAATTTTTGGTGTCAAAACAAGTCATAGTCAAGTTGTAATTCAAGTTATTATATCGAGATCGACAGCGTCTGCGGAATTAGAAGGTTGTTCAAAGTTACCATAACTGAGATCATTTTAAGAATAAGGTAAGAACAACACATTAGGAAAGATTCTAAATAGATTAGTATACATTCGACACTTTGGTAATTATTTCAAACTTACCATACAGTGTTTTCAGGCTTAAAAGAACCAAGTTTCAAGTTCTGGCTAACTTGAACTGGTTCAGCTCCTCTGAACCGGTTTAAGGTTTCAAGATTGGATTCAAAAACCAATCTGTCAAACTTGAACCGGTTCAGCCCCTCTGAACCGGTTCAAGGTATCCTGATAGCATTTTACTTTCAGTTTCCTTTTCTAGAATTCTTTCCTACTTGTTCTAGAATTGCACCAAGTCCTATGCACGAATTTTTCCATATTTTCAGAGGGATTAGGACATTCTAAACTCTATATAAACCTTATCATACACATAGGTTTACTCACGACTTTTACATACAAAATTCAGATTCAATTGAAGGACATCTTTGAGAGATTTTTTTCTTCAGAAAATCAATCTGATTTTTCTGATTTTACTTTTGAGAGCACACACATAAACACAAGAGTGATTTAGTTGTGTTGTTCTCTATCTCATCGGAATTGGAGCATAATTGAAGATTCAGAAATTCTAGAAGAGCAGAATTCATTCGTTCTTCATCAAATTCAGATCTAGAAGAAAATGGGTGAAGTGATTACACTTTGAAGGGGTCAAAGCATTCGTGGAGTGTTGTTTGATCTACCTGCAACTCTTCTACAGGGATCGACAGTAAGCCTGAGGTCGAGAGCTGTTGGACGGGGGAGTCACAAAGCCAGGGATTGTTAGCATTTGGTTTTTGGTAGAACGATAGGGTGTGAGACTGAGTCAAAGTTAGGTATACTTTGCTTCAAACATAGTGGATCGTTTATCTCAGGACTGCACAGTCTAACGAGGTTTTTCTTGTTACAATTGGTATATTATACCAATTGGGGTTTCCTCGATAAAATCCTAGTACACCTCTCAAACTTTATTTACTTTACTTGTACTTTATTTTTGCTTTGTGGTTTGATTTTAGTTTTATTTTGGTAAAAATAAAATAAGTAAAAATTGGATAAAAGAGCAAGTTAAATATATTTACCATCCTCTAGGTTATTTATCCATATTATTTTCTACAACCATTCTGCTATGCACAAATTCTCAACAGACATTTCTACTTGCCTACTTGTTTTGCCTTAAGTAATTTGCTTGATCGGTATGATTATGTTATTTTTTAGTTAAGAGAATGGTTTTCTTGCTATTTCATTTCATTGCCTCCTTGCATCAATTTCTACCATATATTATTTATATATTATGGGTAATTGGTTTGACAGAAAAGTTGCATAGTCCACATTGAGAGAATTATACTAGGAGAAGATGAAGACTAAGGTTAATGTGGGTAGAGTTAGTAAAGGAAGATATGATGGTATATGGATTGATTGAGGCTATGGCCTTAAATAGAGCAGAATGGAAACATAGGATTCATGTAGCCGACCCAAGTAATTGGGAAAGGCTTACTTGTTGTTGTTGTGGGTAATTGGCCGGTTTGATGACCATTTGAGCAAAGTGGTGCTGTAATGCTCGTGGTTTGGGAGATGAAGCTAGATAATCAGTGGGATGGCACTTCTGAAATTCTTTGCTAATTTATCTAATTCTTTTACTCTAATTCATAATTTTGGTGTGAAGCAAAAATGGGAGCAAAGGAAAGAGAGAAGTGAGAACAAAATGATGATGCCTACAAGCTTTACAGAAAAATCTGATCTTTTAGTTAGCAAGTAACCAATTTTTTTTTAGTTTACATCTTTGCTGTCTTCTTTCAAAGAAACTAGAGCATTAAGAATTCAAGGGTGGGTTACTGATTCTCCAAGCTAAAAATAGATTGTGAAAGAGTGGTGGAGCAAAAAAAGGGGCAAGGGGGAATGGCAAGGAGTGAGCTTATTCGTATCTGGAACTATAATTTTTTTCAATTTTTTCTTGTCCTCTCTTTTCCAGAAACTGCCTTTGGGGGGAGGGAAGTGTTTTTTAAGAGAAAAGACAATACATTTGATTATTTGTATGGATTAAATTTAAGTAGGTAAATATGCTCAAAGTTTTGATAACACATCTCCTTCTACCTTGTTTCTTTGGTAAAATCTTTGTACTTCTTCTCTAATGCCGTGTTATCAATCTAATCAGTTAGTACTCATAGACACACAGCCCATACTGGGGTTTGAACCCCTCCCCTCCTCTTTGAAGGGTAGGGAGATTATACCATTGGTTAGTAAATATCCCCTTTGAGCTATCAAAATTTTGCAATTAAGGCATTTAAAAAAAAAAAAAAAAAATTTGCAATTAAGGCCGTCCCGTTTTGGAAGCAATATTCACACACTAAAACATGATGAAGATGATAGCCGTGACAGAAATGCCTTCTGGAATGGGAATTCAACAGAGTATGGTGGTAACACAGATGATAAATAAGATCGCAAGAATGCACTTTCAACGATATGCAGGTTTCTGATCTTTGATTTTGGGTTAAACACGAAAAAACAAGTCGAAGAATATCTTACCAATAAATTAACTCCTTGCAATATGTCGGTCTGTCAAGTATTTCATTTTGTGTGTAAATATACTCTTCTTAGGTCACGTGTTCAAAACATGGATTGCATATATCATTCCCAGAATTTGATTTCAGCGGTAAAATGCTGTCGAGTCTTGCTATGCTCCTGTTTTAATCAGATGAGGCAAGTAGTTCAAAGTTGGTTCAAACCCAAGTATGTTCAACATTTGAATTGCCTATTTTAGTAGTTAGAACCATGGCACTCCCCATCAATAGGAGACTTGAATCTGCGCTGGTCTCTCCAACTTCCATAACATTCTTGGGTTTAAAAACTGTGGATCCATTAAAAGTTGAAGATGCCGCTTGGAGAAGAAGGGTCAAGGGCATCAAGTAATTGGGGGTAAGGGCTTATTCAGGTCTTGTAGAAAGCTAGTTATGTATTGAATGATCATCCTTTCCATGGATTGCTAATGTAGAAAATTTAGCCATCTTTTCGAGTTGTTTTCTCACCCATGGATTGAGCCAGAGTTCATTTTCCTAGCCATTTCTTGACTATCTACCACAAAAGTCATGCCTAAATAAAGAGAATTTATCTCATTCAAACGCCACATCCAAGAGATCTCTGTCTGATTATAGAAATGGATAGGTATTCTCGATGGGAGTACGTTCATGTCCTGAAGTCCTCATCTATTGATTGAAGTTTTTAATGATCCAATGGATGAGAATGCAATCTCATTCTTGATTCAATGGAGAAACACACTAGCTCATGCGAGAATGCTCTCATCATATCCTCTTTCTTTCAATTTGTGATGTAAGTTGAAGCCTTGCTGAATTAACACTTGGTATGAAGAGTTCTAATAAGAAATTACAAACGTTATCAAAGCTTTCAGCCTCCCAGACAGTTACAACATTTGTCATACATTTCTAGAAAGAAAAAAAAACATAACAATTACACTGCCAAATTCCTGGCCTATCCTCTGTCGTGCTTGTCGAGTAATTTACCCATGAACCGGTGCACTCTGATCTAAAGCATATGTTACATGCAACGACGTCATATACCTTATTTTGTTGTTGCTGCATCATCGTTTTGATGTCATGAAGCAACTGAGCTACCACCCTTGCATTTCCCTAATTCCTGCAAAAGTACTCTCTATTAGAACGTAAAATAATAGAATAAAACTTTTTCACTTCTATGGATATAGCAATGTCAAAGAACTAGAAATTAGTCACTAGTTGCACCTTGTAAGATAGGAGCATCAATTACACAAATTCAGTCCTCATTGAGTGCATCGAGTTACTACTGTCTCAACTTGCTCACCTGCATGGAATTCAATATTCTAAGTTATTCTGTAACTTGGAATAGCAAAAACTAGAATTAGAATAGATAGATACTTTCATGCTTCAACTCACTCACAGTTTTTGATAAATTGAAGTTTGATCTTCTTGAGTGCTACTAGAGCATCTTTCATGTTGGTCCTCTCCTGGGGTGATTCCGCAGAGCAATACAAAGCCAATTCCATGATGGATAATACACACTGCACCTTTGCAGTGTAGTGTTCTTCCTCTGGCCTGAGCAAGTTGGAATCAACAACCTGAATAATTGCGTCGGGTAGTGACTGATTTACCCAACCTTTAAGGCTCCGATCCCCAACAAATAAATCATCAGTGGGTTTTCGTCTTGTAAATATTTCCATCAACATAATACCATAACTGTAGACGTCACTCCTTGTTGATACTAATCCTTCCAATCCGTGCTCTACATAAAACATTATAATTAATCAAACTAGTTGGATGTGTTTTGATGAAAGTGAAATATTGATAAACTAAATTGAAATTTTGTTATGAGGTAAAAAAAAAAAAAAAAAAAAAAAAAAAAAAAAAAAAAATCATTTGAACAAAAATTGAAAGCTAAAAGCTTCACCTGGAGCAATATACCCGATTGTTGCTAGAGTCTTGGTTAGTGCAATGCTATCCCCTTGTTCTAAGAACTTTGCAACGCCAAAGTCACTCACATGTGCAACCATCTCTTCATCTAGTAGGACATTGCTGGGTTTGAGGTCACAATGAATCACACGCGTTGAGTAACCATGGTGGAGATAGTCTAATGCACACGCCACGTCTATCATTATGTTTAATCTCTGCAAGATATCCAACAAGTAATTGTGTGAATACAACCACTTTTCAAGGCTCCCATTAGGCATGTACTCTAGTATCAAGGCCCTGAAATCAAGGTTAGAGCAACTGCTAATTACTTTAGTGAGATTCCGGTGGCGAATGTTGCGTAAAATTTCGCATTCTGTGTCGAAACTCTTGAAAGCAGTTTCTTGTTGCAGATTGAATACCTTTGCAGCCAAAACCGTCCCATCTGTTAGTGTACCTTTGTAAACAGAACCATAACTCCCCGTTCCAAGTAAATTGCTTTCGCTAAACCCATTTGTTGCTCGAACAAGTTCATGGTATGCAATTCTTTCAAGTGTAACTGCGGGTATCGATTCAAGTTGAATTAGATTTTTATTTCTCCTCCATCGACTTTTTAGGCACATTAATAGAATTGCTGAGGCAAGAAGTATTAATGCGATTGGTAACAAAATATATAACATTCTGTTTACCTTCAATTTGTGAAGAGAATTATTATCACACGGCCGGACTTGGAACCGAGGAGCACCACACAATGCTTCATTCGACGTAAAAGACCGACTCGTGAAATTCACAAAAGGTCCACCAGTCGGAATTTCTCCTCTTAGTCTATTGAAAGAAGCATTGAAATGTTTAAGATGCAAGAGTGACTCCAATGACTTAGGAATTGGACCGGATAGGTTGTTTTGGGATATATCCAAGGATTCCAAGCTTACCAAGTTTCCAAATGCCTCAGGAATTGATCCTTGTAGCCTATTATGTGCAAGGGAAAGACTAACTAAGTCTTTCAAACCACCAATGGTTGTAGGAATATCACCAGTGAATTTATTCATTGACAGATCAATTTCTGTTGCTACTTTTAAACTTCCAATCTCTTGGGGTAGATTCCCACTCAAAGAATTAGAGGACAGATTAAACTGCAAAAGATCTTTGAGTTTCCAAATGGTTGTAGGTATATCGGAATTAAATCCGTTGGAGTCCAAATATAGATATCTCAGGGAAGTAATATTCATTAAGCATGCCGGTATCGTTCCAAACAATCTATTTTCACTCAAACGTAGCTCACCCAAGTTCAGTAAATGGCAGAGCTCCTCAGGAATGGTTCCATCTATTCTGTTGTCATCAAAATGCAGTTGTTGTAGCTCGCTCAATCCTTTGATGGTCGTTGGAATACGCCCTGTTAAGTTGTTGCCACTTAGAAACAACGACAACAGGCTGCTTAAATTACCAATCTCACTCAGAATATTGCCCTTTATTCCACAACCATCTAAATTAAACATTTCCAGAGACTCAGAGAGAGAACCAATGGAGATCGGAAGAATTCCATGCAGTGGATTTCCAGCAATTTGTAATATCCTTAAATATGTACAATTTGTTAAAGAAGTGAGGAAACTCAATTCTAAAGATGATGATTCAGCAATGAAGTTGTTTACTGCGAGGTTCAAACGTTGGAGTCGTGCTAAATTACCAAGGGAGCTTGGAATAGGACCAATGAACCTATTGTAAGAAATATCTAGACCAGTGAGTTTCGAAGCATTTGAGATAGAATCAAGGATAGTTCCAGTGAAGTTATTTCCCCCAAGATAAAGTATTTCAAGATTGGGTAGAGTCTGGCCTATGCTTGATGGTAAATTGCCTGAAAAGTGATTGCCAACAAGTGCGATCCCTTGTAGTGTTGAGATGTTGAACATCGTTGCTGGGACTCGTCCTCTTAAGCTATTAAAATTCAATGATATTATCTTCAACTTATGAAGGTTGCCAATCTCTTTCGGTATCACACCTGCTTAGCCATGTAAAAAGATTAATTTCATTGGAAATGATGAGAGAGTGGTCGTTAGAACTATTTACAGAAAATAGAAACTAAAAGTTGAAGGAAAATGACAATTTCAAGATTATATTAGATGTCGAAGTTTTTCATGGAATCACTATATCGTCTCTCATAATCATATGAAAATATATTTAACTAATTTGACATTTATTGTTCACCAAAACGTTCAGCTACTATATTGTTCACAAGGATCTTTTTGTTTGTAGGAAAATTCTTATTGGCGGAAAAACATATCTTGAAATTAGAAAAAATAAAAATGACAATGAAAACATATTCAATTATCAGAAGAATGGTGTCACCTTGTACGGAAGTATCCTATTACCTCTTTAAGCAAGTTGGTATTTTACAAGTTTAACCAAACTACAAAACCAAAAGATATAATAACTAATAAAAATAAACAATACAGTCAAGACATTAAATTTATAAAAAAACCTTATTCAATGAATTCAACATAACCCCATTATATTTATTGGTATCACGCCGGCTAAGAAATGTAGAAGAACATTGAAATGTAATGTTAATTTGTGGAAAATGATTAGAGAGGGCTCATAAGAACTATTAAGAAAAAAAATTGAAAATAAACGATGAAGAAAAATGAACATTTCAAGATAATATTAGTATGCGAAAGTTTTTCAGGAAATCACTATATTATTTCTCATATTTATATGAAAAAAAAAAATTAACTAATTTGACATGATTTCTTAAGATCCAATCAATTATGGGCATATCTGTTTGTGGGAAAATCCATATTGGAAATACATCTTTCAAAATTTGAAATTCTAGGATGGTTTAGTTAAGGAAGACATTAACTAAATTCTTATGAAAGGCTTTTTCATATTATGACAAATTAGGAAAAATAAAAATGATAATAAAACATGCTGATTATCAGAAGAAGAAACCTCTTACTCTTTAAGCAAGTTGGTATTTTACAAGTTAATTAACCAAACTCCAAAACCCAAAAGATATAGCACAATTTGGACATTAAATTTAAACAAACTCCAAAACCCAGAAAATCACAAGGTGCAAAGGCGAAAATCCTATTTGTAGACAACAAAATGTTTTTGTTGTGTGTCGGGAAAAAAAAAAAAAAAATGCTTTTAGGGGGAGATACTATTTCACCAATTGAGTCACATGTTTCTAATATATTCATACCTAATGATTTTAAACTGAGTGAGGTGACCAACCATTTAATTTATGTTATGAAATATGATTTTTACCCTTGGATTGAAACACTTCATAATGAATTTCATTTTTGTAAGCCGGGGGAAAATAAATGAAGTAGAAAATGAGAGAAGAAAGTTTTAAAGTGCAAGGAAAACATAACTTGCAAAATTTGCCAGAATATAAGGATTATACCTGTAAATCTATTTCCAAAAAGATAAAGCCCTTGCAAAGAAGTGATATTAAAGATGGAAGATGGAATGAGACCAGTGAAACCTACTTCCTGCATTGCTAATATCTCCAAATGAAGAAGGTTACTCATCTCTTGTGGAATTTCACCTACAATTTAAAGAATTTACCATTAGCATAAAATGGGGCATAAATAAATGACTCATTATAGTCCTATTAATCAAGTGTTCTCAAATCCAACTTTAACATTATATTAAAACCTACTTCCTCACACTTAACAATTTACCATCCATATGAAGCTTTTAAATGTTAATCATACAATCATACCATATTGCATATAGCAAGGCAAACAATGGAATCTAGCTTCCTTCCATTTTTTATCTTATACATGATCAAAGTTCATATAAATTTGAGTAGAAAGCTATTAACCACTACAATGTGATAGTTTTTAAATACAGGAAAAGTCTTTTAATTTTATAATAAGTTAGTTAATCCAATGGTCAATAAAGAAGGCTCATTCATGAATCTTGTCATATAATGGCTCTCTTAAGGACCTTACTTTCTTATAGCTCATATAGAAACCTTCACTTTGGATTTTTATAGAATTATATTTTAGTAAATGCTTAAAAAAAAAAAAAAATGTCAAGATCAATGTTCATGAATCTGATTTAAGAAGTGTTGAATCTGTATTTGAATTTAAGAATTTTACATTTAAATTATGAACATGTCCATGACAAGTTGAACATGTCCCAAAGTCCGAGAGTGTTGGAGTAGTGTCATTCACTCGGATGACTGTTGTATGCCTTCTCAGTTGTGTTCAACTTTGCTTAATTAGGAATCTTTATTTTTTTTCTTTTTTTGTTTAATAGACTTGACAATTAAGGTTATTAATTTCTCCTAAATAAAAAATAAAATAAATTAAAAAGTTTCACCAAATGAGCACAATACCCTATGTGATATAAAAGGCAAGTAACTCCTAATCTGATTCCTAAATGCAGCTTGACACATCTCTCAACAGAGTATCTTTCCTTTTTATTATTTTATTTTTTGCCTTATCTTTTTGAAGGTCTATTCCCTTGTTGCAAATTTTATGTTATACAGATGAGGATAAATATCAATTGAAAATAGATAGAGATGTTGTAAACATATGACATGAAGTACTGTGCAAATAATCATTTCCTATTAGATTTTGTTTAGCATGAAAAGAAAACTTATTTATGATGTTGTATAATAAAACTTTATCTTTGTCACTCCGTAGGCACATTAATTTAACAGAGGGTGAAAGTGGTAAAGGTTCTCCTGTGTTTCCTTTCTTTCATTTTTTTTTTTTTTTATTTTTTTGTTTGTTAATTAGTTCATTTTAGTTTTGTTTACCTCTTTTTGCTAGCTTTTTTATTTCGGTAAATAAAACTGAAATTTTAGTTGCACCAGCCGGGAACGAAATGATAAACAAAAAGGCTCTTTTTGCTAGCTTTCATAGCAATTTACTTTGCCTTTTACTCAAATGTGCAATTAGATTTGTGCAGATTAAAAGTCAAAATAAAATTTAACAAGCATAATATGTGAAACAATGAGTTTGCATCATGGCCTAGAGAATAATTTTGAAATAAATAACAAAAATGTTGAAGGTGTGGTACTACAGGTTGAAATTAGTGTGAACATAAAAAAAAGAAGTTGTTTTATGAGAGATGGAATAAATCATATTACATCTCCACCAACTCTCCAACTCTCGCTATATATATAATCTTGGGTTTGGTCTATAATAAAAGATCCCATGTCTGACGCAAAGTGAAAAAAATGAAACTAGTAATGAAATATTAGAATATGTACGATTAAATAAATTATGTTTGGTTAGCGGATTTAGTTAAGAAAAGGAAAAAGAAAATAGAATGAAAAGAAGAGGAGGAAACATTCTTCAAAGAAATGTAAAAGCCTTTTTATAAGAAAATGGGTATAACAGTCATATTGGAGGCTACTTTCGGGATTAATGATGTAGAACTGATTGCTGAAACCGTTATGGCCGGTTTGGACCGTCAGGGTGCCAAACGAGCATATTGACAGATTTTCTGGGCTGATCCCGAAGTGTGCAATTTTTACCTGACATAAGAGTTTTTTTTATTAAAAATGGCCCAATGAACAAGACTCACCGCATGCTGTGATGTAACGTGCTTTTCGGCGAAATACCATCGTTTAGGGCCTTAAAACAACGTTTTTCGGTTCGAAAAAAGCTTATCGAATATTTTGAGATTTTTGTTTGTTATCTGAACGAACTCGGATTGCATTCATATTTTATATTTAGTAGTTTTATTTTATTAGGTTTCTTTCTCTAATTTTTCAGAATTTTTAGAAAATCTTTATTTTTATGTTTATTTTCAGGTATTAGTATCCTTTCAAGATTAGGTTTCCTTATGTTATAAGGATTCCAGTTACAGTTAGTTTCTCTATGGATTAGGGTTTTCTTCCATTATAAATATATGTAATTAAGAGATCAGAATCATTCATTCAATTATCAATACAAATATCAGATTTCTCTGAAATTGTCTTTTGTTTTGTGGATTCAAAACATCCACCTTGTGAATTCAAGGTAATCTGTCATTCATGAATAAATTTATCGCTTCCGCTTATGTCAGTTGAATTAGAGCCTTGTCTTTTCCTGGTTTGATAGAAGATGAACGTGGTAATGAAGATCGAAAGGAAGAGACTCTTTTGAGGGCCGAATTCCAGGACTTTCGATAGATCGACAACCCAACAGGCGTTACAAGAAATTTAAGCAACCCTTGCTGGGTTCGCATCAGGTCCAAATCAAAATCGTGATTACAACATGGAGTGAAACATTGATGAAGATCGTGTTCGTCCTTTTTGGAATTGCAACCCCATCCCGCCGCATAGGCAGCCAACTTACGAGGAAGACTTCAGTGATGATGACTACGCTGAAGAGGTGCTTGGCAAAAATTGAGGGGCTAGAAGATATTAGGATTAAGGAGATCGTGATTCTAGGGAGTTTCGTATGAAGATGGATCTCCCCAGTTTTAACGATAATCTTAATATAGAAGATATCTTGGATTGGTTGGCAGAAGTTGAGAGATTCTTTGATTATATGCATATCCAAGAAGATAAAAAGGTGAAACTAGTGGCATATAGACTCAAGGGAGGAGCTTTTGCTTGGTAGGAACAACTTCAGGTTGCTCGCACAAGGCAAGGGAAGAAACCAGTCCGCTCTTGGCAGAAAATGCAACGTCTAATAAGGGGAAGATTCCTGCCACCAGATTATGAGCAGACTTTATTCCAGAAGTATCAGGATTGCAAATAGGGAAGTCAAACGGTTCAAGCCTATACGGAAGAATTCAATCGGTTGACGTCTTGGAACGACCTAAGGGAAACTGAGATGCAGTAAATTGCCCATTATCTAAATAGTCTGCGATATGCCATTCATAATAGGGTATCAACACAGATAATTTACACTTTACCAGAAGCCATAAATGCAATGGCTAGGGTTAAGGCCTTTTCAAAGAAAAATGAAAGCACCGACTGGCTCTAGGAATTACTTTGATTCGACGCATTCAGCGACGAACAAAGCAAAACAACCTATGTATTCTCAACCTTCTATTCCAATAGTACCTAATTCGGCTAGCACCAGTACTTAGCCAAAAAAGACCAAAATAACTCCCATAGTAAGTCGGGATACATCCAAAAATAATCCCTACAGTCAGCCAAACCCCATTAAGTGTTATTGATGTAGGAAGCTTGGACATCGATCTAATGAATGTTCCTAAAGGCACTCAGTCAATTTAATAAAACCTGGGGGTGAGGAGGATTAAAACAGAGAAGATGACGAAGGGTTTCCTTTATACAATGAGAAAGAAATGATTAGAGAAGATGAGGGGGATCTATTCTTGATCACATTCTCTAGTTGTACGAAGGTTGTTACTTGCCCTGAAAATGGAAGAGCATCCATAGAGGCACAATATATTCCAGACATGGTACACTATCAATAAGAAAGTCTGTGATATTATTATTGATAGTGGCAGCAGCGAGAATATTGTGTCAAGGGTGATGGTCCAGAAGTTAGGGCTAAAAACAAAGAAGCATCCGAGTCCCTACAAAATTGGTTGGATTAAAAAAGGGGCAGAAATAAGGGTTACAGATATCTGTCGGGTTTCCTTTTCTATTGGGAATAAGTATATTAATGAGGCATTATGCATTGTTGTTGATATGGATGCTTGCTATTTGATTCTGAGTAGACCATGATAGTTTGACGTCAATGCCACTCATAAGGGAAGAGAGAATGTTTACATGTTTGATAAAGGAGGGCAGAAGATTATGATGGGTCTTATGACAGAAATGGATTTTTCCAAGGATTCACAAGCCAAAGGAAAGTCAGTTCTTTCAATTAGCAGTGAGCAACAAGTTTTGGAGGAGGCCAAGGAGTTCGGACAGTTTTTGGCACTGGTGGTTGGAGAAAAGGTGTCTAATACTCCTTCTGCAATTCCACCAGTGTTACAACCCATGTTTGAAGAGTTTCAGAAGATTATTCCAGATGAGTTGAGAAGCGGCTACCACCAGATTCAGCACTACATAGATCTTATGCCTGGTGCTAGTCTGCCCATTTACCGTACTATCGCATGAGTCCAAAGGAGTGTTAGATTTTGCAGGACCAAGTTACGGAGTTGGTTCAGAAGGGTATGGTGAGGGAGAGTATAAGTCCGTGTGCTGTTCCAGCTTTGTTAGTACCAAAGAAGGATGGTAGTTGGCATATGTGTATCGATAGTAAAGCCATCAATAAGATCACCATCAAGCAAAGATTTCCTATTCCACGGTTAGATGATATGTTGTATATGCTGGCTGGTTTAAAACTCTTTTCAAATATTGATTTGAGAAGCGGTTATGATCAGATTTGTATTAGACCAGGAGACGAATTGAAGACTGCTTTCAAGACTAAAGAGGGTGTCTATGAATGGTTAGTGATGCTGTTTGGAATATCTAATGCTCCAAGCACTTTTATGAGGCTTATGAATCAAGTATTGAAACATTTTATCAGCAGATTTGTTGTTCTCTATTTTAATGATATCCTAATTTATAGTCAGTCAGATACGAAGCATCAATCTCACTTGAGGGAGGTACTGACAGTTTTACAGGCAAACAAGTTGTACATCAATCTGGAGAAGTGCACTTTTATGACCAACAGTTTACTGTTTCTGGGTTTTGTGGTAAGTGCTAAAGGCATTTGGGTTGATGAGGAAAAAGTTTAAGCAATTCGAGAATGGCCCACGCTAAAAACAATAGGCGATGCATGCAGTTTTCATGGTTTAACAGCATTTTATCAAAGATTCATCAGAAATTTCAGCAGTATTGTTGCTTTTATTACAGAATGCATGAAGAAAGGAAAATTTAAATGGGGTGAAGAGGCAAAACAGAGCTTTGCGCTGATAAAAAAAAAAAATTGTCCAATACACCTATTCTAACATTGCTAAGTTTTGAGAAATTATTCGAGGTTGAGTATGATGCCTTAGTCATTGGAGTTGGTGTTGTTCTTTCCCAAGAGGGCAAACCAGTTATGTTCCATAGTGAGAAGCTTAGTGATACAAGGAAGAAGTAGACTACCTATAAGTTTGAGTTATATTCAGTGGTACGTGCCTTGAAGGTTTAGGAACGTTATCTAATGCAGAAAGAGTTCGTTATTTACACTGATCATCAGGCTTTGAAGTTCATCAACAATCAGAATAATATTAACAGGATGCATGCCAAATGGGTTTCTTTTCTACAGTAATTTATCTTCTCCTTAAGGTATAAATCAGGCCAGCAGAACAGAGTTGCTGATGCATTTAGCCGAAGAGTAGCATTCCTGATGACTTTGTGAACTGAAGTTATGGGTTTTGATTGTTTGAAGGAGTTGTATGGGGAAGATGATGAGTTCAAGGAATTTTGGGCTAAGTGTTAGATTGGACAGGTTAGTGAGAGTATACACATACATGAGGGATTTCTTTTTCATGGTAATTAGCTTTGTCTTCCGAGGAGTTCCTTTAATGAGCAGATTATTCAGGAATTACATGGTGGTGATCTAGGTGGACATCTTGGTCAAGATATAAGACCATAGATTTGATCGAAGAGTGGTATTATTGACCACAACTCAAGAAGGATGTTGGCAATCATATACGGCGGTGTCCAATCTGTCAATCTGCTAAAGGGCAGTCTTAAAACACTGGTCTTTATATCCCTCTAGCTACGCCATATTGTCCTTAGGAGGATTTGTCCATGGACTTGTCATAGGACTTCTATGGACTCAACGAGGGGCAGATTCAGTTTTTGTAGTTTTTAATCGTTATTCTAAAATGGCTCACTCTATAGCTTGCAAGAAGACTTCTGATGCTACACATCTTGTAAATCTATTCTTCAGCGAAGTTGTTCATCTTCATGGAGTTCCTAAGGTCCATCACTTCCAATAGGGACACCAAATTCCTATTCCATTTTTAGAGGACTTTATTGAGGCGTTTTGATACATCTTTGAATTTCGGCAGCACTAGTCATAAGCAATTTGATGGTCAAACAGAGGTGGTCAATCGTACTTTGGGTTATCTGATTCATTGTATTTCTGGTGAGAAACCAAAGTAATGGGATCTTGCGTTAGCATAGGTAGAATTCACATACAACGTCATGGTCAATCAGTCAACAGGCAAGTCGCCTTTTTGTTATTATTTACTATCATCCGCTAAAACATGCATTGGATTTGGTCCCACTTCCAAAGCTGCCTGGAAAGAGTGTTGCTACGGAACATATGGCAGATCGCATCCAAGCCATTCAGGATAAAGTTTGAATGCATCTTGAATAAGCCAATGCGAAATACAAGGAATCAACAAGTAAGAAGATGCGGAAGAAAGTATTTTAAGAAGGAGATTTAGTTATGGTGTTTCTACGCAAGGAGAGGTTTCCTGTTAGTGCCTATAATAAATTAAAGAACAAGAAATATAGGCCTTATCAGATTCTGAAGAAGATCAATAATAATGCTTATGTTGTTGAGCTTTCCGAAGATGTGATTATTTCTCCGAAATTTAATGTTATAGATCTATTTGAGTATATTCCGCCAGATGAGACGCGCTCTTTTAGTCTTAACTCAAGGACGAGTTCTTTTAAAGCAGGGGAGACCGATGTAGAACTAATTGCTGAAGCCTTTTTGGCCCGTTTGAACTGCCGGGGCCAAACGAGTATACTGACAGATTTTTTGGGCTGATCCTGAAGTGTGCATTTTTTATCCGATAGGAGAGTTTTTTTTTTATTGAAAATGGCCCAACGAACAAGACTCATCGCTACACCGTGATGTAACATGCTTTTTGGCGAAATACCATCGTTTAGGGCCTCAAAACAGGATTTTTCGGTCCGAAAGAAGCCAGTTGAATATTTTTTTATTTTTGTTCGTTATCTAAACGAACTCGGATTGTATTCATATTTTATATTTAGTAGTTTTATTTTATTAGGTTTCTTTCTCTATTTTTTCAGAATTTTTAGAGAATCTTTATTTTTAGGCTTATTTTCGGGATTAGGTTTCCTTATGTTATAAAGATTCCAGTTACAGTTAGTTTCCTTATGGATTATGGTTTTATTTTATTATAAATATGTATAATAAAGAGATCAGAAATATTCATTGAATTATCAATATAAATATCAGATTTCTCTGAAATTATCCTTTATTTTGTGGATTCAAAACACACACCTTGTGGATTGAAGGTAATCTGTTCCTCGTGAACAAATTTATTGCTTCCGCTTATGTCAGTTGGTATCATAGCCTTGTCTGATGGCAGATGAACGTGGTGACGGCAACCTCACTGATGACAAAGATCGACAGAGAGAGGCTCTTTTAAGGGCCAAATTACAGGACTTTTAACAGACAACTAAACAAGGCGTCGCAAAAAATTCAAGCAACCCTTATTGGGCTCGCGTTGGGTTCAAATCAAAATCGTGATTACAACAGGGGGTGAAACGTTGACGAAAATCACGCTCGTCTTTTGTAGAATCACAACGTCATCCTGCCGCGGTTGTTTTATACCTTTTATATAAAAATATGTCCCCCAATAACAACTAACCATTATCATGTCCCCCACATAATTTTTACAAACCTACTTAATACAGGGTTGATTTGTTAATGGAATCAGAAAGAAGGAGGAGAAAATAAATATACTGATGTGACTGTGTAAAAATTTTGTGTAAAATACACAATAATTTTACACATTGGTGACGTGGTAGTGTATCTTAACAGATTGCTGGAGATAAAAAAAATAAAAAATAAAAAATTACACATCATACGTGGCAGTGTATGTTTTACACAAAAGATTGTTTTAACATATACACAAAAGAGTGTTTTAACACACCACTAGAGATGCTCATAGGCCAGTTAGGCAGTCACCTAAGGCCCCAAAAAATTTTGCATCCTTATATATTTTTACTTCTCTAAAATATTTATTTACTTATATCATTAGAGCATCTCCAGCCGTCTGTTAAAATATCCTTTTGTATAAAATATACACAGCCACGTATGATGTGTAAATTTTATCATTTTTTTTTATCTCCAGCAGTCTGTTAAGATACACTGCTATGCCACAAATATGTAAAATTGTTATATATTTTACACAACCTTTTACACTGCCACATCAGTATATTTCATTTATCTTCCCTCTTTCTCATTCCATTAAAGAATCAACCCTATATTAAATAGGTTTGTAAAAATTATGTGAGTCCTGTCATGACACGTATTTGATTGTTATTGTGGGATATATTTTTACACAAAAAGTATAAAACAAGCTAAAAATAAATAATCCAAAATTGGAGTGTAAATCTATCATGACACATTAAATTTACACGATAGATATATATACAGTGTTATACACAACGGTTGGAGATGTTCTTAGACTCCAACCAATACTAGACGCCCCCAAAATTTTAATTTTCTTGTATTATTACCTTTTAAAAATTTTATTTCCTTATATTCTTATACCCTAACAGGAAGGTATTATTTTTTTCTATTATTATATTTCCTTATATTATTACCTTCATAAAAATTTTATTTCCTTATTAAACTCCAACCAATAGAAGAAATTTCAAGATAATATTAGCATGTGAAGGTTTTTTATGGAATCACTATATTATTTCTCATATTTATATTAAAAAAATTAACTAATTTGACATGATTTCTTAAGATGCAGACAGTTATGGGCATCTCATGCTCATGAAATTTCATTGTATGAAATCAACCGCCAAAACGTCAAGCTAGTGTTGTTTACTAGGATCTCTCTGTTTGTGAGAAAATCCATATTGGAAATACTTCTTTCGAAATTTGAAATTCTACGATGGTTTAGTTAAGGAAGACATCAACTAAATTCTTATGCAAACCTTTTTCTTCTGCCGATTATCAGAAGAAGAAACCTCCAAAACCCAAAAGATATAACACAATTAGGACATTAAATTTAACCAAACTCCAAAACCCAGAAAATCACAAGGTGCAAAGGCAAAAATCCCATTAGTAGACAACAAAATGTTTTTGTTGTGTGTGAAAAAAAAAAAAAAAAAAAAAAAAAAAAAGCTTTTGGAGGAGATACTGTTTTACCAATCGAGTCACAAGTTTCTAATATATTCATACTTAATGATTTTATATTGAGTGAGGTGAGCAACCGTTTAATTTAAGTTATGAAATATGCTTTTGTATTTAAACACTTCATAATGAAATTCATTTTTGTAAGCCGGGAAAAAATAAAAAATAAAAAATTTGAAGTAGAAGATGAGAGAAGAAAGTTTTATAGTGCAAGGAAAACATAACTTGCAAAACTTGCTAGAATATAAGGATTATACCTGTAAAGCTATTTCCAGAAAGATCAAGGTCTTGCAAAGAAGTGATATTAAAGATGGAAGATGGAATGAGACCAGTGAGACCTCCATCCTGCATTGCTAATATCTCCAAATTAAGAAGGTTACTCATCTCTTGTGGAATTTCACCTACAAAAGAATTTACCATTTGCATTAAAAGGGGCATAAATAAATGACTCATGATCCAATTTAGTCCCTATTAATCAAATGTTCTCAAATCTAACTTTAACATTATAAATAGTAAAACCTACTTCCTTACACTTAACAATTTACCATCCATATGAAGTTTTTAATTGTTAATTAATAACATAATCATGCCATATTAAAGTTGGTATATAACAATACCTTTGAAGTTGTTACCATCAAGAGTTAAAACCTCAAGCACAGTTGAGTTCCAAGTCCCTCTTGGAATGGGTCCATTGAAATTGTTAAATGAAAGTGACAAAATCTGAAGTTTTGAGCACTCATATAAATTGGATGGAATTTGGCCTTGTAGCTCGTTGCTAGATAGATAAAGCCCTTGGAGATTTGAAAGACCATAGCACATATCGGTTGGAAGATTACCAGATATACCATTGTGTGTGAAAGCAATAGTTTGCAGTGACGACATGTTGAAGATGGTGAGTGGCAAGGGGCCTATAAGCTGGTTATTTTCCACGTTCAAAATCTTCAAGTTCCGAAGATTTCCAATCTCTTGCGGAATCATTCCCTGTATAAAATTGTAAGATAAAGACAAGTACTCTAGCTTCGACATGTTAGAGAAGGAAGGTGGGATAGTACCTATAAAACTATTGTTACCAAGAATTAACTCTTGCAGTTTAGTTAAGCCACCCAACCATGATGGAAGCTGTCCACTAAATTTGTTAAAACTCAAATTCATGAATTTCAATCGACGCAGATGAACTAACTCATCGGGCAGATGACCACTGAAACTGTTGTTACGAAGGTTGAGGGAAACAAGAAATGAGAGGTTACCCAGGTTTGGAGGAACCGTTCCTTCAAGAGCCATGTCAGAAAGGTCCAATGATGTCACTCGTCGGTGGCGAACACCACAAGTGACTCCAACCCAGTTACAAACGAATGTTGATGTGGACCAGTTGTTATCCAAGACACCATGAGGGTCAAAAGTGATATTGGCTTTCAAGGCAAGAAGAGAAGATTGGTCACTGGTAATGTTGGGTACACTCCTAGCTAAACAAGCCACAACACAATGCACTAACAACACTGCATGCAAAAGAGAAAACCAAGTAATTTTCTCCATGAGTGTGCGTGAATAATTTGGAATACCGACTCAGTTTGCAAGATATATAAACAATAAAAATCTATATGTATAACTGTCTATATAGAAAATACGGATTAATTTTTTTGTTTGGAACAAGAAATCAATACTATATATTACTCATTATTCAAGTGGAACCCGCAAATATATCATCACAATTTCTCTACTTTTCCCACTAAATTCGGTTGCCATGTGCTCACCTCCTTTCGGCAAAAAAAAAAAAACTATATATATATATATAAAATAAACGAATGCAATAACCCAACATCAAACTCCTTAAATATTCATCCTTCGTGGGTCCCACGAAGGATGAATATTTATATATATAGATTATATATATATATCATCTTGCATCTAGAAAAGGGAAGCAGGTGCCGAAAATTTGGAAGAAGGAAAGAAAAAAATTTTGATTGCTTTAGTGGGACCCACGAAGGATGAATATTTAAGGAGTTTGATATTGAGCACATGGCAACCGAATTTAGTGGGAAAAGTAGAGAAATTGTGATGATATATTGGTTCCACTTGAATAATGAGTAATGGGTTGTTTGGTTTGATTTCATATATATATATATATATGTATATCTCTCTCTCATCTGATGGATGATTAAGGGAACTGCCGAAATTAGTGGGAGAAAGGAATAAAAACGGTGGCGGGACCCAGATTGACTATTTTAATAATAAATATTTCAGCTGTTGTTGTTGACCTCAGACCACACAGGTTTGAGGTGGTAAGCCATGATCTGATATTCGACACATTGTATATAGAATTGTGTCGGTACATTTGCCTTTGTTTATTCCATCTGTTTTGTCTAAATACTGGTGAGGACTTAATGAAGGGAGTGAGACAGAGGGGAAGACTGAGCAGAGAGCGAACTACAGGAGAGAAAGAGAGATGAACTTTCATTCTTAAAACAGTGAGATTTTGGGAGGCGTCCGAGAGCAACAATTGCTCTTTTAGGCATTCTCTACGTACCTGCGGTGGTGTAAATTCAAATTTCGTCTATAATTTGTGAAGTAGGGGTGTCCTAATTCTCTTAACCCATACTTGATGATTTTTCTCTAAAATTATATTTTTTTATATATGAAATTGATGCATTGTATATGTCCTGCATACAAATGGATTTTGCGAATTTTATTTAAGTTAATGTGAGAGTATGAAAATGAATTGATTTTGGTGGTAATTGAAGCTTTATTAAAAGGTTGATGTAAGTTGCACATGTAGACACTAAAATTTTAGTGGGCCTTGATTTTGACAAATTGACTCATCAAATATGGGTCTAATGTTTAATTAAATTATTTAATTGGTCCAAGTTTGGTCCACTTAAATTTATTTAATTAGCCCACCTCAGATAATTAAATAAAAAGATAATTATTCCTAATAAAAATATATTTAAAATAATTATTTTTAAGGATAATGATTATAATATAACCGATCCGGCACAGTTATGATTTTATCCTTATCAGAAGAGGACATGTGTCATCATCCTATTAATCTAAGAAGCCTATAAATAGAGGTCTGGAGGAAGAAGGAAGTGACATATAAATTCAGAATTCAGAAATGCAGAATTCCAAAGAGAAATACAGAAATTCTGCCAATACTCATCCCCAACATCCAAACCCAAAGGTGAAGAACACCAAACACATCAAATCGTACCGTTTTTCATCAAATTCCACGGTAATCAACAATAAGCACATCAAATCATGCCGTTCTTCATTCAAATTTCACGGTAATTCAAGATCAAGTTCGTGTAGCCCTTGAATACCAACAAAGGAAATCAAATCAGAGAACCTTATTCTTTGTAAAGAATATTATTACAGAGGATTGTACTCAAATTTTTATAAATTAATAAAATATTATTATTTGCTTCTGAGGATACCAAAAGTGACCTCGGCCGGATGCGATCCAGATTGATAAAAGCGGATCGGGCAGGCACAGCCGTTGTTGACCAAGTCTCCATTATTCAGGCCCAATTCCATGAAACCATGTTGGAGGGCCAATTTCAGGTAAAGGGAATTGAGCCCATGATCAAGAGGAGCCCAGAAGAGCAGCCAGTGCAAAGAGTTAGTTAGGAAGTTTCTAGAAGATCTGTAACAATCTATAAATAGACTGAAAATAGAAGGAAAAGGGGTTGGAAAATCTTTGAAGTGTAGAGTTTCTCTTTCCAAATTGAGAGTGAAATTTTCTTGCATCTTCAATGGCGTCGTCTGTTGGAACGATGAAAATTGATCTGTATTCGATAAAGACAGATTTGATCAAGGCTAGTTTGAAAAGGAGGAGCTAGATCTCTGAAAGTTGAGTCCAGATCAGAGAGATCGTGATTCATCTCGCAAAGTCTTGATTCCAATGGATTTCGAGAGATTGGCATTCGATCTATGCAGTTCCGATCTATGCTTGTTTAGTTGATTTATGCAGTTGAGATTTGTTTAGATTGCTGAATTGGATAAGCTCATCGCAGAAGCAGTTCAGATCTGACCAATTGAGATAGGAATTCAACTAGTTTGATTCTAGATCTAGTGCGTTCGCATTAGCGAAGCTCGAATCTGATCATAAATTTGCAGTTAATGACTTTGCTCTTATCAGGATGATGATCAGAGGAGAAAGCTTAAATCCACTGGAGAATGGCCAGCAGTCAAAGCTCGATGAATTGATGAGTATGATAGAAGCCCTGAGAAGAGAGAATACAGAATTGCGAGCTGAAATAGAGCATCGAGAGGCTCCAGCCATTCCACGACCACCTCAAGTAGGAGAGGGAGTTTTGCAGTTCAATGCTGCTCATCAAAGTGATCCGAAAGGAAGCAATCGCATGGATCTTCATCACGAGGAGATTGTGCCAGGCGATTTGCCTCCAAATGTCCGTCAGATGGAGGATCGAGAGGGATCTATCCACTTGGATCCGCATTGCGAGCAGATCATACGAGAAAAAGCTACAGCATTTGATCCAAGTCAGGGAAGATTGAGACGTGATGAAGCTATTGAGTTTGGCCATCATGGAGCTATGTCGCCGTGGCAGAGAGAATTCACGGATGAAAGATAATTTGATCCACCCTACCGGCCTTCAATGGCAACTTATGACTACAGGAGTTCAGAAAGGAGATCCACAGATCAGAAGATTCCACCATGGTTTTCAAGGGAGAATGAAGCACTCCGTTCAACAGCAAGAACGGTTGCATCTTCATTCACTGACGAAATCCTGAATGCTCCGAATCCGAGGAAGTTTTCCATGCCTATTTTTATTCTATTTGATGGAACAACTGACCTGATCGATCATATTTACCATATTCAGTTAAAAATGGCTCTGAACACAAACAATGATCCTTTGATGTGCAAGTGCTTCCCTACAAGTTTGGCTGGGCCAGCCCTCAATTGGTTCAAAAGTCTGGCCCAAGGTTCAATCACTAGCTTACAAAACTTATGTGACAAGTTCATAAGCCAGTATTATAGGAATAAGCTCTCGGCTAAAGATGTTTCAAGCCCCTTGACAATGAAGCAACACAAAGATGAACGACTCTAAGCTTTCCTCACCAGGTTCAACCTCGTCAAGAGCATAGTAATGGAATGTCATCTATCCACGGTGGTTCAAGCATTCAAACTTACAATGAACCGAGGGACACCGTTCCACACAAGCCTGGTGGTGGATACACTGAAGACCATCGACGAGTTAAACGAGAGAGCTAACAGTTTTGTGGGTCTGAAGGAAGAAGAAGCAGCTAATGCAAGGAAGACATCGATTATTTCAACAGAAGAGAAGTCCAAAACCAAGATCTGGCAAAAACAAGCTCCATCACAGTGTTAGACCTCTTGGAAAACAGAGAAGAGGCCTAGAGAGGAGGAGTTGATTACTCTACTCAAGTTCACCCTGGCAAGGCTATATCAAGAGAATAAAGATAAGTTTTGCCCTCCATTACCAATCAGACAACTTCTCGAGCAGAGAGATTAATCTAAACATAGTGCTTTCCATAGTGACTTTGGTCATCAGACTAATGAATGCAGGAACTTAAGGAGGCAAGTAGAGATGCTGATCGTAAGAGGGGATTTTGTTGGATATGTTCAAGGCCAACACAAGAGCAGAGCCGACTGGCTGAGCAAGTTAAGAAAAATCAGAAGCTGAATTACTATAGCGTTCAGCCCGTACGAATTATAAATGCAATTCATAACCGACCTGAATAAACAGTAGAGTCAGAAGAGCTGCACAGAACACGTTTTCGCCAAGCGCAAATGAAGAAGATGATAGGCAACGTGCATGCTCTGCACCAGCAAAATACATCCGCACAGATAAATTTTGAAAGAACAGACCTATTGCGTATTTAGACCCCTCATGAAGATTCGCTGGTCGTCAGTTTGACGGTAGCAGAGTGCATAGTACGAAAAGTTCTGATTGATCTAAGGAGCAATGCGAATGTCATGCCTAGAGTAACGTTCGATCGGCTTGAGATTAAGCCGGAAAGGCTAAAACCCGCAGGAAACCCGTTGCTGGGGTTCGATGGGAAACGGGTGGAGCCCATTGGTATGGTGGAATTGACAGTATAGGCTGCTGAAAGAGTTTTGACAGAGAGCTTTATGGTCATTGAGGTCCATTCATCTTACAACCTTTTGATGGGAAGAGGGTGGATCCAAAGGGTCCAGGGTGTTCCATCAACTCTACATCAAATGATGAGATGCTTAGGCCAGATGGGAACAAAGTGTTTGATATTCATGGGGATCAAGTCGAAGCCAAGGAATGTTATTCTATAACTTTGAAGTCTGCTGGAAAGGGGAAAGCTCCCATCCATTCTTCCAGTCCAAGATAGCAATTACAGAAGCCTCCACCCAATAAGAGTAGGGAGGAGGAGCCTTCGGTTCTGCTGAAGAACCTCTCATTGACGTACAGATTAATCATGAGCAGCCAGACCGAAACACATGAGTGGGATCAGGACTTGAAGAGGGGGAGAAACAAAGGTTGGTTAATTTCCAATCCCGGAACGCAGATGTGTTCTCTTGGAGCCATTCGGACATGCCAGGAATCAGCCCTTCTGTGTATTGTCAATCCCTCAATGTGGATCCGAACGCAAAGCCTAAAGGCAGAAATAGAGAAGGTTCGCCCCAGAACGCAATCAAATCATAGCTGAAGAGGTTGATCGATTGCTAGATACAGGGTTCATCAGAGAAGTTCACTACCTATTCTGGCTCTCAAATGTCGTTGTGGTGCAGAAGAAGAATGGGAAATGGAGAGTGTGTATTGACTTCAATAATCTAAACAAAGGCTGCTCGAAGGATAGCTTCCTGTTGCCAAAAATTGACCAAATGGTGGACGCCACTATTGGATATGAACGGTTAACATTCCTAGATACTTACTCAGGCTACAATTAAATCCCTCAATTGATGAAGAAAAAACTTCTTTTATCACCGAACGAGGAACCTACTGCTATAAAGTTATGCCATTCAGACTGAAGAATACTGTAGCTACTTATCAGAGGCTGATCAGTAAGATTTTCAAAAATCAAATGGGGAAGACAGTAGAGGCTTACATTGATGACATGGTGGTAAAGAGTAAAAAAAAGGAAGATCACCTGGAACACTTGCAAGACGTATTCAATGTGTTGAGGAGGTATAGAATAAAGCTTAATCCAACCAAATGCTCGTTTGGCGTGAGCTTTGGCCAATTCTTGGGACACGTGGTCAATCATAGAGGAATTAAAGCTAGCCCAACCCAAGCAGAAGCTCTGATCAAGAATGCAGAACCAAAAATGGTCAAAGAGATGCAAGCACTCACAGGCCGAATAGCCGCACTGAGTTGGTTCATTTCTAAGCTATCAGATCGCTGTGAGCCATTTTTTGATACAATATGAGGTCATGGAAGGCAGACTTGGGGGAACGAGTAGAGACAGGCACTAACTAACTTAAAAGAATATATGCGGACCCCTCCAGTCTTATCTACTCCTGAGCCCGGTAAAAAGCCTTTTATGTACCTAGGTGTGTCCAGCATTACAACAAGTGCTGTTCTGATCCATTGCAAAGAAGGAAAGCAGTTCCCAGTGATCTATGTTAGCAAAACAATGGCTGAGCCGAGGAGAAGGTATTCAAAGGCCGAACGAATGATCCTATCATTGGTCAATGCAAAAAGAAAACTCAGCCACTATTTTGAATCCCATCCTATCGTCGTTTTGACCACCTTTCCTATAAGGATGATCTTGTATAAGCCAGATCTATCGGGCATAATGACAAAATGGGCTATAGAGTTGAGCTAATTTGACATAACATACGAACCCAGAACGGCCATCAAAGGTCAAGCTGTGGTTGATTTCCTGCTAAAATGTGATGTAGAAGACTTAGAAGAAGATCATGGAGGCTCTTCATGGAAACTCTTTGTTGATGGCTCTTTGAATCAAATAGGAGCAGGAATTGGGATCAAACTCCAAACAGGGCATTACGCTGGGCCAAGTGGTCAGACTTGAGTTTAGTGCAACCAATAATGAGGCTGAGTATGAAGCACTTCTAGCTGGACTGTGGCTGGCTAAAGAGTTAAAGATCAAAAGTCTAGTTGCTTTTAGTGATTCACGGTTAATTATTCGACAAGTGACTGGGGAATATGGAACCAAGGATGAGATAATGGAAGCCTACCGATCTGCCGTCCTACGCGAAACAAAAGATTTTGATCAGATTAAATTTATCCAGTTGCAAAAGGAATGCAATGAAGATGCCAATCGGTTGGCCTGTAGTGTATCCAGTTCAGGAGAAACATTGGCTAGGGTCATTCCAGTTGATGTGTTATGCCAACCATCCATCTTTGGTGAGCCATCTGGTTCAGACGCTCGGCAAGTTAATGCCATACCATATAAGCCGAGCTGGATTGACCCAATCATAACTTTCATACAGGATAGTGTGCTGCCTGAGCAAAAAGATGAGGTAAGGAAGATCAAGTCGAATGCTACAAAATATGCTATTGTGCACAATTAGTTGTATAGGCGGTCTTTTTTGGGTCAATACTTGAAATATGTTACCCCCACAGAGGCTAGACAGATCTCGCGAATCATCCATGAGGGAGTGTGCGATAATCATTCAGGAGGAAGATCTCTCGCGCATAAAGCAATCACGCAAATGTAATTTTGGCCGAAAATGTCGTAGGATGCAGAGGAGTTCTCTAAAAGATGCGATAAGTGCCAAAGATTTGGACCATTGATCTACCAACCACCTGAAGACTTGCACGTAATGGCCACACCATGGCCTTTGGCACAATGGGGGATGGATGCGGTTGGTCCTTTGCCCACTGTGAGATAATAGAACAAATACGTTCTGCTAGCCACAGATTATTTTACCAAATGGGTGGAGGCAGAGCCATATCCTAGTGTGACACAAACTCAAGTAAGACGTTTTATCTGGAGTAATATTATCTGTTGTTTTGGCATTCCAAGGTCAATTGTTATGGACAATAGGACTAATCTCGATAGCAAACAAGTGAGGGAGTTGCTGGAAGAATATGGAATCAATTAGAAGTCGGCAGTAGTCAGCCATCCGCAGGCAAATGGTCAAGTTGAGATCAAGAATATAATAATTTTTTATTGCATCAAGTAAAAGCTCTAAGATGAAAAAGGAAAATGGTTAGATGAACTTTTGAACGTCCTGTGGGCTTACAGAACAACCCCGAGGTGGCTGACTGGAGTAAGCCCATTCGCTATGGCGTAAGGCACTGAGGCAGTAATACCGATCGAGCATTTAGTTCCAACTGTTTGAAGCCTAGCATGGAACCAAGAGTAGAGTGATAGCATGTTAAGGTTTAACCTTGATCTGCTAGAGGAGAAAAGAGATGCAACGGCAATAAGGCTCGTATATTATCAGCACACACTCGTGAATAGCCACAACAAAAGGGTGAAGCATAGAGACTTCGCTCCTGGTGATTTGGTTCTGAAAAAGAAGGTAGGGATAGTAAAAAAGATGATATCACCATGGGAAGGCCCGTACAGAGTGGCAAAAACCATAGGAAAATGGGCATATGTGTTAGAGACTATGGCCGGAAGATTGGTCAATAAACCGTGGAATGCCACGTCTTTGAAAAGGTACTACCAGTAGAAGATTGAATTATATTTTTAGTATTCATTCAAAGTTATGCTCTTACGAATTTACAAACTTTGCAAGAATATATAAATAAATAAATAAATAAGAGTTCAGTTGATTTCACAAATTGAATTAAGCAAATAATGTTTTTCTTTAAGAAAATAGTAGCTGTAATACCCCTAATTTTAAAATGGATATTCCTGGTATTTATTTAGTATTAATTTTCGTTTTGGTCGTTTTATTTGTTTATATTTGCATTAATTGTTGAAATATATATGTGTTAATTTAATTGTTTTCATTGTGGCAATTTACTTGCTGTACTTTAATTGATCTAATTATAGTTAATTATTTAAGTGTTTAATTTAGTTATTTTAATTGAATTAAGTTAATTAAATGTAATTGGTTTTAACGTGACTGTATGGTGGCACACATATAGTTATATTAGGGTTACAGTTTATAGCCGACATAGATTTTAAATGTAGGTTGTTATATGGACCGACTAGGGTTAAGACTAGGGCTCTGTCTCTAATCATACTGAGAATAGGTTTGTATTCATGTCTCTATATATATAGAACAGTACGTTGGTTTAGGGTTACAAACAAAACCCTATTCACTACGGTGAGACAGAGAGAACTTTGAGAGATTTCCAGAGAGGTTCAAGGACAACTGGACGAAGTGCTTCTGGGTTGAACCAAGAGTACCGTAGGTGTAGAACAGGAGTCTCAGACGTGAACGGATGCTTCGGAGACGGTGGTTTAGAGTTTCAAAACTGAAACTCAAGGCAAGTCTCTATTTTATTCCTTCCCTTTAATTAGTGTTCTGTGCATGCCTAGTTACACTCCAGGGATTAATCAAGCATTAAAACAAATTAAATTAAATTTAATATTAATCTTGTAAGCATGTTTGAATCAACTTTTAAATCGTTGCATAAATCTGTTTTTGTGTTGAAAGTTGTTCTTGTTTAAGATTTTGTTTGAATTGGTTTTTAATCTTGCTTAACCTTGGTGTATTTGGGATTGGATGTATACTTATAATTAATTCTAGGACATCAATTGAACCTTGGAATAAATTATAAAAACTATACAGTGACCCTGAACTTCGCCGGAGGCGAAGAAGACAAACAGGTTAGGGGATACGGCTCTCAAAGGAGGAGAGCCGGCTCACCAAAAGAGGGAGCCGGCTCTAGGGTTTGTAGAGCTGGCTCTATAAGGGGTAGAGCTGGCTCCTTTAGTTTGGGAGGCGGCTTAAGCCTCTTTTCTTTGGTTTTTCTTGTTCTGGGTTTGGTTTGGACAGTTGGGGTTGTTTTTAAATGCTTTCAGTTGCTATGAATAAAGAATATTGCTTGTTACAGACTTGTAAATACTCTTTGGAAGCATGTGAATATTAATATGTTGAAGCAGGAAGTAATATAAGGTTAAACAATAAACCTGTATATGGGAAATTGGATTATACATTGAAACTGCTTACTATTTTTCTAAAGCAATTTGATTTCTTTCGCATGATTTAAAATTGTTAATCATATCTCAGCTGTGTCATAAGCATATAGTTATTTATCTGGAAAAATAAATATGCTTGGATGGAATTAATTAATGTTTAAATCTACTATTTAAATGCATCAGTTATGGCATTGTTTGGAGGTGTTAAATGTGTAATCTTACTTTATAAATTTGAAAGACTGGAATAGGATTTCTAAATCTTATATTAGATGCATAATTTGTCATACACATGTTAGACTATATTTATGCTAATTCTGGAGTTTGGTTGATAAATATCTATTACTGTTTTGTCAACTTTGTTAACTAGAGGATTGTATGTACTGGTATGGGACGGTGACATACTGGTATGGACTAGTTCAAACACTAAGTCCTACCTAATTTGGATTAAGGTACGGATTAACCATATAGGTTAAGTCCATCACCTACTTGTGTCATGTCAACAAAATAGTTGAATGACTTAACGTGGTTTCAGGACGGATGATTATACATATATCAGACCACTACACAGATGGATGGTATTTTGTATTAGGAGGAGTACGGACTTTATATATTTATTATATGGTGCCATGGTATGAGCTTGAGTCTCAAGACCATGGTTAGGGCTCGTATATCGCCTAGGATGGATAACTGGACATAGGTGTTGTTCCCTGGTAAGTCTAGGTACACATAACCACATTATGTGCGATTTGCATGGTATCTCTACTCAGGCTGAGATAGACCTGTTGGACTAGCGAGCATCCTATAGTGTGTACTATATATACATATGGACTACTCTAGATATTGTTGGGCTATCTAGGATGTATCTGCGTATCAAATTACTGTATGGATTATAGTATAATAGGACTTGCATGTGGGCCTGACCCACTCTCTTATTTTTTAGGTGTTCGTCAGTTCTAGGGTTAGAGCTTGGATGTGCAGTGCAGATACAGACATTCATTTCTCCGACTACGTAGGAATCCTTTCTATGTTTAGCTTTAGATTCTATTTCTAATGTTTTAGTTTCTATTGGGATTTTTAATAAGGGGTCCACTGGATGGATTCCCGAGTTGTTAAACTTATGGAGTTTTGGAGTATCGGATTTTAATAATTATATTTTGAGGATTTTAAATTAGCATTCCTTCAGTTTATTATTTTTATTTCTTATTTCACTTTGTATTCTGTGTTCGGTTACATATTGATTGTTTGATATTCCCTCGGGTTTGGGCCTGGGCCTGATCAACCCGTGTCTCGGATCCGGGGGGTATCACAGTTGGTATCAGAGAACTCCAGGTTCAAGTGTCTCTAGGATTCTATGGTATAAGACTTCCGCGTTGCGTTTTCTCTTGATTAGAGCTTAAGTTTAGGATTCATTCTATTCTTTACGGTTCGGTTTAATCGTATTGATGTCTGTCTTTCTGTGTTGATAGAATGGTTAACGCAAGAACCAGACGGAACAATCGGCAATGAAGGGAAGCGGCTCG
Source organism: Cornus florida (assembly GCF_030987335.1). NCBI lineage: Eukaryota > Viridiplantae > Streptophyta > Magnoliopsida > Cornales > Cornaceae > Cornus > Cornus florida. The sequence continues at coordinate 73,189,679 of NW_026775571.1, read as the reverse complement.
TAGGCTACGTCAGGAGGATGAGGGTTAGTTCTATGAGGAGCAGGAGGAAGTTCAGCAGACTCAGGATCAGGGAGGATATCCAAAGTATCCTCCTCACATCAACGACCTTATTGCTCGGGCTATAGAAGTAGGGGTAACAACTGTACTTTGGAATCAGCCTCTGTAATACCCATAATTTTAAAAGGATAGTCCTGACATTTATTTAATTGTTTAATTGCGTGTTATTTTAATTGTGTGTTTCTTCTATGGTTAATTAAATTTGATTTTGTTTTAACTAATTGATTAAAGTGTTTTGTTTTTTTTTTTTATTAAATTGTTTTATGATGTTTTATTTGACTTAATTGATAATTGGTTTTATTTAATTAAATTGGTTTAAATTAGGATTGTGTTTTCTGTATAATCACGTATTAGCCGACATAGGTTATAACTTAGGTTATTCTTGGACCGACTAAGTGTTGCATTAGGGTTCAAATTATACAAGGATTAGGGTTGGATTACTACGCCTATAAATATGACCTTATGTGGGTTTAGAGTTTGAGAAAAAATACATAAAACTCTATTCCCATATATAGTGATACAGAGAGTTGTGAGAGCAGAGAAACAGAGAGAGAACTTGAGTATTATATAGAGAGGTTCAAAGAAGGTTGGACGGGGTGTTTCTGGGTTGAACCAAGAGCATCAGACGAGTAGGACAGTAGTCGACGATGTTGACGGATAATTCAGAGACGGAGGTTTAGAGTTTCAAAGTCTGAAACTCAAGGCAAGTCTCTGTTCCACTGTATCTCTTTAATCTGCGTTCTGTATATGCTTAGAAAGACTCCAGGGATTAAACCAACATTAAAACGGATTAAATAAATGTTTAAATTTATCCTAAATGCATGTTTAAACTGTAATAAATCTCGTGAATCAAACTGGTGCAAGTTCTTAAAGTTTCTGTGATTTGTTGCATGCCGTTCTTGAGTTTAAGCTTGGTTTAATTAGGATTATTGTTGCATGTCGGGGGTTTTCAAATAATTTGGGACATTAAATAAACACCAGAACAGGTGTTTAAAATACTACAGAGGCTCTGGACTTCGCCGGAGGCGAAGAAGACGAACAGGTTAGGGGATACGGCTCTCAAAAGATGAGAGCCGGCTCACCAAAAGGGTAGAGCAGGCTCTAAAACTTGTAGAGCAGGCTCTACATGGGGTAGAGCCAGCTCCACTAAGTGGGGAGCCGGCTCCAACTTTCTAGAGGTGGCTCCAACCCCTTTTCTTGAGGTTTTGCGTGGTTCTAAGTTCAATTTGGCCTATAGGAAGGTTTCTAGGTTGGTTCAAGGAGTGGGGATGATCTGTATAATTATTCTAGAGATGTATAAACTGTTGGGAAGCATGTTAATGATATTATGTTGAAGCACGCACAAAGATAAGGTTCAACATTAAACCTGTTTGGGGGACAGTGGATGAAAAGATTGAAACTAGTATACTGTTCTTACTATTTTCTTAAACAGTTGGGGTTCTTTGCCTAAATTTAAGACATTAAACATTTCTTAACTGTGTACAAGTATATAGTTATTTATCTGGACACATAAACCTGTTTAGCTGGAATTAATTGATGATTACCTTTTCCGTTGATTGCATCAATTATGGTTCTGTTTGGAGGAATTAAATGTGCAGTTTTATTTCATGTATTTAAAGGACTGGAACTGGGATTCTAAAATTGTTATTGGATGCATAATTTAGTTATACACATGTTAAACTGTAATTATGCAAATTTTGGAGTATAGTTGATTAGTATCTAATTCTGTTTTCATCAACTGTGTTAACTGGAGGAGCTAAATGTACAGTCTTTTCATTTATATCAAGAACTATAATGAGATATCTAAATGTTATATTGGATGCATAAATTGGTTGTGTACATGCTAAACTATATTTATGCTTATTCTGGGATGTGGTTAATAAGTAATTATACTGTGTTATTAACTACGTAAACTGGAGGATGGTATGCGCCAGTATGGGACGGTGTCATACTAGGTACGGATTAGTTCAGACACTAAGCCCTACCTAAATTTGGATTAAGGTATAAATTAATCATAAAGATTAAGTCCATCACCTACATGTGTCATATCAATTGTGAATTGAATGATTTACTATGGTTTCAGGATGGATTTGTTATACATATATCAGACCACTACACAGATGGATGGTATTTTGTATTATGAGGAGTATGGACTTTATATATATATATTATATGGTGCCATGGTATGAGCTTGAGTCTCATGACCATGGTTAGGGCGCGTATATCACCTAGGATGGATAACTGGACATAGGTGTTGTTCCCTGGTAGGTCTAGGTACTCATGCCCACCTTAGGGTGTGTATTTGCATGTTGCCTTCTATTCAGGCTGAGACAAACCTACTGGACTAGCGAACGTCCTATAGTGTGTACTGTATACTTATATGGACTACTCTAGATATTGTTGAGTCTTCCTAGAATGTATCTGTGTATCGAAATACTGTTTGGATTGTACTAGATCAGGACTTGCATGTGGGCCTGACCCACTTCTTTATTTTTCAGGTGTTCGTCAGTTCCAAGGTTAGAGCTTGGACGTGCAGAGCAGATACAGATATTCATTCCTCCGACTATGTAGGAATCTTTTTTATGTTAGCTTTAGTTTTTATTTCTGTTATTTCAGTTTCGGTTTGAGAACCTTTAATAAGGGGTCCAATGGATAGATTCCCAAGTTGTAAACCTATGGAGTTTGGATTTAACAGATTTCAATAATTATATTATTTTAAGGATTTTCAATTAGCATTCTTTCAGCTTATTATTTTTATTTCTTATTTTATCTTGTATACTGTGTTCGGTTACATATTGATTGTTCGATATCTCTCGGGTTTGGGCCTGGGCCTGATCAACCCGTGTCTCGGATCCGAGGGGTATCACAGCCTCAGCTACAGCCGGCACCATTACCAGCACTGGTTGTTCAGAATGATACTTGAGAGAAGGCCAGCAGTTCTTTCACAAAGGGGAGCCGATCTGAGTTCATAGGCTCCACCGATGCTAGAGCAACTCACTAGTGGAAACAGAACATTGAGCGACATCTTCGTTTGGTTCAGTGCACGGAGGTTCAGAAGCAGATGCTTGCTACCTTCAAGCTAGTTGGGGATGCACTGTAGTGATGGGAGTTAATTACCACCGCAGAGGAGAGGATGGCATTGACTTATGATCAGTTCAGTGCATGATTTGATGAAAAGTATTTTCCTTATGCAGTCAGGGCAGCCATGAAGACTGAATTTCTCAATTTGCAGCAAGGAAACATGACCGTAGCGGAGTATGAGCAGCAGTTCACGCGCTTGTCTCTTTTTGCACCAGAGGAGGTGGATACAGAGGAGAAGAAGCGCAACAGTTTCGTTAAGGGACTAATGTGGTCTATGAAGAGAGCTATTACAAGTAGTTCAGCCTATACTACCTATGCTCAGGTGGTAGACGCCACTCTATAGCAGTACCAGTTGACCGTAGACTTCAGACAGGCCAAATGTGAGAAGCGGGGAGACAAAGATTCTGCTAATCAGTCAGCTGAGAAAGGGAATGGGAACGGACACTGACAGAATGACAAGGGCAAGTTCCAGGGATAGCAGCCTTGGAAGAAGCACAAGGGTGGTTCAGATGCTCCCAGGGATGTGGCACCTGTTCAGCGACAGCAGAATGGGGGACCACAGGCAGGACAGGGTCAGCCACAGGCTAACCGACAGAGGAGGCCATTTGGTACTTTCCAAGGTAGTTGCTATACTTGTAGAGAGTATGGTCACACTTCTAGGCAGTGTCCTACAGCCAGGCAAGGGCAGAGACAGGGATAGGGACCACACATACAGCAAGGGCAGAGGGCGCCAGTGCCTCTACCAGTTCCACAGGTTCCACGGATTTAGGGACAGACATATCCGGCATTACCGGCACCATCGCAGCCTCAGGGACAGGCACCCCAGCATTTACATTATGGCAAGGTGTACAATCCTATGCCACAGGATATGCAGGCACCTCAGGCTGTAGAGGGTAAGTTTCCTATTCATGATTTACTCTGACGTGTGTTATTTGATACGAATGCTACACACTCATTTGTAGCTAAGACTTTTATTACTTTATCTGGGATGAGGACGAGGGTATGCACTAGACCTCAGGGTATTTCTACACCATTGAGCGACACAACCATTCTACATGAGAGTGATGGGCCTGTGACACTAGATATCGGCAAACTCAGATTTTTAGCCAATCTATTGGTCCTGGACATGCACACTTATGACGTGATACTTGGGATGGATTGGTTATCACACTACCATGCCCAAGTTAATTATTTTGATAGGACTATTGTATTTACCATACCTGGTCAAGATATGTATGTTGTAGCTATGCCTTGTTCAAATAGGGGCGGTAGCACTTATTTGTTCCATGTGGAGGAGGAAATGGAGGACGAGGTTACTGTATCATTGGATCATATACCGATTGTACAGGATTTTCTGGATGTTTTTCAGGAGATTCCAGGGTTGCCGCCTAGTCGCGAGATCGACTTTGTGGTTGACTTAGCTCTGGGCACTACGCCTATTACTAGGGCACCTTATAGGATGGCACCAGTGGAGATAAGAGAGCTAAGGAATTAGATTCAGCAATTACTCAGCCAGGGTTTTATTCATAGGAATACGTCACCCTGGGGAGCACTGGTTTTGTTTGTGAAGAAGAAGGATGGTTTACTTCGCCTGTATATAGATTACAAGGAGTTAAACAAGGTTACTATTCATAACAAGTATCTTTTACCCAGGATTGATAATCTTTTTGATCAGTTAAGGGGAGCCACATACTTCCCCAAGATTGATCTACGTTCTGGATATCATCAGTTGAGGGTTAGGGAGCAGGATGTTCCTAAGACAGCATTTCTTACGAGATATGGATCTTATGAGTTCCGCGTCATGCCGTTTGGGACGACTAACACACCAGTAGTTTTCATGGACCTGATGAATCGAGTCTTCAGGGCTTACTTGGATCAATTTGTCATTGTCTTCATAGATGACATTTTGATTTACTCGAGGTCAGAGGACGACCATGTTAGACATCTACGGATTGTGTTGCAGACACTTCGTGAGCACCAGTTGTATGCCAAGTTCGAGAAGTGTGAATTTTGGCAACGGGAGGTGAAGTTTTTGGGTCACGTGGTGTCATAAAGGGGAATAGCGGTGGATCCGGCCAAGGTTTCAGCAGTGGTTGAGTGGGGACAGCCTACTTCACCTACTGAGATTCCGAGTTTTCTCGATTTGGCAGGATATTATAGGAGGTTCATCCAGGGGTTCTCAAAGCTAGCAGGACCACTCACTCATCTGACTAAGAAGGGTGTACGGTTCGTATAGGATGAACATTGTCAGAAAGCTTTTGATAAGCTGAAGACTAAGTTGACTTCTACACCGGTTTTGTCTACCCCACAGAGCAGGATAGAGTATCTGGTCTACACGAATGCTTCTTTGTAGGGTCTTGGATATGTTTTGATGCAAGAGGAGCGACCGATTTCTTATGGATCTCGGAAGCTTAAGCCTCATGAGCTTAATTATCTAACACATGATTTGGAGTTGGCAGCTGTGGTTTTTGCCTTACGTATTTGAAGGCATTATCTATTGGGTGAATCCTTCAGGTTGTTTAGCGATCACAAGAGTCTGTAGTATTTGTTCACTCAGCGAGAGCTAAATATGAGACAGTGCAGGTGGTTGGAGTTTGTGAAAGACTATCACTTTTCTATATAGTACCATCCAGGAAAAGCGAATGTGGTGGCGGATGCACTCAGTCGCCGACCTGTCGGTAATCTTTCCGCTCTATTCACTACTAAGTGGAATGCGTTAAAGAAGGTGGATGAATTGTCGGATGCTTTCATGGCTTGCATGGTAGTTACACCTTCTATCATTCACAAAGTTTTGAAGGCATAACTCACGGATTAGCAGTGCATTGAAAAAGTTACGGAGATAGCTTCCGGAGAGGTTCCATTCTACTATGTTGGGACTGACGGAGGTTTGAGGTACAAGGGCCGATTAGTGGTACCTTCTGCTGATGATTTGAGGAAGGATATAATGACTGAGACTCACCGCTCTGAGTTTTCTGTTCATCCAGGCGGAGACAAGATGTATCAGGATATGAAGCGGCAGTTTTGGTGGGCAGGTATGAAAAGAGACATTGCTCTTTTTGTTTCTCAGTGTAGTACTTGTTAGATGGTTAAAATGGATCATCAGAGGCCGTCAGGAGCTCTACAGCCATTACCAATACCAGAGTGGAAATGGGAGAGCATTTCTATGGATTTTGTGGAGGGATTACCCAATTCTTTCAAGGGTCATAATTCCATTTGGGTCATCGTGGATAGATTGACCAAATCAGCTCATTTTCTGCCTATTTGCACTAATTTCACTTCGGAGCAGTTGGCGAGGCTTTACATTTTGGAGATTGTGAAACTACATGGCATTCCATTGTTTATAATATCGGACATGGATTCGAGCTTTGTGTCTGGTTTTTAGAAGAGCTTTTAGCAGGCTAAGATGTAATTCTGTACCCTCGGGAAGGGGAGGATGTCATTCGCTCGCAGTTTCCTGAAATATTAGACTAGCGATCGAGCATCCTATAGTGTGTACTATATATACATATGGACTACTCTAGATATTGTTGGGCTATCTAGGATGTATCTGCGTATCGGATTACTGTATGGATTGTAGTAGAATAGGACTTGCATGTGGGCCTGACCCACTCTCTTATTTTTCAGGTGTTCGTCAGTTCCAGGGTTAGAGCTTGGACGTGCAGTGCAGATACAGACATTCATTCCTCCGACTACGTAAGAATCCTTTCTATGTTTAGCTTTAGATTCTATTTCTAATGTTTTAGTTTCTGTTGGGATTTTTAATAAGGGGTCCATCGGATAGATCCCGAGTTGTTAAACTTATGGAGTTTTGGAGTATCGGATTTTAATAATTATATTTTGAGGATTTTAAATTAGCATTCCTTTAGTTTATTATTTTTATTTCTTATTTCACTTTGTATTCTATGTTCGGTTACATATTGATTGTTTGATATTCCCTCGGGTTTGGGCCTTGGCCTGATCAACCCGTGTCTTGGATCCAAGGGGTATCATAGTGGCAATCAGTGAGATGATTCCTAGGTTTTATAGTGAGAGGCAGAACACTCTCCCAAGGTAGTTGGAATGGGGAAGGATTGAGCAAAGGGAGTTTGCAGTTTCCACTGACCCCAATTAGGTTTTTCCTCCAACCCTTTTCAAATGAGAGCTTATTCGTACAGATAGATCGTTTCTCTATGGGAAAGAAATGAAAATATCTCTCGCTGTTTTTGATTTAGTTAATTCGATAGCAAGGGAGGAAGTCAATAATATCTAGGTTAAGACCCCTATCATGATTCAAGAGCAGAATGACTGATATTACCCTGAGAAAGTTAGGGTCAACCTGCAAAGGGGAAAGCCCTAATTTATTGAAGACATAACAAAAGAACGGGTGTAAAGGAAACCTATTTACGTTCAAGTGAATAGCAGAAAATAGAACCTCCCCAGGAAGGAGACCCTCAACAGAGCTCTTATCCAGGTCTGCGGGATAAATTCTGAGGGAAACATCATCTAGAATGTTGTTCTTTGAACAAATAGCTTCCAAATTGAGGGGAGCCATGAGAGGGGGAAGAAATTTTCAACTGCAAAATTCTTTTCCTTCAAATAGAGTAGCAAGAGAAAGAAACTAATCTTGGAAAAGGAGTTTGCAAAGTGCCTTACAGTAAAGCAAAGGTCAAATCGTGAAGAGAAAAACCCGCCGGAAAAATCAAGGGAAACTTGCCGAAAAACGCAAATAGGTGACAGAGGTAGTCAAAGAAGATAACAATAAAGGATGGAAGTGAGGAAGGTAGAAGGAAGGCAAAAACTGAGGGGTTAGGGTTTTTAATAGTGAAAATGATTCGGCACCCAAGGAGTTATGGCAAAAATGATGCGGCAGATCTCAAAGGATGGGTCTTGAGCCAACCGTTCGATTCCCCACGTCATAACTCCGAGCCATCAAGTCATGATTGTGGCTTCTCAATAATCCCACCCTAATTAATTAGGGAGAGATTATGGGGGCAGATGAGGATACCAAAAGTGACTTAGGCCTGGTGCGATCCAGATTGATAAAAACGGATCGGGCCGGCACAACCGTTCTGGACCAGGTCTCTATTATTCAGGCCTAATTCCATGAAACCATGTTGGAGGGCCAATTTCAGGCAAAGGGAATGGAGCCCATGGTCAAGAGGAGCCCAAAAGAGCAGCCCAGTGTAAAGAGTTAGTTAGGAAGTTTCTAGAAGATCTGTAACAATCTATAAATAGACTGAAAATAGAGGAAAAATGGGTTGAAATTTTTTTGAAGTGTAGAGTTTCTCTTTCCAAATTGAGAGTGAAAATTTCTTGCATCTTCAGCTCCCTATTTTGTTCTTTATTTGTAGACTACAAAATTTATGTGTACAGTACTGTAAGAGCAAGAAGGGCCTGGAGCCCGTAGGTGAAAATCCCTAAGCTTGGCCAAGTGGTGTTGAACCCCATCGGGTTAGTAGCCCGTAAATTCGACAGTTGTGATATGGGGCTTGCTAGCAAGCAAGCGGATGGCAGGGCAGAAAATACCTGAATAACTTGAATAGTGAGCGAAATCTTGTGAATTAAATTATGGTTTATGACTCGGAATGGTTTTAAAATAATTATGTTTTGCATGAGGCATTTTATTAATTATTGGTTACATTTATTAGTGCATCATCTACTGGGCTTTTGCTCACCCCAATATTTTTCGGATGAAGGTGATGTTATTGGAGACAATTAGCTTATTTGGAGAGAACTACCTTGCGTTGCTTGCTTTGGAGAAGTGCATTATGTTGGGTTGTTTGTTTTGAGATTATGTAATAATTTTAATTCTATTTCACTTGTAGAATTCAAATCTGTCATGTTAAACCGTTTGATATTTTTAATTATTTCTTTATTGTGATTGTAATTGGACTGGGTAATTTTCTTTCAGATTTACAGACTATTTTATTTCAATAAACCAGTTTATATTAAACTTGTGATCATTTGTGTGTGTGTATATATATATATAGTAACATTTTGACATTCTAAATGCCTTAACAGTAGACAACCTATATGATACTTAATTACTTATTATAATATTAATTCTATAATTGATTTCAACTAATCAGTAGGCTTTACTTATAAATATTTTTTTATTTAAACTACATTTCTCTTAAAATGATGACTACTAAGTGTTGTTTCCAAGGCTACACATTACTTCCTAAAATATATTTGCTACCTTATTGATTTCAAACTAAACCACGTTTTTTATTAAATGGTCACCATGAGTTTATACTTAATTGTTTTGTTTTACTTTGATATATATATATATATATATATATATATATATATATATATATATATATATATATCTCAGTTTCAAGATGTCAACTTTGGTGTTATTATACACACATATATATAGTGTATTTATTCCTCTAATTGGTGTCAATTGATGTTGTTGGATTAAAACGGCAATTTAAACGAAACGGACTGTAATGGGTTGGAATTTTAGTTTTAAAATAGAGTATTAATAAAGGAAAATTAAAGGATTGGTTACGTTTGATAGTATTATATTGAGATTATATTTTAAATTTCTCATTTTTCACTCACAACCCGGTCTTGAAAAACAGGGCGTGACACAAGTATGCATTAAATAAAAGAAAAAATACATCTAAGATAAGGATGCTTTTATTGACCTAACCAAAAGAATTTTTCTCATATCCACGTGATGGTTCTGAATTATCAGTAAAAAAACACAATGAGATTCTGTAAGTATTTTGGACTTCTGTCAAGCACAGTAATGGACTCCTATTTAATGAATTTATCTTCCCTTAAATTTTCTCAATGCAGTACTATTTAGGTAACACCTGATACCAAGTGATAACAATTCCAATCCAGTTGTCGGGATTGACCCAGTTAGATCTTTTACAGAGTTTTGTTATTATAATTGTGTGAAATGGACCGTAAGCAAATAGTAACAAAATTTCAATTTTTCCCATTTCACACCATTATAGTTACCGAAGTTATAATTAGAGTAACCTTTCAAAAAAAAAAATTATCTATATATATATATATATATATATATATATATATATATATTATTTTATTATTATTATTTTTTCATAATTGGTATTGTATTGAGCTCAAAAAAACAACATTGATACAGGAGCACAGAGGGCATACCCTCAGAGAACTGAAGTGAAAAAGCCTACAAGAAAAATGTACTTTAATGAATAAGCCCATTTCCAATACAAAAGCACTATACCGAACCAGATATTACAAAATAACATCATTAAAATTAATTCTCTAACATCACAAACTTCCAAGAAAGCTGTCCTTGCCGCCACCTCAAAAGTTAAGCTATTGGAACCATGAAGTCTATTATTTCTTTCCCTCCAAATGTACCATAGGCTTGCAACAAAAAGACTCTGCGACTGCTTTGAATTTTTATACATTGTATTCATCTAATTACACAAGTCCCAAACTGTTACCATTTCTTAAAGCTTGCTGATATCCCAACCTAAAAGCATTCCAAACCATCTCCAGTAGCCTTGAGAAAACTGACAGGTAACAAAAACATGGTTTGTCAAATCCAAATTAGCTTGACAAAGAGTACATCTAGCAACCAGACATACCCTTCTTTGCAAATTACACATTGTAGGTAATCTATCCAATAACACTAGAACAACTGTAGTGGACCATCTGGGTTGAGGCTTCCCCCAACACAATTTAAACCATTCCACCTCTGTATCAGTATGTCGAATAATATTCCATGCAGATTTGAAAGTAAACTTCTCTTTATCCCACAACAAAAGATCCTCCACGCCTTTAATAACCACACTTGGCAGAAACTCTTGGATCTCAGTTTGCAGAATCTGAAAATTCCAATTTCCATTTAAAATAACTGAGCTGACATGAGAATCTTTGTAGAGTTGCATATTTCTAGCCACTCTATAGCGAAACAAAGCACCAAACAATTGTCCATTACACCAAGGGTCCTTAAACATATCAGTTTGTTGTCCATTTCCAATTTGAAACTGAATATTCTACTGCATCACATCCCTAACTACAACCATTGATTTCTATATAGGCAAGCTAGTCTGTCGGACAATAACATCCTAGTAATTAGCATTTGGAGCATACCTGAACTTAAACCTAGAGATCCACAATTTGTCTTTGCTATTTAAATAGTCCCAAGTTAATACACATCTGGCAGACATTTGCAAATCAGAAAGCTTCCTAATCACCAAACCCCCTTCCACTTCTGGTTTGGTAACAATGTCCCATTTGAGAAGATGCATCTTCTTCACATGGTCTGTACTTCCCTATAGAAAATCTCTACATTTCTTCTGAATTTGATTGATAGTTACCACTGGGATATCATATATACTACACTAGTATTGAAAAATGGGAGTAATCACAGCTATAATCAACTCTAGTCTACCTGATAAGGAGAGAAGTTTGGTATTCCAGCAAACAATCTTATTAAAAATTTTATCCACCAGGTCCTTACACTGAGATTTCTTTAAACCATGTGGACATAGAGGCAATCCAAGGTATTTAATGGGAAAAACATCTTATGCACATTTCAGGACCTGTAACAGCACTTGTTTTCTTCTCACACCTCTTGAGAATAACACTCTACTCTTCCCTTGGTTAATTTGAAGCCCTGTAATATCTTTAAATCTTCTAAAAAGACCTTCAAGCGCAGTTGCATTATGGATTGAAGCTTCACAAGCCAAAACAAGGTCATATGCAAAGAATATGGCTTATAAGGTTCTGAAACTTTGCTACAGATTTCAACACCACCAGATCTTTTCTTTGAACTGCTTCATTCACCAATGTAAAGAAGATTTCAAAAACTAATGTGAATAACAAGGGAGATAATGGACATCCATGTCTCAGTCCTCTTTGGATGGAAGAATCCTTCAGGTGAGCCATTCAACAAAATAGAGTACCTTGATGATTGAAAAATTGCTTCTATTAATCTTATCCAAATCTCCCCAAAACTATACTTCTGTAGAGCTGTCAACAAACCTTCCCAAGAAACTGAATCGTAAGCTTTCCTAATATCAATCTTTAAAGCCATAGCATGATTTATGGGCTTGTTGAAATCCCTCACCAACTCATAAGCCATGATTACTGCCTCTTGAATTTTTCTTCCCTGCACAAAAGCACATTACTCCAATCCAACCAATTTTGGTAAAACTACTGCCAATCTATTTGCTATAACTTTGGTTATAATCTTATAAACTAAGTTGCATAGTGCTATTATCTTGAAATCTCCCAATTTAGCAGTATCCCCCACCTTTGGAATCAATGTAATGAAGGAACAACTAACCCCAACAGGCATATTCTTGAATTCAAAAAAGTGTTGAACAGCTGCAACAACTTCTTTATTCACCACAGCCCAAAAAGTTTGGTAGAACTTGGCAGGAAAACCATCAGGACTAGGTGCCTTGTCTGGATTAAAACTCTTCACCAGCTCCTTAACTTCAGCATATGTAATTGAACCTTTCAAAAGATCCCTATCAGTAGAATTCAAGAAATGCCTAGGTATTACATCACCCACAACTTCAATAGTATGTTTGGAGAATAGATCTCTGTAGCAATCCACAAACCAACCACTAATCACCTTTGGATCCCTTGAAACCTCCCCTTCCTCATTCTCAATTTTGGTAATAGCATTGAAGTTTCTGTGCTGTTTCAGTTTTTGGTGAAAGTAAGAAGTACATCTATCATTATCTCTTAACCAAGCAAGTCTAGCTTTCTGAGCCACCAAGATTTCTTGATCAACAAAAGCAGCTTCATAATCTTCTCTAGCATGTTGCTCTTCATCAAGTAACACATCAGAGGGATCCTTAAGAAGATAATCCTAGACTGTTTCCAATCTCAGTGTAGTCTTAATAATTTTATCTCTCACATCTCCAAACACATTCTTATTCCACTCCTTAAGGGCTTTTTTCACATTCCGAAGTTTGTGTAAAAGTCTGTGTATTGGTGAACCCTCTACAGCCATATCCCAAGCCTATTGAACCAAAGGTAAAACTTCACTTTTTACACACCACAGTTTGAGCATCTTGAATAGTTTTGGTTCCGAAACAAAATTACTTGAAACCTGAACCATTACTCCATAATGGTCTGAAGTTTTTGCCATAATGTAAGAAAATTTGTTCCAGTGAACTTATCCAACCAGCTATCATTCAGAAAAACCCAATCAAGCTTCACATGAATCCTTCTTCTCACCCTCTGCCTATTACAACAAGACCATTCCCCATTCGCAAGAGGTAATTCCAAAAGATTAGCAGTTTGTAAGCACTCATTAAATTCATCCAAAGCTTTTGAGGGACTCTCCCACCTCCTGTTTTATCACCATGAAATCTTATAGCATTCCAGTCCCCTAAAGCAAGGACCTTGAACTATAGTAGCATATGCCTTCCTCTGATTTGCAGCATAAACAGGAGTGCAGTAGAACACATCCCTAGTATGGTGAGCAGTAACTTTAAGAAGCATACATTGATCCTTACTATCCACCACAGTCACAAAAAACACAATAGGATTCCAGCCTATCCAAATCCGACCCCCCAAATGAGAATCATAATCTGTAATCCAACACTAATTATTCCTAATTTTATTGGAAATAAGGTCAAATTTATCAATTTTCACTTTAGTTTCTAAGAGACAAACTAGTTGAGAGGCATTATTCATGATCCATCCCCTCACCTCTCTCTGTCTTTTAAGCTTATTTAAGCCTCTCACATTCCAAGCCCTAATCATTAAGAAGATGATGTAGTATGGGGCAGGAGCCCTATTTGGCTTCTAGTTATCCTAGCTGAAATACCAATCCTAGGCTTCTTTGGTATCTTACTTGTATCTTCCTTGTGTATCAACTTAGTATCCCCATCAGAACTTAAAATAGTCTGATCATTGATAAAAAAAACTTCTCATCTCTATCAATTGTAGTATTTTATATCTTATCTTGTTCCTCAATTGAATAAACACTAGCAACAGAAGAATCAATATCCAATCCCATTAGAGAATAAATCTCAACATCACTTGTAATCTCATTTGCAACCACATCCTTAGTTCCTTACACCTCAACTGTATCTATATTTTCTAGACTCTTTGAAAGAATCACCATTAACTCCTCTACCTGAGGTGTAGTTTGACCCACCACCACAGGTTCCACATTGTTAGTATCTTCCTTTTCTGATAGAGCAGCAAAAGAATTGGAAAGCTGCACAGGTTCATGGGACACTGACATCTGTGCTTTTGCTGGCATTTTATCAAGCACTTCATTAACAGCAATGAGTTTGCCCTTATTCTTCACAACCCACTTATCTACACCCTTTTTAGGCTTTGTCTGTAGAACCTTTAGAGGGCATCTGTCTGCCAAATGATCAACTTTGTTATATAATTCACATAGCTTTGGTTTCCATTCATATTCTAGATCAATGAAGCAGTCACAGCCGTGGATATCTACCACAATTGACTTAGGTAAAACATATTTGACCCCCACTTCTACCATGACTCATGTAGATAGGTTTCGAGAAGTTTGTGATACCCCCGAATCTCCAAATGCGGGTTGGCCAAGCCCATGCCCTAATATTTGAGGATATCAAAAACAAATCAGTAATAATCAAACACAGAATACAAATATGATCAATAAGAATAAATAAACTGCTGAAAAGAAACTAAAATGATAATCCAACAATTCCTCAAAATAAACTTCCATTAATAAATTCTTCTGATACAAGTAATCCTCCAATTTAAAATACAACTTGGGAATCCATAATATGTGGACCCCTGGAAAACCAAAACTGAACAATCAACGGTTTTCAACTAGATACAGAAATCACCAAGAGAACTCCTATGTAGACAACCTGGAAGAATGATGTAGATGATCCCTGCTCAGCTCGAACAATGCCTACTCTTGACGAATACCTAAAAAATGATAGTGAGTCTGGCCCACAAACAAGTTTTACTCTACTACAGTCTGAGCAGAGACCCGATACGCAGATACATCCTAGATAACTCAACAATAACTATATAGTCCGTAACTATATATATCCACACTAAGGGACTTTCACTAGACTACAAGGCAGTCTCAACCTGACTAGTAGGCAACATGCAAAACGCACCTGAAGTGGGCATTACTAACTAGACCCAATAGGGTACACCTCAAACCATCATAGCCAGCTATGCATCCCACTGCATATACGCTCCCTAACCATGATCCTGAGACTCAAGCTTATATCATTGCCCATAACTATATATATATATATATATATATATATATATATATATAACATCCATCCTAATCCAGAACATAAAAAGAAAAATAAACATCCAATCTCATCCAACTGTTCCGTTGATCTGACATGAATATAAGTAGGATTTGGCATTGTAGCGAATCCATTCCCTTATACTACAATAGGTAGGATTTAACTTCTTTGGTTAATTCGTTCCTAGAATGCCACCGTCCCATACCGGTGCATTACATCCATCCAATCTAATAATTGATGAAATAATTAACATAACACATCAATTAATTCCATAAACAAGCATAATAAAAATCAGATATACACATGATCATATTATGCATCCAATACAAGATTAAAATCAGACCATATTCATTTAAGTTGCTAAATTATCATTTAAGCAATTAAATCCTCCACATCCGTTAACAACATGAAAACTTGCTTAAAATCTCATATTGTTCTAATTATTAGCATATTATGCATCCAATACAAAATTAAAATCAGATCATAGTCACAGTCATTAAATTGCTAAAATAATATTTAAGCAATTAAATTCTCCTCATCTGATAACAACATGTAAACTTGTTTAAAATTTCATATTGTTCTAATTATTAGCATACGGATATAAATTATACATTATAGGACTTTAAGATGTCTTGAAGAATTATTTAGAATCCCTACAATCAACCCAAATCCATTCTGGAACTCCTAAACACCCAAACAATGCCTAAAACACACTCTATACGCATCATAGCAAGAGAGCCTGCTCTAAAAATTGTAGAGTAGGCTCCACCACAAAGGTAGCCGGCTCCCCATCACATGGAGCCAGCTCTACTCATGAGGGAGCCGGGTCCCCATCACTTGGAGTCAGCTCTTTGCTTGAGGGAGCCGGCTCCCACTTCCATGAAGCCGGCTCTCTCCCTCTCTGAGAGCCCTAAACCCAATTCCACTATTTTACTTTTTCGTCCCTGTCTCCGGCAACGTTTAAACACCTCTATAACTTTTTGTTAGGGTTCCTAGGAGTTCAATCTATGCCCGAATTTATTCCAGAAATACTTAAAAACACAGTACACATCATAAACAACAATTTAGAGTACATAGAATGAAACAATTTATGAGATACGTCAATTTCAATTAACATCAAATAATACAGTTAAAACTCTGAATTAATATGCATACAAGTTCAATTTTAAAGTCTGATTTAATCCTAGAGATTATCTAGGCATGCACAGAACACAGGTCTACGAGAAGGAGTAAAATATAGAACTTGCCTCTAGGTTTCAAATTGAAACCTTAACTTCTTCTTCCTAGTTTTTTCGGCGATCGTGGCTGCCGTCAATGACTCCTCTGCTTTGGTTCTAATCCTTGAACAACCCTCAACCTTCCTCCTTGGTCCGGCCTAATTCTTTGGCCAAAACCCTCTCTTTTGTCTCTCGGTTTCTCTTCTCTCCTCTCTGTTACTTCTCCTTCTCTAAGTATAATACCACTCACGTATAAACCTAGCCTCCTCCTTTA
Organism: Cornus florida; assembly: GCF_030987335.1. Taxonomy (NCBI): domain Eukaryota; kingdom Viridiplantae; phylum Streptophyta; class Magnoliopsida; order Cornales; family Cornaceae; genus Cornus; species Cornus florida. The sequence goes on along the minus strand of NW_026775571.1, from coordinate 73,172,826 downwards.
TAGACTTAAATATAATTATATAGGCAAAAAGATTTAACCCTAATCCTATACGTAAAACAAGTCGGCTTATAAAGAAAAAGATAAATAAATAATACTACCATATAGTAATACTAATACTATCCTGCACTATTACGTATTTACATAAATACGTAACCATTTATAAAAATAATATAATTATATATATATATATAGGTATATAAATATATATATATATACATATATATATATATAACTGAATCCTCCTTATCAATATTAATTCATTATTAATTAGAATAATAATAATAATAACCTCCAATACCCATGGGTTATAATCCTTACCCATGTAGGTCCATCGAAGTAGTCCATGTGACCCATTTATTTGGTCCACTACTACTATCCAAATCTAACTCTTTTTTAAATTAAAAATTAAAATTAAAATTAAACAATGAATCATTTAAAACTAACAAATAATTTACAAGAAATTTCACACAATTAATCAAGCAACTTTACACTACCAATCAAACTAAAACACATAACTAAATCACGTATTTCAAATAAACAATTAAGCAAATAGACTCAAATAAACTCATAGTCACATAAGCACATAGCCACATATTCCATTACAAATGCACAAGAAATAAAAATTAAATTCCAATCATATCCTTTTGAAAATTAGGGCTATTACAAAGTTTGAATAAACCTTGGACACCGATTCTTCATTATGGCAGTGTACAGGGAGATTATGTATTCGTATCCAAACCGGAATTGAGTCCAAAACTTCCTTAGATAAATTGACATTCTTATCCCATTGTTTGATTATGATCGACTTGCCTTCAAACGTATGAATCCTAGATAACGTTTGTATGACCTCTTCTTCAGAATTAAACCGAACTATGAAGATGTTATCTTTCAAGTAAACAACAATCACCTTCTTGGCCCATCATTTTTCAACAAAACCTTTAAATCGATGCTAATAAGGCCTTTTCCCCATCACATAACCGATCACCGAGTTTTTCCAGTAGAAAATCTCCTTTGCAACATCCTTTTCTATGATAGACACCTTGGCGCCTCAGCTGGCACTATGATATGTGAGGTTTGTAAAAGATTTCGAAGAAGTAAAAGAAAAAAGATTGCGCCATGACGAGGGTGACGTCCGAATAGGCGAAGAAGAAGAAGAAGAGAGGTTTGGGTTAGACAGAGAAGTAGAGTTAGGTTTAGAAAGAGAAAGAGAGAGAGAGATTGGATTATGGCTAGGAGAGCGGCCCTGAGTTCTTACCAGTTTAGAGGAGGGAGAACCCCCTTCCATTATGCGCCACCATTCGAACCCTAGCTGATTAATCGCCTAGTGGGGTTTTTTTAGAAAGCGTTTTTTTAGAGAGCTCCTCCCCCAAACTTGTACGTGATGGTGATGAACTCCACCCACTGAACCGTGAAAAAAATTCACTAGAGATGATTTTGATCCATGAAACACTGCATCGGTAACGTACTTATACAAAAGTGAGTTTCACAGTTTTGCCTTTTATCAAGAAATTGACAATAATCAAAGGTGGGAAACCCAAATCTGGTATAAAAGAAAATAAATTAAAAATAAATAAAAAAAATTGTATTAACAATTTTCCATTGAAGATTGACCTACTACCAATTCAAGTCTTGAGGGTATATTCACACATCTTTGAAGTCATCGTTGGCAAACTGGACTTCAGCGTATTTATGTTTGTGGTCTCATTACATTCAGTTTTTCCCTTCTCAACTTGACGAGGACTGTCCAGGCTGGCCAATTCAGCATTCATAGTCAATGTTTTCACTTTAATAAGGATTTGTCTTGAAGTTTGATTTTTTATTGTGCTGACTTAGTAAATTGGGTTAATTTGAAACAATTTAAGGAATCATAATTACTATAATGTAAACACTCAACAACAATATATATCATGAAAAAATAACTAAAACAAAAGTAATTACCAATATGTGAATTTCTACACTTAGATCCAAATTATCCTTTATAACTAGTGAGACTATTACATAAATATCCTTATTCAAGTTAAAAAATCAAATTTGATAATTCTCTTATTCTCTCTCTACTATCTCTGTCTAACATACACTCTATAATTCTCACACATATACCTTTCTCTTTACCTTTCCCATGTATAGCGACCTCGTTGGACCTGTTCTTCCGATGATTTCATGTTGGAAAATATATATGCTTCATATAACATTTAAAATATAACAAACCTTATATTAATATGCCATGAGATAATTAACAATATGCTAAGAAATGATTAATTAAATATGCAACTCAATATTTAATTAAATATGTAAAATAAAGAAATAAATTAATAAATAATAAATAAAGAATCTGGACGGAGGTTAGTATTGAATACTATGGCCTTAAGACAATTTACGCCCCGTAAGGTACTAACGGACTCTATTGTGCTTGTCTCCTATGATACAACGGTTTACATCACTCTATACTATAAAAATGATGAAATTGGTGCAACTCGAACCAAATGGTTCACACCAATTTTAATATGGCTCATCCATATTGTTTTTGTGTAATGACCCTAACCCAGGGATCCGGATCACTAACCGGGTCCTTACCCAAACCCGAGGTCACACAAGGGTACTATGGTCATTTCATGTCATTATAATAATTCTAGAGTCCATAAAGGTATATTGGTCATTAATAATGGTTTAGGGCCCATAAGGGTAAAATGGTCATTTGGTACATTTATTATGGCTTCACAACTTATTAGGGGTAACATTGTCATTTTCTAAAGCCATTATATGTTTTAGTTAAAGTCTGGGGGTCATTGGGTAATTATACTGAAATATGGAGTTAAGGTGCAAATAACAATTCATATAATCGGGTAGAAGATTTTTTTCTAACCGGGTAGATGAATGGTCTAATAAGCATTAAAATTTCAGATCTCATCTAACCGGGTAAATATAAGTATCTAATCGGTTAGATGAAGAAAATTATTTAACCCCCTCTTTGCCCCATTCATCTAACCGGGTAGATGGGAGTATCTAACTGGGTAGATGAACACCTAGATCATATCTAAACGTTAGAAGGCTCCATCTAACCAGTTAGATGGGAGAAACCCATTAAATCTAGACACTACCCATTCATCTAACCAAGTAGATAACCCTATCTAACCGGTCCTGTACAGACGCAATCCGAAATACATAAACATGAAATATAAAGCTCTATAGACATCATCAACCTTCAAACATTTCATTGAATCATCAAAATAACATTTTTCATACATCTTTCGTGAATTAAAATCATCTTAAAACATTCATACATGTGCAAAAGAATAGGTTTACAAAATGATGAGGCCTCCATATCTATAATTACAAAGGCTTCACTTGAAACTCACAAAAGAATATAGTCGGTTACATATAATCATTGTCTATGTTAGTCTAATACAAAAGATGTTAAAAGTTCATCACTCTGCTTCTAAGGTTGCAGGGGTGCGTCATCTACAATTTCCTTGCCATGTCCTGAAAATGATAAGTAAGGGGTGAGCACAATGGCATAGTAGGAGATACCTAAGCATTGGCTTTGAGCTCCCTTAAGTCGACATACAAGGAATAGATAAAAGATATCAGGATCATACACAGGAATGTCAATAAGTCATAATTAACACAAGTACACCACCATGCAATGAAATGTCATGTTTTCCGGACCCCAATCCCGACCCAACTCAACACACACCGAAAACCGCTAACCGACTTTACCTAGGTGAGATTGATTAGCTATCCCTAACTCCAAAACTCACAGCAATTCAGGCTTAGTAATCAATGTTACACGTCCAAATCCGGCACGCGCTCCCTCTAGGTTGAATTAACCCCAGACTCGTGAAATCCAGTGTCTTTCACAAAACCATTTCCAACAACCCTTCCTAAACAAATCCTTTAAAATCATTTCAACCTCATTTTTCCCCAAACCATGCTCATGCCATGAAGTGGATCATGCATTATTTAAGAATAACTGAACATGATTCATACTTTCTAAACTCAAATAAGCATGCTTTGCATCAATGAGATCATATCATCACATTGTATCAAATAATCTCAAAGTAGTAACTCGCACATATAGCATGCTTTTAACAATTTTAGCATTTCAAATATACATTCAACATGCATAAACATAACATTTTCATTAAGAACATATACATCACTTCAACTTCTAATAATCATTATTTAAGACAAATATGGCATGGAATCAAGTAGGGAAAACTCAAATAGAGGCAAAACATAATGTATTAAACACCCCTACCTCAAAAGATGCAACCCAAGCCCTTAGCTCCCAAACTCGAAATTCACCAAATGCATGCAAAACATGTATATAAATGTAGCCCTTGAAGAGTAGAATCAACCTCCTTTCTTGTTCTTTGCCTAGATCTCACTCTAAGTAGATCAAATCCTAGAGAGAATGAAAGAATGTAGAGAATGAAAGAAAATTGGAGGAAAGAGGAAGAGAGTGAGGAAATAAGGTTGTAGTCCAAGATTTTGACCCTAGCCTTATCAAATGAGTTGTTCTCATTTTGTCAAAAGTCCACCCAACACTCAAATGCCAAAAATGCCCTCTAAAGTTCACTTAATCGCTTGTCATGCCATAAAGTATCTCTTTCCACTCACTAACCACACATATATATATATATACACACACACATGTATATACATATATAACACATCACCATATAAAATAATAAATACAAGCAATGGGAAAATAATACCGAAACCCACATGACACACAAAATGATATACGAAAAAAAAAAAATGAATACCAAAAATTCCAAAAAAAAAAAAATCTGGGACACTACAACTTGGGTCTAAGTGGCTTGGACCACTTGATCTATGGCTTGAACCTACACCTACTTGGGTTAGGTTCATGTTGAGAGGGGGGAGAGAAGAATGAAAAATGAACTAATGAATTATGCAGCCAAGTGGGATATTTATAGATGTAGAAGTGCCTTTTTAGATTAGGTGTGTCTCTTCATCATTAGACACAACCATTTATACGTGTCTGTTCATCACCAAACACATCCACTCCAATAGGTTGCAATGGTTCATATAGTGTCTGTTCACCACTACACATCCACTCCAATAGGTTGCAATGGTTCATATTGAATAGGTTATGTCTATTTGATTGTACCTTTTCAACCAACACACCCATTTACACATGTATTGTTATCCAATGCATCCTTTCAGTTTACTAACTATTTGTAACCAATCCTCAACCACATTAAACATTAAGAATATTCACGTTGTAGTCTAACGTGATACACCCAACTATAAATTAGTTGTAGATAAGTTTCATTCACACTTGAAACACTACTTTTTCAAAACGAGTTTCCAACAATTCATCCAACCACCTCTTTCGGTGATCTCCCCAACATACAATTTTTTTTAAGAAGACGTGGGGGTGTGTGTGTTCTATATTTTTTAAAAAAAAATTATGAGTTTGTATATATATATTTGTCAGTTAATGAATCACTATATACACATGTAATTATGTATTCAGAAAAGAATGTGGATTGTGGATTTATATAGATGTTGTTTTATATATGTCTATTATGTATTTCAAATACAGTGTGCAAAATTTTCGGCAAAAAAATTTGCCAAAATTTATAATACGGTAAAAAATGTTTGTGCCAGACTCCTATACTGATTTGTTAAAAAAAAAAAAAAAAAAAAAAAATTCAATATTGTAGAATGTAAAACATTCACTACACTAATATGAAAATTTTATTGGACTAATGTAAAACATTTAATGCATGATGTCAAACTTTAAAATATTTCAAAGTGTAGATGGTATATATATATGAACTTTGTTTTTAAAAATATTTTAGTTATCTGGTAAACCTGAGAAATTTTACATTGGTCCATTCCTATATTGATTTGTTAAAATAAAATAAAAAATAAAAAAATTAATATTGTAAAATGTAAACGGTTCGTTGCACTAATGTAAAACATGTAATGCACTAATCTAAATTATTTATTGTGCTAATGTAAAATGGTGAGAGATTTGCCTCATGTTTGTTCGACTGACAGAGCATAGCGATGAGAGATTGGAGATTGGAAGAGAGAGCCCTAGGTTAATATATTTATTGACATCTCTTCTAGGGGTGCGACTTGGGACGGGCCTGGCCTAGCCCAACCCGAACCCAGCCCGAGATTTTTCAGATTAGGCTTCTTTCACCAACAAATCGGGTTGACTTCGAGTTGACACATTTCAACCTGGGCCTATTTTTAGGTTGGTCTCGAGTTAGAACATGGTCAACTTGAGCCCAATCCGAATTCTTATGGCTGTATATAAAGTTTCCTAATCCTAACAAAAATTTCAGAACCTAATGAGAGAACATGCTACTTTTGCGGTCGCCACCTCCACTGTAGAGAATCTGCCGTCGTCATCCCTCCACCGCCGTTGCTCCACCGCCGCCGTTGTCATCAAAGTTTGATCATCTCTACAGTGTTTCTGTATGGGTGGTTTTTTCATTTTGGTCGAATGGTTGTCTTTGAAATACATATTAAGCCCCCCAAAATTTTGAAATTTATATTTAATAGGTGCCGAATCTCAATTTGAAATCTTTTAAGTGTTATTTTTGGAAATTCAAATTTATATATGTAAAAGTAAATATAATCTATATTTTTATGGAAAGACTATTTTTTTTCCAGCCTATTAGTTTTTATCATTTGATATTAGTTGATGGTACCCGAATCTTCTCCTTGTTTTACTATTTCTGAATTTTAAATTTTTTGTTCACTTATATATATATATATATATATATATATATATATATATATATATATATATATATATATATTTTTTTTTTTTTTTTTTTTTCTAGTGAGGACTCACACACACTTACTCCACTGAGGTTCGAATCCCTAACCTCCCTCTGGAAGTAGGAGCCTTGTACCGTTAGGCCATAGGACTGTTGGTATATATATATATATATTGACATATGTTTTGAGTTACCTTGGGCTAGCCAAATCCAACCCGAAGCCAGGTTGAGGTTGGGCTCAAGTTGGGTTGGGTTGGCCAGCCCAAGTTGCACCCCTAATCTCTTCAAATACATAAAAACTAAAAATATATAAAACACCCACCCACATCTTATAAAAACAAGGTAAAAAAAAAAAAAAAGTTGTATGTTGGAGAGGACGGAGAGTAAGCACACGGTCCGGTTTGGATCGGATTGAGAGTTTTTTTTTAAACCAAACCACTTATAACGGTTCGATTATTTTTGAAACCAAACCGAACCATAATGCCCATGGAACCAAACCAAACCAAACCACAAAAAACCAGTTTGGTTCAGTTCGGTTTGTTGGTTTAAGTTGATTTCCTTTTTATTTAATTTTTTAAAAACAAAATCTCATATTTTCCCCTGTATATAATACATCAGGGAATCGATAATGACCAGATGACAATCACATATGCATTGTCAATAATATCGGGCACCTGTGGAAGAAACAAACAGACAGTGACCATGATCACCACAAGGAAAAAAGAATACAACATTCCCTGTTTACCATTTACGAGGTATTAGGAAAAGAAAAAAAAAATTAACTCAAAATTTCAAAAAACAATGGAGATCAAGTACAAAATAGCTAATGTTTGAAGTCCCCAACTATCATAATTATTTCTTGCCATGGCTAAAAGTATATAAACTTAGTTAACTAATCACTATGAAGTTGAAAAGAATATATATATATATATATATATATATATATATATAACATAAGTTATATAACAGTTCGTTCCGGGCCGGGCCGGGTGGTCCAGGACCCCAAACTAGGACCAAATGGAAAAATTACAGTTTCATAATTTTTGGCCCAGGACCAGACCAAACTGCTATACAACTAGCCCAAACCGCCCAGTTCAGTTCAGTCCAGGCCGGTCCAATTTTTTGGTTTACCGAATTTTTTGAACACCCCTAACGGAGAGTTCGTTGAAGGAGGTGGTTGGATGAAATGATGGAAGAGGTGGTCCGAGGGAAAGAAAGAATAAGAGATTGGTAAAGTCTCAAAAGGTGTTTAGGGGTATTTTTATGTATTTATGATTAGAGAAAATTGACATTTTAATAATTATTTTTGCTTAAGTTATTTTTTATTAAATAATTTTTGAACATTTACATTATGATAATTATAGCTTCCTAAGGTTTTTTAAATTAAATTAACCCTAGTAAATTTTTAACTCATTTAACACAATGACAATGAATTAGTAGTAATCTTCCATTGATGGTACATACCAAGTAACAACATTGGTGATAAGAACTTTTTTACTATTAAAGTCTAAGGTTCCATCCGGATTTGGATATGGCCCAACGGTTTACTCATTAGACTTTGGAACTTAGTAAGCCCAAAGTCTAGGGTTCAAGTCCCGCTGGGTGTTCTTTGTGGCTAGTCTCCACTGCCCTGTAGTGACTTACCCAACCAGGGTGGGGAGGTGCCCTTTCGAGTTCTTGGGGATTAATCGTGTTGTTAAGAGGCGCTAAGGGTTCGTGCCATCCTGGACACCCGGGGTTAACTCAAAAAAAAAAAAAAAAAAAAAAAAAAAAAAGAAAAAAAAACTTTATAATAATTATATATAATACTATTAATCACGGACAAAAAAGAAAATAATTTAAATGAACACCTCTTAATCAAATTTCTTGACAATGCACTCTGGTCACGCTATTAGCTTAGCTGGTATAACTTTTTCACCTTCACATTGGTGGTGCTATGTTCGAAAGGAAGGAAAGAAAAGGGATGGAAGGAAAATAGGAAGAAAGGAACAAATTTCCTTCGTTCGGTAGAGATGATATAAGGAAAAAAATGATAAGTCATCCTTCCTCCTTTATAAATTTTCATCCGCCCAAATATGGGCGGAAGATAAAAGAAAAGACAAGTGAGCCTATTATAGATATTTTAAATTACTATATCACTATTCATAAATATTTAATAAATTCCATAAATAAAGTAAGGGATGGATTTAATGGTAAAAACAACTTAAAAATTTATCTTTCCTTTTATCTTACCGATCAAATTAAATTATCAGTTTTTTCCATTCTCTTCCATCCAACCGAACAAAAAGAGGGAAGCGCTTAATCTCTTCCCTATGGAGATGTCTCAGTCATTATTTCTTCTCTCCCTTCCATTCAATTTTTTTCCTTCTTACCGAACGGAGCATTAATCATCAATAGGGAACTAGAAACAAATAAATTGTATATCATTTCATACCACTATACATAGGACTATACATAGGTACCGCCAATAAAATTGAATCATTGATTCAATAGAAGAAGAAATTGAATTTATGTGCCTGGCTCTTTGAGGTACCCAAATAGATTCACAATTTTTTTTTTCTTTTTGGGTAATTAAAAATTGGAAATTGGAATTTCACCATCCATAAAATAGATTCACATTGATCAACTATACATACATAAATGTGTATATATATAAAGAGAGAACTAAAGGAGCTTTTGAGGTTAAACACATAGCAATGCCCATCCAGTAAGTAGGATTAGATATTGGAATCCCTCTCTTTAGTTCCACGAGGCGTGTTGATAGATAGTGGCTATTTTTTCTTTTTTAATGATGGAATATGATTATCTATATATATATATATATATATATATATATATATATATATATAAAAGACAAAACAACAAATTAAAGTGAAATTAATCGCATGCATAATAAAATTTCAAATGAGTAGTAAAAATAGTGAGGGTATAATGGTAAAAATAATTTAAAATTCTTTTTTCATTCTCTCCTAACAAACAAAGTAAGTTGTCCAACTTCTTTCTTCTCTTCCATCCAATCGAACAAAATGAGAGAAGTTCGTAATCTCTTTCCTAGAGATGTTTTCTTCTTCTTTCTCTTCCATCTAATTTTCTTCTTTCCTATCGAACGGTTGGAGTGGCCACGGATCAGATCGGATCAGATTAGGTATCAATCCTAATCCCATCCGCTTCCAACAGATTAGAAATTTTTTAATCCGCCACTGATCCGTTATTTTACGGATCGAATTGGATCCTTGTAATAACGGATCGGATCAGATTGAATCCGTGAATTAAATTTTATCTAAATTATCTATTTTTATTTTATAAGTAATATTAATTATTATTTATTTATCTTTTAACCCTAACCCAATACATAAAATTTTAATTTATTAATATTAATTCATATATTTAAACAATTATTAACTAATACATCCTTAGAATACATTAAATTATCATTAACTAATTAAATTAACTAATATATTTTTTGAAAAAATATATATATATATTTCACGGATCGGATCGGATTTTTAGCAGCCCAATCTGTGATCCGATCCATAAGCAACAGATTTAATTTTTTTGAATCCGCCACCGATCCGTGGGTGTAGTGATCTGATCCGATCTACACGGATCGGATCGGATCGGATCGGATTCGCGGATTCACGGATTATTTGTCCACCCCTACCGAACAAAGCATTAATGAAGAATATATATTCAAGGGCGGAACCAGTATATGACCCGGACATGTGCCCCTAGCATGGCCCCGCCCACTATAATAAGTAGATTATTATTTTTAATTCTTACATATATATGAACATTTGTATATAATGCCTTTATAAAATTATTTATTTCCAAAATAATCTCCTAGCTTTTTCTTTTTTACTCTTTAAATTCCGTTAATTTTCTTTTTAAAAAAAAAGAGGTTAAATTTCGACCTTTAATCACGCTTTAATTATTTCTTTTCAAAATTGTGTCATTTTTATTTCCTTTTTCATCATCCTCTGTAACTTTTCCTTATGCTTCTTAAAATAATATATTTTTTTTTTTTTTATATGCTCCGCCCCTGAATATATCATATATATGGGGATGGGTTTTTATCACAAGTTTATTGGATGATCAAGATGTTTATATAAACAGGGGCCGAGCTAGCATTTCCGGCCAGTATTAAGAAGAAAAAAAAAAAATATATATATATATATATATATATATAGAGAAGAGAAAAAAAATAAGAAAAATGACAAAAGAAAAGAAAAATGATAGAACTTAAAAAGGAAAAACAAAATAGAGTTTAATTTAACAAGAAAACTTTAACTTTGTTTAAGGAATTTAAAGAGTAAAAATTAAAAAATTAAGAGATAATATTAGAAACTAATAATTTTAGGGGGACATTATTTAAAACAATCATATATGTAATATATATAAATACCATATATATGGCTCGGCAGCTGTATATAATAACCTACAATACCAAAGAGAACCATAGCTGGCTATGTGAAAGAAACCCTAGAAGCCATGGGAAACATCCAGCAAAAAATGAGAGCAAACAATTAAGGATGAAAAGATAAATAAAAAAAATTGTTTAGGGAGCTTACCAAGGAGATGATGTGGCGCAGATGTCCTGGATGTAAATATTGCGTTGAGCCTCGTGGTGAGGGATGCAGTAATATTACATGCAGCTTCTCTCTCTCTACATTATATACACACACATACATATGTAATTATATACACACACATACATGCAGCTTCTCTCTCTCTACATTATATGCACACACATACATATGTAATTAGGATGCAGTAATATTACATGCAGCTTTTCTCTCTCTCTCTACATTATATACACACACATACATATGTAACTAGGCCACCATGACACTAGGGGCAGTGCCATGATTTTATTTCCCTGGGTGGTTTAGTGTACCTTGTTTTTTTATAGAAAATAAAAAACTAAGACAAAATAATATGCAAACTAAGGAGTATTAGAAAAACTTGACTACTATAATGATGAAAATACGATTTGGAAATATTTTCATTCAATACAATCACAATTGTCTTCCACGGATCTATTTATATATATTGAATTCATAAAATTACAAAACTAAATTTAAAAAAAAAAAAAAAAAAAAAAAAAAAAACTGCATAGGTTTTTTATCCACAACAAATAAGTGGAGGGTTCTATTTTCTTATTTGCTGCATAGCTGGACCAAATAAAAATTGCAATAAATCGGGGCAAAAATTATTTTCATTGTTGATCTTAAGTTTTGTATTGTTTCTAATAAATGCAGATGTAGAACCTATTTTTGTTACAAATGTGGAGAAAAGATTAAAGGATACATTTGTTCCGATTGTGGTTACCAGTCACAAAGGAGCAAGCCACACAAGTTAAAAGCCACACACAAGGGTTCACGTAGGTCTTTCACTGGACCTGTATGTTGCCTTCCCTAGTACAAGTTTTTTCTTTATTTTTGTTGGACAATTTATTTGAAATAGAATTGGGAATGGTGTAATATCATTGGTTTATTAAGCATTTGTTTTACAATTTTACAATAAGGTTGCTTTCAATTCGTGAAATTAAATTATAATGATTGTTATTAATTGAATTTAGAAACAATAATGAAGGATATATCTATATCTATATCTATATCTATATCTCTATATACTATTCTAAAAGTGTAGAGAATTTCTTAACAATTTTTTTTTTTTTTTTAGTGTATGTACATTTAAACCACTTTAATAGCAGTTTAATGGATAAAAAATATTATTCTAAAAGTGATTCACAACACATAATGATTCATACATAATTTATTATTATCTTCTATATAATATTCTAAAAGTGTAGATAATTTCTTAACAATTTTGATTTATATATATTTTTTAATGTATATACATTTAAACTACTTTAATATATAGCACTTTCATGGCATAAAAAATATTATTCTAAAAGTGATTCAGAACACATAATGATTCATACATAATTTATTATTATAAATAAAAAAACAAGAAAAATAAATAAAACAAACGCAAGGCACACATATATCACATATGTGTACTATTAATAGTATAGATAAGAATACATAAATGTATATATGAGATGATATTAATGGAAAAAAAAAATATTCATAACAAAAAAATCCAATATTCTATTATTTTTATTTTGATACTTGAAATCTCCAACCAAGGTATTTCTTAACTTTTTTTTTTTTTTTTCACTTTACATTAAATTAAATTTCATTAAAAAGTATTAGTGGACATTAATTACTTGAATTTCATTTCATTTTTGTAATGGTTGATAACTTTTGGGATTTTCAACCTAAAAAAATGTCATTAAAAGTAGACTACAAAACGTGTATAACCCCTTAGAATTTTCAACCTTAAATTTCATTTAAAGTTTATTATTTTCATGTTTAATACAAAAATTTTATAACTCTTGAAATTTCCAACCTTTAATAGTATTTGACGTCTCTTAAAATTTTGACCAATAACATAAAGGCCGGTCTATTATATAAATAGAGGTAAAAATTACAAGATCAAGCTCCAATATTGAGGAAACAGCAAGATTAGAGGTCAACAAGAGCATTACAAATAGGGATTACAAGAAGAAGTAGTATCAATGAGCATTTTTCATCAATTAACTTTGGTAGTGAGGATGAGAATTCATGTGCAACAAATCAGGAGCATCAATTAGCTTGGTTAAGTTATTTGCTTGTTTTGAATCCTCTACTCAGTTTAACTCATAGTGATGAATTCATATTAAATTGTTTTAATATTAGGTGTAGTGATGATCAAAGGATTGTTAGGTTTCATTCAACAAATTAATAAACTCATGTTGAAGTACCTATTTCAGTATGAGTATTTTGTTGTATTCTTCCTTTGGATTACATGTACGTTCTTTTCTTTTCTTTTTCCTAATAAGGACTTGAGTTTCGCTAATCTTGTTATCCAAATCCTTCAATTGTTTTAGTTTTCATTTGATTTGCATTTATCAATTCAATTTTTAAAATATTTTTGCTTAATCTTCCTTGTTCTCGTTTATTGGAAAATTTATATGGTATTTGTATGTCAACTTGTGTATGTGAGTTTTGAATTGCTATTTTTTTCTTTTTTCTTTCTCCAGTGTATTTATTTTTTGAAAGTTCATTCATCTCGAGAAATTTGAGTCCATGAAAGGAAAGTCTTAACAAAAAATGTTATAATGCTATAGGGAAAAAAAAAAATGTTTCTTCTCTCTTACAATACAAAATGCTAGAAGGTTATTCTTTTATACTTGATCCACGTGGATTACAAAATGATAATTATATATATATTTGATTAGAATTTATATTTTAGAATATATCTTAATATACATGGGTCATGGGTTTGAGTTTAAAGCCCAAGAAGCAAAATAAGATATCTTTTCCCTTGGCATGATGATAATTTAAAATATTTGAACGTGAAAATATATGAGAATTGCTCTACTAAGATATCGAGAAATTTCTACATAGAATATATAATTATGGATAAAATTGTGATAAAACTGAAAAAATATTTAATCCAAGTAACAAAAACACAAATTAAAAATAGAAACTCATTTGTGACATAGATAACATATGAAGATATATTTTCATGTTCCTTGCTTCACATTGAAAAGCATCAAATCAAATAAATTACAGTTTATCAAAGTTTTCTTAACCACACTAATTAAATTAATTTTTTTTTATAATTTATTATAATCTTATTAATCACTTGGATTTACACCACGTGCTAGTTATTTTAAAAGTGTGAGCTCATTTATTTATTTATTAATATTTTTTATTTTTTTCATAAAATGTCTCACTAAAGCACTTAAAGTTGTAGAATCATTTCTTTATTTTTTACTTTGTTTTCATAAAAATTTTCATTAAAGCACTTACATTTGATATATACGGAGTAACTCTTGAAATTTCCAACCTTTAATACTATTTGACGTCTCTTAAAATTTTGAACAATAACATAAAGGCCTATTATATTAATAGAGGTAAAAATTACAAGATAAAGCTCCAATATTGAGGAAGCAGCAAGATTAGAGGTCAACAAGAGCAATACAAATAGGGATCACAAGAAGAAGTAGTATCAAGGAGCATTTTTCATCAATTAGCTTTGGTAATGAGGATGCAGAATTCATGTGCAACAAATCAGGAGCATCAATTAACTTGATTAAGTTATTTGCTTGTTTTGAATCATCTACTCAGTTTAACTCATAATGATGAATTCATATTAAATTGTTTTAATATTAGGCGTTGTGATCATGATCAAAGGATTGTTAGGTTTCATTTAACAAATTAACAAACTCATGTTGAAGTACCTATTTGAATATGAGTATTTTGTTTTATTATTCCTTTGAATTACATGTACCTTCTTCTTCTTCTTTTTTTCCTAATGAGGACTTGAGTTTGGTTGTTCATGTTATTCAGATCCTTCAATTGTTTTGGTTTTCATTTGATTTGCATTTGTCAATTCAAATTTTAAAATATGTTTGCTTAATTTTGTTGGAAGTTAATTCAAATTTAACATTCATTGATATCGTCAATGTTATCTTGATAGTTAGAGTTTTGAAATTAAAATAAAATGATTGATAGGTTTAGGTTATTAGAGTTTGAATGATGGTTGTTATCATTCAGATCACATTACTGCCTATTTAAAGAAAGTGATTGTAATCATATTGGTATCCAAAAAATTAATATCATTTACGTGATTGTTTCCTTTCACGTATATTTTCCTACATGTTCTTGTTGTTACGTGTTGGTTCATTAATAGCCAAAAAGGCTAACAGTGGTATCAGAGCAATCGACGATCAGCCGGGATTATACAAAAGCGTGAAAAAAGGTTGAGTTAAAAACAAAAAAAAAAAAAAAAAAAAAAAAAAAAAAAAAAAAAAAAAAACAAACCAAAACAAAACGATGGCCGCAACAGGTAATAACAACTCTCATCCATTTGTTCCTATTTTCAAAGGTGAAAATTACCAGTTTTAGAGTATTAAAATGAAAACGATTTTTATTTCTCTTGATTTGTGGGGACTAGTTGAGAGTGGTTATCAGAAAATGATAATCAGGAAGAGAGAGTTACTGCTGCACAAACAACAGCATTGAAAGAAAACAAGAATAAAGATGCCAAGGCGTTGTCCTATATCCAACAAGGGTTAGACGACATTATTTTTCCAAGCATAATGGGAGCCAAAACATCCAAGGAAGCATGGGAGTTGCTTCAGAATGAGTATGAAGGATCGAGTTAGGTAATTACTTTAAGATTATAGACTCTCCGTCGAGAGTTTGAAACATTGATGATGAAAAGTTTTGAGTCAATTCATGCTTACCTAATTGGAGTTACTTCTATTGTTAATCAAGCAAAATCTCTTGGTGAAAATTTGAATGATCAAAAAATCATTGAAAATTTTTTGAGAAGTCTAACTCCTAAATTCAATAGTGTCGTAGCTGCAATTGAGGAGTCAAAAGATTTATCTAAGTTGTCTTTTACTCAATTGATGGGATCACTAAAAATGCATGAAGAAAGATTAAACAGGTCTACAGAAAGTCAAGTGGAGCAGGCTTTACAAACAAAATTGGAGTTTAAAAGAGGCTCAAATGGAAAAGGGAAAAACTATGGATTTCAAGGCAAAAGAGGGAATAATTCAATGGAAAAGAGAGACAATTCAATAAAGGTAATGGTGAAATTCCTATTTGTTTTCGTTGTAGGAAGAAAGGCCATATTGAACAGGATTGTTGGTACAAAAATAAGAATCTTAATATCCCTCAGTGTTCTTTTTGTGAAAAATATAGACATAATGAAAAAGACTGTTGGTATAATCCTAAAAATCAAGCTAACTTTCATGAGGAAAGAGTTGATGTAGAAAAAGTTGAAGATGAAAATGCTAATGATGAACATCTAATCATATCTTGCCTCAATGCCACTACAAAAAATATGTGGTATCTTGACAGTGATTGTAGTAACCATATGACTGGAGATAAATCTATTTTTGTTAAACTTGATGAATCTGTAAAGTCTGACGTGCGTATGGGGAACGACAAAAGGGTGCAAGTTCAAGGCAAAGGAACCGTTGCAGTAAATACAAATTTAGGTAAAAAAATTGATTGATGAGGTTTTGTATGTTCCATGTTTGGCTCAAAATTTGATCAGTTTGGGACAGCTACTCAAGAAAGGTTGTTCAGTTGTGTTTGAAGATGACAGATGCATGTTGTACAACAAAGGAGATAAAAAATTAATATTGTTTTCAAAAATGTCTGATAATAATATTTATCCTCTTGATTTTTCTAAGCTCAGGGATGATAAGAAGAAGAGAGAAGTGGTTGCATGCACAGCAAAACCAACTCTAGAAAAAGCATTTAGAATTCAAAAGACAAAGAAGAAACCAGTGGAAGACAAGCCTGAAAAGACTAAAATTTCAAACAAAACAAAGCATGGAAGAAGCAACAATGTTGGCAGAAGATTCAAAAGAAACAGTAGCAGTAATCGTGGTAGAAATTTGAAGACTTACCCTAAAATTTGTTAAAGTTGTTTGAAAATTTGAATTAAGGGGGAGTGTTGGAAGTTAATTCAAAATTTAATATTCATTGATATCGTCAATGTTATCTTGACAGTTAGAGTTTAGAAATTACAATAAAATGATTGATAGGTTTAGGTTGTTAGAGTTTGAATGATGGTTGTTATCATTCAAATTACGTTACTGCCTATTTAAAGAAAGTGATTGTAATCATATTGGTATCCAAAAAATTAATATCATTTTCCTTTCACGTATATTTTCCGTCATGTTCCTGTTGTTACGTGTTGGTTCATTAATAGCCAAAAAGGCTAACAGCTCCTTGGTCTCATTTCTTGGAAATTTTATATGGTATTTGTATGTCAACTTGTGTATGTGAGTTTTGGATTGCTATTTTTTCTTTTTTCTTTTTTCTTTCTCCAGTGTATTTATTTTTGGAAAGCTCGTTCATCTCAAGAAACTTGAGTCCATGAAAGGAAAGTCTTAACAAAAAATGTTATAATGCTATAAAAAGAAAAAGTGTCTTCTTTCTTACAATACAAAATGCTGGAAGGTTATTCCTTTTGTGCTTCATCCATATGGATTACAAAATGATAATTATATATATATTTGATTAGAATCTATATTTTAGAATATATCTTAATATACATGGGTTTGAGTTTAAAGCCTAAGAAGCGAAATAAGATATCTTTTCGCTTGACATGCATGATAATCACTTAAAATATTTGAACGTTAAAAATATATGAGAATTGCTCTACTAAGATATCCAGAGATTTCTACATAGAATATATGATTATGGATAGAAGTGTGATAAAACTAAAAAAATATTTAATTCAAGTAACAAAAACACAAATTAAAAATAGAAGCTCATTTGTGATATAGATGACATATGAAGATATATTTTCATATTCCTTGCTTCACATTGAAAAACATATCAAATAAATTACATTCTATTAAAGTTTTCTTAACCACTAATCAAATATTTTTTTTTATAATTTATTATAATCTTATTAATCACTGGGATTTACACCACATGCATTTGCACGTGGATTTACACCACATTTTGCATGTACTCATTTGCTAATTATTTTAAAAGTGTGAGCTCATTTATTTATTTATTAATATTTTTTTTATTTTTTTCATAAAAACTCTGATTAAAGCACTTAAAGTTGTAGAATTTACTTATCAAAAATAAATAAATAAATAAATAAAATAAACACTTAAAGTTGTAGAATCATTTCTTTATTTTTTAATTTTTTTTTCATAAAATGTTTCATTAAAGCACTTAAAATTGCAGAACCAATTTTTTTTTGACACTAGAACCATTTGATATATACGGAGTATACTTTATTTCATTCATTAATATACACAAATACAATTATTAAGTAGCTCATAGCTCCTATTTACACGCCATGTGACCATACTGGACCATATATTTTTAGTAATTTCTTAGAGAGTAAATACAATTTAAAACTAAATTTTCTTTATAAATAATTTTCTGTCTAATCTCAACGCTGGAGGGTTTCACTTCTGTTTCCGCATATCAATTAATCACATGATTGATCTTGTTTTGGTGCATTTTCTGTTGGAATTTTTTTTTATCATTTGATTGATTTTCTTCTTTTGGAATTTGTGGTTCACACTTCTCTGTTAAGGTATTGTGATTTGAAATTTATCAATTCTAATTTGTTATGTTTTAGTTCTCTAGTGAGATTCAATTCTTGTTCTCTATGTACTCTCTCCTCTTTATCTCTATGTTTCTAGAAATTGGTTAATCCTATGATAGATATTGTTTTGATGCCTGATCTACTGGATATTGGGTAGGATTTTTGTTTCAGTTATTTGTTTGGGATTGTAATTTGAAACTAAATGTCCCTTACAAATAATTTTCTTTACTTTTAATTTGAAAAGGGGTTAAGTGCAGAAAACACTTCTATAGTATGTTTATAATGCATATCACATCTTTCATGTGCAAAAACCACCCACAAACAATCTAGTGCAAATAAGTTCCTCCTGACACATTTAATTTATATTTTGATTAAATCGCCCTTATATACACATTTTACATATCATTTTATAATATGACAAAAATAGTCATATAATACATGAGGGGTTATGATACGTACGGTAAACATATTATATTAGTGTTTTTTTTTTACTTTATAATTATTATTTTGAATCTTTTGATCTTAATGGTAGTTTTATCGCGTTTTGAATAATATGTTTATGGTAGGCAATTGAACATCCATTGGTTGGTTTTTTTATTTTTTTTAATAAAAATTGATTACCCATTTGTTGTTATGTAAAGAATTACATATATGACTATTCAAATGTTGGTACCTCCATTTAAATATTTTTTGCTTTTCTTTGATGAGAGCGTGGCAGTTGGTGGCTTTTTAAAATTATGTATTTATTTTCTACAGAGAACAAAGGGATATGTTATCTGCTTTCTGGGAAATTGATGTCTACTTTAATGACCCGTGTTTACCAATATCTCTGTGTTTCTCATTCTCACCGTATGGCTTTTGATATTCAGGTCCAAATCTTACGCTGCAGAATAACCTAGGGGGCACGGGAAGACCCTATACTCTCCAGTCTTCCCGTGCCCCGTGCCCCCTAGTGAAGACAGTAAAACACTAAAACATGATGAAGATGATAGCCGTGATAGAAATTCCTTCTGGAATGGGAATTCAACAAAGTATGGTGGTAACAAAGATGATAAATACGATCGCAAGAATGCACTTTCAACAATATGCAGGTTTCTGATCTTTTTGAGATTTTGGGTCAAACTCGGAAAAAACAAGTTAGAAGAATATCTTACCAAGAAATTAACTCATTGCAATATGTCGGTCTGTCAAGTATTTCACTGTGTGTGTAAATATACTCTTCTTAGGTCATGTGGTTGAAACATTGATTGCATATATCATTCCCAGAATTTGAATTCATCGGTAAAATGCTGTCAAGTATAGATTGAACATAATTGTTTCGAGTCTTGCTATGCTCCTGTTTTAGATAAGGCAAGTAGTTCAAAGTTGGTTCAAACCCAAGTTAGTTCAACATTGAATTGCCTATTTTAGTAGTTAGAACCATGGCACTCTCCGTCAATAGGAGACTTGAATCTGCGCTGGTCTCTCCAACTTCCATAACATTCTTGGTTTTAGAAATAGGGATGCTAAGTTGAAGATGCCACTTGGAGAAGAAAGGTCAAGGGCATCAAGTAATTGGGGGTAAGGGCTTATTCAGGTCTTGTCGAAAGCTAGTTATTGAATGATCATCCTTTCCATGGATTGTTAACGTAGAAAATTTAGCCATCTTTTCGAGTTGTTTTCTCACCCATGGATTGAGCCAGAGTTCATTTTCCTAGCCATTTCTTGACCATCTACCACAATGTCATGCTTAAATAAAGAGAATTTATCCCATTCAAACGCCACATCCAAGAGATCTCTGTGTCATTATAGAAATGGATAGGTATTCTCGATGGGAGTTCACGTCCTGACGTCCTCCTCTGTTGATTGAAGTTTTTATCTCATGTTCACGATCCAATGGATGAGAATGCAATCTCATGTCTTGATTCAATGGAGAAACACACGAGCTCATGCGAGAATGCTCTCATCATATCCTCTTTCTTTCAATTTGTGATGTAAGTTGAAGCCTTGCTGAATTAACACTTTGTATGAAGAGTTCTAATAAGAAATTACAAACGTTATCAAAGCTTTCAGCTTCCCAGACTCTGAGTTACAACATTTGTCGTACATTTCTGAAAAAAAAAAATAACAATTACACTGCCAAATTCCTAGCCTATTCTCTATCGTGCTTGTCGAGTAATTTACCCATGAACCGGTACACTCTAATCTAAAGCATATGTTACATGCAACGATGTCATATACCTTATTTTGTTGTTGCTGCATCATCGTTTTGATATCATGAAGCAGCTAAGCTACCACGCTTGCATTTCCATAATTCCTGCTGCAAAAGTACTCTCTATTAGAACGTAAAATGATAGAATAAAACTTTTTCACTTCTATGGATATAGCAATGTCAGAGAACTAGAAATTAGTCACTAGTTGCACCTTGTGAGATAGGAGCATCAATTATCACACAAATTCAGTCCTCATTGAGTGCATCGAGTTACTACTGTCTCAACTTGCTCACCTGCATGGAATTCAATATTCTAAGTTATTCTGTAACTTGGAATAGCAAAACTAGAATTAGAATAGATAGATACTTTCATGTTTCAACTCACTCACAGTTTTTGATAAATTGAAGTTTGATCTTCATGAGTGCTACTAGAGCATCTTTCATGTTGATCCTCTCCTGGGATGATTCGGTAGAGCAATACAAAGCCAATTCCATGATGGATGATACACACTGCACCTTTGCAGTGTAGTGTTCTTCCTTTGGCTTGAGTAAGTTGGAATCTACAATGTTAATAATTGCGTCGGGTAGTGACTGATTTACCCAACCCTTGAGACTCATATCCCCAGCAAATAAATTATCAGTGGGTTTTCTTGTAAATGTTTCCATCAACATAATACCAAAACTGTAAACGTCACACCTTGTTGATACTAATCCTTTCAATCCGTACTCTACATCCAACATAATAATTAATCAAACGAGTTGGACGTGTTTTGATGAAAATAAAATTTTGAGAAACTACATTGAAATTTTGTCATCATCAAAAAAAAAAAAAAAAACATTTGAAAAATAATTGAAAGCAAAAGCTTCACCTGGTGCAATATATCCCCTTGTTCTAAGAACTTTGCGATGCCAAAGTCACTCACATGTGCAACCATCTCTTCATCTAGTAGGACATTGCTCGGTTTGAGGTGACAGTGAACCACACGTGTAGAGTAACCATGGTGGAGATAGTCTAATGCGCATGCCACATCTATCATTATGTCTAATTTCTGCAAGATATCCAACAAGTAATTGTGTGAATACAACCATTTTTCAAGGCTCCCATTAGGCATGTACTCGAGTATCAAGACCCTAAAATCAAGGTTAGAGCAACTGCTGATGACTTTTGTGAGATTTCGGTGACGAATGTTACGTAATATTTCGCATTCTGTGTCAAAGCTTTTAAAAGCAGTTTCTTGTTGCAGATTGAATACCTTTGCAGCCAAAACCGTCCCATTGGTTAGTGTACCTTTGTAAACTGAACCATAACTCCCCATTCCAAGTAAATTGCTTTCGTTAAACCCATCTGTTGCTCGGACAAGTTCATGGTATGCGATTCTTTCACGTGTAACTACGGCTATCGATTCAGGTTGAATTGGATTTTTATTTCTCCTCCATCGACTTTTTAGGCACATTAATAGAATTGCTGAGGCAAGAAGTATTAATGCGGTTGAAAACAAAATATATAACATTCTGTTTACCTTCGATTTGTGAAGAGAATTATTATCACATGGTCGGACTTGGAACCTAGGAGCACCACACAATGCTTCATTCGACGTAAAAGATTGACTCGTGAAATTCACAAAAGGTCCACCTGTCGGAATTTCTCCTCTTAGTCTATTGAAAGACGCATTGAAATATTTAAGATGCAAGAGTGACTCCAATGATTCAGGAATCGGACCGGATAGGTTGTTTTGGGATATATCCAAGGATTCCAAGCTTACCAAGTTTCCAAATGCCTTAGGAATTGATCCTTGTAGCCTATTATGTGCAAGGGAAAGACTAATCAAGTCTTTCAAACCACCAATGGTTGTAGGAATATCACCAGTGAATTTATTCATTGACAGATCAATTTCTCTTGCTACTTTTAAACTTCCAATCTCTTGGGGTAGATTCCCACTCAAAGAATTAGAGGACAGATTGAACCGCAAAAGATCTTTAAGTTTCCAATGGTTGTAGGTATGCCGGAATTAAATCTGTTGGAGTCCAAATATAGATATCTCAAGGAAGTAATATTCACTAAGCATGCTGGTATTGTTCCAAACAATCTATTTTCACTCAAGCGCAGCTCACCCAAGTTCAGTAAATGGCAGAGCTCCTCAGGAATGGTTCCATCTATTCTGTTGTCATTAAATTACAGTTGTTGTAGCTTGCTCAACCCTTTGATGGTCGTTGGAATACGCCCGCTTAAGTTGTTGCCACCTAGAAACAACGATAACAGGCTGCTTAAATTACCAATCTCACTCGGAATATTGCCCTTTATTCCACAATCATCTAAATCAAACAGTTCGAGGGAATCAGAGAGATCACCGATGGAGATTGGAAGAATTTCATGCAGTGGATTTCCAGCAATTCGTAATTTCCTTAAATATGTGCAATTTGTTAAAGAAGTGAGGAAACTCAATTCTAGATTCAGCAATGAAGTTGTTTCCCCTGAGGTTCAAAATTAGGAGTCGTCCTAAATTACCAAGGGAGCTGGGAATAGGACCGGTCAACCTATTGGAGGAAACATCTAGAGTGGTAAGTTTCGAAGCATTTGAGATAGATCAAGGATAGTTCCAGTGAAGTTATTTCCTCCAAGATAAAGTCTTTCAAGATTGGGTAGAGTCTGGCCTATGCTTGATGGTACGTTGCCTGAAAAGTGATTGCCAGCAAGTGAGATCCCTTGTAGTGTTGAGATGTTGAACATCGTTGCTGGGACTCGTCCTCTTAATTTATTCGAAGCCAAATTTATTCCTTCCAACTTATGAAGGTTGCCAATCTCTTTCGGTATCACACCTGCTTAGCCATGTAAAAAGACATTGAAATCTAACGTTAATTTCATTGGAAATGGTGAGAGAGCGGTCGTTAGAACTATTAACATAAAATAGAAACTAAAAGTTGAAGGAAAATGACAATTTCAAGATGATATATATAGATGTTGAAGTTTTTCATGGAATCACTATATCGTCTCTCATAATCATATGAAAATATATATAACTAATTTGACATTTATTGTTCACCAAAACTTTTAGCTACTATATTGTTCACAAGGATCTTTTTGTTTGTAGGAAAATGCTTATTGGCGAAAAAACATATTTTGAAAAAATAAAAATGACAACAAAAACATATTCGATTATCATAAGAATGGTGTCATCTTGTACGGAAGTATCCTATTACCTCTTTAAGCAAGTTGGTATTTTACAAGTTTAACCAAACTACAAAACCAAAAGATATAATAACTAATAAAAATAAACCACACAGTCAAGACATGAAATTTACAAAAAAGCCTCATCAATGAATTCAACATAACCCCGTTCTATTTAATGGTATCACACCTGCTAAGAAATGTAAAGAACATTGAAATGTAACATTAATTCGTGGAAAATGATCAGAGAGGTCTCATAAGAACTATTAAGAAAAATATATAAAATAAACGATGAAGAAAAATGAACATTTCAAGATAATATTAGCATGCGAAGGATTTTCATGGAATCACTATATTATTTCTCATATTTATATGAAAAAAAATTAACTAATTTGACTTGATTTCTTAAGATCCAAACAATTATGGGCATATCTGTTTGTGGGAAAATCCATATTGGAAATACTTCTTTCGAAATTTGAAATTCTACAATGGTTTAGTTAAGGAAGACATTAACTAAATTCTTATGAAAAGCTTTTTCATATTATGACAAATTAGGAAAAATAAAAATGATAATAAAACATGTTGATTATCAGAGGAAGAAACCTCTTACCTCTTTAAGCAAGTTGGTATTTTACAAGTTAATTAACCAGACTCCAAAACCCAAAAGATATAACACAATTAGGACATTAAATTTAAACAAACTCCAAAACCTAGAAATCACAAGGTGCAAAGGCGAAAATCCCATTAGTAGACAACAAAATGTTTTTTTTGTGTGTCGGAAAAAATAAATAAATAAAAATGCTTTTGGGGGGCAAAAATCATAAAATACTTTTTACCAATCAAGTCACAAGTTTCTAATATAATCATATCTAATGATTTTATACAAAGTCAGGTGACCAACCGTTTAATTTTTTTTTTTTTTTTTGATAAGTGCTTTTTACCCTTGTATTTTAAACACTTCATAATGAAATTCATTTTTCTAAGCTGAGGGAAAAAAATGAAGTAGAAAATGAGAGAAGAAAGTTTTAAAGTGCAAGGAAAACATAACTTGCAAAACTTGCCAGAATATAAGGATTTTACCTGTAAAGCTATTTCCAGAAAGATAAAGCCCTTGCAAAGAAGTGATATTAAAGATGGAAGATGGAATGAGACCAGTGAGACCTGCATCAAACATTGCTAATATCTCCAAATGAAGATGGTTGCTCATCTCTTGCGGAATTTCACCTACAAAAGAATTTACCATTTGCATAAAAAGGGGCATAATAAAATGACTCATGATCCAATTTAGTCCTATTAATCAAGTGTGCTCAAATCTAACTTTAACATTATATTAAAACCTACTTCCTCACACTTAACAATTTACCATCCATATGAAGCTTTTAATTGTTAATCATATAAACATACCATATTGCATATAGCTAGGCAAACAATGGAATCTAGCTACCTTCCATTTTTTTCCTTATACATGATCAAAGTTCGTATAAATTTGAGTAGAAAGCTATTAACCACTGCAATGAGATAGTTTTGAAATACAGGAAGAGTCTTTTAATTTTATAATAAGTTAGTCAATCCAATGATTAACAAAGAAGGCTCATTCATGAATCTTGTCATATAATGGCTCTCTTAACAGGGACGGAGTCAGGATTCTATGGTTGGGGGGCAAACTTATAAGCAACATTATCATCTAATTTGAGATTATTTTAAGCCAAAAATATTTTATTAACGATAATATTCATAAAAATTATACCTAGCCAAACTTTGGTCAATTTATAATAATTATTTTTTTAAATGATCTATATCTAGTCAAATATGACATAAATATGTACAAAAATAAACCCAAAAAGCCAAATATGTACTACATAAGATAAGTTTAACGATTTTGAGACAATAAAAATCTTCTATTATGGAATTTGAACTAAAAGTCTTAACAAATAAGCAAAAATTTGAAGAACTTTCAATTAAACCAATTAGACTTCTAATCTATAAACAAATACGAAATTAATGTAATAATTGCACAAATCAATAATCAAGCAAACCCGAAACACATCATGTGAACACATGATGTGTGTGTGTGTGTGTGTGTAGTAAACAATATGGAATTGAAGATAAATATCTCATGTTCTTCTACAGGGAACTCCTAATCCCCAAATCAACAAGCAAATTCATCATTTCTAAATGTAACCTATTCTTTTTTTATATCAATAATCTTGAATTAAAGCATTTCCAAAAAGGAACAAAACATTTAGAAAAAGAAATTGATATACATGTAATTGTGTGTGTGTGAATATTTACACACATATATACACACACATTGTAGCAAATAGGTCAGACAAATAACAATCTTTAGTTGAAACAACTTGAAAATTATGAACGATTAAAAAAAAAAAAAAATTCAGTAATCAGATCTATAATCTTTAAATTATTGACATTTTCAAATACAGTAATCAAATACCAAAATAAATAGCAAAACTGTAAAAGTGATTAATTAATCGAAAAGCAGAAAAAATCCACTAGTCCACTATTGGTTTGACATGTTAGTCTGTTTATTTTTTATTTTTAAATTTTTTTTTTAATAGATTCTAATGTACTGAAACAACAAATGAAACCATTTTGGGGAGGAAAGAGAGTGAGTGGGAAAAATTTTTAGAATTGAGAAAAGAGTTATATATATGCATATATACTGAAACAACCACAAAAAAAAATAAAAAAATAAAAAAATAAAAAAAAATAAAGAGAGAGAGAGAGAGAAAGCCTACAAGGCCTATTCCAAAAAATTTCTTTGGGGTGGGGTGGGGTGGGGTGGGGGCCAAGTATGAAATTGTGTATATTAAATTTTTAATAGGATGTACTAAAAAAAAAAAAAATTCCAAAATTTTTTTTTAGTACATCCTAAGGACCTTACTTTCTTATAGGTCATATAGAAACCTTCACTTTGGATTTCTATAGAATTATATTTTAGTAAATGCTTATAAAGAGAAAAAACAAAAAAAAGTTTATGAACATGTCCATGACCATAGTCAGTAAAATAAGGCACGGGAAAAATACGGGTATGGAAACGTATGAGTATAATTCGATATTTTTTTTAAAATACATTTAAAAAATTAGGCAAAAAAATATGAAAAAGTAAAAATACGAATACGGATACGGATATGTATGTGTATAATACATTATATACACTAAAAATTCGGGATAAAAAATTTGGCTATACACATCTTATTATTTTCTTATATATCATATATTTGTAAGGACAATAAAGAATATGTAACAAATAATAAAATAAATATATTATAATTGACACTATCACAATAATCATAAAAGAAAAATTCATAAGTATATAATGTGATACTCTACTAAAACATCTAGGGAGTGTGGTGATCTACAAACTTCTAAAATAATAATAATAAAGATACTAACAAAATTTAAACGATCTCACAACAAAACAAAAAAATCTATAAATATCTACAAACATCAATAAAAACTTATGATTCTTCAAGATTATAGTGTTCCACAAGTGTGTGTGTGTGTGTGTGTATATATATATATATATATATATATATATATATCTTTTATTACTGTGATTAAAGATCATACATTGGAGTGACAACAATAAAAGATTTAAAAAAAGAACGAAAGTGATACCTTGAATGTAGATCGAACAACTGAGTGAGAAAGTGGTCACAACCTTCCCCAAGATTGCACAACAAATAACATTATTTTGATGGCGTGAAAGATAATGGGCTATATCAAGCAGAAGAGGGTAGAAAAGACGGTAGTTTGTGTTTCAGAAAAATACGCTATTAGAAACGTGAAGTTCGTGAACGAAAAGAAAAAAAAAATAATTAGGTTACGAATTAAACAGAGCAACCAAAACGAATAAACGAATAAACGCGTTAGATACAGGTGATGGAAAAAAAATGCGTATTTTATCGTATCTTTCAAACCGAAGTATTTTTTCAAAATTCGTACGTACGTGTTTAATTTGCGTATCATACGCGAATTAACTGACTAGGTTCATGACATGTTAACATGTCTGAGGGTGGAGCTTTTAATGGGCTTGCTATAGCCAAGGTCCAATTTTTTAAAAAAATTAGTGTTACTATTTTTATCAGCACAGTCAATATGTAATCAATTTTTAGTACTACTTTTTCTCATCCTATGAGCCCAATTCATAGTACAACTCTTCCTCTTCCTGTGATACCCTCAGATTTCCGAATGCGGGTTGGCCAAGCCCACGCCCGAATACCCGAGGATATCAGAACAAATTGATAATAAACGAACACAGAGTACAAAAGAATAAAGAAGAATAAATAAAATGCTGACAAGAAACTAAAATGATAATCTAATAATAAACGTCAGAATATATTTCCATTAATTAATAAACTCTTCTGATACAACTGATCCTCCAAAATACAACTCGGGAATCCATACTGTGTGGACCCCTAGAAAATCCAAACTAAACAAAGGACAGCAATAACTGTCTAAATCATGAAACTGAATCATAAAGGAACTCCTATGTAGCATCGGAAGAATGAAGTAGACTGATCCCCGCTCAGCACGAACAACCTCTACTCCTGACGAACACCTGAAAAATAATGGTGGGTCAGGCCCACAAACAAGTTCTACTCTATTACAGTTCAAGCAGAGATCTGATATATATATATAACTAGTAGTCCTAGTCAATCCAACAATAACTAGTAGTCCGTATATATATATATACAAGCCTATTTTCTTTTTAACCCGATCTCGCATAAGCTTGATCCCAAGAATATAACTTGCTTCTCCAAGATCTTTCATCTCAAATTTATTGAACAACCACCTTTTAACTGATGACAATGCTTCTACATCATTACCAATGAGTAAGATGTCATCAACATATAAAACGAGAATCATGATGACATTACCCTGTTTTTTCTTGTAAACGCAAGGTTCAAACACGTTTTGTTCAAAGCCAAATAATTTGACTACCTGATTAAAACAAATGTTCCATGTGCGTGAAGCTTGTTTAAGTCCATAAATAGACCTATTCAACTTACATACACAGTCCTCACGACCTTTAACCACGAAACCGTCCGGTTGCCTCATGTAGATGTCTTGTTCAAGATGGCCATTTAAAAATGTCGTCTTAACATCCATCTGCCATATCTCATAGTCATAATAAGCACTAATGGCCAAAAGAATGTGAATAGATTTAAGCATTGCAACTGGTGAGAATGTATCCTCATAATCAATACCTTCACGTTGAGTGAAGCCTTTGGCAACCAGTCTAGCTTTGAATGTCTCAACATTCCCATCCATTCCTCTCTTTCGTTTGTAGATCCACTTACAACCAATGGGCTGAACCCCACTAGGAAGTTCTACAATATCCCAGACTTTGTTAGAATACATCGATTCCAACTCTGATTTCATGGCATCTTTCCAACGATTCGCATCTATATCGGTCAACGCTTCCGCATAGCTTACTGGGTCCGACTCATGCTTATCGGGGACAGCCTAATATACCTCACCCAAAAGTGTGAGTTTTTCGGGTTGGATTATAGTCCTCCCACTACGCCGAAGGACCGGTGCAGGAATCGATGTACTAGATGATGGTAATTCAACAGGGACTTCTTGTGTCTCATCATTCTCAGTATTTATATTAGGTGTGTCCACAGGGGGTATATCTGACTTGCCAACCATCTCCTCTAACACTATCTGGCTACTAGGTCTGTGGTTCATAATATAATCCTCCTCCAGGTAAACAGCATGAGTGCTGACAATAACCTTATTGTCCCTGAGATCATAAAATAATCCACCTCTAGTGCCTTTAGGATAGCCAACAAACAAGCATGCATCTGATCTTGCTTCCAACTTGTCTGCCTGTTTCTTTCGCACGTGTGCTGGACACCCCCATATATGCATGTGATTTAAACTAGGTTTACGTCCAAACCACAGCTCATATGGTGTAATACCCCTAATTTTAAAAAGGATATTCCTGGTATTTAATGGTATTTAATTTATTATTTAAGTGCATTTTATTTGATTATGTGTCATGATTTTTTTTATTAGGTGCTTAATGGTTTTCTTTTGTGGTGATTTAATTTATTTCTTTTGTGGTGATTTAATTTATTTAAATGATATTTATTTTTAGTTATTTGATTGGAATTACTTGTTAGTGTTTTAATTATTTAAGTGGCATTAATGGTTTAAGTGTAATTGGTTTAGTTATTTGATTGGAATTACTTGTTAGTGTTTTAATTATTTAATTGGCATTAATGATTTAAGTGTAATTGGTTTAATTATTCTATGTGTGTCTTGTTTTATGTGTGTCTTATTTGGTTTAATTGGGTTTACTAATTATTATTTTGTTCAATCAAATTATTTGTTAAGTATTTAATGGTGAATAGGGTAATTAGGTAAATACATCTAACTAGGGTTTTAATTACAGTATAAATTAGGGTTTTATATTATAACCATCGTAGGTTTCTACGCTAATTGGATGGGCCGGTTAGGATTGTGAGTTGGACTTAAATGAACCTAGGGTTTAGGAAAACTCTATAAGTATAAGGTAGACGTCTGTGTAGGGTTTTATTTAAACAAAGCACACGTTTTGTGGAAGTGGAGAATGAAAAACGCAGTTTTTCACATTCTGCCAAGGTTTGATCAAAGCTCCGATCCCACTTCGTCCATTGTCCAATCGAGCTAAAATTTGGAGAAGAGGTTCATGACTCAGTAACGCACAATCTGAACGGTGGAGATCAGAGTTTGACCTCGGGAACAGTAATTCGTACTCGTGAACAGTACCCGGGTCGCACAGGTTTTTTTCCATTCTGCCCAGATTTCATCAAACATCCGATCCTTCTTCGTCCGTGGTCCGATCGAGCTGAAATTTGGAGTATAGGTTCATGACTCAGTGTCACACAATCTGAATGGTGGAGATCAGATTTTGAGTGCGGGAATAGTGTTTCGTACCCATGAACAGTAACCGGGTTTTGGAACTCGCCGGGATTTTTTAAGAAGACGACTTTGAAACTTTGAACAAAAGTTTCTGAGGCAAGATTCTATCCTTACTCTTTCCCTTAGGCTTCATACTCTTTGCACTCTTAAATAATTTCAGGATTAATGAAGATTAAACCAAACTAAAATGATATCTGCTTTGCTATGAAATTGGTAGTTACAGTAGTGTTGTATGCTTGTTTAACCTAGACTAAGCATGTTTGTGAATGCATTGTGGTTTTGTGGTTCACGTTTTTCCTTACCACTGCTAGTATAAATTATTGGAAGGATGGGTCTAGATGATAGCTATCTTAACTTCTGTAATAGCAACTGTTGGAACTTAAATACTAGGAGGATTTGAGTTTAACACTAGATCGGTTTTGTGGAATACTATAATTTGAGCATGTCTACATACATACTGTGAATATTGTTTTGATGCTTACATTATCACAGTTAGTATCAACTGTGGAGGTTAGGATTTTGTGATACATACCCTACATATCTGTATGTCGTTTATAAGGTGTTAAATGGAAGTTTTAATTAATTCTGTCTTTATATCAGACTAAAGGGAACAACTTAAATTGGGCATGTATATGTTGTTGTTGTGACCCTGTTTATCAATGCTTATTTTATCACTGCTAACATTGAATGTTGGATGTTGGAATTTAGTTGATATATACTTGATTTATTGGTATTATTGACTACTGGAGGATTGGAAAGTAGGCACCGGTATGGGACGGTGGCATACTAAGGACGGGTTTGGTTTTTAAAACAATACCATTACCCACCTACTCGGAATAAGGATGGAATTAACTAAAAGTTAAGTCCCGTGGATTTGTATTGTCATGGCAACTACTTGTTGAGCGGTAATACCAAGGATTTTGGATGAATTTTATATATGTACTGTTATGGTGCCTCGGTATGAGCTTGAGCCTCAAGACCGATGGCTAGGGAGCGTATATGCATCGGGATGTGTAGCTGGCTACGATGGTTGGAGGTGTACCCTGTTTAGGTATAGGTACATATGCCCACTTCGTGTGCATTTTAGCATGTTACCTCTATTCTGGTTGAGACCGGCCTGTAGTCCAGTGAGAGTCCTTAAGTGTGACTATATATATATATTTACGGACTATTAGCTATTGTTGAATTGTTTAGGATGTACATGCGTATCGGGCCTCTGTTTGGATTGTAGTAGTATAGAACTTGCGCGTGGGCCTAACCCACTTCTATTTTTCAGGTACACGACAGTTCCAGGCTTAGACGTGTTCATGCTGAGCAGAGGTCTCTATTCACTCTTCTGACGATGTAGGGCTCTCTCTATAGTTTTATTTCTGGACGTTTATTACAGTTGTTCTATCTTTCGTTTGGATGTTTAATAGGGGTCCACTAGAGATGGATTCCCAAGTTGTAAACTAATGGAGTTTTAGAGTTTGGGTTTGATGGATTTTAATAATTATAATATTTTGCGGATTCTATTTTTAGTTCCTTCCAGTTTTAATTTCATTTCTTAATTTATTTTGTATTCTGTGTTCATTATAAAATATTAATTGTTTGATATTCCCTCGGGTTTGGGCCTGGGCCTGATCAACCCGTGTCTCGGATCCGAGGAGTATCTCAGTTGGTATCAGAGCACTCCAAGTTCAAGTGTCTCTAAAATGTTTCGTATTAAGTCTTCCGCGTAGCGTTTTCTCTTGAATAGAGCTTAAGTTAGGATTCATTGTATTCCTTATGGTTCGTATAGAAAGGGTACTAACGTCTATCTTTTCGTGTTAACAGATGGTTAACGCTAGAAATGGACAGAACATGCAAGGAACTAGGAAGGAAAGGAGAACGGCACGTAGGCAACAATATCTCCTATGGCATCAGCAAATGGAGGAAGAGCAGCAAAGGCTTGGGTTTCAAGATGACATGGATCAGTTTCAGGAGGAACAGGAGAATGTTCAACAGACTCTGGAACAGGTCAGAGATTCAGAGATTCCTCCTCACCTCAATGACCTCGTTGCTCGGGCTATAGAGGCTGGGGTAACAGCTGCACTTCAGAATCAGCCTCAGGTACAGCCGGCACCTGTACCAGCACCAGTGGTTCAGACGGATTCTTGGGGAAAGGCTAGGAGCTCTTTCACAAAGGGGAGTCCACCTGTGTTCTCAGGCTCAACCGATGCAAGAGCAGCTCACCAGTGAAAATAGGACATTGAGCGTCATCTTCGTTTGGTTCAGTGCACGGAGGTTCAGAAGCAGATGCTTGCTACTTTCAAGCTAGTTGGGGATGCATTACAGTGGTGGGAGTCAGTTACCACCTCAGAGGAGAGGATGACATTGTCTTATGATGAGTTCAGTGCTCGCTTTGATGAGAAATATTTTCCCTATGCAGTCAGGGCAGCTATGAAGACCGAGTTTCTAAGTCTACAGCAGGGAAACATGACAGTGGCGGAGTATGAGCAGTAGTTCACACACTTATCTCTCTTTGCACCGGAGGAGGTGGATACAGAGGAGAAGAAGCGCAACAGTTTTGTCAAGGGACTGATGTGGTCTATCAAGAGAGCTATTATAGGTAGTCCAGCCTATACTACCTATGCTCAGGTGGTAGACGCCGCTCTACAACAGTATCAGTTGACTGTGGACATCAGACAGGCTCGTGGTGAGAAGCGGGGAGATAAAGACTCTACTAATCAGTCAGCTGAAAAGGGGAATGGCAATGGTCACCGGCAGAATGACAAAGGCAAGTTCCAAGGACAACAGCCTTGGAAGAAGCACAAAGGTGGTTCAGATGCTCACCGGAATGGGGCACCTATTCAGAGGCAACAGAATGGGGGACCACAGGCAGGACAGGGTCAGCCACAGGCTAACCGACAGAGGAGGCCATTTGGTACTTTCCAGGGTAGTTGTTACACTTGTGGAGAGTATGGTCATACCACCAGGCAGTGTCCTAAAGCAGGACAAGGACAGGGACAGAGACAGTATGTGCAGCAGGGACAGAGGGCGCCAGTGCCTCTACCAGCTCCACAGGTTCCACGAATTCAGGGACAGACACATCTGGCTTTACCGGTACCGCCGCAAACTCAGGGACAAACACCACAGCAGTTGCAATATGGCAGGGTGTATAACCCCATGCCACAGGATGTTCAGCCACCTCAGACTATTGAGGGTAAGTTTCTTATTCATGGTTTGCATGGACGTGTTTTATTTGATACGGGTGCTACACACTCATTTGTAGCTAGGACTTTTGTTGCTTTGTCTGGGATGAGGACGAGGGTATGCACTAGACCTCAGGGTATTTCTACACCATTGGGTGATACAGCTATTATACATGAGAGTGATGGGCCTGTGACACTAGATATTGGCAGACTCAGATTTCTAGCCAATCTATTGGTCCTGGACATGCACACTTATGATGTGATACTTGGGATGGATTGGTTGTCTCATTACCATGCCCAAGTTGTTTGTTTTGATAGATCTATTATTTTTACCATACCTGGTCAGGATATGTATGTGGTAGCTATGCCACGTTCTAAAGGGGGCGGTAGCACCTATTTGTTCCATGTGGAGGAAGAAAATGATGAGGGGATTACTGTGTCATTAGATAACATACCGATTGTACAGGATTTTCCAGATTTATTTCAGGAGATTCCAGGGTTGCCACCTAGTCGCGAGATCGATTTTGTGATAGACTTAGCTCCAGGCACTGCGCCTATTACTAGGGCACCCTATAGGATGGCACCGGTAGAGATGAGAGAGCTGAGGGATCAGATTCAGCAGTTACTCAGCCAGGGTTTTATTCGTAGGAGTACATCACCTTGGGGAGCACCGGTTCTGTTTGTAAAGAAGAAGGATGGTTCGCTTCGTCTGTGTATAGATTACAGGGAGTTGAACAAGGTTACGATTCGTAACAAGTATCCTTTGCCCAGGATTGATGACTTGTTTGATCAGTTAAGGGGAGCCACATATTTCTCCAAGATTGATCTGCGTTTTAGGTATCATCAGCTGAGGGTCAGGGAGCAGGATGTTCCTAAGACAGCATTTTTCACGCGATATGGTTCTTATGAGTTTCGAGTTATGCCGTTTAGGACGACTAATGCACCTGCAGTATTCATGGACTTAATGAATAGAGTCTTCCGGGCTTATTTGGATCAGTTTGTTATTGTCTTTGTTAATGACATCTTGATCTATTCTCGGTCGGAGGACGATCATGCTAGACATCTTCGCATAATCTTGCAGACGCTTCGTGAGCACCAGTTATATGCCAAGTTCGAGAAGTGTGAATTTTGGCAGCGGGAGGTGAAATTTCTGGGTCACGTGGTGTCAGAAAAGGGGATAGCAGTGGATCCGGCCAAGGTCTCAGCGGTGGTTGAGTGGGGACAGCCTACATCACCTACTGAGATTCAGAGTTTTCTCGGTGTGGCAGGATATTATAGAAGATTCATCCAGGGGTTCTCCAAGATAGCAGGACCACTCACTCATCTGACCAAGAAGGGTGTACAGTTCGTGTGGGATGAACACTGTCAGCGAGCTTTTGATGAGCTGAAAAGGAAGCTGACTTCTGCACCAGTTCTGGCTACTCCGTAGAGCGGGATAGAGTATCTTGTTTACACGGATGCTTCGTTGCAGGGTCTTGGATGTGTATTGATGCAGGAGGAGCGACCGATTTCTTATAAATCTCGGAAACTTAAGCCTCATGAGCTTAATTATCCAACACATGATTTGGAGTTGGCAGCAGTGGTCTTTGCCTTGCGTATTTGGAGGCATTATCTGTTGGGTGAGTCCTTCAGATTATTCAGTGATCACAAGAGTCTGCAGTACTTGTTCACTCAGCGGGAGCTAAATATGAGACAGCGCAGGTGGTTGGAGTTTGTAAAAGACTGTCATTTTTCTATACAGTACCATCCAGGGAAAGCGAATGTAATGGCGGATGCACTCAGTCGCCGACCTGTTGGTAGTCTTTCTGCTTCTATTCACTACTGAGTGGAATGCTTTAAAGAGTGTGGATGAGTTATCGGATGCTTTTATGGCTTGCATGGTGGTTACACCTTCCATCATTCGCAAGGTTTTACAAGCACAACTCACCGATCAGCAGTGTGTCGACAAGGTCGCAGAGATAGCTTCCGGAGAGGTTCCATTCTACTATGTTGGGGCTGATGGAGGTTTAAGGTACAAGGGACGGTTAGTGGTACCTTCTGCTGATAATTTGAGGAAGGATGTGATGACTGAGACTCATCACTCTGAGTTCTCTATTCATCCAGGAGGCGATAAGATGTATCAAGATATGAAGCGGCAGTTTTGGTGGGCAGGTATGAAGAGGGACATTGCTTTTTTTGTTTCTCAATGTAGTACTTATCAGATGGTTAAGATTGATCATCAGAGGCCGCCAGGAGCTCTACAGCCACTACCAATTTCGGAGTGGAAATGGGAGAGCATATCTATGGATTTTGTGGAAGGGTTGCCAAATTCTTTCAAGGGGCATAATTCCATATGGGTCATTGTGGATAGGTTGACCAAGTCAGCTCATTTCTTGCCTATTTGCACTGACTACACTTTGGAGCAGTTGGCGAGGCTTTACATTTCAGAGATTGTGAAGCTACATGGCATTCCATTGTCTATTATATCGGACAGGGATTCGAGCTTTGTATCTGGATTTTGAAAGAGTTTTCAGCAGGCTTTAGGTACAGAGTTACACCTTAGTACTGCTTATCATTCTCAGACTGACAGACAGACTGAGAAGGTGAATCAGATTATGGAAGATATGCTTCAGTCGTGTGTTCTGGATTTCAAGGGCCACTGGGAGGAATATTTGCCACTTGTGGAGTTTGCTTATAAAAATAGTTTCCAGAAGACTATTGGTATGGCACCATTTGAGGCATTGTACGGTCGACTGTGTCGGTCACCTGTTTGTTGGATGGAGGTTGGAGAGAATCGATTCTTAGGTCCTGAGTTCATCAAGGATACCTCTGAAAAGATTGCTCTTATTCGAGATCGCATGCGTACTGCCCAAAGTAGGCAGAAGAGCTATGCTGATCGTTGTACTCGGGCTTTGGATTTTCAGGTTGGGGATCAGGTTCTACTCAAAGTGTCTCCTATGAAGGGTGTTATGAGCTTTGGGAAGAAGAGAAGTTGTCACCGCGATTTGTTGGTCCATTCATGATTACGGATCGCATTGGAGCTGTTGCTTATCGGTTGGCACTTCCGGATACTTTGGATCGCGTCCACAACGTGTTTCATGTTTCCATGTTGCGGAAATTTCTTCGAGATGAGGATCGATATCAGCATATCGATGTTGGGGAGATTACGTTGCAGTCGGATGCAACTTATTTAGAGCCACCGTGTCGTATTGTCGACCGACGAGATCAGATTCTTCGTAATAAGGTTATTCCTTTGGTTCATGTTCAGTGGAGTCATCACAATGAGTCTGAGTCCACTTGGGAACGAGAGGATGTCATTCGCTCACGGTTTCCTGAAATATTGGAAGAAGGTAAGAGTGAATTCCGATGACGGAATTCCTTTTGTTAGAGGGGAAGAATGTAATACCCCTAATTTTAAAAAGGATATTCCTGGTATTTAATGGTATTTAATTTATTATTTAAGTGCATTTTATTTGATTATGTGTCATTATTTTTTTTATTAGGTGCTTAATTGTTTTCTTTTGTAGTGATTTAATTTATTTCTTTTGTGGTGATTTAATTTATTTAAATGATATTTATTTTTAGTTATTTGATTGGAATTACTTGTTAGTGTTTTAATTATTTAAGTGGCATTAATGGTTTAAGTGTAATTGGTTTAGTTATTTGATTGAAATTACTTGTTAGTGTTTTAATTATTTAATTGGCATTAATGGTTTAAGTGTAATTGGTTTAATTATTCTATGTGTGTCTTATTTGGTTTAATTAGGTTTACTAATTATTATTTTGTTCAATTAGATTATTTGTTAAGTATTTAATGGTGAATAGGGTAATTAGGTAAATACATCTAACTAGGGTTTTAATTACAGTATAAATTAGGGTTTTATATTATAGCCGTCGTAGGTTTCTACGTAAATTGGATGGGCCGGTTAGGATTGTGAGTTGGACTTAAATGAACCTAGGGTTTAGGAAAACTCTATAAGTATAAGGTAGACATCTGTGTAGGGTTTTTTTTAAACAAAGCACACGTTTTGTGGAAGTGGAGAAGGAAAAACGCAGTTTTTCACATTCTGCCAAGGTTTGATCTAAGCTCCGATCCCACTTCATCCGTGGTCCGATCGAGCTAAAATTTGGAGGAGAGGTTCATGACTCAGTGACGCACAATCTGAACGGTGGAGATCAGAGTTTGACCTCGGGAACAGTGATTCGTACTCGTGAACAGTAACCGGGTCGCACAGGTTTTTTTCCATTCTGCCCAGATTTCATCAAACATCCGATCCCGCTTCGTCCGTGGTCCGATCGAGCTAAAATTTGGAGGATAGGTTCATGACTCAGTGTCGCATAATCTGAACGGTGTAGATCATATTTTGAGTTCGGGAATAGTGTTTCGTACCCATGAACAGTAACCGGGTTTTGGAACTCGCCAGGATATTTTAAGAAGACGACGTTGAAACTTTGAACAAAAGTTTCTGAGGCAAGATTCTATCCTTACTCTTTCCCTTAGGCTTCATACTCTTTGCACTCTTAAATGATTTCAGGATTAATGAAGATTAAACCAAACTAAAATGATATCTGCTTTGCTATGAAACTGGTAGTTACAGTAGTGTTGTATCTTGTTCAACCTAGACTAAGCATGTTTGTGGATGCATTGTGGTTCTGTGGTTCACATTTTTCCTTACCACTACTAGTATAAATTATTGGAAGGATGGATCTAGATGATAGCTATCTTAACTTCTGTAATAGCAACTGTTGGAACTTAAATACTAGGAGGATTTGAGTTTAACACTAGATCGGTTTTGTGGAACACTATAATTTGAGCATGTCTACATACATACTGTGAATATTGTTTTGATGCTTACATTATCACAGTTAGTATCAACTGTGGAGGTTAGGATTTTGTGATACATACCCTACATATCTGTATGTCGTTTGTAAGGTGTTAAATGAAAGTTTTAATTAATTCTGTCTTTATATCAGACTAAAGGGAACAACTTAAATTGGGCATGTATATGTTGTTGTTGTGACCCTGTTTATTAATGCTTATTTTATCACTGCTAACATTGAATGTTGGATGTTGGAATTTAGTTGATATATACTTGATTTATTGGTATTATTGACTACTGGAGGATTGGAAAGTAGGCACCGGTATGGGACGGTGGCATACTAAGGATGGGTTTGGTTTTTAAAATAATACCATTACCCACCTACTTGGAATAAGGATGGGATTAACTAAAAGTTAAGTCCCGTGGATTTGTATTATTATGGCAACTACTTGTTGAGCGGCAATACCAGGGATTTTGGATGGATTTTATATATGTACTGTTATGGTGCCTCGGTATGAGCTTGAGCCTCAGGACCGATGGCTAGGGAGCGTATATGCATCGGGATGTGTAGCTGGCTATGATGGTTGGAGGTGTACCCTGTTTAGGTATAGGTACATATGCCACTTCGTGTTCGTTTTAGCATGTTACCTCTATTCAGGTTGAGACCGGCCTGTAGTCCAGTGACCAGTGAGAGTCCTTAAGTGTGACTATATATATATATTTATGGACTATTAGCTATTGTTGAATTGTTTAGGATGTACATGCGTATCGGGCCTCTGTTTGGATTGTAGTAGTATAGAACTTGCGCGTGGGCCTGACCCACTTCTATTTTTCAGGTACACGACAGTTCCAGGCTTAGACGTATTCGTGCTGAGCAGAGGTCTCTATTCACTCTTCCGACGATGTAGGGCTCTCTCTATAGTTTTATTTCTGGACGTTTTATTACAGTTGTTCTATCTTCCGTTTGGATGTTTAATAGGGGTCCACTAGAGATGGATTCCCAAGATGTAAACTGATGGAGTTTTGGAGTTTGGGTTTGATGAATTTTAATAATTATAATATTTTGCGGATTTTATTTTTAGTTCCTTCCAGCTTTAATTTCATTTCTTAATTTATTTTGTATTCCATGTTCATTATAAAATATTAATTGTTTGATATTCCCTCGGGTTTGGGCCTGGGCCTGATCAACTCGTGTCTCGGATCCGAGGGGTATCTCATATGGCGTTCCTAAAATAGACTTGGATGGAACACAGTTCAAAATATACATCGCTGATTCTAAAGCTAATCCCCAAAATGAGAGAGGTAATGTAGCAAAACTCATCATAGATCTAACCATGTTAAGTAAAGTTCTGTTTCTTCTTTCTGCCACTCCATTCTGTTGAGGGCAGTCAGGTGCGGATAACTGGCGCACAATACCCTCATTGACCATATGATCCTTGAACTCCCCCAAGAGGTATTCACCTCCTCGATCAGATCGAAGTGTTTTGATAAGTTTACCTAATCTACGTTCCACTTTCGCCTGAAACTCACGGAATTTTCCATAAGCTTCTGACTTGTGCCGCATTAGGTAAATATATCCAAAACGTGAATAATCATCAATGAAAGTGATGAAGTACTCAAACCCTCCTCTCGCTTGGGTGTTCATGGGACCACACACATCTATGTGCACCAACTCTAATTGTTCTTTGGCTCTATATCCTTTGGCTGAGTAAGCCTTTCGAGTCATCTTTCCTTCAATACAGGATTCACAAGTTGGCATAGGCTCCT
This sequence comes from Cornus florida, assembly GCF_030987335.1. Lineage (NCBI taxonomy): Eukaryota > Viridiplantae > Streptophyta > Magnoliopsida > Cornales > Cornaceae > Cornus > Cornus florida. Next base: position 73,131,877 of record NW_026775571.1, on the reverse strand, counting down.
CTGCCTCACAAGGTAATAAACCTTCTTTAACCAACCTTTGAATCCTATTTTGATTGATATGACCCAATCGTAGATGCCAATGATACAATGAGTTTCGAGAAACTGCTTTTCTTTTAACATTCAATCTAGATAAAATTGTATTTAATTCATAATTTTGCATTTGATATGAGCTAGGAGTTAAAACATATAGATTATCTTTCAATGCACCAGAAGTTATAACACAACCATTTAATTTAATTAAAACATTTTTTCCAAAAGTAAAAATATAAATTTTGCAAACCAACGAAGAAACTAAAATTAAATTGCGCCTAACATTTGGCGCATAAAGACAATCTTCTAAAATAAGACTCCTCCCACTATCAAACTGCATATGAACCACTCCCACTGCTTTAGCTTCCACCTTGGCATTAGATCCCATATGCAAGTATATCTCTCCTTCATTGAGGCTTCTGGACTCCTGGAATCCCTGCAATGAATTGTAAACATGATTAGTGACTCCAGAATTTATGCACCAGGAATCTATAGATTCAACCACATTACATGCCTCAACAATGAATATACCTTTTCCTGTGCCTTGTGTGCGAAATATTAGGCAGTTAGGTTTCCAGTGACCCGGTTGACCGCAATGGAAGCAGTTTCCTTCGCCTTCAACCCGCACTTTCTTCTTTCCCTTATCCTTTTGGATTACTTTGTTTGGCACAACCACAGTTTTTGCACCATCCTTCTTCTTTTTCTTGCCCCTCCTCTTGGGCCTAGAAGTGGATGGTCCAGCAGACTGAGTGTAGTTGATAGATGCACCCTTGCTTTTGTTTATCCCTTCAAAGGTTACCAACTCATTCAATAGTTCAGCGAGTATGTACTCAAGCTTCTTCATATAATAATTAACCCTAAAAGAGTTAAATGAGTCTGGTAATGAAGCGATAATCATGTCAACCTGAAGTTCACCATCCAAGTTGCATCCAAGGATCTCCAGTTCATTTAAAAAACCAATCATTTTTAAAGCATGTTCCCGAACTGAAGTACCTTGGACCATCTTAATGGTCATCAAATTTGTCATAGCATTTTGGCGTGCACTCTTACCAATTTGCCCAAACATTTCCTTAAGGTTAAGCATGATGTCTGCAGAAGTGAGATATTGAAGATGTTGACTTTGGAGTACATTCGAGAGTGAAGCAAGAATGTAGCACCTAGTCATCTCATCTGCTTTATTCCATTTCTTAAAAACTTCATGCTCCTCAGGAGGATCCTCAGGCAAAGGTGGAAAAGGTCTAGGAGTAGTAAGCACATAATTCAACCCCTCATATGTGAGTACAATATCTAGTTACCTTTTCTAATCGATATAATTAGGTCCAGTTAATTGATTTTCTTTTAGTATGTTTGCAAGTGGACTGAATGGACTAGTCATGATAAATCTGAAAATAAAAGCATTCATACAATAAATAAAGTGAATAATAATAATCATACAAGTATAAAATAATTAATTAATTGTGGATCCCTTAACCACATTGCATGAAAAATCGGACAATCAATATGCCAATAACTTATCCGGTTGGCGGAATTCATTATTGCTTATTGACGAGAACAACTCATTATTTCCATATCTCTTTAGACAATGCCTTATCTATATATGAAATAATTCCCGATTAGATTTAGCCTTTCTAAAATCACCTAGTATAAACCACTCCGTTGGGGAGCTAATACTATTGATTTTAGATTGAGTGTATAACATAATTAATGCTCCAACGAAAAAACAAATATTAAATATATTGCCATTAATAGCTTAGACTCTTTAAATCATGTGTAGGGCCTTATTTTTAAAGATCTAACTATAATGGTTTTTTAATAAATAAATTTTCGTGAGACAACCATTCTTGTAATCTAGACTCTTTAAATCATGCGTGGAGCCTTATTTTTAAAGATCTAATCACAATGGTTATAATTACGAAGGCCATGGGGTAATGTATAAAAATCCCCGCTCCCACTCAATTTTTAATAATATAAAATTAGGGTTTTCAATTCATGATTTAATGCATGCAAAACGCCTTGATTTTAATCCAATTAAATTTAGAAAATATATATGGATTTTAAATGATTCACTGATGAGCACTGAAAAGTACGCATTTAAACCCGTTAAGCTTAAGCATTCTAGTACCTTTATCTATCTTACTTTGCCGTTTAGACTTATTACGTGTTATTTATATTTTCAGGCACTAATCCCAAAATTGAGCTAACTCAGCCAAATAAGAGCTTAATTGAAGCAATCCTGAGATAAACCAAAGGAGGGAGCAAAGTGGAGAAAGCAAGGAGCAAAAAGGAATCAAAGTTGTGCAGCTGAAAAGTTCGATCGATCCAACTTAGAGTTCGATCGATCGAACATCTATGATCGATCACAGTACTTCTCGATAGATCCAACCTTGGCCTTTGCTGAAATTCCAAGTTCGATCGATCCAACATCACCTTCGATCGATCGAACCCTATTTTGTCCTATTCAAATGATTGATCTTATCCACAGCTGTACGCCTACCAACCACTTTTGTCCTTTTCCCCACAAATATCTTCAAAATATCTCAGCCTTGTCCTTATCCGGAGGAGTCAGACCACTTCGATCGATCCAAGATGCAGTTCGATCGATCGAACACATCTTCGATCGATCCAAGTTAAGGTTCGATCGATCGAACTTCCTCCAGCGAGAAAAAGTTAAAGTCCAGCTCATTTATTCCGTCCTTCACCCAATCATTAGAGAATATGCCTTGCACGACCATAACTCATCATAGGGTGTATTTGACCTACCTATATAAGGAATATGATACACTTTTTGGAGGGGAGTCTAGAGTCTCTTGTCACACATTGAAAATCATCTTGGAGGCTATTCTTGGGGAGGAAGAAGGGAGGAAGCTAGAGCAACCATTGGAGGAGATCTTCATCTACAAGGAGTAGCCATGGAGTTAGCCCTTGAGGGTTAGATCATCACTACCATGAGTGGCTAGACATCTTCTTGGGGCTAGAGTTAGCCCCAAGCATGCTTTCTATACTCTAATCTTGTGTATTATTGAGGGATTAGTGTTGTATGATACATCTTGATATTCATGTATATATAAATCTTGATTATTTCATGGTTTGTATGGTTTAATGCTTCCAATTGACTATTCTATGCTACCCATATGTCTATGTATGCTAAAGTAGGATATTCATGTGCTTATCTCTAGATTTAGTGTTTTTGATACATGTCTATGTGTATTGATGCTATAGATCTAGAGATTATCAAGATGATATGCTTAATGAATGCTATTTTGGTTCATTTGATGGTTTATGCCTATTCTTGATGGTTTGTGCCTCTCCCCTAGTCTAGATAGCTTTATTTTCATGCTAGTAGTGTAGATTTAGTGTAGTGGTAGTATAATGTTAGATGGGAGGACAATCTACTCTTGATGTTTGATGTTCCATGCTTGTGAGTCCAAATGGCATATTCCTCTAATATTGTGTTGCATGTGGATTGTGAGCTTAATGAAGGATTAATGACTTATTTTGATCTATTGTGTTATCCCCATGTTGTCTAGACAATATATGCTCTATTGCTTAGATATATTGTGCTCTTCACATGATGTTTAGACAATACTTGCTTGATTTGTCATCCTTGCCAATTGAATCAACCTAATATACACACACCCTTATCATATTGCAACACATCCATTACCCTCAATTGATCACTTGTTAGTAGTATAGAAAAGTATTGCTTGGTGGTGATCTCTACACCCCAAGACCTCTCTCTCTCTTGTTTACTTCATATTATTTTATTTAGTTGAATTCAATTTAGCTTAATCAACCAACCAACCAATTGTGTGATCACTCGACCTACTAACCCTAATTACCATAGTTCACAATTCGATACACCATCAAATCCCTTGGGACGATCCCTACTCGCCCTATCTATATTTTATATAGAGAAAGGTAGTAGTGGCTTTTTATAAATGTAAAACTTGGCCACCTCCTAAACACACACAACTCTCAAGCTTTGTTGGTTGTGGCAACTCCATCAAGGAAACCAACACCAAGTTTTTGGGGCCGTTGCCGGGGATTTTAAATTGGCAACGTCGAATTGTGAAATTCAATTAGGATTAGTACTCTTTTGATCGTGTCTTTACTTTCTTTTTATTTTCTGTTTTTGATTACTTATTAAGTTTGTTCTTCATTAACAAGGTGCATTGAGCAAGGAGCTAGCAAAGAACTTCCAAGCTAAGGAGCAAAGCAAAGCAAAGGAAAAATGCTTAAAATGAAGAGTTGCTAAAAAAAAAAAAAAAATTTTTTTGCTAAGCTAAGCTTTTAAATTTGGAGTTGAAGTGCTAAAGGACTATTGTGAGACCTTCTTACTCAATCTCCTTAGTTAAATCGGGGGCCCACGTGGAGGCATTTATTTGACATATATTGCATTTGAAAATTGTGGTTGTGAAGTTTAATTGCATTGTTGAGAAAGTTGCTTATTCGTGTTGTTGTGCATGCATGGTCGTCGTTCATTGAGACCTACTCTTGTCCCTCTTGATTTGCATTTAGAATCCACTATTAGGAATCCAAGGGGAAGAGGAAGTTCACATAGAACCAATCTACCAATGGATGCTCTCAATGATGATCATGTTGAAAACCTTGGTCACATAGACCAACAAGGCATCCTTCACCCTAATGTGCAAAATGATAATATGCAAGTTCCATTAGGCATGCCTAGGCCATACATTCATCAACCTCCTCAACAACAAGGCCAAATTCCAATGGGAATTCCAAGGCCAATGTATGCACCACAACCCCCCATCATTAATCAAGCTCAATATAACCAAGGTGTCCATGTTGCACCTCAAGTTGCTAATCCACCACTCGCATTGAGAGATCACTATGTGCCTAATGAGTATAATGCACCCACATGCATTCAATTGCCACCATTTAGAGCACACCATTATGAGATTAAAGCACAAACTATCCAAATGCTACCTAACTTTCATGGACTTCCTAGTGAAGAACCTTACAAGCATTTGGATGAGTTTCTTGAAGTTTGTTCTACCGTTCGATACACGGACATGCCGGAAGAAGTTTTAAGGCTGAAACTTTTTCCATTCACCCTTAAAGATAAGGCGAAGTATTGATTCAACAACCTTAGGCCTTTTTCTATAACTTCTTGGGCAGAAATGCAACAAGAATTTTTGAAAAAGTACTATCCGGTTTCGAAGACCAATGCTATGAGAACCGCCATTAGGGAATTCACACATGGGGAGGGAGAAACTTTCCATGAGGCATGGGAACGCTTCAATGAATTGCTTAGGAAGTGTCCTCACCATGACATGCCTAAATGGCAATTGGTCCAATTCTTCTTTGAAAGCTTATCGGACAATTATAAAGGCATGGTTGATGCTTCAATGGGAGGTTCTTATATAGACCGGCAAGAGGAAGACGTGTGGCGTCTTTATGAGAGCATGAGTGAAAACTCTTTGCATAGAACATTGTTATCTAGGAATGGTAGAAATTCTCAAGGTAGGAAGAGTGTTGGCTTACATCAAGTTGACCACTCAAATGATATAACCGCCGAGATGAAGTCTTTATCTCAAAAGTTTGATCAATTGATTAATCAAAACTTTGCGAATCAAGTGTCTTCCTTTCCTAATCATTCTCCTAGAGCTCAAAATGAATCATGTATGACTTGTTCTAGTGTTCTTCATTCTACTTCTAATTGTCCTCATGGACAAATTCAAAATGAACCCATTGAGCAAGTTAATGCAACATTTGTGAACCAAGGGAACAATCCTTATGGTAACCATTACAATCCCGGTTGGAGGAATCATCCTAATTTTTCTTGGAAAAACCAAGGAGAGGGCTCAAACTCTTCCCAAGGCGGTTTTCAAGGGAAATAGATTCCACCTCCACTTCAAAACCAAGGATCCCAAGGTTCAAGACCATATAACTCACAAGGAAATCAATTTGCTAATTCTCATTTTCTTAACCAATCATATTCTCAAGGAAATTCTAGAGGTTCCGCTTTTGAGGAAAAGGTTTTAAATGCTTTGGGCACTCTAGAAGCAAATACTCAATTGTTGCATTCTCATTCTCAATCAATTACCAAGCTAGAAACCCAAGTAGGGCAAATAACTGAAACACTTAATACTAGAGAGAAGGGAAAGATGCACGTGAATGCCCCAATCAAACAACAATGTGTTGTAGAAACCAAATCCTCATTGGAAGGGCATAATGTTGAGCATGTCAATGCGGTAACAACCTTGAGAAGTGGTAGGGTAGTAGACAATCAAGTTAGAATGCCTAATGAAGAGAGTGAACCGGTACAACCTCAAGTTGTCACCCGTCCCGTTCCACACACTATTCCTCCTTCATTGCATGTGCATGATCTTGAGAATGAGAAGCCCTCAAATTGTGAGTTGAAAGATAATTTCCAAAGAGATTCATTGAAAACGGTGTTGAAAAATGTGTTTGACAAAAGTTCTTTGAAAAATGTTATTCATGATTCTTCTTTGAAAAGTGATTTAAAATCCAATGAATCGAACAAGTCCAATGCTGAAAATTCTTTGAAAGAAAATGCTGAAAGAGTTTTTGAAAAAGCTCCATTTCCGGACGCCTTGAAAGGATTCATTTCAAAAGAAAGGCAAAAGACCAAGAACAATGAGATAATGGATATGTTTAGGCAAGTCACAGTTAATCTTCCACTTTTGGATGCAATTAAGCAAATTCCGGCTTATGCCAAATTCTTAAAGGACTTATACACCCAAAAGCGGAAGAACAAGAGCCAAACATCAAAAAAGGTGGTCTTAACCGAACAAGTGAGTTCCATTCTACAACACAACACTTTGCCAAAGTTTAAGGACCCCGGTGCACCTACAACATCTTGTGTCATTGGTGAACATGTCATCAACCGGGCACTTCTTGACTTAGGGGCTAGTGTTAACCTTCTTCCCTATTCGGTTTATGTCAAATTGGGCCTAAGTGAATTGAAACCGACGTCGGTGGTTTTACAACTTGCCGACCGATCCATTAAGAAGCATAGGGGGATAATTGAGGATGTGTTGATTAAGATTGATAAGTTCTTCTTCCCGGTTGACTTTGTCGTCATTGACACGGAACCGGTGCCCAATCCAAAGAACCAAATTCCGGTTATCCTTGGCCGTCCTTTCTTGGCAACCTCAAATGCCAACATAAATTGTAGGACGGGGATAATGAAGATTTCTTTTGGGCACATGAGAGTGAAGTTGAACATCTTTAACCCCACACCCAATTCATTTGACAAATATGAAGAATAGGTTAATGTGGTAGAGGAATATCATGATCTTGCTTGTGAAAGAAATGAGCTTTTGTGCATGAACAATGTTTCAAAGCCTTCATCTTCATCTTCAGCATTGCATGCCAGAAAAGTGATTTCGAACTCTTGTTGTGAAAGGGCGTGGAAGCCCAAGGAAAGTTTTGACAAAGAACTCAAGACGTCTTTTGAGTTTACTCCAACAAGTTCTTTTAAGAACCATTTGTTGGGAGTGACTCGAAACATCTCTCATCCCAAAAAGGAGGGGATGCATTGCAAGATCTTTGATCCGGGCTGAAAGAGCCCAAGGTCTTGCTAGAGACGTTAAAGACTAGCACCGAAATTCGTAGGATGTCAAAACCCTATTCCTCCCTCATTTCTATCTTGCATTTTGATTCTTGCGAAGTCTAGATACTGTTTTTGTGGTTCATATACATTGGAAGGAACTGAGTAAGGGATTGCATGAGCATTCAAGTCATTTTGAGCATTTAGACATAATTTCGATCGATCCAAGTTTTGGTTCGATCAATCGAACTTTGGTTCGATCGATCCAACTATGGACTCGATCGATCCAGCTCTCATTTTGCACCCAACACTTAGAAAAATTTTGGACCTGCATCCAAACTCCAAAATGCATGCTCTCGGGATCTCCAAATTTTCAAAAGTTCGATCGATCGTAAACCATTTCGATCGATCGAACTACCTTTCGATCGATCCAACATGTGGTTCGATCGATCATGAGTCCCAACACTTAGAAAAATTTTGGACCTGCATCCAAATTCCAAAATGCATGCTCTCGGGACTTTTCAAAATTTTTCATGTTCGATCGATCGAATTCCAAGTTCGATCGATCCAAGGTTCCAACACGTGTCAACTCTTGAACCCTTAAACTTGTACATTCTTTATCCTCTTCGATCGATCGAAATCTTTCTTCGATCGATCGAAATTTGCATCTCATTAATTTAATTCCCTTTGATTTTTTAAAATTTATTTCAAAAAAAAAAAAAATGCCATTAAGAGTGGAGACCTAAGTTCGATCGATCGAACTCCATCTTCGATCGATCGAACTCTGCATATCGTGTTTTTAAAAATATAACCGAGTTGGATCGATCACTTTGGATCGATCCAACTTCAAAAGGAAACCAAACCCTAGTCTCCCTCTTCTCTCAATCTCATCTCAATCCGGCCAACCTCCATTCCAATCATCTTCCCCATCTCCGGCGAGCCAATTCCGGCAAGGTAGAGCCTTATTTTCACTGCGGCTTCGCACCCTCTCTCTCATCTCATCCCTCTCGGTTTTGAGGTAAACCGCGAGCCATTTCTTGATTTAAAAGCTTAAATTGATGCATATTATTGATTTTCTATGTCGAATTATGTTATAAATGTGTAAATCATCCATTTTGAAGCTTGAATTTCCTGTTACATGATATACATATACATATCCATTCGGCCGAACCAAATTGGGGATTGTGATGTGATTTGTGAAGTTTGGGGAGTGTTTGGGTGTTGAGGATGGGATGTTTGGTGTGTAGATGGGCCCACAAACACGTTTGTGTGGGCCCCGTGCTCTAGATCTCACAGATTTGCGACTTTTCAGATTCGGCATTTGCACAGTTCGATCGATCGAACTTGTGCTTCGATCGATCGAAGTAGTGAACTTCATTTCACTATCTTCGATCGATCCAATCTTGTGCACTTTCATGCTTCGATCGATCCAAGTGTTGGATTGATCCAATTCACTTCGATCGATCCAACTTTTGAACATTTTTCACTTCGATCGATCGAAGTTTTCTGTGATCGATCGAACTTAAAGTTCGATCGATCGAACTTTCACAGATCATACATACACACTCCATTCATCTTGTGTCGTCTTCATGCTATCTTTATATGCACAATGCCTGTGATATTCCACATTGGATGCTTTTCATACCTACATTGCTTAGCATGATTCACATATCATCATCATCATAGATTCATGTCATCCGTATTTTTCCTATCTTATTTGACATACATATTTCTATTATGCACTTAAATTCTTATATGTCTGGCGCTGATTTATATTGAAATTTTCTTGTCTTTTTGCAGATCATGCCTCCGCGATACAAGAGTACAGCCAGGAGATCTTCGGGGCCACAGCGACCCCGCAGACATATACGGCCCAGGATAGAGATGGTTGCAGAGCCATCTCATGCTCAGGCGGAGCCCGCACAGGCTACTCCCCCTCAGTCCCCATCCCACAAGGCTGAGGAGGGAGCTGACCACATGCCATCTACATCCCAGGCTCCTTCAGCCTTCACACCATCACCTTCTCCTATGCGCCATCAGGCAGATGCAGCCGCCATGCCATCACCGCAGCCACCTCTACCGGCTTAGCGCCGTGACTAGTTGTTGCCGAGATATGCAGCTATGGCCGTGGCTCAGGAGTCATACTTCGATACTGAGTACTTCTCCGAGTCTATCTTGACCCGGTCTGGCTATCAGGATATCATGCAGCGGGGCCTCTCAGCCATCTTTGCCCCAGTCACCGGCCTTGTATACCCGCGACTGGTGCGGCTATTCTTTCAGCATCTCCGGCCCTCGCCACGATCTACCGCAGAGATGATCACTACACTGGATGGCCACGAGATTGTCATCACAGTTGACACTCTGGCCCGTGCTTGCCGGTGCCCACACCGGTGTCCACCTGAGCTTGCAGAGACATACCCGAGGCTGCATAGGCCTTCATTTTCTGACATGGCTGTCTCCTTGACAGGCCATCATACCGGTGGTCAGACATTCGCCACCAGGACCTTCTTGCCTGACGACCTCTGGTTCATTGACACAGTTCTTTTCCAGAATATTTACATGGCGGGCCACAAGATCCAGAGGCGTCATGACTACTTGACAGCTCTTTACGCTTTTTACACGGGCTGCTGGGTATCTATCCCAGTCCTCATCTGGAGCGTGATGAGGTTACTGTATGATTCTTTCATTTCCAGGAAGGACCCTAAGCGGTCCAAGGTCCTGCCCTTCGGACACCTCATCACGCAGATCCTTCTTGACCAGCGCTACAGAGTGCCCCCAGATGAGGAGCCCCTTGCACGGTCCAGCTTCTATAGGAGGAGCTACTAGAATAAGAGCTATAATGCTCTTATTCGGAGTCTTCAGGAGCCAGCTGTAGAGGCAGCAGCTGAACTAGAGGAGGAGGAGGCAGCCCAGGCACAGCCGGTACCTCCAGCAGCAGCAGATATCGCAGCGGACGACGCACCAATCGGTCTGGCTACCGATCGCATGGACATTGACCTGGAGCGACCTGCGGAAGAGTATGCCGATGCTGCAGATGATGCTGATGCCGATGATACCAGTGATCGAGCCGCTGCTCAGGAGCGAGTTCGGGAGTCTTCTTCAGAGGCATCTCTGCCTGAGTCTCCAGTTCCCACTCTCGGATTCGAAGCACGCTTGCAGACACTGGAGGAGGACATAGCAGCCATGCGAGCCGACATCACTGCCCACCGAGCTGAGTTCACCTCTTTCAGGGCGGATGTTATGGCTTGCTTTGCCGATCTCTCCAGCCGACTCCCTGCACCTGCACCCGCACCTGCACCTCCAGCCACTGCAGATCTTCACGATCAGGCCTCCTGAGACTCCACTTCCAGTTGTTCTATGCTTTCATTTCTTTTATTCTGGATCTGTATTATACTGTCACTGTTACTGTATTATACTTTGTGGCCGGTCTATCGGCTTTATTATTTTATTGATGTACCTACACTTTATATTCTCTATATATTACTTTTTGATTATGGATGTCTCTTAGTATCTCATATTTGTATGTTTGACTCCATCAGGTACACCACAGTGACTTCAGTGAGAGAGTGCTGCCTAATTTTTCAGGACCACTCTTACACCTCTCTCTCTATTCTCTATTTATCCTATTTTACACTTGCATGTCCACTGTGCACTGATTATCCTATCTTGTTATCTAATGAGTTTATCCGAGTGCAAACTTTTCAGGACCATAGTTTATCCCAAGTTTGGGGGGGCCATGCCACCCACTTTGGATACTTCTATCCCGATTATTCATGTCTAAAGCACTGGTATACTCTTTCCTTTGTTCTCTTCACACATTGAGGACAATGTGCAGTTTAAGTTTGGGGGTATTGGTGTATATTTCAGTGTTACTTTAAAATTCAAATTTTTAGCATGTCTTGTGTATTTGAGGGATATTTCTATACTTGGTCCATTTCTAGCTATAATTTTGATCTTTTGAGGACTATATTGCTTAAAATTTAAAATTTGCTTGACTTGAGAGTCCAATACTCCTTGTATGCCTTGAGGATGCCATTTAGGAGTAAATTTTTCAAAAGATTGATATCTTGCTTGCATTTGTGGTCCACATCATCCTGAATTTGTGATTGTTTTGAGATTCATTCTAGGATTCTACACTAGCACCGGTGCACACTAGCATTCATTTGTGGGGTACATGCTTTGTTGATTATTGAATTGGTTATATCCCAATTGGGCTAGTAGTGCATTCAAAGCTTTCATTCTTGATAAAGGTGGATAACAACCCCTTTTCATTGAGTAGCCGGGATTCTTGCCTCATTAAGCAGTGAACTTCTCGCGCCGAAAGGTGGAGGGCCCAAACTCTAGGTTAATAATTGAATTGAAAAAAAAAAACAAAAAAAAAAAAAAAAGAAGAAGAAGAAGAAGTTGCAAAAAGCAATAAAAGTGAGGACTTCTCCCAAAAGGTGAGAAGTGGGAAATGATTAGATGGTTGTTGTCTTGATTTGTAGCCTAGTTGATTTGAGTTTGTAAGTCCGTAGGGGTGTCTTAACACCTAATGCCCTAAAGCCATCTGGTTTGGAAGTCATTGACCTAAAGCTCGCTACATGAATCTTCTAGAAAGCTTAAGAGATCAACACATTGCACAATACTTCCATCTTTGATCCTCAATAAAAAAATAAAAAATAAAAAAAATAAAAAAATAGAGTGAAAAGAATAAGCGCACCTAGAACAATAAAGCTTTAATAAAAGGTCCACTCTCTTATCTTGATGATCGGTACTAGATTTGTGTGCTAGTTTGAGGGTAAGGATGTGATTATTTCTCTAGTTAGCTAAGATAGCAACACACTTGATGCCGGACCTCTCACATGGATTCTAGACTTGTTTTGATTTTCATGATCATTTTCTTGATGTGTGGAGGACCATGTTTGCTTGCTTGATATTGAAATTTTGGGAGATTGCTTAGAAATGGTTGAAAAATTGCATACTTGAGGTAGTTTTCTCCCAATGCTTGTTTGCAATATTGGTGCCTCTTTTGAAAGAATGAGCTTAATGTTTGTGGGTACCATTTCTGGAAACCCTCACGAGACTTTACTCGTCCACTAGGGGTAACCTAGGGGTTTAAAAGGCTTGTTGCATATGCTAAATGCAATCGTGCTCCCTACGAAAGTGGCGCTATCATTTTACTTGCTTTCCAGTTTATACTTGTTTAGTTGTTCATTTCATTCCTTTACTTCTTAGTTCATTGCTAGGGACTAGCAATATTTAAGTTTGGGGGTGTGATGAGCACTGAAAAGTGCGCATTTAAAACCGTTAAGCTTAAGCATTCTAGTACCTTTATCTATCTTACTTTGCCGTTTAGACTTATTACGTGTTATTTATATTTTCAGGCACTAATCCCAAAATTGAGCTAACTCAGCCAAATAAGAGCTTAATTGAAACAATTCTGAGATAAACCAAAGGAGGGAGCAAAGTGGAGAAAGCAAGGAGCAAAAAGGAATCAAAGTTGTGCAGCTGAAAAGTTCGATCGATCCAACTTAGAGTTCGATCGATCGAACATCTATGATCGATCACAGTACTTCTCGATAGATCCAACCTTGGCCTTTGCTGAAATTCCAAGTTCGATCGATCCAACATCACCTTCGATCGATCGAACCCTATTTTGTCCTATTCAAATGATTGATCTTATCCACAGCTGTACGCCTACCAACCACTTTTGTCATTTTCCCCATAAATATCTTCGAAATATCTCAGCCTTGTCCTTATCCAGAGGAGTCAGACCACTTCGATCGATCCAAGATGCAGTTCGATCGATCGAACACATCTTCGATCGATCCAAGTTAAGGTTCGATCGATCGAACTTCCTCCAGCGAGAAAAAGTTAAAGTCCAGCTCATTTATTCCGTCCTTCACCCAATCATTAGAGAATATGCCTTGCACGACCACAGCTCATCATAGGGTGTATTTGACCTACCTATATAAGGAATATGATACACTTTTTGGAGGGGAGTCTAGAGTCTCTTGTCACACATTGAAAATCATCTTGGAGGCTATTCTTGGAGAGGAAGAAGGGAGGAAGCTAGAGAAACCATTGGAGGAGATCTTCATCTACAAGGAGCAGCCATGGAGTTAGCCCTTGAGGGTTGGATCATCACTACCATGAGTGGCGAGACATCTTCTTGGGGCTAGAGTTAGCCCCAAGCATGCTTTCTATACTCTAATCTTGTGTATTATTGAGGGATTAGTGTTGTATGATACATCTTGATATTCATGTATATATAAATCTTGATTATTTCATGGTTTGTATGGTTTAATGCTTCCAATTGACTATTCTATGCTACCCATATGTCTATGTATGCTAAAGTAGGATATTCATGTGCTTATTTCTAGATTTAGTGTTTTTGATGCATGTCTATGTGTATTGATGCTATAGATCTAGAGATTATCAAGATGATATGTTTAATGAATGTTATTTTGGTTCATTTTATGGTTTATGCCTATTCTTAATGGTTTGTGCCTCTCCCCTAGTCTAGATAGCTTTATTTTCATGCTAGTAGTGTAGATTTAGTGTAGTGGTAGTATAATGTTAGATGGGAGGACAATCTACTCTTGATGTTTGATGTTCCATGCTTGTGAGTCCAAATGGCATATTCCTCTAATATTGTGTTGCATGTGGATTATGAGCTTAATGAAGGATTAATGACTTGTTTTGATCTATTGTGCTATCCCCATGTTGTCTAGACAATATATGCTCTATTGCTTAGATATATTGTGCTCTTCACATGATGTTTAGACAATACTTACTTGATTTGTCATCCTTGCCAATTAAATCAACCTAATGTACACACACCCTTATCATATTGCAACATATCCATTACCCTCAATTGATCACTTGTTAGTAGTATAGAAAAGTATTGCTTGGTGGTGATCTCTACACCCCAAGACCTCTCTCTCTCTTGTTTACCTCATATTATTTTATTTAGTTGAATTCAATTTAGCTTAATCAACCAACCAACCAATTGTGTGATCACTCGACCTACTAACCCTAATTACCATAGTTCACAATTCGATACACCATCAAATCCCTTGGGACGATCCCTACTCGCCCTATCTATATTTTATATAGAGAAAGGTAGTAGTGGCTTTTTATAAATGTAAAACTTGGACACCTCCTAAACACACACAACTCTCAAGCTTTGTTGGTTGTGGCGACTCCATCAAGGAAACCAACACCATTCACCAATATTTAATTTGAGGCAAAAAATAATTTACAAAAATAATTTTTCTATTTCCTAATAAATGCCCTCAAATTAATTAGCAATCTAATCCAATTTATCTTCATAATTTAATTAATATAAATCAAGCCATTTAGTTAAAAATCATGGATCCAATGCATGAACAATTATAATAAGCATTAAATTATTCCATGCATCAAATAATAGACAGAAGCAATATAAATGGCCAATGGATTCAGCTTTTAACATTTAAAAACTATTCTTGCTGTACGGGCGTCCTTCAACTGTCTATAAACACCCATAGGAAGCTTGTACGCGTCAGGAGAAGCAAAACGCCGCTTGGAACAAGCCCGGAGGACCCCACACGCGCTAGCACGCACCTAGGGCTGGCTGCAAGACTCGGCACGCGCTCCCACGCGCCGGCAGGAGCTTGGGGCGCGCCCTTACGCGCTCCCACGCACCTGGGGCGCGTGGAACGCGCCTCCACGCGCCTTCACGCGCGTGGAGGGTAACACCTCCTTGGCTGGCGCGTGAGATCCACGCGCCAGCTTGTCCTTTATTTGCCACTTCCTGGCGCGTGAGGAACATGCGCCAGGCTCACCTTACCTGCATCACATGTGATTCCAGCCTTCTTCGACGCCTTTTCTCGCCGCCGGCGATGCTCCGGCCACCGGAAAAACGCCGAAAAATTCCAGAAAAATTAGAAAAATTCCCAGCAAATTAAATTAAGCCTCAAAAAATTGCAGAAAAATTCCAAAAAATTCAGAAAAATTTCAGAAAATTACTGAAGCATAATTTAACCATTTCGGACCCTCTTGAAGCTTCATAGCATCCTTTGATGAATATTACATGGCTTTAATAAATACTTATAATTTGAAATACAATGGAAAAAATTAAATTACATCATTAAATTTTCAAACGGTTAAAATAAAGCCTTAATTACATTCATCCAAAATAAAATTACATTCTATATACCTATAAGCTTCATCCATGGCCCAAACACACATCATCATCCATTCACAATTATACATACATCATCATGTATTAATATATATCAACATAATAAATCATACATCAACATATATCAATAATTTTATATATGTATATATAATTTGGATCCATGAATATGATTTCTATAAACACATGTTCTCTAATAATGAATTAAACTATGTGCTCTGATACCACTGTTGGGAAACGTGTAAGTTTTTAAAACTTTTTGAGGGATTTGCAATCATAGATCTTGATTCATCACATAGAGACAAGTTTTATGCAAAGATAAATAAAAGATGATGCATAATTCAATAAACAGATTGAATACTTACATCAAAGATCTGAGTAGACTTTTTGAACTTTCTTCTAAAGTGAATGTTCTCACTTATTGTAGATCCCTTTAGCAAGATCCTTTCTCCTTCTTTTTGATCATTATCTTCCCTTTAGGAATCACCAATATGCCTTGATGAATGACCTTGGAATCTAGGCTGGTGGTAGCTTCCTTTAGAAGAGAAAACAAAACCCTAAAATTTAGAGAGAGAAAGTGTATTCCTTTTTCTTGTTCTCAAAGTCACACCTAAAATATACATGAACTCATGTATATATAGGCAAAATAAAAATAAGAATAAGGAAATAATAAATCATTCTCCATCTCTAATTCAACTTTCTCAATTCTAACATGACTCCAATATCAACTTGGGCTATTGGTGAGAATCCTTTTGGGCTTACTATTTTCTTGGCTCCTATAAATTAATAATTGGTCTGGTCCATTAAACCATGGACCCAATTCAATTAATTCATAAATTAATTTCTACTCCACTAAAAGAAATTAATTGCACTCCAATTAAATAGTAAAAAAAACCTCTAAGTCAATGTTGCACTTTGACCCCTCTATGCTTAATTATTTATCGGATAATTAAAGCCATCAATCCGACAACATAATTAATATAATTATTTTGTTACCTTTGATTATTTCCGGCTCGATCACAATAAAATATTTATTTGACAAAAAATAATAATAATTTATTAAATAAATATATATAGAAAACATTTGTTTAAAACATACGAAGGCCTTCGAATTTAATTTGTGATCAACCATAATTAAAACAAAATAAATACAAATAGCACTGATGCAAATATTGAGAATATAGACCTCTAATTATTACTTACATAACTACCCAAAGTGTCGATCTAAGGATCCCGAGGTATCCGCCGAACAAATCAAAGTAATTATTAATTAATAAAAGAGTCTATACTTCTCTCATGCTTGAGAGTCAAAAGTCATGACTGTGATAGAGAGCAATTGCATACGACAGCTCTCGCAATATATCTCAATCTATCGTGGACTCGGTTTAAGTCTTAACTAATTAAATGTCCATCCATAATTACCGACTTTAAACCATTTATGATTACTAATTTATATCATAGTATTGATTGTCATTACATACATATATAAATATATTTTGTAATCAAGCGGACACAATCAATTCCATAAAAAATCGAAAAATAATATATTCCATTCACCAATTGTATAATGCTTTAATAATAATATCCAGATGAGAAACCATGACTTTTACAATCCAAAATTAGAATTTGCTGTGCTAGGGCACACATATCCTAACAAGTACCTATAAAACTATTGTTACCAAGAATTAACTCTTGCAGTTCAGTCAAGGCACCTAACCATGACGGAAGCTGTCCACTAAATTTGTTAAAACTCAAATTCATGAATTTCAATCGACGCAGATGAACTAATTCATTAGGCAAATGACCACTGAACGAGTTGTTACTGAGGTTGAGAGAAGCAAGAAATGAGAGGTTACCCAGGTTTGGAGGAACCGTACCTTCAAGAGCCATGTCAGAAAGGTCCAATGATATCACTCGTCGGTGGCGAACACCACAAGTGACTCCAACCCAGTTACAAACGAATGTTGATGTGGACCAGTTGTTAGCCAAGACACCATGAGGGTCAAAAGTGATATGGGCTTTCAATTCAAGAAGAGAAGATTAGTCACTGGTAATGTTGGGTACACTCCTAGCTAAACAAGCCACAACACAATGCACTAACAACACTGCATGCAAAAGAGAAAACCAAGTAATTTTCTCCATGAGTGTGTGTGAATAATTTGGAATACGTACCAACTCAGTTTGCAAGATATATAAAAAATGAAAATCTATATGTATAACGGTATATATAAATTTCCTAAATATCTTCTTATTGTTGTGATGAGTACAGAAATGAATGTGAAGTTTATGTTAAATTCTATATGATGTTTCTAGAATGATCAAGCAGCCGGCCCTTGAAAACAATTTTTTTTTTGGTAAACAAGGACTTGGCAGCCTTGAGTAATGGCAGGCCGGTTTTTAGGAGAAAATATAGGACACGAAACAAAGACTACCAATTCATATATATTCAGTCAATTCATGCTGACAAATACTGAAACACCACTAGGCACTAGACTAGACAAAGATTGGAAGACCAAAACCATCCTTCTGATTCTAAAATGTATATGAATCCAACACTTCATGTAGCATTCTTCCTTGTCTCCATAAAAAAATGATCTTGTATATACTGACCAGGTCATGATCCAAGAGTATACATTAAATAAAAGAAAAAATACATCTAAAAAAAATTTATAATTAGTTGTGATGAACTTCACCCACAGAACCATGAAAAATTCGCGGCAACATACTTATACGGAAGTGAGTTTTATAGTTTTACCTTTCATCAGGAAATTGACTAGAACCGATAGGATGGAAACCCAAATCTGGTATAAAAATAAAAATAGAAAAAGTACTAAAAATTTTCCATAGAAGATTGACGTACTACCAATTCAAGTCTGGTATATTCTAGGGCTGCAACTTGGGCGGGCTAACCCTGCCCAACCCAAAATTTTTGAAATTAAGGCTTATATTCACAAATCGGGTTCATGTTCGGATTGGGTTTTGTCAAAATCCAGACAAATTCGGATTGGGCTCAGGCTCAACCCGAACCCAACCCAAAACCTAAAATAAAAAAAATAGAAATAAATTTTTTTTTTTTCTCCTTTCTCTCTCCTCTCTCTTCTTTCTCTCTCTGCCGCCGTCCATGCACTTCTCCGCAATCCTAAAACGAACGTGTGTGTGTGTGTGTTAATGAATCATTGTGTTCATGTGTAGTGCATTCAGAAGTTTTTAATGTCTATTATGTATTTCAAATACAATGTGCAAAATTTTCGGCCAAAAAATTTGCCAAAATTTTTAGTACGGTAAAAAATGTTTGTGCCACACTCCTGTACTGATAATACTATTGTAAAAGGAAAAACATTCACTACACTAATATAAAACTTTTATTGGACTAATAATATTGTAAAATGTCAAACTTAAAAATAGTTCAAAGTGTAGATGATATATATACTTTGTTTTTAAAAAAAAATTAGTTATCTCTTTGGTAAACTTGAGAAATTTTACGCGGGTGCATTCTTATACTGATTTGTTAAAATGAAGTAGAAAATTTTATTTTAATATTGTAAAATGTAAACGGTTCACTACACTAATGAATTCAATACACTAATATAAATTGTTTATTATGACTAACAGGCCAGTAACCTAGCGGTACCAAGTCTCTACTTTTCAAAGAGAGGTCAGGGGTTTGAGCCTCAATGGAGGCATGTGTGTGTGAGTACCCAACTAGGAAAAAAAAAATTTGTTTATAATGCTAATGTAAAATGATGAGAGATTTAACTGTTCGTTCGACTGATTAGGTTAATCTATATTTATTGATTGGCATCTCTTCAAATCCATAAAAACTAAAAATATATAAAACACACACCCACATCTTAGAAAACCAAGTGATGAAAAAAAAAAAAAATCATTGGAAGAGGTGGTCCAAGGGAAAGAAAGAATAAGAGATTGGTAAAGTACGAGAGAGATGAGATGGAAAGGGCAATTGGTAAGTCTCAAAAGGTGTTTAGAGGTATTTTTATGTATCTATGAATAGTGAAAATTGACATTTTGATAATTATTTTTGCTTAAGTTGCTTTTATTAAATAATTTTTGAATATTTATATTATGATAATTATAGCTTCCTATGGTTTTTAAAATTAAATTAACCCTAGTAAATTTTTGACTCATTTAACATAATGACAAAGAATTAGTAGTAATCTTCCATTGATGGTACATAGCAAGTAACAACAATAATATCATAATTTAGTTTAAAAAACCAGTAACAACAACAATAGCAAACAATGAGAGCAAACAATTAAGTAACAAGTAACAACAACAATAGCAAACAAAGTACATACCAAGTAACAACAACAATAGCAAAAAAATGAGAGCAAAAAATGAGAGCAAACAAATACATACCAACTAACAACAACAATAGCAAAAAATGAGAGCAAACAATTAAGTAACAAGTAACAACAACAATAGCAAAAAAATGAGAGCAAACAATTAAGGATGAAAAGATAAATAAAAAATTGTTTAGGGAGCTTGCCAAGGAGATGATGTGGCGCAAATGTCCTGGATGCAGGTTCTCTCTCTCTCTCTCTCTCTCCCTCTCTATACATTATATACTTTTTTTTTTTGTTTTTTCTGGCAACCGAAGATAGTATTAACAAACTGAACAAGTATGTCATGAAAAACACCCACAAACAAAAGTGAAAATCATTGAAGCTCTCCAAGATAACTTCCTAATCAATGCTAGCTGAACAAGACTTGGAGCCTTCACACCGGATGAAGGGCAATATTCAGAGTAATCTTTAAAGAACCTGACAGAGTAGGAGATCATCCCATCATCCAAACAAACACACACATGCATATCAGCATCCACATTTGAGATATCTTGGTCTGCAAAGGTAACAAGTAGCACCGAAAGAACCTGGATATATCACATAATCCGTATAAACATGACTACTGGAAAGCTTAATAATAGCATTAACCACCTCGTAGCCCTGCCTACAATCAGATTGAAACCAATACGAGGGGAGTACCCAAGGGTGGCTCGAGCCTTAGATGTAGCCCTGCCTACAATCAGATTGAAACCAATACGAGGGGAGTACCCAAGGGCGGCTCGAGCCTTAGATGAGTTAGGCGACCGCCTAAGGCCACAGTCAATAAAAAGACCTCAAAATATTATAATTGCTTTGTATATGATATATTGTAATTATTTTCTTATTAAACACTAATTCTAAAAAAATTATCACCTAAAATAACTCTTCTTTTTTGGCCTTTTTATTAAATTTTAACCAAGAGAGAAATTATTTAACTCCTAAAATATCTTTTTTTTTTTATTTATCTCCTAAAATATCTCATTAATATTGTATTTCTTTGTCTATCTTATACACATTTAACTCCTAAAATATCTCATTTTTTTTTATTTATCTCCTAAAATATCTCATTAATATTTTATTTCTTTGTCTATCTTATACACGTTTTTTTTCGGTAAGTTGCACTACAATAAATATTTAGCCATTATATGGGGAAAGAAGAAACTTTCCATATTCTCTTTTTCTAGATTTTTATTTTATTTATTTATTTATTCATTTTTTCTTATTCCTAATCATCTGATTTATCTTCTCTCTCAGCAAACTCAACAAATTACTTATGAGTTACAAGTCATGACCTCTCTTCTCAGTCCTCTCTCTTTACAACTTTATAATTTTCTTTTTTCTCGACTCAATATTCATTAGTCTCAAATCTCAATTTAAGAATTTGCAGCAGCATTGAATTGGGCTTTCTAAATCAGGTTATATTGTTCTTTTTCTTTAATTATTTTTTATTTTTATTAACTTTTGTTATAAAAAAATTGTATATATCTATATTTTTCATATATTTGTATATTTGTTTGTGAGTTGTGAGTCTTGTGATTATTTTTACCCATATTTTTTAATATGTCTGTTAGAAAGTATGAATTAGAATTTGAAAAACTTAAAAAAAAATAATAAAATAAAAAAATAATAATAATAATTTATATAAACTAATTCAATCTCAAAAGGGAGCTATTGAAAAATTTGTTACAACTAATAATTAAAACCTAACCAAAAATTTAGGTGAAAGTTCAGCACATGAACAATCAAATCATCTAAAAGAATTAGAATATTATACAATAGTGAAAGAAAAAAATATTGGTGACTTGATTCACAGTAATAATCAAGAACAACAAAAACGAATTGGAAGAAAGTGAAACAAGTAATTAAAAATCATATTCTAAGACTATTCCCACAAATATATATGATCCTGGAAAAAATATTTACTAGTAGAAAATGGTCCAATTAGATTTAACCACACTTAAATATAAGAATTTAATTAGTAAGTTTGCATCTCAAAAAGTAAGAAGGATGATTTTTAATTAATTATTATTTAATAATTAATATATTGCATATTATGATATGAAAAAGCCACTTTTTATTTTTCGCCTAAAGCCCGAGTTACATCGAGCCGCCCCGCCCCTGGGAGTACCTAGAATACCATATGGAAATTAAACCAAAAAGAAAGGAACTTCGGCTGGAAATTGTATAGGATATCAACCAGGGGCAGAGCCAAGAAGGGCCTAAAAAAAAATTCAAGCAGAGGATTTACTGGGAAAAAAAAAAAATAAAAAAATAAAAAATAAAAAATAAAAAATAAAAAATTCAAACAAAGAAGATGATAATGATAACAACAACAATATCGATGAACATTTAAATAATGGTAAATTGAGGCAACATATGAGAAATCCCTAATTACAACTAATTTCAGTTAATGACTCAAGTTTGATGTAAAGCACCAGTATCAATACGGTGTCCGAGTCTGCACTGGTGAATTTGAATTAAGTACAAAAGACATGTATCAATAAATCAAATGTCCGCTAAGAGCAAACTCGGACACCGTATTCAAATTCACTAGTGCAATGGCTATCCCAAGATGCCTATTTTTGGTGTCATTAAACAAAACTGGAAGCTTCAAATCAATTAACTGAATCGAAAGCAAGAGCGGCATCATCAAGTTTTGAACCAATAAGCAAACGAATCAAAACGCAATAAGATCTAATAGTGAATCTAAACCCATAAGAATTAGAAGCAAAATGAAAGAAACTCAAAACAGTTTTTGGGTTCACTGATAAGTGAATGTCAAAGAGAATGCTATCGAATTGGGAAGGAGACAAATGTGCTACAATATCTTTACATTTAGAGGAATCTAGAAATGGGTTCCTAGAGTATGTCTTTGTTTCAACTGAAATGAATGAACGCAATTCGTCCATGTGTTGGTCTGTAATGGTTGGTCCAGCCTAATGGATTTGGCCTTGTTTGGGCTTAGTTTTTGGCCTGAACTCTATTTTTCATTTATGTTTTATTATAGATTGGGCAGCTTAGGCTGGGCTATGACTGATAGGAAATAGTAGTACTAATTTTTATTTTTATTTTTATTTTTGGACCTGGGCAGGTCAGCCCACAGATGGTTCCGCCCCTAATATCAACACCACAACATGTCACCTCAACCAAGATAGTTACAACACCAACCTTCACAAGAGAGCTTTGAGAGACCCAAACAACGAATGCTTCCTACAAGTGTGGCAACGAAAGAAGATGCATCCCTAGTACATCCAAGCGCGCTGGAATCAAGAGGAACCCATCGGAGATCCACTGATCAACAAAAAGAGAGCATTAAGTAACCCATTGGAGGCCTTAGAAGGGCAGCTACCTCCATCACCAGATTTGCTGAAAAAGAACCACTTATACCCATTGGTTGGTACCGATCCATAATTCTCCCCAGAAGGGCGCTGATACAGGATATATGACACAAGAAGGCACCATATTTACACTGGCCATTGTGTTGGTCATTGATCAACTGTGAGCTCAAGACTTGTCTTATCTGATCAACAAACCTATATGATAGCCCCACCGACCTAGCTAACCAAAACATTGAGTAGACGTGGCACCTCAAGGAACACACAAACTTTGACTAAAATACTATTGTAATATTATTTCTTTCCGTGGACTAAATGAAGCCAGCTGGCTAAGGCCTAACTAAAGTTGTACGAAGCCTTTGGGCGTAGCCTAACACAACTAATATTGCACATTCGGTTAGGATTCAACCACTACACTCTCAAATCATCTATCAGATTCAATCCCAAACTGAACTTGCTCAATACGCAAGTATGCCATAGACGTAAGCATGAGGTCATATAATGTGATCGCTAGCTGGCAATGGGATGAATCCACGCAACCTTATCGCCGGTGAATGGAATCAAAAAATCTCAACGAGAAAAAAGTCCAGCTCACCAGTAAAGAGGAGGGTTGGGATTCACCCTTGATCATCGGAGGATGAAACGGAGAGGAAAGAGATGGTGCCAATTGTTCGCCATCAATTGATTTACTACCTGCACTAAGAACACATCCCCAATCTTTGCGATCCATTGAAAAACCATGCACCAAAATATTGTAAAGCAAATCAAAATATCCTAAAACACCCATCCACTGTCTATGATCCACGCCTACATTATATACACACACACATACATATATTTAAAAGAGCTAAATTTATATTTTTGTTGGTTCATGTAATAATGATGGATCTTAAGTTTTGTATTGTTTCTAATAAATGCAGATGTAAAACCTATTTTGGTTACAAATGTGGAGAAAAGATTAAAGGATACATTTGTTTCAATTGTGGTTACAAAGTCACAAAGGGAGATTTATTACAAGATTAAAGGATGTGTTTTTCACAATTGTTGTTAAAAGCCACACACAAGGGTAAAAGGGTATTTCAGTGGACATGTATGTACCTGTATGTTGCCTTCCCGAGTACAAGTTTTTTCTTTATTTTTGTTGGACAATTTATTTGAAATAGAATTGGGAATGGTGTAATATTATTGGTTTATTAAGCATTTGTTTTACAATTTTACAATAAGATTGCTTTCAATTTGTGAAATTAAATTACAATGATTGTTATTAATTGAATTTAGAAACAATAAAGCACTTTAATGGCATAAAAAATATTATTCTAAAAGTGATTCAGAACACATAAGAATTCATATATAATTTAATATTATCTATATCTATATCTATACTATTCTAAAAGTGTAGATAATTTCTTAACAATTTTGATTTATTTTTGTAGCGTATATACATTTAAACCACTTTAATAGAACTTTAATGGCATAAAAAATATTATTCTAAAAAGTGATTCAGAACACATAATGATTTATACATAATTTATTATTATAAACAAAAAACAAGAAAAAAAATAAAACAAACGCAAGGCACACATATATATATACCACATATATGTACTATTAATAGTATAGATAAGAATATATATAAATGTATATACAAGGGTGGATCCAGCCTTTCTGAATGGGGTGGACTAATTTTGGACTGGCTAACTTTGGACTTGGCTACCATTACTAATTTTTTTGATTTCTTCTTTTGGGCTGGGCTTAAAGTAGTATGGTTAAAAAAAAAATTGGGGTGGGCTGAAGCCCAACTTCGCCCACCCTTGGATCTGTGAGAATCATGAGATAATATTAATGGAAAAAAATATATTCATAACAAAAAAATTCAAGAATCAGTTTTAAATTTTATTAAAACTGTATTATTTTTATTTTGATACTTGAAATCTCCAACCAAGGTATTTCTTAACTCTCTTTTTTTTTTTTTTTTTTTCACTTTACATTAAATCCAATTTCATTAAAAAGTATTAGTGGACATTAATTACTTGAATTTCATTTCATTTTTGTAATGGTTGATAACTTTTAGGATTTTCAACCTAAAAAATTGTCATTAAAAGTAGACGACAAAACGTGTGTATAACCTCCTTGGAATTTTCAACCTTAAATTTCATTAAAAGCTTATTATTTTCTTGTTTAAT
Organism: Cornus florida; assembly: GCF_030987335.1. Taxonomy (NCBI): domain Eukaryota; kingdom Viridiplantae; phylum Streptophyta; class Magnoliopsida; order Cornales; family Cornaceae; genus Cornus; species Cornus florida. The sequence continues at coordinate 73,106,282 of NW_026775571.1, read as the reverse complement.
ACAAAACTTTTGTAACTCTTGAAATTTCCAACCATTAATAGTATATGACGTCTCTTAAAATTTTGAACAACAACATAAAGACCGGTCTATTATATAAATATAGAGGTAAAAATTACAAGATCAAGCTCCAATATTGAGAGAGCAGCAAGATTAGAGGTCAATAAGAGCATTACAAGTAGGGGATCACAAGAAGAAGTAGTATCAAGAAGCATTTTTCATTAATTAGCTTTGGTAGTGAGGATGAGAATTCATGTGGAACAAATCAGGAGCATCAATTAGTTTGGTTAAGTTATTTGCTTGTTTTGAATCCTCTACTCAATTTAACTCATACTGATGAACTCATATTAAATTGTTTTAATATTAGGCATATATATTGATGATTAAAAGGATTGTTAGGTTTCATTCAACAAAGTAACAAACTCATGTTAATCGAAGTACCTATTTGAATATGAGTATTTTGTTGTATTATTCCTTTGGATTACATGTACCCTTCTTCTTCTTCTTCTTCCCCCTTTTTTTTTTTTTTTCTTAATGAGGACTTGAGTTTCGCTATTCTTGTTATCCAGATCTTTCAATTGTTTTGGTTTTCATTTGATTTGCATTTGTCAATTCAATTTTTAAAATATTTTTGCTTAATTAATCTTCCTTGGTTTCGTTTCTTGGAAAATTTAGATGGTATTTATATGTCAACTTGTGTCTGTGAGTTTTGGATTACTATTTTTTTCTTTTTTCTTTCTCCAGTATATTTATTTTTTAAAAGTTAGTTCATCTCGAGAAACTTGAGTCTACGAAAGGAAAGTCTTAACAAAAGATGTTATAATGCTATAGAAAGAAGTTCTTTTTTACAATGCAAAATGCTGAAAGGTTATTCTTTTGTGCTTGATCCATGTGGATTACAAAATGATAATTATATATATATATATTTGATTAAAATCTATATTTTACAATATATCTTAATATACATATACATGGGTTTGAGTTTAAAACCCAATAAGTGAAATAAGATATCTTTTCGCTTGGCATGATGATCACTTAAAATATTTTAACGTAAAAATATATGAGAATTGCTCTACTAAGATATCGAGATAAATCTACATAGAATATATGATTATGGATGGAAGTGTGATAAAACTAAAAAAATATTTAATCCAAGTAACAAAAACGCAAATTAAAAATAGAAGCTCATTTGTGATATAGATGACATATGAAGATATATTTTCATATTCCTTATTTCACATTGAAAAGCATCAAATCAAATAATTACAGTTTATCAAGATTTTCTTAATCACATATCAAATAATTTTATTTATTTATTTATTATAATTTTATTAATTACTTGGATTTACATCATGTGCATTTGTACGTACTCTTTTGCTCGTTATTTTAAAAGTGAGCTCATTTCTTTATTTATTAATATATTTTTTTTTCATAAAAACTCTCATTAAAGCCTTAAAGTTGTAGAATCATTTCTTTATTTTTTAAATTTTTTTTCATAAAAAGTTTCATTAAAGCGCTTAAAATTGCAGAACCATTTGATATATACGGAGTATACTTTATTTCGTTCATTAATATACACAAATGCAATTATTAAGTACCTCATAGCTCCTATTTACACACCACGTGACCATAGTGGACCATATATTTTCAGTAATTTCTTAGAGAGTTAATACAATTTAAAACTAAATTTTCTTTATAAATAATTTTCTGTCTAATCTCAACGCTGGAGGGTTTCACTTCTGTTTCCGCAGATCAATTAATCTATTTTCTGTTGAATTTTTATTTATCAATCGATTGATTTTCTTCTTTTGGAATTTGTGGTTCACACTTCTCTGTTTAGGTATTGTGTGATTTGAAATTTATCAATTCTAATATGTTATGTTTTAGTTCTCCAGTGAGGTTGTTCAATTCTTGTTCTCTATGTACTCTCTCCTCTTTATCTCTATGTTTCTAGAAATTGGTTAATCCTATGATTGATATTGTTTTGATGCGTGATTTATTGGATATATATATATATATGGGATGGATTTTTGTTTCAGTTATTTGTTTGGAATTGTAATTTGAAACTAAATGTCCCTTATAAATAATTTTCTTTAATTTTAATTTTTAAAAAGGTTAATTGCATAAAACACCCCTATAGTATGTTTATAGTGCGTATCACATTCTTTATGTGTAAAAAACACCCATAAATAATTTGGTGTAAATAGGTTCCTCCTAACACATTTAATTTATAGTTTGATTAAATTTCCATTATATACACATTTTACATATTATTTAAAAATATATCATTTTATGAAATGACAAAAATAGTCATGTAATACACAAAGGGTTGTGACAAACACTGTAAATATATTATATGAGTGTTTTCTGCATTTTATAAACTATTATTGTTTTAAATCTTTTGATCTTAATATAGTTTTATCACGATTTGAATAGTATGATAATAATAAGCGATTGAACATCCATTTGTTGTTTTTTTTTTTTTTAAATAAAAATTGAATACTCATTTGTTGTTATGTAAAGAATTTTATATATATATATATTTGTGAAAATTTATTGTAAATTTTAAAGTTTAAAAAATGAAATGTATATTTAAATATAATGAATAAGTATCTTTAATTTAATTTTTTAATTATATATTTAATGAAAACTGATAAGTATATTAAAATTTAATTGGGAATATATTTTTTTCTTTTTTATAATTATAAAAGGAACAGAAGTTTTTATTCCATATGGCATATTGATATTGTACATTATTTTGACAATTGTGACAACAATATATATATATATATATATATAAAGAGAGAATCATGCATTGTTAGCGAAAATATATAGAGGGAATTTTTTTTTTTCAAAAAGGCAAGTGAAAATCTTTAAAAGTGGGTTACAGTATACATGGCACCATATATTATGAAAGATTATCAGCATACACAACCTTTGGAATAAAAAACGAATATTACAACATTATTTTATGTCACATTTTCGATTAAGGAGTGTTTTCACACCATTTTAAAATTATAGAAGTATTTTTAACAAACTTTACTGCGCAAATGTGTTTTATGAACTTGACCCATTTGAAAAAATGGGTTAGAATAAAATTTTAAATAAAATTAAAGAAAATGGGCCCAAGGGAAATTAGTTTGGGCCACTTTGGGCCGAACTAAAATGTCTCCGATTTCTTACATCGTTGGAATCCAAAACGCTTCTAGGTTTATATGCTTTGGAAGATTGAAATTGTTCAAAAACAGGATTTACACAAAAAAAAAAAAAAAAAAAAAAAAAACAACAACTAGGGTTTAGTAGAAGGAAACCAGAGAGAAGACAGTGTCCATTTTTTGAAGCGATTCATTTTTCTGTAAGGAGTAATTCGTGGTTTGATTCTATTTACTTGTTTTTGTTTCGTCTTCCGTACCCTAATTGTTCCTTTTACTTCGTATTCTTGCAGCGATGGCCGCAAATGAAGTGCTGAAAGACGAATCCGTGGATCTCTGCTGTGCGGTGGTATGTTCTTCGTGTCTTTTTTTGTCACACAATATTATTTATATATTCACGGGTGTTATTACTTATAAATAAATATTATGTATGCAGTGGAAAGAGAAATGCTCAAGATTGAATGAGCAACTTAAGGCTCTTTGGCAAGCTGTGAGCATTTATGAGCAACAACTTGAAAAATCTGAAGCTGAGAATCGCAATTTGAAGAAAGGTAAGAATGAATGTAATTATATTTGTTGTAAATTGTAGCCATTTTTTTAAGCAAGAGTTAAAATTAAACCCCTAAGCCTACTCTATTAAAGCTCCCGACTTGAATTTAACCACTGTTCCTAGTTCCTACTCTACCTTAATCTTGTCATTTTTATAGATTTTTTTAATTTTTTAATTTTTTTAGTTTTCTGTTTTAGAGTTTAACTAGCTAACATGTATTTGATGGGAAATAAGAAGTTGGTATGGAAGAGAAAAAAGAATGCGAAAATTGTAGGCAAGTACATGAAGAGGACCCCTAGAAGACATCATAATGGGATGACAAAGCAAAATGCAAATTATTTTTCTTAAGGGAAAAAAAAAATACGGAAATAGAATAATGCATTTAAGTAGAAGGGCTGGTCAAACAAAGTTCGAATAGTAGCCATTTCAGTCAGATGGTCCACCTCAGATTCATCATTCTAGGTTTCTCTTTGTGAGACTGTGTTAGTGCCTCGTTGAATCATGATTCTCCATTCAGAGGGTGAAATCTCCACTGTACTTGGGATGATCACTTGCTTGCAAACCACTATTGAGTTGATACTCAGTGACGGACCCAGAAAATTTGGTGAGGGGGGGCGAATTTTTAATTTGTGGGTACAAGATTATATGATGGGTTCATTTTTGTAATTTTAATGGGGTTTTTTTCATAAATTTTAAAAAATTTTAAGTATAAAATGAAAAAAAAAAATCAGTGGGGCAAATTATAATTATAGTGGTGGCATCTTCATAAATTATCAAAATTTGAAGTATAAAATGCTGAAAAAAAAGAATCCAGTGGGGGCGAATTGTAATTTTTGGGGGGGCATTTTCATAAATTTCAAAAAAATTAGGATATAAAATGAAAATATTAAAAATTCAGAGGCGGCATCCGCCCCCCCCTAGTCCCATGCTGGGTCCGTCCCTGTTGATACTTGATATCATTCTTCCCCAAAATGGAGAACCTCTATTTATAGCTTCCTGATGGTTCCATGGCAAACCTGGAAGATCTTCTTATATATATATATATATATATCATACATAATATATAGCTTGATATGAATTTGATAAGAATGCACATGCACTCAGATGGGTGTGCATCCCCAGGAAAGGCTTCTGCTGGAGTACCTCGTTGAGACCATTTATTTTTTGGTTGAATTTCACTTCAATGATTCAATCTAGACATGTTTGGCTTTTTATTTCAAGGTGCATGTTTGTGTTTCATTTTTTTTTCATATATAAACACACACACAGAAATATATTTATACAAATAGATGAATAAGTGAATAACATCATTGTTTTTTTTTATATTTCATTTACCAGTGACAGAAGAAGAAAGACTTCTGGCAGAAATTTTAACAGATGAGAAAGCAAAAGAATCGGCTATTCGAGTTTCTTTGGAGAATGAGATTTCTGCTCTGAAGTCTGAGATTCTTTTATTGCTGCAAAAAGCAGGCCCACAAGGTCAAGCTATGGAAAGGGAAATAATGCTTCTTGAAACGCATGTTTCAGAAGGGGAAACAGAAATAATTCAACTCAAGGAGGTTCTTGCTAAAGAGAGAACGAGGGCAGATTGAGAGGAAGAAAGCTGAGGCAGCGAAGAAGAAAGCTAATGAAGCACAGAAAAGTGTAAAAGAAGAGAAAAGTAGGGCTGATGAGGATAAGAGATTTGCCAATATCGAAAGAGAAAAGGCTGAGGAAAACAGACTTCGGTTGGAGACGTTAAATGGTGAAGCCGATGAAATGAGATCAAAATTGGTTCTGGAGACACGTAAGTCTGAAGAGGCAAGGAAGAAGCTTGAGGTAGAAAGACAAAAGACAATCAAAGAGAAAAAATGTGCAGATTTGGAGATGGCCAAGGCAGAAGAGCAAAGGAAGCTTGCAGAAATGAATAGGAAGATGGAAATGGATGAAAAATGTCATGCTGATAAGTTGTCTCAGCAGTTGGAAGAGCATAAACGAGAGATTGAGAAACTACAGAAGGAGATATATGAACGTGTATCCTCCAGAAAATTGGTTGAAGCTGCTGCTTGCTTACGTGATAAACAGACGAGTGTTGATACTGAAAAGGCAAGCAAAATGCTTGGGAAAGAAAGCAGATTGCAACTAGAGAGAAAAAACATGCGGGTTCAGAGATGAGCAACGCAGAAAAGCTGGGAAAGGTTGCAGAGGAGAATAGAAAGAAGGCCATGGAAGAAAAGCATCGTGCTGATCAGTTAGCTCTACAGTTAGAAGATAATGAAAGAAGGATAAAGGAACTGCAGAAGGAGATATTTGAATTTCAGTCTTCTAAAACATTGGTTGAGGCTCATGTCAAACCACCTGATAGAATTGTGAATGCTGAAACTGCTAAAAGGAAGCTGCTGAAAAAGCAATTGAGGTTTGAAAAGATGCAAGTAAAGCATGCCAAACAAGTGGCGAAACTGGAAATGGGTCGTAATAATATTCTACGACAAGAACTGAGCTGCTTAAAACAGGAATTAGTTCAATTTTCACTTCGCCTGGAGATACTAGATAAGAACTTCTTGCACAGTGATGAAGGCATAGATGATCTGGCAAAGGTTAGTCTCCCTTTTTCTTATTATTTTTTTAAAGCTCTTATGTATTTTTTCTGAATTGGAATATTATTGATTAGTTTGGTGTTTTGGTGATGGCATTTTTCTATGAAAAAAGAGCATACAGGTTTCTGATGTTTGTTATTGCAACCTATACTGGTTGATTTTTACTCAGAAGCAAGTTTTGCTGTAAGTACACTTTAACTTAGGTATTCTCCTGATGGCTGTTTTGTTTAATAACCCGGTGGGTGATAAAAGCCTGTTAGAGCTAACACTACTAGATTGCATCATAGATCATTTCTTTCTTCTTTATTTTTTTATTCTTAGTTGGTACTCACACACACATGCCTCCACGGAGGCTTGAACCCCTGACCTCCCTTTGGTAAGTAGGGGTCTGGTACCGCTGGCCTGTTGGTTAGATCATTTCTTATGTGTAATGCAAAGCATAGACAATCTCCTTAATGATTTGTTTGCTGAAAATTTTGTGTTATTTGCAGACTGGCAGCCTCTCTAATACGCAAAGCTTAAATTTGAAGAAATCTTTTGCTATAGAACCATGTCAGATGAAACATTGTGTTGAAAATGAGATTGTAAAGTCTAGTTGCAGAAAAGTAGATGCCTCTGTCAAGGAAACCGTAGAATGTGCTGCACCATTGCTCCCTATTTCTGGAGGGACCTGTAGTCAATCCATCTCAGGTACTGATTCTAAATTGGAGCCTCTGCTTAGAGGTTCTAACAAAAAATTCTTACAGAGTTCCGCCATAAATTCCAGCATGGCATCGTTTTCTGATAGGCCGTTGATGGGCTCACAGGAAAGATGGAGTTCTTCTCTCACTACATCAGCTAATTATTCTGAAGAGAAATCAAATTTACAGCCATCTATTTCCAGTATATCTGGTGACGTTATGGAGCTGAGGTTCAATGGAAATCTTGCAATGGTGTTTGAAAATAGTGTTGGAAGCCCCAGTAACGTAGATTCTGCTGGGAGGAAGGTTGGCCAAGGTAAGAAGAGAAAGATAATCCTTGATGCAGTTGAATCTGTTGAACATATGTATTCTGAGCCTAGAAGTTGCATCTGCAGAAAGAAGAGAAATGTTCTGTGTTGAAATGTATGTTAAATAGTCAAATGGATAGAGCCTTGGAAGAGGAAAGGTTCTTGGTAGCTAACCCACAAGGCAATTTATATGCTAAGGACATTTCTTACAAGAAGAGAAAGGCATCTTCTGGCAAGGAATTAAATATGCATTATTGGCATGAATCAGATGGGCAAAAGGATGGCACTGAAGATGGTAATATTTGTGCCGAAGCTTCCCCATGCTCCAATAAGTTAACAGGAGGTGCTCAGACATGCATGGATGGTATACTTGATAATGCTGAGAACAATCAGGAAATATGGGGAAATTTTGAGAATGTTGCTAATGGGGCCTATATGAAATTGCTCGACTAGGATGGTGCTGTTGACGAAGAATGTTACCGTGTAGCAACTGAAATTCCATTATCACCTACTCTTCCTGAAATTGAATTTAAAAGTAACGAGGCATTTGTAGTTGACAACTCTATGTGGTCAGTAGATGGCAGTTCGTATGGGGGATTTTCTAGTGAAAAGGACAATCTGGTGCCTTCTTGCGGCTTTGATGTCATCAATGTGGAGATTGATTCCAATAAGTTCAAATCTAATGGTACCTGTGGGACTTCTCCCTTATTGCATATGAGTGATGGTTTCGATAAGTCTTTTGAGGGCTCAGAGAATTGTGATAATTGTAAACATAACATTGTGTATGTGGGCGATGCTTCTGTTTGCCAGATTTGGGACTCAGGTGCTGAGTTGGGGATGTCAAATGCAACTATGTCTGAAAATAAGGAGCCAAAGATTTCACATGAAAGTGAACTTAGATTTGCAAGTGATAATCTTCCCAAATTTTATGTTGTGGTTTCAGATATCAAGGACAGATGCAGCATTTCTAGGATATTTTGTGCCACCAGAACGTGTATGGTTCAGTGCTTTATGGTATCACAGTCAGCTCAGGTGGTGCAAAAGATTTTGTCTGCTCTTCTTGAGATTAAAGATCTTTTACCCAGGTAGGTGATTCATTCAAATTCTAGTAGGTAAACCAGTTATCTTGTGGAGTTATTATCTATTTTGTAGACTTCAGTGCTATCGTGACTGTTACTTGATATTGATTTTCTACTGTGGTTGTTAGTTGGTGAAACAATTACCATATAAATATTGTGCTCTAGGGGATGATGGTAGTAGGTGCTAATTGATTTTGTTTCTTTATTGGTTTTGTTTTCTGTTAATCGTTTCCAGGGAGAAGGTTTGTGTTTTCTTTTCACTGCTTTTGAACAATTTCTCTGGGATTGCTTTGGGGAACCTTGGAAACTTCCTAAAGAGTGGTGCTGTCCACTTCTTAGATTCTTTTGCTGAAGAAATTAGTGCAGGTTTGTTCGGTTATTGGATGATTGTTAATTTTTGTAATATTTTATCCGGATAATTAATCTTTCATTATTTTCACTTGAATTTATAATGCTCTCGATGTGTAGTGATGTCTGATGTGGAGAAAAGAAGCATGTTTGCAGAATTATGCCACTTGGATGATCTGCTTACACTCATTGAGGATTTTCTTATAGATCAAAAAGTTCTTGTGTATAGTGATGTGGATTCTGATTTATCAGTTGTTTGTAATTCAAAAGTCAGCATCCTTCTGAATGGTACGGATATAGTCTTGTCCTCTGAAACAGCTTCGACTCACCAGTTGGTTGCTGGGGGCATTGTATTAGCATCAATATGTGCAGCAGTTGACCACATGGGTTTTATATGTGAGGCTTCATACAACATTTTGAGGATGCAGAAGTTTGATGCTTCGTTGATGCTGACTGTTCTTCATGTTTTTGCTCATATCTGTGGATCTAAGTATTTTAGTCTTGACAACTACAGTTTATTAATGACTGTGTTGAAATCTTTAGTTATGTTTTTTGAGAGAGCAACTTTACCGAGTGATTCTGCTTGCGGTCTTCCATCTCTTACGGAGGTCCGGGCTGGATTTCCTTCTTGTACCAAATGCCCTTTTTCCAAGGGTGCAGTTTCCATGGATACTGTTGTTTCACTGCTCTTGGAAAAGTTTCAGAACTTCACCTTTTCCGGTTCCATGCATCAAGATCTGATGCAATCAGTCAAATTTTCAAAATCTGAAGCCATTTCCATCGAGGAGAAAGCTGGACAAAATTCAGGTCATGAAGAAGTCCATTCTGACCTTTATATGAACTGCAACTTATGCTGTTGTCTAAATAAATCTGGGTTGCTCACTACTCAATCAATTCTGTCCTTGGTGAGACTTTGTGCCACTTGAGTGATATCCTGTCCCTAGTTGAGCTGGTATCATGCAAGATGGTACGAGTTTAAACTTTTCTGGGTGTACATTATGCTTTGTCATGTTTCATTCTGATTATCAGTTGTTATGTTGGGTAAGTGTGCATTGGATGATGCCTTTTCTGACTTGATTTGGCGGCCCTGTAATCAGGGTGTTATTTTCCAATGAAATTTTCCCGAAATTGGATTTTATTTTTAAATTCTAATTTTCCTGGGAATTTTTTAATTTTTTTGGTGTTCCTGGTTTTAAAACATTCAGTTGGGTTTTGAGTCTCACAGGGAAAGCAAGGTGAAAAATGAAATGCTTGGTAGCTGTAACTTGTAAGTTAATTAAAATGATTTATTTTCACTTCAAGGAAAAATATATTTAACGTATGGCAAAATATCTGTTATAATGGGTCATTAGGTGGAGAATTAATATAGGATCAATCCTCATATTACAATTTGGCCTTTTCACAAGTATTATTTTCAATAGCAACTGCAACTCTTTAATTTGGTTTTTATTTTCATTTCGTGTTCTTGTACAACGTATTCTAGGAGAATTATTCTGACCTATTACCTACTTTTTTCTATTTCTTGCCATGCAGAGCTGGGATTGGACATGCAACAACATCGTTTCGCCGCTGTTAAAAAAGTTGGAATCATGCATCCCAGAAAATTATTCAGCTGCTATTTTAATTCTTCTTGGTCATCTGGGAAGGTAAAAAATTTGTTATTGCTTTATTGAAATTTAATAAATGAATGATATTGTTTGTCCCGAAATAATTTATCATCTTCTTCACAAATTAATTATGTTATTGCTTTATTGCAATATAAGCAATGAATGATATTGTTTGGAACATATTATTGTTATCTGCTTAAGGAACATGGTCAACTTGGCATTCTGGTTTGGGGCTGATATATGTTCCTGAAATAATTTATTCTCTCCTTCACAAATTTTTATTATTATTAATATTTTTTTTTTTTTTTGGGGGAATTCCAACTTTTTAAGGGGATATGCATTTAATACATTGTCTCTTTCCAATTCCAAGTTAATATTATTGATGTGGGGAAGTTTTCAGAACCTAAGCATAATTTAGTAAAATTATTTGTGCATTAATTATTAAAAAGGAAAACTGTGAAGAGCACTCATTTGGTGATGGGTTGGTAATGGTTCTATGTACTTTGTTATTATGGCTTATTTAGGATTTTTCCCACTAAATGTGATTGATCATATGCGGGATTCATTTACTAAGGTGATTGATAAAAAAAATATAGAGCACACTGAAAAAGGACCTGCTCAGTGTATTTGTTTACTTATGAAAAGCATATGATGTGGTCCTGAGCGATGTAAGAATGTGTGTATCAACTAGATATAGATGATTTAAATCAAGAACACATGTTGTGGAGATGTAACTAGTTGAGAACTGTGGGAGGAGAGAATCAGTGAAATTTCTAATAATAGTAGGCTTGCATCAAGAATCTGAGTTGAGTATTTACGCTTTTGGATTACGTAATGATGGGCTTAGTAGGCATGTTGTTGTTGTGTATGTTGTTAGCTGGTGACAGTTTTAATTGGTGAATCTAGTGGGTCTGGGAAATTCATTTTGGCATGTACAGTATAGTCCAACTTATGCAACAACATAGAAGAGTGATTTGGTCCAAGCCGAAGGTGCCAAAAAAGGACATGTGGAAGGCCAAAAAGATCATTGATAAGGTTCTGAGAAATGACATGACTATTTTTTATTTAATCAAGATTACGCCTTTACAAAAGTCAATTGGAGATGGCGTATCCATGCAACTGACCTAAATAGTTAGGATTAATGCTTGTTGAGCTGAGCGATAGTGGGGCTTATGTATTAGGAAAGTTGGGTGGCTGTGAGGTGTCGATATAAAGAATCGTAATTACTTGCTTTTGACAAAGGAGAATTAAATCCAATCCTCCATGTCAAAAAAAAATCCAGAATTAAATCCAATCCTCCTTGTCAAAAAAAGATCCAATTATTAGTAGACTAATTACCCTCATGGCGGTTTGGGTGGATGATTATCCACCCAAGTAACAAAATAGCTTCTTGTTTCAATTTTTTTTATACTTTTCCTATAACACCCCTTTCGGGTGGTGGTTCTATTTGGTATCTAAGCATCTTCCTTGTGACTGCAACAGTTTGGGCGGGGTGGTGTTCTCAATACTTAGGAACTTTCTGAAGATCAAAGTCGCTACATGGCTAAGTGATACAAGAAAATGACAAATTTAGGAAGATTTTAGCAAGCTTATCAAATTTGTAATATATTTATAGTCTAGTACTGTGTATGTGTCCCACCTAGGTGGGCTTTTAGGAGGTGAAAACTAGAGAGAGACCTGACATTTGGCTTAATTTCTGTGATGTTGTGGCCCAAATTTGGTGCCAGGTCGCATTTCAGCCCACTTTTGACCTGTTGGATGAGCTTTGTGTGGGCCCAAGCCCTTCAAAGCTTTGGTGGTTCGGGGGGCTTGCCCCGAGGGAATTTTTTACCCGTTTTTGCTTGTGGTTTATGGACCCTAATTAGTAATCTCTTGTAGTCCGATTTATGAGGGCGTTTAGGGTTTGGAGTGGATAGAGCAAGAGACATTGAAAATCGTGTAGAAAGAGAGTGAGGGGCTGAAACTTGTAATCTCCAATATTACACAGTGAAGACTTTCGCCGGATCTCCACCATGGACATAGGTTTTGCAGAACCACGTATAAATCGTTGTGTTCTTAGTGTGTGGTGTGTTTACTTTTCTATCATGTTTCGTGATTGTTGCTTGGGTTTGCTGCTTTTGTCATAACAATTTTGTACAAAGTGGCTACTTTAAGACTTATTATATACACATCCTCATGTTTATCACCTATCAGGCAATGCTGGAATTATTTGGTTGAGATTCATGGCTTTATACCCAATGTTCCATATTTCAAAGTGAGATGCCAAAAAATAAATAAATAAAAGGGAAAAAGGAAAACAAAAAAAATTAATTGGATTGTTACGTGGGCAAGATTCAGTTGAGATCTAAGTCCTGTTTAATATAAAGACCAATAAATAAATAGGGAGTAATTTTGGAAGATGATCCCACTGCCCATATTGTTGTTAGGTTTAAGAATTACCACACGGATGCATCTGAGGCAGCCAGGAAGGACATGTTGACTTATATTTGATGAAACCATTGTCTTAGAGATGCTGTGGTCCTTGTTACTCAGTTGAATCCCGTCACTTTCAATGAACAAGGTGGGGGGCTCAACTCTGATAGAGGTAGTCCATTGGAAAAGAATGTATTTTATCTATGTGGTACTAAATGGAGGAAAATATAGTAAGATTGAGCGAGTTTAGCTGCACTTAAATGGTCTAGGCTAAGCTTACAATTTTTTGATGTTCTATCTGTTTAGCCTTGTCATTTTTACATATTCCTCTCACTCGCTATCATTTGCTCTATATCTTGCAGATGTAAACATAATTATGTATTTTCTTTGCAGGCTTGGAGTTGATGCTAATGGATATGATGACATTGGAGTTGGAAACTTGAGCTCTTGGTTGTCTTCGTTTTTTATGTCAGAACTCTACAAGAAAATTGGGTCTTTCTATCCGAATTGCTGCCATAACTGCTTTACTCGGGCTTCTTCCTGTCAAATTTGAAGACCTCGTTAAGAGTAATATCGAGTTTCCAGCAACTGTCAGTAAATCTCTTCCTGTTGATTGTATAAGGGAGTGGTTTTCTTTATTGAGCAATGAGCAACAGTCCTTGTTATTTGGCATTCTTCAATCTGCCGGCATGACCTATTGTGGAACTGGATAGTTTACTATGATGTGTGCTCTGGCCCAAGTTTGAATGGGACACTTCATTCCATAAAGCCCGCCCAATTGCCACCCCACTGTACATGCCATCATCCCATTGATCTCCGCCTTGGCCACCGAATGGCACAACATCTCACCAGTCCGGTAGCATGCACCGATTGAATCAAGACAATAACCGGACCTTCTGTATTGTTAGCAGCTGGTGAGGGGTCAAACATGAAATATTTCCCTATTTCAGTGCCGAAAGGTTCCATATGATTTTTTACTACTGCTATGAAATGTGAGTGATCGACAAGAGGCTTCCACGGAATCCTAGAATTTTGCCATTTATGAATGGAAATTTGAAGTATTTTCCCTTTTCTGTTCCAAATGGTCCATATATATATGTTGTTATATTGCTTTCAAATGTGAGAGATTGAACAGAGTGAACCGCAGAATCTGAACATTAGTAGTCCCAGATTTTTTTTTTTTTTTTTGACAAGTCAATAGTAGCCCCAGATTGAAAGTACATTCTATATATTTTCCCATGGATCTCTTCCGTGATCTCCAAAGGGACCCAACTTTTTGCATGGGAAAACTATATTGAAGGTATATATGTGTGCGCGAGCAGTGATCTCTTGTTTATCGTGGAGGAAGAAAATTATTTTGCAAAAAGATAAAAATAGAAATCTTGAAATCACGTCTATTAGATTTTTGTTTTCTTTGAAAAAAATAATAATTAAGGTCAGAAAATTGCATTTATGACTTAATATTAAAGTTGACATTTTTTATTTATTTGTTTAAATGTGAAAAAGAAATTAAAAATTACACTATTGACATACAAAACATTGACTCAAAAATAATAAAAATAAATCACAATTTTAATTCCCTAAATGCATGCTATTTAAAAATTAAAAATTTAATCTATTTTTCTCTTACCTTTTTGTCACAAATTGTCTCCTCTTCCATATTAATTTTGTTTTTGCCTTTTTTTTTTTTTTTTTTTTTTCAAATACAGATCTAGTCCAAGCCCATATAGAACAAAACTTACCAGACCCAATCCCAACCCATTGAACTGTTTCCAGACCAATATAGATCTAGTCCAAGCCCACATGGAACAAAACTTACCATACCCAATCCCAACCCGTTGAACTGTTTACAGACCAATATAGATCTAGTCCAAGCCCATATATAACAAAACTACCCGACCCAATTCCAACCCATTGAACTGTTTCCAGACCAATTTAGATATATTCCAAGTCCATATAGAACAAAACTTACCAGACCCAATTCCAACCCCTGAATTGTTTCCAGAGAAATTTAGATATATTCCAAGTCCATGTAGAACAAAACTTACCAGACCCAATTCCAACCCCTGAATTGTTTCCAGATCTATTTACATCTAGTCCAAGCCTATATAGAACAAAACTGACCAGACCCAATCCCAACCTTATGGGTAAGGCCTCCATTGAACTTTTTCTAGACCAAACTAGATCTAGTCGAAGCCCATATAGAACAAAATTTTCAACCCATAGAACTTTTCTCTAGATGGATTGGGCCAACCCAAATTTTTAAGCTCAAAACAATATGATACAGGAAAGATTATTATGTGCACAGAATCAAAAGGTAATTCAAAACCTCTCTCTCTCTCTCTCTCTCTCTCTCTCTCTATATATATATATATATATATATATACTCTATTTTTGTCAAACCAAAAGATTATTATAAAAAAGAAATATCCAAGTTTAACTATAAAGTTTTTATCTTTTAATAGACAATGACATTTATATTTAGTGCGGATGATAGTGTAATATGAGAGGGTTATAAAAGACTAATATGTTTTTTCTTTTCCTTAAAAAAATTATTTATGATTATAAGATTACAAAAACTTAAAAGTCTATAAGAAAAATTATTAGATAGTATTTAGACCATTTACTCTTGCCAGTTTAAATCCAAGCTCTCCGGTTGAAAAAAGTGAACACACACAAGTAAATACGCCATACTATATTATAAAGTGATTGAACTAGATTATCAAGTTATGGATGTTCAATGATCATCTAATAATTTCTACAAGGGAATAACATTTTCTTTTTGTACCAATTTGGAATGGTTTTTTAAATGATGATTTAAATATGAAAAATGATATGTAGTCCAATTAATCTGACTGTTTAATGTGAGTGAATGTTGACATAATGATGATATCTACTAACTGTACAAGAGGGGACAGTCTTAAACAACAATAATTTGCCTGGCTGTCAAACATCAAGTGATTGATGCAATTTAATCTATTTTTCTCTTATTACTTTGGCAATGACGACTTTAGAATTAAGTGATTGATGCAATTTTTTAACAATTTTTTTTTTTTTCAAAGAAAACAAAAATTCTGTTTAATGGTGAGATGTGATTTTTAGAGAACTATTATTATTATTTTTATTTTTATTTTTATTTTTGTATTTACTTTTTATTGTTGTAATTAGTGATATTAGTAAGAATTAAATTTGAAAACTAAAAATAGTGACTGTGAATTTGTATTAAAAAGAAAGTATACAGAAGAGTTTAGAACATGACTATTAAATTTAATATAATGGTTGTTTATAGAAGGTAGGGAAGAATTTTTTTGATGTTTGTTTGCATCTTGCATGGAAGCTAACCTTTGCCTTTACTTTGTTTTCTCTTCCTCTTCATACTATCACGCAATACTCTCTCTCTCCTCTTCATACTATCACGCAATACTCTCTCTCTCTCTCTCTCTCTCTCTCTCAAAGTCTCACAGTCACTTTCCACCTCACTCACCTAACTTAATCAAACACTTAAAAAACCTTCACTCACGAAATAATCCATCTCTGGATCACACATTGAGAACCACTCGTCTAATCTTTCTTCACCCTTTCGTGCAATCCATTTGTTCTCTCTATAAAAGGAACCCACCCACACACTCATCACTTCAAAAACACACACACTTCCTCCATTAATTCTAAGCAGGAATTCTCTCTTCAATTCAAACCCCCCATTTTACCACCATTAACTTGGTGACATTATTAACAGGCAAGGTGTCCTTCATGAGTTCGTGCTCGTGTCCATTGCCACAAAATCAGGCAGGGACGACTTCAGCTACGGGCAACCACTTGGGTGTCGAATTCGCAGAAGCCCATTCTTGTTGCCCAAGTCCACCCTGTTTTGGTGCATGTCCACAACCAAACACGCACAACAGTGGAGACATCAGGTATGCCTCTATCAGAATGTGAACTTTTCCATGGCAAGATGTCCTTCCGTCAATAGTGCTGTCGTTTCCTGGAATGGCACACCAGCTGCAATGGTCTCCGAGATCACATCCATCAATGATTGGAGGCAAACAGGTGGCTCGATCACCTATAGAAACATTTACAAAAATAGAGCGTAAAGGGGAACGACTTCCCCCAACGACTCCAACTACTTTTGAATTTAAATATGCAAACCTAGCTATCGAGTGCTCTAAGTCGGCACTAAAGTTGAAGATGAATGAATCATCATGGCAGGCTTTGCCTATGAAAGCAGTATGGTTGAGACCAAAGTCACACAAATATTCCTTTTCAATGGTTGTTGCTCTCATGCTCTCTTTACCACGTAGAACACTAAAGTTGGAGACGAATGAATCATCATTACGGATGATCATTTTAGTGGCCGGCTTCGCCTATGCAAGTAATATGGTTGAAACTTAAGTCACACAATCCGTCTCAATGGGTGCCGCTCTCACGTTCCGAGTGCGCTCTTTTTTTCACTTTGTGTGACTTAGATTCTACCGCTTTCGCTCTTTGCTTTCGCTCCCACCCTGTGTAACTTAGGTTAATTAAGGCAACCATAATAAACGCTAGGAATATTTGCATATTGACTGAAGAGATGGGGATGCAGAGTTGGAATGAACGGTAAAACAATGTTTCTTAGGTTGTCAATGCTGATTATACGATTTACCACAAACTTTGCATGAGCATGTTAGCTATGCTGCAGCTGAACAATACCTTTTAAGCTTGTTCACCATACTTCGTAATTATACAACATTGAAAGATTACTAACTCAGTCCAGTAATTCATCTCACCATGCACCATGCTCCTTCAGAATGTATTTGGAATTGCAGTCAGACCTGCCAACGGATGTAACATAGGTGCTACGAATTTGAATATCGGAATGTGTGTGTATATATATATATATATATATATATATGGAAAAAAATACCATAGAGTGGGCCGGGCCAGGACAGGGTCACAGGGGCATCCACTGGCTCGACCGTTGTATATAATAACCTAGAGAACCATTACCTGGCTAAGAAACCCTAGAAGCCATGGGAAACATCCAGCAAAAAGTGAGAGCAAATAAGGATGAAAAGAAGAATGAAAAATTGTTTATGGAGCTTGCCAAGGAGAAAATGTGGGTCAGATGTCCTGGATGTAAATCCTACGTTGACCGTCTTACGCCATTCACCAATGTTACTTGCAGGTTCTCTCTACCTCTCTCTATATATTATATATATACACACACAGACATATAAGTTGTAATTAGGCCAGCATGACACTTGAGGCTAGGAGAAGTGCCATGATTTTATTTCCCCGGGTAGATGTACCTTTTTTTTATATATAAAATAATACAAAATAATACGGAAATTAAAGAGTATTAGAAAGATAAATACTTAAATAATAAATGATCAAAATAAGATTGATAATAGTTTCATTATATACCATCACAACTGTCTTAGACCGATCTTTATATTTTGAATTTACACATACTGAGCTAATAAAATTGCAATACTAAATTTAAATAAGAAGAAAAAAAATGTTACATACATGATATCTTATCTTGTGCTCTCAAGATTATCTCAGGAGATACGTATTGAATTGTAGTCCCTTGTTGGGCAGTGATTTGTTTATCAATGGGAATATATATATATATATAAAAGTATACATAACGTTCCACACCCAAGCCTACCTTGGCTCCGCGCCCTACATGCCGCACACGAAAATAGGATCCTCTCAAGGATTATGGATAATTGTTACAAGTCCCACATGTATGGGATTCGATACGAGTATATATAAGTCGGGTGTTAGTCTCACTTAATAATTTGGTCAGATTGTAAAGCATGACCCATATATATATAAGTATACATCACGTTCCACTCCCTTGCCTACCTTGGCTCCGTGCCTTGCATGCCACACATGAAAATAGGATCCTCTCATGGATTATGGTTGGTTGTTACAAGTTCCACATTAATGGGATTTGAAATAGGTATATGTGGATTGGGTGTTAATCCCACTTAACAGCTTTGATCAAATCGTAAAGCACGGTCCCCTTACGATTGGTTAGAGTAAGACACAGTCCTTAATCTGGTGTCACGTCCCTTATTAATAGCATAAAAGAGTCCCATTTAAGGATCTTGGTGTTGAGACTAGACTCAGTTCTCGATCACAACGAGAATTTTGTAAGTTCGAATGGAAGAAAATGTTAAAAATCCCACATCGAATCCAAATAAGATTTAAAATTGATATACACACACATATATATATATATATATTTGGTTAAAAGGGTAAGCATTAATAAAAGGGTATATATTCATTTGCTTTGTTGTGCTGCATACCTCAAACTATAAAAGAGCAGAGAGAGAACTTAAATTCATGTCCAATAAATGCTGATTATCAATAAGCGCTATTTCACATGATGTGATATTTTCTTCTTTTGTATATATTTTTTTCGCGTAAATTTAATATGTCATAATAGATTTACACAAAAAATTTAAATTATTTATTTTTAGCTCTAGTTGTTTTATACTTTTTGTATAAAAATATATCCCCTTATAACAACCAACGTCATATCTAGACCCCACATAATTTTTACAAACCTATTTAATGAGTTGATTTGTTAATGGAATGAGAAAGAGAGAGGAGAAACGAAATATACTAATGTGGCTATGTAAAAAGATTGTATAAAATACACAATAATTTTATACATTGGTGATGTGGTCGTTTATCTATAAAATAAAAAAAATTAAAAAAATAAAAAAATAAAAAAAAAAAAAAGTATACATCATATGTAAGAGTATATTTTATACAAAAGAGTATTTTAACACACTGCTGGAGATGCTCTAAGCGTGCACGGGCATGTAAATATATTTAAAAGAGGTAAATTTAATTTTTTGTTGGTTCATATAATGATGGATCTTAATATTTGTATTGTTTAATAAATGCAGATGTGGAACGTGTTTTTTTTACTACTGTGAAAGAAAGATTCAAAGGAAGATTCCATTTTTTACTACTGTGAAAGAAATATTCAAAGGAAGATTCCATCTTTCACTCGACTAGGCTTGATTGTGTGTTGCCTTCCCTAGTACAAGTTCGTTCTTTATTTTTGTTTCCAAAATATGAAAGACATTAGACAAATTGGGTGTAAATATCATTGGTATATTAAGCAATTTTTTATTTATTTTTTTTTTTTTAATTGTACAATAAGGTTGCTTTCCATTTGTGAAATTAAATTATAATGATTGTTATTAATTGAATTTAGAAATGATAATGAATATACACATACTGTGTGAGTTGCATCATGCGGAATATATGGGGAAGTTTTCACGCGGTCTAACTGTATAACCTAAAGAAAAACAGAAACTAACAGTTGTGCTTGCACATTTCACTTTTCTTTGTTTTCTCTTCCTCTTCGTACTCGCGCAATACTCTCTCTCTCTCACAGTCACACTTTGCACCTCAGTCACCTAACCTAATCACACAATTACAAAACCTTCACTCACGAAATAATCCATCTCTCACACATTCAGAACCACTCATCTAATCTTTCTGCACCCTCTACCTCATCTTTCGTGCAATCCATTTGTTCTCTCTATAAAAGGAACCCACCCACACACTCATCACCTCAAAAACACACACTTCCTCCATTAATTCTAAGCAAGAATTCTCTTGAGCTTCAATTCAAACCCCCCATTTTACCACCATTAACTTGGTGACATTATTAATAGGCAAGGTGTCCTCCATGATTTCGTGCTCGTGTACATTGCCACAACATCAGGCAGGAACGACTTTAGCAAACACTTGGGTGTCGAATTCGCCTCCCATTCTTATTGTCTAAGGCCACCCTGTTTTGGTGTCCACAACCAAACACGCACAACAGTGGAGACATCAAGTATGCCTCTATCAGAATGTGAACTTTTCCGCAGCAAGGTGTCCTTCCCTCGATAGTGCTGCTGTTTCCTGGAATGGCACACAAGGTCTCCAAGATCACGTCATCCATCCATGATTGGAGGCAAAGAGGTGGCTCACCTATAGAAACGTTTACAAAAATGGCACACCAGCTGCCATGGTCTCCGAGATCACATCAATTGGTGGAACCCTCCACCACAATGCCAAGGAGAGGATAAGCGAGTGCTGTGCAGCTCGGAGCCTGAGCTCGGCTTCCCTTATTATTTGGTCTTTTGGTAGGTATCACCAAAAGGCGAAGAGGAGCCTCCAGCGTTCGCCGAGCAGGTGGCTCACCAATAGAAATATTTACAAAAATTACAAAAATTAGTGTGATGGGAACGACTCCAACTAGTTTTGGATTTATTGAGATGAACGGTAAAACAATGTTTCTTAGGGCATTCTTTCACAACCATCGAACCAAATCTATTCCATTCATATATAGAAATGGGTGGTAACACACACCATTTCAATCAGTCAAAATCCCTAATAAGCTGCTAACTAGTCGTGATAGATTCATGTGAGTATGGTTCACAATAAAAAAACGGGTTCACAATCAAAAACAAGGAAGGGCTAAAGGAGATTTTTCAGAGGTCTAAAATCACAACTCAAAATAAAGCTGATAAAAATAACTAGACTTCTTCGCATTTTCATTTTTTTTCTGTCCTTATTACTTCTCTTTGCTACCATCTTCTCACATCTCTCTCTTCCAAGACACGCCTAAGCGATCTATCATGTTAAACAAACAATGATTGAAGTTATTGTTAGCAAGGTTGAGTTGAGTCTCTGAAGATGAACAAGGCAGAAGAGGGTACTGTTGGTGTTGATAAAACCGGAGAGACAGCTACTAATGAGGTCAAGTCCAATAACACGGCCAGTGTCATCATCACAAGTGACACCATTGCATGAGACACTGTTATCACCAAGGGTTTGAACACATAGTTCAATGTCATCATGAGACACTGTTATGGTCTCGTAAACATAAATCTTGGACAATTACCTCCTTCAACACCATGCCACATTTCACCTCCACAGATCACTTCACAAAATATAAATCTTCAAATATCCTCCAAAACTATTCCAATTTGCAACCATAACAAAAACCCAAAAATAATATATATATATATATATATATAGAAACCAAAACAAATATAAACCAAACCACACATTGTATATATACCAAACACGACATGATTTTATTCAATTCTTTCATTTATTCAATTCTGAAAGGAGAGTTCTTAGAACCCAAAAGCGGTAAGAAACTATAGAACATTTAGAAACTATTTACTTACTAAAGAAACCACATATTTCAATGTCTTGGAACCATAAGAAGCAGAACCACAAGCCAATAACTAAAATGCAGGGATTTCAGAAATCACCACCACGGAGACGAAGGACAAGGTGAAGGTTTGACTCCTTCTGTATGTTGTAATCAGCAAGGGTTCGCCCATCCTCGAGCTGCTTACCAGCAAAGATCAACCTCTGCTGATCGGGAGGAATTCCTTCCTTGTCTTGGATCTTAGCTTTCACGTTGTCGATTGTGTCTGAGCTCTCGACCTCGAGCGTGATGGTCTTGCCAGTTAGGGTTTTGACGAAGATCTGCATCTGCAATTAGAAAAAAGAACAAAAAATATATAACGATTATACAACCTGAACTGTGTAGTTGAGGAATTGCAAACAAAAAACAAGAATTGAACGAATTCTCTACCTTGAGGAGAGGGAGGGGGTTGTTTGCTTTTGAAGAAGACGAAGAGAGAAATTTATTGAATCGAACGAGAGAACAAGCAAAGAATGAAGAGCAATGTATTGGCGATGTGTACTTATAGATGAGAGGGACACATCCGGAAATAAGGAGAAGTTCGCAGTCAAATTAGCTAGAATTATCTGGAAGCTTCTGGACGATTCTCTTGTTTGATTGAGAGCTGACGTGAAACCATTCTCAGTATAAACTTGTTTTATAAAAGGGTTTCCTAATTAAGTAGGATTGCATCCCAAGTTTAATCAGAAAAAAAAATCCTTGCGATTTACTCTCTCATTATATTGGTCCGCGAAGGATAAAAATGTTAAATTCATATTTACTAAATTCTTAATATACATCGACATATTTACTAAATTTTTATTACTATTTAATGAATTGACTTTTAACTCATGAATCCCAATTGGTTAAAATTTGAATATTTTTTTAAAAAATAATTATAAAAAATAAAAATTGTAAAAAAAAAAAAGAAAGAAAGAACCCAAGAAAGTGACCACAAAAAAAATAACTATAGAAAACAGATGCAGATATATATATATTTGCTAACTTTGTACTGATGGCCTTGATTTCCTTAGCGCATATTTGTGTATATATAAGGAGAGAGGTGAAAAAGAGAAAAAAAGGGGAAGAACATGGAATCGTATTAGCAAGGATTAAAAAAAAAAGCTACTTCTTTTTCTTTTTCCTTTTTTTTTTTCAATCCTTCTTTTTAAAATTTAAGTTAGGAAGTAAGATTTAGTTCCAAGAATTAAAGTTATTCAATTCTATCGAATTCTACTCAACTAGAGTTGGAAATTTTCGATTTGGAGAAGTTTTGAGAATCAATTGATATACTAAAAATCCTTTCCATTTGGATAAGTTTTGAGAATCGACTGGTATATAAAGTAGGATTGCATGCCAAGTTTAATCAGAAAAAAATCATTTTGATTTACTCTCTCATTGGATTGGTCCAGTGAGGGATAAAAATGTTAAATTCATACTGACTAAATTTTTAATATATACCAATATATTTATTGAATTTTTATTATTATTTAATGAATTGACTTTCAACTTATGGGTCCCAGTTAGTTAAAATTTAAATATCCTTTAAAAAAATAATAATAAAGAATAAAAATCCTAAAAAATAAATTAAAAAAAAAAACCCAAGAAACCCAAAAGAGAAGAATAAGTATAGAAAAAAGATGTATATATATATATATATATATATACACACACACACATACATACATATATATATTATATATTTCCTAATTTTGTACTGATTGCCTTGATTTCCTTGGCGCATATTTGTGTATATATAAGGAGAGAGGTGGAAAAGGAAAAAATAAAAAATAAAAAAGGGGAAGAACATGGAATCGTATTAGCAAGAATGAAAGTTGTTCAATTCGATGGAATCCTACTAAACTAGAGTTAGAAATTTTCGATTTGGAGGATATACTAACCCAAATAACCCATAATTATATGATTTGTTCTTCCTTATAATTTTATTTGAGTAGTATATTCTGTATACATATTTTATTTTTTGTTGCATTGTTTTAAAGTGAGTTTATTTTGTATTTTAATTTTAATCGAAAGGTAAAGTTAAATTGTATAATAATATACTCTGTATAATATATTATATAAAGTATAATACTTACCAGAGAAAGTAACTGAAGATGATTTTTTTTTTTTTTTTTTCCAATTTAATCCGATTAAATCTGAACCTAAACCTAATTGGATCTTTGAATGATTTTGGAACTATAAATAGAATGATTTCTCTATATATAGGTTTGCCACAAAATTTACAATTATATATAGTAAAAGTAGTTGACATTAGCACTCTATTATTTTATTCTCTAGAAATGAAATGAGGATAATAATAATAATAATACTAATAATAATAATAATAATAATAAGTAGGAGGAGGACTCTTTAAATCTAGAAATTTTGCTCTTGCAATTATTTAAAATTAATTAATGATACTTTTTCTTTTTATTGAAAAGTTGAACTATTTTAGTTAGGCTATCGGAATAAAAAATTACTTGATAAGTATATTGAATCAAATAATTTAAGAGAATTACTTGCTTTACAATATGAGTCTTCCCTCTTAAATTGAATTAAGAGACTTACTTGATTTACTGTATGAGTCTTCCCTCTTAAATTGAATTAAGATACTTACTTGATTTACTATATGAGTCTTCATTCCTTTCTAACTGGTGTATATATTCATAATTTTCATGTACTATTACGGTAAAAGAAAATTAGGCAATAATGCTTTATTTAGGATTATTATTATTATTATTATTATTTTATTTTTTTATTTTTTCTTCGTATCTTCTCAAAAATTGTGATACTTCATTAAAGAGGGAATAGTTAAAAGAAACCCTTATAGCATAAGGAAAAGAAAGGATATTAAATTTGAGGTGAAGCTTCCTCGACAATCAATCACATCCAACTAAATTTATGTAAATATAAGATAATATTATAATGATGATGTCATTCTCCACTCATAAGGCATTCTTTTCGGACCACTGGGAAGCTTTGCTCTTCAACAACCCACCATTCCTGACTCTCACTTGGGAATAGCCACCCCTAATACCGATTGACATTCTTGATGCTCAGATGCTTGAGAAGTGAAGCCCTGAATAGAAAGACAAATCTGCTCCTGTCTTGAGGACTTCAAGGCTTTCAGGCCGAGGCTCGGGCTACCATTATACCTACCAACCTACCATTACCAACCATACATTTGATTTTTAAACTACCTATCATTATTCATAAACTATTACAAACTCAATCAAACTTTCAGTTTCCTAGATGTGGAGTCAAAACATTAGTGATGCATTTCTGGGGAAAATAAAAAATAAAAATAAAAAATAAATAAATAAAATTACTAGCACACTGCTGTTTGATCTTCTCGAGTGGCATGATCCTCTCTGATCCTAAATAGAATCCAATTGGTACCCAAATATGCCCAAGATTTCCGACACCAACCTGTTTTGGGTGCTTTTGTAAACAATGATGATATTTGTAGGCCAGCCCGGCCCAATAATAATCCTTGTTCCCAGGAGATCAAGCCTAATATTTTGGCAGATAAAACTTGGGCCCTATTGAATTCATTATCTCTGGGCCTTATTGAATTAACACAAAAATAATAGCCCAACTGATGCCCGGTCTAGGCCCAAATGGAATGCTCATTTCAGGTGTAGGCCCGCTATACAGAGCCGTGGACCATTTGATGATACCTAGCCTAGGTCAGTACAAAGAACTGGCCCAACCTGTTCACCCATTTTCAAAGTCGTCGTTATGTTGTCCTGCATCCGACGACGGCTAGCATTTTGAGCTTGTGGTGAAAGTCAATTGTATGTTAAGGCGCTATTGCTCCTATTTATATATATATTTTTACCAAGCTCCTATTTTGTATGTGATGGATCGAATCATATATAAGGCCGTTGCGGAGGGAACTATTGATGTTCTGATCACACAATATGCTGATCGACTTGAAGGCCAAGTGACCCCCCAAAAGAACAGTCCTCCACGTCGCGGCTCGGTTCGGCCAAACGGATTATGTGAAAGAGATCTTAAACAAGTGTGGCCGATCACATGAATAACAAAGGTGACAGTTCACTTCAAATTTTGTCCAGGGAAGGACATGCCGATGTAGTACGGGATCTTATTGAGTATGCCAAAAAAGACATGGATATTGAAAGCCGGACTAAAACTATAAAGAAGATGGTGAGAAATGTGGAGGTTGACACGGCCCTTGTGGTTGAGATTTTGATAAGAGAAGACTCTGAGTTTGTACATCCACTCAATAATGTCTAAGGAGAGACCTCTTTTCCTAGGGGGTAGAGAGAGGTAAATCAGAGATTGTGTCCAAATTGTTAGAGAATCGCATATCACCAACTTATGGTGAACCAAATGAAGAACAGCTTTACATGCAGCAACAATTCATCGTCACCTAGATAAAAAAAATCAACTTACGAACATTATGGAGTAAAATCTATCTGTTGGTTTTTAGAATACCACTTGGTTATACATTGTCTAGAAGATGAACACACTTGGAGTTTATTTGAGGGCCAAAAAAAAATATTGTTCCTTGAATAAATTATCTTTTTGTGAGGATTTTTTTTTTTTTTTTTTTTAAAAAAAAAAGTTATTTCTCTTGAATAAATCTCTTTTTAAAAGACCTCAAAAAAAATATTTAAGAAAATGACTCAAAAAATAAGTTATTTTTGTTGAATATTTCTCTTTCGACATGATCCAAACATATATATTAAAAAAATAAAGAAGGTAAAGAAAGTTAATGTTTATAGTATAAAAAGATAATTATAATATTATAAAATAATAGATGATGCATTAATGAGTTTAGGAAATTTTTGTCATTTTATTTTAAAAAATAAAAAAATAAAAAAATAAACAAGTGAAGTGCAATTTGCAAATGTTGAAAAGGGGAATGCAAACAGATGATGATAATAATAATAATAATAATAATAATAATAATAATTTAACTCACAAACACTTTTTATTTGTCGAGTTCTTTAAAATTATTTTAGAAACTAAACCAAAGAGCAAAACTTTAAAACTACTGGAAAGAATGCCAAAGAGAAGCATTACTCAAAGAGAGTGAGGGAGAAGCATAGCTGAAATGACAAATGCATTTAAAATTAGATTATATAAAGTCAAGATAATCAAAGAATTCAGTCCCCTATACTTATGACTTAAACTTTTCAATCACAATTTTTGTAAACTTATGATTTAAAATTACTCTTAGATTGTGTTTGGTTGCATATAATTAGTAGTGTTTTAGAATTAGAATTTGTAAAATTGGAGAAAAGCAACTAACAAAATTGAAGTAAATTTTTTTTTCAATTCTAACTTCAATTTCATGCAGCCGAACACAGTCTTAAAGAGAGATTGGATAATCTCTATTCCAAAAAAAAACTCTATCTTCTGCTTTGAAGCTTTTGCTAAATGAAACCTAATGGAGAATAATTTCAGCTTCAGGTAAAGTTTCACGCTTCTCCAAAATCTTATCACATTTAGGTTTCATTGAAAGGAATCAGGGACCAAATGGAGCATACCATATGAAGCTCATCGATGGTTCACTTTCTATGCCTTATATATTTGCTCTTTAGAGTCAAAAGATGGAAGGAAAAAGAAAAAGAAAAAGTTAAAAGATATTGCAACGAGACATTAAGAATTAATTGGTTTAAAGCCCTCCAAATTGTTATTCTTTTTTGTCATTTACAAGCTAGTAGGTACCTACCGTATGTTGTACACATTAACCTTTATTTTAGACCAACATTCCTTGTGCATTGGTTTAAAGTTGATTCCATCATTTTTCATGACACACACTACCCATCATTCCAAATGAGCGTAAATATGAAGAGTTGGGCTGTTTGAAGGTTTTTTTTTCGGGCAAGTGAATAAATGAACAAAGCTGCTTTTGAAATTGCTACTTATTATTAATCGACTTGAAGGCCAAGTGACCCCCCAAAAGAACACAGTCCTCCATGTGGCGGCCCAGTTCGGCCAAACGGATTGTGTGAAAGTGATCTTAGACAAGTGTGGACGATTATTGTTTTGTTCGGTGAATAACAAAAGTGTCAGTTCACTTCACATTTCGTCCAAGGAAGGATATGCCGATGTAGTACGACAACTTATTGAATATGCAAAAGAAGTGGACATGGAGCTTGAAAGCGGGACTAGAACAACCAAGGAGATGCTGAGGATGAGAAATGTGGAGGGTGACACAGCCTTGCACGAGGCTGTGCGAAATGAAGACAATCTTGATGTGGTTGAGATTTTGACAAGAGAAAACTCCCGAGTTTGAACATCCACCCAATAATGCCGAGGAGACTCTCCTTTTCCTAGCGGCGGAGAGAGGTAATTCAGAGATTGTGTCCAAATTGTTGGAAAATCGCATATCATCAACTTACAATGACCCAAATGGAAGGACAGCATTACACACAGCAACAATTAAACGTCACCGAGGTAATTACTAATTACATCTTTCCTCATTATCTGTTTAAATTTTGTCGTTTCTAAAAGAGAAATTTATGTATATAATACTATCACATCTATAATTTAAAACGGAATTAATAATGTTTTGTTCGACAGTCCCTGTTTTAAATTAATTTGTAGGTAAACATTCATGTTCTGTCATGCCAATTACAAAGGTACCAAAAGAAAAAAAAAAAGAGTTTGAATGGTACTATTTTACTAAGGAACAAGCAATCCCTAAATTGTTTTACTGTTATATAATTCTTTTGTTTTTAATTCGTATAATATGTTATATAACATTGTCTTTCAGTATGCATAAGACTTTTATGCCGCTGGAAGCCGGCACTAACCAAGGAAGCAGATGTATATGGATGGAGACCACTCCACTATGCTGCGTGGCACTATGATCCATCAATGGTTATAGTGTTGGGATTTATATGCCCTGACATAGCAAATTTCTGTTTGGATTAAAGTGACACATGTTCCTGACGTTTCTGAAATATTTATGTTTTATACAATTGGTGAATTCAATGTATTATTTTTCGATTCATTATAGAATTGATAGTGTCCATTTGATTACAAGAGATATTTATATATATGTATGTGATGACAATCAATGCATGATATATAAATAGTAATCATAAATGGTTCATAGTCGGTAATTATGGATGGACTCATAATTAATTAAGATTTGAACTGGATCCGCGTTAGGTTGAGATATATTGCGAGAGCCGTCGTATACAATTGCTCCCTATCACCGTCATGGCATTTGACTCTTAAGCATGAGAAAATTATAGACTCTTTTATTAATTAATAATTACTTTGATTTGTTCGGCGGATTCTTCGGGATCTTTAGACCGACACTTTGGGCAGTTATGTAATTAATAATTAGAGGGTTATATTTTCAATATTTGCATCATTGCTACTTGTATTTATTTTGTATTGATTATGGTTGAGCACAAAATAAATTCGAAGGCCTTCGTATGTTTTTAGACAAAATGATTTATTATATATTTATTTATTTAAATTATTATTTTTGTCAAACAAATGTTTTATTGTGATCGAGCCAGAAATAATCAAAGGTACCAAAACAAATATATTAATTAAGTAGTCGGATTGATGGCTTTATTTATCCGATAACTAATTATGCATAGAGGGGTCAAAGTGCAATATTGACTTAGTGGTTATTTATTATTTAATTGGAGTTCAATTAATTTCTTTTAGTGGAGTAGAAATTAATTTATGAATTAATTGAATTGGGTCCATGGACCGGGCCAATTATTAATTCATTATAGCCAATAAAATAATAGGCCCAATGGATACTCACTCATAGCCCAACTTGATATTGGAATCATATTAGATTTGAGACATGTGAATTAGAGATTGAGAAGGATTTGTTATTTCCTTTTCTTTATTTTTTTTGTTACCTATAAATATATATGGTCTATGAATATTTTGGGGGTGATTTTTTATGAGAAGGAAAAAGGAATAAATTTTCTCTCTCTAGAAAATTAGGGTTAGTGTTCTCATCTAATGGAGGCTCCCACAAGCCTTATTTTCCAAGGTCATTCATGGAGGCTTATGAGTGATTCCTAAAGGCAAAACAATTATCAAGAAGATGGAGATCCAAGGAGAAGGCGTCTTGCTAAGGGATCTACAATAAGTGAGAACATTCACTTTAGAGGAAAGAATTAAAGGTTTACTCAGACCTTTAATGTAAGTATTCAATCTGTTAATTGAATGATACATCATATTTTATTTTTGTATAAAACTTGTCTCTATGTGATGAATCAAGATCGATGTATTAAAATCCCTCGAAAAGTTTTTAAAACTTGCACGTTTCCCAATAGTGGTATCAGAGCATGGTTTGATTCATTACTAGAGATCATGATTTTATGAAAATCATTATTCATGGATCCAAATTTTTATATACATATGTATATATTTTTATATGATCATGATGTATGTATATTTGTGATTGGATGAATGTTTGGGCCATGGATGAAGCTTATAGGTTATTGGAATGTAATTTTATCTTTGGATGAATGTAATTAAGGTTTTGATTTAGCCGTTTGAAAGTTCAATGATGTAATTTAATTTTTTCCATTGTATTTCAAATTGCAAATTTATTTAAAACCATGTAATCTTCATCAAAGGATGCTATGAAGCTTCAAGAAGGTCCAAAAAGGTTAAATTAGGCTTCAAGAATTTTCGGGAATTTTTCCAAAAATTTTCGGAATTTTTCTGGAATTTTTTGGGCTTAATTTATATTTTCTGGAATTTTTTAAATATTTTCTGGAATTTTCGGCGTTTTTCCGGCGACCGGAAAATTGCCGACGGCGAGGTATTGTTCGGAGATAGAAGGACTAAGATCACATGCTTCGCGGAACACAATTCTATGGTGCAACTGGAATCTGAGCTTTTGGATCAAGGGGAATTATCCTGTGTATCGCGGAACAGGTGCAATCCACCTTCTGGCGCGTGAGGAGCACACGCCAAAGAAGGTCAAGGTTTCTAGCGCGTGAGGAGCACGCACCGGACAAAAACAATGATGCCAGGCGCGTGGACTACACGCGCTGACCAAGTCAGTGTCTCAAGGCGCGTGAGAAGCACGCGCCAATTGAAAGCGCACCCACATGCGCATGGGGGCGCGTGAGAGGCACATATAACCCCCTCCAGCGCGTGCAGGCGCATGGGAGCGCGTGGCACGCGCTGGGAACCTTCCTGAGCGCGTTTGTGAGCGTGGGATGTGTTTTGAGGCGTCTAATTGTGTCTGGTGGCGCGTGGGGGTCGGGTTACAGCCTCCTACAGGTAAGCTGATGGAGGACGCCTGTACAATACTTAGAATAATTAAATGTTAAAAGCTGAATCCAATGGTCATTTTATTTGCTTTTGTCTATCATTTATTTTTTTATGTGATGTATGAAATGCATGGAATAAATAATTATTAATTATTATTGTTCATGCATTGGATCCATGATATTTATTTAAATGGCTTGATTTATATTAGTTAAATTATGAAAATTAATTGGATTTGATTACTAATTAATTAGAGGGCACTTATTGAGAAACGAAAAATTATTTTTGTAAATTATTTTTGAAGTGTGCCTCAAATTAAATATTAGTGAATCATTTAAGTCCAAATATTTTCTAAATTTAATTGGATTAAAATCAAGACGTTTTGCATACATTATATCATGTAAATGAATAAATTCAAAACCCTAATTATGAATGATTAAAAATTGAGTGGGAGCGGGGATTTTTATACATTACCCCATGGCCTTCGTTATTAAAACCATTGTAATTAGATCTTCAAAAGTAAGACCCCACGCATGATTTGAAGAGTCTTAATATTACAAGAATGGTTGTCTCATGAAAATAATAATATTAAATGTTCATTGTAATTAGATCTTTAAAAATAAGGCCCTACGCATGATTTAAAGAGTCTAGATTATAATGACAAGATATTTAATGTTTTATTTTTCATTAGAACATTAATAACGTTATACACTCAATCTAAAATCAATAGTGTTAGCTCCCCGACGGAGTGGTCTACACTAGGTGATTTTAGAAAGGCTAAACATAATCGGGAATCATTTCATATAGATAGACAAGGCATTGTCTTAAGAGATATGGAGATGATGGGATTTGCCTGCCAATAACAATAATGAATTTCGTCAACCGAATAAGTTATTGGCGTATTGGTTATCCGATTTTTCATGCAATGGTTAAGGGACCCACATATTATTTTAATGCAAGTGCTCGCCTAATAGTAAATGAATCTCAACAATAGTAATAATGAACTCCTCCAACAGGATAAGTTATTGACATATTGATTGGTTGATTTATTATGCTACAGAGTTGAGGGACCCGCATTAATTAAAAGGGATTGTTCACCAATAATGATAATGATCTCTTGTTCGATTGAGATTTATTATATTATGTGGTTAACAAACTCATTTTAATTTTAAATATGCATGATAGTATTAATAATTCACCTTGCATATCGTATGAATGCATTTATATTCAGATGAATTATGTCTAATCCATTTATCTGCTTGCTTACATATTCTATGATATTGGACCTCATTTATAATGACTGGAAAAGGAACTTAGATATTTTATTCACAACGTAAGGGTACAAAATGTATATAATACTCCTATACCTAATTCCTTTACTTTAAGATACTTAATGAGATGTTTTAGTGAGATTAGATAGGGCGTATGCCTACGTAATATGTCAGACTTGAACACTATCAAGATTGCCTAAGGAACTCCAGTATGAAATCGAATTTTGAAAATGATTGTTTATTATTTAAAAATTAACTGGAGATCAATAGGGCTGACTTGGGTGGTAAATTTCAAGTTGACATGATTATTGCCTTGTTACCAAACTCGTTCGACTCTTTTAGAGTGAACTAAATAAGGAATCAGTTTGAGTTCACACTCGCTGATATTCTTATAGAATTGGTAACAGATGAAGGGATAATCAAAAGCATAGGCTTTTTTATTAATCTAACCTAGTCTATACCATCTTTTTCTAGGCCCAAATGAAAGGGCAAAGTAAAGAAGAATGATGATAATAGGACTAGGCTAGCACAAAACATGGATATTTAAAAAGGTTAAAGGGATAAGGCAGTGTATGTTGAGGGCGAAGAAAACTGTTTCTTTTGTCGCTAACTAAAACACTAAAGGACGAATTGTCTAAGCAATGACGTGGCATAGGAAAATATATATTTAATCATTGAGCCATGTTATGTGGTTGTATCTATTAATTCATGATGGATAGATTCTGGAGCCACTAAACATTTTTGCAATTCGTTGCAAGGATTTCAGGAATCCAGAAGCCTCGATGATATGGAATATATTTGTACTTGACCTGATGTCAAGGTTGTAGCTAAGTCAGTGAGAGTATTACATCTGAAATTAGAGAGTATGAGGATATTAGTATTAGAGAACTATCTTTATGCACAGAAGTTAGACACTATCTTATTCTTGTTTCACTTGTGGTTTATAAAAACTGTATTGTTATTTTGTAAAACTGGTTTTATAAAATTGAATAGATATGCGATTGCTTCTGGTGCATTGAAAGATGGTTAATATACTATAATCACAAGCTCTTAAGATTTGCAGGATGTAGAAACTAATGTTGCATCTTCTAGATTGAATGTTAAGAGAAAATCTGTTATTCCTGACTCATTGTATTTTTAATGTCTATTTTTGGGTTGTTATCAATCAAAATGAGATTCAAAGATTGGTCAAAGAAGGTTTATTACCTAGTGAGACAGAGGAGCCTAAACCAAACTTGTGAATCCTGTTTTGAAGGATAGATAACTCTAAAGGCTTAATCAGCCAAATGAAATAGACATAAAGAACAATTGGAGTCGGTACACACTGACACGTGTGGTCTTGTGAACATTCAAGCAAGATTACTCACATTTTGGATAAATTTACCTGTTGCGACAGAAGTCTTATACTTTTGGTATATTCTGAGAGGGTCAAGAATGATGTGGAGCACAGATTAGGTAAACTTATCAAGACACTTTGATCTGATCGAGGATATGAGTATTTCTTGGGATAGTGCAAAGACTATATGGTCAATGAGGGTGTTGTGTACCAGTTTTTCGCAATTGACGCTAAATGCATTTAGGTGTCAAATAGGATTAACAGAATTCCACTTAACATGGTTAGATCTATGATCAGTTATGCCACATTATCTCTTTCATTTAAGAGTTTAGCGTTAATGACATCGATGCGCATTATGAACTGCATTCCATCTTAGTCTGTCTCAAGGATACCGTTGAGCTGTGTTTTTGACTAAATCTTAGTTTGAATCACATGCACATATGGGGTAGTCTTCCACATGTGCGCTTGATATGGACAAGTAAGTTAGAAACAGATCATACGCATGATAGATTTGATAGCTACTCTAAAGGTCACTAGGACGGATTATTTTATGATCTCAATGATAAAAGTTGATTGTTTACACTCACTGTTTATCTATAGGAGAATCATATTATGAATCATATACCTAGTAGCATAGTGTTAGAGAATATGGTATGAGTACCAGATGTACCACATATGAACACACTTATTATAATAGAGATTGAGAATAATATATGAATTCCCTATTGATGCGTTAGCATCATCTAGTACACAGATTCCTGCATCGGTACATTGATGTAGTGGGAAGATTATCATCCAATCCAATAGAATCATGTTTTTAGGTGAGACCATTATGGACATCCCTGTTAAACATGAGTTGGACCCAGTAAGCTACACGGAAGCGTGAACCGATATGGATACAGATCGTTTTGGCGAGTTACTATGAAATCAGAGTTAGAATCTATGTATTCTAATAAGATCTGGGATCTTGTAGAACTTTCTAGTAGGGTGATACCTATGGAAGGCAAGTTAATTTACAAAAAGACACCAGAAGATTTCTTAGTGAATAAATCATGAGTGTACAAGGGAATGTCATTATTTTTCTAATTCTATATATATTGATGACATCCTACTCATTTAGGATGATGTGGAAGTTTTGTCATCAATAAAAATGTAGTTGTTTAATTACTTTTAAATGAAGGATCTTCAAGATATAAGCTATATTCCTAGGATCAAGCTTTGGCAAGATCAGGTTAAAAGGAAAATAGGCTTATCTTAATAATCCTACATTAATAAAGTTTTAACCAGGTTTGGTATGCATAACTCAAAGAATGAGTTCTTGCTTTATTAATATGGATTGCTCTCTCTAGTAAGTAGTTTTCCAAGACTAGCAGAGGAGATTGAGTAAATGAGACTGGAACTATATGCTTTGGCATATGGAAGTCTCATATATGCCATGGTCTATACCAAATAGGACATCCGCTACATAGTAGGGATAGTCAAAAGATATCAATCTAATCCTGGACTTGATAACTAGTCTGTTGTGAAAAATATCATTAAGTATCTAAGGAGGACCAAGGATATCATACTCATTTATGGATGTGATGTTATGGTCCTAGTCAGGTATGCTAGTTCTGATTTTCAATCAGAAGTAGATACTATAAGGTTCATGACTTAGTGTATGTTCACTTAATGGAAGGGAAATCAGTTGGTAGATTGTTAAGCAGATTTCAACTGCTGACTCAAACCTGCAGGTGGAATATATTGCAGCCTTAAAGGCGGCAAATGAAGCCTATTAATTTAATCTCACTAATTTGGAGGTTGTGGAGTATACTAGCCTGCCTATTGAGCTATGTTGTGACAATAGTGCAAAAGTAGTCCAAACCAATGTCCCAAGGTTCTATAGAGGAACAAGATACACTGAGAGGAAGTATCATGTTCTACATGATATTGTCTGGCAAGAAAATGTACTTGTAGCTAGAACATTGCATTGGAACACAACTTTGTTGATCCATTATCAAAGGTGTCATTGATCAATAATTTTGATCATCATCTGGATAACATTGGAGTTAGGTGCAATTTGAATTAACTATGAGGGCAAGTGGGAGCTGTTGGGATTTATATGCCCTGGCATAGCAAATTCCTGTTTGGATTAAAGTGACATATGTTCCTGACGTTTCTGAAATATTTATGTTTTATACAATTGGTGAATTCAATGTATTATTTTTCGATTCATTATAGAATTGATAGTGTCCATTTGATTACAAGAGATATTTATATATATGTATATGATGACAATCAATGCATGATATATAAATAGTAATCATAAATGGTTCATAGTCGGTAATTATAGATGGACTCATAATTAATTAAAATTTGAACTGGATCCGCGTTAGGTTGAGATATATTGCGAGAGCCGTCGTATACAATTGCTCCCTATCACCGTCATGGCATTTGACTCTTAAGTATGAGAAAATTATAGACTCTTTTATTAATTAATAATTACTTTGATTTGTTCGGCGGATTCTTCGGGATCCTTAGACCGACACTTTGGGTAGTTTTGTAATTAATAATTAGAGAGTTATATTTTCAATATTTGCATCATTGCTACTTGTATTTATTTTGTATTGATTATGGTTGATCACAAAGTAAATTCGAAGGTCTTGTATGTTTTTAGACAAAATAATTTATTATATATTTATTTATTTAAATTATTATTTTTGTCAAACAAATGTTTTATTGTGATCGAGTCAGAAATAATCAAAGGTACCAAAATAAATATATTAATTAAGTAGTCGGATTGATGGCTTTATTTATCTAATAACTAATTATGCATAGAGGGGTCAAAGCGCAATATTGACTTAGTGGTTATTTATTATTTAATTAGAGTTCAATTAATTTCTTTTAGTGGAGTAGAAATTAATTTATGAATTAATTGAATTGGGTCCATGGACCGGACCAATTATT
The DNA here is from genome assembly GCF_030987335.1 of Cornus florida. Lineage (NCBI taxonomy): Eukaryota > Viridiplantae > Streptophyta > Magnoliopsida > Cornales > Cornaceae > Cornus > Cornus florida. Next base: position 73,069,584 of record NW_026775571.1, on the reverse strand, counting down.
AATTCATTGTAGCAAATAAAATAATAGGCCCAATGGATTCTCACTCATAGCCCAACTTGATATTGGAATCATATTAGATTTGAGACATATGAATTAGAGATTGAGAAGGATTTGTTGTTTCCTTTATTTTTTTTGTTGCCTATAAATATACATGATCTATGTATATTTTGGGGGTGATTTTTTATGAGAAGGAAAAAGGAATAAATTTTCTCTCTCTAGAAAATTAGGGTTAGTGTTCGCATCTAATGGAGGCTCCCACAAGCCTTATTTTCCAAGGTCATTCATGTAGGCTTATGAGTGATTCCTAAAGGCAAAACAATTATCAAGAAGATGGAGATCCAAGGAGAAAGCGTCTTACTAAGAGATCTACAATAAGTGAGAACATTCACTTTAAAGGAAAGAATTAAAGGTTTACTCAGACCTTTAATGTAAGTATTCAATATGTTAATTGAATGATACATCATATTTTATTTTTGTATAAAACTTGTCTCTATGTGATGAATCAAGATCTATGTATTAAAATCCCTCGAAAAGTTTTTAAAACTTGCACGTTTCCCAACATATAGAACTACTTGAATTGGATGAATCAGTGGCATACATTGTTGCAGATGAAGATGATAACAAGACAGCTCTTCATGTAGCAGCGAGCCAAGGTAGTGTAGGTGTCATGAAAAAAATATTATCACGCTGTCCAGATTGTTGGGAAATGATCAACACTAGAGGCGAGAATGTCCTTCACAATACAGTGGAGCATGACGAGGAGGAGACGGTCAAATTTATCTTAGAGAAACGGTTTGGCAAAAAGCTTAAAAATCAGAAAGACACTGATGGAAACACACCTCTTCGCATTGCTGCTAATCTTTCCAACTTCATGACGCATTGGAAGCTTTGATCCAACAAACCTCGTCACACCGTCACACCTCCAGAGTCCACGGTAAGGATGCATACTTATCTACCTTGTCTATTGTGAAATATTTTTGCTTACATGCTATATATACAGTAAAAAGAACTTCACAGGAATTTTTGATCATGTTATTAAAAAAGATAATGTTCCTAATTTTGTGGGTTATAGCTCTCTTATCATTCAGACATCATAAAGTAGAGAATGCTAGTATTTAAATACATTTATCAACTTTTTATTCATGAAAATTACTGTTGAATTGGTATTTACTATTATGTAAAAATTTGATCTGGTATATAAAGAAAAAATAAAAATACAAAATAGAGCGAGCCGGCTCAGGCAATTGTCTGACTTTCCAACCATATATGGTCTAGTGCACCCAGTAGCTAATGCATGATAGTCAAACGTGTCAATGGATTAGATTTTAATACAAGTGACGATTATCCAAATATAAATTGAAAAAAAAAAAATTCGATAATGATTCGAATCCGACAATCCGTTACCTTAACAAATCGGATATAAATTATGAGTAATCCGATCCGAACCTGATCTAATTAAAATTAACCATATGCTAGGTTTGTCTCTTCAAGAACTACAAGTATTTAACTACAAAAAATGACACATGGAGTTTGTATTATTAAACATATATATATACTCTCTCACACACATGGAGGCATTGCCCCCAAATTCTGGCATTGAATATCACTGCTATATTTAAACTGATGATCAAAAAACAAAAATGCAGCATTTCCGAAACAAATTTAAAATAGACAAAAAAGACGAAGCATTGATAGAAGGAGAAATCATGAAACAAAAATGCAGCATTTCCATTATTGCTGTATTACTCCTCTTAATTTCATTCACTTATACTTAAAATTATGATGAGGACGAGCGTATAAAGCGCCAAGTCTGGGCTTTTTGGCTCATTACGGCAGCCATGGGAGCAATGGTGGTTGCATTCATGACTGGTTTTTATGCTACAATGGAACCTTCATTAAGAGTGTAGTGGAACTGTATTCACTGCTTCGGCAATATGAACCCCCAAGATGTAGTGGAAATGTATTTGCTGCTTCTGCAATATGTACCCCCAAAATGGTTTTATTGAATATATGACTGTCTTTCTCACACACACACACAAGCATATGGAAGCATTGCCACCAAATTTTGGCATTAAATATTATTCTTCTCATCTCCTAGGAAAAAAAATATATATGTGTAGTTCAAAATATCACTAAAAAACTGGTTTGATTTGTAAATATGAAAATAGTTCTCAATAATTAAAAAAACAAAAAATTATTTTTTTATAAATGAATTTTCGAAAAACAATTTTCAAAAAATTGAACCAACCAAAATTTTTTCTGTTTTTAATTTTTTTAAAACATCATAAACTATTCTCAGAATTACAAATGAGTAAAGCCCTAATTATCTCATACTACCGTTAGCAATAGCCATTATAAAAAATACAAATACATTGTTTTTTTTTCATTGTATATAATTGTTCATCAGTTTTTAATGTGGGATGATGTTAAAGATAAATGTTGCCAACCTACCTTAACCAACAAAACAAAAACCCCAAACCCCATAAAGAAAGGGAAGTTTGAACTTCGATGTTACAACATTTGAATTCCTATGCTTTTCAACTAAAAAAAATATAGAAATGGCGATCCTTTCCGCACACAACAATAATGTGAGAGCTTACAATAGAAAACCATCAACAAAATCCAATAATCCATCAACTGTAAATACACACCCCCAATCGCCTTTATCTGATGAATCAAAATCAAAATCAAAATCAAAATCCCTAATAAGAAAATCCCAATATATCAAAAGGATTGAATACTCATCACTGACGACTGAGGAGCCATGAGACACTATAACGCCAGTGCCTCAAAGTCATATAACCAGGGAAGCTGTATATATACCAAACACGGACATGATTTTATTCAATTATGAAGAAGAGTCAAAACATTTAGCACCCAAAAGATGTACTAGTAAGAAGAAACTACACAACATTTAGAAACTATCTACACCACGGACAAACCAACTAGAACCATAACAAGCAGAAGCACAAACCAATAACTTAAATGCTGGGATTTCAGAAATCACCACCACGGAGACGAAGGACGAGGTGAAGGGTTGACTCCTTCTGGATGTTGTAATCAGCAAGAGTGCGCCCATCCTCAAGCTGCTTACCAGCAAAGATCAATCTCTGCTGATCCGGTGGAATCCCCTCCTTGTCCTGAATCTTAGCCTTGACATTATCAATTGTGTCCGAACTTTCCACCTCCAATGTGATGGTCTTCCCAGTTAGTGTCTTCACAAATATTTGCATTCCTCCCCTGAGCCTCAGCACCAAATGCAGCGTAGACTCCTTCTGGATGTTGTAGTCTGCGAGAGTCCTTCCATCCTCGAGCTGCTTACCGGCAAAGATCAATCTCTGTTGGTCCGGAGGAATGCCCTCCTTATCTTGGATTTTGGCCTTCACGTTATCAATGGTGTCCGAGCTCTCCACTTCCAAAGTAATCGTCTTTCCAGTTAGAGTCTTCACGAAGATCTGCATCCCACCACGAAGCCTCAGAACCAAATGGAGAGTGGACTCCTTCTGTATGTTGTAATCAGCGAGAGTCCGACCATCCTCTAGCTGTTTTCCGGCGAAAATCAAACGCTGTTGATCGGGAGGGATCCCTTCCTTGTCTTGGATCTTAGCTTTCACGTTGTCAATTGTGTCAGAGCTTTCGACCTCGAGCGTGATGGTCTTGCCAGTTAGGGTTTTGACGAAAATCTGCATTCCACCTCGGAGACGGAGCACAAGGTGTAAAGTGGACTCCTTCTGGATGTTGTAATCGGCGAGAGTCCGGCCGTCCTCAAGCTGTTTTCCGGCGAAGATCAACCGCTGCTGATCGGGAGGAATTCCTTCCTTGTCTTGGATCTTAGCTTTCACGTTGTCGATGGTGTCGGAACTCTCAACCTCGAGAGTGATGGTCTTGCCAGTTAGGGTCTTGACGAAGATCTGCATACCTCCTCGAAGCCTGAGAACGAGATGGAGAGTCGACTCCTTCTGGATGTTGTAATCGGCGAGGGTCCGGCCGTCCTCGAGCTGTTTTCCGGCAAAAATTAATCGCTGCTGATCCGGAGGAATTCCTTCCTTGTCTTGGATTTTGGCTTTCACGTTATCGATCGTGTCGGAGCTTTCGACTTCGAGCGTGATTGTCTTGCCAGTTAGGGTTTTGACAAAGATCTGCATCTGGAATTATAAAAAAATAAATAACTAAATAAATCGATTATACAACAGATCTGTAACAAAAACTGGTAATAAACACAGCAGATGTTGAATTTAATTGAAGAATTGAAAATAAAAAACAAGAATTGAACAAATTCTCTACCTTGAGAGGAGAGAGAGAGAGAGAGAGAGGTCGTTTGCTTTTGAACAAGAGAGAAAAAGTTATCGAATTGAACGATAGAGCAATGCGAAGAATGAAGACGAACGTATTCGCTTTGTGTATTTATAGATGAGAATATGAGATAGATACAGGACTCCGAGTAGGGGGCACCTCCGGAAATAAAGAGAAATTATCGGTCAACTTAACTAGAATTATCTGGAAGCTTCTGACAATTCTCTTGTTAATGAATGATACTTTTCTTTTTATTGAAAATTTGGACTATTTTAGTTTAAAAAAAAAAAAAAAAAAAAAACCAACCATTTTAGTAGGAATCGCAAAATGGGTTAGGAATCATCAACCCGTTCATATTTCATGGTTATGGGTGAATCATTTTGATTTGGGGATCAAGATGAATTGGGTAATTTTTAACCACTTAATTTGAAGGTCAACATAGATTAAATATGGTTAACCATATTCAACCCATATTTCACCCATCACATAATAAATAAACAACACACATATATTTTATATTGCACTCAATTTATTTCTCTCTCACAATCCTCTCTTTGTGAATTTGTCTATTATCAATCCCCTCTCTCTCTAAGTTTCTCTCTTTAGAAACTTTTTTAAAAAAAATAATTAAAAAGTTTCGAAAAAAAATAATTAAAAAATAAAAAATAATTAAATTTTTTTAAAAAAATAATTAAAATAATTAAATTTTTTATAAAAAATAAAAAATAATTTTAAAAATTTCAAAAAAAAAAAAATTAATTAAAAAAAAAAAAAAATATTTCGTCTAAACAAACGGATTCAGATTTCACGGGCCATTATTTAGAACCATAAATTCATCTAGAGAGAGAAAGTGAGATTGTAAAATTTGGAATGAGTGAAGGAAACAATACATATATAATTTTATAATCTGTTAGAGCCCAATTTGTGATGGACTCATGGGAATCGGATTTGAAGGCGCATGTCGTGATCGTGGGAATGTAGGGAGGTGGTTGTGTTTTCCTATGCTATATATATATATACACACACATGCAATTCATATACACATATACATATATATACCAAATATATGTAGAGAGAGAAAGTCATGAGAGCTGAGAGGTGGTTGTGTTTTCCTATGCTATATATACATTTACACATGCAATACATATACACATATACATATATATGGGATATAGAGAGAGAGGGATATAATGATGATAGCATTGGGGTTGCAAAAGATTAATAATCATGTTAATATTTAATAAAAAATAATTAAAAATAATAATTAATGAGTTCATGGGTCATAACGGGTTGGTCCTGTCCATATTCAACTCGTTTTAAACGGATTAAATTTGAGTCTGGACCTATATTGACCCGATCATTTTCAACCCGATCCAAACCCGACCCAACCCGCCCATTTACCACCCTTACATTTTAGTTAGAGTATCTAAGTCAAAAATTACTTGATAATTAAATTGTATCAAATAATTTAAGAAAATTACTTGCTTTACAGTATAAGTCTTCACTCCTTTCTAACATGTGTATATTCATAATTATCGTTTACTATTACAATAAAATAAAATTAGACTATAAATATATATAAGTCTGTTTAATTTCAAACGGGATGTTATATATATATATATTCTAAACTATCTCAATTATCTGTTATAATTATCCTTTTATAGCTCATGCTGTATCAATAAGCAAGTTAATTTTGTTTTTTACTCTTATATATAGTTGTGACATTGCTTATTAAATGTATTAAAATAATCTTTATAGCATGTGTTAACGAGTTATTAATAATATTAACAGATGATAATTAAGAATAGTTTGTGAACGGTTATTGGGGTTTTATTTTGCAAGGCTCAATCTCCAGCTTGGCATGTGAGAGAGTGTGGGCTACTCAGGCCTATTTTGACATTGGATTTGACCATTTAGGTCCGCCCACTTAGCCGATCTGTTGGGTCCATTCTTGGTTCCAACTGTTATTAAATATTATGCTATTTATTTCTTTTAATGTAACTTATTTTTGAAGGAAATAGTAAGAATATTTCAAAAATTATAGAAATTTTCAGAATATTATATTTTATCATATATGACCTGTTTGTGTTGGATTATTTAGGTTTGGATGATTTTTTGCTAGTTTTACTAAATTTAAACCTGAAAAGTATTATTTTTTTAGACAATAATACTTTATTTAGAATTTTTTTTTTTTTTTTTTTTCATATCTTCTCAGAGAAATTGTGATCTCATTGAAGAGGGAATAGTAAAACTTAAAAGATAGCCGTGTAACATAGAAAAATATAGAATTAAATGTGATTAGAATTTAAAACAAGTACAACATTAGTAATACATTTATGAAGAAAATAACTAGTACCAAATTCCAAAGATCCTGTTCATGAGAAAAAAAAATAAAAAAAAAATGAAAGAAGTCAAACCCGAACCTAGAACCAAAGTCCCAATGCAAAAACGGAACGGAACAAACATTTCAACTTCCATTGGTTAACGAGGCCTCAAGTGTAAAATTACCGTTACACCTCGACCATCCTTTATTTTGCTTTCCATTTAAGGACATTTGATGAACAAGTGAAAGGAGATTAGAACATAACTTACCAATAACGCATCAAACATTAGTAAGAGATAGAAAAGAAATGGGCAAGAAAGTACCAAGAGAAACTTTAAATTCCTTGGTTTGGTATTTAAGTTTGGTTCTCAAATAAGTTGAAAAGCATTTTGAAAATTTAATATATGTGGTAATTCCTTTTTTTTTTCCATATATATAATAATAATAATTATTATTATTATACAGTGACCTTAAATGTTATAATTTTTAAAATTATCTCTTATTTTTTCTTTATTTTCTATTTTACTCTTTAAATTTCTTAAATTTTCTTAAAAGAAAAAGTTAATTTTTTCTTTCTCCATTGAATTTCTCTAACCTTGTTTTTTATTCAAATTCTACTTCTTAAAATTCTTCTTTTTAACGAACATATAAAGTTCAATTTATAATAATAAGTAATTGACAAAAGAAGGAAGGAAAAGAAAATAAATTCAGCTCTCAAACGCGCACCCTTAAACACCCCATTTAACCTCTTAAAAAAAGATTTGAAATTTGAAATTAAAGACCCAAACAACTCTCAAGGAAATGCCCTCAATGCAGCCTCGAATAACCATTTAAAGTCCCATGGGTACGGATCCGAATATGCTCCAGTGCACCTCTCATTGGAGTGGATTCTGAGCAGATCCAAGGATTGTGATAAAACCACCTCAGTTCATTTGTCACATCATTATCTAGTGAGCATCCAGTCAACACCCAGTCAGCATTTACACAAAAAAGTTACTGACTATCTTCATTTACCACATGTAAGAATACTCATTACACTTATACACTATACAAATACATTATACAAAATCAGAATACATAATTTACAATTACATTTACTATTTTTTTGTTAAAAATTATCTTCAATTTTTTCCTTTGGTAAAATTACAAAACCTTATCTCTCTCCTCTGCTTTCGTCTTGGTCGCCTCAGACACTGAACACACAGATGGGTGATCTATAGCAAGGAATTATTTAAGCACACAAATGGGTGATCGAAAAATGCAAGAGTGAAAAACACAAAGCCGCCTTCTTCCTCCTCCTCTTCATAGCTTCTATACACGATACCCCTCCTCTCTCTAATCTAATCTCGTCTATATTTTACCCTAAAACAAAAACTTCTATGTATATATTTATATAATTACATCTATATAAATCAATCTCCTACCAATTGTATCTGTTTATATATATTTTGTAAGGGAAGGTGAACCACTGAAGATGGAGAACTGAGACTCACTTCTATTTCTAAGAATGAGACTTGATTTGGGTGAAAAATTTATTCTGATCTGAAATCATTCAGTTTCAGAGAGAGAGAGTTTTAGAAAGAGAGAGACGATGGGAGTATCTGGGTAGAAACCCAAATGCTTTCCGGTAGGTCGATCGTGCTTTAGAAAGAAGCATCATTGCAAGCAAAGAAGAGTGATCAAAACCCAATCTTTATCTCGTAAGCTCAACAAGGCCGATTCATCAGCTCAAATCGATCCTTCTTTTTCCAATCCCACTTTTCAAGGTTCCGATCTCTTACCCTTTTCATTTCTTTGCATAATTTTGGAGGCTAGATGGGTGAGGGTTTGGTATGGATCTAGAGATGGAGATGGGTTTGTGTGGAAATGAGAGAGAGGGATGGTAATGGTGGAGAGGCTAGATGGGTGAGGGTTTGGTATGGATCTAGAGATGGAGATGGGTTTGTGTGGAAATGGGAGAGAGGGATGGTAATGGTTGAAGACGTTGATGAAGAGAGGAGAGATCGTAGAGAGATAAAACAGAGGAAATGGGTGAGGGTTGTTTGGTTGGGGGAATTTTAACTTGAAAATGAAATACAAAAAGGGAAAGGCTACAGAATGGGCGTACAGAAAGGGTATAGTATGTATAGAAATGGTATAAGTAAAACTACATCAGCTGAGGATCCCGGACCGGTTCAAGTGAGATGCGAATGGAGACGATTTTTCTCCCATGGGTACTGCCCAAACAGCCCCAAAAGTGATCCCTCAAAAGCTGCCCCAAACAGCCCCTTTATTATTACCCACACACATGCACCAAATCACTCCTTTAAAACCCCTTTTTATTGTGTCCATGAATGAAAGGCACCAAAACTACACACACAACATAAAGAAAAAAAAAAATGAAAAACAGACAAACAAAGCACCAAAATGGACCGGTCCGTCTTACACAGACCATTGCCAACACTAGACAAGTTGTGCAAATTCCCACTCCAAAGCATTTAGAGGTTCATTTCCAACCACTAAAAGCATGAGTGAAAGTTCTAGAAGGCAGTAAGGTTCCTAAGAAGAACCTATATAAACTACAATACTTTCTTAATCAGATCACTAATCGTAATCAGATCACTAATCGCTAATGTTGATCCAATAACAAATTCACACAATCCTCATGACCCAATATAACACACACCTCGTCACCAATTTAAGCGTCACAACCTCATTAGCTTTACACACCTTTGCAGACCATGAGAACAAAATACAAGTACCACAAATTTTTGCAGGCAAGGCTGAAAATCATGCGAGGACCTTAGAGTACACATATGATGGTACTCATACCATTTCTTCCTCGTAAACAAGGAAGCAAAAAAAAAATGAAAGCATCATAAATTTTGGTTACATCAAAGTCTTCTAAATAAAGATGAGTAACCTATGGTCAAGTTACATCAAGAAAAAATCATAATCATCAAAATATCGTGTCATGAGTAAGTGTCGCCAGTGACGTGTCTCTTGCCTGCAAAATTGCAGGGTGAGCAAGTATGCCAGTAAAGCATGGGAGGTAACTTAACCTCCATTCCACAAATTTAATAAGCTAAAAGTCATGCTAGGAACGTTAATATCTAGCATTTAAGTAGGATATGCAATATCAAGTCATAACTAACAATTTTCACAAGTTGTAATTTAAGCATCAAATTCAACAACTTATAAAGGAATGGTACCTGAAATCAAACCACCAGGATTTATTGTACTCACACATGCCCAAATACATGCCGAAGCTCCATGCCGTAAGTTGTGGTTCCCAGGCTACTAACCTACAACTGATAAACTGCTTGGCCCTGATAAACTGCTTGGCCCAGTGTGAGGATTCTAACCCGAGAACTCCGTTCCAACTTACTTCTACCCGAGACAATCCCGAAAAGCACAAGTAATTCCACAAAGTAGCACATACCGTAATTACCGCATTTTATAATACTTCACAAGTGTACTTAATAAATGCATTTAAACACCCATCATATGCTCTTTATCATGCTACTAAATTGCATGCAAATTTAGGTCAACACCTACCATCATTCATTCATTTCAACAATTCAAGAATATTTCTCAAGCATTTTGACAAACACTATGTGCGCAATGGAAATATCTTGGCATAAGGATATCACATGAAGCAAAAACACATCATTGATAGCTCATAAAAGTCACTTCCCTCTATACATAATATACTAAATTAAGAGAGACAAACAATCCATCATGTATAACCTACCACATGAAATTCGTATTTATCAATTTTATTTCAAGCATGATAACACGATTAGCTTTCCACCCACACATATGCAACATATAAACCATACACACATCAAAACTATTTCTTCACCACAATGTAAAAAGAGCTCACAATTTATCATGAAGAACATGTCAATTCATCTATAAGGTGGAGTTCATCAAATGTACTATACAAACACAACAAATTTAGCATACTAATCCTACCAATTAAACAATTAAAGATAAATTAAAAAAATTCATAAAAAAAAAAATTTAATAAGTCAAAATGATAATATATAAAGAAAAATAAGTATCAAAAAATTTTGGACCTTGAGGCTCTCACACTTGCGCTGCCCCTCCCTGTGACTTAGGTACGAAGTCGACTTGACCTATGAGGTCACAGGTCCGACCCAAAGAAGAGAATGTTGACGGTACGCAAGCCAGCCTTGCAGACTACCAACGGAGACCAGGGAAATTTAGAAAGTTGGTTTGTGTTTCACAAAATATCAGCACTGCAATCTGTTGGTCAATGGACCAATTATTTATTAGGTCCATTCTGAGAAGTGCATGTCGTACCAATTGATATCAGCATTAGGATGTAGTCTCGAAGAATTGAGGAAGTTGAGCAGGCAGACTACATAAAAATCTGACCTTGGAACCTTCTTATAGCACTATTTGAACAAAGAGGCTGTTCAAATTTTACCCGCTATAAGAAGCAATAGCCTCAAAATTTCAAATGCAACTAAAAGAATTCAGTTCAACCCTAAGACTTAAAGATTAAAATCATATATTGGAACCTAGGTTCATGAATTCTTTCTCCAAGCACACATCCCTATTTGAAAGGGATATTTGGAATTGCAGTCAGACCTGTAAATAGATTCAACATAGGTTCCATGTTGAATTTGAATAAGAATTTTATATTCACACTATGTGCTTTAATAAATATAAATATTCAAATATCCTCCAAAAATATTCCAATTTGAATTCATAACAAAACCCAAAAAAATACTGTAGAAAACAGAACACACATGGGAAGGTGTATATAAACCAAACACGACATGATTTTATTCAATTATGAAAGAAGAAACTACAGAACAATTAGAAACTATTACTCGATATTGAAACCACATATTTCAGTGTCTTCACAAAACAACTAGAACCACTACAAGCAGAACCACAAGCCAATAACTAAAATGCAGGGATTTCAGAAATCACCACCACGGAGACGAAGGACAAGGTGCAGGGTCGACTCCTTCTGGATGTTGTAATCAGCAAGAGTGCGCCCATCCTCGAGCTGTTTTCCAGCAAAGATCAATCTCTGCTGATCCGGTGGAATACCCTCCTTGTCCTGAATCTTAGCCTTGACATTATCAATTGTATCCGAACTTTCCACCTCCAATGTGATGGTCTTCCCAGTCAATGTCTTAACAAATATCTGCATTCCTCCCCTAAGCCTCAACACCAAATGCAGCGTAGACTCCTTCTGAATGTTGTAGTCCGCAAGAGTCCTCCCGTCCTCGAGCTGCTTACCAGCAAAGATCAATCTCTGTTGGTCCGGAGGAATGCCCTCCTTGTCTTGGATTTTGGCCTTCACGTTATCAATGGTGTCCGAGCTCTCCACTTCCAAAGTAATTGTCTTTCCAGTGAGAGTCTTTACAAAGATCTGCATCCCACCGCGAAGCCTCAGAACCAAATGGAGGGTGGACTCCTTCTGTATGTTGTAATCGGCCAGAGTCCGACCATCCTCGAGCTGCTTTCCGGCGAAAATCAAACGCTGTTGATCAGGAGGGATCCCTTCCTTATCTTGGATCTTAGCTTTCACATTGTCAATTGTGTCGGAGCTTTCAACCTCGAGCGTGATGGTCTTGCCGGTTAGGGTTTTGACGAAAATCTGCATACCTCCGCGAAGCCTGAGAACCAGATGGAGAGTCGACTCCTTCTGGATATTGTAATCGGCGAGAGTCCGGCCGTCCTCAAGCTGTTTGCCGGCGAAAATCAGCCGCTGCTGATCCGGAGGAATTCCCTCCTTGTCTTGGATCTTGGCTTTCACGTTATCGATCGTGTCGGAGCTCTCGACCTCGAGCGTGATGGTCTTGCCAGTTAGGGTTTTGACGAAGATCTGCATACCTCCGCGAAGCCTGAGAACGAGATGGAGAGTCGACTCCTTCTGGATGTTGTAATCAGCGAGAGTCCGGCCGTCCTCGAGCTGTTTGCCGGCGAAGATCAATCTCTGTTGGTCCGGAGGAATTCCTTCCTTGTCTTGAATCTTAGCTTTCACGTTGTCGATTGTATCAGAGCTTTCGACCTCGAGAGTGATGGTCTTGCCGGTTAGGGTTTTGACAAAGATCTGCATCTGGAGTTATAAAAAAAATAAATAACTAAATAAATCGATTATACAACAGATCTGTAACAAAAACAAAACAGATGTTGAACTGCAATGGAAGAAAAACAAGAGTTGATCTCTACCTTGAAGAAGAGAGAGAAGTTTGCTTTCGGAGAAGAGAGAGAAAGTTAACTAATTGAATGAGAGAACAATTCGAAGAACAATTCGAAGAATGAAAAGCAATGTCCTAAGGATTTGTATTTATAGACGATATATTTGGGACTTCGAGTAGGAATGGGAGAGGGGTATTTCCGGAAATAAGGAGAAATTAGCGGTCAATAGAGACGGTGAGACGATAGAACCTAGAATTATCTTGACTATTCTTTTGTTTGATTCAATGGATGATGAGAGCTCGCGAGACACCATTCCCATTATAGGCTAGCTTTATTTTTATTTGGACCAAATTTAGTTAGGAAAAAACCATATTTCTCTTCTCCCTTCTCCATAGTTTATAAGGAAATTAATAGGTAAGGAAATTAAATCAAAATATAGGAGGAAATAAAAAAATTCTAAAAATCAAAATACATTTAAATCTTACGAATTTGTTGTTGATTTTCATTTTGAATTGACCATTTGAATTTTCAATGGCTGAAAATTTGTTTTTGATTTCCAATTTGAATGGCTCAAAATTGGCTAGGTGTTCCTGGTGGGACTGGTCCTACATTGAATTTAGATGAAGGTTAAAGTATGTACGGTTGGATATGCAGTACTACCCAGCAAGTTTGAGTTTTTAAGAAAATGGAAAAACGTTCATCCTCTACAGTTAGTATCAAAGTCAGACCCAGTTCTTAATCCGGTATCACACCAAACTTCCGACCCTAAGACCGTCCGGGTCTGAACCCCATGGCGTTGTGAGTTACAATATCCAGAAGGAATAGGGTGAAGAAATAGGTTCATAAAATTGCTACTTTTATTGATTCCTAATTATAGATGCGCCACTTTCGCAAGTTCGATTACATTTATCATATGTAACAAAGTCTTAAAATCCTAAATTATCTCTAATGAAGGAACTATAGTCTTGTGAGAGTTTGCAATAAAGGTACACACAAACTTCCTATGATTACAAAAGAATATCTTGTATATCCATGAAACAAGAAAAATAAGAGATGAAATTATCAAGTTTTTCATATACAATGAGCTACTAAGGTGTTATACAAACAAACATTATAAATATTTTATCTACAAACAACCGAGAAGTAAAATGTATGTGCATAGCGAAGTCAACAAAAAGCCATTCCCAAATTCAAGCGATGAAATTCCCAAATTTCAAGAAAAAAAAAAAGTTTGACTTCAAATCTCACAAATAAATATTTCTTTAAAAAAAAAAAAATCTCGTAAATTTTAGTAACTGTTTCTCTCGATTGTATGCAAGTAGGAACTTTGTTTCCAGCGATGAAATTCCCAAATTTCAAGGAAAAAAAAAAAAAAAAGTTTGACTTCAAATCTCACATATAAATATTTCTTTAAAAAAAAAAAAAAAAAATCTCATAAATTTGAGTAACTGTTTCTCTCAATTGTATGCAAGTAGGAACTTTGTTTCCAGCGATGAAATTCCCAAATTTCAAGAAAAAATAAAAAAAAGTTTGACTTCAAATCTCACATATAAATATTTCTTTAAAAAAAAAAAACTCTCATAAATTTAAGTAACTGTTTCTCTCTATTGTACGCAAGTAGGAACTTTGTTTTCAAAGTCAAAGTCAACTCACGTACTAATATGAAGAAATGATACATATAGATAAACATAAAAAATAAAAAAATGGTCTCATGACTGGAATAATGTTCATTTTTTCGAGAATTTTGAGTTATCAACTATAATGCCTTCTCATTTATTATCTACTATCATACTTTTTCACGGATTTTGTGCATCCGTCAAATGGCTAGTCTGGATCTAAACTTTATTCACCATTCACCATTCACCATCTTAAGTGACTTCACATAAGAGTGGATTCAATTTGTAGGTTGAGTAAAAGGGTTTGCAGGCCACCTATGTTGGTTGCGTTATCAATAATGATATCCCTCTCATCGAGTTGAGTATATATTTAGGCTTTGTATCATCAAACACAATATTAATTAGCTCTATGACAACATTAGGTCCAAAATTAAAAACTTTATAAACCATACTATTTTGTGAATACTCCAAAAAAAAACAAATTTCAATATTACTCATTAAAATATCTCAAAATTTTCATATCTCTAAGAATATAGCATTTATTTGTAAAGATTCTAAAATATTTAATAGTGGATTTTTATCATCATATTGTAGCAATTTTATTCAATAAAAAATATAAACATTAATTTTGATTATACTAGACCACCAATCAATTTGGCCCGAGTTTTATTTTATTAAATACGGACTAAATTAAGGGGAAGGCCCATGTCCCAAACCCGCCTCCTTGTCATCCCCTAAACTACATTGCAATTGTAATTAAACTTTAAAAAATAAAAATAAAAAAAAAACTAATTTATAAAAGTTAGATTCAACAAAAACTGTAAATAGTGAAATCTTATTTTATCATAATATTTTCGTTTATCGATTCAAGAAATAATCAACTAAATTAAGCAGTTAAGATTTAATCAAATTCAAAAACTAAACAAAAATGATTAAAAATTTTAATTCATTGAACTTGTATTAACCAATACATTTAAAATGATTCGGGTTGACACTGGATTTTTGAAATTCACACTTCCTAATAGAATAAAAATTTTATATTAGCTAAAACTAAATTACTTATCACTTTCTATTGTGCTTCTTTTCATCACACAGTTTAACTCAAACCTAGTCAAAGTTCACGTAATTAACTTAATTAATAAAGTTTCTAAATAGTTGTCCTTGTTGACTTAATATATTTAAGTGTTATAATCGTCATTGAAAACTATAAATATATACATATATAATTGCAAACAATTTAGTTGTAATAGTTTCCTATCATGATAAAATGACTCGTTTTCTTTAATTAAATAGCAAAATCCTCTGTATATAATATAAATTCCTTCCATGTGGGTATAATTGGCATTGATAGGAATTTCAAAAGTAAATTTTTAAAATTTTGATTTTAAATCACACTTTAAACTTGAATGGTGCTTCACGCTAATAAATTTTTATCATCTTTTGCTAATCAAATTATTTGTCTCAGTTCATGAAGTTGGTAGTTTTGGACATGCCCCACTTATAAAAAAACTTCAATCAGAAATTAGCAACGAATATAAAGTGAAGTACAAATAAATAAAAGTATTGGAACCAACTGAAAGGAGCATATTTTTTCATGATGGTTGTAGTCACAATTATTTTCTTGGAAATGGACAACATATTATTTGTCTGAAGCTTGGCCATATAATAAAGTAGCATGTGACTTTGTTGATGGATTAAAGAAATAAAGTAAAACTGCAACGACCCATTTCATCACATGATATGATATTATTCACTTTAAACCTGAGCCCGCACGATTTTACTCTTGAATTTTATCCCAAAATGCCTCATACCAATTGGAGGAGTGGGTCGTTACAAATGGTATCAAAGCCTGACCCAGCCGGAAGTGTGCCGACGGGGACGTCGGGCCTCCAAGGGGGGTAATGACCTTGTAGGCGGGTGTGCCGTGGGCGGGTGCAAGAGACACTGTCAGGCTACCACACTGGCGAGTTACGGGGGCACAGTCCCACATCGCCTGGGTAGAGGAAAGGTAAAGTGCTTATATGTAAGTGTGTCACCTCCAATTGGTATGAAGCCTTTTGGGGTAAAACCCAAGAGTAAAACTGTGCGGGCTCAGGCCCAAAGCGGACAATATCATATCATGTGGTGGAGGGGTAGGGAATGTTGTAAGAATGGAGTTTAAGATATGGAATGTGTAAATTATCTATTTTCGAAGCATGCTCCATCTTAGTTTTGGTTAATCGTTAAGACTAATGATTATATCATTTTTCATTAAATAGGATGTTGGGAGCTGGTAGAGGGCGAGGACGACCTGCTAGAGGCAAAGGTTAGGGAGGTGCCGGTCAGGGCGGTGCAGGCCGCAACATGGCTCAAATGGATGAGGCACTTCAAATGCCAAATCCTAATGCGGAACAAGTTCCCATGATTACGTACATAAGGGACATACACAAATTAGGAGCTATTGAGTTCGTTAGAGCTGCCGATCCACTCGATGCCGAAAAATGGATCGATGCCATGGAAAAATATTTTAAGATGATGGACTGCACTGAAGTGCAGAAAATGATGATAGCTGCATTTTTCTTGTCGGGTGAGGCGCGCCAGTGGTGGCGGACCGTGATTAGGACTACTGTAGATATAGCCGCTATGACTTGGGAAGAATTTAAGACACGGTTCTATAAAAAATATTTTCCACGGTCTGTGAGAGAAAAGAAGGGAATTGAATTCATGGAATTAAAACAGAGCAATACAATGACGATTAGTGACTATGAGACAAAGTTCATGAAACTCTTTCGATTTGCTACTCACATAATGGCTAATGAGAACACAGGATTCGAAAGTTTGAGTAGGGTTTGATCTCCCATGTCAAAAGATTGGTAGTCGGGCATAGGTATGACACTTATGCAAAAGTTGTGGAATGTGCCATGGCAATTGAAGAAAATAACAATAATATTTTTCAAAAGAAAAAAGGAGCAACAGTCAGAAAAGAAAGGAAAAGAAAATGGTACTTTTTAAGAAGCTCAAGGAAGTAAGAGTGATCAGTTCCAACGTGGCCAATGGGCTACAAGCGATGAAAAAAATGGGCAAAAATGAAAACGACAAAGAATTGAAGGTTCTGGACAAATTAAATCAGTAGGGCCAACAAAAATCGGACAGGAGCCATATAAATTCTGGGGAAATTGTTATAATCGTTTGGAAAGCGGACAATATCATACCATGTGGTGAAGTGGGTCGTTACAAATGGTGGAGTGGGTCGTTACAAATGGTATCAGAGTCTGACCCAGCCGGAAGTGTGCCGACGGGGACGTCGGGCCTCCAAGAGGGGTGGATTGTGATGACCTTGTGGGCGGGTATACCGTGGGCTGGTGCGAGAGACACTATTAGGCTACCACACTGGCGAGTTACGGATGCACAGTCTCACATCGCCTGGGTAGAGAAAAGGTGAAGTGCTTATATATAAGTGTGTCACCTCTAATTGGTATGAGGCCTTTTGGGGTAAAACCCAAGAGTAAAACAGTGTAAGTTCAGGTTCAAAGCCGACAATATCATATCATGTGTTGGAGTGGATCGTTACAAAAACAACACATAATTTTTGTGAAATTATTTGCATATACATTTAATTTTTATTTTTTATATAACTGATGTATTGGAGGAAACTGGAAAGTGATAATTAACAAAACTGGAGAGTGATAATTAACAAACCAGGGTGGTATTTGATGGTAAACTGGAGAGTGATAATTAACAAACGAGGGTGATATTTGATACTAAACTGGAGAGTGATAATTAACAAACAAGGGTGGTATGTGATAGTAATATCCACAATTCAATGCATATGTCCATCACAATAAAATTATGTTAATAAATAAAAATAAATCCAATTCCAAATCATCACCGATTCCAAAACATCTCCAAAATTAATTTGATAAGCAAATTTTTAGGAATTGTGTCTAATAGTAATATAAGATTTAAGCTTTAATCAACAAAAAGTCTATAATTTTATTAGGCAGGTCTTGGGAGACCAAGGGATGTGGTCCCTCGATATTGTTGACTTTCACCTATTCAACATGGATGGAAGCGGACATTAACAAGGTACGTTTCCATACGGGGAGCGACTTTCTCAACTGGTAGAGCTTTGCACTACATAGTATCTAAAATTTAAATTTTCTCCTTAAAAAACAAATAATGATAAGTAAAGTAGTTCAAAAATAAAATGTATCTAATTATTTTATGCAAGTACAAAATGACAACATCATATCTAAGTCATAAACATAAAACTCTAAATAATTGTGGAGCACAATGAGAATGTTTTTTTAATGAATCCATTTATTGATAAGCAGCCTCAATCATGGCGGTAACAAACATGTATATATATATATATATATATATATATATATATATATATATAGCTCAAATTGTGATAAAATAAATTCAATTATTTTCTTGTCTAGATTTATATAGATAAAAATGAATGAGACTTTTTTTTTTTTTTTTTATTGTCAATAAGACTTTAATGACAATTTATCAATGACTTTAACCCTCTGTTTAGCTGTGTTTAAAGCTAAACAAAAAATAGATTAAATAATAATAATAATAAACTACTATTGCTAATTTAGAGTTATGAGAACAGTATCAAGTATCTCCCAATACTGTCATATGGACATGGTGCATAGCTTCCACAAATTCATTCCACAAGTAACGCGTTCATTGATAAACCCCTCTGCAAAAAGAGACACTATTTGATCGATGCATGATGGATATTCTTTATACACCTACACACGAAGAAATTATGTAACATATTAGAGAGAGTTAATCACACAACTATATTATGTGCAAAAGGAATAATATATCCATCCATAAGTTGGCGTCCAAGTGGATACTTACTTGATCATTAGCCGTATTGAACAAATGGTAAAATGCCCACGAAAATGTAAGAGGACATTTGTTTTCCAGATGAGGACCAGCCCGCATTGACACCCTCGCAACTTTCCTCAGTTGCTCACGTGCTAAAGGATCGAAAAAAACTATCTCATCCATGCGATTCAGCAACTCAAACCTAAAGCCTCTTTTTTCCTGCTAAATGAATCAAACAGACAGCAGAGAGTATTTAAAATGACAAACAAGCACGATAAAGTAATATCTAAGTCTTGCCACAATCAGGACCACTACTTGGCTGTTTCTATTTATTTACCTGTTCCGCGGCCCCGTCCCAAACACTACCTTGATCAGGATGCCCAACAAGTCGCGGAAGAATTGCCTTGTTTCCCAGATCCGAGGCAAAAATGACAATAGTGTTTTTGAAGTCCACTGTATCTCCTCCATTGATACTAAAATTACCATTATCAAGGATTGAGAGTAAAGCACTGAAAATGGACATGTGGGCCTTTTCTACCTCAGAAAAGAAAAGGATGCTGTGTGGCCTCATTCTAACGGCCCCTAAGAGTGACAAACCACCTTGCTCATGGCCACTATACAAGAATACCACAAAAATGATCAGTCACATGGTAACAATAGAATGAACTCACATACATGTAATTTAAACATTTCAAACAACCAAATGAGAATTAACAAGAAATCTTACTTTGGAATTTCCAACGGTCCATTTAAGAACCGGCAAAGTGAGTCTGGTTCTCTGTATTCAGACAAGTCAATTTTAATAAGCAGATTCATCCCATTATCAGCAACAAGATGCTCGGCTAGACAGTCTACTAAATCTGCTTCACCAGCCTTCGTGAGACCCAAGAATAAGAATGACATAGCAGGTCGATGTGGCAGATCATGCTGTGCATCAATAGATTTCAATAGTGCCTCTACTACAACATCAGTTGCCTGATTTTGTCGAACCATTCTAGTCAATCTCATCGGAAGTCCCTGTACTCCATTCTTAGAACTCTTGTAAAGCGTTTCTCTCAGCTTATGCTCAACTTTCTCATTTAAGGAGTTCGAATGCACCTACAAGAAGACATTGAAAAAGAAGAATGAAAAGCAGAATACGCATGAATCCAATGAATAATTCATGTTATTTAAATCAAAAGGAGAGACCAGGCCTTAATGAAAACCATTATAAGTACCATTTTCTGCTCAAGGGCCATAAGGTTGATGTCAACTGCATTTTTTATGAGAGCATCTAATGTCTTGACCAGCGCTCGAGCAACCTCTGCAACAGAGTCCAAATCTGTCCTATCCTCTGCATCTGGTAAATTCATCAGTTCAAACAAATTTCTTCTCAACAAGTAGATCTTGTTGACTCGTTCTTTCTCTTTCAAATACATAGCTCTTAATCCCCTTAAAGATTCTTTAAACAGCTTCATAAACAGATTTTCCGCTTGATAGCCACCTTTCTCTGATCTATAAGACAACTCATGTTGTCCCACCAGCTTATCAATGTAAACCGTGGACATATCATCTCTCTCATTGTTTGCAAGCATATCAGATAACAAAGGGACCAAATTCTCTTCTAGCCAAATCCGCATAGCACGTCCACCCATCTAAGACAATAAGAGAAGCAATTAATACAAGTCCATAGACTTCAAACACCTCAAAAGAAAGCGTATATAAAGCATAATTAAGGTGTCTCCAGCCCTCATATTATTCACTTGTACTCTGACAGTTATAGTGCCGTTAATCACAGCTGACATTAAATGAAATAACACAAACAAGTATTTCCTTAAAACCCTTAGTCTAATGTTCATGTATTATCATTGACTCTTTTTCCAGCCTACTTTGTGTAAATGGAGAAAGTTCAGAATTGAGAACAAAATTAGACAAATATACTGGTCACTGGAGACCACTAAGAAGTCTAGCATGTGTAATCATGCCATAAACTAAAGAGGAGGGATATTATGAGAGCCCATCTGATGACAAGATGTATGAGCTCTTCTTATTTAGCCATTGGATTAAGACAGTTTATTGAGATTTGTGAAAAGTCAACTGAGCTTTTTAATGAATCTTTTAAGTCATTGGTTAAGCAAGGAGAGCTCATCGCGAGGGGGCTCTCATGGTTTAATATATATATATTCAAAAATTGACTATCCCAAAATGTTTCTTAGTCTTGTCTTTGAGTATCAAGACGTGCCCTTGCCATGTCCATCTCAAAAAAATAATAATCATTTAATAATGTGGACATTTTAAGCCATGTCGGACACATGTCCAGCGGTGTCCGTGTCGGTGTTGTACACGTGTCCTACATCACCACACTACCTCCTATCTCGGACAGAATGTCCGAGCCTCCTAGTATCTAATTAACCCAAAATATAAAACAAAGAGCCTTTTACAACACTTAATTTTCCTATTTCTTTATTTTTTTCTTTCTAAATGATTTTCTCCTAGTAAATTCTCTTTCCCTTTTCCAACAAAGCCCTAATTTTAGAAAAGGTTAAGAAATTCTACTTAATCCAACCCTCTCTCTCCCTCCTCTCTTTTTTTTTTTTTTTCAAAAAAAAAAAAAAAAACAACTGCAACATATTGTTGTTTAGCTATGGATTTAGATTAAAACAAATTTAGAAACTATACTTCAGCCTGTTCTCTCTTCTATTTTATCTAATTAAACAAGAGAATGGAAACTTACTTTATGTTGTTTTGACTTGCCCAACATATAACGGAGTGCAGCATCAGATGGGTATAAAATCAGCCTTTTCCCAGTCTGGGTCCTCGTGGAGCTGGCTATTTCCCTCATCTGGAGCCTGGTATCAGCCATACACTGCTCAAAAGAAAAATTCTTAAAGAGAATCACACCATCCAGTTCTCTGAAATGTCTGAAATGTTTTCTCGCCTGTAATTCCAGACAGCAAAGATATCAGGCACTGTAATAGTTTGGTTAAAAACCTAATGCATAAAAAAGAAATTTGAACTAACACATAATTAAAGAACACTAAAAAACCAATCCCTTGTGTGCTTCTTCAAACCAGTAGATGTGTTATTTACAACAACTTACCTCGCACAATTGCATTTCCACCCCTGGATTTTACCATCCATAACATTTGATGTCATGATAATCACTGTTTTGGTGAAGTCAGTGGTGCCTCCTTCGCCATTTGATACACTGCCATTGGTAATGATCTCAATCAGAACGTCAGTAACAAAAGGATGAGCCCTATCAACATTGTCAAGCAACACTACGGCGAAAGGCATCCTCTTAACAGCTTCTGTGAGCAGTCCTTCACGATAACAGGAACTGGAAAATCGAACATAAAACAAAAAAATTAGCCCCTTATATAGAATACTGAGCAAAAACAATCGAAAGAGACCATTCAGACAGATTATAACCTGGGGCTGGAGGGAAAACCAATAAGACGTGAGGCAGATTGTGAGTCCGAGTATTCTGACAAGTCGAATGCTATCAACCTTCCACTGTCATCAAAAAGTTGCCGGGCAAGAGATTTGGCAATCTCTGTCCATCCCGAAAAAAGGCCATTTAAAAAAAGAAATGATCCAATTGGGCGAGAACCAACTCTACACCTTGACAATACATTGCTAATGACAAATGGAACATGTTCTTGTCCAATCATCCCTTTAGCCAGTCTTGGTTCGAAGCCCTGAAGTGGCAGCTCCGGAAAATGAAGGAGCCAAGAAGCAGGAATCCCAGTCAAAGGACTTGCTACCTGCATCAATGTCCGTCATTGAATAGATGAAATATGTTATCAAAGCACCAGACTTCATATTTAGAATTAGATATCAAACATCACGAGTTTAATAAAAAGTGAAGAATACAAAATCATACATACCTCTGCAATTAGACTTGCAGTAACAGTCAGGTTTTGCTTAAATTTTTTGTGAATCGTTAGCATGGGGTAGACAGGTATTGAACCACTGGAAAGAGTGTGGTTGATTCCATCCCATTCACACCTTCTACCTCCTGTAAACATGAAACCAACATGTGGCGCGCTCCTTCCAACATGTCTATTTCTTCATCTCTTTCTTTTGAGCTCCTCATCGTGGGTTTCCACTTCCTCACAAACCTATCCAACTTGTTTATTAAATCTTCAAAATCCTTTTTAACCTGAAGCCAAAAAAATAATAAAAACCCAACCAACATTGACTAAATATATATGTTATGTTCATATTAGTTCTATGTATGAAAGCATACTTACATAAGGAAACCAAAACTTGCTAGCAGGGTCCTTCTCTCTCTTGATCTCCTCCATTTCAACAAGTGTACAACAAAATGAGTACTCATCAAAATCCAAAGCCTCCTCTTCCACATTCGCGCCTAAATCAAGTTTCAATTTCACACAGGCTTTTTCCACAATCTCCATCTCCTTCTTTTTCAGGACAACCTCAAGATTGTCACAAACCCCTCTTTCGTCAGACAGCAGAACTGAAGAAATAACAGGAAAACATGAATAACAAGCATTATATATCAATATATATTGAATTTATTTTCAATATATAAGAAATCAGTGGAGGGAGGCCAAACAAACCCAAACCTACCATCAGTGTATCTCATGGTGATGTTACAAGCAAGAACTACAGCATCAGGGTGAATTTCAACACCATAAGCGGTCTCCAATATATCCTTGTAGTCTACCTCATTGTTCCTCAGAATTTTAATCATCCATGGTTCCATATCTACCACTTAGAAGCCCTAAAACAATTATTTATACATAAACAAGTAATTATGTTAAAATTCCAAGGACTAACTTACTTTCAGGTACACACAAGCAATTTTTTTTTTTTTTTTTTTTTCAGACACACAAGCAATTATTTGTATATATTTGTGTATTTCAAATATATATATAATATATGTCCAGAATCGGGAATCAGTAGGTGCATTTGTGTTTTGTACATATATGGATTAAAAGAAGGAATAATAATAATAATAATAAGTTCACAGTAGAGAACAAACGAAAATCAGATTATCAGAGTTTTACCCCAAGCAGAGTCCGATGGATTTGGAGAGTGCAAAAAACCCCTAACCAAAGACGATAAACGTTGAGCTGGATGGATTCGCAGAGTGCCAAAAAAACCAACCAAAGACGAAGAACGTTTTCGGCAGTTCTTCTATTTTCCGCCAAATCACACTAAAGTTGTGTGACTTGTGAAGACCAAGGTTTTGACCTGTGAAGACCAGTCAAATCACACTAAAGTTGCGACTTGTGAAGACCAAAGTAATGACTTGTGACTTGTGACTCGTGCCTCGTGACTCGTGAAGACCAGCCAAATCACACTAAAGTTGCGACTTGTGAAGACTGACTTCTGACTTGTGAAGACAAGCCAAATCACACTAAAGTTGTGACTTGTGAAGACCAGTCAATGCATCCATCCTATTACTCGAATATGAATTAAATTAAAAATCCTATAATTCAATTATGATCCTATAAAAAAATCCTTACATGACTAAAATCTAATCCGATGAGAATTGGCGAAATTTACGAATATTTAAAAATTGATTAACCGAGAGGTTATTTATATTTTATTTATATTATATTAATAAAAGTATAAAGAGTTTTCGGACATTTTTTATTTTTTATTTATACTGCATTTTGAATAATAAATTTACCTTTTTTTAAAAAAAATTCTATTACTAATTAAACCATTATTGTTCTAACGTTTTCCTTTTTTTTCCTAATTCACGTTCTGTTTCTAACTTCTTCTTTTCTTTTCTTTTCTTTTTTTTTTTTAACTCTTCCTATTTGGATTCTCCAATTTACCTCGAAAAAAGGCCTTAGTGCGCTAAACTCCTTTCCTTTTTTGGAGCGCCCATAATTTATTAACGGTAGCAAATTACCCATTATTTGACTAATTGAGGACTAATTGGAGTTAAATATGACATAAAATTACACCCAAAAAAATCTATAAATAAGGAACTTAGCATTCACGTTTCCTGCCATCTAACACTTTGTAACTAATCATCTAAGGTAAAGGTGTGTTGAATTGCAATGACTATATTATTATTATTATTATTATTATTATTATTATTTTGCCATAAATTGTACAGACAATGCATTTGTTGCTTCAATTATTTATTTATTTTAAGTTCCTTATTTATAAATTTTATGTAATTTTATATTATATCTCAACTTCAATTAGTCCTCAATTAGCCAAATAGAAGTACCTTGGTACAGTTGGTAAATTGTGTTGCTCAAAAAAAAAAAAAAAAAAAAAAAAAAAAAAAAAAAAAAAAAAAAAAAAAGGAAGAAAAAGAAGAAGAAAGGAGGGAGTATTTTGCAACATTTTGAAACCAACGGGGAGTTTAGTGCACTAAGGCCTAAAAAATAATATTATAATTTTTAGGATAATTTACACTGACACTCTTCAAATTTGGGTTTAATACAGTTAATTACAACTTAGGCACTCTTTGAACAATGACACCTCTGATTTGCAAAATTAAACACAAATTTTGAGTCAATGTAACTAGGTGTATTAAACCCAAACTTGGAAGGTGTCAATGTAAATTTTTCTAATTTTTATTTCTATAATGTGTAACACAAACTCTTTCTGAATAAAAATAATTTACCTTTTTCTTAATTCTATTTTCTTTATACTTTCATAAATAATAATTTATAACTCTTGCTCAATTTACCTTAAAAAAATATAAATAATTTTCAATAATTTGTTTTATCTATATTGCATTTTTAATAATAAGCTTACCTTTTCTTTTTTAAATTATATTCCCATTCTAACTCTTTCCTTTTTTCTTTTTCTTTTTTTCCTAATTTTATTCTCTTTCTAACTCTTTCCTTTATCTTCTTTTGTTTTTTTTCCCAATTTTATTCTCTTTCTAACTCTTTCCTTTTTCTTTTTCTTTTTTTTCTTTCTAATTTTTACATAAAATGACCATTTTACCCTTATCAACCCTATGGACCTAGAGGGAGCCCGTATCACTTTTTCATGATCCGATTTGGTTAGAAACAATTGGTGTGCCATCATTATGACTCCTAGAATATGGGAAGTTACATAATGACCATTTTGCCCTTAGTGCCATCGTGTTGGGTTAGGACACGGGTAGCGATTCGGATATACGGATTTGGGTTGTTACATCCTTAAATTGCTCTTCAACACTCGGATATATGGATTTGGGTTGTTACATCCTTAAATTGCTCTTCAACACTTTTGACATTCATCTCTCTCACACGGACAGAGACAATGCCTCCTTCTATCTCCTATAGATTTCTCTATTTCCATTGCACTGAAATTTGTTGCCCAAAGAAGGACCCTAGAGGGGAGGGGAATATAGTATTTTAACAAACCATAGGTAATTTACACAGACCTCCCCTATGGTTTGCCATAATTACAAGCGGCACCCCTCCTATTCCGAAAATTACACGGACCTCCCCTACTCTTAAAAATATCCTACACGGACCTCCCTTTTGTTAGAGTCAACGGCAGTCAACAACGAAAAATGATGACGTCATCTACCAATTTTAGTAAAATCCCTAAAATACCCTTGTCCCTACCAATTGAGATATATATATATATATATATATATATATATATATATATATATGATACTATATGTGTATGCCACCTGTGTGTATGATACTATATGTGTATGCCACCTCCTTTGAGTTGATGATGACGACGACGTTGATAGAGGATTACGATCCGCAACAGGTTCTTCGGTACCATAGTCTAACGCCAAATGGAAGATCTCTGATGGTCGCTTCTAACCCAATCCCCAAGACATTGTTACGGAAATTCAACTATTTTGATTCAATGAAGATCGAATCCAACTCAATTCAAGAATTTAATCGACCATTTGAGTTAAATGTTTGAAGAACCTTGTGTGAGTGAAATTAAGGTTTAAAAGATAGATTGTGCCCGACATTAATAGCAAGATTAGGGCTATATATATGTGTGTTTATGTGTGTGTTTTGTGTGTAGGGAGAGAGAGAATGTAATTGGAAAATGCAGATCAGAAAGTGAAAGTGAATGCACTGTAAGTTATAAAGCTGTTTCTTTTCGTTGTCGCAATTTGCAATTGAACCAAGCCGCAATGATGCCATCTCAGTCAAGGTAATGATTTGAAGATGACTTCACCTGATTAATGGAATACATATACAATTTCATTTGCGCTGTATTCATCATTTATTTCATTGTTGTGATTCTTGGTTTATATATTATAATAATAAATGATCATACTCTCTCTGTAACCTCTCTTAATTGTGTTTTTGTAGTTAAATATTGATTTGGTTGATATGATTAATTTTTTGGTTTGTGGGTGTTGGTTATTTGTAGTTTTTAAGTACAAGAATGGATCAGACTCTGTTCTGGTTGTGAAGAAAGAAGATTATGAAAAATGCAACACAGAGAAGCCGATCATGAAGATGGACGATGGTGATTCAGTCGTCAAGTTTAATCGGTCGGGTCCATTCTTCTTCATCAGTGGAAACAAAGATAATTGCCAAAAGGGTCAGAAGCTCATCATTGTTGTTTTGGCAGTCAGAAACCATCACAAGTCTCCCCCGGTGGCCATACCTCCGGTGTCGGTGGGTTAGACTCCGGCATCGTCACCATCACCAACAAAGTCCTCCCCTTTGACGGCCCCAGCTACAACACCATCTCCAATTTCTCACATTCCATCGGCAACGTCACCGTCACCCACAGGATCCTCCCCTTCGTTGGCCCCAGCCACAACACCCGTACTGTCACCATTTCTAATTTCTCACACTCCGCCAGCAACGTCACCCATCTCTCCATCTTCGGTGACTATGCCTCCAGTAAGTTCTCTAGTTCCAACTATGACACCCAAATCGCCTTCTCCGGCAACCCACTCCCCGGTCCCGATCATGAAGATGGACGATGGTGATTCAGTCTTCAAGTTTGATCGGTCGGGTCCATTCTTCTTCATCAGTGGAAACAAAGATAATTGCCAAAAGGGTCAGAAGCTCATCGTTGTTGTTCTGGCAGTCAGAAACCAACACAAATCTCCCCCGGTGGCCATATCTCCGGCGTCGGTGGGTCAAACTCCGGCATCGTCACCGTCACCAACAAAGTCCTCCCCTTTGCCAGCCCCAGCTACAACACCATCTCCAATTTCTCACACTCCGTCGTCAACGTCACCGTCACCCACAGGATCCTCCCCTTCGTTGGCCCCAGCCACAACACTCATACTGTCACCATCTTTAATTCTCACACTCCGCTGGCAACGTCACCCATCTCTCCATCTCCGGTGACTATGCCTCTAGTAAGTTCTCCGGTTCCAACTATGACACCCAAATCGCCTTCTCCGGCGACCCACTCCCCGGTCCCGTCTCTAACCTCAGTTGTCTCACCGTCTATTGCACCAGTAGTTGTTGAGGTTACGTAGGACGATGAATTGATAGTAAGTAGATCTCATGGTTGTCTTGTGGACTGTGTAAGAGTGTGTTTGAGGTTGGACCTGAGGACAGGAACGACGTCTGTGTTGAGACTGGATTGATGATGAGAATAGCCTGGCCAACTATTCCTCCTGAGTCAGTCCATTTTTAGCATGATGTCTGGTCAAAGGTCCATGATTGTTTTGGTTAAGTCAAGGGCAATGAGAGCATAGCATTGTATGTTTTGTTGGTGTGACAGTGTGAATTTCGATGGTTTGTCTCGGGTGACGGGTGTGTTAGGACCAAGTGACCGATAAAAAAAGGGTTTGTGGTAAAATCATTGATTATTGAGGATCTTGTTTTGGGGATTTGTGTCCAGAATACAGGATAGTATGTTTTATTGTTTTGATGACTCATGGTTATGTAGTCGTTGGGAAATCTGTCGTTTTGTCTTCTGGAAGTTGTTTAGTATGATGATTGTCATATGGTGCGGTGGTATAGCTATACGGTAGATAGCGAGTGCTTGGCTCGACAGGGACGTGTAGATTTAAGTTTGAGCTTGATTGTGTGATGGATGGGGTTCCTTGTCTGGGATTTTGTGTGTCTTTTAAATGATGGGCTGAGATAGGATACTGTCATGTTCAGGGGTCTTGTGACCGTTTTTCTTTAGAGCTCCAAAGTCTTGTGTAACAGTGCAGAGTGGACCGATGTCCGTTTTGAGTCGAGTCGAGTATAGCGTAGGGCGTACCAGATGGTCCGGTGTTTTGATGTTGTGAGTGATGAGTACCCTCATAGGGTGGTGAGCATAGGGTTATTCTGACGACAGTGTATGATTACCTATTGGCATTGGGTGTCAAAGGTAACAAAGTTGTTGAGTTCTTAGTCTCGAGGTTGGTAAGGTGTTCTCGGAAGGTGTGTGACTGTGAGTTTCCTTCTTTAAGGAGGGTATTTTTCGAGAATGAAATCTTTTAAGGAGGGTAGATTGTAATATTTCTGAATCTCACTATTTTTCATTTTTTTGGAATTTTTCGTTCATGCAAGGGCATTCTTATCTTTTCTCGTTTGGCGTGCCGGTTGTGTCCGAGAGTTGGTTGGGACATTTCATTGAGTCCAGGACTCTTCGAAATGCTAAGGTTGTCATTTTTGCATTTTTTTCGTTTTTCGGGCCGAACGGTTCCGTGTGGGACCCGTTGTTGGAACTATCGCATACGGGGATTTTAGTTGAGTCCAATTGCATCACATTTATTTATTTAATGTATTTATTTAATGTGCTATGTGTGGTTGTAATTTATTATGTGTGTATGTATATAATTAAGTGTGGTGGAAAATTAATTTGAAAAGAAAAGAAAAATTCAAAAGGAATAATGGTGGGACCCACCACTTATCCTTAAAGGGTTTAGAGACCAAGTTTGGTCTCCATTTTCTCTCTCCCTCATTTCTTGATTTTTTTTTCTTTTATTTTTCTCATCAAAGATTCAAACTTTGATCTCTTCTTCATCTTTTGGAGTTTTAAAGTACCATTTGCGGCAAATTAAAGAGCGCATCGTGATCTTCAATTTGATCGGAGCAATTCCTCTTTTGGTACACCTTATGGTTTCGAAATTCTAGGGCTTGGATTTGGAAAAAATTTGGGCTTTTCATCAATTTAAGGTAGGGGTGCTCTAATCCACAATTTCTTAGATTTCTTGGAAAATTTTCCTTTAATTTGACTCTAAGCATGCTTAATTGTAATTATCTTGATTATGTTTGTTATGGTTGTTGGTATTTAAGGTGATAAAGGCATGCTATGTGTTAAGTGAGCTTATAAATATGATTAAATTCTTGTGGTGAAGAAATATGCTTAGTGTTGATGTAATTATATGTCATATGATTTTAAATTGCTATGAAAAGTGATGTTGTAATTATGAAAATAAATGACTTTATTTTATGCCTTACGTATTTAAGTTATTGGACTTGCAAATTGAAAGTATGTAAAATGCCATGATTTAGAAATATGATAATATGATATTGTACGGAAATTTATGTTTTAAACATGTTTGAATGATGTGTATGAAATTTCTATATTGTCATAGCATTGAAGGATTTGCATAATTCATGCATTACTATTGGGAAAATAAATGGAAAAGCTTGTTTTAAAAACAAATGAAATTGTTTTTGGGAAAAGTTTTTTTTGAAAAATGTTTGTGAAAACCGGACGCCTAGGAGGCGTCTAGCAGTCCGTGTTGTTAGTGTAGTCTAGAAGGGAGTATGGTTGAGCTAACTAGGCCGGATGCGACGCCTTAGAAGTGCCTTGTGGTCTTGGATAGTTAGTCAACTCTCCATTCGTGACGCCTTGGAGGTGCCTTAGGTCGGATTGCACTAACGGTTTAAAAGTTGAAACGGTATTGTTTCGAAAATGGGGAGCGACATGGCATGACAAGGCATTTCATTGGCATACATTGTACATTTGGTGGTTAGACGACTTGCGTTTATATTTGTTGATATTATCGTTGTTTTACTTGTTTTCCCCGAGACGTGATCCCATGTACTTGTACTCTATTCCTTATGTGGATTCACGGAGTCATAAGAAGTGTATTTTAGACACTTCCTACTGAGCATTTAGCTCACCCCATTATTTTAACATTTTTCAGGATACGAGAAGTTTTCAGGATACGAGAAGGAAGTGGCGTACGACACTCCTCCACATGTTTTGATAGGTTAGTAGACTGTTTGATATACTTTGTAACCATGGTCTCATTTTATTATTGTTATTCATTTATTTTATTTTATTTATAAACTTTGGGATGACACGTATATTAAGTATTAACATAGGAAAGGACGGTAATGTCTTTAGTTGACCTCGGGTTCAGGTAAGGATCCGGTTAGCAATTCGGACCCTCGAGTCGGGTCGTTATAGGATTTCTCGCCCAAATTCGCTAGGCCAAGTGTCATGTTTTCCAACCCCGAGAACTCTGTTCCCACTTAGTTTTACCCGAGGCAATCCCAAAATCCACAAGTAATTCTCACAGAGTAGCACATATCGTAATTACCACATTTTATAGCACCTCACAAGTGCACTTAATAATAAATGTATTTAAACACCTATCACATGCTCTTTTTATTATGATATTAAATAGCATGCATTTAGGCCCACACCCATCATCATCATACATTTCAACAATTCAAGAATACTTCTCAAGCATTTTGACACACAGTATGTGAGCAAAGGATATAGCATTGTATAAGGAAATCACATGAAGCAAGAACACATCCTTGATAGCGCATAAAAGTCACTTCAGGCTTGTAAACCCCCTCTATACATAATGTATTAAACTTATAAGACAAGTAATACATCAACTGTAACCTCCCACACCTAAACAAAGCTCATAGTCAATGGCAATTTATCAATTTCAAAAAAGACATGGGTTTCATCACATATGACACATGGAATTCGCATTTATCAATTCCATATTGTCAATAACATGACAACACAATTAGCTTTCCACCCGCGGGAACGGATCCTTTTCAAGAAAAATTCTTTCCTAACATCTAGGGGTATTAATCCTACGACCACTAAGGCGTCACGTCAATTACTTCTTTGACTCACTAAATATATTGAAAGTTACTGCATTTACTTAAAACATCTAACTATGTTAAATTACATGTTTACCCACATTAAAAAAAAAACTCTCTCTCTCTCTCTCTCTCTCTCGTTTCTTCCTTCTCTCTTCTATATATAACACACACACATATATATGTATACATGACTAGAACAGACCCACTTTGCTCCTTTTCTTGATCCGCCATTGACAACTCTCTGTCTCTCAAACCTTCAATTAACAAAACTGTTTAAGCTTGAAGCCTTCGAATCAATTAATAATTCCAATGCTTGGTGATGGCAATCAACAAAACTGTTCAAACTCTTAAATATATATTATTAGAGAACTATAATTAAATTTCCTAAATCGGATATAAATACAAGTAGAAGGATCATAATCAATTTAATTGGAATTGACAAAAATAAAAAATAAAAAAGCAATTCAACAGTAAAGAAGAGAATTGAATAGTATATAATCTGTAGATATACATATATATATATCTAGCCATGTGTATATATATATATATAGGAGAGAGAAGGAAGAGACGAAAAAGAGAAAAAAAAGTTTTTTTAATGTAGGTAACCTGTTATTTAACATAGTTAGATATTTTAAGTAAATACAGTAACTTTTTAATATATTTAGTGGGTCAAAGAAGTAGTTGACGTGGCGTCTTAGTAGTAGTAGGATTAAAACTTGTAAATGCTAGGAGAGAATTGTAGATGCTAGGAGAGAATTTTTCTTGGAGATAATCTTATTATAAGAAGAACTTAGAACATATCAATTCATCTATAACGCGTATTTCATCAAATAAAGTATACAAGGTACAAACACAAGAAATTCAGCATAATAATCCTACAAATTAAACATTTGTAAATAATTATCTTATTATTTTTAAATTTTTAGAGTATTAAAAAAATTCATAAAAAATATTTAACAAATTAAAATGATAATATATAAAGTAAAAATTGGGACTTATTTTTGAGGCTCTCGTGCTTCCACTCAAGGAAAACGTTGTAGTTTAGCCAGCCAGCGGCAGACTACAAACTGAGACCAGGGAAAATTTAGTAATTTCTCCATAACCTCCCTAAAATTTATGATAATTGTAGAATTCAGAAAGTTGGTTTGTGTTTCACAAAATATCAGCACTGCAATCTATTAACCAACAGCTGACCAATTGTTTATCAGGTCCATTATAGCTAAAACCCATATTGCTAACTGAAAATGCCTACAGTGATAGAATTGATAATGAGAAGTCAATGTCTTACCATTTGATATCAGGTCAGGGTATGAGGCAGACAACATGAAAATCTATCCTTAACCTTCTTTTGGCACCATTTTAACAGAGAGGCTGTTCAAATTTTACCCATTATACGAATCAATAGACTCTGAATTTCAAACATAACTAAAAGAATTCAGTTCAGGTTCATCCATGCTAAAATTAATCTTCAAACTCTGACAAAACCCTCGAGATTTATAGATTAAAATCATCTATTGGAACCTAGGTTCGTGATATCTACACTGAAAGCAGCTCAAAATCAAATCAAATCAAAAGATAAATGTTGCCAACCTATAATTAACCAACAATACAGACCCATAATGAACAGAAAAAGAAAGAGCCCCTAAAGTTAGCACAGATATCAGATATGGGGTAGAAAGTTCAAAGGTACCAGCAACATATGGTATGTTGAATTTGAATCATTCTTTCTCCCTATTTGAAACTGTCAAACCCAAAATATGAAAAGGGTTGAAAACAATAGTTGAATATCATCACCGAAACACTGTTATGGTCTCGTAAATATAAATCTTCAACAATTACCTCCTTCAACATCATGTCACATTTCACATATATTAAATCTTCAAATATCCTCCAAAAATATTCCAAATTTGGATCACTAACAAAACCAAAATAAAATTAAAATAATAATAATAATAATAGAAACCAAATCACATATAGAGTCATATGGCAAGAAGATGTATATATACTGAAATCATATTCAATTCGACAAAGTCAACATTAGAACCCAAGAGCAGTAAGACGAAACAATAGAACATTTAGAAACTATCTACTCATTAAAGAGTGTCTTCACAAGCCAACTACCACAACAACCTAATAAACTAAAATGCAGGGATTTCAGAAATCACCACCACGGAGACGAAGGACAAGGTGAAGGGTCGACTCCTTCTGTATGTTGTAATCAGCAAGAGTGCGCCCATCCTCGAGCTGCTTACCAGCAAAGATCAATCTCTGCTGATCTGGCGGAATACCCTCCTTGTCTTGGATCTTGGCTTTCACGTTATCGATCGTGTCGGAGCTTTC
The DNA here is from genome assembly GCF_030987335.1 of Cornus florida. Lineage (NCBI taxonomy): Eukaryota > Viridiplantae > Streptophyta > Magnoliopsida > Cornales > Cornaceae > Cornus > Cornus florida. The sequence goes on along the minus strand of NW_026775571.1, from coordinate 73,035,079 downwards.
GACCTCGAGCGTGATGGTCTTGCCAGTTAGGGTTTTGACGAAGATCTGCATACCTCCGCGAAGCCTGAGAACGAGATGGAGAGTCGACTCCTTCTGGATGTTGTAATCGGCGAGAGTTCGGCCGTCCTCGAGCTGTTTGCCGGCGAAGATCAATCTCTGTTGGTCCGGAGGAATTCCTTCCTTGTCTTGAATCTTAGCTTTCACGTTGTCGATTGTGTCAGAGCTTTCGACCTCGAGAGTGATGGTCTTGCCGGTTAGGGTTTTGACAAAGATCTGCATCTGGAATTATAAAAAATAAAAAATAAACTAAATAAATCGATTATACAACAGATCTGTAACAAAAACTTGTAACAAGAACTGATCTCTACCTTGAAGAAAAGAAAGAAGTTTGCTTTTGAAGAAGAGAGAGAAAGTTATCGAATTGAATGAGAGAACAATTCGAAGGATGAAAAGCAATGTATCAGCGATTTGTATTTATAGACTTCGAGTAGGAATGAGAGAGGGGCATATCCGGAAATAAGGAGAAATAAGCGGTCAATAGGGACGGTGAGTCTATAGGACCTAGAATTATCTGGACTATTCTTTTGGTTGAGCTCGCGAGAAACCAAGTTTTATTTTAAAAAGGAACAAATTTAGTTAGGAAAAAACCATATTTCTCTTTTTCCTTTTCCCTTTTCCCTTTTCCCTTTGCCATAGTGTTTATAAGGAAATAATTAGGAAAGGAAATAAAATTAAAATCAAAATATAGGAGGAAAAAGAAAAAAAATTTAAAATCAAAATACATTTAAATCTTACTAATTTGTTGTTGATTTTCAATTTAAAAATTGACCATTTGAATTTTCAATGGCTGGAAATTTGTTGTTGATTTCCAATTTGAATTTGAATGGCCTGAAATTGACTAGGTGTGTTCTGGACAAAAATCTGTTTTAGTGTGCCTCTCACGGACTTTGTCCGATAAGGATCCAAGAGTAGCCCAGTCAGCAACTTAGTCAGCAAATTTACTAATATATTATTTTTTTTTACCACATATACTAATACCCCATATAACATATACTTATACATTATAAGTATAACAATATATTATATACAAAAAATATTTTATTTCATTAACTTTACCTTTTTCTGTAAAAATTATAAAACTTAAACATTGATTATGTGTGGCTACAGTTCAGCATCTAAATATAAATTTATTTGAAATTTTAAGGTTTTGAAATAATGGACTAATTATATAGATTTTAGGGTTCGGAATTGTGAAATTGAGTTGTGAAAGATAATTTTTTTAACGGATTAAGAATATATGTTGATGTTATATGTAATTCATACATGATACATGTTTAAAAAAATTATGATAATAATAATTTGATCTCTCCAACTTTTGTATTGTATGCAGTTATAAAAAATAGATAATGGAATATGCAAATCTTCCTACATATATGTTGAAAGTATTTGTGATTCTTATTATTAATTTAGGAATTGTGAAATTGAGTTATGCAAGTTAATTTTTTTAACGTGTTAGAAAAATATGTTATTGCAATATGCAATTCATACACTATACATGTTTAAATAAGTTGTGAACATAATAAATTGATCTGTCCAACTTTTGTACTGTATGCTGTTAGAAAAAGTAGGTGAAGAACCCAACCTTCAAATTTTTTTATTACCAATAATTACCACCGAATTGCCGCCATATAAGATAAACTTTGATATATCATAATGAATAAAATTAGAATAAATTTTATTTGGGAGAATCTCTCCTTATGGGAAATTTGAGCTTCTTGCTGGAATATATGGTGATTTTTTTTATTAGATCTCCTTTTGTTTGTTTTAAAAGAGAAATAGACTGGGAGATCATTTTGCTTATTTGTACGTCCTCAGTTCATCTTCTTCACCGGATAATCTGACACTTCTTCTTCTTAAAAATCTTTATGTTTATGGATAAGAAACTCTTTTTATGTTTATATGTAAGAAACTCCCTTAGTTGCCTTGTCTGAATCGGTACTAATGATCTTGGATGAGGTTGAGTTTGGATATTTCAAATTTCAGAGGGGGATTTCCTATTTGATATTTCAGACTCAGTATATATATAGTAGAGTTTTGGGAGAAAGTCAACTTTTCTTTTGTGGGAAATTGAAAATTAAAACCCAAATACAATTTTAGAAAGATGCAATAATACGGTATATAAAGAAGATGTATAAATTACATGTATAAGACATAATATGGTAAATACTCCTTTAACCAATTTGCCAACTCAGCCAGCAGTGGACCATTGGATTTTTTGTCATTTTTGTTTCTTTTCTACCCATTTCAAAATTAACACCCACAGGATGTGGTGTAATAGGAGCATGTGATGCTTGTGACCAAAGACCCAAGTTCAAATCTCGTTCTATCATAAAGCACAACGAGAGAGAGTGAGTCTCTTCATAACAACAACGACGTTGTTGTTATGATATTATTAGAAACACGGCTATTTGTTGCGATAGGCAACCATCGCAATACTCATGACATGGGAATTGTGAGACATTATCACTCGTGATGGACTCCACTCTACAAGAGTTTGGAGTTGTCAAGTAAAAAAACTCCAAACTTAGAAGCCTAAGTCATAGACATTTAATCATATAATAGACTCTCATCTACGTCCACATTGGTAGCTTAAACAATAGACTGTCATATGTATATTTTCGTATGTATTTTTTTATACAGTATATGTATGTCAATTAGTACATTAGATTCTAGACACAGTCACACAGCTCTTTGTTTTCTATTTTTTCTTTGGGTTAAAATTAGTGGAGTATATTACATCATAATTTATTAAATTGATGATTTATTTCCTACTCTGGTGGGAATGTTTGAGCTTAAACCAAAGTGTCTCCAAAAGTTGATTTTTTATAAGTGATGTCTTATTACTTTGGAACTCTCCGTGTGTGTGTGTGTCTCTCTCTCACTGACACACAAAAACACACACAGTTGACTTTATTAGGCAAACTTTGAAGTTTTTTTAGAATAATGAGACTTCCAGAATCCAGAAGACGCTAACAACGAAGTTCAAAGTGCGGAGCATGTTAATTAAGGCTTTTCATAAAGTTTGTACCCATAATAACCTCATAAAAATTGGATTTAGGTTTCAAGATGACAAATTTTGATTAATTTTAAGCACAAGTCTCTTAAAACTGCTAGTAAAACACACAGTGTGTATATATATATATATTGCATTAAGTAGTGCTCACATCATATGCATTGTTCAATGTAATTAAATTCCTGGATATATATTTAGGTTAGAGCAATGTTATACATTTTGAATAAAATTCAAGGTGTGTGTCTTGAATATGATGTGACATTAATTAAACAACGAATATATCCTCAATTTCAATAGATATTATATTTTTCTTTTTCTTTTTTAAGTATTAACATATTTAATTTTTTTTTTTTTTTTTGGTAGTGGGCTTCTAAGAGTATTTTTGGATTAAAATTAAAATTCAAAAATTGATACTCTTATAAATTTTTGAAACATTTTATAATTGTATAACTATGATAAGAGTTATACAATGATAACTAGGTTATATGTGGTGGAGCTTGGTACATAACTACACGTCTAACTTAGGCAAAATTTGGGTGTTATGGAACCCCAATACTATCAAATTTACTGTCATCACTACCACATCACAGGCTATTCATTGCTCAATCTCAGTTATTGGGCAAAACGTTGATTTGTTCACATCATTTGTTTATGTTGCTAATATTGCTACTGATAGGCAGCTTCTTTGGGATGATCCAATCAATCATGCACAATTATTCGCAAACACACCATGGCACTTAATGGGTGACTTCAATGTTATACCAAACATTAGGGAAAACCATGGTGGTTCAATGAGATGGAGCAATGCAATGACAAACTTCAATGACTATCTGCAATAAACAGAGCTAGAAGACCTGATGTTCAATGGAATTTTGTATTCTTGGACCAACAAGAGCATGGGAAATGCCTGCATTTCCAAGAAACTTGATCGAGCTTTGGTAAACCCTACATGGACTTAAACATTCCCCCTATCTGAATGCACCTTTCTACCCCCAAACATCTCAGACCACAGCCTAATCCTAGTAAATCAGGACCTTAGCACCCCAAGAAGACAAGTTCATTTCAGATTCTTCAATGCCTGGTCCACACAAAAACTTCCACTCTATAGTACATAATGTCTGGTCTAAATTCATTAAGGGTACAGCTATGTTCTAGGTGGTCCAAAAACTGAAGCTTTTGAAGCAGGAGCTGAGATCAAACTGCAAGAAGGAATTTTCAGAAATTGACTCAAAATTGCAAGTTGTGAGGATGGAACTAAATGCATGTCAAATGGACCTAGACAACACACCAGATGACCAAAGCCTTAGACAGTTAGAGAAAACAATTAGTACTGAGCTCCTGTGACTTGGCAACATTCAAGAAGACACACTCAGACAAAAATCAAGAATGTCCTGGTTAAAGTTTGGGGACTGCAATTCAAGCTTCTTCCACAAATCAGTCTATTCATGGGCCAATAGAAACAAAGTAATCTCACTTACATCTGCCTCAGGCCTCACTCTCTATGATAAAGAGGAGATCAAGCTTGAAGTTGTTGCACATTTCCAAAACTTATTGGGAACTACACCTCAAATCACACACCATATCAATGACCTCTACCCATTCATCACAGCTCAAATTCCAACACACCTACACCAATACTTAGATGATCCCCAACCCACATGGAGATACAAAATTGTATACTAAACCTAAACAAAAACAAAGCACCAGGTCCTGATGGCTACAATGAACTCTTTTTCCACAAAGCCTAGAGTATTGTTGGAAGATCAGTTACTCTTGCCATTGCTGAGTTTTTTAGAAATGGGAAACTGTTGGGGGAGACCAACCACACTTACATTTGTTTGGTGCCAAAATGCCAAAACCTAACCTCTATGCATGACTATAGGCCAATTTCTTGTGTTAACACCATTTATAAGTACATTGCCAAGTTACTTGCAATAAAGCTGCAACATACCTTACCTGAGATCATTGATTCATCTCAATTAGCTTTCATCCATAGCAGGAAAATCACTAATCCCATACTACTCACTCATGAGCTTCTAAGGGGGTACCACAAGCAATCCAAAACAGTAAGGTGTGCCATTAAAATTGACTTGAAGAAAGCCTTTGACTCTATCAAATGGGATTTCATCCTCAACTGTCTCAAACTACATCACTTTTCCTGATAAATTCATCTCCCTCATTCAAGCATGTGTGACTTCACCATCCTTCACTTTTGCTCTTAATGGAAAGTTCAAGGGGTATTTCAAAGGGAAAAGAGGGTTAAGGCAAGGGGATCCCCTCTCACCCTTCCTTTTTGTAATTGCAATGGATGCCCTCTCTTCCATCATAAAAAATTTTGTGGATAGAGTTCACACTTTCAGGTATCATTGGAGGTGCAAAGATCCAAAGATTACTCACTTATCCTATGCTGATGACCTGTTCTTGTTTTGTCATGGGGACTTAGCTTCAGTCTCATTTCTTAAATGTGTCTTGGATCACTTCAGTTGTATGTCTGGCCTTGAGATAAACCTGAGTAAAAGCTCAGTTTTTCTCTCTGGAGTTGAGGATCACACTCAGGAAGCTATCACCTCTCTACTTAGCATTGGGCAAGCTGACCTCCCAGTAAAATACCTTGGAGTTCCACCGATCACAACATGTTTGAAAGCCTCACATTGCAGCCAGCTCATCAACAAAATCACTCAAAGAATCTCCCACTGGACATCAAGGTCACTATCCTATGCTGGCAGACTACAATTGATCAAGGCAGTCTTAGTTTCAACTCAAATCTATTGGAGCAGCATCTTCATACTTCCAAAATGTTATAAATGAGCTCAATGGAATTTTTAGATCCTTCCTATGGTCTGGGGTAAAGATGAAAGCAACCAGCTCCAAAGTTGCTTGGCACAAGGTTTGCAAACCTAAAAAGTTTGGAGGTTTGGGTATCCCAAACTTAGAGCAAGCAAACAAAACAGGTATAATGAGACACATTTGGGACCTATAATGTGGAAACATGGATAGAATCTGAATTAGATGGTGTAACACACATCTAATCAAATCCAAAAACATTTGGACACTTAAATATCCACACTCTTGTTCATGGAGCTGGAGAAAGTTACTGCAACTTAGGCATCCAACTAGGTTGGTAATCAAACACAAGGTGGGTAATGGAGCTAGTACCTCTTTTTGGTGGGATAATTGGGCTCCAGGAGGTCCATTTTGCACTAGATTCCTTCCTTCAGTCCTCACTACAGCTAGCATCAATGAAAACTCCACTCTTGACACTTTCTTTGATAGCAGCTCCCACTGGTCTTTCCCACAGCCACTTACAACTACTATCCCAGAGCTACTGCACTTACAGCCTCCATGTCCAACTATCACTGACAAGAAGGTCTGGATCGCATCACCTACTGGGTACTACAGCTTCAAGCATACCACTGTTCAATCTGGTATAGAGTTCCCCAATCATACCTCGTATGAAATTCAACCTATGGATGGCAGTTCAATCTAGACTGTCAACACTTGACAACAAATCCATGACCAAATACCAAAACATATGTCCACTATGCTCTACTGCATTGGAATCACATGACCATTTGTTCTTCAACTGCTCTTTTGTCTCTCCAATTTGGATATTCCTCAAAGACAAATGCCACTTTTCAACAGTAATCACAAACTGGAGCAATTTGGTTCAGCTAATAAGCTTCATGTGGAAGACCAACTCTCCTCAAAACTTGGTGCGAAAAATCTGTTTCACTTTAATAGTTTATCATACTTGGAAGAGCGTAACAACAGAATTTTCAAGAAAGGTAAATGCTCGCAAAGAATTCTGTTTGCCAGAATTATCTCCTCCATTACTTCAATTCTCAGACTTGGATTTCTAAAGGATTGCGCGGCCTCGAGGTTAATCCTCTCTGAATGGAATCTACCTTCATCATATTGCAGACCACCCCCTCGTCCTCCAGATCATTCAAGTTAGCCTTCAATCCGGCTACAATTAGTCAGCGAAATTGGCTTAGTTCTCTCTATTATCGGTTACTTTGGCTTTTGACAGTTAATGGGAGACACTTTTGAACTTGGTCGGGCTTGTGACCTTGTTGCCCATTGGGCCTGTACTTAATTTTCTTTTGTACTTGGGCTTTAGCCTCAAACTTTTTAATTATTTTATCATCAATATCAGTTGCTTAACTTTCCAAAAAAAAAATACATAAAAATTAATAATAATAATATGAAGTAAATCATCAATGGAACACAACACACGACTAGGCTTTATCGAATCCAAAGATAATAATGTTGCTGGAGCCATGAATATCTATAGAAATTATACCACTTAATTAGCCGAATATATATATATATATATTAGATACATTTACCATTCAAAAAAAGTACTTAGATTTTGGTTTCAGAACAAACTAACAAAAACAAGCTCAAAATGAACATTTGACCCGTGATATTGCAAGACTCACATGCCTATTGCCTAAAATACACTCCATGACAGAAGTAGGAGGTGCTTTGATTTTTAATTTAGAAAAATATAGCAATGACCAAACTTCTTACTCGATCAGTAACCCTCCTCTTGGCTCTCTTACCAGAGAAATTGAGGACCCTTTCCGGGCATTTACTCATCTTTTCTTTTCTACTCGGATTCCATCCATCTTATATAGGGCTGCAACTTGGGCTGGCCCAGCCCAGCTCAGTCCCAAAAATTGCTGATCTGGGTTTTGCTCATCTTTTATACACATGTGTGTATATATAGATATATGTATGTATTTGTATAACTAATTTTTTTTTTTTTTTTTTTTTATTTGCAGGTGCAGAGATCTCAAACAAGCTCAGAGTAAACTATGGCCAGTTGGGAAACAACCTACCATCTCCATCAAAATCCATAGAACTGATCAAAACCCTAAAAGCCAAACGCGTGAAAATCTACGATGCCAATGGGGAAGCGCACAATAACTTTATATATATATATATATATATATATATATAAAATATTTGATTATATTATTATAAAAAAAAAAATAAAAAAAACAAAACAAAATATTTTTAGGGTAAATCATTTCAGCCTTCCCTATCGCCTCCATCTTTATTCTCTCTGAACTACCCCCCAACCCCCCTCTCTCCCCAACTGCAAACTACAAAATCTACAAGAATCAGAAGTTCAAAACCCATATATTTCAGTTTTATCTATTCTGTCTGCAAGAATCAAAAGTTCAAAACCCATATCGGCATATCATTTTAGATTGTTCAAAAAAATCAAAACCCAGATCGGCATATCATTTCAGATTGTTCAAAAAATCAAAACCCAGATCTTTCAGTTTCCATCACCCGCTATTCCAGTTCGGGTTCGCAAGCTTCAGCCATTGTCTCTCTCTCTCTCTTTCCAGCGCAAGCTTCAGCCGCTGTCGCTCTCTCTTTCCATTGCAAGCTTCAAATCTCTCTCTCTCTCTTTCCATCGCAAGCTTCAGCCACTGTCTCTCAACTCTCAAGCTTGCCCCCCTCTCTGTGCAGCTGTATGGGCAGAGAGAGAGAGAAAGAAGAGTGAGAAATTTTTTTTTTTTTTTTTTTTCCGGGTTTCGGGTTGGGTTCAGGTTGAGCTCGAGTCCAATCCGAATATGTCTGGGTTTTGACAAAACCCAACCCGAATATGAACCCGATTTGTTAATATAAACCCCAATTTCAAAATTTCTGGGTTAGGCTTGGGTTGGGCTAGGTTAGCCCGCCCCCAAGTTGCAGCCCTAATCTTACGTTAGAACCTGTGTGTTGTTACATTACTTGTGTAATAATTTACATCACTAATATAATTATTTCACATGGCTTGTCAACTACATTGCATTGTTAGTTTATGGAATAACTAAACTTTTTTTTTTTTTTTTTTCTCTTAGCACAGGGTATAGGCTTGGATGTTCACTAGAAGCTTATAATTACTTGGGATTATAATTACTTGGGACCTCGCCTCTGCTGTTATACTCGATGACTTACCCGGTCCGGGGTGAGAAGGCGTCTTTCTGGATTATCGGGAATTAATCGAGACGGAGTTTTGGATATCCAAAATAAAAAAATAAAAACTAGGATTTTTTTCTTTTTTTTGCATTTATTGAGCTACATGAGGAGGATCTGGATTCCTTTCCTTTTATTATTCACGAGTGGCAAAGGAAAAATCAACAATATATTTCTTTTCTCTTACAAAAATTATAGCACACTCGAGACACAAAGTGTGCAAAATAAACAAAACGGGTAAAAGATGATGAGAAAATTGGAGAAGGAACATAAACAACAGAGAAATTCCATCGTTGGGCAGCAAAGCCGGTCACTTCTACATCGTCACCGACTCCTCCCACCATGACACTGTCAAACCTTCCCCGACACCCTCCGCCACACCGTCAACCACAGAAGCAAAAAGCAAGTCATATCTATATCTATATATATCTAAATCTATATATAAAAGTCTAAGCATTTTGAAACATCATTTATTTAAAAAAAAACAAAAACAAAAGCAAAAACCTTTACTATCATAAAAGTGTAAGGCATTTTCCTAATTTCTAAATATTTTTCATTTAAAAACAAAAACAAACACCTTTTCAATCCCATGCAACTACACTTTAATGGATAGCATAAGAAACCCTTTTAAACTCACAAATGTTCTTATTCGAAAAAATATTTAATTGTCACCAACTTATTAAATAGAGTCTCGGGAAACGGAACACCCAACTTATTAAATACTAAATACTGCCAATGTCTCGATGCGGAAACGGAACACCCACAAGCGTAACATTACCTATTCCTCAAATCATCCTTTTCCCAGGAAATTTGATGAACAGTAAGGAGGTTCGAACATAACTTACCATTGACCCATCAAACATTAACATGGGAGAGACAAGAAATGGCAAAAGAAAGGACAAGAAAAACAAGTTTGGTTTGGTTGACGAGTTCGTTCAAAACAGCCCTATTGTAACGTGCAAATATATTTTGTTAAAACAAGTTCGATTTATCATCAAAAGTAATTGACAAAAGAAGGAAAGGAAAATAAATTCAGCTCCCAAACGCACCCTTGAACACCCTATTTAAGCTCTTAAACACCCAAACAGCCCTTAAGGAAGTGCCGTCAGCGCAGCCTCAAATAACCATTTGAAGTCCCATGGGTACTGCCCAAATAGCCCCTAAAGTGATCCCTCATGAGCTGCCCCAAACAGCCCCTTTATTACCCTCATACATGCTCCAAATCAGCCCCCTTTAAATCCCCCTTTTTATTCTGTCCTAACAGCCCAATGAATGATAAATGAAAGGCACCAAAATTATATAGCAGCTTATGCTTGGTTCAATGAATTAAACTAAATCCAAGCAGTGTCCAATCGGGGGCACAATCCTCATGATCATTAAGAATGCCTAATATATATAACACACACCCCTCGTCACAAATTTAAGCATCACAACCTCATTAGCTTCACAGGCCATGAGAACAAAATATAAGTAGGATATGCAATATCTAGCATTTAAGTAAGATAAGCAATATCAAGTTATAACTACTCCATTTCATCAATAACCAACAAATAAAGTGGTATCAACAATTTCCACAAACTGTAATTCAAGCATCAAATTCAACATCTTATCAAGAAATGGTATCTGAAATCAAACAACCGGGATTTCTCAAACTTTCACACACGCCCGTATACAAGTTGTGGCTCCCGGACTACTAACCTGCTTGGCCAAGTGTGGGGATTTCCAACCCTGAGAACTCCGTTCCCACTCACTTTTGCCCGAGACAATCCCGAAAACCACAAGTAATTCCCACAAAGTAGCACAATACCGTAATTACCACATTTTATAGCAGTTCACAAGTGCACTTAATAATAAGTGCATTTAAACACCCCTCATATGCTCTTTTTTATGGTACTAATTGGCATGCATTCATTTCAATTCAAATTTAGGTCAACACCTACCATCATCATTCACTTCAACAACAATTCAAGAATACTTCTCGAACGTTTCGACAAACACAATGTGGGCAAAGGAAATAACATGGTATAAGGAAATCACATAAAGCAAGAACACATCATTGATAGCTCATAAAAGTCACTTAAGGCATGTGACCCACTCTATACATAATATAATAAATTATATAAGACAAGCAATCCATCAACTCCTACCACAATTATACAAAGCTCATACACAAGTGTAATTTATCCATTTCATAAAAGACATGGGTTTCATCATATATATGACACTTGGAATTCGCATTTATCAATTCTATATTGCCCACAACATGTTATAAAAACCATTTCAAGCATGATAACACAATTAGCTTTCCACCCGCATGATATCCAACATACATCCACGTTCCATGGCTGAGAGAGGAAGTGAAAAAGTAAAAAGACAAACAAAGCTCAGGGTTGGAAGAATGGTATAGTGAAAGTTCATTGGATATACACATTTAACTTCCAGTTACTTGGCACCAATTCCTCTGCTTCCACGTTCATTGACAACACCCTTTTGAAAAAGAGACACTATTTCATCGATGTATGACGGATATTTTTTATACACCTACGGAAGAAGAAATTATGCAACATATTAAAGAGAGCTAATCACACAATTATATTACGTGCAAAAGGAACAATAGATCCATAAGTCGGCATCCAAGTGGATACTTACTGGATCATTAGCCGTATTGAACAAATGGAAAAATGCCCACGAAAACGTAAGAGGACATCTGCTTTCCAGATGAGGACCAGCCCACATTGACACCCTCACAACTTTCCTCAGTTTCTCACAAGCTAAAGGCTCAAAACAAACTATCTCATCCATGCGATTCAGCAACTCAAACCTGAAGCCTCTTTTTCCTGCTAAATGAATCAAACACACAGGAGAGAGTATTAAAAATGACAAAGCAGCATGATAAAGTAATATCCAAGTCTTGCCACAATCAGGACCACTACTTTGCTGTTTCAATTTATTTACCTCTTCCACGGCGCCATCCCAAACACTACCTTGATCAGGATGCCTAACAAGTCGCGTAAGAATTGCCTTGTTTCCCAGACCTGAGGCAAAAATGACAATAGTGTTTCTGAAGTCTACTGTATCTCCTCCATTGATGCTAAAATTACCATTATCAAGGATCGAAAGTAAAGCACTGGAAATGGACATGTGGGCCTTTTCTACCTCAAAAAAGAAAAGGATGTTGTGTGGCCTTGTTCTGACAGCCCTTAGGAGTGACAAACCAAGTTGCTCATGGCCACTATACCAGAATACCACAAAAGTGATCAGTCATGTGGTAACAATAGAATTAAGCTGTAATTTAAACATTTCAAATAACCAAATGAGATAACAAGAAATCTTACTCTGGAAGTTCCAACGGCCCATTTAAGAACCGGCAAAGTGAGTCTGGTTCTCTGTATTCAGACAAGTCAATTTTAATAAGCAGTTTCATCCCATCATCAGCGACAAGATGCTCGGCTAGACAGTCTACTAGATCTGCTTCACCAGCCTCCGTGAGACCCAAGAATAGGAAAAACATAGCAGGTCGATGTGGCAGATCATGCTGTGCATCAATAGATTTCAATAGTGCCTCTACTACAACATCACTTGCCTGATTTTGTCGAACCACCCTTCTCAATCTCATCAGAAGTCCCTGCATTCCATTCTTAGAACTCTTGCAAAGCCTTTCTCTCAGCTTAGGCTCAACTTCCTCATTTAAGGAGTTCAAACGCACCTACAAGAAGACATTGAAAAAGAAGAATGAAAAGTAGAATACACATGAATCCAATGAATAATTCATGTGATTTTAATCAAAAGGAAAGACCAGGTCTTAATGAAAACAGTTATAAGTACCATTTTCTGCTCAAGGGCCATAAGGTTGACTTCAATTGTGTTTTCTATGAGAGCATCTAATGTCCTAACCAGCGCTCGAGTAACCTCTGCAACACAGTCCAAATCTATCCTATCCTCTGAATATAGTAAATTCATCAGTTCAAACAAATTTTTTCTTAACAAGTAGATCTTGTTGACTCGTTCTCTCTCTTTCAAATACATAGCTCTTAATCCCCTTAAAGATTCTTTAAACAGCTTCATAAACAGATTTTCCGCTTGATAGCCACGTTTCTCCGATCCATAAGACAACGCATGTTGTCCCACCAGCGAATCAATGTAAACCGTGGACATATCATCTATCTCATTGTTAGCAAGCATATCAAATAACAAAGGGACCAAATTCTTTTCTAGCCAATCCCGCATAGCACATCCACACATCTAAGAGAATAAGAGAAGCAATTAATACAAGTCCATAGACTTCAAACACCTTAAAAGAAAGCGCATATCAAGAATAATTAAGGTGTCTCTAGCCCTCATATTATTCACTTGTACTCAACAGTTTATAGTGCTGTTAATCAGCAGAACAGCTGAAATTAAAAGAAATAACACAAACAAGTATTTCCTTAAAACCTAAGTCGTTCATGTATTATCATTGATTATTTTTCCAGCCTACTTTGTCTGAATGGAGAAAGTTCAGAATTGAGAAAATATATATATATATATATATATATATATATATATATACACACAGGTATGGATTTAGATTAAAACAAATTTTACAAAGCAAATTTAGAAACTATACTTCAGCCTGTTCTCTGTTCTATTTTATCTAATTAAACAAGAAAATGGAAACTTACTCGATGCTGTTTTGACTTGCCCAAAATATGACGGAGTGCTGCGTCAGATGGGTATAAAATCAGCCTTTTCCCAGTCAGGGTCCTCATGGAGCTGGCTATTTCCCTCATCTGGAGACTGGTATCAGCCATATAGTGTTCAAAAGAAAAGTTCTTAAAAAGAATCACATCATCCAGTTCTCTGAACTGTCTGAAATGTTTTCTCGCCTGTGAATTACAGAGAACAAATATATCAGGCACTGTAATCGTTTGGTTAAAAACCTAATGCTTAAAAAAAAAAATTTGAACTAACACATAATTAAAGAACACTCAAAAAAACCAACACCCCTTGTGTGCTTATTCAAACCAGTAGATGTGTTATTTACAACAACTTACCTCCCTCAGATGATCAAGATAGAAGCATTGATGGTCTTGTTGCATTGGATCAGTAGATAACGGGAATTTGATTGTCTCTGCACATTTGCATTTCCACCCTTGGATTTTACCATCCATAACATTTGATGTCATGATAATCACTGTTGTGGTGAAGTCAGTGGTGCATCCTTCGCCATTTGATACACTGTCATTGGTAATGATCTCAATCAGAACCTAAGTAACAGAAGGATGAGCCCTATCAACATTCTCAAGTAACACTACGGCGCAAGGCGTCCTCTTAACAGCTTCTGTGAGCAGTCCTTCACGATAACAGGAACTGGAAAATCAAACCAAAAAAAAAAAAAATTAGCCCCTTATATAGAATAAGGAGAACAATCGAAAGAGACCATTCAGACAGATTATAACCTGGGACTGGAGGGAATACCAATAAGACGGCAGATTACGAGTCGGAGTATTCTGACAAGTCGTATGCTATCAACTTTTCACTGTCGTCAAAATATTGCTCGGCAAGAGATTTGGCAAACTCTGTCCATCCCGAAAAAAGGCCATTTAAAAATAGAAATGATACCATTGGGCGAGAATCAACTCTAAACCTTGACAATGCATTGCTAATAACAAATGGAACATGTTCTTGTCCAATCATCCCTTTAGCCAGTCTTGTTTTGAGACCCTGAAGTGGCAGCTCTGACAGCTCTGAAAATGAAAATTGGAGGAGCAAAGAAGCAGGAATCCCAATCAAAGGACTTGCTACCTGCATCAATGTCAGTCATTGAATAGTTGAAATATGTTATCAAAGCGCCAGACTTCATATTTAGAATAAGACAACAAACATCACAAGTTCAATAAAAAGTGAAGAATGCAAAATGATACATACCTCTGCAATTAGACTTTTTGCTTAAATTTTTTGTGAATCATTAGCATGAGCCTGTCTACAAGGGTACCCAGATATTGAGCCACCTGAAAGAGTTTGGTTGATTCCATCCCATTTGCAGTCCTTCACGATAACAAGAACTGGAAAATCAAACATAAAACAAAAAAAAATTAGCCCCTCATATAGAATAAGGAGAACAATCGAAAGAGACCATTCAGATAGATTATAACCTGGGACTGGAGGGAATACCAATAAGACGTGAGGCAGATTGTGAGTCGGAGTATTCTGACAAGTCGTATGCTATCAACTTTTCACTGTCGTCAAAATATTGCTCGGCAAGAGATTTGGCAAACTCTGTCCATCCCGAAAAAAGGCCATTTAAAAATAGAAATGATACCATTGGGCGAGAATCAACTCTAAACCTTGACAATGCATTGCTAATAACAAATGGAACATGTTCTTGTCCAATCATCCCTTTAGCCAGTCTTGTTTTGAGACCCTGAAGTGGCAGCTCTGACAGCTCTGAAAATGAAAATTGGAGGAGCCAAGAAGCAGGAATCCCAATCAAAGGACTTGCTACCTGCATCAATGTCCGTCATTGAATAGTTGAAATATGTTATCAAAGCGCCAGACTTCATATTTAGAATAAGACAACAAACATCACAAGTTCAATAAAAAGTGAAGAATGCAAAATGATACATACCTCTGCAATTAGACTTTCAGTAACAGTCAGGTTTTGCTTAAATTTTTCGTGAATCGTTAGCATGAGCCTGTCTACAAGGGTACCCAGATATTGAGCCACCTGAAAGAGTTTGGTTGATTCCATCCCATTTGCAGTACCTTCCACCTCCTGTAAACATGAAACCAACTTGTGGCGCGCTTCTTCCAACATTTCTATTGCTTTATCTCTTGGGCTCTGTTTGCACTTTCTCATAAACATATCCCACTTGTTTATATAATTTTCCAAATCATTTTTGACCTGAAGCCAAAAAATTAATAAAAACCAAACCAACATTGACTAAATATATATGTTATGTTTATATTAGTTCTATGTATGAAATCTTTGCATGGTTAGGAGAAGAAAAACAGTACTTACATAAGGAAACCATAACTTGCTAGCAGGATCCTTCTCTCTCTCGATCTCCTCCATTTCATCTCCTCCATTTCAATAAGCGATCTCCAATATATCCTTGTAGTCTACCTCATTGTACCTCAGAATTTTAATCATCCATGGCTCCATATCTACCGTTTATAAACCTAAAACAAATATTTATACATAAACAAGCAATTACCATAAAATTTCAAGGACTAACTTTACACAAGCAATTTTGCGTATTTCAAATATATATGTAATATATGAAAATCAAGAATCGTGAATCAATAGGAGCAATTTTGTATGTACATATATAGATTAAAACAAGGAAAAAAAATCACAAAAGTTCATGGTGATTTTACCCCAAACAAAGTTGGAGGAACGCTAACCAAAGACGATGAACCTTTTCAGTAGAGTATATTAAGGCGGTCAACAAGGGACACGATTCACCATTTCTTTGAGCCAGAGAGAATGAAATGGTGAGTGGGGGTTTTTGAGAGTAACAGCTGGTTGTGAAGGAGACGAAGGAGCAGAGTAGGGTTTTGGACCGTCAAATATTTGAAAATTCATTAACAAGTGATTTGTAATTTAACATTAATTTTGAATTGATGACAAAAAGAAAAGAAAAGAAAAACGAAAGGGAATTACTAAATAATAGTACAAAAAATATATAGAAATGATGAGGTATTTATTGAATCTAAAGAAAAAGTGAACAAATATATCAAAATTAAACGAGAAAAACCATGAAGACTATACTATGCTATCTTAATGGAAACCAATTCATTGTCCGTAAAAGTGTACAACAATTTTTAACGAGGGAAAAAAATAAAAAAATAAAAAAAAAATTCCATTGATTATTCTCTGACACTTGTTCCTAATCTACAAAAACTAACACTGCAATTGTGTGCAAAAATAGCTTAGGAGTAAACAATCACAGTCTCTGTCTCAAGACACACAAGTAAGCATAAAGCTTGAACATTTTTTAAAAGCATCCTTCAATATGAAAATCATGTGTTCATAGACATTTTTCAGAGTTAAATCTGACAGGAAAAGAGTCTTTTGGCTAAATTTAATGTAATTTGTCACCACTAACATATAAATATGAGTGGATGTAGAGAAGATAGAAGAAGAAGAGTAGAAAGAAATAAATGCCGGGAGTGAACATAAATATTTTAGAATGAATGAGAAAAAGCAATTAATAATTAAAGTCACAACCTTAATGTACAAAATAGAGCATCTAGTCAAACAAGTATGATAATATCTCAAAAAAAAACATACCTATATTTTTTGCCCAAACCCACCCATTCCCATCAACTCCCTTCTTTCAGAAAAGCAACCTATATTATTAGGACAAAAGAGAGAAAATTTTAAAAGTTATATATGTGTGTGTGTAATATAGAAACATAAACAAGAAGAAATCAGTAGGAGAGAGAGTAGGAGTTTGTTACCTGGTGACTGAGGAGGCATGTTTCTTTCTTGACCCTTTACCTTCAAGAGCGGATCCAGGATTTCTCAATGCTGTGGGCTAAATCAAAATATATCAACCAAAATCAACTGTTGTTTAATTCAATTTTAGCTAATTAACAATGTACAATTAACTGATTAAGGCATAGAAAAACCTATTTGAGTAATTAATAATAATAAAAATAAAATAAAATAAAATAAAATTACCAATTTATTTCTGAACAATTCACCACTCAGTACCCTATCTCTTCTTTTGACCAAGTTACTAATCCTATTTGAGAATCTACTAGTGGAAGCAGAGTGTGAGGTAGCTCATGGCAAGCCCCTTCCAACACTGTGGAATTCACTCAAAAGCATGCTTTTTGTAAGTATTTTAATTTTCAAGAAGTAACTTTAGAGCTTTACCCTATATTAACCACTTCAGCTTGTCAAAGTTCTTGTTATGATTTTTTTTTTTTTAAGTTCTGAAAAGATTTCCATCTTCAAAAGGCTTGGCATGTTGATAAAAATTGTTTCAGATTCAATCTCTGCAATTTCTAATCCAATTCAGATTTTTTCTTTTTTCTTTTTTCATGCCCATATTCAAATTTTCTTGTAGACATAATTGACAAAAGGAAAAAAAAAAAAAAAAAGACATAGCAGTTATAGAAATAAAAAATAAAAAAATTTTCTTTTGCTGAAATAAAATGTAGATTACGGTGATTACCTCAAAATGCAATGCAATGCAAATTTTGTTACTTTATATTGTATAATATATATATATATATATATATATATATATATATAAGATCATAAAAAATTTCACCAAATAGGATTTAGTTTGCAAAACAAGAATTACATAGCTCGATTAGTTGATTTAGAAAGAAAAAAAATTAAAACAAAACCCATACATACAAGTTAGCAGTTGCAGAGAGGGAGGCGGGCAAGCTTGAGAGTTGAGAGACAGCGGCTGAAGCTTGCGAACGGCGAACCCGAACTGGAACAACGGGCGATGGAAACTACAAGATATGGGTTTTGATTTTTTGAAAAATCTGAAATGATATGCCGATATGGGTTTTGATATAGGTAATAGGTTTTGAACTTTTGATTCTTGCAGACAGATAGATATACTGAAGTATATTGGTTTTGAACTTCTGATTCTTGTAGATTTTGTAGTTTGCAGTTGCAGAGAGAGAAAGGGAGTTCAGAGTTGAGAACGAAAATAGAGATGGAGGCGATTGGGGAGGCTGAAATGATTTGCCCTACAATTTATTTATTTTTCTGGTGTCCCATCATCCACGGGCCTATAAATTT
Source organism: Cornus florida (assembly GCF_030987335.1). Taxonomy (NCBI): domain Eukaryota; kingdom Viridiplantae; phylum Streptophyta; class Magnoliopsida; order Cornales; family Cornaceae; genus Cornus; species Cornus florida. Next base: position 73,016,276 of record NW_026775571.1, on the reverse strand, counting down.
GGAGGCCCCATAAATTTTTAGCCCTAGGCGACCGCCTAATTCGCATTGGGTCAAGGTTGGCACTGGGCTTATTTGACTTGGGCATTTATTTTAACATGGTAGCTAAGTTAACTTGAACTCGATTGGGTAAGCTAATACTATTAATAATAATAATAATAATAATTTTTTTTTTTTTTTTTTTCGGGGGGCCTAAAGCCAATCCTACATCCGCCCTTGCTTACATTCTTGTTCTTGTTCTTGCTAATGTTAAGACACAATGCTAACCCTAAAAATAAGAAAATACCTAAGTTGTGACTTCCCGTCAAAATTTGATACAGCTCAACATTCACTGTGACTAGTCAAAGTTTGGATGGGAACCATAAAAATCATGTATTCAAAAAGAAATATATGCATGACACTAGCTTTCTAAAATGGTCCAGGATTAGGAACGGAGCCAAAAAATTATGTGAGAGAGCCAATAATATAAATTTTTAATAATTTTAGTGAGGGCAATAGTGTAATTTTGTAGGTATATATAAAAAAATGTAAATTAACAAGGTATATTACTTAAAAACAAATTTCAATGTGGGCAATTGCCCCCACAGGCTTGTGAACAACTCCGTCCTTGTCCGGGACAATCTAAAAATTTCTCAAGAAGTTGAGCTATAAAGCTAATAACAAGTACCAATTACTCTCTTGTGAAGACCCTACTTTTCTTTCTGTTGTTATTCAACAAAGAGGATCTTAACACCCCGAGAAATTCTAATGGCATATCTAAAATTTGACAATCGAGATATTTACCCGTCAGCATTTTCAAGAGCCACATCAATATTTTCAATAGCCATGTTAACATTTTGGACTCTCTAAAATTTAGCTATCACATGTGCTCTAAGTGTTTAATATACATAATTTTTTATGAAAGTCAAATAAAATACAATATCCATTATGGAGATGAAAACAAAGACAGTTTTTTTTTTCTTTTAAGAAAATATATATATATATATATATATATATATATATATATATATATATATATATTTTAAACAAAAAATCATCTTTTTAAGAAAATATATATATATATATATATATATATATGAAGGCACTGTCAGCCAAACAAGGTCTTAATGGCTGTAATTGCAGTATTTGTGCAGAAAAAGTGTTAAAAAAAAAAAAAAAAAAAAAACAAAAACAAAAACAAAAAAAACTTTAAGGCATTGTTTATGTCATCCAAACACTGTGTTTACAACTCTTTACTTCGGTTTTGTTGAGGGAAAAAAAAACCAAAAAATTGCTTCTTCTTTTTTTATTGTCCTTTGAAATCCTTTTTTTTTTTCTTAAATATGTGTGTGTGTGTGTGTGTGTGTGTATTTGAAAATTGAAAAGATAATAAGAAATGTACATTTAAAGGCCTTCTGTCCAAAACAAGTCCAACAAAGGGAACATGGGCAAACCCAAACAATGAATAGCCAAGATGCACCCCTACAAAGGCCCACCGCAATAGGAAAAGGCTTAGGGCTGAGAAGCATTAGAATGTAAATTTCAAATGACAAAGTAAGGTCACATTGGTCTTTTCACCAAGTCATTAAAAAAATAATAAATAAAAAGGTTAAGTGCACTTAACATGATATACTTATTGGAGCATATTGACCCCCCTCATGTGCACAAAATACCCCCCAATTTTTTAAAATTGTGCAAATATCTCCCTCCTCACACATTAAAGTAATAGAATGACCAAATTATCCTTTTATACACAATTTTCATATTATTTTAAAAAGCTGCATTTATGAAATGACTAAAGAGGACATAAGTGAATGGGAAGCCTACTCAGTGGGTCATGCTGCGCCGGTGATGAACTGTTGCTGCTGTTGATGATGAATTGTTGCTGCTATTGGTGATGCTTTGGTTTTGTTGTTTGATCTGAGTTAATTACTTCGGTTGAAGTTGAGGTTTTATGCATGAAGAATGACTTAAAGCTTAAGAAACTGAACTGGTTTTCGCTGGACTGAAGGAACTCACCGGTTTCGTTGGATGCTGAAATGGAGGTACAAAACCTCAGGTTTTCATAAACTTGCAATCTACCTCTCCAATAATTTTATTTTTTATTATTAAATTTCAAAGAAGAAGACAATATTTAGGCTTATCATCTATTATATTTATGATGCAGAAACAAGTAGTACAAAACTAGCAGTTCCATTATGGTTTTCAATCTTAACAAAGTCTAGAAATACCTCTTTGTTATACTCTAATGATAGTCTTATTATCTATCCCCAAGAATTACTTTCAACATAATAGTAAAATAGATTTCATAATAAAGAACGAAAAAAAAATAATCAAATAATATATAAAAAAAAAAATTGAACTTAAAAGGAAATAAGACCTCACCTTATTAAAACTATTACAGCGAAGAGACATCAGATGCCAACAGTTTGGACTCATTCTTTGGTTGAATTAAACACTGCGCCTTTGTCTCGGTAACAGTACTAAAGGGTGTGAAGAATGAACTTATTAATAAATGTGAACCACAAAAATTATGTGTTAAAAAAGAAAAATATGTACGACACTAGCTTTCTAAAATGGCCAGGACAGTCTAAAACTTATCGAGAAATTGAGCTACAAAGATGATAACAAGTACTAACTACTCTCTTGTGAAGATCCATCCATCTCTCTCTCAAATTGATTTGTACGTAAACTACTTTTCTTTCTACTATTATTCAACGAAGAGGATCTTCTCTATTTGGTTGTTGTCGTCGTCCCTCAAGTCATTCAAATTGTAACATCCCTTGAGTAATTCTAATGACATCTCTAAAATTTGACAATCGAGATTTTTACCCGTCAACATTTTCAAGAGTCACATCAACATTTTCAAAAGCTATCTGAACGTTTTGGACTCTCTAAAATTTAGCTATCACATGTGTTCCAAGTGTTTATGTTCTCCAAAAATATTAATATTAATATTAATATTTTTTAAAGTATAATTTTTTTAAGAAAGTCAAATAAAATACAATATCCATTATGGAGCTGAAAACAAAGACAATTTAAAAAAATAAAAATAAAAAATCATCTTTTTAAGAAAAACAAAAAATATATATTCTAAGCCAAACAATGTCTTAATGGCTGTAATTGCAGTATTTGTGCAGAAAAGGTGGTAAAAAAAATTAAAAAAAAGTTGAATTTGTTATCTTTTTTCCCAAAAAAAAAAAACCTTTAAGACATTGTTCATGTCATCCAAACAGTGTGTTTACGACTCTTTGATTCAGTTTTGTTGATAACATCCTTTGAAATCTTTTTTATTTTTATAGAGATAGTATACTGCGTAAAATAAATCTAGCTTCATAACTTGTTACAATGAATTCAATTTCTTCTTATAGGACAAAAGGGCAATGATCTCTTCAATTTTCTTCACTCGCGCAAACTCTCTTCCTTCAGTTGTACAGAATAAAGCGAAGTTCCTAATGAATTTCGTTATTTTGCTAAATTTGTTTAAGCTTATCATGGAGATCCGTATATGTTGCAGTGCCTCCACAAGCACAGTAAAAGAGACAAAGAAATTAAGAAAATGTTACAATACAAAGACAACTTCACCATGTTTGCTTGGTGCCTTTCATCGTGGCTAATAATTAAAGAGGAGAGCTAATTGCAAATAAGTTCCTAAAATTCAATTGCAGGTCCAAATTTTGGTAATTTTCAGCTGAAGGTAAAATCTGAGTCTTGTTCATAACTTATGTTATGTTTGGGAACACCAAATGCTTTGGATTTAGAATTGCGAAAAGTTTAGTTCAAAGTTTAGGATTACTTGCAATATTTTGGGATTGTATTTAGAAAAAGATCAATTTAGATACACAATTATATATAATTTATGTTTGTTGATTTGATATTATTATTTAATTTAAAGACAAAGTATAAAAGTAAAGACCTTCTTTAATAAGCTTTATTCGTAATTTTTTATTTAAATATAGTAATTAGTTATTTCTAACCAAAAAAAAAAAATTTGCACATAGAATGCACGTATTAAAAATAATTGTAAAAACTTATTTGAATTTGAAAGGAAGTAGTATCTCACCTTATTAAAACTATTTCACTGAAGAGAGATCAGATGTCAACAGTTTAGACTCGTTCTTTGGTTGAAATGAACAATGCGCCTTTGTCTCGGTAACAGTACTAAAGGGTGTGAAGAATGAAATTATTAATAGATGTGAACCACAAAAATCATGTGTTTAAAAAGGAAAATATGTACGACACTAGCTTTCTAAAATGGTCGGGACAATCTAAAAACTTATCGAGAAAATGAGGTACAAAGATGATAACAAGTACCAACTACTCTCTTGCGAAGATTCACCCCTCTTTCTCTCTCAAACTGATTTGTATATGTTTACTACTTTTCTTTCTGCTATTATTCAACGAAGAGGATCTTGTCTGTTTAGTTGTTATCGCATATCAAGTAGTCCAAATTATAACATCCGGCATCTCCAAAATTTGATAATCGAGATTTTTACCCGTCTGCATTTTCAAGAGCCACATCAACATTGTCAAAAGCTATTTCTTTTTCATACACTCATATACATATATTCTTTTACATAAATGGAATTTAACTTTTTTATGTCTAACTCTGTTTTTTTTTTTTTTTTTCACTTTCATCCATTTCTTTTGGCCGTTGCTTTGGCTAAAGGTTGGATTCACGTGATGAGAGAGAGATAAGAAGATGGAGAGATAGAAATGGGTAGGCTAGATGTTGATTTATATAGAATGGTTGACACATATGAAGATGAAAATAAAAGGGAATCAAATGGAGGTCTAATCAAAGAGAGATATAGACAGGGGAATATTTGGCAGTTTCTGGGTAACTTGTTCAAACAATCAAAAGATATCATTTTTTTGTTTGAGTATTTCAACAATTTTACACTACTTTTGAGATTTGAGGGTTTGTTTTGTGGTGTGGTGTGCCCAGGTTGAAAGGATAACACACGAAAATGAAAAATTTGAAAGGGGCAAAGAATTGATGATCAGTCCAGTATAGATCAGAGAAATATAGAAAATAAGGGTGAAATGACGACAATAGTCTTCACAGAAAATAGAGTCTTTGAGAGAAATAAAACATAAGAGTCGCAAGCAAATGGAAGTGTCAGCCAACAAATTTTACAACTAGAGTATAAAATAACGATAATAGCTTTCATTTTGAATGGATTTCCTGTTGCAGTTTTGTCTTTTAGGATATTTTTATTATCATTATTTGTGATTTGAATATGGTAATTAGTTGTTGAAAAAAAAAATGCACGTAAAATGCACGTATTGAAAATGATTGTAAAAACTTATCTGAACTTGAAAGGGAATAGTACCTTACCTTAGTAAAACTATTACAATGAAGAGAGATCATATGTCAACAGTTTGGACTCGTTTTTTAGTTGAATTGAACACTACGCCTTTATCTCGGTATCAATACTAAAGTGTGTGCATAATGAAATTATTAATAGATGTGAACCACAAAAATCTTGTGTTCAAAAAGCAAAATATGTACAACACTAGTTTTCTAAAATGGCGGTGACAGTCTAAAAACTTATCAAGAAATTGAGTTACAAAAATGATAACAAGTACCAACTTCTCTTTTGTGAAGAACCATCCCTCTCTCTCAAATTGATTTGTACGTTTACTACTTTTCTTTCTGCTGTTATTGAACAAGATGATCTTCTCTGTTTGGTTGTTGTTATTGCATACCAAGTAGTCCAAATTGTAACATCCCGTGAGTAATTCTAACTACATCTCCAAAATTTGACAATCGAGATTTTTACCCATCAGCAATTTCAAGAGGCACATCAACATTTTCAAAAGCTATTTCCTTTTCACACACTCACATATATATATTCTTTCACATGAATGGCATTTAACCTTTTTATGTCTAACTCTGTTTTTTTTCCCACTTTCATCCATTTCTTTTAAAGATAAAAGGGAATGAAATTGAGATCTGAGAGATATAGACAGGAGAATATTTGGCAGTTTCTGGATAACTTGTTCAAATAATCAAAAGATATAATTTTTCTGTTTAGGTATTCAACAATTTTACACTGCTTTTGAGAATTGGGGGTTTGGTTTGTTGGGTGGTGTGGCCAAGTTGAAAGGATAACACACGAAAACGGAAAATTTGAAAGGGGCGCAGAATTGATGATCAATCCAGTATAGAACAGAGAAACATGGAAAACAAATGTTTGAAATGACGACAATAGCCTTCATAGAAAGTAGAGTCTTTGAGAGAGAGAGAGAGAGAACACAGGAGTCACAAGCAAATGGAAGTGTTGGCGAACAAATTTTGAAAGTAGAGTTTATAAACTAACGACAATAGCCTTTAATGGATTTCGTGTTACGGTTTCGTCTTATAGTATATTTTTATTATCATGACATAATATTTTAAAAAATTTTAATTTGTGATTTGAATATGGTAATTAGTTGTTTCTAAAATAATAAATAAATAAGAAATGCATGTAGAATGCACGTATTGAAATGATTGTAAAAACTTATTTGAATTTAAAAGGGAATAGTACCTCCCCTTATTAAAACTATTACAATACTATTTGGAATATCTCAGTCAGAATGTCCAAATCAAGATTTTATTCTACTATAATGAAATTCATTTGTCAAATATAAATTTGACGAAATCCTCCCCTTGCCCCTTTCAAAGATAAAATTCATTATTCAAATTTTACAAAATTAAGGAATAAAAAAGAGTAAAGAAAATTTTGCCATTTTGAATCACCCAAAAGGGTGAAATTACAATAGATTTTAGTATCATAATTGTTGATTAGTTATCTGATTAGGTTCTTTAGTTAAATAGGTCATTGCCGGTAATAAGATTTCGCAAAGTATTATTGTAAAAGCTTCATGATTGCAAATTAACTTTCTTACAACTTGTGTAACATTTTGTGTGTAATGTAAAGGATGAAAGGAAGGAAGGGTGAATGGCTGCTTTGATAAAATAAATTATAAATGGTATAATGGTCATCCATAATGTAATTTTTGTAAAAATAATCCGTAAATGTGTCGGGGAGCACTTGGGAAATTCCATAAAATATTATTAAAAAAAAAACACTAATTAATTTAAACAATAAAATAAACAAAGAATAATTTATTACGAAATAAATATGAATTAATACATCAATATCACTTTGCAATTCTTTCAAAATGATAAACAAATATCAATAATAACACATAACCATGGGTCATAAAATTTATCACATTAATTTTCAACAATAAAAATTAATATAATAACATTAGAAATCAAGAAGGGAAATTAACAACAATGGTAAAATAAATAAGAAAGTGATAGACATAATAGAGTAGGCATATGGAAACACATTCTAAAACTGATAATCCTCTCCTTCATGCATGTATTGGCGAAAGGAGAAAAACCCCAGAGACATTGAGAGAAAAATAAAATAGAAGACAGGCTTAATATTATAAATCTTGATATCACTATAAAAACCTAAGACATAGCTTGCTCAATAGGAGATTAGAAAGAATTTTAGCAACAAATAAATGAGCTCTTACAGGTACCTCCCGTGCCCTTATAAGCCAATTAGCACCATCAATAAAGGGGTACCTCCCAAATGTTGAGTTTGAGAAAACCTTTTCTCCACAAACTTCTCAAATTCAATTTCCATATTCTTACACACACCACCACTCACACAATGATATGCATAGTTGCCAATGAATTGTCAAATCCATGCCTCCAATTATATATTGTATCAATCTGTCAAATTTTGAACTTAAAACTCATGGTTTTATGCATAGTTGATAAAAATGGACTCACACAAGCATTTGATCATACATTTGGCATGCTAGACATTTCAAAATTCAATTTCAAGACAAGATAATACAATTTAACCACATTCAGCATGATGTTTCTCAAATAGCAATAAGAAAAACATGAATACCGCATTTTACACACATAGTAAACATGAAATTTCTCATTCTTCAACAATAAAACAAGTAGTAGTCATATTCATGAACATACAAGTCATATTATACATGTTCCAAATCACCCCTTTATTACCCTCATACATGCTCCAAATCACCCCCCTTAAAATCCCCCTTTTTATTCTATCCTAACAGCCCCATGAATGATAAATGAAAGGCACCAAAATTATATAGCAGCCCTAATAATCGATGCTTGGTTCAATGAATTAAACTAAATCCAAGCAGTGTCCAATCGGGGATACAATCCTTATGATCATTAAGAACGCCTAATATATATAACACACACCCCTCGTCACCAATTTAAGTATCACAACCTCATTAGCTTTACAGCTTTACAAACCATGAGAACAAAATATAAGTATGATATGCAATATCTAACATTTAAGTAAGATAAGCAATATCAAGTCATAACTACTCCATTTCATCAATAATCAACAAATAAAGTGGTATTAACAATTTCCACAAGTTGTAATTCAAGCATCAAATTCAACATCTTATCAAGAAATGGTATCTGAAATCAAACAACCAGGATTTCTTTTACTCTCACACACACCCGAATACATGTCCAACTCTAAGTTGTGGTTCTCGGACTACTAACCCGCATGGCCAAGTGTGGGAATTTCCAACCCCGAGAACTCCGTTCCTACTTACTTTTGCCCGAGATAATCCCAAAAACGACAAGTAATTCCCACAAAATAACAGATACCGTAATTACCACATTTTATAGCAGTTCACAGGTGCACTTAATAATAAATGCATTTAAACACCCTCATATGCTCTTTATTATGTTACTAATTGGCATGCATTTCAATTCAAATTTAGGTCAACACCTACCATCATCATTTACTTCAATAATTCAAGAATACTTCTCAAACATTTCGACAAACACTATGTGAGCAAAGGAAATAACATGGTATAAATAAATCACATGAAGCAAGAACACATCATTGATAACTCATAAAAGTCACTTAAGGCATGTGACCCACTCTATACATAATATAATAAATTATATAAGACAAGCAATCCATCAACTCCTACCATAATTATACAAAGCTCATACCCAAGTGTAATTTATCCATTTCATAAAAGACATGGGTTTCATCATATATATGACACTTGGAATTCGCATTTATCAATTCTATATTGCCAACAACATGTTATAAAAACCATTTCAAGCATGATAACACAATTAGCTTTCCACCTGTATGATATCTAACATACAACTATACACGTTCCATGGCCGAGAGAGAGGAAGTGAAAAAGTAAAGACGAATAAAGCTTAGGGTTGGAAGAATGGTACAGTAAAAGTTCATTGGATATACACATTTAACTTCCAGTTACTTGACACTAATTCCTCTGCTTCCACATTCATTGGCAACACCCTTTTGAAAAAGAGACATTATTTCATCGATGCGTGACAGATATTTTTTACACACCTACACAAGAAGAAATTATACATCATATTAAAGAGAGTTAATCACATAATTATATTACGTGCAAAAGGAACAATAGCTCCATAAGTCGGCGTCCAAATGGATACTTACTGGATCATTAGCCGTATTGAACAAATGGTAAAATGCCCACGAAAACGTAAGAGGACATTTGCTTTCCAGATGAGGACCAGCCTACATTGACACCCTCGCAACTTTCCTCAGTTGCTCACAAGTTAAAGGATCAAAACAAACTATCTTATCCATGCAATTCAGCAACTCAAACTTGAAGCCTCTTTTTTCCTGTTAAATGAGGTACAAAGATAATAACAAGTACCAACTGCTCTCTCACAAAAAACCATCCCTCTCTCTCTCAAACTGATTTGTACATTTACTACTTTTCTTTCTGCTGTTATTCAACGATGATGATCTTCTCTGTTTGATTGTTGTTATCCTATACCAAGTCGTCCAAATTGTAACATCTCGTGGGTAATTCCAATAGCATCTCCAAAATTTGACAATCGAGATTTTTGCCCGTCAGCATTTTCAAGAGCCACATTAACATTTTCAAACGCCATTTCCTTTTCACACACTCACATACATATATTCTTTCACATAAATGGAATTTAACCTTTTTATGTCTAACTCTGTTTTTTTCCCCACTTTCATCCATTTTTTTAGGCTGTTGCTTTAGATAGAGGTTGGATTCACATGATGAGAGAGATATAAGAAGATGGAGAGATAGAAATGGGCGGACTAGGTGTTGATTTATATAGAATGGTTGACATACACGAAGATGAAGATAAAATGGAATCAAATGGAGTTCTGATCAAATAAAGATATAGACAGGAGAAAATTTGGTAATTTTTGGGTAACTTATTCAAACAATCAAAAGATATCATTTTTTTGTTTGAGTATTTTAACAATTTTACACTGCTTTTGAGATTTGAGGGTTTGGTTTGTGGTGTGGTGTGGCTAGGTCGAAAGGATAATACACGAAAATAAAAAATCTGAGGGGGCACAGAATTGATGATCAATCCAGTATACAACAGAGAAATATATATATATGCATGTAGAATGCACAATATTGCAGCTTCGTCTTTTAGGATATTTTTATTATCATGACATAATATTTTTAAAATTTATAATTTGTGATTTGAATATGATGATTAATTGTTTCTAACCCAATATATATATATATATATATATATATATATATATATATATGCACGTAGAATGCACATATTGAAAATGATTGTAAAATCTTTTTTGAACTTGAAAGGGAATAGTACCTCACCTTATTAAAATTATTACAGTGAAGACAGATCAGATGTCAAAAGTTTGGACTCGTTCTTTGGGGTGTGCCGGGTGTGTCTGAGAGTTAAGTGGGACATTTCCTTGGGTTCAAGACTCTTGAAAATGCTCCGGTCGCCATATCAGCATTTCTCCTTTTTTTGGACCGAAAGATCTCAGGTGGGACCCGCTACTAGAATTGTTGTGTACGGGGGTTGTGTCACGGGTTCATTGCATTTTATGCGGTATCATTTTTGTTCATAATTTAATTAGTTAAATGTATTGGTGGTGGTGAGTGATTGGTGTGTATTTATATATGTATTTAATAATGTAAAAATGTTGAATTTTTTTTGTGGTGTGACCCACCACTAGATCTTTTGATTACCAATAGGCCATTACATGGCCTCATTTTCTCTCTCCCTCTTCATTTTTTTTTTTTTTTTTTTCATCAATTCAAGGCTTGATTAAGCCTAGTCCTTTGAGAATTTGATAGTACCACTTGAAGCAAAGTTGGAGAGCTTGTCGAGACCGTCATTTTGATTGGAGTCAATACAATTTTTTGTACTTTTTGTGAGTTATTCTTTCATAAGTTGTTATTTAGCATGCTTAACTTGTTTAAATTCTTGCAAAATTACTTAAATGTTGTGTATGAAATGTGTAACTATGTGTTAGTTGATATGATGTGATTAAACATGCCTATATGAAATAGAATTCATGTTTTATATGTTTACTTTACCAGATCAATGTTAAATGAAAGCATGAGTTATGAAATTTAGAAATTTATTTTGAAAAGCATGTGTGAAATTTTATGGTTGAATTGGTGATTAGAAGCATGAAGCATTCATGCATTCATTGGGAAAGAAAAGGGAAAAAGTGTTATAAAACAAATGAAATTGTTTTGAGAAAAATATTTTCTAAAAATGTTTGCGAAAACTGAACGCTCAGGAGTCGCCTAATGGTTCGTGGCGTTAGTGTGGTCTAGAGGGGACTAGGGAGAGACCCTAGTATGGTTGAACTAACTAGGCTGGATACGACGCCTTGGAGTTGCCTTGTGGCCGTGGATGATTTGCCAATCCTCCTTTCGTGACGCCTTGCTGTCGCCTTGCACTAACGGTTTGGAAGGTGAAATGGTATTTTTTTGAAAATGCGGAGTGACATTGCATTCCATGACATGGTACGACTTGTTTATGACTTGGTGGTTGTTGTTGATTTTGTTGTTAAGTGCTTCCCCGGTATGACATGATCCCGTTTTCTTTACTTTATATTCATTGTATGGATTTACGGGGTCATAAGAGGTATGTCTTAGGCATTTCTCCTACTGAGCTTATGCTCATCCCTTTATCTTAACATTTTTCAAGTTCGAGAAAATAAGTAGAGGACGACAATCCATTACAAATCTAGACTGGATTAGAACTATCATTTTGCTGTCTTTTGTATAGAAGTATGAACTATATTCTTTTGTAAAGACCAAGTGTAGTTTGTATAATGTTGTAGTGGTAGATGTTGTCGAAACAAATGTAAACCATGGGCTGTAAATTATATGAAATTTTGTTCTTTTGTAAAAAACTCTGAAGAATCATGCATGATAGTGTTGTTATCGAACTTTGACAGATATTATGATCTGTATTCAATGATTTTGCATGTGTTTGGACAGGAATTATTCAGTTTTAAGGTTCCGTAGTAACCTTATTGTTCATTCTCATGTTCATAGCAATTTAGTGGTGAGTTTCAGCTCGCAGGACCATTTCGGTCGACTGAAATGGGCATTTCAGTCGATCGATATTTCTAGTAACCAAGTCATTTGGGAGCTCACACCTGGCCGACCGGTATGGCCATTTCAGTCGACCAGTACAGGGTCATTTCGGATAACTGAAGCTCCACTTCAGTCGACCGAAATGCTGCTTCATTGTGCATCTTATTTCTTCTTTTGGCATGACTAAGCCTGAGCATTGGGATATTGCCTAAAATCTTCATAGTGCATAATTATGACGTAACAGTGATGTGTAACGACCCGAAATTAGGGGTTATGATAAAACAATATTCGAAAACTGTCCGAATAAAATTATCAACAATCATCCGATATAAAATCCATAATCCATTCATTATCCCAAATAAACTTGAAGAACCTCAAACACACTGTCCTTGCACTACTCCAATAATTATCAACTTAAACATATTACAATCATCTACAAAACAAAATCTACACTGCCATTAGTTAAAAATTTGTAGAAAATTTATTTTAAATCAAAACGGAGCAAACAAAAATGATTTGAAAACTAGAATCAAAGTGAAATACAACTGAGCAACTCACAGAGGCTGAAGATTTTCCAATTAAATCAGATTTGAGAAGTAAATCAGCAATACTTAGTTCGAAGAAAATCTGGGCAGCAGATACTTCAGAATTTTTAAAAAAATTGTTTGACCTCCAAATTGGGCAAAGTAAATTTATTTTGACAATAGACTTATGAAAGAATAAATCTAGAAGTTTTGATAAAGATTCGGTGTCAAGAATTTGGTGAAATAATTTATTTAAAATCTGTTTTCCAGCAGCGATGTAAAGATGGACAGCATGTACTCCTGAATTTTTAGAAAAATATCAGTTGATCCAAAAATTACGAAATTTTATGGAGAAATACTAGATGCATAAAGAAAGCTGTGCCAAAAATTTGAAAGCATTTGGATCAATACAACTCCTTGGAGAAATTATTGAAATTCCACACAAATAAAAAAAATCCTTGTTCTCATACTTAACCTCCAAATACAACCATAACAGAATACATTAAGGTCACCAAATCCCTTAGAGAACACTCTATATATATATATACAACAATTTGGCCTCAAATACAATATGATCATCACATAACCATTTACATTGATAAAAGAACATAACCTCAAAGTCCAGGATAAATACATTCTCTTAAAGCATGCATTCATATTATATTCACAACTAAACACGATTCAAATAGAACATGCTATCTTCTTTAAATAATTTAACAACACATAAGCTCCACAAAACACCATGTAGCAACCTCTAATTGAAACCTACGACAAGTATCACTCGTGCCACCAACTTAAAGACTAGATTCCTAAAAAATATAAAGGGATGAGTTGGCTCTCAGTAGGAAAAACCTAACACAAGCCTCCATGAGGTTTTTGGCACATGCTATGCTTTTAGACAGTAAATAATTTACAAATTTCCTAACAAAGCCATTCACAAAAACGTTTGAGCTAAAATTACCAAAATCCATGAATTTATGGATTCCAAACAAATTAAGAGATGTATTGAATTAATAAAGAGCAAAACTTTTCCATTGGACTTTTATCAAACACCTTCACTACAACTATAGTGATCCCAAACTATCACTCCCACTCCGATTAGTTAGGATTCAACTCTAAATACCTGTCCAGGGTCTACTGCTGCGGGTTTAAGGTCTTTCACTTATGGGTAGCTCATACCCAATTGTTCACCCCTTTCATCCGGAACATCACCCTCCTAGTCCCATAGTTTAGCAACAATAAAGTTTAATCCAAAAATGATTAATTTAACTCAAAATATAGAGCATGAGAAACTGATACAAAATCACTTTGACAAAATCCAGCAAGTGCCATGACTCATAACTTTAATTCATAAAAACAAAGGTAGTAAGACCAGATAAAGATCATAATTTCAACACACGCGAAACAGATTTTCAGAAATGAAAATAAATAATGCAATATATTCAAATATAGAGTAGAATGACTTGGAAAGTTATAAAAATTTAGGAGAATAAGTAAAATTCAAGATGAAAAGCTCCCATGGCTTCAAGTGTTAGAGATATCCCTGCCTTTAGATAACAATATGAAATAGTTGAGATGATGGTAGTGGTGATGGTGAAGCTCCCATGGTCCGGCCAGATTTTTTTTTTTTTTTTTTTCTCCTCCTCCCTTCCATGGCCGAAACTTTCTTTCTCAGTCCCTCTATTCCTTTTCTCTAATTCTCTGTATCATTCCAATTGAGGTGTGGTCAAGAGGTGTACACAAACGTAAGGTGAGAATAAATAATAAGGTGCATGAAAGACATGTGTAGAGAGAAGACCATAAAATCATGCCACCTAAAGTCTACTAACTAAGTTCGATAAAAACACCAAAACCTCCACCATTAGTTAATTTATTACACAAAGACCTTTAACATATCTCCCGTTGATGCGAAAATCATCGTGACTCGGAAGGACGGCGTTTACCTGCAAAACAAAAGGACGTTATCTCGAATGGCACCGGTGGGGTGCTAGCCGAGGACCCTTCCAACGATCAAGTTAGTATTTGTAATCGTATCATATAAGTTGACGCCTTCTATGGGAATGGTTAGTTCTCTAAAGAAATAATAATCCTGACGCTACTTGGCTTAGACGGCAAGACGAAAGTTTCTGATCATGGAAACCATCCCAAAGTTATCAGTTGACAACGGGTTTCTATGTTCTTATATAAGGATGGATCTCTACATCATGATTACCCGTTCATCATATTGGGGGCAAAACGATGGGTTGCGTGATGTCACCCAATATATGATGACAATAATCAAAATTTAGCACGTCGACCCAGGCAGTCCAATGTGGTGTTTTACATCTAGCGATGCTTGGTCCCTTCACTACTGAGGTTTGGTCGTCTAAGACCAAACTCTATCTCATATCTGGCAGCAACCAACTACCAAGGCTTGATCGTTGAAGACTAAGGCCTTGTCCTTCTGCGCCTACATAAATGAGTAGGTCTCCACCCATCAAGAAAATCACTACCAATAAGGGGGTTTCTACCTACTAGTAAAGCCTCTACCACTGAGGATGCCTCTAGCAACGGAGTCTCATTACTCCGTCCGTTCGTGCAATTAAGGTGGCCTTCTACACCCAAGAATGTATCGAGGCCTTCAGGTCCAATGTCTCTCAAAATCCCATATCCAATGAGGTCTGTATTCCCAAGGAGGTTCCTTAGTTAAGGGCGATCATTGGACCCAACGAGGTACTGGCCACCAGACCATCATCTGTCAGCCGTTGGGTACCACGCCCCCATCCACCAGGCTTCAAGCCAATCACTGGACACTAAGCCTCCACCTACCTTCAAGCCTATCGACTTCAGATTATGCAGAATTTTGGATTGATAATCCATTGCAGGTTAATTTTAAGTAATTATTTCTAACACAATCTAATATTTTTAGACAACTGTAAATTGTTGCAGCACCAGACACCCCGTCTGCTATATAAACGTCTATATCGGGGGCAGAATAGTGGATCACACGATATTAATCGTCAATCTACATGTGATGACAAGGTTTAGAAGATTGTCGTACCAACCTTAGTAAATCAAGCTAGTCGGGTTTCTAGTCTCTCTCCTTTAGCGACCCCTCAGGGGTATTAGTTGTCCAAGATCGGTGCCCGATCTTCCGAAACCATAACCTGGTAAGTCTCTACACACCGGGAAGGACTCTGAGTCCAGTAAAATTTCTATAATCAATGAGTCCACCGTGTCCAAGGTGGTCCCTTGAGGTTTTTAACCATTAAGCACCAATGATGGTTTTTTCTACCAGGAACCAAGCTTAGTCACATGCACTTCAAATTTGACGGGTCACTACCACCATAGCCACAAAGCAAGGCAAGCATAAAGGATAAGTCCATGAAAGTGAAAAACTTTAACTCCCTTATTAAAGGGCAATCATATAAAGCTTGGGGCAAAATATGCCCTTATTAAAGGGGCGAACTAGGTGAAGCTCGTAAAAATAACCCTTTATTAAAAGGGCAGATTGAGTGAAGCTCGAAATTATTATTTCCCTTATCAATAGGGCATGCTGAGTGAAGCTTGGACATATTACAAACACCTTACCGAAGGAGTAAGAACGACTACTTCCCTTATTAAAGGGTCGAGACATCAATGGTCAAACAGATCTAAATACGACTCTGGAAAGAGAAAATAGTTCCAACACCAAAACTTAGATCATAAGGGTACAACCTTTGGTTATCATAAATCAAGGCTTGGTTATCCGAAACCAAGGCCTAGTCAACCAAGATTAAGAATTGATTGCCCAAAGTCTACAAAGGCTCGGTCATCCAAGATCAGTGCCTGGTCACCCCAAGTCTGGTCATCAGAGACCAAGACCAAGGCCTAACTGACAAAAGTATGGTCATCAGAGATCAGGATTTAACCTACAAAGATCAAGTCAAAAAATGATCCTCCTCACAAGTTTCTGAGAAGTTCATCTTTAAAGGAACGATGTTTATTGATCGGTAATTTATTGTTTTAAATGGAGGATAGCTCCCTCATGTGTTATACCTATGTGGTAATTAATGTTTTACAAAAAGCTAACAAAAAACATAATTCCCTTACTAAAGGGACGACCTGAGTGAAGCTCGTAAAACCTACTTCCCTTATTAAAAGGGCGAGCTGAGTGAAGCTCGTAAAATTTAATTATCTTATTAAAGGTGTGACGAGCTGAGTGAAGCTTGTAAAATTTATTCCCTTGCCAAAGGTATGAACTGATTGAAACCCATAAAGTTTACAACTAGTATATTGGATTTTCAAAAGAAAAATCCAGTTTTACATCACTAAGAGTTGATCATGGGTTTGAATCAATGCCCTTCCAAAACAGAACCTTGAATTGGTATCTGTGTTAATTCCACCATTGGGAATAGTACCCAAGGGAAGATTACCCAAGGGAACATTACACAAGGGAATATTACCCAGGGAGGAAAAAAAAAAATTATTGTTCACATAAACAATACCCGCGGGCATTCTTCCCGAGGGAATAGTGCCCAAGGCAAAAAAAAAAAAAAAAAAATCACATTCCCAAAGCTAGACGAGCAAGTTTGGGAATGGGGGGCAACTGATAGGGAAAAATAAACCTAAACTGATAGGAAAAAATAAACCTAACCTACCTTGACCTAACGATAGAGGCAACTAAGTGTTGATCAGCTGCCAGACCTCTTTAACTTTCGAACGATGATATTTCCATTTGATAAGAATGATAATATTCAATTATCAAGGATAATGAAAGATGATGTGGTTCAATAGAGTGAGGATAGCCTTGGCACAATTTGAAGAAGTCAAAGGAGTAAATCATATCCTCGACAAATCTGGCAACAAACGGATCTCCTCTGATCTCGCACAATCGGATGATAAGGGAGACCTCAGCCATTGACATTGGCGGAACCAATTTGATTCCAATTGACAGCTATAAATAGGACACCAAGCTGTTAAAGAAGGTACGAGAAAAAACCCCTAAAAAGAATATACATAATAATTATGTATATTCTTTAATAGCTTGGTGCCCTATTTATGGCTGTCGATTGGAATCAAATTGTTCCGCCGTTGTCGATGGCTGAGGTCTCCCTTATCATCCGCTTGTGCGAGATTAAAGGAAATCCGTTTATTGCCAGATTTATCGGGGATATGATTTACTCATTTGACTTCCTCAAATTGTGCCAAGGTATTCCTTACATTATTGAACCACGTCATCTTTCATTATCCTTGATAATGAAATATTATTATTCTTATCAAATGGAAATATCATCGTTCGAAAGTCGAAGAGGTCTGACGGCTGATCAATACTTAGTTGCCTCTATCGTTAGATCAAGGTAGGTTAGATTTATTTTTTCCTATCAGTTTAGGTTTATTTTTCCCTCTTAAATTGATTTTTACGTTTACTACTTTTCTTTCCACTGTTTGGTTATTGTTGTCGTCCCCCAAGTCGTTCAAATTGTAACATCCCGTGAGTAATTCTAATGGCATCTCCAAAATTTGACAATCGAGATTTTTACCCGTCAGCATTTTCAAGAGCCACATCAACATTTTCAATAGCCACGTGAACATTTGGATTATCTAAAATTTAGCTATCACATGTGCTCCAAGGGTTTTCGCTTTCCAAAAATAATAATATTTTGATATTTTTAATATATATATATTTTAAGAAAGTCAAATAAAATATGATATCCATTATGGAGCTAAAAACAAAGACAATTTAAAAGTAAGAAAAAAAAAAATCATCTTTTTAAGATAAACAAAAAATATATTTGAAGGCACTATCAGCCAAATAGTGTCTTAATGGCTGTAATTGCGGTATTTGTGCAAAAAAAGTGTTAAAACAGAAACAAAACAATAGATAGCATAGTAAATGATGCATGAAGTAGTCTCAATCGCCATTTCCTTTTCACACACACCCACATACATATATTCTTTCACATAAATGGAATTTAACCTTTTTATGTCGAACTCTGTTTTTTTCCCCACTTTCATCCATTTCTTTTGGCTGTTGCTTTGGATAGAGGTTGGGTTCACATGATGAGAGAGGGTAAGAAGATGGAGAGATAGAAATGGGCAGGCTAGGTGTTGATTTATATAGAATAGTTGACACACACGAAGATATAGATGAAAAGGGAATCGAATGGAGGTCTGATCAAAGAGAGAGATAGACAGGAATATTTGGTAGTTTCTGAGTAACTTGTTCAAACAATCAAAAGATATCATTTTTCTGTTTGAGTATTCCAACAATTTTATACTGCTTTTGAGATTTGAGGGTTTGGTTTGTGGTGTGAGTTGAAAGGATAACACACGAAAATGAAAAATTTGAGAGGGGCATAGAATTGATGATCAATCCAATATAGAAAAAGAAGCATGGAAAACAAGGGTTTGAAATGACAACAATAGTCTTCATAATAAGTAGAGTATTTGAGAGAGAGAGAAAGAGAGCACAGGAGTTGCAAGCAAATGGAAGTGTCAATCAACAAATTTTAAAAGTAGTCTATAAAATAATGACAATAGCCTTCATTTTGAATGGATTTCCTGTTACAGTTTTGTCTTTTAGAATATTTTTATTATCATGACATAATATTTTAAAAATTTTTAATATATATATTTTAAGAAAGTCAAATAAAATACAATATCCATTATGGAGCTGAAAACAAAGACAATTTTTTTTTTTAAAAAAAAAAACCCATCTTTTTAAGAAAAACGAAAAATATATTTGAAGAACTGTCAACCAAACAATGTCTTAATGGTTGTAATTACAGTATTTGTATAGAAAAAGTGTTAAAAGCTTAGTGAATAATGCATTAAGTAGTATCAATCGCCATTTCCTTTTCACACACACCACATACATATCTTCTTTCACATAAATAGAATTTAATCTTTTTATGTCTAACTCAGTTTTTTTCCTTACTTTTATCCATTTCTTTTGGCTGTTACTTTGGATGTTTGGTTCACGTGATGAGAGAAAGGTAAGAAGAAGGACAGATATAAATGGGCAGACTAGGTGTTGCTTGTGTTAATGGTTGTTATTGCAGTATGTGTGTAGAAAAAGTGTTAAAACAGAAACAAAACAATGAAAAACATAATAAATAATGCATTAAGTAGTCTCAATCGTCATTTCCTTTTCACACACACCCACGTACATATATTCTTTCACATAAATGAAATTTAACATTTTTATGTCTAACCTGTTTTTTTCCCCCACTTTTATCCATTTCTTTTGGTTGTTGCTTTGGATAGAGGTTGGCACTTTCATCCATTTCTTTTGATTGTTGCTATGGATAGAGGTTGTGTTAACGTGATGAGAGAAATGTAAGAAGACGAAGAGATAGAAATGGGCAGGCTTGGTGTTGCTTATGTTGTTGGCGATTGAATGAGTATACACAAGGGATTGTGTATATTTAAAGCCAAACAATGTCTTAATGGTTGTAATGGCAGTATTTGTGCAAAAAAAATGTTAAAAAAAAAAAAAAAACCTTTAAGGCATTGTTTATGTCATCCAAACAGTGTGTTTTCGTCTCTTTGATTCAGTTTTGATGAGGAAAAAAAAAAACCAAAAATTTGATTTTCTTCACTCGCGCAAACCCTTCTCCTTTAGTTGTACAGAAACAAAACAGAGTTCCCAGCGAGTTTCCTTATTTTGCTGAATTTGTTGAAGCTTATCTCGGAGATCAGTACATGTTGCAGTGTTTCCACAAGCACAGTAGAGTTCCCAATGAGTTTCGTTATTTTGCTGAATTTGTTGAAGCTTATCTTGGATATCAGTACATGTTGCAGTGCCTCCACAAGCACAGCGGAGTTCCCCACGAGTTTCGTTATTTTGCTGAATTTGTTGAACCTTATCTTGAAGATCAGTACATGTGGCAGTGCGGAGTTCCCAACGAGTTTCGTTATTTTGCTGAATTTGTTGAAGCTTATCTTGGAGATCAGTACATGTTGCAGTGTTCCCACAAGCATAGTGGAGTTTTCATTATTTTGCTGAATTTATTGACACTCATCTTGGAAATCAATGCCTCCACAAGAAAGAGACAAAGAAATCAAGAAAATGTTACAATACAAGGATAACTTCACCATGTTTGCCTGGTGCCTTTCATCATGGCCAAACATAGCATTAATATTATTGAATCCTATGTGTTTGTGTTGTATTGGCATACTCTTCCAACAGTCTACATGTTGTCCAGAAGTCGTATTAATTCATCAATAAACACATAATCATGATTAATTTACAAGAGTTTCAAACTTTAACAAATTTTTAGTTGAATCATATAAAACACTTGCAATAAATATACATATAACAGCTATTAAATAAATAATTTCCTCTTTTCACAAGAGTTTCAAACTTTAACAAATTTTTAGTTGAATCATATAAAACACTTGCAATATATATACATATAACAGCTATTAAATGTTTTACGTATTATACATTATGAAAAATTCTTATTGATGTAATTTTCTTTTTTTTTTTATGAAGTTTAAATTTCTGTAAATCATTTTATTTGCGGAACGAATGAAATCTAACCATTTTATTTTCCCAGTCAATAGAAAATTAATATTTTATATCTCCTTAGCAAAAACTAGTATCATATCTAAATAGCCATGTACTTTGTTAAAGTCTATACTAAATAATGTAACTTAGTAATAATACATAATTTGCTAAAACTATGCAGTAAGAAAAGAGAGGGAAAAAAATAGGTTTTTTTTTTTTAAGTAAAAAATAAGATATCCATACAAAACACTCTTTTATTTTGATTGAATATTGGAATATGATTATAAAAGCAACAAAATAGTATAAAAATAATAATCATTGTAATACATAATATATATATATATATATATATATGCTATCGTATTTTTTATCACAATTTTTTTTTATTAGCATTCATATTGTACAAGTATATGTATATATGCATATTTTTACGATTTACTTTATTTTATGCCGGAATTTTAGTTGTTTTTTTAAGTAAAAATGGTAGGGCCAATCCGCACACCTCTGCTATATACCTGCCAATCAAGAATCATGCAAAGAAAGAATCAGAAGTTTTAATTGGAACCATGAGTCTATCCACTTAAAAATTAAATGGATATACAACACCAAGAAGCTACAAATGCGAAATGTAAGGAATCTACAAAAACTATATATATTTCTTTTGACCAAATTGCATAAAATAGAAAGATGAAAGAATGATAAAACCCTCTAATACTACAGTACTTTCACTCAGCTTCTCTCCCATTCAAAAACCATATCATCAGAAAAAAGTAGCATTATTGCAAAAGGTACCAGTCTTTCTTTTGAAGGGACCATTTACTCGAGAAGGTATTGTAATTTCCACCAAAATAAGGCTGTTTCATTGCCAAAAATGCACAGTTCTGGAATCGCGATAATATCATTTTCCTATTTTGACATATCACTACCATATTGTATCAAGTATTATAAGGATTTTTAAAATCTTGACAAAAAAGGTTGAGAAAGATATACACATACAAAACAAAATGAGCTTGCAAGAATGAAGCATTAAGTAATATATTATAACTAAAATGACCATATAAAACTAGGTTCAAAGAGGTCTGAATTGGTTGTTAAGCCTTATTCTCTACTTATATCGAAAATATTTAATTTGGAAAGTTAGTTTTAGTTACTTTTCTAATAGATTTATAGAATTTTACGATCCTATGATTCCGATCCCATCGACCCCTCATCGATCCCGATTCTAACAACCTTGATTTAAATCATCGTAGCCTCACCTAAGGTTACTTCAGCTGAATGGACTGCTATGTTAGGAAAGATTTAAGAACTATCAATTTGATTTTGCATGTACAAGTGGGATGGGATATTGGTGAATCATTCACTGCCCAATAGCAAGGGATACATTTATCTATGAAGTGTTAGGAGCACTTTAGGGTTGCCTTGTCACTAAAAAATTAAATTAAGGCAATAATAATTGGGTAGCTTAATATTATCAGTTTAAAATATGCCTTCAACTAAATGCGTGATTTTAATATTATTTATTAGGGCTTTATAAAATATTGGAAACAACTTGTGTATTGATCCATGTAGATGGGTTATGCCAATTTCTAATGATACATTTATCTATCAAGTGTTAGGAGAACTTTCGGGTTGCCTTGTCACTAAAAGCAAAAATAAAAAATAAAAAATTAAGGCAATAAAAATTGGGTAGCTTAATATTATCAGTTTAAAATATGCCTCCATCTAAATGCGTGATTTTAAAATTATTGATTAGGGCTTTTTAAAATATTGGAAACAACTTATGTGTGATCAAGACTCAAGTTATCCAATAGAACTCAGCTGTTTGCCACTGTTAATGATTGTTTATTATCAATAATTTGATATATCAAAGTTTCTCTCTATATGTTCTCTTTCGAAGAATTCAGTTTGGTTGTGCCATCATCATCAACGAATTTTCCGCTGAAATTAATAGTCCTTTTTAATAAAACTTGAAATATGAGGAATTACCTTAATTTGAGAAGTAGAAGAACTAAAGCAGTATGTATGTATCTATATAACCTATGCACTTCACAATAGGATTTTTTTTTTTTTTTTTTTTTTTTTTTTGATAAGTGCACTTCACTAGAGTTTGAACTATAAAAACTAGAATTTTGTGATTTTTTATGCAAACTAACCTTAGGAGGAAACTCTAAACTTGTAAGGAACTTTAAGTGAGTTCCCTTAATTACTCTTTGTTGGGTTACAATATCCTTAATTATTTTGTTTCATTTTAATCCCAAAACAAAATAATTGATGTCCATAGTTTCCTAATATGTATTTGGTAACATATTTGGTATAGATTTGAATTTCCAAAAATAAAACATAAAAAATTTGAAATTGAGATTCAAATATTCTATTAAATAGGATATGTATTTGGTAAGTGTGTGTGTGTGTGTGTGTGTGTGTGTGTATAGGGGGGTGTTAGGGCTGTGTGATTGTGGTGTAGAGAAGGATGGCCATACTTGATCTATTTTACCAAAAGCAGCAGCAAGAATGTTGGCAAGGGGAGAGGTGCAGTTAAGTACTGGTGGGTTGCGTACTGGTGGGGTCTTTTGTGGATGACGTTTTACTGTGCCTTTCGAATATTGTCTCTGGTTGGAGAAGAAAAACCCGGAGATAAATATCGAATCAAAAAATTTTTCTTTTTTATTCTTTGCATGCCAGCTGCGATGCTGGTTTTTTACGGTGTTTTTTTTCCCTGCTTGATGATGTTTTAGGGTTTCAGTTGGATTTCTTAAATACAAATTTAATTACTAGCTTTTTTTTTTTCTTGTTCTTTTCCGTTTCTTGGGTGTGTGTACGTGGCACTATTAGAGGAAATTCTTTACATTGAGTTTATATCCAACAATTATCCAAGTTTTCTGTGTGTGATTGCATTATTATTCATGCTATGTTTGGCGGCATTCGAATCATAAGCTGGTTGCCTTGAATTTGAAATTGAAATTGTCAAATTTTAAATTCAGAATACATATTTTATACTTTCAAACATAACATCAATCATAGTACCAATCATAGTACGAGACTCATGCATAAATGATATTTGTAAAAGGAAGTGAATAAAAGAAGAAAGATTGTTGACCCCATCCAACCATAAAAATACACAGCCTACCTCAACCATGCATAGTTGTGTACGTTAATTATACACCACCCCGATCCATGCATTGTTGGTTTAATTATTATACACTTCATTTTTTTACTTATTTAAAAAAGTATTCTCATGTTTTGATTGCATTATTTATAGATTATATTCACAAACCTCATGAATAATAATGTCTATGTGAAGAAAATTAATTACAAAAATAACATGGGCATGTCCCATGACCCTAACAATTAATAGTAAGCCTACGAAGTTAATAAAGGGCGTCATGACTTCGAAAAAATTTAGTTCAAACTTTGTATTAATTTTTTTACAATTTCAAATCAAAGACATGAATCGGTGATCCTAAACAATACATTACTAATAGTCTCTGACACATTATTCCTGCGTAATTAATAAAGGGCGTCATGACTTTGAAGAAATTTAGTTCAAAGTTTGTACTAATTTTTTTACAATTTCAAATCAAAGACACGAATCGGTGATCCTAAACAATACATTACTAATAGTCTCTGACACATTATTTCTGCGTAGCCATGAGAGACTATAGAAGCAAGACTGTGTTCTGTTTTGGCACTACTTTGGATCGATGGACCCAGATGACTTTATTTCACCCTTCATTGGGGGTGGTTAGAGTAGTTCGTAGTGAATTTTTTTTATTTTCAAAAAAAAAAAAAAAAAAAAAACTTCACAAACCCACATTGATAATTTCAATTGCTGGGGTTAGTCCTATTCAGGGTTTAGAAAGTCATTAATTTTCTTGTAGCATATGGCACTACAGAAATAAAGTACCAATTGATTGATACATATCAATGAGTTCGTAAACATGTGTGTAGGGTTTTAAAATGATTGCACCAGCTTAATAGAACAAGTAATTACAAAAACAGATTGTCATAATAGAAAATAGGCTTAGTTGAAGGCCCACTTAGAGGGCCAACAGAAATGCCATTGACAGAAAAAGTTTTGAACCTTCTGCTCAAGTTGGTATCAAAGGTTTGAAAAATGGTGAGACACAACATGGCCAGCTTAGGAGTATCATGAATAAGTAACCTATATAAATCAATCCAGAAAAGAGACTGCAAATAGGATACTTAACGGAAAACGAAAGAAGAATAAGAAATTCACCTTTTCGCTGCACTAGTGATCTTATCACGAACCAACTGGTTACTGGCTGTTTGATCCGGTGAGGTTCCACCAAGAATGAGAGATGCTCCAGTAGCACTCGTGCACATTCTGTGTAAACAGACACGTTGCCCATTCACGAAGCAGCACCAGAACTGATTGGAGGAGGCACAATCTTTGATGGGGTGATTGAAAGGTTGATCCATATGATAACAGTTGGTCATAAGTTTCCAATAAAAATTCTATTTCACCCTTGCATGCGGCAAGAAGAGCCAATGCGATATCTTCATCTCCGATACTTTCAACCCCTGACGCCTTCCGTTCCTACAAAGAAAAGGAAAAAAACATATTAATTAATCAAGGAAAGATGTGAAGCGAAACATAGTTGTCATCACATCAGGAAAATAACCTTTAGACAATATTAAAATAAACAGCTTAAACTGCTGATGAGGGTAAAAAAACTAATTAAAAGAAGAATAAGGAAGAAGTACTAAAGCGGTCTCCTCAAGTTGAAGACACACTGTATCTAAAGGTAAGAAAGCTCCATCTCCTGGATAAATGTCGGAACCAACCCTCTTCAATACCGAACATGCTTCAGCAATGCCACCCTTCAAAAGAGCTTCATCAACTACTATGGCCCAGGTCTCTCGTATAGTCTCCTCACCAGAATAGTTTGCAAAGTACAACATCTCCAGACATATCTGAATGCAGAAATGGAAAATCAAAGAATCCTAGTAGAAAAACAAACCAAAATATGCTAACACTAAATTGTACTAGTAAAAACTAACAATTCATTATCAAATACTTATGCATACATATAAATAGATACATAGATAGACACACAGACAGATATAGAGAAAGAGTGAACATATAGATTGTGTAATGCCCATGTCCAGGGTGAAAATCTATATAATTCTAAGGAGTAAATAACTAAATAAGTGAAACTTTAGGAGTACTGGACTGTATGATAAGGTACTGAGAACCAGTAAACAGGTTTTTTATGAACCAGAAAACCCAGTACCCCCTCCAGTACCCTCCCTCCCTCTGTGTGCAACTCGCGTAAATATGAGAAAATCTTAAAAGGTCTCTGGTCTCGAATGCAAATAGAAATTGCTTCCCTATTTTGGTGGGACAGAAAGAGAAGGAAAGAGAATATAAAATTCAAGATTGAAAAACCGACTGACTAACAATATATATAATGTATGGTGTACCATGGCGGATTCCATTAGGAGTGTGGCAAAAGATGACGACATATTGAATAGGTGGCAAAATTACATTCAACAACTCCTAAATGAGGAATATCCTGAAGAGGGCATTGAGAATAATGAGCCTAATCTCAGTATGATAAACAAATCAATAGGAACACATTGCAAAAAAATGAGAAACAATAAAGTGGTAGGACCAGACAGCATCCCTATAGAAGCGTGGAAACACTTAGGGAGACTAGGAGTTGAATGACTAACAAACCTATTTAATAAAATTTGTAAAGGAAGTAAAATGCCAGATGAGTGGAGGAAAAGTACTATAATACAAATTTAAAAAAACAAGGGAGATATACAAAATTTTAGCACTGATCAAGGAATTAAATTAATGAGTCATACTATAAAATTATGGGAAAGGGCAATAGAACAAAGACTAAGGAAAGAATGTACTGCATACGATAATCAATTTGGATTTATGCTAGGGAGATCCACTGTAGAGGCCATTTACCTATTTAGGCAATTAGTAGAGGATTGTAGAGGTAAGTAAAAAGATCTACACCTGGTTTATATAGATTTGGAGAAGGCATATGACAATTATACCCATTGTACTTTTATTAGTATTCAATGTAAATATCCGTTTGTTTAAAAAGCCAAAACGCCCTCTCACAAAGTATGATAAATGACTCACTTTTTCACATCAAGTCATTTGTTTCACTGTGTACACTTAGAGCACCTGGGATAGAAAACTCCATTGCAGGTATCAATTTCTTCATCTTTTCCATCTCTCACTTCCATTGCATGCAATTAAGGTTTTTTAGTTGTTAGAATTTTTTAACTTCAGAGTTTACTGCTTTAGGACTTGCTGTTGCTTAGATACACGCACACCCACCCACACACACACACACACACACACACACATATATACAATTAAATAAATTTTGAGAGAGAATCTGCAGGAAACAAAGGGGTCCAATAACCAGTGAAGCAACATCAAAAGGACCCAAAAGCAGCAGAAACAATCCTATTTTAATCAATTTCACCCTCCTTGCTCCTTTAGCAAACACAACCTCAATTCTTAAAATACTCCTATAACTTCCTTAACAAGACCTGCTTTATACCTTCCCCACAGACCACAAAGAGAAAAAGATCAATTACGTTCATGTTGAGGGAATTTTGATTCAATAAAGCAGGTCAAGTTAATCAAGTTTCTATAGCACTAATTAAGTGTGAGGACCAAGATCTGATTTGAAAGCATTGGAAATCAACTTGGCTAATCATCATTTCCTATATCTGTAGTGCCTATATCTTTTATAAAATCTTGCAATTGGGTGGCTTACTATCTTATTTTTCTCAGCACCAACCATATAATATTCATAAATTGTAACCCAGATCATTCCGGATCATGTTTTCATGTATAAACAACCTAATATCTCCAATCCACTAAAGAGATGATCCTTTTTGAAAATTAATCCACTAAAGCGATTATCCCAGCTGCTTATATATATCTAGATACATAGACATGCATATATATACATATATATATGTCGGTTAGTGTGGTAACACATCTGTTGTATCATGGTAGTTTCTTATTCTTTGGCCACTGAATTTTGAAGATAAAAAACTAGTTGCATGTGAAGATAATATTTTCTTTTACTAAGACTTCCCAGCAAGGAAGAGCTCTCTGTAGTGAGAGAGACTCGGAAATGGGGTGAAATGGAGGGGATTTTGTAAATATTTTACCAAAGGGCACTTTTGACCACTTATTTTTATGTAAAGGGGGGCATTTTAGTCATTTACTAGTACAACATCGGGACAGAAATATCTTTTCAATCGTTTTTGGATTTTCAGTATTTTTCAAGCATGAGATCAGCCGACAAGACTGACATTATTTATGACGGGAGGTCACTACTGACAAAAACTACCGAGGAGGTCAGTGTTATTTCTGAAACTAGAGGTGAGGTCCTTGTTTTATGGCTATCTACAGGGGAGGTCAGTGTAATTTATCCAACAAGTTAATAGGGAAAGTATATAGAACAGTAATTAGACCGGCTACTTTATATGGAGCGCAGTGTTGCAACTGCGTTGGGCACTAAAAAAGAAACGCGAACAACGCATCCATGTGGCAGAAATGTGAATGTTAAGATGGATGTTAGTAACTAAGTAGTACCTAGGAAAGATTAACAATTGAAGGATTAGGGAGAATTTAGGTGTGGTGCCCATCAGCGAGAAAATAAGAGAGAGAAGACTTGGGTAGTATGGACATATCCAAGATGCACCAATGAGAAGAGGAAGATCAATTAGAAGTTAAAAGACAGAGGACAAGAATGATGATGAAGATTGAAAAACCAACAATGTGATTAAAAAATTACCTCTTTCCAACATGGAAATCTAGTAATATTAAACAGAGAATAGAAAAAATAGCAAACTTATGGAAGGTGAGATATAAATCATATAATCAGTACAGGGTTATGCTGTCCTCCCTTTCCCTCTATGACCTCATTTATTATAGAATCATTTGGGGAAAAAATAATAATCCATACAAACATATCAATTCAAGAAAGTTTCTAATATGCAAACAGTTATAATGACGCAGTGGGGTGGAGGGGGAAGAACAGTGAGGGCGCCAAAAAATGTACCTCCCAGAGCTTAAAAGGAACTGCGTATTCATTATACGGTTAAACGATATTCTTGAAAAGTAATGATAATTCTTTCACCTTTTCTCTTTTAGATTCAGTGCAAGCAGAAGCCTCCAATTTCTCTTTGATCTTGATTTGAAATTGAAGAGCAGCAAGCTTCCTTTCAAGTGCATCCTGCAGTCCATCATCAGCATTGCGTTTTATAGCTGCACCATCATCATGTCTTCCCACTTTCTCCCGAAGAACTGCATTGCTTAAGTATTGATGCCTGACATCAACAAAGTCAAAATCATCACCCTTGCCTTAATCCCATACGAATGGGGTTGGCCAGATGAAAGAAATAAAATTTACCAGAAAGATACATGGTAGAAGTCACATATAGGTCATAAACTCCATTGGAAAAGAAATTAATTCAATCTGATCCAAGATTTTTTCAGCTCAGCTTCATACATATATTGGGTGCATGCTGGTGATAAAAAACTAAAAACAAGTGTTCATTTGTATTGGGTTGATAACTTTAAATTCACTCTCTCTGGCCCAACTAAATAATATACACATGGTTATATATAAGCCAAAAAATAAAAAAGTTAAGTAGGGGCCATTGCTTGGTAGAAGCTCAGGTTGTGATTTGAGTTCAAGAGCAGTGACTCTGCACAATTATTACCAAAGTTAAATTTCAACTATCCACCCTGCCAAAACCTTCAATTTAAAGGGACAAATTAGTAGAGTCTTACTCCAAAAACTTTATGAAATCTTTAAAAAAAAAAAAAAGAAGAAGATGAAACAATAGAAGAAACCATTATTTCTTCCAGAAGAATGAAAAGAGGTATAAATAGCAAATGAGGTCATAACCAGAAACAGATGAAATAGGGGCAAAAACTCAAATTATTTAAATGAAGCCCCATCATGATGAGGAAACAAGAAAAATAACACCCCAAGAAAATTTCATCCCTAAGTAAGTACACCAAGGAGTGAAGCCCCATCATGATGAGGAAGCTGCAATCGAGTTTGATTCTCTAGTGAACCACACAAGAAGGTAATCTAAGGTTATACAGATTTATAGGCCCCCTTTGCCTTCTTCAATACACATGGTACCACAATCATTCTAGTTATCCACTATCGCAACTACATACCAAAGAGGAAAATATTCTCTCAATTAAATTCAGTTAAGTTTGAATCCTGAGCTGTTTAAAAATACCAAGGAAAATAGACATATGAATTGCCACCTAAGTACCTAAATGCAATCATTGGTTGGCTTAGTCTTTTCTAAAGAGTAATATTTCCACTTCTCTGCAGTAATAACAAGAATACCTAGGTTGGCTCAACTCTAAGTTAAATATTTTTCCCACGAATGTGTGTCTGACATGGTTTTCAACATGGACACTCCTCGTAAGAAGTGTTAAAGATGCATGATATATATTCATCATTAAAGAAAAATATATATATCATTCACAATTCTTATGCAAGTGATGATGAATACCTCTGTTCTAGCGTAGGGACATCCTCATCATCAGTAATTCTTCTTTCTGCCAGTCTCAACAAAACATTAACAGCTTTAATATGTTCACTCTTAATGACATGATATCGTGCCAGAAGCTCAAAATATTTTGATGGATTACGTGGACCAGGTATTCTTGGTGGACGGTATAGCGAAACTGCACCAACCTAAGGAGAGAGGAGACGTGCAGAAGAAATTAAAAAGAAATATTATTCCCACAAGCAAATGTCAATGCTTCAATATCCAATAATTTTTAACAAAATAAAAAGACAAATTAAATGCAAACAAAATAGGGCAACACCTGTTGTACACTTTCAGCACTTTGCAGAAAAGGCACCAAATCAGGGCCTCCATACTCCAATAACTCGTTTTCAAGACCTAAATCAATCAATTTTGTATATAGATACTCACGAAATAATGTATCAGGTAATTGCAATCCAAGTTGTATAATCTAGCGTATATATCTTCGCCTGGTGGCCTGATCAAGTGAAAAACTGATGGGAAACCCAAATTCCAATCGAGAAGCTTCATCTTTCAGGTAACGAAAAGCCTGGGTGATAGACTCAAAGCATTGCACACGCTGATCCAGTGCTTTTGCATGAATTTCTGCATCTATAGTATCATTGAATGCATCACCCGCAGGGTAAAGAGCTTCTGCCTTACGCAGAGGCTAGTGAACCACAGCTTCATAAAATCTGCAATTTCCCTCTCATGTAAGGATTGAAATATAACAATTGAATAAAAATATTATAGATATAATATTTAAAAATAAACCTGCAGCTTCATTCTTTTTGCATAATATAAATCAACAAACCTCAAGTCCTCAAAGGCAGATTGTGGAACTAAACTTAGGCAGTCAAAAGATTCTCTAACAAGATCTTCCCTCTCAGCAGTATGAGAGATCGTAATAGCTCTCACAAGACATCCCACAGCTGAGTAATACTTGTAATCTAACTCCTTGTAATAACTTGGGCAGCCTTGCCTTTATCTCCGACTAATATCATCTACTGTTCCCTTGCCATCAGGACCAGTGTAATGGTGGAGAAAAGGAAGAGATCGATGTCAGACAAAGGTTCAGAATAAAGCGTGGCAATGCCAGATAGAACTGAAATACGCTAAATACATTATCTTTTTGTAACCAAAAGTACATATAAAAACATTAGTTACGATAATAGTTATTTCCACTACTTTTCCAAAAAAAAAAAAATAGTTATTTCCACTGAGAATTCATTTTGGGGTCTGTTAATAGCTGAATATGAAATACCTCCATCAGAGCAGAAATAAGCCTTGTAGCAAGTTGATCACCCTCCTCAGAACATACTAGCTGATGGAATGTTATTAGAATTAATTTTTGCCGCAGAATTTCAACTTACCTCAGCTATTACTTTTTTACTAAATGGAAGCTGCTTCCTTGTATTAGATGTACCATCTTCACTACAGTCAGCATTATCATCTATATGACACCTAGATCTTAGAAATTTCTCAAGAGAACGAATTTTATTTTCAAGCACCTGCATCGCCTCAATGGAAACTCTACAAATGATTCTCTCATTTTCACTGATATCGGTAGTATCTAAGCCATCTGTTATGATCATAACAGGAAGCTCCCACAAAGGCAGAAGCAATCTTGATGAGCACAAACAGAGCCCTTCATGGGCACCTGAAATCACAGGCTCGGCCTCTTGAACAACCTGTCCCGTGCTACATTCTCCAGCACCACTGCCTTCGCATTCTGGCCTTCCAACAACTCTTGGATCCTCAAAATAAACCTTCGCTGCCTTCTCAGAAGTAACATTGCTGATGGGGTCTTCTGTGTGAACTATCCCTGCAGCAAGCATTAGACGCATTAGACACATTGACGCTGTCTCTCCGGCTCCAAAATGATTAAAAAATGCATCCAACCCTATCTTCAACGTTAGCGCCTGGGGGACCCCTCTAAGTGCTTGCTCCATGTGCCGGTTCATGCACCCCAAAAGAGTTGCAGCCTAGGTAGTGGGAAAGCATCTGCCATAATCATTTGGCCTCTAATGTGTGGGGAAGAAACAGATTCCCATAGTGCCTGTGAACTACTTGCACCGGTTCCTAGATTACCACATGAAGTTGGGTTTAATTCCCTGTTCACAATAAGAATGGAAGAGATCTCTGGTGAAGATGAATTAACAAGAATAGAAATTCAAGCAGAACAGTATGCAGACTCTATCTTGAGTGACATAATGTCATTCTACCACCAAGAAATACTGCACCAAAGGCTAGCCTACCATCCAGTTTTAAAGGAGGAGATGGCCTGGTGGTTACAACTTTTAGACCACCAACAACACCACTGTTCCCGCTAGATGCAGTGGAAAAGTACATTCTTCTGCCATCTGATAAAACAGCAACAAGATGCAGCCACTTTCATTCCAATGTCGATATTGGTGTAATGCAAACTATAGATGTTTTTTCTGGTTGAAAAGCTCTTGATTGAGGAGCTTGTCCACCTCCAAAATTTTCATTTACCTTGTCGGTCATAATTGTCTCCTCTGCTACTTTCTCAAGTGGACCATATCCATCTGATCCCAAAATAAAAACCTGAATTTTCGACAATTCCGTGCGTGCATACATAATGTGTCTGTCATTATCAACAACCCTTTCGACAATGGAGCCAATAGCACTCAACTTGAATATATCTGGTATAACCCACTTGAATTAAAAGAAAGAAAAAAAGAGAGAGGGGAAGAACATCCAATAAGAACTAAACTTAAGCAAGAGTTCAAAATTTTAGCTAAAGGTTTAAATAACACTAGTAATATTTGAAAATTAGACAAGATACTCGTGGAATTCTAAAACGAAATTACTTCAACTCTTTGAACATCTTATAGTTGGAAATTAGAGTTGATTTCAAGGGTGAAGTAGTTTGCAGGTGTTTAAAGAACATAACTATAATAGAAAAATATTCAAGATACCTAGAAATGGCACTTGTCCAATGACAAGTTAGACAAACTTTATGACAACACTTTGGCCGACCAGAACCGGCTGTATAATGAATCTCATAGATGTTACCATCTTTTCCAGCCATGAAAATACGGTCTCTCTCAGTACAAGTGATACACGTGACAGTTACGTCATCAGAAGGTATTGTATATTCAGGCAAGGGCTGTAGTAAAACCTCCTCACACGGATCTGTTCCTTCACCCCTTCTAGAACAGCAGCCTACATTAACGATACTCCACTGACCACAATAAAAGCTACACGTAAATAACTAAACAGACAGCATAAATTTTGGAAATTTTTACAAGAATAAGACTAAATCCTCAAAGGGAAAAAAGACATTGATGATCCCTCCCAGAAGGGAGAAAAGACAAAATTTTGCACACACACATAAATGTATGTTGAACAAAAACTGCATGTTTGCAGTACCCAACAAAGTGGAAGAAGTTCAATAAGTTATCAGTACTCTTACTTTCGAGCGTCACTTTTGGTTTGCTCAAAAAAGAAATGAGTCTGGTCCTCCAGACTGTATGGAAGCACAATCAATACAAACAGCATGAATTGTGGCAAAATAATAATCTCGAACATATAGCTTGAGAACACAAAACAAAACAAAACAAAATCGGATAGAGGAAAGCCGCCGACTCGAATTTGCCTTAGCAATAAATGTCACTTTCTACAACAAAAAAGTTGCAAGTTCTTATTTGTCCAGCCGAAGCAATAAATTCCTGCTTTATGCATGCCTGATTTTGAATTTAAACTTAGACAAAGTATTTGGGCTCAAGCTCCAGGTCAAGTCCAGTAAAGAAAATAAATGCCTATTGTTCCTTTTATAGCATCAGACCAACACAAAACCATTGTTGATCTATGTATTCATTATAGAGGTCAAGTGTTTTGAGGATATTATAATACAAACTGGATCTTGGCTAATGATGAGATAAATTTAAACAGCAGATATGTATTTATGGGAGGACCTGTCTCTTGGAAATAATCCAACCAAATTTCAAACACCAAAATTCATACCATTAGACACATCTGGATCAGAACAAAGTGGCTGAGAAATCTACTAGCACATATACCACTTTAGGCAAAATATGTTACATAAGCTTCCATACACTATGACTCACAAGTCACAAGTCACAAGTAACCATAACTCAAGCTAAAAACAAATTATACAATCAGAAGAAGACATATATAACGCTGCAACACAACGCTGTACAACAGTTCTTAAGAACAGGTGATGTCCTTAGGTTTTCTGAAATTAGAAGGAAACGAACCGATCCACTCAAGAAAACACATGATATATTGAGGAGGATAGGAACTTTAGTCAATAGAGTAAACCTCCTATAAAATAACTAAACCTTTGTAAATGGACATATCAGGAAGAAAGTTCAATGAGTAAGAACAAGTTACTGAAAGATTTTACAATGCACTATTATTTCTCTCCCTGTGGTGCTAAAAAATATTAAGCAGATTGCCACAATAAAAAGATTGAGCATAAGGTCTTAATGGGCATTAAATAGGCTATGGCTAACTCTGGAACAATCATGAAATCCAGTAAAACACATGGCTATAGCATGTCAACATGAGAGAACTTGTTGAATAAAAATTGTGTTGCATGCACCGACTGTGCACTACAACTGTATAACACTACAGGTAAGTTTGTTTTGAGGTAAAATGCTTTCTGAAAACTGTTTTTAGTATTTTTCGGTATTTTTGGTTGCAAAAGAAAGTCAGGAAAATGTTCTACTAGGATAAGAATTTTCAGCAGAAACACCCAAAATGACTTACCTTCATCGATTTTGATAAGATGTTTTTAACTTTTAAAACCCATGTTGATGCAGTAGCGGGTAGGGGCGATTCGAAATCAAAATTCAAGTAGAATAAGAAAGAGATTGAGAGAGAAAGGGAATAAGAATAGAGGGAAAGAAATCAGAAGAGAAGAAGAATTTAGAAGAGAAGAAAAATTCAGAGGGAGAAGAAATCACAGATGATCTCAAATTCAATATCAATAATAATCACAAAAAGCTGACTTTCCCAATGTCTGAACCAACATATAAATAGACATCAAAGAAAACCCTAATCAACCTATTACCATAAATAAAACCCTAAATTGCTGAAATATCCCATAATAATAATAAATAAACAAAAATCCCTAATTCTATCTTTCTTTCCCACATCTCCAATAAAAGGCATGGACCGTATGGACTTCAAGCTCTTGGGCCAGGCCCGGCTCTTCATCACATGTCCTACTCTTCTAAAGTGAGATCTAAAAGGAAGAGAAATGAGTCATTATCACTCTATGACGGCAACGATTCTAGAACTCTAGTATGTCTATGAGAAAACTGTTAGACCGAGACCTGGACTCTTATAAGAGTTGCGCAAGGTCCATGATCTAGACAGAGAGGAGGGAAAAATAGGTCTCACTAGATTATTAGCAAATTGTTTAACTAATTTTTTAAATTAAACTGTATGTAAGTAATATTCAGAACTATTACTATATAACACATTATTATTATTAATTAACCATTGTATTTCTCAATTATGCAACAAAATTTAAAGCAATCAAAAACGAGATATCAAATTTTATGTTGAAACCCCAAACAAAAAAAACCACGGACCTAACCAGGCAAATGCTAAGTGAGAAAGAGGTTACAAACTACATTACCAGACTTCAATAACAAGAATCACCTAGTCCCTCCCGTAGACTTACGAAAGACCAATATCAGATCTTCCAACAGTTGATCCATCGACAGACTTCCTCACTAACTCTGTTTCACTTTCTCTATGGCTTCTATCTCTTTGCCAGCAGTGTCCAACTCTATATGTGTGTGTGGTCGTGCTAAAAGTAGGATAGAACCTAAGTGACAATTCAAGGTGAGCGACATTGGCCCTTATATATAAACATTTGTGCCTGTCTTTTATCATCTTCTATCTATTTTCTTATTCTAAAATTCTGAATTAATGTGTTTAATCATTGGGATGCTTCAAATTTTACAACAAAATAGGGCTGCAACTAAGGAAGGGTAACACGAGCTTGATTCAAGCCCAACCCAATTTTTTCATGCTGGGGCAGCAATTTTTCAAACTCAGTTTAGGCTTGGTTGAAAAACAGCAACCTGAATTCTTCTCGATCCAGGCTCGGGTTAGTGCATCGGACACCTCTAAACCCAAATCAACCCATCCTGAATTAAGAAACCCAAAGAACCTGAATTATAAACCCAACTGTGTGTAATTTGTGTGTGTGTGTGTGTGTGTGTGTGTATTATATATGATATGAGATTGGTCATTTGAAAATTTTCACTGCGATATGTATGAGGATTAAATGCTCTGCAAAGCACTCAGTCACCGTAAAAGCTCAAGCTCGCTCTCTGTCTCTCTCTCACTTGCCATAAAATCTTAAGGCTTTTTCTTTATTATCTCTCTCCCTTTATTATATATTATATATGAGTGTATGAATATGAAGAATCACGAGATTAAAACTTGATTAACTTCATTTCTCTCACTCTTATTTCCTCCCAACGTACTGCTTCTATAGCCTGCACTCACCGTTGCGACGATCGTGTCAAGTTTCAAGTGACCATTGATGACGTGTTTTTACAACCCTTCGAATTGGTTGTCTTTTTTTCCAACTCATTTTTATAACCCGATTTTACAAACCCAACTGCCAATATTTTAGAACGGTCTGAGCTGGGTTAATTAGCTCAGCCCTAAAGGCCAGGGTGGTATGGTTAGGGTTGAAGATTTCATACCCCAAGTTGAGCCCCATTTGAGCCTCCAACCTGCCCGAGTTGCACCCCTACATCAAAAGCCTTGTCCAACCTCACCTAAATATAATAATTCAGAGATATTTATATTGAAGTGTGTATTTGTGCCTAGTTAAAAGCTTCCTGGTGAGAGAACTATGCAAGGGATAAGTGAGGTAGAGAAAGACCATAGGCATACATGCCACAACGTCTTGTTGCGCCAGACCATGATGGGCATGCACATATCTCTCGATCCATTGTGCCATTTTTAGTTTACGAGGCTAGTATGGTTATTTGGGCCTAATTAAAAGCTTTCTAGCATTTTTGTAGTTACAACAGAGGCATCGTACCTCTGCTAATCATTCAAGCAATTTAAATGCCCATTATGCTCTCCTTTATCCATTTGGTCTTCTTGACCATCCATTTACCAAGATGTCACATTAGGATTTGACGGGTCAAATTAGGTTGTAGAGAAAAAAGAAATTAATATCTAACTAAGAAGAACTGCATTTCCATACCATACAACTCTGTATTTTGAAAACCTGCATTTGGAATATAAAATTGTGCAGGAGATGGAGAAAAAAAAATACTAACTTAGAAGAATTGCAGTTCAATACATCATCCAAACATTTTTAAAACCTATGTTCGATGAAAACAAAAAATAAAATATAATAGAAGAAAGGGTAAAAGGCAAAAAAAAAATAAAAACAATGTCATTACTTGCATGTAACTGATTGCCAAGTAAGATAACGAAAACAGAAAGGGAAATGTTACTACCTCAAGAGGAGTTGCCCAGACCAAAATATACTGGATGGCTTCAACAAAAATGCCAGTTTTAGCTTTGGCCAGGCAAACAGCACAAATAGCCTGCTCCCCCGCACTATATTCAGAGCATTGACAATCCCTTAAAAAAAAATCAAATCAAATATTTAACCAGCAATGAAAAAATATATATTTTGGTGCCCTTGAAATCTATGATTATTAAGTGTAAATCAGTTAGTTATTTAATTTTTAAATAATAGCCAACATGTTTTGACAAGTTTATTGATATTTCAGATGATTAACATGACTTTCAAGACCAAACTCCAATTTTACAACATCACAACAATTTGAAGGATAATACCAGAACACCTTGATTTTAGAGTCTTTTCTTACATAGCAAAGAAGCTCATGCCCTAATAATGATTTCATACAAAATCCATTAATGCCAAAACAGGGGGGAAAATCACTCTCACCTCTTATTGAAACGCCAA
This sequence comes from Cornus florida, assembly GCF_030987335.1. Taxonomy (NCBI): domain Eukaryota; kingdom Viridiplantae; phylum Streptophyta; class Magnoliopsida; order Cornales; family Cornaceae; genus Cornus; species Cornus florida. Next base: position 72,977,326 of record NW_026775571.1, on the reverse strand, counting down.
ACAAATAAAACATTATTCACGCATGCCCATGCTAGGGGTCTCTCTGGAAATATTCCACATAAAGAAGAACCAGAAGCACCACGTCTTCTTTCCGTAAGTACGCAAGGTAACTCCCAAATCTCCTTCACTTCAATCCGCGGAAGCCACTGCAATAAAAAGCATTGCACAACGTGAAGAAAAAAAAAATTCTCATTATTATGATGAATGGAACTCGTAGGTAGTGTCATCTCCGAGGAGTGCATCTAAAAGCTTTTTCAATATTTCTAATTGCACATAAATACATATAAATATGTGTGTGTGTGTGTGAAAATTACATCATCAGAATGATTTGAATATTGATGAGATGAAAATGTTGAGGCTTCTAGAATCTAGGGCTAGGTCGCCATCGGTTTGTTTGATCCTCTCCAATTTCATAAATCCTCTCCAATTTCATAATCTCCTTTACCCTAATTTTGTAGATGACAATCGATTTCCAATCAAATGAATGTAAACCCTGGGAAGATGTAGTAGATGTTGATGTTTCGTTTGGCGGGAATAAGAGGAGATGGCCAGAGTCGATTCAGTTGAAAGTACATGGGGGCATTTTTATTCCACTAGTGTTACGGTTTACGAAATATAAAATATTTTAGTATAAAGCTTTGGAATTTTTTTACTCTTTGTTTTTTCAAAAGAAGTAAATTGCAAGGAAATATAAAGCTTTGAAGTTTTTTTCTCTTTTTTTCCCAAAAAAGTAATAGCAAGAACGTTTGGAAAAACATTTTTATTCATATCTTGTAATGGTAAATGATAAAAATAAATAAATAGTAAGAAGGATTTAATTGTCATTTCACATTCTTGACAAACCATTGTCATCGTAATTGTCAGGATTTGGGTGGGTCTAACCCGAATAACCTGATTCCCGTCCAAACATTTTACGGGAGTGAATAAGATCCTTGAGAGACCATGGAATGAGACTCATTTAAATTTTAAATTTCAAATTTATTTTGTACGGATTTGAGCAAATGTTTTACTAACATGAAATATGAGAATAGTTTATAACTTTTTTATTTTAAATATTATATATATTTATGTAAAATAAAAATAAAATAAAATTATTTATATTATCGTCAATCCTACTGCCTAACTTTGACAAAGAACTTTAAAATTTTAAGGAATAAAAATAAACTAATAAAATGTTAGCTAAGGAAACAAAATAATAAAGAATATAAAAGAATTTTAGTTATACTTTTACATTTTATTTTCTTGGTTATTAAAATTTGGGCCTGAGAGATCTGAAAAATTCAAGAAACAAGTGGGGTATGGCGTGAGCTAAGATGAGATGGATTTCTTAAGACTTGGGTTTAGCACGGATTAAGGTGTTAGAATCTTGGATTTGGTGTCGGCTAACCCGCCCAAATCCCTAATGGAAGGTGGTGTTAGTTTTTTTTTACTTGAAAAATGAAAGTTTTTTAGAAACTTAATTTAAAAAAAAAAAAAAAAAAAAAATTATTTGAAACTAGAATGATTATTTTATAATTTTTAGTTGTAGAGTGAAATTTCTTAGGACTTTCTTTACTCATAGAATGGTGATTTCCATTCCACTCTATCCATGCACCAAAGAAGTATAACAATTATTTGTTAGCCCGACTGGATAGATATTACGTTATTATTTTTGGAAAGGACTCGTGATTGACATAATAAATTATTGAGAAGTTATGAATCACCGATACGATATGATGCAAACGTGACCTCAAAAAAATAAGATACGGGTACGGCGATATATTGTAATTTTTAAAATATATATATACATTTTTTACACAAAAAATAAATAAATATCAATTTCCTGTAATATTAGAATTTAAATGCTTAATTAACATATTCATAAATAAATAAGCAAGTAAATGAAACATAAGATTTCATTGCACACCATATTAAACATCAAAAAAGCTTAAAGCCTTAAACCATTCATTATTAGGGGGGGCTTAGCGTATCCCAACCGTATTCAAAAATTAAAATTTATTTTAAAAAAGTCGGATACTTCTCCAGAGTATTAGACACATGTTTGAGTATATTCTATGCGTATCGGGAACGGACACATGTCTGATACTACCACAACACTTTCAGAGAAATATTCGTGCTTCTTAGTAGAGAACTCTCTGGAGTGTTTCAAATTCACTAAAATTAAGAGAGAAAGCGGGAAGTTAGAAATTATTTCACTGGTAGTTTGTTTGAGAATAAATGAACCCTTTCTTTATGGTATTTTTACTGCCAAAAAGTGCATAGGTCCCACAAAAATATTTTAGATTTTGTGGCTTTTACACTTGAGCCCAGTTGAGAGGCTCAATATTTGATGAGATTTGGGCAAATGTGAGGTCCAAAAATTTGAGAGGCTCTAATAATACAAAATTTTGGGCTCAAATTAGAGGTCTTTGGTGACCGCCTGGACACCTAGGCCCAGGGCCAGGCCTTTTTGTTTCATTTGATTGTGTGGAAACATGTAAGTAAAAAAACATTGTAAATTTGGAAAATAAAATAATTACTCTCTCTCATGTAGTAGTTAGAAAGGTCATTTAAGAAAAAGAAAAAAAAAATTGGTACTATTCATTGGTAAACCATTGGAAATACCAATTAAATAATACCAATTAAAATTGGTACTTCGTTTTTTTTTGAAAACCTTACGGTACTATTTAAATAATAGGAAACATTAGTGAACAAGCTTTTCGTATTTCAGTTGCATTCAAATATCAACAAATATTATTAATTACAAAAAATATAAATATTAAATATTATAAAAAATTAATATTAAGCATCATAATTAATAGATAGAGATAAAGGACTAAGAAAAGGGACTTGGGATTGGGATGAGGCAAAATAAAACGCGTTGGCCGCACTAAGCTTTTTGACGGCGAAGAAAAGAATTTGTACAAATTATTGTCATGACTTCCTCTCTCCGCCACCTCTCCGCTCAACCGACCTCCTCTCTTTTTCATCACCAGTAGGCATTTTTAGAGAGAGAAACTAAAACGTATACACACACTTTCTCTCTCTATATATACGTAACGAAAAGCTAGACAGCGAAACCATCCTTGAGAGATTTCCAAGTCCCCTGTCGCGTTCGTTGCATTTGCCTTCCTGTCTGCCCACCTGTCTTTTCCCCCATTTTCCGATACCAAACCATCTACAAAACTGCAAGCCCTAGAGAGAGAAATCAGGTACTTTTTCGATTTTCGGTTGGTGATCTAGGGCTATTCTTGATCTGTCTATCTGTCATTTCTTGAAGATTTTTTTTTGACCCATTCATTTCGCACATTCTTTTCATATGTCTCCTATATTTCGTACTTTGTTTGATAATAGTCCCATTTTCATGCAATTTTAGTGTCTATTTTCGCAATTCAATTACTGAATTTGCCCAGTTCAGAGTATATTTCATTGATCGAATCGTATTGAGAACTTTTTTTTCTTTTTCTTTTTGTGGGTGTGTTTTAATCTGTTACATTTTTTTTTTTTTGGGCTAATGGGTGAAGACTTCCTTCGACGTGGTGGTACAAAGGTGAGAATTAATTTTGTAACTCGCATGTATTTATGAAATTCTGCTATTAGGGTTATATATCTGAGGTTAATTTTATTAGAAACCATGCAAAAAAATACGTATTTTGATTTCAAGTTACCTTATCTGGTTCGCCTTTTACCTGGAAATATTGCTTTGGAGACATCACCTTTTATTCAATTATATAGGGGTATAGATTTCTTCTGATTGGTAGTAATTTTTTTGGGTGTATCTAAATGTCTGTATATATGTATATGTAGATATATCTCTATGTATGTGAGCATAGATATATGTAATATATGTAGATACATGTAATATTATATCATCTTTGAAGTCTTAAGTTGCATTTAATGTAGCTTTTATTATCCTTTTTGTAACTGCAATTTCAGCTACTATCAGATTTCAACATTTTATTATATTTGTCAGTCTTAAAGTTAAAGGTGTGTTTGAAGTTGAATCTTAAGTGGGGTGAGTTTAGCAAGATACAGGATCACGTTAGACCTCTGGGTTCTAACTTCTACATGATTACATTTTGCTTCCTTAAATTTTTTTGTTTTCCATGTGTATATATAGATATAATTGTACACTAGACCAGTATTGTTAGTAGTCTTTGCAAGTCAGCTCCCTTGGAAGAAAGTTGCAATGTTATGTGAAAGTTAGCTTCATTAATCCTCTGGTGTCTAATGTCTAAATCGAAGTGATCGATGAAATTTTATAAGGTTATGTTGTTGGATGCACTTTAAATATTTGCTGTAATACTTGTAGCTGCTGTAGATTTGACTGTAATTTATTATGCAGGCACATGCGACTCCTCCTGGTTACTTCGTACGTCTGGAGAATAATAGAGAAGATCGTTTTTCGAGAAAGAAATCAAGTATGCGCAGGTGGCTGTGTTGTACTTGTCAAGTAGAAGAGTCTTACCCATCAAATGATGATGAGTTCGTAAAAAGTCCAAATGACAATGCAGATGGTATGCTTACTTGATCCCATTTCTATCGAATCTTGCTTTATATTAATTAGCATGCAATTTTATTATAAGGAAATTATGATAATTATCTTGTTTGGTTGGTAATAATGATTTGGTTCATTTGACTTTTTCAAGTTTTCATCTTAGGTATTCCTGTTGTAAACTGAAATAAGTTTTTGAAGATTTGGATGTAAAGATTAGCATGACAGAACTATATAATATAATATATAATTGGGAAGAAGAGTTTCTGGAAAGAAGTGAACAAGAGAGTTGTATTTAAAATTTAGGTATGATCACTATGAGGTTAGTTGCTTTTGTGGATTTGAAAAGGAAATTCTGCATTGGAGTTCCCTCAATAGTAATCACTTATTAAATTCCACAACATCTCAGACGTGGATTACCCCAAAAGTTGGTGATTTCAGACTTTTTCAATCCTAATATTCGAGAGTTTGAAATAGAGCTGGGTTTTACATCAAGTCTTAAAGCACATCCTTGTCTTCAATGTAGTGGGAAAAGTGATTTGGTCATGTTATTTGTCTTATGCTCGTCAGTTTTCCATTTACGAGTGAAGTCAAAAGTTGGTTGTGGTTCCATTCAGGTTTGTATTAGGTAATATATATTCTTGTTATTTGTTACGAACGAATTGAGTTCAAGTTCATAGTTAATTAGCAAGATGTTAGTTAATGCATTTAGAATCCTTATTTTGTTACAGTTTATTTATTTAGTAATTTTTTATGATTATATTTTTGTGGGGTTCTTTTTCCCTCTTTTTATGGAATCGACATGGTAGTCAGCTTTACAGGTGCTGTCTGGAAATTCATAAAATAGAATTGGGTTTTGTCCGGGTTTCTGTGAAGACATAGGAAATGGGTTGGGATTCTTAATATAATTCAGTATAGATATGTGGGAAAGTTGCATGCTAGCATCAACGAAGATATGGATGAATGAAGGCCATTGGTTAAGTATGCTTGTAGTTGTATTGTGTTATTTTTGGGATTTAAAAAAGCTTCCTTTTATAGGTAGAAGGTGCATAGTGCACAGTTAGTGGAGTAGCAGGCTTTGCATAACATTGAGTTGCAGGTAAGGGTACCGTGTGTAGTCCTAAAAGAAAATCTGATTTAAGCCTACGACGCATTAATACTTCGTGTCCGTTACTTCTTAAATATATCAACGCTTTTAATTTTTTTTTTTACATTGAACAAGGGTCCAATTCTGCTCTTAACTTTGGCCACACATTGATACTTTAGGACTCATTTCTAACGGATCTTGAATATTATAATGTAATATTTCCAAATATAATAGCATTTATTTGTTAGAAAAACAAAATAATAATTCAAAATATTTGGAAAGAGAAATTGAGATATAATGTTAATATATCATGTCTTATTTAGTACAAAGTTTTTGTCCATTAAATATGACTATGAACCCTATTTGTTATGATTTTAAATTAGAAAATGTTAGTCATACTATCTGTAACATGATAAACAGTTCTTATTTCTAACGTCTATTAAATTATAATCTTTAAAGTATAATATCATAGCTTATTTGTTAGAAAAGCAAAGTAAGAGTTTGAAATATTTGGAATATCTTCAATGAAGAAAAAATGAGAATGTTTACATATGATGTCTTATTTATGTCCATTAAATATAACCATCAGCCTGTTTGTTATAATTTGGTTATTAGAAAATGTTAGCAATGCTATATTAAACCAATATTTGAAAATCTAAATGTGAATGAGCTTGACGATTTAAAGTGGATCAACTTGAAAGGCCAACTGGGTTAGGCAAGTGATCCATGAATTGATGTTCTTCGCTAAACAATGAAAAACAAATTACATAGTTGTCACAATTTTTCTTGCAATTTCTTTCTTTAGGAAATCTTCCTTGAGAAGTATTTTTGGTTTTTAGATTAGCTTAGCTAGTAGCTGCACATCTGTGGCGGCCATTTATACTTGGATATGTCATTTAATTATGCTTTAGTTTCTCTGTTGTGTTTTTTTTTTAAAGAAATGGGTACAAAAAGATAACGAAGATGTAAAGGAAAGTGAAATGAGAAAGGGGAGAGTGGAGACGTGCACTTTTTTTAGTTTCTGTTTTAAAAATGTTGTAAAGTGTGAGAGAAGGACAAGGAAAGTGAGAATATATATATATATATATATATATATATATATATATATATATTTATTATAATCTTGAGAGCAACTACTTTATGCAAAAAGCTTGGTTGAGAAGCAGAGGAATTCGGCTTGAGTATAAGAGACGACAAATGTTTGCTTTATCTCCCAGTCTTTCCTGCTTAGCATCCTGCTTAAAGAGGGCCAGCACCGCATATTGACTTTTATCTTGTATATCCCTTCTTAGGGAAGCATTCTTGTTAACTAGTGAATTGTTTTGTGGTCTTTTGCAACCTGGCCTGTAGTCTTTCTCATAAAATCAAATATTTGTTTGTGTTCTGCTAATGTTGGTAATTTATATGTGCACATTAGGATACCATAAAGGGTCAAAGGTTTCAGCTCCTGTTAAAGCTGAACCACAAAAGGCAGTACCACCTATTGAAGTTCCCGCACTTTCCTTGGATGAGCTAAAAGAAAAAACTGACAATTTTGGATCGAAGGCATTGATTGGCGAAGGATCCTATGGAAGGGTATATTATGCAGACTTAAATAGTGGGAAAGCTGTAGCTGTGAAGAAGCTTGATGTTGCATCTGATCCTGATGAGTCAAATGTTGAGTTTTTGACTCAGGTATGTGCATCTTTTTTATTTTTCAAACTTTTTATGGAATAAATTGTCTTTGATTTCCTTGGTTTCCTTGAGTTTACAATTTTCATTTTCTTAATAATGAATTTTTTATGTCTATCATTTTATCTGATAATATGGGTCCTCCTTTCGTTTTAGGTTTCCATGGTTTCGAGACTCAAGCACGAAAATTTTGTAGAGTTGTTTGGATACTGTGTTGAAGGTGATATCCGTGTTTTAGCATATGAGTTTGCAACCATGGGATCTTTACATGACATTTTGCACGGTATGCATAATTGGTCTATCTTCTCTTAATTGAGTAAGAACTTTACTTCAAAATTTCTTAAAGTGAGAAGCAATTTCTTGAATTATATATCAACACACAGGTAGAAAGGGAGTCCAAGGGGCACAGCCAGGTCCTGTGCTTGACTGGATGCAACGTGTGAGAATTGCTGTTGATGCTGCAAGGGGATTGGAGTATTTGCATGAGAAGGTTCAACCTTCTATAATACACAGAGATATTAGATCTAGCAATGTGCTCCTATTTGAGGAATTTAAAGCCAAGATTGCAGATTTCAACCTTTCAAATCAGGCTCCTGACATGGCTGCTCGCCTTCATTCTACAAGAGTTTTAGGAACCTTTGGATATCATGCGCCAGAGTATGTCTCTAAGACCCAAATCATGGGGTGGTTGTGACTATTATTATTTTATTTTCTGTCTCTTACATCTCTCTCTCTCTCTCTCACAGAATAGATATTTTATTTTTGTGCTTGTGTGATTTAGTTTCATGCTATTTGCTGATACAAACTCGACGTTATTGCAACCAATCAGTTACTTTCTAGTCCAGCTATAGCAGGATCCTAAGAAATTAGAGGACTTTCGAGAATTCTAATTTTTTTATTTTTTATTTCATTAGGTCACTTCATATAGCAATTGACTTCCAAAGATTTGATGAGGAAATAGTATTTTCTTATATCGATTATGAGTTCTTTTGGCCAAGGGGTGTAGCATCAGTGGCAACCAAGTTGACTTGCACAAGTCATCTCAATCTCACTGGCTGCTGGTAAATGAGTGCCAGTACAATATTTAAGTGAGACAACTTTGTCTCAATAGTATTGTGCAATGAATCACAAGTACCACTCTATATATTTATCTCGTGTGGTGTTGCACTAGCCATATTGGTATTGGCTTGTAATGTTTTAGACATATTATTTCACCTTTTTTTTTACAAAAACAATGCTTCCCACTGGCAGTCGTTCAATTTTCCCTAAAACAATATGTCTTCTACTTGCATTCCAAAACCCATTTATAGTCTCACATTTTCTCTCTGCTTCACTCATATCTCCGGCCAGTAGTGTTTTATCCCGTTCGATCATCAAGTATATCCAGTCTTGATCCTTGGGTAGTTGGTTTTCTCTAACACAAAAGCAAAAAGAAAGAGAAAAGTATTTTTTATTGATTTTCAAATTTCATTTTAAACGTAGATAATTATTCATATATTTCCAAGTGTGCATGCATATTGTTATTTTATATGTAATTTTTTTGAAATAGTAAATATAATATTTAAATGTCATTAGGTCTTTGTAGAGCTATAATTGGATCTATGATATGATTATGATGTGATACTAATTCCTTTATAAATCTTTTAGACAATGTTATATATTTTATAAATGTTCTATTTTATGTAAATTCATTTTTTATTCTTATTTTTCTATTTTATAAGACTTGTACGTAGCTCATCTTTGAATACTACCTGATTGGTATCCAATATGCTGCGACTGAGTCACATCGCTAGCCCCCATTTAATGACCTATATCGTGACTTGAAAATGTATTCTGGCCCAATGATTATTAATCTTTAAAGGGTGATTTATTGTGTATTTATTGCATTAAATATATCAACTTAATAAGGGTTTTGGGGGTTGCAACTTACCATCATTGGGATGACAATTTAGCAATGTTAATTATAACTTTGCTTCCTACAGTTTGCCAGACCAGAATGGTCACTTGGGATGCCACTTACCCTATTATGAATGATGTAGGTGTACTTGGATCACTCTTATAAACATTTGAAATAAAAATGTATTAGAAAACATTCAAAAGGGAACACATTCTAAAGGCTACACAAAGGCCAAAAGCCAAGAGGGACCCTAAGGACCCCAAAACCCCAAAATTTCAACTAATTCCTCTATAGACTTACAATTTCTCTGCATAACCCAGCAAAAAAGCGAGCTAACAATAAGAGATTTTAAAGACCCAATAGAAGATTCCTCTCCATCAAAGGACCTTCTATTCTGCTCCTTCCATAGACACCACCAAATGCATAAGGGCGCCACCCTCCAATAATCGCGAGCATGGGATCCCACAAGGCACCCTATCCAAGCATCAATCAAGCCTCTTGAAGACCGAGGCATGACCCACTGAACTCCAAACAAGCCAAAAAGAAGACCCCAAAAATCATAGGCCACAGGACAACTCTCCAACTATCAGTATTTTATCGTAACTGGTCAGTTAAGGATCAATATTTTCTTGGTTGGTAATTAAATTAACAAGAAATTTCAATTTTAATCTAAAAATTTGAAAGCACAAGATTGTTATTAGGAGGGAAGGGAAAATGTTGTATGATTTTCGGACTTCAATTAGAAGCTTGTTGAGGAACTGTTTTTCATCATCATCATCCTCTCCTTTATCCCATAGATTTGGGGTCGGCCACATGAATTATTTTTTTCCATTCTTTCCTATTATACACCATGGTTTCAACCTCTTTTTTATGTAATATCTTAGCACTCCGCCTAGAGCCCAATTATCCGGTTGGAGTTTGCCCTTCATACAAATTGGTTCTTTGATTTATTTGAAACAATATTCGAGGAAGAATGACTTCTGAGAACGCTAGTGATAATTTTTAATGTTTTTCCAGGTAAGCAAAACTTTCAGGTAAATGATGATTTTTAGTCTGAGTTGCACTTGTCATTAGAAATTGTGATGTTTATGATAAATGATTTCAGCAAGCCGCGTGTCAGTTTATTCTGCCATTTAGCTTTCTGAAAAAAAATGCTGCTCTCTAATTTATCTTTTAACGGGTTCTTTCTAATGGACACACGACTGTGATTATTTGGGGATATTGGTTACTTTTAAAACTAACTGTGTTGTTATAGGTTTTGTTACTAAGATGCATCATTGAGATGTCAGCACTCTTACTTCTTAATTATTTTTTAATTTTTTAATGAAGTTATGCCTAATTTGTCCAAAGTAATGTTCAGATTTTGTGAACACTTGATTGCAGAAGTATTTACCCAAATATGTGATAGGTTGATTTTTTGCTTAAATGTATCATAAGTTTTATGTAGCCGTCCCCAAGTAGTTTTGGGAAGGCTTTATTTCGGTGGTGGTGTTGAATGTTAGTGTTTGAGTAACATAATTATGGGAAATTGCTATTTAAAATTTTTAGGTGGGCCTAGGAATCTATTTTCTGCATTTCAAAGAAATTACTATAATTGCAGATTTTAGTAAGGTACACATTAAATTAATCTCCAAATAGAGGCATATTGTGGTTTTATGCCTGTTTGAAGTCACTCTTTGCTTTAAACCAATAAAGAATTTTTCACACATGGTTTTCTTTTATCTGAGAAGTATCCAGCCACACTAATTTGGTATGTTAAATCCTAATGCAGATATGCAATGACTGGACAATTGACGCAGAAGAGTGATGTGTATAGTTTCGGGGTTGTCCTGCTAGAGCTTTTGACTGGGAGGAAACCTGTTGATCATACAATGCCTCGTGGACAGCAGTCTCTGGTTACTTGGGTGAGCCTTCTATATTTGCTCATGTTCTCATCATCCCTTCTGTTGACTCCTTTTTTTTTTTCTCTCCCGGTAAAGTTGTGTAGATCAGATCATAGAATTGATTAAATTTATTTTGTTCCTGATAGGCTACCCCAAGACTGAGTGAAGACAAAGTTAAACAATGTGTAGATCCAAAGCTCAAGGGAGAATATCCTCCAAAAGGTGTTGCTAAGGTATCTCTCACTCCCTCTCTCTCTATAACACACATGCGCGCGCGCACACACAAAACACACCCACAGAAGTAGCTTCTAACAATGAGGCTATCGTTTGGTGATGCAGCTGGCTGCTGTGGCAGCATTATGCGTGCAGTACGAGGCTGAGTTCAGGCCAAATATGAGCATTGTTGTTAAGGCTCTCCAACCGCTTCTGAAGCTGCCTGCTACTGCCCCTGCTCCCGAGGTCTAAGCCAAATAAAGTTAGTTCCCCCTATTTGTGTTGAACTTTTTTCTTCTTTTGCACAGTTAACGGCTCATTGGTGAAGAGGTTGATTTAGTCACTTTCTGTACATGTAAATTTTCTTATTCTGTGGCATTTGAGATTGGATTTCCCCATTTTATGTCTGGTTTGTTGAGTCTGTTGCTGATAATTGGACTATGATGCTGAATTATGCTGAGTCATTAATGGACATTGTGTTATTTGTGGTGGTGAATTTGTTTAAACTATCTATGAGCTTTCTCATTTTACTAATTACCCGATGTACCTATTATGACTGACGCTTTATTCTCGAGGTGCAAAGAGCATTGCCAGGCTTTGTAGATGAAGCTAGGTTCATACCAGCAAGTTGGGCTTGGCTGAAGTCGGTTCGGCCATTAAAGAGACTCGGAATAATATTCTGCTACTACATTGCAGACAGTCTGATCGAATCTATAAGAGGTTGAATACTGGAAGCTCATCTTCTTCCAGGGTTCATTAAAAACCGAAAATGAGGTCTCAATATTGTCAGTTTGATTGTGAAAAACCTGAATCTAATTCCAGTGACATCTTGGATTTTATTTGTTGATATGTGAAGGGGTGAAGATTTATTTGGATTTAGATTGCATTTAAAAATATGAAAAGAATTACTGATTTTAAGAAGTTGAATGCTCCTATTTAAATCAGATTTTGTAGTTTCATGTGCTTGCATTTAAGGATTTTTGTGACCAATTACATCAGATATTCATTTCACAAAACTTATATGAGAAAGGAATTTTTAATTTTAAAATTGTATTTCATGCATATAAGAGTTTAGAGTTTAATAACGAGTAAGAGTTTAATAACGAGTAAAACTAACATTAGGTAAGGTTCTTATAAGTTTAGTTTACCTTTCAATTATACTGAATATGTGTCAAACATAGAATGTTTTAGTTGTGTTACTAGTATTATTTTAAGACTAATATGCTTGGTAAAACTAAAATTCATTCTAAATACTTTACTAATTTAATGAAGTTATCTACGAATTGAAATTTTCACATCTTATCAAATGTTTATTTGGATTACCATATGTTATTATTTTTTCATATTTTCTAGTCATAAAAAATATTTATCTATACAATATTTGTATTTGCAGATTAATTGATTTTATGTGTTGAATGTTGTTTTTTGTGATGTTGGAAGATCATAGTAGTTTATAAACTTGGAAGTAGAATGGTTGATACTGTAAAATGAGTTATTTTAAGTAAAAACAACTAATTAAAAATTTAGAAATAATGTCTTATTGAGTGGATAAAAATTACACAAATGATCCAATTTTAAAAGCATCAAATTTTATAAGCGGGCCAAATTGAGTCCCTCGGCTAACATATTTCTTTTTTAACGTATGCAAGGGCAAATATGTATTTTGGAAAAGCTTACCTAAAATTCTTGATAATCAAGAAAGGCAAGTAAAAGATTTTAAAATGTTTGTATACCACGGTGGTTTAGATACAAAAAGTAGTCAAATAAAATCACAAATCAAAATTGGTAAACTAATAGTGTCTTTTTTAGTCATTTTACAAAATTATTTATTTTTATATATTTAGGGTAATTTAGTCAACTTAGGATTTAAATTTAGAAGGATCTGCTTGCACCAAATTGAAATTTTAGGGGTGTGTTTTGCACGTGAGGGGTGTGATATGCCTGTTAAGCATATTTTAGGAGTGCTTTTTGTACTTGACCCATATATAGTTTGTGTATATGAGAGAGTCATGGTTCGCAGTTGCGATATCGGTTGGGGTGTAACGGACTCGGACAAGTATCGGTGTTCCATAACGGTAACGATTATCGCAATCGTGAATTTTTTTTAAAACTCGCATACGGTGATCAAAATATATCTATAGGTAGTTTTTTTTTAACATAATTGGGTAAAGATAATTTTTTTAAAATTAATTTTGGTAAGTTTTAATGAATTTTTTAACATCATTTAACACTAATAATAATATATTCATGAATTTGAATCAATGTTTTTTTTTATTATTATTAAAAAGACTTAGTAATTATACTTTTTACATAATTAATGAATAAAAAGTAAGTCAATTATGAAAGAGATGAAATTTCATATCATATACAACACATGAGAGTAAAAGATACAAATTTAAATAGATGGTTTGCTCTATTAGGTTACTAGAAATTTTGATAGAGAAAGCAAATCCTCACATAATACCCTTTGTATCCCACATCGAAATATTTTGAAAAGTGTGAAAAAGTCTAGAGATAAAAAGAAGCTTGTGAAGGTACAAGTCATTGTTCCCATGTAGGAAAGTTTAATAGAAGGTGTAAATAACTCTTTTTATAAAGCCAATGCCTAATCAACCAAAAGGTTAGGAGGGCGTGCCTCTTACCAATTACCATCTTTAAAGTTCAAAAAGTTGGCTGCACTACTAATTTAAAGGCCCATATTTAAGTTTTAAAATTTAAAGTTTGTAGGCCGGTTTATTACTAGGCCGGTTCATATGTAATTTCGTACACACGGGTAAATCGAGTGTAACGGAACCGGTCATGGCCATTTCCAATTCGAAAGAGAGAGTCAATTGCATAGATATATATATATATATATATATATATATATATATATATATATATATATTTAGAGGGAGAGAGCCAATCAATTATTGAAACACACCATTGGTGGTGATTGTCACCTGCATGGTAGTAGGTGCTCTTGAACAAACCCAAAAATGGGCTTTTCCCCAAAGACAGATTGTGTATTTTGTATAATAATATAACTCATATCAAGAACCATATATATTGTGTGTATATGTATTATTGTATATATGATTTGTTGTTGAGAGAGAGAGGGGGTGGTATAGTGGTGGCGGTTGGATGAATCGACAGTGATGGGAGGACCGGAGGTGGACAGGAGAGGGAAAGGGAAATAAGAGACATGAGAGAGAATAAATGCATATTTTGTATTATAATAATATATTATGAATAAGGGCATAACTGATATTTTATAATCCTATTTAACTATTTAATGAGAATGGTCCAAACTTCAAAGAAATAGTGTAATATGCCCTTGCTATTATTATAAATGGGTAAAAATCCTATTTAACTATTTAATGAGAATGGTCCAAACTTTAAAGAAATAGTGTAACATGCCCTTGCTATTATTATAAACGGGTAAAATGCAAAAAAAAAAAAAAAAAACCTTGAGCTATGGGGTCCTCTTAAACTATTCCCTTTGTCCCATATTAAATATTCATGTTTAGAAATTAGAGTTTTTAAACAGTGTATTGTCCCATTTTAAAATTATCAACTTGTACTTTTAATTTAAATAAATATAGTTATTAAGTTTGAAGTTTTTCCAAGATATAAAAGATAATGATGGAAAGATAAAGACTTATTTGCTGTGACTTTTTAAAATGAACAGCTAATTTAGGATATCAAAAATGAGATAATGGACTATTAATATGGGATTGAGGTAGTATGATTTGGTTGCAATTTACTAGCTTCCCATGCTGAAAAAAGAGAAGGACCAGTTTTGAAATAGACGCTTTCGCCCAATATAGCAAAAGTAGAGTTAGAAAGTAAAGTTTTTTTTTCGAAAGATAAAGTTAGAAAGTAAAGTTCATCTCATTATTTATTTATTTATTATTATTATTTTTTGTCCAGTTGGATGTATCACCATCTTCGGCCTAGCAAAAGCCAACTTCCAATGTCAGAAAACTAAAGATCAGTATCCCATTTACTTTGAAGCCAGCCCACGTTTGGCTGTTGAATCCAGAAGGCATAAGAAGCCCAGCAACTTTTGGTTGAATCAAACTTTACTTGAAGCCCAATTTGGTCCTATTGGTTTGACAAACAGGCTTTGGCTAAACGTCGTATGTAATATTCGGCCCAATTTTCTGGCACTCATTTTATTAGGTAAATGTCATATGCACTCATTTCATTTTTATGAAATTGTACTTTCATTATATTACAGGTATGCATAGATATGTTCTTTCTTTTAATTTAGGTATTCCAAAGTAATCTATAGGTTGTTATGAGATTCTTGATTCATTTCTTCAGAATTTTGAGTTCTATTAATTTGTTTGCATGTTAAAATTTTAAAACTTTTTCTTTCGCTTATCTTTGTATTATATTTAAAAAAGAAGAAGAAAAGAAACGAAAAGAAGAAGAAGAAGAAGAAGAAGAAGAAGAAGAAGTGTAGTTCATGGAGTACCACTGTCTTCTATTTTTTTTTTTTTAACAATTCGTGTAGCTAGTTCTCTAGCCAAAGCAGTTTCAATTTTTAACAATTCATGTAGCTAGTTCGTCAAGGATTCATGAGAGTTGATTGCTACCGAGCCCATGGTGGGTTGGGTGTTTACCATTCAACATCAAGCCACTTTAATGCCTCGCTTGGTCACAAACTGAGCTACTAGGCTCGGCACAATCTTCTAAATTCAAAAGTACGGTTTTGTTTTGGCTAAGGAATGAGATAGTTAAGTTGCTGTAGACTTAAAACAAATGTATGTGCATATATTCCTCCAGAAGTATATTACATCACAAATACTCCAATTTCATACAATCCCAAATGGCCTATTGGCATGATAAGAGTCAATTAAACACAAATTATAATTTTTTTTAATCAAATCCAAGTAATTGAAAATTCTCAAATCCAACTTTTCAACTAAACAAATAGCTGCAGGTTTGAAAGAATCACTTCTCTCAACTTAATCGACAATTTTAAGTGCTTTTCTTATGTATTCTTGATGAACCAGCGTTTATATACACGTAGATTCACATTTCCCTAGCAACTGCTGCTGCCTCTGAGTTTTCGTCCTGTGAACCTTCATGCTCCATGACAGGATTCTAAATTCATTTGAACTAAGCATTCAAGATCCATCGCAACACAATAATAATGCAATCTAGAAGCAGAAATATGTCCATCAATTTAGTGTCATACCCAATGTAGCGCACACGAAGTTCTCAAGTCTTACAGACTCACAAAGATATGAATCTCACTACCGGAGCTAGTGAATCTGAGGGTTTAGATGTTCTGCAAAGAAAAATTTGCATTAAAGCATAAAGATAAGTAAAATATAACACAATGAATTGTTGAGAAATTAAATAAAGATTTAACATTTTCAGACACTGAAGATATCTTCTTAAAACAAAAATGTTGCCATTCTCTAAATGATACTACCTATTTAGATAAGGGAATTTTAAGGGAGTAAAATATTATGCATTCTCATAAAACCATTAATTTGTACATTACTAAATAAAAAGAAACCTTTTACATGTTATTTACTTCCCTTGCTAGGGAATGATTGCAAACACAGGCATCGAGTCGAAATCTGCAGTCTCATCCACGAGATAGAACCACATTAGCAAGTAATATTGATATTTGTCATCTCTCCACTCCATCTTTCAGTGGTAATAAACCTAGCATTGAGTGTGGACAGAAAACCATTAACAGGACATTAAATAGGCTTGGTTACCTTATTCAGGGTAATGATGGGAGAAAAGACGGAGACAAAACTAGACTTTGGCATTATTTTTGTAACGACCCACTCCACCACATGGTATAATATTATCCATTTTGGGCCTGAGCCTTCACGGTTTTGCTCTTGGGCTTCACCCTAAAAGGCCTCATACCAATTGGAGATGACACACTTACATATAAACACTTCACCTTTCCTCTACCCAAGCGATGTGGGACTGTGCACTCGTAGCTCACCAGTGTGGTAGTCTGACAGTGTCTCTCGCACCCGCCCACGGCACACCCGCCCTTAGGCTCAAAGTGGACAATATCATACCATGTGGTGGAGTGAGTCGTTACAAATGGTATCAGAGCCTGACCCAGCCGGAAGTGTGCCGACGGGGACGTCGGGCCTCCAAGGGAGGTGGATTGTGATGACCTTGTGGGCGGGTGTGCCGTGGACGGGTGCGAGAGACACTGTCAGGCTACCACACTGGCCAGCTACGGGTGCACAGTCCCACATCGCCTGGATAGAGGAAAGATGAAGTGCTTATATGTAAGTGTATCACCTCCAATTGGTATGAGGCCTTTTGGGGTGAAGCCCAAGAGCAAAACCATGCGGGCGCAGGCCCAAAGCGGACAATATCATACCATGTGGTGGAGTGGGTCGTTACAAATGGTATCAGAGCCTGACCCAGCCGGAAGTGTGCCGACGAGGACGTCGGGCCTCCAAGGGGGGTGGATTGTGATGACCTTGTGGGCGGGTGTGTCGTGGGCGGGTGCGAGAGACACTGACAGGCTACCACATTAGCGAGCTACGGGTACACAGTCCCACATCGCCTGGGTAGAGGAAAGGTGAAGTGCTTATATGTAAGTGTGTCATCTCTAATTGGTATGAGGCCTTTTGGGGTGAAACTCAAGAGCAAAACCGTGGGGGCTCATGCCCAAAGCGAACAATATCATACCATGTGGTGGAGTGGGTCGTTACAATTTTGCACCAAGCAGGCTTGAAATGCATTCTCACACTTGTCACCGCAATGTAAAAGACGATTACTCGTCTATCCGATCAATTTTTTTTTTGCTCATAGAGAGAGAGAGAGAGCATGTTCTGCTATACGGAGCAAGTTTTCAGACTCGAAGCAAGTTTTCACAAATTGGTTCATAAAGTCACAAAAATATTTAAGCTACTAAAAATGTCTCACCTTCGAGATTAAACACATGGAGAGGAAAAAGAATAAGACTGTAAAACAAATATGCCCCATAGCACATGCGGACATTCCCTGATAAGATCAAAAAGAAAAAATATAATATTTCTATTCAAACTCGGTATAATTTTATTAAAAGATATGTGTTAAAGAGTATAACATGAATAATAACAAAAAGAGAAGAGGAGGAAGAAAGAAGTACAATGACAAGAGACTAGAGGGAGGATAATTACTAAGTTGTTGTAGTTGGAATTTGTAGAATGAAATATGCAATCTTGTTTACTTATTACAATGACTCGTCATCCCCATCACTGTCTGATTGCAAATAAAAGTCGTCCCTCTGTCCCATAAAACAAACAATTGAACTTAAATAAAGAAAGAGACAATGAACAAGAAGGGAGAAGAATAAGACGAAGTTTAATGGTCTTACCCAAAAAAGATGATATGGATGAATAGAAACAATTGGGATGTGAGCAATCTTTGGCAAATCTTTCCCTGTTTCTTTCTGGCATCTATCATATAAAACTTTATGGCATGGTAAAATGTCTAGTTTTTGCAGAGTGGTAACATGTTGAAGCCCTACAGGAAGAGATACCAGCTTTGTAAGAGCTTCAATATGGAGATACGTCAGGCTCTTGAAGCCTTGAAATTGCATGCCGTCGTCATCATCTAACAGATCAACCACTTTTCATTCGGAGATAGACAAGGAATTGAGTGCGGTGAGATGTCGCAGTGTTCCTGACAGAGAGGTTAGTCTTTCACAATTCCTAATCTCAAGCTTCTGGAGAGAAGTAAGGTTACGAAACGAATCCTCAAGCAGAGTAACTAGATCCTCAATGGATCTTAAAGACAGAGACTTTAAATTGGAAAGAGGAAGAAGCAAAGAAGATGAAGAGGACGACGTTGTGACAGTTGTTGGGGACACCATCATCATTAACTGTTGTTGTACTTGATTCTTGTTGACCCTACAGAGATCTAGTGTTTCAAGACATGGTTGCAGAAGAGACACTGGTAGTTTAGGGCAGTTACGGATGGTCAATTTGGAAAGTGAAGGAAATGATGGGAGCCGATGATATTGCTGTTGGGCTGGTGAAGAAGTTGTGGTTGCTGTTGCTTCTTCTTCTGCTTCAGTAATAAGTAATTTAGAGAGCTCTTCTTCTAGCTGTTCCAGGGATGGGAAGAATATTGATGTTGGTGTTGGTTCTCTTCTTCTTGCTGCTCTTCCTCTTGCAGCTGCTCCACTCGATGAGGAGGGTAAAGAAGAGAAGCAAGAATTTTGATGTTGGTATTGTATTGTCCTCCACCATCCCTTCAATTTAGACAAGCCAGAGAGTTCGAGTTCTTTCAGCGATGGGAAGAATAAATATTGATATTGGTACTGTTGTTGCTCCACTCGATGACGAGAAGAATGAATTTTGATGTTGACGTTGGTTCTCTTCTTCGTCACCATGGCCAGTACTACTGTCAATGTACTCCTGGTATTCCATATCATCAACCTTAAGAAATTGGAGAGAAGGAAGTTGCCCAAATGGTGGAAGATGTTTCTATCCATGACAGCGGTGTATATCAATTTTGATTAGATTTGGGTGGGATAAGCCAATTTTGTCAACCATCATCCAACTTGGGAAACTCACTCCCCAATAATTAACTAATTCCAGCTTCTTTAGATTCAGGTGTGGACGTAGGACTTCAAACAATAACCCCTTCTCATTATCTGCATTACATGTTAAATCAAACTGTAATTTCCAGCTTAGGCCACTTGCTGATGTTGTTTTTAAACACCTGCGGCCAGATGAGCAGTCCCAGCGTCCAACTGCAACTTTTAACCTTCCTCGTAAATTGTTTAGGCTTTGCAATTCATTCAATCGGTTATTTGACTCTGCTACAAACAATGTTAATTTCAAAAGAGACGTCAACTCACCTAATCCATTAGGCATGCAACTCAATGCACCACAGTTGTCAAGTTCAAGATGTCTAAGACTGACCAATTTCTTAAAATCACTTGGCAATTCTTTAAGAGACCAACATCCATTGAGTTTTAAGGTCAGCAAATTTTACAATGTGGTTATGGAACTTGGCAGAGTCTCCATACTCCCATTTTTACTGAGATCAAGATACCTTAAATGTTTTAATTTGCCTATGTAAATCGACACAATCTCAATCCCCACGAAATGCAAATCCAATACGCGTAACCTTTTAAAAGTTAAAACAATTCTTTCACAATCTAATTTATTTGAAAATACAACCTTTCCATGATTCCAAAAAAATGTTCGTAACTTTTTAGCTTTAACCAAGTGGTTTGAAATTTGTTGTGATAAATTTACACTGCAATCAAGTGACACCGTGAGGAATTTTTTCATTAACAATTTCTACATCCAAATTCACCATGAAACATTTGGCCTTCGCAACCAATTGCGCAAGATCGTGAACAATATCATGCATTTTGCAACTTTCTACAACACGCCATCCATTTCTTAAATAACTTGAAAAAGGGACCTCCTAAGTAAATCCATAAAATATAAGTCACCAACATCCTCCAACTGTTGATTTTCATACACCGGCCCTCGAATGAATCCCTCTGCAATCCACAATTGGATTAATTCTTGCTTATCAATAATTTGATCTTTTAAATACAAGGAACAGAATGTAAAACATCTCTTCAGATGCAAGGGAGATAATCATAACTTAACTTCAGTATTGGAAAAATAACATCTTCTTCTTCGGCTATTTTTGACAAACCATTGTTTTTAAAAAGCAACCACTCATCCATTGTATCTTTAGTGTATAGTAGGCTTCCTAGAGCCCTTATGGCAAGAGGGACTCCTTTACACTTCTAAACAATTTCCTTGCCGATTGTTACTTGAAGTGTATTATCTGACTCTTTCCCTTGTTTGAATGCCATTTTTTCAAATAAAGACCATGACGACTCCTCAGATAGGCCTTTTAAAATATATGGTGAATTTGACTCTGTAACATTTGCAACCAACTCAGAATGAGTAGTTACTAAAATCTTACTTCCTCTCATACCACCCACCAGCAGATCTATCATTTGTAACCATTTGTCACGATTCTCGTTCCACACATCATCCATCACAAGCAAAAATTTCTTTTCACCAATTTTTTCTTGTAATTTACCCATCAAAAGGTTTTCAGGTATTTTGACCCCTAACATCTTTTCTGCAACGACCTTCGCATCAAAGATGTTAGAAACACAAACCCACATCTTAAGATCAAAATGTTTATTGACCCTCTCATCATTATATACTAATTGTGCAAGTGCGGTCTTTCCTAGTCCCCTAATTCCAACTATTGCAACAACTGACACATTCTGATCTTGAACGTTGGTTTCCAATAAAAGTTGTACAATTGTCATTTTATCACCGTCCCTCCCAATAACACTTTTTGCACGAACAAAAGAGTAGGTCTCTTTTCTCTTAACATTCTCAAGTCGCATCTGATTTATAGGTCGTTCAGTGTGGTGAAACTTTTTCTTATCTTGGGCAATTGCATCTAGTCTCTCCCTAATGGCCTTAATCTCATGAGCCAACTTAATATTGAAAGGAAGCTTGTTTGAGCTAGAGAAAAAATGGCGTACCTTTTTTAGACTTGTGTTGTGAGTCATAGCCTGTCATCAGCAAGTCATCAGCATCATAAAATGCATCATTGAGTTTATCGAGCCAGTTTTCAACCTCAGGGTTTGTGAGTTCCTGCTCCTCTGCATCGGCAAGTACAGCTCTGAAGATGTAAGAAATTTCCCTCTTTATTTTGACAGAATATCTTTACGCTTCAAGAATTTTTCAACCCTTTTTTTCCTCTATTTTCAGTCTATTTATAGACTATTACATGCCTTCTAGAAGCTTCCTAACTAACTCATTATGTTGGGCTCACTCCCGAGCTTCTTTAGTCATGGGCCTGAGTACTTTCTGGGGGCTTTCAACTTCATTCTTCAATCTTAGGCCTGACTTGTGAGAATTTGGTTCAGACCATGATCACTTTCCCAACCCGTTTCTCATCGTATGGGTCGTACCCGGCCCGCACCATTTTTGGCATCCTTATCTGCCCCCAATAATCTCTCCCTAATTAATTAAGGTGAGATTATCAATGGGAGCTAATGATGATTTGGTGGCTCAAGGCGATTACGTAGGGTACTAAGCAGTCGGCTTCAGAATTAATATTTACGAAATTTGAAATCTCTTTAGTTTCCTAACATCTCGGTTACTGGGTCTACATTTCCTTTATAAACCCTCAATCTGTACTCACAGCCTTCTTTATCGTCTCTATCACATCTCGCTGTCAATCAACTCACTGTTCATTCTTTCCAAGCAAATCAAATCTTCCCCGGCGAATCCCTGCAAAAGATCCTCCCTTCTCAGCTATCCTGCAACATCTTTTGCAACTTTGAATCCTCTTGAGGTTAGTTTTGCTTCCCTTTCTCTCTTAAAAACTTTACATACTTCTTTGGGGATCGTGTTCGTCCTTACCATGCCCATTGATTTAGATATTCTTCACATGAAACTCCAACTCCCTAACAACATTCATATTAGGGAGTGCCCCAAGAATGTAAACTGACCGGTCCTTTACAAGGGTCGCGATACCAAGTCAAGCTTGAAGAGTTGTGTGTGTTTAGGAGGTGGCCAAGTTTTACATTTATAAAAAGCCACTACTACCTTTCTCTATATAAAATATAGATAGGGCGAGTAGGGATCGTCCCAAGGGATTTGATGGTGTATCGAATTGTGAAACTATGGTAATTAGGATTAGTAGGTCAAGTGATCACACAATTGGTTGGTTGGTTGATTAAGCTAAATTGAATTCAACTAAATAAAATAATATGAGGTAAACAAGAGAGAGAGGTCTTGGGGTGTAGAGATCACCACCAAGCAATACTTTTCTATACTACTAACAAGTGATCAATTGAGGGTAATGGATGTGTTGCAATATGATAAGGGTGTGTGTGCATTAGGTTGGTTCAATTGGCAAGGATGACAAATCAAGCAAGTATTGTCTAAACATCATGTGAAGAGCACAATATATCTAAGCAATAGAGCATATATTGTCTAGACAACATGGGGATAGCACAATAGATCAAAACAAGTCATTAATCCTTCATTAAGCTCACAATCCACATGCAACACAATATTAGAGGAATATGTCATTTGGACTCACAAGCATGGAACATCAAACATCAAGAGTAAATTGTCCTCCCATCTAACATTATACTTCCACTACACTAAATCTACACTACTAGCATGAAAATAAAGCTATCTAGACTAGGGGAGAGGCACAAACCATCAAGAATAGGCATAAACCATCAAATGAACCAAAATAGCATTCATTAAGCATATCATCTTGATAATCTCTAGATCTATAGCATCAATACACATAGACATGCATCAAAAACACTAAATCTAAAGATAAGCACATGAATATCCTACTCTAGCATACATAGACATATGGGTAGAATAGAATAGTCAATTGGAAGCATTAAACCATACAAACCATGAAATAATCAAAATTTATATATACATGAATATCAAGATGTATCATACAACACTAATCCCTCAATAATACACAAGATTAGAGTATAGAAAGCATGCTTGGGGCTAACTCTAGCCCCAAGAAGATGTCTAGCCACTCATGGTAGTGATGATCCAACCCTCAAGGGCTAACTCCATGGCTGCTCCTTGTAGATGAAGATCTCCTCCAATGGTTGCTCTAGCTTCCTCCCTTCTTCCTCTCCAAGAATAGCCTCCAAGATGATTTTCAATGTGTGTCAAGAGACTCTAGACTCTTCTCCAAAAAGTGTATCATATTCCTTATATAGGTAGGTCAAATACACCCTACGATGAGCTGTGGTCGTGCAAGGCATATTCTCCAATGATTGGGTGAAGGACGGAATAAATGAGCTGGACTTTAACTTTTTCTTGCTGGAGGAAGTTCGATCGATCGAACATTAACTTGGATCGATCGAAGATGGGTTCGATCGATCGAACTGCATCTTGGATCGATCGAAGTGGTCTGACTCCTCCGGATAAGAACAAGGCTGAGATATTTCGAAGATATTTATGGGAAAAAGGACAAAAGTGGTTGGTAGGCGTACAGCTGTGGATAAGATCAATCATTTGAATAGGACAAAATAGGGTTTGATCGATCGAAGGTGATGTTGGATCGATCGAACTTGGAATTTCAGCAAAGGCCAAGGTTGGATCTATCGAGAAGTACTGTGATCGATCATAGATGTTCGATCGATCGAACTCTAAGTTGGATCGATCGAACTTTTCAGCTGCACAACTTTGATTCCTTTTTGCTCCTTTCTTTCTCCACTTTGCTCCCTCCTTTGGTTTATCTCAGGATTGCTTCAATTAAGCTCTTATTTGGCTGAGTTAGCTCAATTTTGGGATTAGTGCCTGAAAATATAAATAACACGTAATAAGTCTAAAACGGCAAAGTAAGATAGATAAAGGTACTAGAATGCTTAAGCTTAACGGGTTTAAATGCGCACTTTTCAGTGCTCATCATAAACTTTAAAACTGGTGCTGGCCTTCTTCCCGGTGAAACCTTGTTCTCCCTCCTTCACCTAAACATTATTAGATTCCCTTTGCATCCTTTTTTCTGTTATGTCTTTGATAGGTTAAGGTTTTCCCCTCTCTAAGTTAACCCTAATTTTCTTAAGGTTTTGTTTATTCTACTGCTTCTGAACCGTGATAGAGGTTTAGATCTTGATATTATAGATCTTCTCCTCTGTTACAAAGTCAGTAAGATCAGTTTAGATGACATGTACTACCACTTTTACCCTATTGAAAGAAGATCCATCTGTACGGACAAGCTCGACTCTGAGAAGGGGTGGAAGAAGAGCATAATTGGGGTTTGAGGGGCTTGGTTTGCTCCGGCTGCCAGGGATTACCACATCCCAAATGCCTTTGGTGAATGCTCTGTTTCCTCATACAAAAATACAAGAACCATAAGAGCGACTGCCTTTGTGAAGTTTGCATTCCTCGCTTCTGTTCTTTTCTTTATAATTCTTTGGGTATTCCTCATAACAAACTCAGTTACAGTGTTTGCAGGGATATGATCACACATCTGAAGGAATACGTTCTGAACAACGTTCCTTCTTGTTCGGAACTCCTTACGTCCGAGAATCTCAATGATATTTCACTTCTAGGCACTACTATAAATCAAATTCAGATCCCTTCTTTTAGCAGAAGGAAGGACCCTCCTAAGAGTGTCACCGCTCCTGCCCTGGCTTCCTCTCCAGCCTCGGTATCCAATTCTGCCACTACTTCCAACACCACACCGAATATCGTGGCTACCACTAGCCCTAACGTCAGTGTTCCTCCTGCCAATCCGAACAGCACCCCAAGGGCAGATAACCCTTCCAGCGCCTTGGTGTGCGCTCTGGAGAAAGAACGGGGTAAAAGACCCCAGCCTGACAGTGAACCCAGTCTTGATGACGTTCCTCTATTAAGAAGGGTTTGAAACTTGGGGGTGGGTGCATCCATAACTTCCCAAACTAGAACCACTGTCATTCTTAGGCCAGTGAAGCTTCCTCTGCTCCTTCTGAAGCTGGCCCATGGACCCCACGATTCATCCGATCGGATGGATCGGTCGTTAAATCCAATGAAACTATGTTCAAGGAAGGTCAGACCGCTCTGGCCTACTACAAGCACTTATGGTCCCCTAAGGACATTGAAGTAGCTAAAGCTCTGACCCAGAAGGAGACGTTTAACCATTTTCCTCTGGCTGCCATCGAGGTAATCTTTCACCTCTTACTTATTTAATTTAAGAAAACCTTCATACTCCGCCTTCTTTGAATATACGTTCAGCTTAATTAGTATTCGTGCATCTGTTTGCAGATTCTGTTTGGGATGATGACAATGCAAAAACATGTCGACTCATCCAACGCTCGGGCACGCAGGCTCGCTAGTGGGCCTGAAACGGCCAATAAATAAAATAAGGTCATCAGCACCAGGAACGCCGAGTTAATGGTGCAGCTTAATAATGTTGAGAAAAAGAGAGACGCTCTGAAGAAAGATGCAGACTCTCTTTAGGATGAGAAGAACACTCTCCAGATTGAGAAGAACGTTCTACAGACCGAGCGAGAAGTCTTGAGGGCTAAAAGAGATAATCTCCAATGCTTGTTGTCTAATGAACGGTCTGTGAGACTGGCTCTCGAAAAAAAAGCCTCGGAAACTGTGAACTAGTTATGAATAAAATGAATGATTTTTTACCAACTCTTGTCCCAAAGTATTTTTAATATCCTATTGTTGCCTCTTAATATCATCTTTGTGCAAGTGTTTAGCGTTCAGCTAGGATGCCGCTTGCCACTTGGCTATTTAATTTTTAGCAAGTGTTTGGCGCTCGACTCATAGTGCTAGTTGCCACTTATTTTGCTAAGTACCTGGCGCTCGGCTAGAATGTCACTTGTTACTTAGCTATTTAATTTTTAGCAAGTGATTGGCATTCGGCTTATAATGCCAGCTGCCACTTACTTTGCTAAGTGCCTGGCGCTCGGCTAGAATGCCACTTACTACTTGGCTATTTAATTTTTAGCGAGTGTTTGGCGTTCAGCTCATAGTGCCAGCTGACACTTACTTTTCTAAGTGCCTGGCACTCGGTTAGAATGCCACTTGCCACTTGGTTTTTTATTTTTTTAGCAAGTGTTTGGCGTTTGGCTCATAGTGCCAGCTGCCACTTACTTTGCTAAGTGCCTAGCGCTCGGCTAGAATGTCACTTGCCAATTGGCTATTTAATTTATTATTATTATTTTTTTTTACAAGTGTTTGGCATTTGGCTTATAGTGCCAGCTGCCACTTACTTTCCTAAGTGCCTGACGCTCGGCTAGAATGCCACTTGCCACTTTATTTTTTAGCAAGTGTTTGGCATTCAGCTCATAGTGCCAATTGCCATTTACTTTGCTAAGTGTTCTTTGCTCAGTCAGCCTTTGCTTTCTCTTTTTTCTTGAAACAAAATGACATCTTTTATAGATTTTGGGAATTCTATGCATACATTTATGAGTACATAACTCAAAGCAGGCATTGCTTAAAATGGAATTCAACTTCCTACAGGTAGTACCTTTTCAGAGATGTGGCGTTCCATGATTTATTGACCAACCTTCCAGCCATAGTCTCCAGAACGTATACCCCATTTCCTATGACTTCTGCAATTCTGTACGGACCTTCCCATGGTGACATCATCTTCTTGACAATTCCCACTTTCTTCTTCAGAACTAGATCACCAGGCGCAAAATCTCTATGCCTCACCTTTTTGTTGTGGTTATTTCTGAGTGTCTGCTGATAAGATGCAAGCCTTACTGCTGTTGCGTCTCTCTTTTCTTCCAGTAAGTCAAGGTTGAGTTTCAACATGTTATCGTTCTGTTCTTGATTCCATGCTAAGCTCCGACTAGTCGAAACTAAATGCTCGACCGGTATTACTACCTCAGTGCCATACACCATAGCGAATGGGCTTTCTCCGGTCGGCCGACTCGGGGTTGTTTTGTAAGCCCACATGACATTCGGGAGCTTAACCAACCATTTTCCTTTTTCTTCTTCAAGTTTCTTCTTTATGCAAGCAAAGATCGTTCTGTTTGTGATCTCAGCTTGACCATTTTGTCTGTGGGTGGCTGACCGCTGCTAACTTTTGATTGATTCCATACTCTTCCAACAATTCCCTCACTTGCTTGCTGTCAAGATTGGTCCCATTGTCCATAACAATCGACCTTGGCACACCAAACCGACAAATGATATTGCTCCAAATGAATCATCTCACTTGAGTTTGAGTCACGCTGGGATATCGTTCTACCTCCACCCATTTGGTAAAGTAATCTGTTGCAAGCAGAACGTACTTATTCTACGATCTGGTGGTCGATAGCGGGCTAACCATATCTATCCCCAATTGCGCCAAAGGCCATGGCCATTACGTGCAAGTCTTTAGGTGGTTGGTGGATCAATGGTCCAAACCTTTGGCACTTATCGCATCTTCTAGAGAATTCCTCTGCATTTTGTAACATATTCGACCAAAAATACCCCTGCGTCATCGCTTTGTGTGCTAGAGACCTCCCCCCTGAATGATTACCACATACACCTTTATGGATAGTTCGTAATATCTGTCTAGCTTCTGTGGGGGTAACACATTTCATGTAAGGTCCTAAGTAAGACCTCTTATACAACTGGTTGTGCACTATGACATACTTTGTAGTATTCGATCTGATCTTCCTTACTTCATCCCTTTGCTCGGGTAGAACACCATCTCGTATATAAGTCATAATTGGATTTATCCAGCTCGGCTCATATGAAATGACATTCACTTGCTAAGGATCCGAGCTCGATGGTTCTTCAAAGATAGATGGCTGGCACAACACACCAACCGGAATCACCCTTGCCAGTGTTTCTCCGAAACTTGACACACTGCATGCTAATCGATTGACGTCCTCATTACGCTCCCTCGGTAATTGGATGAACTTGATCCAATCAAAACTCTTTGCCTCACGCAAAACGGCAGAACGGTATACCTCCATTGTTTAATCCTTGGCTTCGTACTCCCCAGTTATCTGCCGAACGATCAGCTACGAATCGCTAAAAGCAACTAAACTTTTGACTTTTAGTTCTTTGGCCAGCTTTAATCCAGTCAGCAATGCCTCATACTCTACTTCATTATTGGTCACCCTAAACTCGAGTCTGATCGCTTGACTCAACGTGGTGCCTTCTGGCTTCTGCAACTTAATCCCAATTCCTGCCCCCATCTAATTCGAGGAACCATCAACGAAAAGTTTCCATGAAGAGTCTTCAAGTTTTCTTCTGGGTCTGCTACGTCACACTCCAGTAGGAAATCAGCCACCGTTTGTCCTTTAATGGCCGTTCGGGGTTCATACGTTATGTCAAAAGAACTGAGCTCTATTGCCCACTTCGTTATTCTCCCAGACAAATCGAGCTTATGCAGGATCACCCTTATGGGAAAAGTGGTCAGAACGACTATAGGATAAGATTCGAAGTAGTGCCTGAGTTTCCTCTTTGCATTCACCAAAGACAGATCATTCGTTCGGCCTTCGAATACCTTTTCTCCTGCTCAGTCATTGTTTTGCTAATAGAAAACTGGGAACTACTTACCTTCCTCGCATCGTATCAGAACGGCACTTGTTGGAATGCTGGAAACTCTGAGGTATAGGAAAAACGTCTTACCTGGTTGTGGTGTAGTTAAGACTAGTGGGTTTCACATGTACTCTTTTAACCTGGTCAGTGCTTACCTTTGCTCATCCCCCCAAGATTGCTTTCTGTGACTCTTTATTATGTCAAAGAATGGCTTGTATCGATACGACAACCTCGAAATGAATCGACTTAGTGCTGCTATGCGTCCGGTGAGAGCTTGCACTTCCTTGACTGTGCTTGGTTTTGCATTTTTTAATAGAGCTTCCGCTTGGGCTGGGCTAACTTCAATCCCTCTGTTGTTGACCACGTGGCCAAGGAATTGCCCGGAACCTACACCGAACAAGCACTTGGTCGGGTTCAACTTCATACCGTACCTTCTCAGTACTACAAACACCTCCTGCAAATGTTACAAATGATGGTCCTTCTTTCTGCTCTTTACCACCATGTCATCGATATAAACCTCTACGGTCTTACCCATTTGATTCTTGAAAATCTTATTGACTAGCCTTTGATACGTGGCTTCAGCATTCTTCAGTCCGAATGGCATGACCTTGTAACATTAGATCCCTCATTCAGTAACAAAATAGGTCTTTTCCTCATCATTCGGATCCATAGGGATTTAATTGTAGCTTGAATATGCATCCAGAAAGGTTAGCCATTCGTACCCAGTTGTAGCATCCACCATTTGATTAATCTTTGGAAGTGGAAAACTATCATTTGGGCAGGCTTTATTCAGGTTAGTGAAATTAATGCAAACTCTTTACTTCCCATTCTTCTTTTGCACTACAACCACGTTCGATAGTTAGGACGGATATTGAACCTCTTTAATGAACCCAGCCTCTAACAACCTAACAATTTCATCGGCAATGATCTGGTTGCACTCCGGGGCGAACCTCCTCTATTTCTGTCATATAGGCTTGACACTCAGATCTACGTTAAGGGAATGACAAGAAACAAAAGGGTCGATCCCTGGCATGCCCGAGTGGCTCCAAGCCAATACATCAGTGTTCTGAGAAATAAAATTAACTAACTGGTGGTTTTCTTCCTCTGCAAGTCCCGAGCCTACTCTTGTGGTTTGGTCTGGCCTCAAATGATCAATTTGCACATCAACAAGGGGTTCTTCGGTCAACGCTGAAGGCTCCTCCTCCCCGTTCATGCTGGGGGGAGGTTCCTGTAATTGCTATCTTGGGCTAGCAGAGCGGACGGGAGCTTTTCCCTTCCCAGCGGCTTTTAGAGTTACTGAGTAACTCTCTTTAGCTGCAACCTGATCCCCATAGATATCAATCATCTTATTCCCATCCCGGCTCAGACATTTCATTACCTAGTGCAAGGTCGATGGGACTCCTTGGACCCTATGAATCCATCATCTTCCCATCAACAGATTATAAGATAGATGGATCTTAACTACCACAAAGCTTTCAACTAGTTCCTTCTCGGCAACTCGAACAAGTAATTCTACCATGCCAATCGGTTCTACTCGCTTTTCATCAAATCCCAACAACGGATTTCCAGTAGGTTTAAGTGCCTTTGGCTTGATCTCGAGCCGATCAAAAGTGACCCTTGGTATGACGTTCTCACTACTCCCTGGATCAATTAGCACCCTTTGCACTAGGCACTCTGCCACCGTCAAACTAATGACCAAAGGATCTTTATGAGGAATCTGAACTCGCAGCAGGTCTGTTTTGTCAAACTTTATCTTTGTTGATGCACTCTGTTGGTGCATAACGTTTACACTGCTTATTCTTCTCTTCATCTGTGCTTAATGGAGATGCGTTCGGAGTAACTCTTTCGACTCTGCGGTCTGTTCAGGTCGGCCATGAATTGCATTTATAATCTGAACGGGTTGAGCGGTATGATGGCTCGACTTTTGACTTTTTTTTACCTGCTCAGCCGGTCGGTTTCGCTCCACTGTTGGCCTTTGGACATATCTTGCTAACTCCCCCTTGCTATCAGCATCTCCACTTGCCTCCTTAGGTTCCTGCATTCATTAGTTAGGTGACCGAAATCACTATGGAAAACACAGTGTTTGGACTGATCTCTCTGTTTGAGAGGTTATCTAATTGGTAGGGGAAAGCGAAACTTATCTTTATTTTCTTGGTACAGGTTAGCCAAAGTGATCTTGAGTGGAGTGACCAATTTTTCTTCCCTAGGCCTCTTTTCTGCCTTCCAGGAGGTTTAATGCTGAGGTAGAGCTTATTTTTGCCGGATCTTGGCTTTAGACTTTTCCTCTGTTGAGATAATTGACATTTTTCTCGCATTAGCTGCTTCTTCTTCTTCCAAACGTACTAAATCGTCAGCTCTCTCGTTCAGCTCGTCCATGGTCTTCGACGTATTCACCACCAGGCTTGTGTGGAACAGTGTTCCTCAGTTCATGGCCAGTTTGAATGCTTGAACTGCCGTGGACGGATGACATTTCATTACCATGCTCTTGACGAAGTTGAACCTGTTGAGGAAAGCTTGGAGTCTCTCATCTTCGTGCTGCTTTATTGTAAACAGGCTTGAGATATCTTTGGTTGGGCACTTATTCCCATAATACTGGGTTATGAATTTATCACACAAATCTTGGAAGTTAGCGATTGAACCTTGGGCTAAATTCTTGAACCAATTGAGCGCTGGCCCGGCCAAACTTATAGGAAAGCCCTTGCACATCAAAGGATCATTGTTCGTGTTCAGAGCCATTTTCAACTGAATGTGGTAAATGTGATCGATCGGGTCAGTCATTCCATCAAACATAATGAAAACTGGTATGGAAAACTTCCTCAGATTCGGAGCGTTCAGGATCTCGTCAGTGAATGGAGAGGCAACCGTTCTTGCTGACGAACGGAGGGCTTCATTCTCCCTTTCCGAACTCCTGTAGTCATACGTATCCATTGAAGGTCGGTAGGGTGGATCAAGTGATCTTTTTTCCGTGAACTCTCTCTGTCACGGTGATGTAGCTCTATGATGATCAAACTTCAAGGCTTCTTCACACCTCAATCTTTTCTGACTTGGATCAAACGTTGCAGCTTCTTTATTCATGATCCGCTCGCGGTGCGGATCCAAGTGGATAGATTCCTCTTGATCTTCCATCTGACGGACATTTGGCGGTAAATCGCCTAGTATGATCTCCTCGCAATGAAGGTCCATGCGATTGTTTCCTTCCGGATCATCTTGATGAGTAGCATCGAACTGCAAAATTCCCTCTTCTGCTGGAGGCGGTCGTGGAATAACCGAAGCTTCTCGGCACTCCATTCCAGCTCGCAATTCTGCATTCTCTTTTCGCAGGACTTCGATTATGTTTATCAATTCATCGAGCTTCGACTGCTAGCCATTCTCCAGTGGATTTGAGCTCTTACCTCCTATCATCATTCCTGATTGAAACAAAGTCATTAGCCACAAATTCCTGATCAGATCTGAACTTCTCTAATGCGAATTGTGTTAGATCTGGACTCAAACCAGATGAACTCCGATCTGAATTGGCCGGATCTGAATCTCTACTACTGTGAACTTGTCAAATCTAGCTTCACTAAACAAATCATAGTTGCATAGATCCAACACGAATCTCTCAAAGTCAACCAGAATCAAGACTCTGCAAGATGAATCACGATCGCATCGATCTAGATTCAAATTTCAAAGGTCAAGCTTCTACTTCATGAACTAATCTTGATCGAACACAAATCAATCCTCGTCGATTCCCACAGATGACGCCATTGAAGATGCTAGAAATTTCCCTCTTTATTTTGACAGAATATATTTACACTTCAAGAATTTTTCAACCCCTTTTCCCTCTATTTTCAGCCTATTTATAAACTGTTACATGCCTTCTAGAGGCTCCTAACTAACTAATTGTGTTGGGCTCACTCCCGGGCTTCTCTAGTCATGGGCCTGAGTACTTTCTGGGGGCTTTCAGCTTCATTCTTCAATCTTGGGCCTGACTTATGAGAACTTAGTTCGGACTAGGATCACTTACCCAGCCTGTTCTCATCGTGTGGGTTGTACCCGGTTCGCGCCGTTTTTGGCATCCTCAAGCTCCGATTGTGGAAACCGTGTTTCTGAGTTTCTCAAGTTCACCCTTAACTCCCCACACAAGTCCCATATCTTGGAGAAGAGCGGAACCCAACTTCTTCACAATATCAATTAGAAGTGCTTCTGCTATTTCTTTGGAAGAGATGCTTAATAGTTTCTTTGTGCAGTTACAGAATAAGCACTTAAGAAAATTGAAGGATTGGGAGAATGGTAAAAGAAGAAATAGTTCACCACTCAATCAAAGTAAAAGTGAAAATTGATTGAAAGCTAAATAAAAGAAAAATATGAAAATGAGAGCCCACAAGAATTGATGAGTGAGCATTTAGGTGTAATATGGTCGTGTCATGATAATCAGGTGGGAGCCCAAGCATTTTTTTTTTTCTTTTTCTAATGTGGAAAAGAAAAGGAAAGTGGTGAGTAGTGAGCACGGCTGTGGTAGTGGTAGTGGTAGTGGCAGTGGCAGTGGCAGTGGCTTTCGCTTTCATCATAAGTTCAAAAGTAAAGTAAAGTAGTTTTATTGGTCGACAAAGCATATGAAAAAAGAAGAAAGTAGCTAGTCTTCTTTTCAACTGGGTCCTCCAATGGATAGAAAAACTTTAAAAAAAAAAAATTAAAAAAAAAAATGGGCTGTATTTTAGTGTTCGGCAAAAGTTTAGGTATGAGGTTAGTTAAGGTGTTGAGGTCGAGTCTATCGGGTGAAACGCGTAAAATTAGTTACCGAAAATTGATGAATACATTGTTTTTATTAAATTTTAATTTTTTTTTTCTTCATAAATATTTTATGATAACGAAACAAACGAAAATGAGCGAGAAGTTTGTAGACTGAAGTTGTGCATTTGTAAATTAATTAGTGCCCAAATATTACTTGACTATATATATAATGTTCTTCCTAGTATAAAGGTAATGTTCAAATTATTGGCAACTTCAACATTATAAATGAACCAAAGGAATTCTGACTGAGTTCAAGTCACGTTAAGAATATGTGGATAAATGTAGGGATGGCATTTTCCTCTAACCCGCTGGATTTCGCCCCCCTCCGCTCCTAATGGGACGAATTTGGTAACTCCATAAATGGGTTTGGGGTGGATATGGTAAAAGAATTGAAAACCCAAAGCGGGTTTGGGGCGGGGGCGGATTTAGTAATGCCCCAACCCCACCCTCGCCCCGCCCCACCCCGGCCTCGATCCCTATTATATATATATATATATATATATATATATATAGTATATATTTAAGTTAAGTGTCCATTAATATATTTTGACTAAATATTCATTAAAATCACTACTTACTAAAATTCCACAATTGTGCACGTGATTCAATCTTCAAGAATCAATCAATGATTCAAGATCTTTTTATTCTATTTCAAATTCAGGAATTAATTCAACAGTTTCAATTTTAGTGCAATTAAAAGGAGTATGCGGAGCAGAGTCGGTATTTTGTCTACTAGAGGAGGGGCAGGAATGGTATACTAATAATAAACCCGTCCTAGAGTTGGAGCAGAGTTGGCATGACTGATTCTTTAACGAGGCAAAGTAGGGTTTAACCAACTCTACCCCAACTCTGCCCCGCTACCATACCTAGATAAATGGATAATAAGTATGTTTTTGCTTCAACTTCAGAAGAAGAAATAAAAATAAAAATAAAAATAAAAACAAACAAATTAACTAACTAACTAATTGCACTATTGCAGTGATCAACTTGCTGATGATTTCTTATCCAATTAACCCCCCAAAAAAAGGTACAACAAACAAGAAGCTGAGTACAGGGTATTATTGGTCCATAAAGCGGGAGGCTCATTTGGATTAGGTCACTTTTGCAAGAGAGAAGATTTTGTAATGGATTCATCTATGAACATGTTTTTGAGAACTAGGCCACTCTCTGAAAAATTATATGACAGTGTTGCAAGAGAAAAACAAGATCTAGAGGTTATTTATTTATTTATTATTTTTAACAGCATCAAGATCTAGAGATAGACTACCAATTTGTACAAGATAAGGGGAAGATAAAGGATATTGTTACAACTGTTTAATTTGAAGACCAAATAGGTGATATAATAATTACTATGTAACAATGTCAAATAGTGATATCATATAGTATTATGATGTTTCTCATTTTTCCATTTCTTATTTTTGGGCATTTTTCGATTTATTTTATTTACCGTCTCGTGAGAATTTCGGGAGTTGTTTTTGGGCATTTTTTTTGAGTTTAGGACACTTAAAAATACATTGTCGGCTATTTTGATATTTTTTCGAATTTTGAGCCGAGGAGTTCCAGGTGGGGCCCGCACCCGGATTTCTCGTGAGCAGTGAGCATGATGTGGTAGTGGCTTTGGCCTTCATCACAAGAAGGTTCAATATTGGAGTTTCGAATTTGAATTATTTTTATTTTAACTTTAATTTTGGGTGGTGAGATTGTGACATGATATAGGCACAATATTCATACGTTTTGGCACATTCACAACAAGACACAATACTTTTGTAATATGATTAATTAAAAAAATAATATAAAATTTTAAGTCGAAACTATGTTTATGAGTTTTGTCAAGAATGTAATTCCAATTCAATTTTGCACTGCAGAGTAGTTTTGTAATTAGTTTTCTTAAGAGAATGTGATTCCAATTCAATTATCATTTCCAACTCAATTGTGGAGAATGTTTCTCCACAATTAAAGTTAAATTGGCCAACAGAAGCATGTGAAAATTGAAAGCTAGCTAGTCTAGTCTCCTTCAACTGGGTCCTCACTGTAAGGTTAATTAATGTGCAAATATTATGTACTACATATTCAACTGTTCTTCCCGTGTAAGGTTAATGTTACAAATATTCACCAACTTAAAACAAACTTAGGCCTGTTTGTTACTCATTTTCTTTTTGTATTTTTGTTTTAACCAAACAAAACAATTGTTTTGTTATATGGTGATGTTTGGTGATGTCTATTTGTTACAATATTTTTAAGACAAAAATATAAATATATAATTTAGTAAAAAAGTGTTGCAAGTTTAAAAAAGAGTTAAGTACAAAAAACTCCCTTCTACTATCGATATAATGTAAAAAAGAGATTCATGTGTGCTATAATCTCCCATACTATCAATTTGGTATAAATAGGTCCCTATATGATATAAAATGACAATAATACCCCATTTCAGTTGAATAAATTAATAATTATAAATATCGGACATGTAAAATGACTCTTTTGTCCAATTTATATGACTCGTCAACATCACCTGGCAATCAAAACAAGAAGCTCTTTCACTGTCGGATTCACATACTTTAAACCAATAACTATAAAATCAACGGTCAACAATCAAACAAGCACCTTCTAAAACCAACATTATCAACTTCTTTTTATTTTTTTAAAAATATATATGGTTATAATTTAAAGCGTCACATTTAAATAAAAAAAAATAAAAGAAAAAAAAGAAAAGAAAAAAAAGAAAAGAGAAATTCCAATCTCTTTTGAACTTTCGTGTTAATAACCCAACCCCACTTTTTCACATTTGAAGAAGAAGCAATTCCGAGTACTTCTTTTTCCAATCTCTCTCTCTCCCTCTTGAATTCTCTAATTTAAGACTGCGAATCAAATGTCGAAATTTCTATTGTTTTTTTTTTTTTTTTTTTTGTTCTTCCCTTCTTGTAAATTTCTGAGGATTTTATCTGAAATTTGAAAGAAAGGTACGGATTTATTGAAGGGTTTGTGATTTGTGGTAGTGGAAAATCATGGCAGAGGCTAATGTGTTTTCAGTTTTCACCAGGCTATTGTTTACATCATCAACTTCAACAATTTCCCAAAAAGTTAGATTGCAAATCGGCCCTGTTTCTTCTAGAATTGGGTTTGCTTCCTATCTGAAGCTTGGATCGATAACCCTAACATCATCATCCATCAGCGATTTTCATAGCCGTAGAATCGTTGTTCAGAGAAGTCAAGCCATACCCACAAGAGGAAATTACCAACTTATTAATCCACAGGGCTGTCGCTGCCCAATCTCTCCCTCCTCCCCATTATGGCCACCGCCTCCTCCCACCTCCTCCCACTGCCCACAACCGTCTCTCTCCTTTCTAAACCCATCAAAAATATACGCACAACCGGCCACCACCATCGCTTTGCAAAACTGCCACCACCGTCCCCACACATAATCACGCGATTTAGGGTATCCATTGTGTTTACCCTAACATAATTTTAATTATAATTATAATTTCATTTTATGTGTCTATTGAAATGATAAATTTTTTAAATATATATATATATATATCATCAGAGACACTTAGCCACTTAATTATTTTCTAACCCTAGATAGAGGGGGAGGAGAGAGGTGGGTGAGGGGTAAAATAGGAATCAAAAAGAGTAAAATAGGATTTTCATATTTAGGGTTTTTTTTTTTTGCATTTAACCCTTTAAAAAATATAATAACTAATTTAAAAAAGTCATTTTAGATTTTTTTAATTTAATTTTATATTTTTATTGTTCATTATTATAATATCAATTTATATATTACGAAAACATGTAAAAACATCAAATTAGTGTTTCGATTTTTGGTTATTATTCACAAAACGTTTCGTCAATCGGCATTATACAAAATCAAACATTTTTTTATCAAATATGTTTTTTTCCCAAAAATACTGCTACGGTACTTAACAAAAACTGGAGTGTCATAACGGGTGCTGGACACACAAATACTATGCATGGGACATGACTCTCAAAACGACTGCCCTGAATTTTGTTTTTTTTTTTTTTTTGGGTGGTTAGTTACGATTGTGACAAAATATAGACACAGTCAACATGTTAAGAGTGTCACAGGGGTAAATGACACTTTGAAGGCATGACGGAGAAGTTTTGTAATTAATTTTCCTAAAGGAATGTGATTTCAATTCAATTTTAAATTATATTATGATTAATTTAAAATAATAATCATATTACTTGAAGTTTCAAATTAGTGATTTCATTTCAGAGAATGCGGACAATATGAAGTAGCTTTATGATCATTAAAATTAGAAAAGGTAACATCCTTGCCGGCATAATCATTCAATAGAAAGCAATAGAAAGCAAAGTGCA
This sequence comes from Cornus florida, assembly GCF_030987335.1. Lineage (NCBI taxonomy): Eukaryota > Viridiplantae > Streptophyta > Magnoliopsida > Cornales > Cornaceae > Cornus > Cornus florida. The sequence continues at coordinate 72,939,000 of NW_026775571.1, read as the reverse complement.
ATGCAAGTTAAAATGCACTTGGGAACAAGAAGACATCAAGCTCATCATTATATATATAAAAATTCATGGGGTTTTAGATTTGTCGAATTCATTTCAATAAATAATTTTCACAGCTTCACAGTTATGCATGTACCCAAATATCAAAGCCGACCAAACAAACACCTCGCCATCGCCTGGTCACCAGCCTTGGCATAGCCGTCGATCATCACTGTTAAAGAGACCAACACATTCTTCTCAGCTAGGCATTTCATCAAAAAAAACCTTAACCTGAACTTTGGAAATCACATTTAATAACAATGTTGACAACGTGAAATTGAGCACAAAACAATGAACCAGTTAAGATTTCTTGCGTCTCTGCTCGCTGTTTGTGCATTGGCTAACAAAACAGGGGGTAAGCAAAAAGTTGTTTTAATGACCCATTAAACACCTCTAGAAATACCTCCAAAACAGTTATATCAAATATTCTCTTATTTTCCTTGCATATACCCATGACATACGACCAATATCTATGTTACATGATCAATTCTAAAATCATGAAGAAACATGTTGGACACAACAGTTAAATATGGACCAACACTCTTGGATACAGATATGAGATGCGTCTAACTTGTCGGTGGACATGCACCTCACAAGTATATCCGATAATTCAAGCTTATTATGAAATTGTAGATGAAATTTGCTTGTTATATTTTTTTTGTTACATTATTACTGAAAGCAAAGCGAATCCATGTTCAACTCATTATCTTACATAAAAAGTGAGAAAAATATTAATAAAATATTCCTTGGATTTGATGAAATGGCAATCCGACACCTTTACACACCAGCACCAACATACGTACCTGACATGTAATATAGATGCCCAATACCGATACTTGAGCTGTTATTAAATGATCATGTAACATTGTCATTGGTAAAGGTCGTTGATTTCTGTACAAGAAAATGAACGGGTTATGCAGGTTCACATACCTGACATGCCAATATGACATCAAGAAAATATTTTTTGAAATTAAAATTATTTTTTTGAACTTTGGATTAATTTAGGCATTATCTCATTTTTGATGTTTTAATATTTAAAAGTACTTCCATAATATAAACAAATTGGTATATGGACTTAGGTACGGGACTAGTGAATTCTTTATAAATTAGGATTACACGAACAATCAGTTTTAAGTGCATACCTGTTGGCGATAGTCTCATAGAAAACATTTCATGGTGTATGTTGTTTGCTGATGAAATAGTTCTATTAGATACTCTTAAGGAAGGATTAACAACAAAATTTGAAGCATGGATAAAGGCTTTGGAAGCAAAAGGCCAAAAAATTAGTAAAACTAAAACATTATATATGAAATGTAAATTTCCTAAAATAGCAAAAGATGATAATATAAATGTTACAATTCAACATCAAAGAGCGACTCAAAATAACTCATTATTGAGGGTCAACATTACAAAATGATCATAAACCTGTGTGAAAATTAGGGGGGAAAGGAAGACAAAAGAACAAAATTAGAAGAGTAAGTTGAATCTATTCATCTCTTTAGGTTATCTATCCATATTATATTCTATAACCATTCATTGCGCACCAACTCCCAACAAGTGGTATCAGAGCCATCCTTTATACATTGAGTTATTCCTTGTTGAATTTTTTTAAAAATAAAATAATAAAAAAAAAAGACCACAATTTTTGTTTTCAAAATTTGATATGGATAGCGTTCTTAAAGGAGGTGGATCTATTCAACGTACTCCTTTGTTTGATGGTGATAACTATACTTTTTGGAAACCTAACATGACAGCTTTTCTTATGACTCAAGGTAAATATGTTTAGGCTGCAATTAAAAAAGGTTATAAAAACCAACAGGCTTGTGGCCTAGCGGTATAAGGCTCCTACTTCCCAAAGGGAGGTCACAGGTTCGAACCTCAGTGGAGGCAGTGTGTATGAGTCCCAACTAGGAAAAAAAAAAAATAAAAATAAAAATAAAAATAAAAATCCTATAGTCACAAAGGATGGTGTTACCATTGAGAATGAAGAGTCTGAGTAGACTCAAGCTGAGAATAATACTTAAGAAGGAAACACCAAAGCTTTGTTTTCTTTATTCAAATCAGTTTTCCAATCTGAGTTAGCTCGTATTGCTCATTGTAAAATTACAAAGGAGGCATGGGATATTCTTCAACTTATCAATGATGGTACATATGAAGTCAAATCTTCAAAGATTGAGATACTTGTGTTTCAATTTAAAAATGTTAAAATGGAAGAAGATTAGAACCTTTTCTGAGTTTTACATGAAACTTAACGATATTGTGTCTGCCTTCGAAATCTAGGAAAGAGAGTGACAACTAAGAAAATTAACAAGAAAATTCTTAGGACTTTGTCTAAAAGGTTCAGAATCAAAGTTGAAACATTGCAAACAACTCAAAACATCACTACCATGCAAGTTGATGAGGTTATAGGTCATATTAAAAACTATGAGATAAAGTATTATGAAAATTCCCCAAAACCTAAAGACTTAGCCCTAAAAGCTTCAAAGCCTGAGTCTTCCAAGTTTGAGGTTAGGTATGATAGTGAGTCTAATGAAGAAATTGCTCTCATCACCAGGAAGTTAAAAATTTTGATCAAGTCTGAAAAGATGAATGTATTTAAGAAATGGGGAGATCAAGGTTTAGGTATTGAGAGTTTTCATCTAGGGGAATTGAAGACAAGATAAAAGGAGAGAAGAGGAGTTTAAAGGAACTGAGATTAAATGTTGGACATGTGGTTGTATGGGTTATACATAAACAGTTTGTCCAAATCCTAAAAATAGCTTTGTTACTAGGAAAGAGTCCAATGATAAAAATAAAGGTAAAACAATGAAAGTTTTAAATTGAATTGAAAAAGTCAAAAGAGAAATTGATTGGATTTACTTCTAGACAAATTATACTTGATGAGATGATTAATGTTGGTAAGAATATAAATGATAAAACTGGTTTAGGTTTTATTGAGGTTTCATCTAGTAGTAAGGGTAAAACTGTTTTTATGAAACCCAATAACTTGAATATGCCTAAAAATAAATCTAAGGTTGTTGATTCATCACAAGCTAATATGTCTTATGTGCCTACTATTTTGCATTGCACTTATTATGGTAGGAATGGACATAGCCAATATTATTGCTATAGGAAGAGAAGAGAATCTTTTTCTGAATTTTATGCTTATGGTTCTTATGCTAAGAATCGGGTTCATGCTAAAAAGAAAATTTTTGTGAATCAACCCTAAAATTCTCATGCTAAGAATTACTTAAATAAGAAAAAGGTAGAAATAAAAGTTGAATGTAAAGACTGTGTGGATCAAAAAGGAAGACTTGGTTAATTATGTGCATGTTGATGCTATGGGACTTGTTCCTATTAGGTCTGTGGGTGCAAACCCCCCTAACTAAGTCCTAAAAATGTTTTATGGTCATAGACTATACTTTGATGTCTATCTTATTTCCATTGGACCATATCTTGTAATTTAAGATTTAGGTTGTTTTGCTTTCATGAGAAAGTGATGATCATATTTTTCTTGTCAATACATGAGTGATAATTATTTCTCTTCAATTAATTATTTTCGAATGCAAATTGGGGACACGTGATTATTTGATAAAAAGATTCTTGATGTGTAATCTATATGTTGAAAGACAATTTGCTTTGTTTATTTCTTTTTAGAGATGAGTCTCTTGAGTTTATATTTAACATTTGCACTAGTCCAACTCTGAGAAATTTAATTGAAAATCATTGTGAAATTGACTAGGTCATATTGCTCATAAAAGTTATAAAGGTCATTTTTAAAATAAATAAAAATAGAGCATGTGTTTGAAAAAAAAAATGATGAAATTTCATCATGAAAAGAAAAGAAAAATCAAAAGAATGCTGAAAATCTTTGTTAAGGAAAATGCTACCAATCGAGACTAGTTTGAAAACTCCTACTAAACTTTGAAGAGGAGCTATTTGAGTAAAAAAAAAAAGAGGAGACAAGTGGAAATAGGGAATTGTTGTTTACTCTTTAGAGTGAAAGCCGCCTTACTTAGTAAAATTTGTTCAAAACAATTTTATCTTGATATTTTTCGATCAATATGATTTAGACAGTGGGTCAATGTGATTTGATTGAAATTTGATGAGATTGGATTGCACACACACACATGTGAACTTGTTAGGCAAATTTTTAAATCTTCATAAAAATTGCAAGTTGAATTTCATGTTGTGATTGCATGCTTGAGAATTGATTTGATTCAATAATTTGTGGTGTCTAAAAATTCGTGTTTTCAAATTCTCTTAAATTCTTCAGAAATTTTTGAATCTCATGTATGATTGAAATTCATGGAAATTGCTATCTCATAATTTTTTATCAAATATCAGGAAAAAAAAAATTGAACAAAAAAATCCAAAAAGATTTTCCTTTTAGTTTTTATTACGAATTTTCGTTTTTGATTGGATGGAGATATCATGTGTGTGATTTTGAACATGACTGGTTCTATTTATCTTGTGGATCGAACATTTGTTATTTTAGATACTTGTCTTTGGAATATCTTATGCGTGGATAATAGTTTTGATCTCTTTTCTTGTTAATTCTCCCACATTATTTCTTTTCCTTCTTTGTTAAGATTTATTTATTAATTTGTAACAAAAAGGGGGAGAAATGTGCATATTTGAGGGGGGAGAGTTTCTAGAATTGAGGGGGAGATACATATATATTGATATTTACATATTGATATATGTTGACTGTTTATCTTTTTTCATTAAACTTCACTGGTAGTTTTATTGAGTTGATGTGCAAATTAAAGGTGGGAGATGCAAGTGTTGAAGTTTCATGTGGTTTAAGAAAAGTTCGCGTTTTATTTCTTTGACAATTATTGTAATTTACTTTTTCTGCTTGGGTAGATTACATATTGTTTTTAGGGTTTTGTCACGAAATTGTCAAAGGGGGAGATTTTGAGATATATATATTTTAGGAAAATTGTGAAAAATATATATTTTGTAATTGGCAATTTTCGGTGTCAAAACAAGTCCTAATTGAGTTGTAATTCAAGTTACTATATCGGGATCGACAGAGACTGTGGAATTGGAAGGTGTTCAAAGCTATCATGACTGAGATCATTCAAGAAAGGTAAGAACAACACTTTAGGAAAAAATCTAAAAAGGTTAGGACACATTTTACACTTCAGTTTCCTTTTCCAGATTTCTTTCCTATTTGGTTTAGAATTGTACCAAGTCCTATGCACGAAATTTTCTATATTTTCAGAGGAATTAGGACATTCTAAACTCTATATAAACCTTGTTAATCATCTAGGTTTATATACGGCTTTTGCATACAAAATTCAGATCTATTAAAGAACCATTTTTTAGAGATATTTTTATTCAGAAAATCAATCTGATTTTTCTGATTTTATTTTTGATAGCACACACATAAATTCAAGAGTGATTTAGGAGTGTTGTTCTCTATCTTAATCAGAATTGAAGCATAATTGAAGATTCAGAAATTTCAAAAGCAGAATTCATTTGTTCTTCGTCAGATTCAGATCTAGAAGAAAAGGGATAAAGCGTGCGATCACACTTTTAAGAGGTCAGAGCATTCGTGGAGTGTTGTCTGATCTACCTACAACTCTTCTACAGAGATCAAGAGTAAGCCTGAGGTCTAGAACTGTTGGACGGGGGAGTCGCAAAGTCGGGGATTGTCAGCAATTGGTTTTTGGTAGAACGATAGGGTGTAAGACTGAGTCAAAGTTCGGTATACTTTGCTTCAAACATAGAGAATTGTTTATCTCTGGACTGCAAAGTCCAAAGAGGTTTTCCTATTACAATTGGTCTATTCTACCAATTGAAGTTTCCTTTCTAAAATCCTGGTGTCATCTCTCAAACCCTAGTTACTTTACTTGCACTTTATTTTTGCTTTGTGTTTGATTTTAGTTTTATTTTGGTAAAATTAAAATAAGTAAAAATTGGATAAAAGAGCAAGTAAAATCTATTCACCTCTCTAGGTTATCTATCAATATTATATTCCACAACCATTCCGCTGTGCACAAACTCTCAACATTTGGTTCCTTTACAAATGATTTTCAGAGAACTATAGAAGCAGTTTAATAAAACTAAGCATTTTTTAACTTAGTTTTTTGTGAACAATTTTTGAAAAGTCATCAATCGAAATAATTTGCAAATTGTTTTATGTTCTGTTCTTCAAGTGCAGAAGACTGAATTTCCCAAATCTTGTGAATTATATAATGAGAGCATTTCTTTCTTTCTTGTGCAGCAACAGGAAGGGGGAAGTGAAGAATGGAATCTATTGGATGCTTACATTAACCCTAAGGAATGGATCTAATGTTAGTTTTCAAAAGTTTTGTTTTTGTTGTTGTTGTTTTTTTTTTTTTTTTTTTTTGATTTTTATAATGTTGAGTTGCCTTTTTGGTTCTATTCCCACCTCTTCCCCTTCTCCCTCACAACAGTTGACTTAAAAGACCAATTTGGGAATGAGTGATAGAGGAGGATCTTGTTGTAAATCAAATGGGTATTTTTATTTTTTATTTTTTTTATTTTCCTACTGTCTAAGGCTTATCGTTCATTAGTAGGAGGAAAACCTTATGCTAAGGAAACAAAAAATAAAACTATACGCTTTTGGTCGATATATATCACTGTGTGCTCACAAAGCGCGAAGAGTAATTGATCAAATTCATGGACGTTCATATGTAGAAACATTTATGATACCAGAACTCATGCCTTATCGAGCATGTTATCCCATTTTTAAATTGGTTTATTCTGCAGCAGCAAATGCAAGTTACACTCTGGGTTCCAATGAAACGAATTTAATCATTAGTAAAGCTGAAGTCAAATTTGACAAATAAGTCACCTTTACTGTCATTCTACAGAACCGTACATGAGATTTTCACCTCATACGGCTCCTCGTTCAATTCTTTTGAAGTCATTGGATCCTCTTCCTCGTTCGAGAATCTCCTCCCTTCTTCCACTCTGTCCCGAAGAGTAACTAGGATCAATTTAGTTACGTTTTTATGTTCCAATTGAACACTTTCCATTTTTGATTATTCTCAAAGGAGATAATGAATGAATGTTGTTGAGACAACTAACTATCTCAAGCTCTTGTTCATTTTAGTAATGCCTTGTTGCAGTTTGAAAAGTACAGATTAGTTCAGCTTGATTTGACCTAACCTGAATTAAACCAAGAACCATGAACCATTGCCCAGTTCGAAAAACACTCATGCCTGAGATTGGTAATGTATGATATATCGACCTTTAAATCCTAATGTGCCATAATCAATACATGTAGCAGTAGCATTAGCTACATTATGATGTTTGTTTTTTGGTATACCAAACTTAAAATCAGAATGTAGTTGTGGATTTCAATATTTACGAGTGTCTATTTCAGAATTAGCAATGTATTTTGAAATTCAGCAATATTTAAATCTTAGTTACGCCAATATATTGTACATGATAGACCAACAGTTTGGTTATAATGTACCACATCATATATTATTAGCATATATATATATATATGAGTGAGTAAGAGATTTTATCTTCACTTTCTATAATCATAATTTAAATTAAGTCTAAAGGTCAGATTATAAGCCCACTTATCTCCGTCCAAAATTTACAAAACCACCTTCTCTATTCTAAATTTTCAAAATTAAATGTTCACAATTCAAAAAGAGAATAAGAAAAAAAAAAATCAAAATCTGAGTTGGTGGGTCGGGAACACAAATTTTGGTACGCATGAAGAATTACATAAAAATACAAATTTATTATTTTTTTATTATTATTATTTTTTTAACGTAAAAATATATGGAAGGAACAAAAATACAACATGAATTTTATCTACCCAAGATATTTTGAGTTCAATTTCAATAGATTCGGTTATATGAATACATAGTAATCTTGTTATGTAGATTTTATTTACTTTAGCAAATTAGTCTCAGATCAAGTCTGTCTTGATTTATGATGTTATCACGCTAATTTTGATTAAGGTTTTTTTCTCCTTTTGAAATAACCCATTGTGAGAGGAAATTGTTTTGTTCTATTTTGATGGCTCTCACGCTGGGAAATATTGGGACTTTTCGTTTCGAAATTCTTCAACTATTAGATACGATATTGCTAAAAAAGGGAGAGACTTCATTTTTAGAATAAGAAAAGGAAGGGAGATAAAAGATGAGATCTTTGTAGTTGCCCAAAAATAAAAATAAAAAAATGGAGTAAGAGGAAAGGCAGATGTATGGGTGGGCTTGAGCCCACTAAAAAGATGAGATCTTTGTAGTTGCCCAAAAATAAAAATAAAAAAATGGAGTAAGAGGAAAGGCAAATGTATGGGTGGGCTTGAGCCCACTAAAAAAATATATATATATTTTTGTTTTGGTATACTAATTTTAGCCCTATTTAAAGAAAAATTATTAATAGCATTAGTAGGGGTGAGCAAATAATCCGTCAATCTGGTCCAAACCAATCTGATCTGTGTGGTTCGGTTCGGTTTTCAGATCTCATGATTCGGTGATGGTTTGAAAATTTTGCAATCCGGTATTCACAGTTCGGTTAACGGATTAGACTATGGGAAAATCGATCCGAACCGTTAGTCAATCCCAACCAAACCGTTACTGAATAATATATTATATATTTACAATATTGAATATACAATATACTTATTACTGTATTTCTTATTTATTTTTATTTTTTTTCATTATTCTAACCCTAGCTCCCAAATTACTCATTAGTCTCATCTGGCATCTCATTTCATTAGTACAGCCGCGCTTCCCTTTCCTCTTCTCTCCAGCCTCTCCTCTCTTCACTCAGACTCTTCACTCTTCACTCTTCACCTTTGTTTTGGTTCACTCTTCACCTCCCAATCTCGTCTCTCAATCAATCGTTCACCAGATTCGAAGCAATGGCGACCTCTGCGAGTGGATCTACCTCTTCTCTGGTGAGCTCACAAAATTTTTGCATGGATCTTCTTCTTTTCCTCTTCTCTGAACATTTTTTGTAAATAACATCAATATTTTTTGTTAATCACCATAACACAGTGATGGATCTTCTTATTCTGGAAAACGACGCCGCCGACGATTATCCCGTGGTTGAACTATAACTGTGTGGCTTCGGGCTCCACTTTGTACGCCATCACGGAGAGTTCTCGTATCTGTTCGGTGAACGCCGCTGATCTCTCAGGTCGCTGGAGTGCGATTCAACCCAGTGCTAGTAGACCTTTAGTTTATTTTCCTTTGTCAAGACAGGGAATCCATTGCCCTAACCCTTCCCAAGATGTAAAGTTAAAGTTATTCATTGGAAAACAGACCCATATGAAACTCTGTCTCAGATTGAGGAGGCGTTTTTCTTTTTCTGAAATTTTGTTTCTTTGTGTTTTTTTTCTTTTAAGGTTTCCTTGCTGCCATGGACTCTTATTTTTCTCTGTAAATATCATTGATTTTGTATTCATATTTTTTTAAAAGAAATGAACAAGATTGACAAAGCCCAATCAACCCAATCCGCATAAACCAATCCAATCCGATCCGTTACTTCACGGATCGGTTTGGTTTCAATTTTTGCCAATCCGTGGGAACCGGTTCGGCTTGATTTTTGTCCCCAAACCGAATCGATCCGTTACTTCACGGATCGGTTTGGTTTCAATTTTTGCCAATCCGTGGGAACCGGTTCGGCTTGATTTTTGTCCCCAAACCGAATCGATCCGAACCGTGATCAGGCCTAAGAATTAGCCTGTCACGTCCTGAATTTTCTAAATAAATTACTCGATTTATTCAAATCAAAATACTTAATAAAAGGCACCTAGAATCTCAAAAGAAATATCATTTTATTGATACAACATCAATTCCTCAAAAAAAATACAATACAACATCTCTAAATAAAATTAAATAATTCCTCAACGCCAACTCTTCCACCTAAGCCCGTAACTAGCAATCCAGGATCATCTTGGTACCTGAAACTGTAGGGGGGTGAGATGGGGGAAGTCCCTAGGAAAAACCATAACAAAGATTTCAAAGAGTTCTATGCAAAATCAGCTTCACAAAAATATACATATACTTTTAAACAAAATACGTATATGCAATTTTAGCAAAATATCAGTCAACAAAATAATTGAAACAAAATCATACAGGCCATTCAAGATATGAAACATCCTACACTGTAAAATAAAAATATCACTGGAACAATAATTCTTCAAACTCTTGGACCTCTCTGAATTCTCGGGCCTCCACTGTTTCTCTAAAACTCTCTGTATTTCCTCAATATTTCTCTCTATCAATATGCTCACCAAAGTCACAAAACAGTCACTTATAAAGGAAAATGCACTGACACTAAATAGTATCAGAGCCTGTACCCAGCCAGAAGTGTGAATGTAGTGATGATGTATTTGTCGATTGAGAATGTGCGAGTGTTTAGTACTGACTAGCGTGTGTGTGGGGGGGGAGGGGGGGGGGGGCAGCTACTAGGATGATTGATATCGGTGATTAGGGGCAAGTGTCCCTAGATCACTATCAGTTTTATTCTATTTTGTGGGCGAGTGACGGCATCGTCTAGCTGCCACAACGGTTGCGGAGTGTGTGGGCGGGTGACTAGCACTGTCAGCTACCACAACGTTAGTAAATGTCACAGTATCTCGCATCGCCTGGGGTAAGGTTTTTTTTTCATATTTCGCCACTTCTTGGATGTTCTCGGGAATGCGGAGACCGTTGGATCTGAATTTCAGGATGAAATTCTTTTTAAGTGGTGGAGAATATGATAACCCGAATTTTTAAGAGTTTAAATTATATTTATTTCATTTTCTTTTTGTGTCATAATTAAATATTTAATTATGATTGGAGACTTATCAATTGGAGATTGATTATTTAATTGGAGAATTTATAAAGATTAAACTTGGGTTATTATTATTTTGTGTCCTTAGTAATTATTTTTTGTGGATTTATTTATTTTTATTCATTAAATTAGTGGATTCATTGTTGGATGCTTGATATGTAGCAATATATATTTTAGGTGATCAATTGAAGAGAAGTGAACAGTAGCCGAATTAGAGGGAACCAAAATGGGAATTTGTGGTAATGGTTTTAGGTGCGGGTCTCACTTTAATGATGAGTATTGTGCTTGATTTTATTGTATATATTAGAGCATCCGGGTGCAGTCTTCCGTAGAGTGAGAATGCGTCAGTTTAGAGAGAGAAAGGGGCTGTATGGTGAAAGAAGTAGAGTATTATTTTGGTGGGACTTACACTCATTATCTATGCTTCTCTCCATGTACAGAGATCCGTTTGGATAATACTCCATCTGTTTTTTTTCTTTGTTTACACAATCTGATAGAAGGCAAACAAAACAAAAGGCAGCTTCTTCAATGGCTCAATTATTTTAAATTAAATTAATAAAATAATAAATAGAGAATGAAATAATTGAATTCCACACCATAAAATATAAGAAAAAAAAAAAAATAAAGTACTAAATCACCACTTTTAAACTTATGTGATATTTTACTTTTTAAAATAGTAGATAAATAATTTGTGTGGTCAAGCCACATACTCTTATATGTATATACATATGTTGTCTGATGAGTAAGGAATAAAAGGGAGAATGGATAAGGAAAGAAGATAGTGGCGGGACCAGTGACTTTTTTGGTGCAACTGTGATGATATTGTCTGATGGAGGCGTGTGGGGGCGCAGTAAGGTGATGCTTAGTGTCGGTGCTTTTTCCTTTAGAAGTGACTGTAGTGTCGGTGCATTTTCCTGTAGAAGCGACTGTTTTGTGACTTTGGTGAGCATATTGATAGAGAGAAATATTGAGGAAATACAGGGAGTTTCAGAGAAACAATGGAGGTCCGAGAATTCAGAGAGGGCCAAGAGTTCGAAGAATTGTTGTTCTAATAATATTTTTGTTTTATAGTCTAAGATTTTTCATATTTTGAATGACTTGGATGATTTTATTTTAATTATTTTATTAATTAATATTTTGTTAAAATTATATATATATATATTTTTTATTTAAAAATATTTATATATTTTTGTGAAGCTAATTTTATATGAAAATGGACCGTGGACAAAGGGAGATATGGAAGAAAAAAACAAGAAAGTAAAATGAGAAAAAGGAAAAGAGGAAAGAAAAGTGGTGGCGGGCCCGGGGGACTTTTGGCCATATTCTTTGGCCTTGATCTTTTGCATCACCTGGCTTTGTCAATAATTGTAGAGAGATAAGGATTTTTGTAATGTGTCGGTGGAAAAGTCTTTAAATTGTATGTTTGTGCCTTAAGTATTGGTGCACTGAGGTATTGAGAGGAGGAGAAAAATAGAGGAAAGCCACGGAGCAGAGGCCGAGAGTTTGGAGGTGTTGATGATTCATTGATGAATTTATTTTGCAGTGTAGGATTTTTTATACTTTAAATTGTTTGGGTTATTTTATTTCAAATATTTTATTAATGTTATTTTGTTAAAATTACACATATGCATTTTTGTTTAAAAGTATATATATTATTTTGTGAAGTTAATTTTCATGAAATCTTTTAAAATTTTTGTTATGATTTTTCCTACTAGAACTTTTCCCGTCTTACTTTCTTTCAATTTCAGGTAACGTAGATTACTAGTTGTGGGTTTAGGAGAAGAGTTGGCGTTCAGGATTATTTTATTTATTTAGAGATTTTATGTATTTAATTTAAGAAAATTGATTTAGTATCAATAAAGGATAAAGGAATTTTTATTTTCTTTTGAAATCCTGAAATATTGAAGTATTTGAAATTGAATAAATTAAAGATTTTATTTAGAAAATTCGAGACGTGACATAGCCCATTCAGTCAAGCCCAAGTCAACTCAGCCACATAGTAAAAATAAAAGCCCAAGCCAAATAAGCTCAGGCTCAGCCCATGGATGATGGGTCATCAACACACAAAATATTTTTAGGGTTCAGCCTCCCCAATCGCCTCCATCTCTATTCTCGTTCTCAACTCTCCCTCTCTCTCTCTCCAACTGCAAACTACAAAATCTACAAGAATCAGAAGTTCAAAACCCATATATTTCAGTTTATCTATCTGTCTGCAAGAATCAAAAGTTCAAAACCCATATCGGCATATCATTTCAGATTGTTTCAAAAATCAAAACCCATATCTTTCAGTTTCCATCGCCCGTTCCAGTTCCTGGTTCGCCGTTTGCAAGCTTCTGCCGCTGTCTCTCAACTCTCAAGCTTCACCCCCCCCCCCCCCCCCCTCTGCAACTGCTAACTTGTATGTATGGGTTTTGTTTTAAATTTTTTTTTTTTTTTTTTTTTTTTTTTTTTCTAAATCAACTAATCAAGGTCTGTAATTCTTGTTTTGCAAACTAAATACTAAAATCTAAGTGTAATATTGATTTTGTGTAAGGGTAAATTTGGCATCAGAAATAATCTTAGACTCCATTTCTGGGTGTTTGTTGTTTTTGTTACTGATCTGAATACGCAATGGTGTTTCTATACTTTTTGGTGTTTGGATTTTCGGATTTCAGTTTCTTGTTTTGTCATGTGTGGTTGAAATTTGGGGCTCTCTCAACTCCATCTCTATGCAATATTGGGTTTTTCTAATTTTGTTAATTTGTTCGGTGTGTGGCCCTTAAAAATGAGGGGTTTTGTCCCATTTTCTGAGCTATTTGATACATGGGGTTGTGGCTGTGCTTCTTTTCTTATATGTTTGTGATTCTGCAGCTTCTCTTGATTTTTGGTTTTTTAAATGAGCTTTCTTCTTCTCATTTTGATTGTTCCTTATATCTTATACTATTATTGTTACGGATCTTGCTTCTTTCATTTTCCTATTTTTTTTTAGTGTTTTATTATCATCAGTTATATACTAGTCGGAACTTTTTTTTAGTATTATTTAAAATCAAACTTTGACGTCCATCTGAAATTTAAGTTTGCTAATCTGAAATTTAAGGTGAAGCAGTAAGGAAGGAACGCAGGTCACGGAAAAGGAAAACCCTAGCCTCAATCCTCGTGTAAGGTGAAGAAAGAAGGAAGAGGACGCGCAAGGAGGAGAAGAGAATCTCACTGTCTCACTGTTGCGGCTAGGGTGGTGGCGGTTCTGAGCCTCTAAGAGGCATGTCTCCTCAATCATCAGGTAGCTAACTCCTCCTATTCTTCTTCTTTTTAGTAGATTCCTGATTGAAATCGGTAAGTCTTTGCTGATATGTAATACTTCCTTTAATCATTTGGAACTCCATTCAAGTTTATTGGTTTCATATTGCTAATATGTTAGTAATACTTTCTTTAATCATTTCAAAATCGATTCAAGTTTATTGATTTCATATTCTTATAACTTCTGACTGTTATTAAAGTCCAGTTTCCATATCTCTCCCAAGTTTTTGAGGTGTTTGAATTCTGTCCCTTTAATATAGGTTTACTTCATGTGAAGGGAAAAGAGCTCAGTGAAATGAGTGGAATCGGAAAATGGTAAGTATGTTGTTTGTGACCATATTCTACTTGTTTGATGTGATGTTACATTTTATTAATTGATAATTATACAAATTGTTTTCCTGATGTATTAGAAAAATATCATATTGCTTTGGTTCAATATTTTGTTTTTCTTTTTTACTTCTATTGAATAGATAGGACAGTCATTTGCACCATTTTAACACTCTATTAGGTTTTCTATCTTAATTGAATTAATTATTTTTTTAAAAAAATTTACGAGTCTCTTACTATGAGATGCTTATTATGATTTATTTTCAATAGTGATAAAATGGATTTTTTTTTTTTTTTTGATGCTGCTGGAATCCGGTCCCTTGGAGCACCCCATAGCCTACCGCAGGGCAAATGTAGTCCTCCCGTTTACATGAACCAGACAAGTAATAGAAAATTATATGGGAGTGCTCCTAAGGGGTTTTGAACACTTTTTTTTTTTTTTTTTTTTACCAATTCAATTTTCTCCATTCTTATTTCCTCTTTTGGGCTTTCACTTCTCTCAACAATCTTAACCCTAATTCTTCTAATGTCAAATCGACATCCAATATGATGACCTTATTTCAATTTCAATTCTATCATGAACACGAAGCACTGTTGAACTTCAGATTTTTGTGATCCACCCATTTAATTTTTTTGCCCGATTGAGTTTAATTGTAACTATTATGTAGTATATTTGATTTAACATGTAAAGATGTTATGAATTTGCATTGGTCATTTTTTTGTCAACACATGTGGTATTTTATATAATTAATATTATGAATCGAATTGTTGTTCACAAGTGTCACACATTCATCAGACTAGAGGACTATTATGAATCGAATTGTTTTCCCATGACTAGAGGACTGCATTTGCTTTTTTCCAAACATAGAGCCTTTAATTGCATAAAGGATTCGGTCCCTCTAAGATTCAAACTTATATACCAAGCAATTACCTCAGGCTTTAATGGTCTGTCACACACTCGCATCTTATTTGAATTATTGTTATTTGGTTGATACGATATAGGTGGCATTTTATAAAATTGAGAATCAAGCATTTGGGGCTTTCTCAAAGCTGAATTAGTAAGATATAGGTGGCATTTTATTAACACTTTAAAAACTTTTCCTCTTTTGTCTGAATAATATACATCTCTTTTCTGAAAGAAGAGAGTTGATTGGAATGGGTGGAGTAGGGAAAATACCTTTCGGTTTCGGCTGGCGTGACGTCGGGAAGATGCCTTTCGGTTCCGGTTTGCACGGTAGCGGCTTCGTGGGGAAGATTCCCGTTTACTGACAGAGACAGCTGCAGGAGGGATGGGATGGCTTTTGGTTCCCGTTCTCGGACCGCTGGCCACAGTAGATCTACGCCTCGCCCTAGCAGAGAGGTATCTTTTGGTTCCCAGTGGACTGATAGGGGCAGCCGGAGGTACATGACTACTGCTCCTCGTAGTAAATCTATGCCTCGCCAGACTTATATTTCCCGTTGGATTTACGGTGGCTCCAGTATACCAAAAAAGACTATTACTACTGGTAATATATATATCTTTCTTTATTTTGTGCATCTTTAATCACAAATTGGTCCATCTTTTTTCCCCTTCCATTGAATCTCTTCCCCTTCACCTTTGTAATTCATGGGAATTTGTCTTAAAAAAAATCATACATAATGAAAATAGTGAGCATCCCGAGATGGTTCAAAGTTTTAAGGATTTCTGAGTAGCTTCTGGACCTGTGAGACCCAAGAATGACTCTTCCATGGGATGGCTTGACAATAGATTTTGTATGATTGGAATTGTCATTATTTACTTAATAAGACAAACACCAACTTTGCTCCAATCAAGACAAATTCCCTACCTCTCATTTGGAAAGTGGACAAAATACCACTCAAGTTCAGTCAGATTCCATTATTGTTTAGGTAGTGCTGATTGGTGTCCTTGTATTTTAGAAAGGCCAAATTGGTTTAATCATAATTTCTAAATGATGCTTTACTCATTCTTTTGATACTTCCTCCTCCACTACATGATGTAGTTATGATTAATTGGATTCTGAAGGTGAGGTGATTGCTCTAAGAGAAATGTTCATTTATACACAAGTTCTAATGAGCAATATCTACGTAAATTTATTTTTATTTTTCTACATGAATCTAGTTTGCATTTTATTTGTATTTACAATCATATTATGTGTAAATGATTACTTTTATAACCCATGCTGCTAATGGTTTAATGAAAGATTACTATATGTTAGCCAAAGTTAACCATCCTCTTTGTTTTACTGTATATTCTTATTTAAAATGATACGATTTAGTATGGAGTATTAGTTTTTCATTGCTTAATAGTAGACCCTTTAATAATATATTAATATGACTTGATTATGAATATTACTCAATAGAGTTGTAATGTTTTAATTTTCTCTATTAAAGGTTTAGTTGTTATTGAGTAAAATATCCTTTAAGAAAATAAAGTTCCCCTCCTTGATTAGCTCAGAATTCTAGCACAAGGGTTGATTCCAACACTTCAACTTTGTAACAGATCTTCCTGCAGTAGAACTAGACAAGACCTCCTCTAGCTGATAACAATAGCACAGCAAAGCCTGGAGACCTCGATGGACAACCCAACCCCTACTCCTGCCCCACCACCAGCCAAAATATAGTCACACCTATCAGCCACCTCATGTGTAAGAAATCAACCCAATAAGAGTATGCTTTTGAATCTTGCTCTATGGATAATTAATTGCATGACGCATCCACCATCTCGATGCAATGTTCATGCTATCGTTAGTTGATATAATCACAACTAGCAGTTGGTACTTTAGCAATTAAGGTTTTGATCCCTTTTTTGCTTCTTTTTTGTTTCTTTGGTTGGTGCTTATGGTGACATGCACAGGTTTGAAGTCATTTGGTTTTGTCAGCAATTTTGATAGTCCGATTTTCAATGTAATTAAGTTTCTTTTAAAGTCTTTATCTCTCTTTCTTTTCTAATTGTATGCTGGGACTGAAGTAGTTCAAACTAGGAAAAATCTATTAAACTAAATCAAATATTTCATCTCTCATTACAAATATTTGTGCATGCTTGTTTCTAGTTTCGAATTTTTCCTTGGGAGTTGTTCGTTTTGCATTTTTATTGTAGTTGGGTGTGGTGCCCAATTGATATCCGCAACCTTGGGAAAAAATTTATGGTGTGTTGGATGTAATAAATACGGACTACTAGGAAGGTCAAAGATTTTTGTTTTGACTCATATTTTTTTAGTATTAAAAAAATATAGTTTTCCTCTAATTTTATGCTATAAATTGTCTGCATAGAAAACCTTTTAAGGTTCCTGTTTCTGACAAATTCTTCTATTTTTTCCCTAAAAGCTAGCTCTCGAGGCATTATGAAATTCTTCAAGTTTGTAATTACACATCTATCAACATTTTAAATTTTCTATCTCAAAAAATATTTTACCAAGAATAGCATTCTTTTGTAAGGAATGGAATGGAAAATGTCATAATTGGGGTTATCTGTCTGCAGATTATTACCAATGGAAAGTACACAAGTGCTCAACATCAAGCCATAACTAATGGTAACAAGGCGCGGCTATCAGTTGCCACATTTCATGACCCTGCAAATACAGTGAAAATATAACAAGGCGCGGCTATCAGTTGCCACATTTCATGACCCTGCAAATACAGTGAAAATATCTCCAGCTTGTGAGCTTGTCAGTGACGATTCTTCTCTCCGGTATCATCAGCAAGTTATCTATGGGGACTGAAAACGGAATATTGATGCCTTCCTATTATAATCAAATGATGGTGTTTGGCCTTTGTAAAGCATAGGAACTCATCAATGTCTCCATAAATGGATAAAATTCATCAATCGATCGATCTAATGGCTAAAGTCACATGGAGAGCACAAGTGATAGAGAACACCCTACGTAAACTCACTCTTCCTTTATTTTGCTTTGCATAGTTCCCAGGCTTGCTTGATGGAGCAAGTTTGTTTTGTATAATTGTTTTGTATAATTTGTTCTAGTGTTGTCTTCAATTTTTCTGTTCGTCTCTCTCAACTCTTGTATATTGTTTCTTTTTACTGTTTGAATAAAAGTTTACCATGTTGAACCCAGAAAATAATAATCATAATCACAACAATCACCATTTCTTTCAGACAGTTGATGCAATTATACATGGATAGCATGGGTTCTCACACAGCAAAAAAAAAATCAAAAAAAAAAAAAAAAAAAATTCACAGCAACAAAAGAGACTATAAAAACATCATACTTAATTTAACTATCATTAAACTAAAAAGTAAGGCCGCAAGTTGGACTGGCCCAGCCCAGTTCTAATCCACTGGTCAAATTTTAAATTTTATTTTTACAAATGCATAAACATCAAAATTTTTAAGAAAATTTAATTTTTTAATTCATCAATACTTGCAATTTTTTTCAATTTTTATAACAACATGGAACTGCAGATGAATGAGCAAGGACTTTGAACTCTTGAAGGCCAATTTTTTTATGACAACATAGAACTGTAGATAATGTGAAATTACTGTTAACCGTGGAAATAATGTTTATATATACTGTTCCCAAATTTTTATTCATCTTCCAATCAAAACATTTATCCTGTACAAGCACAGAATAGAAACTGATAATTTTTTTTTTTTTACTGATAAAATTATTTTTTTACTTTTTTTTTCTCCCTTCTCTCTTCTCTCTCTTTTTCTCTCTCTCTCTCCCCTTCTCTTTTTCTCTTCATTTTTTCTTCTTACAGGCAAAGGAGGATAGAGGAGACAGGATCGGCCTGTAAAAATAAAAAAAAATAAAAACTTAAGAAAAAAAATTTTATTTTTTTATTTTTTATTTTTTATTTTTTATTTTTGTCTCCCTCCTCTCTCTTCTTTCTCTTTCTCTTTCTCTTTCTTTTGTCGCTTCATTTTTTTCTTCTTAGAGGCTAAGGAGGAGAGAGAGAAGAGAGAGAGAGGGGACCGTTTGTATGTTTGTTTTTTTTTTTTTGGCAATGGATTAGGCCCCTCCACTCTCTATTTTTTTTTTTTTTTTTTTTTGCATTATATACTTGAATTTTTTGAAAAATTATACAGATGTCCGCACTGAAGTTTCACAAATGCCCCCACTGTATAAGTTCCCCCACAATTATTTTATCTCCTAGACTCCTGCAACAACTCACAAGTTATACTACTTTACGCCCTTTCACGCTTTGGTTCTCTGCGTCCTACGCGAACAACAGACGAGACGAATATGGCTTCGGGCCTTCTGCAGTTCTTCCCATCACCGACCAGCCCCCACCTCCATCCGGCAATCCATGTCTCTCTCTCACATAGATGACACCCACTTGCAATTTGTAACCCTAGTTTTTAATTTCAACAGTTGGTGTTCAAAGCCCTAATTTTCATAACTTTGGCTCTTCAAGACTTCAACTAAGCTCCGGAACAGTTGGTGTTCGATTGATACTTTGGAAACATTGAATCAGTTCTTGTAGCCACGAAAAGCCGACCATTCAAATTTTATGTTGCTTCTGTCAGATTAATGCCCTTTGCCCCTTTGGTCAGGTACACTCTTTTCTCCCTTTAGGTTCAAAATTTTGCAATAAAGTTTTATTGAAGTCAAATTAAATACTGAAAATTTCTGTTAAATTTATTTATTTATTCATTCATTTTTGTTAATTACAGCTATTTCGATTGATTGTTGTTGTATGTTGAGGCCCTTTGTACAACAACAACAATTTGGATAAATTGGGAGTTGCAACTTGCAAGATCAAGTCCTTTTGTACGGGTACACTCTTTGAATTTTTTTTCTAATGACAATGCATATGCAATTTCTGAATATTTATTTATTTATTTATTTTTTTACAATGCACAATAGCATTATTTTGTTATATGAAATTTCTTAATATTTAATTTCTTTTTCTTTTTAGTACAATGCACAACAACACAGGCACACAATCTGTTATAATATGCAATTTCTGAATATTTAAGTTCTATTTTTTTCTCAAAATTTTTATTTTAGTACACTGCACAGGCGCACAATCTGTTATATACAATTTCTGAATATTTAAGTTCTGTTTTTTTTTCCATTATTATTTTTTAGTACAATGCACAGGCGCACAATTATTTGTTGTGGGCACAATTAAATGCACAGGCACACAATTATTTGTTGTGGGCACAATTAATTGCACAGGCACACTATTATTTTTTAGTACAATGCTCAGGCGCACAATTATTTTTTACTGAAAAGTTGTCGGGGACAATTGTGAATGTGCTCAATGGAATGATTCAATGAACAAAAAAATTCTTTTTGCTTATTATGATGATTTGAAATGTAAATGTGCTCAATGGAATTATCAATGAATGAAAATTTTCTTTTTGCTTATTAGGATGGTTTGTGTGTGTGTGTATATATATATATATATATATATATATATATTTATGTTGTTATTAAAAGGCCGCCCCCCTAACATAATTTCCTGGGTCCGTCACTGGATACAGTAATACCATACTGTCAATATATATTTATGTATAAGTGGACAAAAAATCTAAATTTCAAAAATAATAAAACAATCTAAAGTTCATATCCGATTTGGAATACTCGATGGATTAGAATCCGATCCATGGACAGGTCTACTTGTAATATCTTTTTTTGGAAGGTAAATTTTTTTGGAAAGTTAGCTTGTAATAACATAATTAATTACAAGCTAAAAATTGATTTCTTGCCAGTCGGAATGAGTTTCTCGTTCATATTTGCCGAAAAAAAAAGTCCACTTTTTTCATTTAATCATCGAGTATTCCAAACTACTTTCTTTTTCTAGAAAGTTATTATGAGATTCTTTTCCTAACATTTTCCCCAGCTTTTAAATCATCAGTCAATAATCATCCAATTGGTACCATTATACACAAATTCCATACATGTCTTGGAAGAAAATGAATCTTTAATTCACTACTTGGCATTCTTTTATATATGTACGTACACATACATATCATCACTATTGATTCTTGCATTGTTTTTCACTTACATTGTTCTTGGAATTAGTCATACTTAACTTCTTAGAATATTTCTTTTGTGTTGGATTTTTATGTTGCATATTTATGTTTTGTTTTGGTTTTAATATACCATCTATTATAAGTTTCTGTTATAGCAAAATCATTTCCATTTAAAGAGTCAAATAGTATAACAACATTGGAATACTGCTTTTGTTGATTCTATAGGTTACTTCTGTTAATATTAAAGAAGACATGAGTATTGCTGTAGTAAATGGAACTCCAACCAGGCTTGAGGTTTGTGACTCAAATTGATTTATACAGAGGAGTGGAATTATACAAGAAGAGAATTAATTTGTGTTTTTATTCCCGAAAAAAACTAATTTTTTTTTTCCTTCAATTTCAGGGAAGGTTTAGTGCAATGGTAGTATGTTGGATTCTTGGACTCGGGTCCGTCGTGTCATGGAACAATTGGAGACTACTACTATAAATTGTTCCTGGTACTTCGCCCATAGTTATTTTCCATCCTTCTTTTCAGATTATGACTCTTTCCTTTAAATTCATTCATTTTATACATCTTTCCCGCCAACATAATATCAAGGACAAATTTCCTACCAACAGAAATTGAATGTCACAAAACACTTATCCAATGTAAAATTATGATTTTAGACCTGTGCACCAATTTCTTTTGTGATGTGTTTCTTTTGCATAGAAGAAATACCATCCTGCCAGGGTTCTTACCCTCATTTATCAACCGTTCGCATTTGGTACAATTGCAATACTTTCATACAATGAATACATTGTATGAAAGTATGAAAGTTTATCAACAGTTCGCATTTGGTACAATTGCAATACTTTCATACAATGTACCAAATGATAAACTTTCATACTTTCATACAATGTACTCATTGTATGAAAGTATTGCAATTGTACCAAATGCGAATGGTTGATAAACGAGGGTATGAAAGTATGAAAGTTTATAATAATGAGGTAGGAAAACCAATGACGCTGTATGGAGCGCCAATGCTGAACTGCGTAGGCAGTTGGATGACGCTTTCAGAATTGGCTGAACTGCGTAGGCAGTTGGATGAGTTGCTTGAGTCTGGCTACATTCAAGCATCCAAGGCACTGTATGGAGCGCCAATGCTGTTCCAGAAGAAGCAGGATGGCTCAATGCAGATGTGTGTGGACTACAGGGCTCTGAATAAGGTGAGTATGATAATAATGAGGTAGGAAAACCACCTGTTTTGATACTCATCTAGAATTCAATCATTTGTTCATTAACTCTGTTATCAGTCATCCAATGGAGTATTAGAGCAAACTAATATCTTTTGAGGACTTGGTATTTGAGCATTATGTTGAACTTGTGGGGCGCTAGAATTTAAAATTTCGAATAGCTTTGCAGACTTGTAAAACCACATGACCTTGCTTTTGAAATATATATATATATAAATTTGCCTTGTTTATATATATATATATATATATATATATTTGACTTGTTTCCTAGAAACACTATGCCAGTAAAAAAGTTTTGACTTTTTTTTTCTTTTTCCTCCTAATTTTAATTTTTTTTTTTTTTAGAACAGTATAGTATTATTGAGATACACTTCCAAATATATAGGCACTAGGATACAATGATCTGTGTAGATAAATATCCATTCCCTTTGCATGAACAATCATATTGAACCTCTTAAAGGATCGATTTTGCATTGGAAGAGCTAATATGTTCCCAAATTAGTCAACGGGTTGGTTTAGATTAGTTTAAGATTATAAAAATTGACTTTTCTTGTAATTAATTTACAACTATATCTTAGAATTATTAAACATTGGGAACATGTTAACATTAGAAGGTTTGTGTGACATCCATTACATATTAGATTGATAACTTGTAAAGATGCAGTTTATAACTATGGAATTTTATTGAACCTGACATTGACATTACTCTGCTCTAAATGGATGCAACTACAAAACTGATTATTAGTATTTATGATTTAAGACTAGAGAGATATTGGGGTGTTTCTTGCACATTTTTTCAGTTGTTGCACATTTGGGCTATCATTGGCTTCTTATATTAGTAGACTTATCTTCTGCTTTGGCTTATGTGTGTAGGTTTGGCAAATTCCTCCTCCTTTACGGTTAAAGCATCGAGTGTTATAAGTTATCTGGTGACCATGTCTAGCAGTTCAGGAGTTTTCATTTTATATATATTAATTTGAGATTTTTTATTTTTGCTTTAACAGAGATTTTTATATATATTAATTGGAGTTTCATTTTGTTGAATGGACATTGGAGATTTTTATTTTGGCCTTAAAAGAAGAAATATATGTTGAGATGTTGGCTTTGGCTTTGGCTTTGAATCCATAATCATATGCTTGGGATTACTATATTTATATGCCCGTACTTTTCAAAAGGTTTTTAAAGAACGTCCTTGTTGGCTGAGTTGTTATGTGGTTGACAAGTTGGGCTGATTTTACAAGTCAATGATAAGATGATCCATTTAGAGATTTTTAGTTTATAGTATGTAACCATGAGAAGATGTAATATAGTGATATGATTTTCTATTTTATGTACATGTATGCAAGGTTGGTTTCATTGTTTTTATGAATCAATTTTTTGTGACTTTCTAAAATCTCTGAAAAAATATTTCAACCATCTTCCAAATTGTCAACCAATGTTGAAGCTAATATCAACTAGAATTAGTAATAAATTTTTGTCCCTTTTAGTAACCTTATTCCCACACCAACTTTTT
The DNA here is from genome assembly GCF_030987335.1 of Cornus florida. Classification (NCBI taxonomy): domain Eukaryota; kingdom Viridiplantae; phylum Streptophyta; class Magnoliopsida; order Cornales; family Cornaceae; genus Cornus; species Cornus florida. Next base: position 72,914,911 of record NW_026775571.1, on the reverse strand, counting down.
AGTAACATCATACCCCTTCAAATATAATTCTCTCTTTCTTGGAGGAGAGCATTTTCACCAAATATTACAACCATGTTTGTTACTTGTTTTCAACCAATGTTGAAGCTAACATCAATCGGAATTAATAATTAATTTATGTCCCTTCTAGCAACCTTATTTCCACACTAAATCAGAATCTTTCAAATATAATTCTCACTATTTCTATGACTATTTGATACTATTTCTGGTTCAAATGAACCCAGTTTCTAAAAGGGACACAAATTAGTTATTAATTCCGGTTCTCTTTCTTAGAGGATCGTATTTTTACTAAATATTACAACCGTGTTCGTTACATATTTTCAACCAACATTGAAGCTAATATCAACCGGAATTAGTAACTAATTTGTGTCCCTTTTAGCAACCTTATTCCCACACTAACATTTTGGTAAATCAGAATCATTCAAATATAAAATCAATTTTTTGTGACTTTCTAAAATCTCTGAAAAAATATTTTAACCGTCTTCCAAATTGTCAACCAATGTTGAAGCTAACATCAACCGGAATTCGTAATTAATTTTTGTCCATTTTAGTAACCTTATTTCCACACTAACTTTTTTCTTTTTAGTAACATCAGACCCCTTCAAATATAATTCTCTCTTTTCTTATTTGACCGCATTTTCACCAAATATTACAATCGTGTTCGTTACATATTTTCAACCAACGTTAAAGCTAACATCAACCAGAATTAGTAACTAATTTGTGTCCCTTTTAGCAAACCTTATTCCCACACTAAATCAGAATCCTTCAAATATAATTCTCACTCTTTCTATGACTATTTGTTACTAATTTCCGTTCAAATGAACACGGTTGCTAAAAGGGACACAAATTAGTTACTAATTCCGGTTCTCTCTTTCTTAGAGGACCGTATTTTCACCAAATATTACAACTGTGTTCGTTATAAATTTTCAACCAACGTTGAAACTAACATCAACCAGAATTAGTAACTAATTTGTATCCCTTTTAGCAACCTTATTCCCACACTAACATTTTCGTAAATCAGAATCCTTCAAATATAAATCAAATTTTTGTGACTTTCTAAAATCTCTAAAAAAATATTTCATTCATGTTTATTATGTCATTTCAACCAATGTTAAAATCAACATCAATCCTATTTGTAACTAATTTCTCTCCCTCTTAGCAATGTTATTTTCACCCTAGTTTTTGAGTAAAACAAAATCCTTCAACAACAAAAAAAATTTGTTGTCTCTCTTTAGTTATTTAATTTTAACCAAATTTGTAATTAACATTAACTGAATTTAGCATATAAGTAACTACTTCACACTTGCTCATTATATTTTAATTATGATTTATAACATCAAGATTTTTCAAATTCACTCGAGTCCTTTTATAGTCCATTTGGGATTGCTTTTGAATCGCTTAAAAGTGTTTTTATTTTTTTTTAAAATGTATTTGAATGTATTTGGTAACCAGTAATAACTTTTAATAGTTATTAATTTTAGCTCATAGAGTTCTTGAATGAAGCTAAAATTTGTAACTTTTCAAATTGCGTTTTAGTAGAGGTTCCATATTTTAGATAACAATTTTTTATAGATAATTTAATCCATTTTAATTTTTTACAAAATAAGTTCACCCCCTTTTATTAAGTTTATATTATTTATATAATAACATTTTATTAAAGGATATTATTGTAAAGTAATAATAATTGTTAAAAGAGCATAACTACACGGAGTGAACTAGTTCAAATATTGTTAATGTTACTAACAAATAACGGTGATAATAAAATCACTATTAGAAGAAGTTACGTACTAAATTATGTTGTAACAAATTAAAATTTTGGTTGAAAGAGCATAATTACGAGCAAGTGACTTCTTAATGTGAAAAGTTTAATATAATATCTTATTGTCATCATATATATTCATTCTTTTTTATGCTTCTGGATGATAATTTGGTTGGTATTATTATTATTACTAATATTTTTGTTCTTATTTTGTTTTTTGTTCGGATAAAATAAAAAATAAAAAAAATAAAAACCATTTGAACTATTGCTATTTTTTTACGCAATGGATAACCTTTTAACATGTCAACCATGTTTGTTACACAATGTCCATCATTCAGAGGTTTTAACGTCCACCAAGTTTATTCATAAACTAGTTTAGATGTGCTCTGCTCATCGTTTACCCCTTGAATTCCAAAATCGAAATGCAATTGTAGCTTCTGTCCAAATACACGCTCCTATTGACATAGAAAGTCACCAAGTCTCGCTGATAATTGATGCTTACATTGTAAAGACAAAGAAACAAAAGAGAGAAAATATAAGTGAACAAGGAGCCAAAATAGGAAGTAAATCCATTTGTCAAAAAAACTATCAATTTTCTAGCAATTCTGTTGAACAATTTATAAATGTTCAATTAAAAAACCTAGCACTTGATAACGATTTTTTATAGATAATTTAGTCCATTTTAATTTTTTACAAAATAAGTTCACCCCCGTCTTTTATTAAGTTGATATTATCTATATAATAACATTTTATTAAAGGATATTATTGTAAAGTTAACAATAATTGTTAAAAGAGCATAACTACATGGAGAGTGAACTTTTTCAAATATTGTTGATGTTACTAACAAACAACGGTGATAATAAAATCACCATATGAAGAAGTTACGTACCAAAATAAGTTGATATAAGTTAAAAACTTGGTTGAAAGAATATAACTACGAGTGGGTTACTTCTTAATGTGAAAAGTTTAATAGAATATCTTATTGTCATCATATATACATTCTTTTATATACATTCTTTTTTATACTTCTGGATGATAATTTGGTTGGTATTATTATTATTATTATTATTATTATTATTATTACTATTTTTTTTATTCTTATTGTATTTTGTACGGATTAAAAAAAAAAAAAAAAAACAATTTGAACTATTGCTATTTTTTTACGCAATGGATAATCTTTTAACTTGTCAACCATGCTTGTTACACATTGTCCACCATTCAGAAATTTTAACGTCCACCATGTTTATTCATAAACTAGTTTGGAAGTGCTCTGCTCATTGTTTACCCCTTAAACTCCAAAATCGAAATATAATTGTAGCTTCTGTCCAAATACACGCTCCTATTGACATAGAAAGTCGCCAAGTCTAGCTGCTAATTGATGCTTACATTGTAAAGACAGAGAAACAAAAGAGAGAAAATATAAGTGAACAAGGAGCCAAACAACGAGTACTATATAAAATTACAATAGTAAATTTGTGAGAAATATTTCGAAGTTCAGATTGACAAGAAGGCTTGCATTTAGTTGTTCTAGTAAAACAAGTGCAACTAAGTACTTTTATATAATGTGGGATCTGCCCATCCTGGGTGCATTGCATGGAAATCTGCGCACTGACAAAATTGCGACTACGTTTTGTTTGAAAAATCATAGCATGATCAGTTACTGAGAAATATTTAGGGTCGAAAAAGAAATTTAATAATGAGGATAGTTTCGTGACATTTTATAAATTAATTAATTGAATTAAATAATTAAGAGCACACGACATTTGAAACCATCGATGTCAATGCAATTTACCCGATTTCGTTTAGTTTCACGTGATTGATTTTGCTTTAATTTTTTCACACACACATATATATAGTAGTGTAAATGCTTCTCGAATTTGTACCCTTGACAACATTATCCTGTATAAGCAATTTATGTACACTAAAAAGAGATGCTGTACCCTTGACAACATTATCCTGTATAAGCAATTTATGTACACTAAGGTAAATGTCAATGCAATTTACCCGATTTCGTTTAGTTTCACGTGATTGATTTTGCTTTAATTTTTTCACACACACATATATATAGTAGTGTAAATGCTTCTCGAATTTGTACCCTTGACAACATTATCCTGTATAAGCAATTTATGTACACTAAAAAGAGATGCTGTACCCTTGACAACATTATCCTGTATAAGCAATTTATGTACACTAAGGTAAATGTCAATGCAATTTACCCGATTTCGTTTAGTTTCACGTGATTGATTTTGCTTTAATTTTTTCACACACACATATATATAGTAGTGTAAATGCTTCTCGAATTTGTACCCTTGACAACATTATCCTGTATAAGCAATTTATGTACACTAAAAAGAGATGCTGTACCCTTGACAACATTATCCTGTATAAGCAATTTATGTACACTAAGGTAATTTTTTCACACACACATATATATAGTAGTGTAAATGCTTCTCGAATTTGTACCCTTGACAACATTATCCTGTATAAGCAATTTATGTACACTAAGGTATCATCCAAACATTGCTCATCCAACGGCAACGCCCAATATTGACAAAAGGTCTTCTAGACTCTCCTCCCAATCGGCTTAGTAAGTTTGGAAGTAGAAGCACAACTTGTCCAGAGAAACCACCTGGCTTCCTCATAAAAGAGATGCTGTATAACAAAAAGCAAGATTCAATGTCTCACAAAGTGCAAATACAAATAGCTCTCCATATATGCCGACAAATATGGAGAATAAAGAACTTTACCAGTAATTCCTTTGCAAGGAGTTGTTCTTCATAGCTGCTAAATTCTTCACCTCTTGACTGTTTAAAAAGAAAAAAGAGAATAAAATTAAATTCTTCTACATTTGGCATTCAGGCGAGCACAAGGACCCAACAATATGCAAGTCCCAGCAACACATACGCATGTAGCAAAATTTGAAATGAAAGATCTTTCTGATAGAGTCTTTAAAGGTCTCTGAAGTCATATTATACCACCGCATTCTTTTACAAGGTTGATATATTTGGGAGCTAAGAAGCAGACACTTCTGATCGTACAAGTTAGGGGCAACCACACTTTTCAAACACTCCCAGACGTGTAAGACACCATCTTGGACGTGTTGAACAATTAAACAATATTTTTTTTAATCTCAAATATATGGCTGACACTTCCAAGTAAACCTAGGACGTTAGCTATAATGTTTTATAAATGTCCTCCAGAATTTTAAATCAGAAGTGTTTTGTCTAGAAAAAAGGCATCTCAACATTAAATTTCATCTTTGTAGAACTTTTTACCTACTGAGAAATTCCAGTTTTGCCTTTCATCACATTGCTCTTCATATTGGAGATACTGCTACCAGGTCCACCTACAACCATTTTTAAAATGTAAAACAATTAAAGATACAAAATGCATCCACTTCAGTGTCTTAGCCTATGCAAGGTGCTGTTAATTGTCTACATTCATATAATGGAGTACTGGACTCCAACGAACCAAGGGACTCAACAGGAAACAAAAAGTATACCTCCATAGAAGCTTCTTTTACTGCTTGAAGGTGGAAAGTTGGTGCAAATCTGAACTTGACGACTTTGCTTCCCTGCAAGAATTAAGCAATTGTTAAGAATTTCAATATAAACAAGGCACCAAAACTTTGAATCTATTTGAAGAAACAGCATCTGAGACCATGACGTGACAGTAGAATATGATCTGGAGAGCATTTTGTTTATTAAATGGGAGACTGATAATTTTATCAATGGAATATGACTGGACAAAATTTTTTATTAATACAAGGCACACCAACAAATTTAAAAATTTTCCTAAAGTGTGTCAAACACGTGTTTTATGGAGATGGCCAAGATGTGTCAAACACGTGTCCTAAAGTGTCTGAGAAGTGTTAATGTCAGACGGACACATGTCTAACAATGATACGGCTCCTTAATAAAAGTGTCCATGCTTCTTGTAAGTCTGTTACCTCTCATAGATTCTTCTTTACTTCTATTTCTCAGTTAAATGGTAATCTGACGTGTGCATTTAAGGTTTCTAAGGAAATAACTAAATTAGATTATAAAGATCTTACGAGCATCTTCCTTCTTATATAGTTCCTTGATTCGATCAAATGACTTTTGTTGAGCCGCCTCCAAGTCTCTTGTCTTTGCCTGGAAGTAAATCACCCAATTGTTAAAAAGCAGTTCATTTACAAGCAAACTCCATCTAAAAATTCTTAGTGAATTGAAAATGCAATTACCTAAATACAATCAAGAAATAGAAAAGATTAGAACTGTGGATAACTTAAGATAAAGGGAAATAACAAAAAAATGGTTACCTCATACAATTGTTTCCATTTAAATGACACTCTACTCTGTTTCATCCACCCAACTACAAGATCGGTACTCTTGGCACCAAATTGTTTCTCATAAAACTTCTTCCACAATTTATTAGTTACTGGGCTAAGATCTCTTCCCTGCATTTCAAATAAATATGTAATTAAACATTCCAAGAACATTTCAACCATGTTATACTAATTTAATGATTAATGAAGAAGATAGTTTGTCTTACTTCTGCCGAATTCTCGACATGCATCAACTGATCAAATGTACAGTGTGGTAAAATGCGCCCAAGGAGATGTATATCTGTTTCCCCAACATCCCAACATTATTTACTGCAGTTTGAACACATAGATCAAGCAAACATGGAACTTTCCTCTTTCCGTCATATTTTCTTTTGAGCACGTGGAATTCCCCGATCTCACCTCGTCCGATATCCTATTGCAACTAGAAATGAGGAAATACAATCAAATTTCACAGAAAGAACTAGAAATATTTATAAAGAAAGAGGGGGAAAAATCCCATGTAGTGTGTTCATGTATCTGTTTCATGTATGTCTCTAAGGCTGCGTCTGGATACACGAGAGAAAAGAAAAGAAAAGATTAGGAGAGAAAGGAAATAATAGCTATAATTTATATTCATGTTTGGAGGCTCATTATTAAAAATACAAACTGTGATCTCGTATCAAAAATGCGTCGTATCATCATAAAAAGAAAGTATACCTTTCCAACAACGAAGAGAGGGAGAGAGCGAACCTTACCTAATCAAATATGGATATATTAAAAGGAAATCCTAATTAAGTCAAGTATTTCATCTTGTCAGGAATAAATTATAAGGATTTTATATAATACAAGTAATTCAAAAAGGGTAATTCAATATTTCCAAATTACAAGTAATTCAAGCATTGAAAACAAACTATTTTATTTAAACTAGATACAAAAGGGTAATATAGTAATTTGATTATTACCCTTTCCTTTCTTTTCTCTCCTCTATTTTATCCAAACAATAATATTATGCTTTCCTTTCTTTTTTCTCCTATCTATCCAAACATGAATATAAATTATAGCTACTATTTCCTTTCTTTTCCTTTCTCTCCTAATCCTTTCTTTTCTTTTCTCTCCTGTGTATCCAAACGAAGCGTAAGCCAACTGACCCCTTTCCTAAATTCCTACTTGCCTTTTCAACACCAATCTGGGTTTCAAACTAAATGTCGGTCATTAACAGAACAATGGCATGTGACTGATTTTTCTTTCTTGAAATATTCTAATCAACCAAATCAACTCATAGCTTAAAAGAATAACATAAAAAATCAGGAATTTTTTTTTCAATCCACATATACATTGTAGATTGAATTCAAGAAGCCAATTCGACCATGACCAGCGCTTTTACACATAAAGGATGTGTGTGTGTGTGCACGCGCACGCGTGTGTGAGGTTATAGAGCTTACCAACTCGTGATCGGAAATAGAAATCGGAGAGGCCCGCCGGAGATGAGGCCCGCCGGAGATGACGACGACAACGGACTTGTGTGTGTGTGAAATCGGAGAGGCCCGCCGGAGATGACGACGACAACGGACTTGTGTGTGTGTGTGTGTGTGTGTGAAATCGGAGAGGCCCGCCGGAGATGACGACGACAACGGACTTGTGCGTGCGTGCATGGGTGTGTGTGTGTGTGTGTGTGTGATATAATCAAAGAATCAAGTTCTTCACAGGTTTTGCGATGGATCGATGATAGGCATTCGAGGAGGTCGTGGGGGAGGGAAGAGATGGTTTGGTCCTCCATCGACGCTTTATCGGTGGTGGTAGGGTGGAGTGAGGTGGGTGTGATATAATCAAAGAATCAAGTTCTTCACAGGTTTTGCGATGGATCGATGATAGGCATTCGAGGAGATCGTGGGGGAGGGAAGAGATGGTTTGGTCCTCCATCGACGCTTTATCGGTGGTGGTAGGGTGGAGTGAGGTGGTGACCCACGGTGGTTGTGGTGGATGCCTTCTGGTTTGGGAAACATGATTTCACGAGCCATGAGAATTGCCGAGAACAATCTGGGCCAAGCGAAAGTGGTGCTCTGCGTCTGGTGCCTGAAAAGTAGGGCTACAACTCAGGTGGGTTGGACACTTAACTCAGGCTCAGCCCAACGTACAAATCTTCAGCCCAAGCCCAGGGATAATTTCACCTAGTGAGCCCAAGCCAAGCCCATACTTAATTTTTAAAATGCGGGCTGAACTCGGGTTCTTAATTCGAGTAATATTTTCGGGTTTTCTTGGGCTTTTAAGTCGGGCTCTCAATTTTTCTTAGTGGGAGTAGCCTATATTTTGACAATAATATCAATATGTTGCCTAGTAATAAATTAGTCCAAAACATCATAAAAAATTGTTGGTCTAACTCCATGCTCCTCTCAATCTCCATGCTCCTCAACATTCATCCTCCAATCTCCATGTTCCTCATTCCTACAAAAGGGATATGACAGTAGCAAATTATAGATAACTTGTAAAAAAAAAAAAAAAAAAAAAAAAAACATGAAATATAAAAATTATTTGTCAGAACTTTCTCATATACGCATAATTGATAATATTACCCCTTAATTTTGCTAGATGACTCTAAACTGGTGCAAGCTCCAGGTTCTCCAACTTTAATTGTCAAAACTATCTCATATAGTCATATACACATAATTGATAAGCACCTAAGAAAATCACTTATTACGATCTCAGTTAAAGTTAAGCACCTAAGAACATACAATCTTAGTGATCTTTCTTTCTTTGCCAATTTAAAACTCCTAGAAAATCTTGGGTAAGTTTTTTTAGAAATTTTTTTTAGCTCTCAGAGACCTGAAAAATAAATAATTAATTAATTAGTGCACTCAAAAATTTGCTCCTTTAATTGACAATTTTCTAAACATTTTTCTCTATATGGTTCCTGAAAACATAAAAAATCTCAGACTGAAATTTGCATAAAAGGATCCAATTTCATAAAAGTCATATATGGTTCCTGAAAACTACTTTATTCGCAGAACTTTACTGAGCTGTTGCCATACCAGACTTCTAGTCATAATAACAACTCAGGAAACCATATTATTATTGAAAAACTTCAGTTGCCTCTTCATCATCACATTGTTTATGGAATTGCATCAATGGATTCAACTCATTGAAACAAAAAATAAATAAATAATCTACAGTACCTACCGATGTGACAGCAGACGATGACGAAGGACGGCAGGACAGAGGACGGTGGCGATTAGGGGTTGGAGATCTGGATCTGGAAACTGAAAGATATGGGTTTTGATTTTTTGAACAATCTGAAATAAATAAAATAAAATAAAAATTACAAAACACGAATTACAGTCTTGCCTTGATTAGTTGATTTAGAAAAAAATAATAAAAAATTAAAACAAAACCCATGCATACAAGTTAGCAGTTGCAAAGAGAGAGAGAGCTTTCTTATGAGAATCTGAATTCGCTCTTTCTTCTCTCTTTCCTTGTCAGCGAACGGCGAATCCGATCTGGAACAACGGGCGATGGAAACTGAGAAGAGGGGCGGCGGACTTTTTTTTTGGGAAGTTAGGAGAGGCGGACTAAAGGCAGTAAGGAACCTAGGGTTTCTATATAAAATATATATTGCCAAAAATATATATATAATATAGGTTTCTATATAAAATATATATTGCCAAAAATATATATATAATATATTTCTTTCTTTCCTGATTTTTATTTCATGTTTTTCTTAAGTTCCTTAATAATACAATAATAAGTTTTTATTTTTATTGTGTATATATATAATTAACCAATGTTTCAGTTTTGAATTTTTTTTGTTGATATATGTTTTCATTGTGACATGCAATATTTGTTAGGGGATACTATATATTTATATATATATATGGAGTCCTACTATTTGTCTCGATAAATAAAAATTTACTACTTCACATAATTTAAGTGGCTATGCGTGTGTTAAGTATAATAAGACCTATTTAAAAATAGAAGATAATTAAATATTTAGAAAGTTCTTCTTTCTATATTTTATCTTAATTTACTGTCTTTGTTTTCTATTAAAATTTCAATCACTATGTATATCAAATTATATATATATTTATTTTATGTATACATCACATTACATATCTGTAAGGACTCTTTATATATAATTAGATTGTGTATCCCTTTTGTTTACATGTAAAAGATTGTATTTTTAATCATTAATATACATTTATTACTTTGATAGACATTGATATATATATTTGTTTTATGTATACATCACATTGCATATCTATAAGGAGTATAATTAGATTGTGTATCCCTTCCGTTTATATGTAAAAGATTGTGTCTTTGATCATTAATATGCATCTATTGCTTTGATAGACATTGATATATATATTTGTTTTATGTGTACATCACATTGCATATCTCCCTTTCGTTTATACTTTATATGTAAAAGATTGCGTCTTTGATCATTAATATACATCTATTACTTTGATAAGGCATTAGTGATTAAAACTAATGATCTGATTATCTAACACTCACAAACCAAAAAAAAAAAAAAAAACAAAAAGAGAAATTAAAAAAAAAAATGCAAAGTATTGAAAAATTATAAAAACATTGTAGTTTTTGTATAGGAATTTCTCTAATAATGAGTCAATAATGCAAATATTAAAATCGTCAATAATATCAATTTCAGTAGAGAAATTCCTCTAATAATGATTAATGAGTCAATAATTCCTATTTAAAATAAAAAAAAAATTGGTATTTTTTTATGGCCGTAAAAAAAAAAATTTATTCAATAGAAATAACTTTTTTATTTTTTGAATCTTATCAAAAGAGACAATTTATTCAATACAAATAATTTTTTTTTGAATCATATTTTTTCATATATATATATATGTTTTTTGAATCTTGACAAAAGATATAATTTCTTCAATAAATAAAAATTTTTGGAGTGTTTTTCTTCCATTTTTTTCAAATGTTTACTTTCTTTTGTCCGGTCAAAAGAGGCAATTTATTCAATAATTCCTCTAATAATAATTAATGAGTCAATAATTGGTATTTTTCTATGGCCGTAAAAAGAAATAATTTATTCAATAAAAATAACTTTTTTATTTTTTGAATCTCATCAAAAGAGATAATTTATTCAATATAGATAATTTTTTTTTGAATCATCTTTTTTCATATATATATGTTTTTTGAATCTTCACAAAAGATATAATTTATTGAATAAATAAAAAATTTTGGTGTGTTTTTCTTCCATTTTTTAAAAATGTTTTCTTTCTTTTTTTTTTTGTTCGCTCAAAAGAAGCAGTTTATTCAACATTATATATATATATATTTATATTTATATTTTGGTCCTGTAAAAAAAATTTATTTTATTTTTTTGTTTTATCAAAATAAACCTAAAATATTAAATATTAGATATAAGGAGAGAAAATTTGAAAGGATTGTTGTGTCATTTAAAAAGTAATAATTATTTAATTGTAAAGTTAAAGTTATCATTGACGTATCATTTAAGATTCTGCAAATATGGCCTTCCTTATAATTTTATATATTTTACTAAACAAAAGACTTTACAAGGACTGTTGGAGTAGAAATGGTAGTACTTGATTTTTTCTTCTAAATGGTCCAGGGTTCAAAGCTCTTTAAACCCAATAGTTTCTTATATTTTGTGGGAAGTAGCAGTTGTTTGAACGTGACAGGTTGGGTGGGCTTATGAGACCGGCTTGATGTTCGGTTGAACGGGCTTTAGCATTTCGGGTGGGTTAGGGTTAGGTTTCGGGCTTCATAACATATATATCCGAGCCCGACCCGAATTGAATTCGGGCTCAATAAACTGAGCCCAGGCCCAGAACAAAAAATCATTGTCCAAGCCCATAAAAATGCGGGTTGGGTTCGGATAAATTCGGGCTGACCAAGCTGAAAAGTTGGTAGTATTTTATGAAGGTTTGATAGGTTTTTAAATTATTTGAAATTATTTTATGAAGTTTTGTTCACGGTGGGTGAACAAAACTAAATCAAGCCCTAAACTAGGATTAAGGGTGCGCTGATGTGGCCAAAGTTGAGCCATGAGAAATTGGAGAGCACTAACAGTGGAATGCACTGAATCCAGCTCCGGTAATGGGGCAAGCAAGCTTTTTGTTCTTGGCCAGATATATTGGCAGTCACTCTCACGCATGCATGAAGTTTGTAGTTTATGTGAAACCAAGGGAAAGTATCATACTGGTATTATTTTTGTATTTTAATTATTATCAATATCATATATCTTTTAATATAAAATAAATAAGGTTACTTGTAGTTCAAACCCAAGTCACATGATTCGTGTGTATAGAGTGTCACTCTGAGCTCCGAACGTGGGTGTGACTGCAATTCGCGAATTCAAGTTTTTCAATTCGTTAATTCATATTTGAAATTCCCAAATTCATATTTCAAGTTCGCATATGGAGAAGTAGACAGTTTTTTGCATCTGAAGAGAGGAAGAAGAAGAAGAATGATTTTCGCAGGCTTGGCAAAGCTTGAGATACATAGATACATCTGAAATCGCCCTAATTGATTGTGGAATAGTAGAAAATCATCGGCCTCCACCTTGACCACCAGATTGATCCGTCCTCTTCTGACCATGGCTTGTCGCATGTCAAGTTTGATATATCCCGCCGTTGTGCCGGAGCCTCAGTTGAGGTTGAGTGATTTGTTACGCAAATGTATTTAGATGATATTTTATTGGGCCGTTTGGGCTATTGTTTTTAGGCCTTCATTGTTGGCCTTGTTTTGTACCAAATGTATTGTCCCAGTGACCCAATATATAGTTGTCCATCTATCAATAAAATTGCATGACCTTCCTAAAAACATATATATATATATATATGTTCAGTATACAATAATATATTTGAAATACAATAGCAATAAAAAAATATTTATTAAATTAATATAATCATATTTCACATAAAGTAAATATATAAACATAAAAATATATAATATACAGACGATCTCGCTTTCAAAAAATTTAGACTTTGACGTTTTTTATCTCTCGCTTTCGCTCCCGCTCTCGCACTTGCTTCCGCTTTGTATGACTTAGGTTCAAACACATTTTTAATTATATACGCAAAAAACTTTATAAGTGTGTAGGTCCATCCGCTCTCACCAAATTTTAGATTTTGCCGCTTTTGCGTTTCTATTTTCGCTATCGCTCCCGCTTTGTGTGACTTAGGACATGAGTGTAACGGAACCATAGTTATGAGTCTGGGGCCTACCACAACAGCCCACACCTCACGTTATCGATTAATTGTTGACTCTCAACAAGTTTATAATTTTTTTTATTTTTTGAAAAAAGGTTTAAAATCCATCATTTTTTGAACAATAATTATTTTATTATTATTTTTTTTCATATTTATCTTCCATAGCTTTAATTTGAGTTTGCTGACTTCACTAACAAAGCTCCAGGAGAGTGGCTGGACAGGGCTGCTATTGGGATTAGTTTTAGGTCCAATGTTCAACTTTGATTCTGCTTTTCATCCCCAGCATGAGTGCCTCTATAAATTCACTACTTGTATTCCTAAATTCGCTCTGTTAATTTGTTCTCAGGGAAATAATAATAATAATAATAATTTGTTCGAATTTTTCACCTTGTGAATGTCTCAACAAAAATATGCAATTTGGTGATTGACGGTAACTATGGAAGTAAACCGGAAAGAAAAGAATAAAAAATATTGAGTTAGGATGGGGATCTGCTGGATTGAATTGTCATAATTATCTCATGGTTCTAACCAATAATCTTGTAATTAACAAATTTATGACGGGTTTTAAAGTATGCAATCAAATAATTTTACCATCACATTTAACTATTGAAAGAATCAGAGGTAGGTACAGTGTCTCGGGGAATTATAGAGCTTCTCCTATGGTCAAATTTTCCGACCATGAAAAGTCCGAAAATAACTGTCTCTAAAAGTTGGACCAGAGTAAACATTTTCTTTAAATTCATTGAATGTGAGTTCCAAAAATAACTGTCTGTCTGGAGTAATAGTTTGTCTTGGACCAAATAAAAGTTGGAAGTTCCTTTCTCAAGATAACATTGTTATCAATGATTGAATTTGAGGTAGATTCGTTTTTTAGGGAATCGTGACTCTCACAAATTGAAACACAACATTTTCTTTGGACGAAAATAGTAGTTACTAAAAAAATTTATATAGTTAATTAGTGGTTCTATATAATCTCAATTTGGTTACGACCCATCTGACCTAGGGGCGACTCAATATAATTGGAGGAGGTCTTAGGCGAAAATAATTAAAGTGGCCTTTAATATTTAAAATATTAATATAATATATTAGTTAATAATTTTTATTTAAAAATCATTGTTCTTGTTTTTTGAAATGCAAAGTTACTAATTAGATCACTTGATTATTCATTTAATGGTTTTTCACCTAAATTGTTTGTTACATTTGATTATTAGTTGTAATATATTTATCAATAATATTTTTCTAAGATTGAATTAATTTATCTATTTTTTTCCTTTTAAAAAGTTCACAACAAAATATACATTTTATACAATAACAAATATCTAATGAGAAGAGATAAGCATAAAAATAATAATAAAGAAACAAAAATTAGAATTTCAATAAAAATGTAGATAATTAAGGAAAAATTAAGAATGACATTAAAAATAATAGGGTTAATTACAATGACACCCCTTGAGGTTTGCCCTATTGACAGCCATATACAACTTAGTTGTTTTTTAGACAAAGACACCCCCTTAAGTTTAATAAAGTTAACAAAGACACCCCAATGGTCCTTGCACAAGGTGAAATGACATTATTGTCCTTTGACATATTCTATTACCAATTTATCTAATACAATTATTTTTTTTATTGACCAAAATATCCTATCACCACCCCCAATCACCATCACGCCACTACCATCAGCCCCACTATCACAGGGTCGACCATCACCCACAAGAAAACAAACAACCTCCCCCACCATCACCCAAAATCACAACCACGACCCATCACTGGCAGCTCCACCACCGTCACCCCCCACAATTACCCACAAGAAAATAGACAACCTCCCCACCATCACCTACGGTCCCACAATCACAACCACCACCCATCATTGCCATCTCCACCACCGCCCATCCCTTCTTTATCACTATCCACCCACCATCGCAGCCTCCACCCCACAACCACCACCCACAACCTTCACCATCTACAACCAAGAAAAAACCCTAACCCAATCTCACCAAATCCAATCCAAAAATTGTAAAACCCAATCGCAAAACCCAATCCAATAATAGTGGCTGAGAGTGTCCGAAAATTTCACCGCTTCGAATCACCATCCGATGACAACACAACACAACAAATCCAACCCAATTTTGCCCGATCTGAAGTGTTACACCCCAAAACAACATCGTCGGGCTCAAGGTGACCTCATCGCCTTTGCTAATGACTTCACCGGCCAAGCTAGTTATCACCGCTGATGATGGCCCGAGCAAGTTGTTGGACCACACACTCAAAGCTTCGATGTCATTCGAACGGTGCGCCATCGACGGCAAGCCGAGCCTTGACCTGGGGATGAACTTGCACGTAGTGGTGGCGATTTTATGTAGTTAGTGAGGTTTGAGGAGCCGATTCCGATGTTGCAGAGGGTGATTAAGGTTTTAGATGTACCAATTTTGTTTAGGTATCGACCTATTTTAGCATGGTGGGGGTTGTGGCGGGGAGTGGTAGCCGTCGTGGTTGGGGAAGTTGTGATACCCCTCGATTCTAGAGCCACGGGTGATCAAGTCCGAGCACAAATCTGAGGGATATCAGATAATTAATATGTAACCAAGCAAGAATAAAACTGAATTAAGAATAAAATAATAATGCGCTGAAAGAAACTAAAAATGAAAATCCTCGAACCTTAAAAATAAATTAATATAATTTAAATCCGTACAACTCGGGAATCCACCTAGTGGACCCCTAATTCCAAAACTTTAAAAAAATTTACAGAATTAAAATCCAAAACCAAAATAGAAAGGAAATCCTATGTAACCGGAAGAGTGAGTGTCTGTATCTGCATCAACACGATCAAACTCTAAGCCTGGTACTGGCGAATACCTGAAAAATAAAAGTGGGTCAGGCCCACATGCAAGTTCCAATCTACTACAATCCGTACATAAACCCGATACGCAGATACATCCTTGATAGCTCGGCAATATCTACAATAGTCCATATATATATATACACACACTATAGGATGCTCACTAGCCTATAACATAGTTCAGCCTGGGTAGAAGGTGACATATAAAACACGCTTTTCAGCGGCCAAGTACCTAGACCTACCAGGGAACATTAGCTATATCTAGCTACCCAACCTTTGCAATATATGCACCCTAACTGTGATCAAGAGACTCAAGCTCGTATCACGGTACCATAAATATATATATAAATTTCTTCCTAATGCAGAAAGATAAAACAAACATCCGTTATGTCGTTCAACTGTTTTAGTTGACAGGACATGCATCCATGTAAGATTTAACTGTTTTAGTTAATCCATTCCATATGTATGAAGAGGTAGGACTTAGCTTTTTTGATCTAATCCATCCCTGATATGTCACCGTCCCATACCGGTACATATAATGCAAATGATCCACCAGTGATGCACATTCATTAGAACATCAAGTATATCCATGAACCAGCATAATAGAAAACAGGTATTATTAAGATCCTATTCTGCATCCAGTATATGATTATAATCATAAAACTCCTGTTAAATTATTATAGTACTGTTAAACAATTTAAATTATCCACATCCATCCAATTGACAAAACAGAAACTAAATCAGTTCATCAATTAACAACCATAGCAGGGTATAATGATTTAACCATAAATCTTTTCTTTAAATTGTTAAAGTAATGATAACCAACTTAAATTATCCAATTCCATACAATTGATCGAACATAAATTTTAACAGTTAATCAATTAACATCCATAGCACAATATAATGACAAATAGAGTTATAACTGTGCACATTATACTAGACTGCAAAAAATACCTCCATACTAGCCCAGTTCGTTTGATAAAACAAAACTAGTAATCACAACCTACATCATCCTTGACAGCATGCCAAGTAATGCTTAAATTACATGATGTCCCTTTAATCCTCACTATAGATCATGTGTCTGATATAACGACACTCAGAATTCTACTCGGAGTACATCTTATGAAACCCCAAAAGTATTCCCATACAAGTCCATTTAGTTTGCTAAAATAAAGCTAGCAACTAAAACTCCTACAACTCCTGTCGGCATGCAACCTATCAATTAAAATTACATGACGACCCTAACCATAGCATAAACAACCCTCTTGGAACTGAAACATGTCATTTATATCATTGGTATAAATTCCTAACACTTACCTTTTATAGCAGTTCATTTAATTTGCTAGCCAACCAACGATTCCAGTTCTCCTTCCTTCTTGACAGTATTGAACATTCTTATTTTAAAATTTATGTTGTCCATTCCCATGACCTGAATCAATACATCTTAGGTCTTAAACATGCTCTGTACACCATTTAAGAACCCCCATGAAACTCCAAAATTACCGTTTTACCCCTGAAGTATCAAAAATTACTAGAAATACCCCGGAGGGGTTTCTGTTCAAAGGAGCCGGCTCCCCCCCATGGGAGCTAGCTCTTCATCTTCCAGAGCCGGCTCTCCCTCATAAAGACTCAGCGCCGGCTCTCTTCCCCTGAGAGCCGTCTCTACTCCATTGCTTCGTCTCTGCTTCGTCCGATTGCCGTCTGTGCTTCCGGCGAAGTCCAGTGTTCTATTCCATACCTTTTTAAGATTATTAAGGTTCCATTAATGCTCTTAAACTCCTAGAGACTCCTCCTATCCCAATGTGAACCAATTGACAAACAAAACTTAAACTACACACACAGTTTATGCAAGAATAAGTTTAAACTTTAAAACGCAGAACAGATTTCAGAAAACATCAAGCATGAATAAAGTCTGTTTTTAAAAGTTTAATTAAGTTCCTGGAGTCTATATAAGATGCACAGAACACAAGTTTACAGGAGAGGAATAGACTGAAACTTGCCTTAAGATTCCGGTTTGAAACCTTCACCGCCGTCTCTAAGTTTCAGAATTTCCAAGACTGCATTCCACCTCTGACCACCATTCCAGTCCTTTGTTGTTTCTTAATTCCATCCAGAAACAACCCCTTTGTTCTTCCCATATTCTTCCCTTTTTAGCCTCACAGCTTCTCCCTCAAGTCTTTCTCTGTTCCTCTCTTCTCTAGTTATGGGGAAAAGGGTTTTTCAAACCCTTGCAGACATACAACATATATATATATATATATATATATATATATATATATATATATATATATATCTGCTTTATCAACCCTAATCCTAATCCCAGCCTAACCATATGTCGGCTAATTAATCCCTATAGAAGAAAAACCCTAATCCTACGACCATACAAAAAGAATCTATACCAACTAAGTCATTTTAAAACACACGTCATTAATCCAAGTAAATCACAATTATTTTAAATAATTAAAGTAAATCACAATTACACAGCTAAAAATACAACCAACATACAATTACAGTTAAATAACTTATTTAAAGAAAAACCAATACAATAAAAAAATAATAATAATTTAAATAACCACTTTCAAACAAATAATAAATAAAACAAAACACCTAAGTCACATAATTAAATCAATTAAACAAAATTAAATCCCCATTTTACCCTTTTTGAAAATTTGGGGTATTACATTCTTCCCCCCTAACAAAAGGAATTCCGTCTTCGGAATTCACGAAACTCTGAATTAATGACTTTGCAAAATTCATTTCCATTTCCGTGTGGCACAGCCCCTTTAGACGAGCTCCACCAAATTTCAACATATCCAACAATATACTAAGTTTCTATGTTTAAGAAAATAGCATAAATGTACAACGCCTAGATTGTATCTAGCAACGAGCCAATCTTACCCAATATTTAATGAAGGGTAACCATCCCTATTCCTTCCAGTTCCATAGAACTAACACATAAAAGTCCTATGCATCCAGCGCTTAACAAGTTGGTAACGCTAAACAATAGGCTACTGCCGAAACCAATAACCAAAACCCGTGAAGAGTCAGTGCGATACATAAAACTGACTTTCCTCCAAAACACGTTGCTTCCAATACGGAAGACCGCTCAAATAACCTTTTCTTGATAGAAAACTCCCATATACGAGTTCCACTATCTACAAAATCCGACTGTCGCCTCCAAACCGTGAGCACTCATTACCAAAAGAGAGCATGGTTCTCCAATGTATCCTTACATAAAGTCAAGGTCTTATTAGATAACCTCGCTTCCATGCCGGACCAACCAGTGAGAGATTGGCACAACCCGACTATCTAAAATCCCAAACATTGTCGCACGAACCTCCTTGTGCCAACAATAGCACAGATAATTTCTGAAACGGTAAGTAACACTTTCAATTACCCATGCCAACCTAGGATACATATCCTAATCATATTTGCCATGATTAAATAGAATATCACGATCCAATTTCCCGCATAGAGATGCAAAGCATAGTTGTTGCTCCAACACCTTCAGAAAGCTCCTTTGACATAGCACCAATTATCTTCCATATTGAATAACCACATGCTATACCTCCGTTATCAGCGCAATGTACAACTGATAAAAAAGGCCAAATTAAACTCCACTAAAGTGTAGTCCACAAGCGAACTTGCTCTATCAACTACTCTTAAACCATATGGAATTAAAATTCCCACAAATGTCAGTAATTTCTACCAACCATCCCCTCCTGATTAGTCCTACTCCCATTTCGATATAAGAAAGGACTAAAACCTCCAGTGTTATCCAAGTATCAATTTTCCACCCTACTAACAGATGATACTCTTGGGGACAGTTATGTACATGTCCCTATCCGTACCGCACCAAAACTAACATTGTATGTCGGGATGCAACTCATAACTATTTGACTGCACTGTAAAATTTTACTAATTTACATCTCAGTTACTTCGACCTTCCTAGAATTATTAAGACAACTACCAATCCTCCTTCAGTACCCTAAACTCATCTGAGTAAGGTACTACCTCCTGTGGGATCAGCTCAAATATTCTAAGTTGACCACTTCTATTTCCCTGGTAATAGCAAGTGGTATTATTTTCACATGCTAAACCACAACAGATTGCGCAATAACCACCAAAGGTTCAATTACCATATCGGTTAAGAAGATCATCATCCTCCCTGTTACTTTCACCAGACGAAGCTTAATGCAAATGTGAATCACCACATCTATCCATCTAAGTCGTCTCGTGATCTGTGCTATTTGTAGGAACTGATATCTTACCAGTTCCAAAATAGACAAAGTGAAGCTGACTTAATTTTATCAGTCAACGATATCCCAACCAGGATCTTGACCCTTGTGTAAGATCAGTAATCTCTCATCTAGATCCGTGAAAACTACTCTGTCAGTCCCGCTCTAGCATGAGAAGTGGCCGCAAGGATCGAATGATCTTTGACGGTCCATTTAGATTATTTACCAGATATCAGACTTTGAGACAGATATTAGATGTTCGATCTTATCTTCAAGTCTTTTACATCTTACTTTTCTAACATAAATAAGTGTCGATTAGACATCCCGTCTAACTGCAACCGCATATGAAAATCTTTTCATCCTCCAAATAGTCAACAATTGCCGAGCAACAACTACTTGTTGCGAACGGTAACCTAAAAAAAAAATTCCATACTATTTGTGCAACTGAGTGACCTTGCCTCCTCCTTGATATGCAACTCCAGCACCTCCTCCTAATGACACCCCCTGATAAAAATAAAATTCTTGATTAAGAATTGACTGATGACTAGTAAATCCGTCTACTATCCTCAGTCGGTGTCATTACAATAAGTACTTAAACCAGTACTAAAATCCTCCTGCTGACTTGGGACTACCTCTTCTAAAATCTCTAAGAAGATAGTCAGCCAAATCAGTTCCTCCGGTAAAACATCATGGCGTTACAGTTTATCAAATAATTCTATATCATTTGACTCGAACTGCTGACTTACTTATCCCATCCTGAAAACGTACTATAACTACACATATCTAAGTTCATTAAATTGGCTAAGGGTAGGTATACTACCAAACCCTTGGACCCTATGCCCAAAATCCTAGCGTAATTAATGTTATTCCTCCAAACGGTAGTTGATTGATCACACACTTGTGCCCCTAACTAAACCGTAATCCCAATCCTGACTAATTAACAAAAATGAAACGCCTAAAGCACACACAATAAAACACAATAGAATCCTACGTAAAACATCGTTCCTCCTAGCAAAGAAAATCTCTTTTATAAATCAACTTTACCGAATTGGTTCACAATCTTCTTTTTTTACAGTTTCAGAGGAAATCATCCAACCTCGAAACATAAGCTCAAATCGTAGCTCAAAGTAAAATCTATTTGCTTCAGCAAATTCCAAAAGCTTAACCTTCATCCTCCTTATACACGGAATGCAAACCGTCTAATATAGCTTTAAGAAAGCACTTAAACCGTCCCAACCTAATCTCTATACTCCCCGGAAAGTTATATAAAATCATCGCCTTATTCCGAGAAGAACTCCATTCAAATCCTGAACCCTTGAAGAGTTCCTTTATCTACCTCTTTAAAAGGTAACACGAAAGGTTAACTATCCACCCAACCTTACAAGTATCGTTCACTATACTATTAGCGAACAAGATCACTCTCGCGTGATCCTTGATTTTCAACATTCAAGTCCCTCTTTCTTGGATATGTTGAAATCTCCTACACTAGAATCCTCTTTGGACTCCTATTCCTCGGTTGTCTCCTTTATGAGAACAACTGAAATCGTGTTGGTCCCTTTATACGGTGACTTAAAACACACTCCTATATCCCTCATTGGCTTATACTTCGAAAAGTAGTGCCAACCGGAACTAAACCTTAAATCCCAAGTTCTGCTTCTGATAGAGAACTCCATAACGTACTCCTCTACTCCTTCGATCTGATTTGTTGTCGCCGCAGACCCCATCCTCCTTCTAGTGTCAACCATTCCATAATTATGGAATATAATTGACATCAGGAGCTCCTCCTAATGAACCGTATAAGAGTACAACGAATCCAAATATGGCTCTAAGTTTTTAAGAGACGCAACGCAGAAGACTTCTAACAAAAGACACTCCTAAGGACACTAGAACCTGGAGTGCTCTGATACCAACTGTGATACCCCTCGATTCTAGAGCCACGGGTGATCAAGTCCGAGCACAGATCCGAGGGATATCAGATATATAATATGTAACCAAGTAAGAATAAAATTGAATTAAGAATAAAATAATAATGCGCTGAAAGAAACTAAAATGAAAATCCTCGAACCTTAAATTAATATAATTTAAATCCGTACAACTCGGGAATCCACCTAGTGGACCCCTAATTCCAAAACTTTAAAAAAATTTACAGAATTAAAATCCAAAACCAAAATAGAAAGGAAATCCTATGTAACCGGAAGAGTGAGTGTCTGTATCTGCATCAACACGATCAAACTCTAAGCCTGGTATTGGCGAATACCTGAAAAATAAAAGTGGGTCAGGCCCACATGCAAGTTCCAATCTACTACAATCCGTACATAAACCCGATACGCAGATACATCCTTGATAGCTCGGCAATATCTACAATAGTCCATATATATATATACACACACTATAGGATGCTCACTAGCCTATAACATAGTTCAGCCTGGGTAGAAGGTGACATATAAAACATGCTTTTCAGCGGCCAAGTACCTAGACCTACCAGGGAACATTAGCTATATCTAGCTACCCAACCTTTGCAATATATGCACCCTAACCGTGATCAAGAGACTCAAGTTCGTATCACGGTACCATAAATATATATATAAATTCCTTCCTAATGCAGAAAGATAAAACAAACATCCGTTATGTCGTTCAACTGTTTTAGTTGACAGGACATGCATCCATGTAGGATTTAACTGTTTTAGTTAATCCATTCCATATGTATGAAGGGGTAGGACTTAGCTTTTTTAATCTAATCCATCCCTGATATGTCACCATCCTATACCGGTACATATAATGCAAATGATCCACCAGTGATGCACATTCATTAGAACATCAAGTATATCCATGAACCAGCATAATAGAAAACAGGTATTATTAAGATCCTATTCTGCATCCAGTATATGATTATAATCATAAAACTCCTGTTAAATTATTATAGTACTGTTAAACAATTTAAATTATCCACATCCATCCAATTGACAAAACAGAAACTAAATCAGTTCATCAATTAACAACCATAGCAGGGTATAATGATTTAACCATAAATCTTTTCTTTAAATTGTTAAAGTAATGATAACCAACTTAAATTATCCAATTCCATACAATTGATCGAACATAAATTTTAACAGTTAATCAATTAACATCCATAGCACAATATAATGACAAATAGAGTTATAATTGTGCACATTATACTAGACTGCCAAAAATACCGCCATACTAGTCCAGTTCGTTTGCTAAAACAAAACTAGTAATCACAACCTACATCATCCTTGACAGCATGCCAAGTAATGCTTAAATTACATGATGTCCCTTTAATCCTCACTATAGATCATGTGTCTGATATAACGACACTCAGAAATCTACTCGGAGTACATCTTATAAAACCCCAAAAGTATTCCCATACAAGTCCATTTAGTTTGCTAAAATAAAGCTAGCAACTAAAACTCCTACAACTCCTGTCGGCATGCAACCTATCAATTAAAATTACATGACGACCCTAACCATAGCATAAACAACCCTCTTGGAACTGAAACATGTCATTTATATCATTGGTATAAATTCCTAACACTTACCTTTATAGCAGTTCATTTAATTTGCTAGCCAACCAACGATTCCAGTTCTCCTTCCTTCTTGACAGTATTGAACATTCTTATTTTAAAATTTATGTTGTCCATTCTCATGACCTGAATCAATACATCTTAGGTCTTAAACATGCTCTGTACACCATTTAAGAACCCCCATGAAACTCCAAAATTACCG
Organism: Cornus florida; assembly: GCF_030987335.1. Lineage (NCBI taxonomy): Eukaryota > Viridiplantae > Streptophyta > Magnoliopsida > Cornales > Cornaceae > Cornus > Cornus florida. The sequence goes on along the minus strand of NW_026775571.1, from coordinate 72,890,811 downwards.
TTTTGCCCCTGAAGTATCAAAAATTACTAGAAATACCCCGGAGGGGTTTCTGTTCAAAGGAGCCGGCTCCCCCCCATGGGAGCCGGCTCTTCATCTTCCAGAGCCGGCTCTCCCTCATGGAGAGCCGGCTCTACCTTCTTGGGAGCCGGCTCCCTCATTTAGGGAGCCGGCTCTCTTCCCCTGAGAGCCGTCTCTGCTCGATTGCTTCGTCTCTGCTTCGTCCGGTTGCCGTCTGTGCTTCCGGCGAAGTCCAGTGTTCTATTCCATACCTTTTAAAGATTATTAAGGTTCCATTAATGCTCTTAAACCCCTAGAGACTCCTCCTATCCCAATGTGAACCAATTGACAAACAAAACTTAAACTACACACACAGTTTATGCAAGAATAAGTTTAAACTTTAAAACGCAGAACAGATTTCAGAAAACATCAAGCATGAATAAAGTATGTTTTTAAAAGTTTAATTAAGTTCCTGGAGTCTATATAAGATGCACAGAACACAAGTTTACAGGAGAGGAATAGACTGAAACTTGCCTTAAGATTCCGGTTTGAAACCTTCACCGCCGTCTCTAAGTTTCAGAATTTCCAAGACTGCATTCCACCTCTGACCACCATTCCAGTCCTCTGTTGTTTCTTAATTCCATCCAGAAACAACCTCTTTGTTCTTCCCCTATTCTTCCCCCTTTAGCCTTACAGCTTCTCCCTCAAGTCTCTCTCTGTTCCTCTCTTCTCTAGTTACGGGGAAAAGGGTTTTTCAAACCCTTGCAGACATACAACATATATATATATATATATATATATATATATATATATATATCTGCCCTATCAACCCTAATCCTAATCCTAGCCTAACCATATGTTGGCTAATTAATCCCTATAGAAGAAAAACCCTAATCCTACGACCATACAAAAAGAATCCATACCAACTAAGTCATTTTAAAACACACGTCATTAATCCAAGTAAATCACAATTATTTTAAATAATTAAAGTAAATCACAATTACACAGCTAAAAATACAACCAACATACAATTATAGTTAAATAACTTATTTAAAGAAAAACTAATACAATAAAAAAAATAATAATAATTTAAATAACCACTTTCAAACAAATAATAAATAAAACAAAACACCTAAGTCACATAATTAAATCAATTAAACAAAATTAAATCCCCATTTTACCCTTTTGAAAACTTGGGGTATCACAGAAGTGGTGTTCGGAGGTTGAGATGAGAGAGAGAACAGAGGGAAGAAAGGAGGAGAGAGAATATGAGGGCGGCTGTTGTTGGGGAGAGGCGGCGACGGCAGCTGTTGTTGGGGAAAGGCGGCAACGGCGGATCAAGATGGTGGTGGCGGCTGTGGATGGGGCGGTGGCAGAGGTGGAGGAAGGAGGCGGTGGCAGAGGTGGCGGTGGCAGAGGTGGAGGAAGGAGGCGATGAGATATAATAGCCATATACAACTTATATAATTTATATATGATGGTGCTTATGTAATTATGTGTATATATAAAAGGGCAATTTTGACTTTTCATGAGTTCTGATATTTTATTCAAAAAATAATTAAACACTAAAGGGCAATCTCGTCTTTTCAAACATTTTAAGGGCTTGTTTGGATCAAAATTCTCAGAGAGGGTGTCTTTGTCCAAAAAACGACTAATTTATATATAATTGTCAATATAGCAAACCTCAGGGGATGTCGTTAAAATAATAATAAAGAAACAAAAAAAAGGGAGTTCAATAAAAAAGGAAAAGAAAAGAGAGAAAGTAGATAATCAGAGAAAAATAGAGTAGATATAAGATTTTATCACTTTTTAGTACTAATTATGTGTTGGATAGAAATTAAATTATTAGTCTAACTTACCCAAAAAAAAAAAAAAAAATTACTGTTGTGGTAAAAAAACATGAATGATGAGGAAAGAAAAGAAAGAAAATTAAATTTATTATTTAAGAATATAAATCGTTGGGCTCTATATTAATTCTCTGTATTAGTTAAGTCTAATAATATTAGAAAATAATTATTATATATGAAAAATAAAAAATTTAGAGCCTTTTTATTGGTTCAAGCCTTAGACAATCGTCTAAGTCGCCTAAGAGTTGAGTCGGCCATAATCTGATTCTAATCTTGCAGCGCGTGTAATACACGTTTGATGCATGTAATACACGAAATGTATATATTATACAAACGATTCAATTGTGTAGGTTACACGGTGCAACGTGCGCACCAAAGTTTTTCTCCTAAAGCAAGACAATAATAGCTTGTTTTTGGACCACATGACATTTGGGTGTTGCTTCCTCAAGGCACCACCACTATCAGTGGGTCAATATTGGTGTATTAGTTATTCAAAAACACTTGACTATATGCTACAACTTGGACCAGGGTCTCCAAAACATATATATATATATATATATATATATATGAAAGTTATTTTCCAACGTCTCAGCATATGAAAGTTATTTTCCAACGTCTCTATATATATATATGAAAGTTATTTTCCAACGTCTCAACGTGGGTGCCTTGTAATTTCATCATCCCACTAACCGTGTTATGATGTAGACTGGGTTGCTGGCATGCTGCTGATAATTAATGAGACCTTTTAGAATGTGCTATGAGCTTGTTTTTGTCTTTAACTTGAAATAAAATGAAAGAAAAAACATGAAAACCCGTGTAACAAGAAAGTATTGAAAATTTAAAAAATATAATGGTTACTTTAAAAATAGTATTTAAATTTTTTTTTAAAAAACTTTTTACTATTCATCACCATACTAGTTGTTGATACCATGTTAAAATATGTAAAAATATCAAATTGATGTTTCGATTTTTAATTACTGTTCATGAAACGTTTTGACATTACGTAAAATAAAATATTTTTTACTAAATATGTTTTTCTAAAAAATAAAAATCAAAAAACACAAAAAAGAAACGTACCAAATAGACTCTATTCGTTTACTTTCATCAAACCCATTCGCAACGTCGGGTATGCTTAAGAGTTAACTGTCCTATTTTACTCTTTAGCACTTTTGCTTTATTTATCAATAGCTTCAAATAGGGTTGTATTCTTATTTTAATTTTGTTAATTAAAACACAGATTTCCGGTTAGAATTTACCTATGTGATTTTACTTGATATTGGAGTTAGGTAACAAATATATGGAAGTACATATTTAATAGTTCCAGACTTGCAAAAACATTAATATGTATAATATGATTTACATATTTAGAATTCTTTTTGTGTGTACAATTTTAAAAAAACGTCTGTATATTAGTAGATATTTCTTTTTATAAGTGTCAATAATTTTTTTCTGCAAGATGTAGAACACATTAAAAAAAAAAAAAAAAAAAAAAAAAAAAAAAAAAAAAAACCTTTCGTACTCTAGTGCTCAGTTTTTTTTGTTTGTTTTGTTTGACAATGATTGGTAGGGTTAGGGAGTTGGTACTTAGAGGGGAGTGGGGAATGACGGGCAGGAATGAATCGAACCAGCGTCATGTGCAACCAAATGAGACAGCCTTTTTACTGGAGAAGATATTCATTGGGGCATGGTATGTCGGGTCAATCAAAATCAATATATCAGTTGTCGAAAATGGTTTTAAAAAACATAAGTGGACCTATTTTATAGAATAATAAATTTTCATTAGTTGAGCATATTAATAATATGACACGTCAGGCGTACTCAATATCTTCTTTTATTAGTGGGCTAAAACCACACCCCGTAGAACGCTTAGTTCCTCAAACATAAAAATGTGCAAAGGTAAACAAAAGTAGTTTTGAAGGAAAATTTGTACCTAAAAGCATAAAAATGAACAAAGGTGAATTATTATTATTTTTGTACTAGCAAATAACACAGAATATTTGTCCTTAATTTTTTAAATTTGGAGGTAGAGACTAGAGTATATACTATTAAATTGCAACTCTTATTATAAACAAAACTGATTTGAAAATGGTTTATTGCTTGTTGATTGACTGAAATTACAGAATTAAAATAAAATTAAAAATGACTGAATCAAACCTAAAGTTAGGATGGACAATTTCCGAGTTGAATTGTTAAAATTATCTAATGGTAATGGAATAATCTTGTGAATTTTGAATAAAAAAATATATGACGCGCTTGAATTGTGTTCTCAATGAAAGAACTTTCGAGACCACTAGGGGACATGCATTTTTACCTAAGGCCAACGTCATATTATTTCTACATAATTAATTGTATGTTCTAGTTGTTACATAAAAAAATGGACATATTTTATTTTATTCTAACTGATATCAAATTCCCTATTCAAACCTAAGAATTATATTTCCTGAAATTGCAATCATAATGGTCAAATATCAGGCCATGAAAAGTCCAAAAATAACTGTTCTTTAATAATTGGACCAGAGTAAGAGTATACATTGTCTAAATTGTTAATAATTCATTTAAAATATGCTTAGCCCCCTGTTTGGACACCATAGATTTGTTCAAATTGTGTATATGCGTTTCAGAGTACAAATTCATCGTCTTAAATAAAAGCATTATATAAAATAATATCCTAAAAAAATAAATAAAAGCGTTACAAAAATAGGAATCTTCTACGTGCTCTCATTTCATTTTTTTTTTTTTTAAAAAGTTTATAGTTGACGACATTTTGACACTGATTAAAAGATAGAGGGAGTGTGAAATGGTGGATTCCACACACCTTTTCTTTTTGCCATTGTGGCCAGGAAAATGAAATACTTAACGACTACTTTTACTGGACTATACAACCAACTTGATGTGGCAATTAATAGTTGTCATGCACATTTAGAAAAATGTTTTTATTCTTTTGGACAGCTAACAGAGTCCTTGTTGAACTCTATTTATTGAGATAACTGCAAGAATCGATCAATTTTGGTAACAGTACTCTTGTAACAATGTCGATAAGTGTAACCAGAAGAAAAATGTTAAATGTTAAATTATACAAGTTTAGCTAACATTTTTCTTCTTAAATCTTTTCGGATACATAGCATCAAAGTCCAAAATGTGTATGAATTCAAAATTTTCGTTTTTGTTTTGTAGGGTTCGGAGCAAAATGCGCTGGCCAATTTTCTAGTGTCATGTCTTTTAGCTGGCATATTTACAGGGGTTGCTCTAGATTGGTTGTGGCTAATTGGGAATGAAATTTTTTAAAGAGCCTAGTTCTTGATCTTGGTTAAAGAAAGTCAATTCACCACGCGAAGTACTTCAAATCTGAGCCCATACTGGAGTAGTAGTAAAACTTACTGGGCTCTCTTTTATTTTAAAAAATATATCTAACCCTTGATCTAGATTGTGTTTCCAAGTAGTATAAATGTGATGATCTTTTTTCATGTATACTAGATGGTAGTTTGTGTGGACATGATGATAAATAAAGATCAAGAATTGATGTCTTATGCAACATTTGAAACATGAACTTTTATGGACTATTGGAGGCAACGACAGACAGATTTAAGTCAGCTAATGAAATCAGAGAAATAGGTCAGGCCCTTATTTATGAAATCTGATGGACTTTAAAGCAGAAGTTGCAAAAACAGGGTTGAGCATGACTGACTCATCTTATTTTTCTCTCTGCAGCTAATAAGGGCATTATATGCCACACCACATGTATTTTAGTTTTAGAAGCAAAAGTATCAAAACCCTTTTTCAGTAATTGAAACTACCCATCTTAATTTAAAATTATATTTCTAGCATTCCCCTCTATTTTTTATTTTTTCAAAGTGTATACCAAAATATTTTATTCACAATAAAGATGGATTTTCTTTTGAAACATGCATAAATGAAGATACCTTCTGCGTTTAAACCTTCACATAGTACAATGGCAAAGACAAGTCAAACTTATCACATTCAATAATTTTTTTTATAAAATACTAGTGATGTGTAAATTGCACATTATGCCCATATGCAGTATTCTGATATCACCAGTGTAATATTCATTGGCAATCTATCACTTTATCACATCATTCGCAAGTGTATTACACGCACGATAATAAACAATTAGTTGTACTTGTTACGAGGAGCCAAAGGAAATTTAACCTCTACAGTCACCATGTGAAGCATATCCTTTCAATCACAAAAAAAGGTCACTTATTGTTGGCAAATTTGGCATGCCTGTTTTGGCGAAAGCATTAAATGACTCCTTGGAAAAGCCACGACATACATATAAGTTACTTCAACCCACAAAAAGGCTTGGTTTAAACCAGTATAGTGTACACTTCTTGGCATAGTTGAATTTTTATGTCTATTTTCATTTTAATTGTAGGTTGTTCTCAGTTTCACAAAGCTATGCCAAGTCAAAATCACCCAGTGGGATACAACTGTAATGCAAGAAAATAATCTTATTAAAAATAGATAACGGTTAAAATATCATAATTTTGCAAGCATAACATAATTATAGAACTTTTCTCTCCAATCAGGTATAACAAGAAACATAAAGCCTGTCAAAAATATTAACGTTTTTTTAGTAAACATTAAAATGAAATCAAATTAGTTAGTAACGTTGTTGAAGAAAATAGGGGACTGAGTTGTCTTGAAACAACTTAAATAAATGCATGATGGCGTTAATCCAGGAATTCAAAATGCCATCTGTTGGATAATAGAAAATTTAAATTGTGGCATAAAATGAACATAATAAACATATTCATATATAAATATATACTACAAGGCAGAGTTTGTGCTTGATGTTTTTTTTTTTTTTTGAAAGTTAAAAACTATGCCTTGATGTTGCACACAAAGACAATGAAACTAGCATATATTTATTTTTGGTTTTGGAGTTGATCCCTGAACCAATTGTTCAATTTTGATTGTAATATAATAATACATTTTTGATGGGGCATTTTTTTAAACGGGGTGTCTGAATTAAATTGGTTCACCAAATATTAATGATGCAGGACCATCTAATAATTCCTCTAATTTTACATCTAATATATACTCCTATTAGATTAGAACTCCATTCATATAGGCTTAGATACCAATGCCTTGTGGTCCAGTGATATTTCATCTACTTCTCAAAATGGATGGTGAAGGTTTGAATCTCCAAATGAGATGTGTGAGTTTCTTGACATCGAACAAAAATAAAAATAAAAAGTTTCTAGACTTAGATAATGCTTGCTGTCAATCCTCTCCATCTTCAGACCCTAATCAATAATAATACTCCTCCTAAAAAACCAAGGAACGTCCTTTAAACAATTCTCAATTGGGCTTGTTCTCTCCCCGAAGGGGCTGTTTGACCAATTGGCCCTCATCTGTAATTATTTCTTATATTTATAATATTTGCTTAAAATTCCAAAAAAAAAAAAATTCTCAAGGACCATGTACATATGAACTACTGACTATAGAGGAGTAGAGAGGACCATCATGAAATGGTATTCAACTACTTAACCACCAGACCAGACCCCTAAAATAAACATTCAATTCTCCCAACAAACATATATAACCTACCCCACTCCATGCTTAAAAGAATATTCGAAGATGTGCTTTGCTTCTACAACCCATTATTTTCTTTTGTTCTACGTTACTACGTATCACCTGCTATGTTGAAACAATATATTTGTTACATGTTATAGACATTGTAGCACCCACAACACTCCCTCAATCAATTTAGGTGCAACCCACAAACCAGAGCAAAGATTAATGAAGACAAATGGCTAGCTAAATGACCTTTTGTTTTCCTCTCCACACGGGCGGAACTAGGATCTTGAGAGGGGGGAACAACATTACCTAACTAGAACTCTTAGAAAAAAAAAATATTAACGTTGTAAAAAATATTTTACTATTTATTATATTCATACAAAAATATATCTATCTAAACTTTTTTTAAAAAACTTGTTATTTAAAGAAATTTTTATCAGAGACCAAACACAAATAAGATTTACGCCAAAATAAAAAAAATCAATTAAATAACTATCTTTATTTACCGAAATGAAAAAAAAAAAAAATTTTTAAAAAAAAGTAAAAAAATTGAAAATTTAACAAAACAATAACAATGATAAAAAATAAAAAATACAAACAAATTAATAAAATAAGAGTTTAGATTTCTTATAAAAGCATTCCAATTAAAATAAATAAAAAGAAAAAAAAAAAGTGATAGACAGAATCATGTATGAGATGAAATTTTAGAATAATAAGGTTATGCAAAGAATCGTACTTGAGTTGGAAATATTTTAAGATAGCCACATTATGAAAATAATGGTGTTTTAGTTGAAATTTTAATATAGTCATATATATATATATATTTTTTTAGGGACAAGTCAAGATTTTATACCATATATGCTAATACTATTTTATTTTTATCTATACTAAAAAAAATTCCAAACAATTAGGGGGCCATGCCCCCGCCAACCACCAGTGCAGGTACATGCTATAGTCCAAGGTCCACTAATATTCTTTGAAAGCTCAGCTCTGGACCACGACTGCAACATTTATGATGTTTACCTCGGAGCATCAAAATGATGGTGAAAGGTGCACTAGGGCTTCAATGCCCATACCTACTAATACCATAAATGAGATATTTCCTGTCACAATCTTACTATTTACATTTCTCTCCAAGAGAAATATGAACCGAAGCCAAAATACATATTATCCTAACAAACATATAATAAACATCTACATATCTGTGTATGTGAAAATTAAATTAACTAGACTTTTTCTGAAAATCAACAGCTCCTTCCACTTCTTGTGAGTGTACCAAACTAAGTTGTACTGCTTACACGGTTAGAAATGCACCATCTCCAATCTCCATCTTTTATGAATCTTGTAAGGACACTTCTAGTCTTCTAATGGGGGGCAGAGGCAGACACCAACAAAATATTACTCATGGTTTTGGAGCATATTCTACTTGGTGATGATTGAGTTCGATATTCAAATTTATTTGTAATATCTTATAATAATGCACCGATCGATATCAAACTATTTTCTAAATTAAATGATTAAATAAAAAAAATGAGAATGATTAAATAAAAATAAAAAACTCATGCATCTAGTCAATTCTCGTGAATAAGGGCATTATAGGCCACATGTACCAGAGAAATAGGTCAGGCCCTTATTTATAAAATCTGATGGACTTTAAAGCAGAAGTTGCAAAAACAGGATTGAGCATGACTGACTCATCTCATTTTTCTCTTTGCATCTAATAAGGGCATTATAGGCCACATGTATTTTAGTGTTAGAAGCAAAAGTATGGAGGAAAGTCTTTGGGACCGACTACGGGAACTCACCAAGGATGATTTAAGCATTGAGCATGACTTATAGTTGGTTGATTCAGTGTATCTTCTAAATCTCTTTATTAGATCCTGAGTTTGACATAGGTTTGTTCAAACTGCTTCCGAACTCCTATTAATCTTGGTTGGTTTGTGTTGCTTTTTTGTTTTGTTATTAGTATTTTGTTTTTTTTTGGAAAAAGCTATTCCATGAAATTAGTAAATTTACTCTGTGTGTGTGTGTGTGTTTTTGAGTTTTATTTTAGCTCTAAATGCAAGGTGGGGATGGTGAAACGAAAATTCCATTTCTAATTACAAAATGCACCTCGTTGAATTTTACTTTTTAGTAGGGGTGCTTAAGTTAGGGGTGGTTGTATTCAACTTAGTCTCTTATTTTATTAAAGCTTTTATTTTGTTGCTAACTATGCTTTCATGTATAATAATGTGATTATGCATAACATATGATTCAAACTAATCAAATTGTTTTGTATCATCTAAAAGTTTAAAATTTTATTTGTTTATTTTTTCATAGTTAGGAGGAATTTTTTTTATGCTTGGAGCCCCAAATCTTTGATTTAAAATTAGAGTTTTATTATTCGCATTTTAAATTAGAGGAAATTTAATTTTAACTATTTTGTACTAAATTCCTCAAATGAAAAAAAAAAAGCCAAGGAATAAACAAATAGAAAAGGCCCCTCCCGAGTTAATATACTGTCAACTTTTCCTGTGGCATCCCTTTCTGTTTCTCCATGTGGCATCCCTGTGTAGTTGGAGACGAAAGGGCTGTTTTTTCTGCCTGAGTTAATATACTGTCATCCCTGAAGAGCTACTCACGCAGTTCGAAGTCCAATAAGAACATCCCCAATTTGCTATCAAGAAAATTCCCTCCTTTACTTTCTTTTCTTCTCCTGCTTCCACCTTTTCTTCCTTTTTTGCATCTTCTCTTGCTTGTGCCCTCAACACACCACCGCCCCCAATGTCTCCTTCCTTCATCAAATTTTTTTTTTTCTCTCTCTCTCAAGACATAAATATTTTTATATATAAATAATAATGAAGGGTTCATAATCCTCCATTTCCTTTTCAACAAGGTCATGATGCTTAATTATCTGGTTTGAAATATGTTTCTGCTTGTCCTTTTTTGTTTCAGATAAATCTAAAATCAGAACTAGCAGCTAGTTTGGAGATCGAACTACATCAAAGCTAAGGAGGACGAGCGCGCATTAGAAGGCAAAAAAGAAGAAGAAGGTTAGAATTGTAGAGAGAATGGGTACAAGGATTGTTCAATGTGTTATATTCATCCTATTGGGCCTGTTTCCCTGTTCAGGTGACTTGTTTGGTCTTCTTGTTCATCACCACCATCATTATATATTATCTCCCTCTCCAATTTTGGTTTCATTTTTTATTTTCTATAATAATAAGGGCATCTATCTCATCATTCTGCTCTCTCTGTTTGTAAACTCCAGATGCTTTTCAATTCTCTTCTTTTCTTTTTTATATTTTCCTCCACCTCGCCTGAACCATATCGCTTGTTTTTACAGTAGATCTCTATATCCCCATTTTGCGATCAAGAAAGAGGCCAAAATACATTACATTTTCCTCCACCTCGCCCGAACCATATAGCTTTTTTTACTGTAGATCTCTATATCTCTATGTTTTTGATGTGTTCTAGTTATAAATTTTGTTTCTTTGTATTGTGATTTAACTTATCTCTATACATAGTTTTATTTGTATAAAATAGTATAAAATTGTTTGTTGTTGATTTTTGAATTTCAGTCTCCTCACCTGAACCATTAGAGAAGACCCAAAAGAGGGAGGTGGAACGTTGCTCAGGCCAGAGAGAAGAGAGACGGGAAGTCGAAAGCGCACACACTTTTTTTGCCAACTAGATGCCACCTAGGATTCTGCCGAATCTATCAGCGTAAATATCATTTTCCTTTGTTCTATAGAAAATTTGATAATTTGCTCATTTATTATTTCATGGTATTTAAAATTAATAATTGTAGACAAGTATGGTGATTATCATGTTTTACGTAATTGATTTGTTTTGATTTAAAAGGAATTTGGGTAATCGATATTTGATCTGTCATGATTTGATTTTATTAAGAAGGAAATTTTAGTGGTGTAAGTAGTATTTTTGTGGAGAAATTATAAATTGGTTACCAAATAAAAAGTAATTATTTATGGGTCAAATCATTAATGCTCTCATTCCTTCGTTTGTTTGTTTGATTGGATGGAAGAGAAGTAAATGGAGTATTATTTTACTAACATACTCTAAAATGTATAGATTAGAACATTAAAATGATGGTAATTATGTCTTTTTAAAGTTATCTAACTCTTTAATGTTCTCTCCTCTTCATCTTTCCCTTGTACCAAACATTTTAATTGAAAAAAAGTGAATGTAAGGTTTTTTTTCCATAGGCTTGGCCACAATATTTTTATTGGACCGGACTCTATTTTTGGCCCTTAAAAGTATCATGGTCATGGGCTCAGCCCGCGTCTCCGGATTGAGTGGCCTCGTCTCTAATTATTCTTTAGGTCTCGGTCGGGTTTTTAACTTGTGTTTTTACTTCCTATTGTGTCCTAACATTTAAAAAGAGAACTGGATTTATTGGGCTTTTCTTTCAAATTTTCTGAATTTTTGAAGCTGTGTGATGTGTTGAATACTCTCATACAATATTGTAAATAAAAACTACTTTTCCCTTTCAACTCTTAAATGGAACTTTAAAAAAAAGAAAAAAAAAAAGACACATAAGCTATTTAATTTCCTTTTCTCCTTTTTTTTTTAAATTTTTTTTAAAATTATATATATATATATATATATATATATATATATATATATATATATATATATATATATATATATTAGGTATTCTAAATTGTCCCTAATAAAAAAAGTAAATTTAAAAATGCTTATTCTTTACAAAGTTGAACTTCAGATAATAATTATACCATCACACTTGTCCAATCTAAGTTAGGCACAAATCATACTTATTAAACCATTCACATTTTCCAAGCACCAAACTACCAATGTCAACAAGTTCTGATGGGAGGTCCATTTTTTTAATTAAAATACCGCTTTTGTTGATTCTATAGGTTATTTCTGTTAATACGAAAGAAGACATGAATATTGCTGGAGTAAATGGAGCTCCAACCAGGCTTGAGGTTTGTGACTCAAATTGATTTATACGGAGGAGTGGAATTATACAAGAAGAGAAGTAATTAGTTTTTTTTTTTTTTTTTTTTTCCCTTCAATTTCAGGGAAGGTTTAGTGCAATGGTAGTATGTTGGATTCTTGGCCTTGGGTCCGCCGTGTCATGGAACAGTATGCTGACAATCGAGGACTACTACTATAAATTGTTCCCGGTACTTCGCCCATGCTCAATTTCTAAACCTTTCCTCTTTTCAGATTTTGATTTTAGATGTATGTGCACCAATTTCTTTGACGAAGTTTTCTTTTTTGCATTGCAGGAATATCATCCTGCCAGGGTACTTACCCTCGTTTATCAACCATTCACATTGGGTACAATTGCGGCACTTTCATACTATGAGTCAAGTACTGACACCAGACGTCGTAACATAACGGGATACAACATTTTCTTCTTGAGTACTTTGTTGCTCTTAGTTGTGAGTACTGCCACTTCTCTATTTGTATGATGGTGTTGTCCATGTTCTTGAATTCTCACCATTTGATTTTAGTAATCCATACTTCAAAGAAATTCAACTTAGGATTATGCTTCCAGCCAGGAAAAGGAGGGATTGGAACTTATATTGACAGTTGGATTTAGCTTCATTTTTCTTTCATTTTTGACAGTTGGATTTAGCTACATCAGGAAAAGGAGGGATTGGAAGTTATATTGGTATATGTGTCTTAGTTGCTGCTTTTGGGGTTGCACAGGCCTATGTTCAAGGTGGAATGGTTGGAGACTTGTCATTCATGAGCCCCGAATTCATCCAAGTTAGTCTTGTGGTTAAATATATATTTTTCTTACGCTCCTTGACCACTTTGCCTTCATTTTGAAGGTATTTGAATCAAGTTACTAGCTTTATGAATATTCCTATTATGGATGTTACAGTCATTTCTAGCTGGTATGGCTGCATCAGGAGCTCTGTCCTCTGCTTTGAGGCTAATCACAAAAGCAGCATTCCAAAAATCTGATAATGGTGTTCGCAAGGGGGCTAGTATGTATAGAATAATTTCAGATTTTTATCGTGAACTTTCAAAAGTTATGTTGATAACTATATTTGTTATTACTTCTTTTGCAGTGTTAGTCCTTGCCATCTCTACAGTCCTTGAGTTTCTATGTATATTTCTGTATGCAATCTTCTTTCCTAAACTGCCAATTGTGAAACACTACCGCTCAAAGGCAGCCTCAGAAGGATCGACAACTGTTTCAGCTGACCTTGCTGCTGCTGGCATACAAACACAGGCAAGTTAAAGAAGTATAATTTTTTTTCAATCATGCAAAACTCAATGTTCAATAAGTTTTTAGTTTCCAAACATTAAGGTAATTTTTGGAATCTATGCAGACTGAAGATGATGCTACGACACTGGAGCGGTTGAGCAACAAACAATTGTTCTTTCAGAATGTGGATTATATGTTAGGCATTTTTCTAATATATGTCTTGACTCTGTCAATTTTCCCCGGGTTCTTGTTTGAAAATACTGGATCACACCAGCTAGGTTCATGGTAAGTGGTCATTTATGACATTGCCAGCATTAGCATATCTTTGATGGTTATTTTACAGCCATTTTTGTCATGCCCTGTGAAACCACTATTTCTTTGAAAGCATATGGTTAGTATGTGATGTTTTCATAGCATTCACATTATCTTTCAATTTAATAGAAGAAACTAGAGTTGTTTAGAATTTTTGTGTTATACTTACTTGTAAGGCTTTTTACTTACTCGTTTACTATAATAATTTCATTTTTCAAGAGATGTGATGACTAAATGAGATTGTCATTTTCTTGTGTTCTCCAAATGGCCTATAATAGTTGTCATGTAGTTTGAAACTTGAGAACTTATTGGCATACTATATCACGATCATACACTTGATAGCCATAGAGCCAACATGACTTATATAATCCGCCTTGGGACCATTGTCTATCTCCTTCGAATTCTCACATAAAATTGATCAGAACGATATGAGCAGAGAGATTCAATTGCTTTGACAGGTTTTAGAACAGCTGAGGGAAGCGAACAGTGTGGCTTTGGCAATCACCCTTTTCATTTAATATTTTCTACATTCAGTGAGTTTGACCTCAAATTTGATGCTGCTGGTGTATCTTCTAAACACTAACTAGAAATTTTGCACAATTGGTGATGTTTCAGGTATCCACTTGTTCTGATGGCAATGTTCAACGTCTGGGATCTAATATCAAGTTACATTCCCCTCGCGAAGTGCCTGAAATTGGAGTCAAGAAAGGGGCTTATGGTTGCAATACTGTCCCGTTTCTTGCTCATCCCTGCACTTTATTTCACTGCAAAATATGGTGATCAGGGATGGATGATAATGCTCATATCCTTCTTGGGACTAACCAATGGTTATCTTACCGTTTGTGTCCTTACAGTGGCTCCTAAAGGCTACAAGGTTGGTGAACATTATTCTTCATGAAGCTCTTGGGATACATAGCATCAGAGTCCAAAATCTGCATGAATTCAAAATTTTCCTTCTAAATTATTTCCCGGTTTTTTGTTTTGTAGGGTCCGGAGCAAAATGCATTGGGCAATATGCTAGTGTTATGTCTTTTAGGTGGCGTATTTGCAGGGGTTGCCCTCGATTGGTTGTGGCTAATTGGGAATGACAAATTTTGAAGAGCCAAATTCTTGATCTTCATTAAACAAAGTCAGTTCCTCACACAAAGTGCTTCAAATCTGGATGGAGATAAAGCAGGAGCCATACTCTCGAGTACTAACAAAATTTACTGAGCTAGCAGCAGAATCTTAATCCTTAATCTGGAATGTGTTTCCAAATAGTATAAATGTGATGTTTTTACATCTTTTTTTGATGTATATAAGATGGTAGTTTGTGTGGACATGAAATAAAGATCAAGAAACTTTTATGGAGTATTAAATCAGCTAATGAAACTGAGAAATAGGTCAAGCAGTTACTTGGAAATCTGATGGATTTTTAAGCAGAAGATACAAAATCAGGGCTGAGCACTAAGGACCTTATAGGCCACATGTGGGAGAGGTTCAACTTTAGATAATTCCTAGTGATGATTAATTTGGAAGCCATGTCATGGTCTAGAGTTTGCAAACAAGTCCGGTTTGGAATTTGAATTGAGTCAAATATGGGTTATGACTCATATTCAATTAGCTCAAAATGAGTCAAACAGATTGAGTCAACCGATCATGATTCAATGGCCCTTTTTTAAATTAAAAAGTTGTAGAAGTTATTCCAACTTTGGATTAATTTCATAATCCGAATGGATAAAGCCGAATTGGCATTGGAATGACTCTATACCCATTTACGGATCTAACCCATTTAAGGACCTGACCAACCCACTTGATCCATGATGCAACTTTCAATTCTTTAAATTCTCTATATTATTTTATGAAAGTTGAAACTACAAATTGCATGAATCATTTATATAGACCCGATCCGCTATCAGATATATGATCAAGGATATAAAATGTCACTTAGGTCGACGTTGGTGTGTGCTGCAATTTCATGTTCATAACTTCAGAAAAATGTGAATCCAATCTATCTACAGCTGAGTTGGCGCAATCTTGACCGCTTATAGAGCAACGGAATAAGCTGATAAAGTTCACAAAATGTTCAAAATTGGAGTGGCACTAAGGGCCTAAGGCAGAGTATGACGAACCCAAAAGGGCTATCCTTTAGCCCTTATCTGAAAATACCTCCCATTAGCAATTAGTGAATCTTGGCCCAATGGTGTCATCCCCCCTCCCTCTTTTTTTTTATTTTTATTTTTTTCCTCCAAAAAAAAGGTCGTGGGTTCAAATTTTGGTGAAGGTAGAGTGTGGGCGTAATTGCTTTAATTTCTAAAAACAAAAAAAAAAATCTACAGGTGGACACCGTACAAAGTGTCTTTTTGGGTCAGGTAATGCTTCAAAAAGTGTGCAAACCTTAGACCTTATGGCTAATGTGATACTAGAATCTATTAACATACCACTTGAATCAATTACTTGGAATTACTTTGAATAAAAGAGTAAATTGCACTGATCTGTCCTAAGATTTAGGCAAATCTCACTGGAGCATTTGAGATTCATTATTTTGACCTTCCTGAAATTTGACGAATTTGCTCAACGACCCTCCTCGGTTATCTTTCCGCTAGAACTATTACTAAATTTTTTTATAAAATAACTAAATTACCCTTGTGTTAAAAGACAATAATAGTGCTAGAGTTTAGTGTGAAATAACAAAAGCACCATTAATAAATTGCGGCCCTAAGTTTAATACTTTTGTACATTTTGTGTGTGTGTCTCTCTCTAATAAATAAAAATAAAAAATTATTCTCTGAAAGCCTTAGTTATGTAGTCGAAAACAGTGTTTTTTTTTTTTTTACCAATTGATTTGTCTTTATTTTATCATTCAGTTTATTCAATTACAAACACCATCTATTGCGAGGGATAGATTGGTGTGGACATTCTTAGAAATTATAGAACATCAGATTCCGTTCATTGTGTATGTGTAGAGAAAAAATTTACATAGGAATATCTAATTGTACATGTATAAAACTATATAACTGTATACATATATGAAAGATCTTGTAGATCTCTAATGAGTTAAAAGGTCGAATACCCAGATCTATACATAAACATATATCATATATATATATATAAAAGTAAATTTGGAAAAAACTTAATGGACCCAAATTCAATTCCATATTGACCATCATGAACCATCGCTGACTACAATGCAAGATAGAACTAGATTGAAAAACCACCACTACCGTTTCAGTCCACCTCAACCCATTTCGTTGCTTTATTACGTAACTAATGCTTTATGGTGTTTTTTTTTCGATTCATAAGATACGTAAATGAGATAAGCATTGAAAACACCCTTAAATTATACTTCACAAAATATTTTTATTATAATTTTAAAAATGTATAAAAAACATTCATAATCTTTTTTCATTGTGCAAAAATACCTCTCAATAAAAAATATGATATAAATTAGTATTATAATACCTGTTTTTTTCCTTTTTTCTCTTTCGAAAATGCCTAAAGGGGTATATGTATTACTAATCCCATAGTGTAAGAGTGTTATGTGCACATTACCTTATATATATATATATATATATATATATATATATATATATTGAAACTTTTTTCTCTATAAATATCTCTAAATGTTTTTTTGTTTGAAACTTTGAGAATTTAAAAAATAAGGATTTCAATTTTTTGAGATTTCAATTTGCTATTTTTTACTATTTTTTTTTTCGTACCAACACTTTAATAAATTTTAAAAGCAAAAAAATCACAATATCAATGTGCATTAATTTTCGGAGTTTGGAGCAGATTTATTTTCTTTAATTTGCACTTTATTTTATTATTTTTTTTTTATCTTTACTTTTATTTTTATTTTTATTTTCTATTTTTATCTTACTTCTCCATTACCGACATCCTCCAATAGTGTCTTTTTGGGTCATTTTACAAAATTATTTATTTTTATATATTTTATAAAATGGTTCAGTTAGGGTAATTTAGTCAACTTAGAGTTTAAATTTAGAAGGATCTACTTGCATCAAATTGAAACTTTAAGGGTGTGTTTTGCACGTGAGGGATGTGATATGCACGTTAAGCATATTTTAGGGTGCTTTTTGTACTTACCCATATATAGTTTGTGTATATGTAGAGAGTCATGGTTCACAGTTGCGATATCGGTTGTGGTGTAACGGACTTGGACAAGTATTGGTGTTCCGTAACGGTATCGATTATCACAATCGTGAATTTTTTAAAAACTCGCATATGATGATCAAAATATATTGATACGTAATTTTTTTTAAACATAATTCGATAAAGATAATTTTTTTTAATTAATTTTGGTAAATTTTAATGAATTTTTTAACATCATTTAACACTAATAATAATATATTCATGAATTTGAATCAATGTTTTTTTTTTAATTATTAAAAAGACTTAGTAATTATACTTTTTACATAATTAATGAATAAAAAGTAAGTCAATTATGAAAGAGATGAAATTTCATATCATATACAACACATGAGAGTAAAAGATACAAATTTAAACAGATGGTTTTCTTTATTAGGTTACTAGAAATTTTGATAGAGAAAGCGAATCCTCACTGATGCACGTTGAAAAATGCGCATTTAAACCCCTTAAGCTTGAGTATTTTAGGACCTTTATCTATCTTACTTTCTCGTTTTAGACTAATTTCGTATTATTTCCCTTTTTAGGTCAATAAAGTTAAAACGAGCTAAAAATGGCTTTTTAAGGCCTTTTTGGAGTCAAACTAAGTCTTTGTGAGAATTTGGAGCAAAAGGAGGCTGATTTGGAGCAAAAATAGGCTGATGCTGAAAAACTGCCAAGTGAGATAGATCTAAGAAAAGTCTGATCGATCTGAGAAAAGTCTGATCGATCGAACAAACTCTGATCGATAGAAGAAAAGTCTAATCGATCGAAAATGTGCTGGCAACGAGCTGTCTTATTCCCGCACGCCCAAACTCCACCTACCAAAAATTTGCGGGATTAGATATTTTTGAGGCTACATTTCTGACTTAGTGGCTAAGAAAATGACCTTGTATATAAAGGGAATTGAGCCATTTTTGTAAGAGAGCTTTTTCATCATTTTACTTTTACATTGTAATTTTATTTTCTCTCTCTAGAAAATTTAGATATTAGGGTTAGAAGAAAAGAAGGAAATGGAGGCACATCTCAAAGACCCATCTCTAGATTCACTTTCTCTGGAGCTTCAAAGAAGAAGAAGAAGAAAAGGAAGAAGAAGATGGAGCCATGTTTGGAGCTTGCCCTTGAGGGTTCCAAGATCACATCCACCTCCTCCATGATTGGGTAGACTTCTCCTTGGGGCTTGGATGAGCCCCAAGTTTGTAATCTAAACCTTTATCTCTTTTATACTTTTTGGGGAATAATATCTTGTGATTAGTGTTCTAGCCTTGTTAATTTAATGAATCTTGGTATATTTCTATGATTTCTATGGTTTAATTCTTCCTATTAATTTTCTAGTTTATTTACATGTCTATGTGTGATTAAATTGGGAATTATGTCTCACATGATTCATATGGTTTAATTATCCCTTATGATTCTCTATTTTAATTACATGTTGTCTTATGTGTGATTATTTGGGAATTGATCTCTACACTAGTTTTTCTATATTAATTGCATGTCTATGTGTGGTTGATTAAGAATCTAATGATGGTTAGACATGGTTTTCATTAGATGGGTTTGTCAATTAATTTGATGGATTATTCTTATACTTGATGGGTTGTTCTACAATTTAATTCATGCTTGTAGGTAGGTAGACAATCTTTACTTGCTTTGATATTTCATGGCTTATTATTGCAAATTCCATGATTCTCTAGATTGATGTGTGCTACAATTGTTACTAATTTGATGGGTCATGCTTAGAATTGATGGGTTGCGCTACACTTAGTTTATTTGTCGGTTAGGTAGACAATTCATTCTTTAATTTGATGGTCCATACTTAATATTGCAATTGGTAGTCACATCTAGATTACAAGAATGTTTTCCCCAATTAGTTAAAAGTGTGTGGTTTGGTGAACAAGCTTGGTGACAATTCCAATACACCCCAGGACCTCACTTCTCATCCCTTAAACCCCTATCTCAACTTAGTTTTATTTTACTTGCATTTTAATTAATTGCTTTCTAGAGTAAATAATCAATCTCTCCTTTGCAATCTTGTGATCCATTAGAGTTGAAGCTAAATTTCAACACGTATAATCCATTGGGACGATCTCTACTCACTCTTGCTACGTTAGTAGTAGTGGTGGTAGTGATTTTTATAAATTTAAACTTGACTTAAAAGGTTTTTCTTGAACAGTACATTCACTACATTATTTTGGCGTTCACGAGCGGCCGTCGTCAAATTTTGCCGCCGTTGCCGGGGATTAACGGTTTTGTTAGAATTAGACTAGACAATAGTGTTCATTCGATTACTTCTATTTTTATTTTATTTTGTCATTGTATATTCTTTTCTTACTCTTGATATTATTTGTTAATTAGGTACTTGACTACAACAAAGGCAAACTTTGGAATTTGAAGCAATCATTGGAGCTTAAAGCTAGCATTGAAATTTGAAGTTGCTTAAGAACCTTTGTGACTATTTTTTGAAAATCTTGTAGTTTAATTGTTTCACTTCTTTGCATGCTTGTGATAGCCTTTGTTGAGGCTCATTATATTGTTTAAATCTTTGTCCAAGCATCAGCCCATGTGGAGGCCATATTATTTGTTGCATTTGGATTTTGAATGTGGATGGAGCCATTGTTTGATCCAAGTTTGGGGAAAAATTACTTCCCCTCACCTTATGTCCCTCCACCATATTTTGATCCTTATGAGGTTGAGTCCAATTCATTTCAACATGCATCATTTCATTATGGACTTGACTATTTTCATTATCCTCCTTGTGACTATTACCCTCCCTCACCATTTTATGAAGAACCAAATCCATCACCTTCTAGGTACTCACCTGGATTTGAAGAAAAAGTGTTAGCTTTACTAGATGTGCATATTTCACAAATTCCACTTATTAATTCACATTCTCAAATTTTAGCCAATCTCGAAGCTCAAGTTGAGCAAATTGCAAGTACTCTTTCTCGTGAAGAGGATGAGGAAGAGGCAAATGAAAAAATGGCAAGAACTTCAATGTATATAGATGAGAATGAGGAGAGTGAGGAAGAAGTAGAAAGTGAGCTAATGCCTAGCACTCTATCTTGTATAGAGGAGGAAGTGGCAAGTGAGTTAGTGGCTAATCCAATAGAGCATAACATGATTAATAAGGACTTTCCTTATTTTGATTATAATTTTATCTTGGCCGTTGATACTTTAGAGAGTGAGGAGATGTTGACCACTATAGAGATAGGAGAGAAGGAGAAGGAATTTGTTGAAGAGGACCTTCCTTCTATTATCTCCAAAGACCTTCTTGAGACATGGCTTTTCGAAATGTATAAAAATTGTGGTTTTGACATTGAAAACTCCAAAAATGAAATAAACTCTCTAATAGACTCCTTAGCTAACTTGGAAGGTGTTTCTTGATATTCCAAGTGAGTATTTGAAAGACAATGCCTCACCAATTATCAAAGTAAATGATCATTTGAATGTATTTTAAGAACACAACAAAGAGGCGAGCCCAACCATTATTGATTTTGTTTTCAAGACCGTGGATGAAAGAAACAATATCATCTCTTTCATTTCTTTTCAAGTCATTCTTTTGGAGGATGATTTCATTATCATAAGTGAGGCATCAAATGAGAAAAGTGAAAAGAGGATCAATAAGGATGTCTCATATCCGGTTTTTGATTCTTTTGATTAGTGAGTCGAACTAACGTCTTGCTAGAGACGTTAAACATTAGCATTCGTAGAGTTTTCAACTCTATTCCTCTCCCATTTCTTTTTATCTTTCACTTCTTGTGGCGTCTAGATATGTTCCATTGAGCTTCATTGAAGATTTCATACATGTTAGGTATAAACACTAGTTTTTTTGTAGAGTTTCAAAACTCTATTCCTCCCTAATTTCTTTTTATTTTTCGTTTTTGTGTACATTCTTCCATTCATTTTTCAATTTTCATTCTTGTTACCATCATTGGGGCTTAACATATGATTTTCTGCACTTTCATCTCAAAATTAGGCATTTGGTGCCGGTTTGATCGATCACAAGTGTCCCTTCAATCGATCTAACCTCTCTGCAATCAATTCTCTGCAGAAATCAGCTCTCTGTGTATCGAGCAAATTTCATTTCAGATCGATCTGAGTGTTCCAAGATCGATCGAGATTTTCCTTAGATCGATCTTCATTCCATACTTAGAAAAATTTTAGAGCTCTGCATTTTTCACCTTTCTGTGTATCGATCGAGCTTTCTGCAGGTTTTTACATCTTCGATCAATCAAGTTTAGATCGATCATTCTTCGATCGATCACAACTTTGCCCCTTTGACCTTTTGACTTTTTCTTTCTTTCTATTTTTATTTTATTTTACTTTTCATTTTCTTTTACTTTTGTCATTTTCATTTCTTTTATTTAATTACTTTTAAAAAAAAAAAAAAAATTTTGCATTCTTTATTTCCTTACATTTTTACTTCTTCTATTTTTATTTACTTGCCCTTTTATTTTTGTTTGTGTACATACTTGTTTTGTCTAAAAATAATAAATAAATAAAAAACTTTCAAAGTGGCATTTCGTCTCGCTAGAGACGTTAAACTTAGCACCCATTTTATATATTACTTGCATTTTCGTTTTTCTTTGTGTGTTTCAAAAAAAATAATAATAAAAAAAAAAGAAAAAAAAAACTAGAGTTTCTATTTTTCATTTTTCTTTATTTTGTTCTTGCATTCTTTCTTACTTTTTGGTTTCATTTCTTGTATTGTACATATTCTTTCATTGCATTTTGCCTTCTTTATTTTTCTTTTTGCATTTTGTTTATGCATTTTATTCTTTATTTTTCTTTCATTTTGTATATACTTGCTTTCATTAAATGAAAAATATAAAAAAAATTCACCATTATGCCCTTATGTGTAGTCATGCTACTTTCATATTTTCTATTGGGCTAGATCTCATATCTTTATTTCATCTTGTGCTATATTGCCTTAGATTGCATGCCTTGGTTATTCTTATCTCATTGGATATTTGATGTGAGTTTGCTAGTGTGGTTATTCAAATAGGTTGTTGATTCCAAGTTTGGGGGGAGATCCTTTTCATATTGGATCATTACCAGGCTTCATGCTTTCGCCACCACTGTATACTCTTTCCATCTTTTTCATTGTTCTCATTGCACATTGAGGACAATGTGTGGTTTAAGTTTGGGGGTAAGGTGAATTTGTTGCATTCTACTTAAAGTTGAGTTTTAAATGCACGATTGAGATTGGAGATCCATGTTAGCTATGGTTTTGATCTTTTGAAGACTATATTACTTAAAATTTAAAAATTGCCTGAACCTTAAAGCTCGAGCATCTGTTCTAAAGCTCGAGCTTCCTATGACATGTCAGATTTAAAGTACAGGATTGCCTCTTTATCAGCCGTATCTCATCTTAGATGGGCCAAAAGACCTAAAAACTCACCAGATCCTTATTTTCTTCTATAATAGAAGAGGTCCAAGATTTCAAGTTTTTTTACAGTGTTATTCAGAAGGCTAGTAGTGTGGTGGCTCTGGCAATCACCTGTTTCATTTAATATTTTCTACATTCAGTGAGTTTGACCTCAAATTTGATGCTGCTGGTGTATCTTCTAAACACTAACTAGAAATTTTGCACAATTGGTGATCTTTCAGGTATCCACTTGTTCTGATGGCAATGTTCAACGTCTGGGATCTAATATCAAGTTAAATTCCCCTCGCAAAGTGCCTGAAATTGGAGTCAAGAAAGGGGCTTATGGTTGCAATACTGTCCCGTTTCTTGCTCATCCCTTCACTTTATTTCACTGCAAAATATGGTGATCAGGGATGGATGATAATACTCATATCCTTCTTGGGACTAACCAATGGTTATCTTACCGTTTGTGTCCTTACAGTGGCTCCTAAAGGCTACAAGGTTGGTGAACATTATTCTTCATGAAGCTCTTGGGATACATAGCATCAGAGTCCAAAATCTGCATGAATTCAAAATTTTCCTACTAAATTATTTCCCGATTTTTTGTTTTGTAGGGTCCGGAGCAAAATGCATTGGGCAATATGCTAGTGTTATGTCTTTTAGGTGGCGTATTTGCAGGGGTTGCCCTCGATTGGTTGTGGCTAATTGGGAATGACAAATTTTGAAGAGCCAAATTCTTGATCTTCATTAAACAAAGCTAGTTCCTCACACAAAGTGCTTCAAATCTGGATGGAGATAAAGTAGGAGCCATACTCTCGAGTACTAACAAAATTTACTGAGCTAGCAACGGAATCTTAATCCTTAATCTGGAATGTGTTTCCAAATAGTATAAATGTGATGTTTTTACATCTTTTTTTGATGTATACAAGATGGTAGTTTGTGTGGACATGAAATAAAGATCAAGAAACTTTTATGGAGTATTAAATCAGCTAATGAAACTGAGAAATAGGTTAAGCAGTTACTTAGAAATCTGATGGATTTTTAAGTGGAAGATACAAAATCAGGGCTGAGAACTAAGGACCTTATAGGCCACATGTGGGAGAGGTTCAACTTTAGATAATTCCTAGTGCTGGTCGTGCCTTAATTTTTGTTAGATTTCTAATAGTTAGATAACGGTTTGCAATAAATGAAATAGTTTAGGGGGTTAAGTGTGTTTTAGATAGTTCGGGGGGTTTTTTTGGGAAAGCGAAGAAAGCTCAGGGGGATTAGTTCACTTTACCCTAATTACAATAACAATAATTATAATTATTATTTTCTATTCAATTTAGAATTCTAAGAAACATTAAATTAATTATACCACATAATAATAATAATAAATGTTAATTTTTGTTCAATTTAGAATTCTAAAAGGCACAAAACTAATCACCTACAGAAAACTATTTCCTAAGTTTCCTACAAAATGTAAAAGTAATATATATCCATATAATTATAATAACAATAATTCTAATTGTTAATTCCTATTCGATTTAGAATTCAACAAAAAGTAAAAGTAATATATATTAAAATAATTATAATAAAAGTATTTATAATTGTTAATAAAAAAGAAAACATATTCCTAAGCTTTCTAAAACAAGTAAAAGTAATATATATATGTATGCATATCATTATAATAACAATAATTATGACTGTTAATTCCTATTCAATTTAGAATCCTAAAAGGCACAAAATTAATCACACTAAAAGATTTTTACAAAAAGTAAAAATAATATATATACACACGCAATTTATGCTATAAAATTTAAGTGTCTACGTATTACCTAACGGCACATTCTTACATGTAACGACCTAAACAAATATAACGGTCGACGGTATCAACAAAAAAAATAAAATAAATAAATAAATAAAATTCAGCATGACCTCCGCAGAAAAAGTCCTACTATGACATGTTGAAATACATAAAAATGCAATGGTCTCACTTGAACTTAAAACTAATCTATATTGTCTCAACACACAATGCAAATATATATATATATATATAACATTCCCAATTCAATAACATACATATAAAAAGTTCTGTTCCTCCATCTCATCCAAACAAGGAATCACCAGTTCACTACCTAGTTCGATAATCCTTTACAAGGAACACACTTTAATTATATTAAGTTACAGTTCATGAAATATAGCTAAAATTTAAAAGTCCATAACTTACAACATTATACAAATTAAACTAAAGTTTCACAAAATAGTTATGTAATACCCCTAATTTTCAAAAGGATAGTCTCGGTATTTTGTTTAATTGTTTTCTGTTCATTAATGGTTTTTGGTTCATTAATCGTTTTGAATATGTTTTAATTGATTTTTTTTTAATTATTTGATTTACTTGACTTATTTGTGTTCTTTGAATTACTTAGTTGATTTATTTGTTTTCTTTGCTTTCATTAATTATTTGAATTATTTACATTAATTATGTGTTTTATTGTAATGGTGTTATATTTAATTCTTTATTGTAAATTTAAATTGGTAATTGTCTTGATTTAATAATTAGGGTTAAATTGGAAATTGTCTTGATTTAATAAGTAGGGTTTTACTGTTAATCAGTTTGTAAGCCGTCGTAGGTTTCTCAGTATGTTGGATGGGCCGGTTAGGATTTCAGTTGGGGCTTGAATTAATTTAGGGTTTAGTAAAATCCTATAAATATATGTTAGATGTTTGGTTAGGGTTTGAGAAACATAACAAAACCAAGTATACGACTGTGGAGACAAAGGAAGAACAGAGAGGGTTCACGTTGGTTTTCGTCGGACCTTTAGAGACAGCGTAGAGATTTTTGGACAAAGATCTCAAAGGCAAGTTCTAACCTTACTCTCTCCCTTATACTCGTGTTCTTTGCATACTCAATAGTTCCAGGATGAATTACATGTTTAAAAACATAAAAACGTTAGCTGTTTCATGTTCAGAGTTTCACTGAAACGGAATTTGTTTTAAAATTGTAAACTGTTTAAACTTTGAACTTTCTTGTTTAATTCTTGGTTTAATCCATATTAGTAGCATAATAAGGACTGAATTAAGGGTTGGAATCTTCTGGGATTAAGTTAAACTCTCTGAAAACCTATACTGTGAAGTGTCGGAGGCGTAAACGGCGACCGGAGAGGAGAACACGAAGAAGATGAGGGAGAGAGCCGGCTCCTATTGGATTGGAGCCGGCTCTCCTTGGACTGGAGGCGGCTCCAATGGTCTAGGAGCCGGCTCCAGGGCCATTGGAGGCGGCTCCAATATTCTGGAGCCGGCTCTAGGTTGTTTGTTCGTGGGTTTTTTGGTTCTGTTGGTTGTTTTTCCACTTTGCAGTGATTAGGCTTCCTAGTGATTGTTTTAATATGTTTTAGTGGAGAATGAATACTGTAATGGATGGTTTAGGAGTGGTCTAGGGTAAACATAAATATGCAAAGACCAGATTAATATAGAATTGGACACAAAGCATTAATCATTAGGATTACATGGAGTTAATTACGAATGTCTTGTAGACTGTGTGGATTTGGAGTTTCTAATTTCTTAATTATATTAAAAAATTTCTGTGAGAGCTTGTCCACTCGAATTATATGTTCATGGAAATAGAAATTATGCTAAAAATTTATATTTCACTGAAAGTTAGTTGATGATTAAATTTAACGGTTAGTGCGTCAAGTTGTTAGACAGGAAACTATAAGTATAATAGATTACTTATATTTATTTTGCATGCTATAGATTTGAGTGGGAAAATATCTATTTAGGCTCTGTTAATTCTATGGAAACTGGGAATAGGTCATAATTACAAATAAAGCCCTGTATGATCCAATTATGGATTCTGAATTGGCTTACTTAAGCATGTTTGTTAATCTGTTCTAACATGTTTAGTTTGGAACTGTTGGTATTGACATTTATATAGTCATTATTTTATCAACTGTAAATGTAAATAAGCATGTTGATTATCTATTTCAATATGCATAGTAAGGAGTAGTTGACATTGATATTTATATTTTCAATGTGAATCAATTATTGGTATTTTTAAGAATGGTTGCTAATGCATTCTATTATGTTTAGTATGGAATTGTTGATATTGTTGTTATTATTATCGATGCTTTATCAACTATTGGATGGATTGGACTGTATGTACCGGTATGGGACGGTGACATACTAGGTTTGGACGGCACAAGTTGCTAAGTTCTACCTATTTGGAATGAGGGTACGGGTTATTAAATAAATCCTCCTTATATGTAAGTAAGTCGGTGTGGTTGACTACGCCGAACGACTTAATGGATTTCTTGAGGATGGATGGAATTGGAGTTTAAATATATTTTTATGGTACCGTGACATGAGCTTGAGTCTCAGAGTCAACGGTTAGGATGCGTATATGCAGTTGGATGTGTAGCTGACTGTGAAGGTTGAGGTATACCCTGTTTAGGTTTAGGTACTCATGCCCACTCAGGTGCGTATTGTGTGATGCCTTCTATCCAGGTTGAGACCCCCTTCATGGCCTAGCGAGAGTCCAGTAGTGTGGATATATTTATGTACGGATTATTAGTTATTGTTGAACTATTTAGTATGTACATGCGTATCGAGTCTCTGCTTGGATTGTAGTAGGATAGAACTTGTTCGAGGGCCTGACCCACTCCTATTTTTCAGGTGTACGTTAGTTCCAGGCTTGAGCTTGTTCGTGCTGAGTAGAGACGATCTTCCATTCTACCGACGATGTAGGATTTCTTTCCAGATCTTGGATTTGGGTTTTATCTTTCATTTTACTTTCATTCAGTGTGAGA
The DNA here is from genome assembly GCF_030987335.1 of Cornus florida. NCBI lineage: Eukaryota > Viridiplantae > Streptophyta > Magnoliopsida > Cornales > Cornaceae > Cornus > Cornus florida. The sequence continues at coordinate 72,862,647 of NW_026775571.1, read as the reverse complement.
TTTTTATTAGGGGTCCACTAGAGATGGATTCCCGAGTTGTTCAAATTATGGATATTTGGTTTATCAAATTTAAGTATTTAATTATTTAGGGATTATCTTTTAGTTTCTTTTCAGCTTTAACCTTTCATTTCTTAATTCATTTTGTATTCCGTATTCGTTATAAAATATTAATTGTTTGATATTCCCTCGGGTTTGGGCCTGGGCCTGATCAACCCGTGTCTCGGATCCGAGGGGTATCATAAGTTAAGATTACATACACAAAATATTAAAGTACTAATACAAAAGATAGCAAAATATAGATCTCCAATCCCGTCTAAACTTGTGGTGGATCGTCGTCCACTATCTCTTTCCCGTGTCCTAAAAATATTAAAGTAATGGGGTGAGCCAATCGCTCAGTAGGAAATGTCTAAGACACACCTCTTATGACCCCGTGAATTCACATAGAGAATAGAAACAAGTAAATGGGATCATGCTTCGGGAAGTAAGTAAAACAACAATAACATCATCAAGTATGTATACAAGTCATCTGACTACCAAGTGTACACAATATGCCAATAAAATGCCATGCTATGCAATGTCGTTCCCCATTTTTCGAAACCACTCCGTTTCACCTTTTCAAACTGTTAGTATAATCCGACCAATGACAATTCCATAGCGTCACGAGACGAGGATTGGCTAGCAATCCCTGACCACATGCAACTCCAATGCGTCACGGGCCTAGGTAGCTCAACCTCGCTAGGATCTCTTCCTAACTTCTCTAGACCACACTAACGCCACGGACCACTAAGCGATTCCTAGGCGTCCAGGTTTTTGTAAACACTTTTCGAAAATATTTTTCCCAAAACAATTTCATTTGTTTTTAAAACACTTTTTCCCTTTTTCCTTCCCAATGAATGCATGAATGCTTCATATTTTTAAATGCCAATTCGATACTAAAATTTTCACACATTTCATCTACATCATGACATTCTTGATAGGGAGCTCTAAACATTTATTTCCATAATTAAAACATAATTTTTCATTTCAATTAAAATCATAAAACATACAACATACCAACACTAAGCATGCTTCTTTACAAAATAAAAACCATCATATTAACAAGCCCAATTAACACATAACACACATTTATCACCTTAAAAACAAATAGCCCTAACAAACACAATCAAAAGAAATTAAAATTAAGCATGCTTAAAGTCAAATTAAAGGAAAAAATTCACAAAAAAATCCAAGAGATAATGGATTAGAGCACCCCTACCTCAAATTGGTGAAAATGCCCTAAAAATGCCCAATTTTTGAATTCCCAATTGGTGGCCAAACGGAGATTGGCTCCTATCAAAACGATGGCATCGACGAGCTCTCCAACTTTGCCTTAAGTGGCAAAGCAAAATTCTCAAAGGTAGAAGAGATCAAACCTACAATTAGAAGAAGAAAAAAAAAAAAAAAATGTGTGTACAGAGAGACTAACTGACGTCCAGATGAAGACAAATAAGGTCTGCAAATGGCCTTATGATAATTTGTGATGATAAATAAAAAGAGTGGGCCCCATGCCTTTTAAATATCTTATAACTTTAACATTATATATATATATATATAAACAAATCATTTTACAACCAAAATAAACATTTAAATAATTAACTTATGCACAAAATAAGAATGTATGAAATGCAATGGACTTGTGACACAACCCCCGTGCACAACAACCCTAGTAGCGGGTCCTACCTGGGACCTCCCGGCCCGAAAAATAAAAAAAATACTAAAATAACAACCAATACATTTCTAAGAGTTTTGAACTCAAGGAAACGTCCCAATCAACACCCTGACACACCTAGCACACCCTACGGTGTTTGGCACGTAAAACGAGAAAAAACGATAATATCCTCGAAAAAGCAAAAAATTTCAGAAAATGGAAAATGACGAAAATCGGAAACATTACATTACAAATAAATTTTGCCTCCACTTATTCTAAAATAAATCTATATCTATATCAAATTTATATAATTTACAGTATTGACTTATAAAATAATTTATCTAAATTTACAATTTTTGTTAAGATCACCATCACATCAAATACATTAAAAGAATTTTTTTGACAATTTTACTTAGATTTTAAATCACTTGCATTACATGTGCTCTTTGCTAGTATATATAAATATTTCAACAAGTTCCATTTTTAGATGAGTAAGAATCATTTTTATGAATTTAATTTAATTTTCAAAATAAAAAGAAACAAATTGTGTAGCACTACCTAAATTGATTGATTTATGTGGTTATAATTAAACAAACATACATAATATTTAACTTAGACAACCATTTTCATTATTAGATATTCTACTACACTATTATAAATTCATTTAGTTGATTTTTTAATCATGCAAGAACGAAGGCAAAATTTCATTTTAGGCGACATAAAGTATTAACTAGTAAGTGAATATTTGAGTGACAAAATCATGTAAATGTAACTTTATAAATCTGATTACAAGTTTAAGGTTACATTTACATGAACGTGCATGTCAATCAAATATTCACTCATTACAAGACAAGACAAAACAAATATGTCAAATTTACCATATCAAAATATTGTATGTCAAATAAATTAATCATATTATTTTTAATATATGAGTCCCACGTATCGTTATAACTTTCATGAAAATACGTTAAAATATTAATAAATTTAACATATATAAAGTTCTTATATATATGTCACATCATACCCCAGCACAGACTTGGTTAACGACCAGTGGGGGCGCTGGATTTTTTTCTATTTGCATTGTTACCTCTATTTTTTTTGTTAAAATCTTAAAAGTGCCCCCTCATTTATAAAAATTAAAAAATGCCCCCTCTCAATTTGTAAAAATACCCATCCCACTTCATATTCTTGCCCCCACTGATTTTTTTAATACAAAAGATAATAATCTCTTTTTCACTATCTACCACCCTACTAGATTCATGATTCCCTCTCACACATTTTGATATTCCCACTCAATTTTTAAAAATACGCACTATATATATTCTTGCATCCACTAATATTTTTAGATCCAAAAGAAAGTAAAGTAAATCGGCTTTCTTGTTTCTTCACTCTTTACTATCCCACATTCTTGATAATCTAGGAAATACGGACATGGCTGAAAGATCAAAAAATCTAAGTCGAATAAGCCACATGAAAATTAAATTCTTATATTTATTATTTTATTTTTTAAAAAAAATCTTCAATTTTATTTTATTTTTCAATAGCGCCCCCCTCAAAAAAATTCCTAGGTCCTTCAATGATCATACCTCAAATAAATTTAACATATAAAATTTGAAAATTTGGATATAGATAATCTTAGTGACTTTACAAATATGATTGTCTTTCTTTAAGAAGATAGTACATAATTGTTTTTTACGACTAGTTGTAGCAAGTTGGGATTGTTTAAAGGGTCGTTGGTTATCATGTATATATGGGGAGGTGACTAGGATGTACCTCTGCAAAGTGAAGAAAAAAAAAAAGTCCCATAATTGATGAGAAGCATAAAAGCAAAAGTGTTCCTCTTATCATTCTCTATCACATAGCCAAATGATTTCATTTTCGGAGGAGCGGTGATTATTTTACAAAATTTTAAAGTTTTTAGATCTAAGACTTTGGAGCGGTGATTTTGTCGGCTATGTTTACACCAAACATTTTTCTGTTCTGCCGCCGTTGACTGCCGTTAATCGACATTGACCGCGTTGATCGACGTTGACTTTTCCAGTCGGGGATGCATTTTGGCTACTTTTGAGGTAGGGATGTCTAAACCATTAAGTTTTGACTTTAGTTTAGTTCGTATACTTGAATTCTTGATAAACATGCTTAAAATGATAAATTTCAGAAAAATTGAATGTCGGTTATGTGCTTACGTGTTTACGCGACGAAACATACTCTAGATGATATTAATTGTGTATGTATATATATGCTTGGTTGCAAAGTTGTTTAATGAACATGTCTTGCGTTTAATTATTTTATTGAGATTACTTATATATACACGATGATGATGATGAGTATGTATTATTAAATTGATAAAGTTCAAGCATGTTTATATCGATTTCATTCATGCATGATTCCATTCATGGCATGGGCATGGTTTGGGAAAATTGAGGTTAAAATGATTCTTTTTAAAGTAATGTGTTTGAAAAAAGGTTGTGAGAAAAAGTTTTGTAAATGGAACCGAGGTTCGCGAGCTCGGGGCTAATTCGATCTAGAGGGAGCACGAGCTGGTGTAGGGCGTGAAAAAAGTTGATACTAGGCCCGAAACGGTTGCTAGATTTGGAACCGGGGATAACTATCAATTTTGCCTTGGTAAAGTCAGTTAGCAGTTTTCGGTGTACGTTGTGTTGGTGTGATACCCCCGAATTTCCAAATGCGGGTTGGCTAGGCCCACACCCGAATACCCGAGGATATAAAAAACAAATCGGTAATAATCGAACACAGAATACAAATATGGTAAATAAGAATAAGAAAATTGCTGAAAAGACACTAAAATGATAATCCATTAATAAAATCATCAGAATAAATTTTCATAAATAATAAAATATTCTGATATATCCAATCCTTCAATACTAATACAACTCGGGAATCCATACTATGTGGGCCCCTAGAAAATCCCAACAAAACAAGTGACAGTAATAACTGTCTACATCAGAATACTGAAATATAAAGGAAACTTGTGATACCCCCGGATTTCCGGATGCGGGTTGGCCAGGCCCACGCCCGATTACCCGAGGATATCAAAACAATTAGCAATTTAATGAACACAGAATACAATATAGAAAACAAGAATGAATAAAATTTTGTTGAAAAGAACCTAAAATGATAATCCAATAATTGAAAACCTCAGAATAAATAATTTCATTGATAGTTAAAACTATTTTGATACAACTGATCCACCACGAATGGAAATCGTTCTCCAATTTATACAACTCGGGAATCCATTTAGTGGGCCCCTAAAATATCCAATGGTACTCAAAAGACTGGAACAAAACCCAAGTCTTAACATGAAATAAAATCCTACGCCATCAGTAGAGTGAATAACTGTATCTGCTCAGCACGATCAAGCTCTACAACCCAGAACTGACGAACACCTGAAAAAAATAATAAAAGGGTGGGTCAGGCCCACGAGCAAGTTCTAATCTAACTGCAATCCATACAGTGACCCGATACGCAGATACACCATAGATACCTCACAATATCTATCTAGTCCATACATATATATATATCCACACTATGGGACATTCACTGAACTACAGTAGGGATCTCAACCTGAATAGAAGGCAACATGCGAATACGCACCCAAAGGTGGGCATGAGTACCTAGACCTAACAGGGTACACCCAACCTACTATAACCAGCTACACATCCACTGCATATACGCACCCTAACCAACAAGTTTGAGACTCAAGCTCAACTCGTGGTACCATAAACATATATATCTAAACTCCATTCCTAACCATTCACAAGAAATCCAATAAGTCATTCGGCGTATTCAACCGTACCGACTTATATATATATAAGGAGGATTTATTTAACAACCCGTTCCCTTATTCCAAAATAGGTAGGACTGAGTATTTTAAATCAGTCTGTCCCTAGTATGCCACCGTCCCATACCGGTGCATACAATCCACAAAGTCCATATAATTGATAGAACCAGTCATACTGTTCACCAATTAAAATCCATGAGGTAGGAATTAACATTTTGAGCTAAACCATACCTAGTATGCCACCGTCCCATACCGGTGCATACCATCCTCCATATCCATGTAAATTACAACATTCAAATGATAAGCAAGTAATTTACAATGCAAAACCAAACCCAGATAATTGACAGAATTTTAATGTGAGAATTCAGCAATAAAAATCCAATACATAATTCCAAATAATTGGTCAACTTTAATATAAGAATTCAGCAATTATAATCCAATATATGATTCCAAATAATTGACCGAATTAAGTATAAGAATTCAGCAATTATGTTCCAATACATAATTCCAGGTAAATTACAAGGCATAAATAATAAGCACGTAACTTATAGTCCAAAACCAACCATCCATATCATTGCAGAATAGTATTTAGTTTTCCAATAACTTAAATCCAAAACCATGTAAATTACAGGCTATAAATAATAGTACAATAATTTAAAATCCAAAACCAATATCCAAATAATTACAGAAGATTTTTAAATGTTTCAGCAATTTAAATCCAAACAATTAACCATATAGTTGCAGGAGATGATTTAATAAATCAACAACTAACATCCAGAGCCTGCATAGATCACATCTAACACATCAATGACCCTATAATATATTTAAAACCATTTTATAAATATATTACATCCCACTGGAATGCCTAAAAATAAGCTTAAGCATTTAAAACTTCATCCATCCACCAACCGTATACAATTGTACATACGTGTTATACAGTTTGATCCGTTAATTTAGAAATAACCTTAAATCAATATAGGGTCTTAATAACACCCAAAATTAACTATTTAATCCCCCCGTGAAGTCTCATTAAATTTCTAAAATTTAATCAAGCCATTTAGTTCCTTTCTCTGTTAGTAGCATACACTGTTGTATATTTTTACACTGCTTCATCCTTTGTCTTAAAGACTTAAACCATACAACAATAAGTTTAATAACACTTTGAATTAACTACTTAGATCCTTTGTTAAGTCCCTACAGTTCATTAGAATCACTCAGAAGCTCAAACAGTGCTCAAAACACCAAACAGAGCCCTAGAAAACACTTTCTGGGCGTAAAACAAATTGGAGCCGGCTCTTGGAATGGAAGAGCCGGCTCTTCCCCTATTGGAGCCTGCTCCAATTCCCTAGGAGCCGGCTCTTGCTGAAGGGGAGCCGGCTTTTGACTTTCTAGAGCCGGCTCTCTCCCTCTTGAGAGCCTCCAGTTCATCTCTGCTCCGTTTTTACCTATCTGCTCGTTCTCTGGTCAGTCCCTACCCTTCTGTTTATTTCTTAAACTGATCTTAAGGGTTTATTATCACTCTATTAACATCTCCAAGGTTTGATTACAGTAATTTAAAACAATTACAAAGCTTAAGGTTGCTATTGAACTTACCAAGCTTTTAGTATCAAAACTAAAACTATATACAGAAATAGAACCGGAACAGATTGCACACGTATTTAAAACAGAATAATAACATCCCTATGAGTTTTGTATAACCCCAGTAGAGTTCCTATATTGTGTCTACAAGAGTTGCAATCAAATACAGAAACTAAGGCTACGATAGAAACCATATGCTTAAAGTACAGAAAACTGAAACAACACTTACATACACTGTAACAGATATTGCAGAAATCATCACAGAAATAATTCAAAGCATACATATGATTAATTTGATGTATAACATACATGAATGATTTAGTTGTTAATTTCCTTAAAACCCTAGAGCATATCTAGGTGCACAGAACACGGCTCAAAGGGAAAGAGGAAGATAGAACTTACCTGAATAGGTTTGCAAACAAACCCTTGTTGCCGTTGGTCTCAGTTTTTCCGACATCCACTGAAACTTGTCTAACCTCCTAGAACCTCTGCTCCTTCCTTCTCCTTGGTTAAACCTTGGAACCCCAGTCGAAATTCTCACAAACTGCTCTGTTCTCACCAAAACTCCCTCTGTAACTCTCTCTATTTGGTAGACTTTTCCATGTAAAAGTTACGACAATATGTAAACCTAGGTTTAACATATACTGAGGTATTTATAATTGCAAGATTAAAACCCTAATCCACAGAGCCCTAAGTTCGTCGGCCCACAAAGTAACCCAGTTTAGTTACATATCAGATGCTTATGAGACGGCTCCAAAAACCCTAACTAAAACGTATCTAAAACCCTAGTTAATGGGAATTACATAATTACCCTATTCAAAAATTAAATACTTAATAAATAATTAATTTAATAAAACCCATTAATTAAATCAAATAAGCAAGCAACGAATCACTTAAAACACATAAAATAAATAAAACAATTAATTAAAATAAACAAACAAATAAAGAATTACACCCTTAATTAAAATAAACAAACAATTAAAAAAAAATAACAAAATGAATTAAAATAAACAAACAATTGGACACATAAGCATATAGATACAAAATCAATTTAAAATGCACAAAAATAAAGTTTAAATTCCATTTTTATCCCTTTTGAAATTAGGGGTATTACAAAACTCCTATGTAGAAAATCCGGAAGAGTGAAGTAGACTGATCCCTGCTCAGCACGAATAACCTCTACTCTTGACGAACACCTGAAAAATAATGGTGGATCAGGCCCACAAACAAGTTATGCTATACTACAGCCCAAGCAGATATCTGATACACGTATACATCCTAATCAATCCAATAATAACTAGTAATCCGTATATATACATATACACATTAAAGGAACCTCACTAAACTATAGGGTTGCCTCAACCTGAATAGTAGGTAACATGCAAAACACACATATGGTGGGCATGAGTACCTAGACATACCAGGGCACACGACTACACTATATCTAGTTACACATCCTTGGTGATATATACGCCCTAACCACTGATACTGAGACTCAAGTTCATATCATGATACATAATTATATATATATATATATATATATATATATATATATATATATATATATATATATATAAAATCCAGTAACCATCCTATCTAGTAAAAAGTAATCATCTATAAGTCATTTAACTTATTTAGCTGACCTGACTTGAATATAAGTATGACTTAATATTTTAGCTAATCCATTCCCTTATACAAAATAGGTAGGGCTTAACATTCTTTTGGTTAATCCGTCCCTAGAGTGCCACCATCCCATACTGGTGAACTACATCCACATAATCCAATAATCGATTTAACAAATAAAATAATACATCAATTAATCCAACAATTAACATAATAATAGAATATCATGCCATCACAAAATAGAAATAACTTAATAAACCTCTTTAAGCTTCCTACATCCTGTATCCTACATAACTGAATCTTAAATATGCTGATATTTATTTTACAGCCAAGTAAGCATTCTCCATATCCAATTCATGCTACACATTTAATCTCAATTGTTAGAACAATTTAAAAAGATTAAATCCATTCATTCCTTAAAAAACTCAAATAGCATGCATTGTTGCATTTAAGTCCGTTTAGAATTTGTTTAAACTCATACCGAGTCCTTGTTTAATGATTAGGACCCCTCAAAATCAATTAAAATTAATTTAACGCTGTTTACGAAACTTCCTCAGGTAAGGCTCGAGTTTTTGTCCTAATTGCTCGAGCTTCCTGTTTCAGGCTTGAGCTTTTCACCTATTGCTCGAGCTTTTCTTTTTAGGCTCCAGCTTTACCACCTATGGCTCGAGCTTTTCTTTTCAAACTCAAACTTTACATCCCAGGCTCGAGCATTGTAACGGCGGATCAAGCACTGTTACGCGATTCTGTCCAGAAACTCTACTGTAAATTTATTCTTTACTGTTTTAAGAATTCTAAGGCATGTTTCTAGGTTCCATTAATCCACAGATATGAAAATACATCATTCAAACATGTAAAATTTCATAAATGAATCAAATCAAATCCATGAATTTATCAATTCATAAAATAAGAACAAATATGAACCAATTTCATAAAATCTATATTCTAATCCAATTAAACATGCATAATTATTTAGTTTTATGTGTTTAAGAATCCTGAAATCTCCTAGGCATGTATAAAAACACAAATCTAAGAGAGAGAGATGGAAGAAGAACTTGCCTTAAACTTTCGGGTCAAAAGTTAAACTTCTTCTTCCTTGATCTTCTTCTCTAAAGATTCTTCTCCTCCTTCCTTCCTTTTCCTCCTTGTCTCTCTAACTCTCTCTAAAATATATTACGTGATATTTTTTGACCCCCTTTTACAACTTATAGTTATATATTTATAGGCTAAATAAAAACCCTATTCCTTTTCCCAATCCAAATCAACTTAATAACGAAAATAAAAATTAAAATATTGAAAAGGTAACTTAAAATATGTTACGTCTATAATCTATGTATATCCTTATTAAATAAATAAAATATATACATCAGATTATTTATTAACAAATTATTTAATAATACTTAAGTTACCATAATATTAAAAAGTAACTTAAAACATGATACGTATAAAATCTATGAACATCCTGATTATATAAATATATAAAATGTAAATATTAATACTAAAGTTATTATAAAAGTAATTAATAAATTACTTTCCTTTTTATATATGTATATATATATAAATATATATATATACATATACAACTATCCATGGGTAATTATACATACCCATTGAACCTTCTATCTAAGTAGTCCATGGGACCTAATTGGTTGGCCATTACTACTAACCATAACCATAAAATAAAATATATAATAAAAATAAAATAAAATAAAACATTTAATCATTTAATCTACAATTAATTACAATTAATCAAACACATCATTTAAGCACACAATCTAATAAACAAATATTAAAAATAACACCTAGACAATTAGTCAAAAAAATCAAGTAACACTTAATTCAATTAAACACATAAACAATTAGTCAAAAAAAAAAATCAATTAAATAATTAAAAATGTAATTAAAACAAATAAATAAATATCGAGACTATCCTTTTAAAATTAGGGGTATTACATTCTTCTCCCCTAACAAAGGAATCCTGATCCGGTAATGATCTATATCGTTGTACTATAAAACTACTATGAAGTTCTAAAATGAACATTACTCCAATTAATGTTCTCAAACGAAATTTCTCTATCCACCACTCTTAATCCATATGAAAATTGAAATTCTAATTCAATGTCAATAATTTCCACCGACCGTCCACTCCTAGTTTTAGTTCCCTTTAATTAAATGTCTAGTTTTGTCATTTTTCGTTTACAATAAAGAATTGTACTAAATAAATAAAGAAGTTACTTAAAATATGCAAAAGGAAAATTTATTAGTTACTTAAAATATGAAAAGGGAAAGCTTATTAACTAATTGCCGTAGAATTAGATTTTAAGGTTATGATTAAAAATGAGTATACTACTTCCTAGACACTAAGGAGCAATTGAACACCACTGTATAAATTATGTATGCATTTGTAACCATAAAGGGCTTAAGTTTCATCAATTTGTTTATTCAAATTATTGATTGTAACCCTATGAAATTAATGATTTTTTTTTTCTTTTATGTATATATAAATTTATGTATATATATAAATATATATATATATATATATATTATAAATTTTAATATCTTAAGCAGATGAAGATCCAACACTGATCAATTTCAACAATATCCATATTAATAATAAAATTCAATTTCAACATAGTCATTCCTAATTATCAATATCCAAGTTAATTAATGTTACTTGGATTATTAAATTTATAAATACTCCCTCCGTCCAAAAATAAGTGTTCACAGACCACCTATTCATTTTTATCCGTCCCAAAATAAGTGTCTCATTTGAAAAGTCAATAACTATTTTTTGTAATATTACTAATTTAAACTTCTTGACTGAACTTATAAAAAGTAAATTATCACATCACTTCGACTCACTAGGGATAAATTTGATAATTTATTCACTACTAATATAATAAAATAATAATAATAATCATTTTTTTAAAAAAAAGTTAGATTCCCCAAAATGAACACTTATTTTGAGACAGAGTGAGTATTTTTTATGAAAGTGGATATATATACTCTTTAATCTCTTCATTTAAGATAAAACACCCACAAATGGTTAGAGGTGGAAAAAACTACAAATATATGTACTTACAAAACTTATACTACATATTAAATTCCCTTTTATATTTGGCCAAACTTGAAAGAATGTGAGCGTAATTAACCTTTCATTTTAGTATTAAATCTTCTTAAACTTCAATTTTACACCTATGGATTTTTTACTTTTATATTTTTAATTTATCAATTAGTTTTCTTAATTAAGAAATGCCCACAATGGTTGATGGATTGTTTGTCCTCCATGTTATGGCTGCGTGTGTTTTGTGTGGGGTCCACACATTGAAAATAGTAGCAAGCTTCTATAGGAAGCTGCTTGCTGCCCATGATTTGAATGCCTATAAATAGGCATTCTATGTATGAAATGGTTGTGTGGAAAATAAAAAGTCTCTCTCTTTCTGTTATAATTTCTCTCCATTCTCTCACTTAACCTTACTCTCTACTCTATATACATATATACATATATTTATTATACGTTATCTGCACGAGCTCCATCCAACTGAGATTTGAAGAAAAAGCTTTCTCTCCCTCTTTCTATCCCAACTATATATCTATTTTGTGATATTAGTTTTGATAGATTGTTGAGTTGGTTTGCTTTATCGAAGAAAATAGTATTTCTGATTCCAAAAGGTAAGGAAATTTTATTTATGGATTATTACTCATAAAATAAATTTGTTCACTTAAATGATATGTGTGCTCACACTATGGTCGGTTCTACCACCTTTATTATTTAATAATTTATGGCCGATTTTACTGCCTTTATTGTTTAATAATTTATTCCCTATAGCTGATTTTACCACCTTTGTTATTTAAATAATTCATATTATGTTATTGTTTTCATTCAATGTCATTTTATTCATTTATATACTATGCTAAATTATATTTTCATATTGTCGTCACATCTAGTTATTCTAAACATGTCAAATTTGACAAAGCTGGAATTCGTGGCCCTGGATATTTCTGGCAAAAATTATTTATCTTGAATTCTAAATGCTCAGATCCATTTGGATGCCATAGGCCTTGGAGACACAATTAAAGAAAAAAATGATGCATCATTACAAGATAAAGCAAATGCCATGATTTTCCTCCAGCGCTATATTAGTGAAGAACTGAAAACTGAATACCTCACTGAAAGAGATCTACTTTGTTTGTGGAATAATTTGAAAGAAAGATATGATCATCAAAAAACAGTTACCCTCCCAAAGGTCAGGGTTGATTGGCCGCAATTGAGGTTGCAAGATTTTAAAACTGTGGCTGAATATAACTTTGCCCTATTCAAAATCAGCTCTACATTGAAATTATGTGGTGATACTGTTACTGATGAACTTTTGCTAGAAAAAACATTCAGTACATTTCACGCCTCGAATGTACTCTTGCAACAACAATATCGAGAGCGTAGATTTAAAAAATATTCAGAGCTGATATCATGTTTGCTTATGGCAGAGCAAAATAATGAGCTTTTGTTAAGAAACCACCAGTCCTGTCCAACTGGATCAACACCGATCCCTGAAACATATGTTGCCTCATCCTGTTGTCATGGACGTGGTCGTGATAGTAGAAATGGCCACAATAATGAATATGGACATGGTAAAAATAACTACCACAATAATGAATATGGTCGTGGTAGAAATTATTCTTATTCCCGTGAAGGATATCAATCATCACATTTTCGCAATCAGAGATCCACATCATATCATCAAAAGCGAGATTATAATGAAATGAGACAAGTAAAAGGGAAGGATGTGGCTCAACCTCCCAAGGCACGTGATAATACTTGTTATCGGTGTGGCATGACAGGGCATTGGCAAAGTATTTGTCTTATTGGCAAAGTATTTGTCTTACACCTAAGCATCTGGCTGAACTTTACCAAGCTTCAATGAAAAAAAAAAGGGAAACAAAAGGAAATAAATTTCCTTGATCATGATGAGCCAGTTGACATCACAAATTTGGAAATGAATTTCATTGATCATAATGAGCCGGTTAACATCACAAATCTGGATGTATCAGATTTTTTTGAGGACCGTGATGGAAAGATAGACTTTCTGATTGGTGATGAAAATGTCCACACCAATTAATTCTATTTTCTTTTCATGTTTTGTCTACTATGTTTTTGTTATCCTTGTATTAAAGTTTTTATCTTCTAATTTGTATTAAAGTTTCTTTTGTTATAAAAAGTTTTCTTTTCTGATAAAGAACTTTGCATGAATAGGAATGGACTTGATTAGTTCCAAAATAAATGGTGAAGACATATGTCTTGCAGATAGTGGAACAACGCATACAATCCTTCGAGATCAAAAATATTTCACTTAACTCTGACAGACGCTAGTGTCAGTACAATATCAGGTCCCACCGACTTGATTGAAGGCTCCGGATGAGCCAACATCATTTTATCACATGGAACAAGATTACAAATCAATGATACCTTATATTCTACAAGATCTCGGAGAAATCTGTTGAGTTTTAAAGACTTGCGTCGTAATGGGTATCATATTGAGACTGCAAATGAAAGAAATATGGAATATCTCTATATTACTTCCATTACCTTAGGCAAGAAGTTGATATTAGAAAAACTCCATATTTTCTCTTCTGGGTTATATTATACAACTATTAGAACAATTGAGTCAAATGTTGTGATACATAAAAAATTGTGTGACCCAAAACTTTTTATGCTTTGGCATGATCGACTTGGTCACCCGGGGACTACAATGATGCGTCGAATTATTAAAAATTCACATGAATACCCACTAAAAGATCAAAAACTCACCTTACTAAATAATCATCTTTGCACTGCCTGCTCACAAGGTAAGTTGATTATCAGACCATCCCCTTCAAAAGTCATTGTTGAGTCTCCTCCATTTTGACAACGAATTCATCCACCCTCTAGACCATTTCGTTATTTTATGGTCTTAATTGATGCATCAACATGATGGTCACATGTTTGTCTGCTTTTCTGATTACCCAATTAAGACAATCCGTCTTGATAATACCGCTGAATTTTCTTCTCAAATTTTTGATGATTATTGCATGTCAATTGGAATTAATGTTGAACACCCTATTGCACACACTCATACTCAAAATGGTATGGCTGAATCTTTTATTAAACGACTTCAGTTAATTGGTCGTCCTTCGCTTATGCGAACAAAATTACATGTTTCTGCCTGGGGTCATGCCATATTACATGCTGTATCATTAGTTCGTATACGACCAACTGCTTATCATAAGTACTCACCATTGTAACTTGTTTTTGGTCAACAACCAAATATCTCTCACATACGAGTTTTTGGTTGTGCTGTATATGTTCTAATTGCACTACCCCAACGCACTAAAATGGGTCCTCAACATAAACTTGGAATTTATGTTGGTTTTGATTCTCCATCTATTATTAGATATCTTGAACCCATGACAGGTGATGTCTTTAAAGCACGATTTGTTGACTGCCATTTTGATGAGACTGTTTTCCCACCATTAGGAGGAGAAAAGGCACAACAGCAACGTGATCTTACTTGGAATGCCCTGAAATTGTCTCACTTTGATCCTCGCACAAATCAATGTGAATGAGAAATTCAGAGGATCATTCACTTGCAAAATATTGCAAATCAATTACCTGATGTATTTACTGATACAAAGAAAGTGATAAAATCTCATATACCAGCTGCAAATATTCTAGCTCGAATTGCTGTCCCTAAGGGACTTTCAGTCAGTAATACAGCAGATGCATTTAAAACACGCCTAAAACATGGCAGACCAATCGGTGCAAAAGATATTGTTCCTCGTAAGAGGAAATTACAAAGAAAAGCTGGTACTCCTAAAGATGCCACAAAAGGAGCAACAGATATTATTGATCAATCTGAGATAATAACTTTTGATAAAGCAGAGGCTCTTGATGCGTCTCAGGTACCTAAAAATGATTAAATGATAAATATTGATGAGGCAAAGGTAACAAATGATGATATAGCCCTTGATGAGGCACATGCCCTTGATGAGGCAAAGGTACCTAAAAATGATGAGATCTCATTAAATTATGAAACGAGATGGAATAGAAATGAAATTGTTGTCGACAACATATTTTCATATCTCGTTGCTCTTGATATTGATAATGAGGATTCGGAATCTCAAAACGTCTAAGAATGTCGTCGAAGAAATGATTGGCCAAAATGGAAAGAAGCGATACAAGCAGAGCTAAATTCATTAGCTAAACGTGAAGTATTTGGACCAGTAGTTCAGATACCTGAGTGTGTTAATCCTGTTCGGTATAAATGGGTATTTGTACAAAAACATAATGAGAAAAATGAAATCATGAGATTCAAAGCTCGACTGGTAGCTCAAGGTTTCTCACAGAGACCTGGTATTGATTATGAGGAAATATACTCCCCTGTGATTGATGCACCCACTTTTAGATTCATAATACATTTGGCAGTCATAGAAAGATTGCATATGTATCTAAAGAGTGTGGTTACAACATATTTATATGGATCATTAGATAATGATATTTATATGAAAATCCTAGAAGGATTTAAAATGCCTGAAACAAAACCACATAGTATGTACTCGATAAAATTACAACAATCTTTATATGGATTGAAGCAATCTGGACGAATGTGGTATAATCGCCTTAGCGGTTACTTACTCAAAGAAGGATATGTGAACAATCATATTTGTCCATGCATTTTTATTAACAAATCAAAATATCGTTTTTGTTATTGTTGCAGTATATGTTGATGATCTCAATCTTATGGGAACATTAGACGAGATCGAAAAGACGGCCACTTATTTAAAGAAAGAATTCGAAATGAAAAATCTCGGAAAAACAAAATTCTGTCTTAGGCTGCAAGTTGAACATTTTTCAAGAGGTATTCTCATCCATCAATCAACATATACAGAATAGATTCTGAAACGCTTTCATATGGATAAAGCCTATCCATTGAGCTCTCCAATGATTGTCCGATCACTTGACATCAAGAAAGATCATTTTCGTCCTCGAGAGGATGATGAAGAACTCCTTGGTCCTGAAGTGCCCTATCTCAGTGCGATTGGTGCTTTTTTATATCTTGCAAATTGCACAAGACCTGACATAATTTTTTCAGTAAATTTATTAGCAAGGTATAGTTCTGCACTAACCCGCAAACATGGAATGGAATCAAACACATATTGCAATATCTTTGTGGCACAACTGATATGGGATTGTTTTATTCAAAGGCGCCAAATTCTCAATTGATTGGATATGCAGATGTCGGCTATCTCTTTGACCCACATAAAGCCTATTCACAAACAGGGTATGTGTTTACCTGTGGCGGCACAGTTATATCATGGCGATCTGTGAACAAACAATGATTGTCACTTCTTCAAATCATTCTGAGATACTCGCAATTCATGAGGCAAACAGGGAATGCATTTGGTTGAGATCAATGATCCAACATATTCGAACAACATGTGGTCTCTCATCAATAAAAGATAGCCCAACAGTATTATATGAAGATAATGCAGCATGCATTGCACAGATGAAGGAAGGGTATATTAAAAGTGACAGGACCAAGCACATCTTACCAAAATTCTTTTATGCACATGAACTCTAGAAAAAGGGTGATATTGATATTCAAAAGATACGTTCATATGAAAATCTAGCAGATTTATTCACTAAAACGCTTCCAACTACAACATTCAAGAAGTTGGTGCATAACATTGGAATACGTCAACTAAAGGATCTTCAGGGTTGAACTAATGAATGAGAGCAATTGATCGAAGAGGTATTGGCATACTGTACTCTTTTTCCTTCGTCCAGGTTTTGTCCCACTGGGTTTTCCTGGCAAGGTTTTAATGAGGCAGTTTTAATCTATGCAATACCATTTTCAGATACACAAGGATACTGTACTCTTTTTCCTTCGCTAGGGTTTTATTCCACTGAGTTTTCCTTAGTAAGGTTTTAACGAGACATATTCTTAGTATAGTATTGTGAACCCCAAAGGGGAGTGTTATGGCTGCGTGTGTTTTGTGCGGGGTCCACACATTGAAAATAGTAGCAAGCTTCTCTAGGAAGCTGCTTGCTGCCCACGATTTGAATGCCTATAAATAGGCATTCTATGTATGAAATGGTTGCGTGGAAAATAAAAAGTCTCTCTCTTTCTGTTATAATTTATCTCCATTCTCTTACTTAACCTTACTCTCTCACTCTATATACATATATTTATTATACTCCACATATAGTTGTGAAAAAGAAAACAACATTAAAAAAATAAAAAAAATTTGTTTTTTTTAACAGGCGTGTTTTTTTGGGACTGAATCAGTGAAGGGACGGTGGTGTGGTGGTTTGATTTGAAAATTATTTTACAATGTTTATTAAATAAAAGTTTTGATTTAATTATCCTAAGCTGGTCACTAATTAAAAAACTAACTTTTGAGTTTCGCAACTTCTTTATGTATTTTTTTTTGTCATTTTAAAGGTCACGAAAAATCAAACAAATTTTTTATTTTAAATTTGGATCACCAAAATCTAATTTTTTGAATAATAATTTAAATTTTAATATAGAAAAAAATGAAAAAAATTATATTTTGGTAACCAAAATTGAAAAACTTTTAATTTCAGGAAAAAAATAAATAGTAACCAATTTTTAAAAAACATCCACATCCTCATTTAGGACATAAAGAATGGTAATAATGTGTAACGGATGCCATTTGAACACCAATCTGTTGAAAAAAAAAAAAAACCAACGGCTGTATCAGACCCTTACTTTTCAAAAGAAAGTCCACGGTTCCAATAATGGCATGTGGGTGTGAGTACGACTGGCACGAAAAGCTCCCATTCGCAACTAAGAAAAAAAAAATACATACACACACAAATAAAATATGAAATAAGAACCCGAATCCGCGCACAAGTGGGAAACCAAATTATATGGAATAAGCCATTGTCAAAAGCAACAACAATTTACAAATATAAACAACCTGCACCAATTTTACGCTCATTGTGAAAAGCAAGAAAACAAAGAACGGCTCAAGGATACCCACATTGTAGCCCCATCAAAATACTGAAAAGGCGAATTCATTGCCTTTCAAGACATCTATACAAATTCATTGCCTTCATCGCAATGCATTATCGGAGTCTTACAAACAAGGCAACGAAAATAGTAAAGATTATTCTCCTCTAGCAAGATGCAAAACAAGGATCAAAACAAGGATCGTAAGCCGAAACGTAAAATAACAAAAGCATCTCACGAATTCATAACTAGTAAATATGAATTCATAACAAAATCATCTCACGAATTCATAACTATGTCATGTGACTAATGTCATCGATCTCATGAATAAAAAGACAAAATGATCATCGTTCTTGGAGAAAAATGCTAAAGGTTAGGACATCCGTAGACATTAATTACACAAAATTAATATATTCAGAACACTAACAAATATAGCATTGCATTTAAGAATATTTTGTGGAGGAATGAGTGATTCTATTTACATTGAAAAAGCCATTCATATGGTTGGTTTAATCAACCACATCTAATATGTGCAGGAACAATGGTGACTCTATTGAATTTAACATGTAATTATGCCATCTTGATTATAGACATCTAATTATGTGGCTTGAGCACAAACAAGTTTAACTTATAATAAAAAAAGAAATTGAAAACCTACCCAAAAAAATAATAATAATAAGAAACAGATGCACAATTTTTCATCAAAATAATCAAAGCAACCCTCCTAGCACAAAGAAATGGTAAAACAGTGTAATCGTCTCTGTCAACTTTTCAATACACAACTAACATAGATTTTCAGCTTAACTTTTCAATACATAACATTCACGTTAACTTTTCAATACATAACATTCACGGAAAAGAAAGAAGGAAAATCAGCATACCAATTACACATCAGTCTCTAGGTATAATGTCCAACTTTTTTCTTTCTAAGTCTGACATCCAAGACACAACATTCATCCATTCATTGGCAGATAAAGAAGAAGAGCGAAATGAAAATCAGCCACATCAACACCATCATCATTTCTTTTTTTTCCACAATGGGGTCAGGAACGTAATGTTGTTGAATTGGCCCGAGTGTTTGGGCTGCTTGTCCTTTCAATCAAAGCTGCTGGGTGGAACCAGACTCTCCACGGACAAAACTGCTGTTGAAAAATAGGGACAATTACAAATTTTCGTAAGTGAATTTTCTGTAGTACTGTACGATGCTAAGCTTGTCTGATCAAAGTAGTGAGGCCTTTGATAAATATTCAGTAGCAGTTCACGGTTCCTCAAGAAACATAACGGTGTCACCTCGGTAAAGGTGCCCCTGTCACATAGGATTGGGATGGTGATAAACTTACTCCAAGACGCCTTCACGCCATATTCCTTCATCAACCACATCTCAACCCCAGTTCGACTAGCCTTCACGCCATACAAACACAAACATTCTTCAAAAGCTCCCAACACCTAGAAATTCAAATCTGTTTTGCTCTGAACATTATCTAGGGACATCTCACTAAATACCTCCTTTGATAAATCAAGAGAAACAAGTACCCGGGGACGTTGTACAGAACCAGCGCCTGCGGGTATCAGTAGCCAATGAAGGGCTCCATTCACGAAAATTCCATAACCACACATTGTGAATGTCCCCAAATGACCGGAACTCAGGTCTTGTATTCTTCTCCAAGAATTGTGTCTAAGACTGAACACATGGAATCTAATACTTTCACAGGAATTGGAAACGTTAGTTCCCAAAACTAGCTTGTAATCATCATCGAAGGAGTCAAAAGCAAACCCATAATGACAATCAATCCAAGATAGTGGAGAAGTCATGGGTGGTTCTGGCAATTCCTTGCAGACTCTAGTGGAAGGGTTGTACAATATAAATTTGAAGGCATCAACAACGTAACATATCAAACCATTGCAAGAACCAAATGCATAGGTTTTATGGCCAACTTGACAACTCCATAGTGGGCAATTTAACTCTACTAGTGCATTATTATCAACATTAATATTCTCGTTCTTGTTGTTACTGTCAAGTAGTGATTCATAGTCTATTGACTGGGGAGTGAAATTAGGGTTGTTGTTGCCAAGGGCAGAGTCTACTGGATTGAGAGGGAGACTATACCAAAAGATTTTCTGGGAATTTTTAGAGTGAATTGATCGATTGAGATGCAATTTGATGAAATGGGGATGAGAAATAAAAGAGCGAGCTGGTTTCGATACGCACCTGAATTGCAGAAGAGATTTAACAGGAAGCCTGGAGAGTATGTCCAATTCGATTTCTTCAGGTAGGTTAAGGACCGCCATTTGCGTACCCAATTCTTCAAGAGTTCAATCCACTAGCTGAGACCACTCGGCACACTCCAACCCACTTGAATCTCTTCGCCGAAAGCAGATCGATCTTCAATCCACTTGAATCTCTTCACCCATTTTGCTCCACGGAGTTCTCAAATCAAAGCTCGACTGAGTCTGTTAGCTTAATTTGAAAGCGAGATGGAGTTGTTCCTTCACATATCAGTATTGAAGAGAGAGAAAGAGAGACGTTTCTGGGTTTAGCTAAATGTCTGAGAAGGTTTGAGAGGAAAATGGAGGTTCCTTCACATATCAGCATAGGGGGGCGAGAGAGAGGAATTTTAGGGTTTCGCGAAATATGAGAGAAGAAAATCTTCTAAAATTTCAGTGTTTATGGTTTTTTTACTTTTATATTTTCATTTATCAATTATTTTTTTTAATTATAAATTTATTTTTAACTACTTGAAAGTCGGGATTTCCAATTCTCTTGGGCCACTTTCGGAATTTTTTTTCGATAATTACCTAATTTATATGGAATTGGAGGATGGTGGTAAATTATTAGATGCTGTGAGAGCCCCAGAACATCATTAACCAGCAGTTCTAATATTTGAAGCGTTTCAAATAGCTTAAATTAATCATTTTTATGCAATTTGCACTAGAAATTATGGTGGGTTGTTGAATATAAATAAGTATCAAATAAGCTATGCTATGGATTTACATATAATAAATTGGTTTAACACGTCAAATGTTGGTTAAAAACTTGACCCTAGGTCTAAGGTTTGAATCTTATTGGATGCAAACAATTCATTGAGGGAGGGAGTGAATATCAACTAGAAAAAAAAAAAATATTGGTTTTGTGATGTTTGGAAGGTCATAGTAGTTTCTAATTTGAAAGATTATAATGATTGTTATTGTAAAATATGTGTTTTTTAAAGTATAACATTGTTTAAATATTTAGAAAAAATCACTTATGTAATGGAGCAAATTGCACAAATAATCCAATTTTGAAAGCTTAGTTAATTGGAGACCAAAAGTATTGATCACTTGTATAGTGGATCAAATTGCACAAAAGATCCAATTTTGAAAGCTTACTTAATTAGAGACCTAAAGAATTAATCACTTGTATGGTGGAGCAAATTGCAAAAATGATTCAATTTTGAAAGCTTGGTTAATTAGAGACCTTAAGTATTTTCTTGAATTCTTGTAATTAAGAAAGGCAATAGTAATCTTTATTACTCTCCAACAATGGTTAATGGACTGTCTTTCTTTTAGGAGAAAAAATTTATTGCTCGAATTGTATTAGTGACATTGTATCATCATAAGATATTGATACATAGTGATAGGATCCACTAAGCTAGGCTTTGTTTTCTTGCTTTTGACATTTATTATGTTTCCTAAAGTTCTTTAAGAAAACTTTTTAAATTATGCCAATATGCGGTAGTTAATTTAAAATTGAATGAAGCATCAACATTTAACATTACGTGGTGCAAGAGAATTGACATATTTACCCTAATGTTGAGATGATGAACAATTTGACATTATTATAGTCTTTGAATTTCAAGGTTAGACAAATTCTACAGCCAGATGCACCCATCTCCATGCAAAAGTATGGCGTGTATAGAGAATTATGCAAGAAAATATGCTACGTAATTTGTAGTAAGTCACATAATTTTTTTGTAACGGGTGTCGCTCACGCTTCGAGCGCGCTCTCGTTCTCGTACTCACTATTTATAATTTAGTTTTTTCTTTTTTGCGCTCCTACTCTCGAATTCGCTCTTGTTCTCGCTCTCTGTATGTAACTTAGATCATACATGCAACAAGACATTGTTTAGTACACTGTTGACATGCTTGGGTCTTAGACTTATAACAGACTCATAAAACCCAAGCATACTAATCTCTCTATATCCAATTACTTGGATAATTGAATGAATAAACCAACCTAGAAGAATATTTGTTATCTTGAATCTAGATGGGTTATTTTAGGGATTATTCATATTATAAGCAAATATAAGTAAAGTATTCCTGAACTAATTTTGTAATTAAAAAGTAAGGTTTGGGTTGTTGAATGTGTATGAGTATTGAATGAAGACATGATGTGTATTTATAGATAATAAATTGATTGGGGTAAAATTATAAAATCTTTTCGTGCTAATTAAATTGTGAAATGACAAAATTAATTTTATTATTTAATGTTAAATTAAAATATTAATAATTATTATTTAAAATTACGAATTTAATCCTGGCCGGTCTATTCCAATTGAAAGTGTTTGCCTTCAACTGGAATGGACTCCACGAAAATTAAATTTGTCCTTAACCTATCATTTAATTTTGGAGAGAGTTCCATATTCTTATAATGTAGTTCCAGTTCAATGAAGAATTCCATATTATTATAATTTCACTGTATAACATAGTTTCGTGATATATGATATCTTAAGAGTTGTTTCACATTTTTGGAAATTATAATTTATCAAGTATTAAAAAGACAAAAAAAGAAAGAAAATAAAAGATGCTTTCATACCTCCTTTTATTCCAATGGTACTAGAAAGTGTTCACTTGTAATTTTGCTTTTTAAATTATGTCAGATGAACATATTTTCAGTTATAAAATTTTAATACTTTTTATATTAATTTAAATGTAATATACATGATTTTATATAATATGAGAAATTGATATAGATTTTCCTATTAGAATAATTAGAAAAAAGGAAG
The DNA here is from genome assembly GCF_030987335.1 of Cornus florida. Classification (NCBI taxonomy): domain Eukaryota; kingdom Viridiplantae; phylum Streptophyta; class Magnoliopsida; order Cornales; family Cornaceae; genus Cornus; species Cornus florida. The sequence continues at coordinate 72,838,965 of NW_026775571.1, read as the reverse complement.
GTTTTTGTAGTATAAAGTAACCAAGTTCTACGGAGTATTTTTTATTTTTAAAATTACAGACTACTAGAGAAGTCCTTCAGAAATATGAAACAATTAACGGCTCTTAGAAGGTCTGGGGTCGGACAAGCCGTTGGAAGAAAAAAAAATCTTAGCTTTAATCCCATTGTACTAAGGCCCTGTTTGGATTGGCTTTTAAAACGCAGCTTTTGGCTTTTTGGACTTGAAAGCTATTTTGAGTAGTGTTTGATTATATTTTTTTGAACAACTTTTCGTCTGGGAAGAGCGTTTTGGAGAAGTTAGGGGATACCAGCTTCTCTAAAACGCTTTTCGAATATGACATGAGAAGCTAAATGGTGTTTTAATGAAACTTTTAAAAATCCAAGTGTACCTTTTTTATTGCCCAGTTAAAAAATAAAATTCTTAACGTATCCCTATATAAGACGGCTTAAACCCTACTTAAGTGTATTTGGAGAGTTACATTGTACTAAGTGTACTTGGAGAGTTTCATATTCTTATTATCTCGGTATATAGAACAATCACTAGGAGTATTTGGAGAGTTCCATCGTACTAAATGTTTTATGATGTCAGAGTTGTTTTTACATTTGTTGAAAGTATAATCTATCAATTACTAAAACTGAAAAATAAAATAGAAGATACTTTCATACGTGAAGCCTACTCAAGTGAGTTGAAATTAGGTTTAGGCCCGTTTGGCATGCGCCTTTGTTTTAAGCGTATTGTTTTTGGCTAAAACAGAAACAGTATTTTTGTTGTAGGAGGGTTTTGAAAAAAAATTAGAAGCACGTTTAGGAATGCCGTGAAAATGTTGAAAACAGAAACATGCAAACGCATGGTTCTGAGCCATGAACTATTGTCAAAACAAGAAAAAACAACTTTTTGGTGTTTTGGTTTTGGGCCATTGTTCACGAAGTGTTTTAGTATTAAAATAAAACAAGGCTGCACCAAACATGATTTTGTTGTCAAAATCGACACTGCAGCAGTCTAAAAACAAAAATAACAGAAACAAAACGCATGCCAAACAAGACCTTAGTGTGTCACAATGAAATAAATTATTGAATTTTACTGGTTTATATATTAGTAAGGAGGTACCAGAAAAGATGCACGGGCAAATTTTTCACTTTAAATTTTGCTTTGTGAATATGATGAACATATTTTCAATTATGAATTTTTATAGTTTTCATATTAATTTAAATATAGTATACATGATTATACAAAGTACTTGAAAAACCCTCTAAAAATATGAAACCATTTTTTGTTTTTTTGGTCAGGCATCACCACAATTTCAAGAATCAACTATGAACAACCTTTATAAAAAATAAAATAAAATAAAAATTGTTCTAGTTAGGCTAGGGCTGGGGTTTGTTCACGTTGGCTAAAAATCAAGATAGGTTTGAATTTTTCGTTTAAGTTGGCTCATTCAAAAGTTGTACCCTTATTACAAAAAGTTAATTTTATCACCTCAATGAAAATATGAAATAAAAAAAAAAAAATTAAAATTTGAGAAATGTTGACCATAAACATGGGTAGCAATGAAATAAGAACTGTGTAACCACTTTTAAAGCACAAAATGATAATAAAGAATGAGAAAATTAATAATAAAAGAAAAAAAATAAGTAGAAAAATAAAAAAGAAGATCTATTCCTATTGACAATTATCCTAATTGAGTTTTACTTTAAATGACTGACAGAAAAACGCTCTCACCTCGCTCTAACCCAATCTTCGTCTTCGTCTTTTTCCTTTTGTTGTTCCCTACTCCCTTTCATGGGAGTGGGGAGATGCTGGTTGCCTCTCACAGCTAAAATAAACTCGGCATGTTTCAATAAATTCGCTCTGTTGGTGTTTTTATTTATTTATTTATTATTATGCCCTTTTTGGTTTTGTTCGGCTAGATCCACTCATGTGTTGGTTTGTTTTCGGCTTACATGGACAAATCTATTTTGTTTTTCTCCGGCTAGATCTCTGATCTAGGTCGGTTTTTAGTTTTTTCACGCCTAAATTGAATTTTTTTTCCTTGATTTGATCTTGTGCGGTGTTTTGTGTGTGAAACGCCTAGTGGCTATAGCTTTGGAGCGGTTGCCATGATGATGACCAGACTTTTGAGTCTTTCCTGTTTGCTGCGTTTTCCCATGGTGATTCCTTTTGTAGAGTTTGGGCTCTCTTTCCTGCACACATCTGGAACATGTTGGTCATTTTTTATCTATACTTCATGATTTGTATGTCATTTCTGACTTAATTTTATGTTTCTGTAGTACCGCTTTGGCTTAACCTTTGTGCCTTTGAATCACACACAAAAAAAAAAAAAAAAAAAAAAAAAAAAAAAAAAAAATTCACATAATACAAAAATACATGAATTTTAATAATAAGTGTAGTTTACGAAATATTAGGATTCATGAATTTCTTAATATTAGAAGTTGTATGCAAGCAGCCAAGCACTTTCAAGAAAATAAATTTACAAGGTTTAAATTTTTTAATCTACTTTTAATAGGTATATAAAGATAAAAAAAGATTCATTTTTATCAAAAGAGAAACATAATTTTCTTATTTAAAAAAAAAAAAGAAGAAAAAACCTATCACCGCCGTTAAAAAATATTTATCTACTTTTGATAGGTATATAATGGAATAAAAAAAGGATTTATTTTTATCAAAAGAGAAACAGAAAATTAAAAAAAAAAAACAGAAGAAATAACCCACACCACTCTATAAAAACCCCCCATTACCATAATCATAATTCATAAACCCTCTCTCGCTCTCTCTCCCCCTCACTTCAAAGTCCCAAACTGAAGGCTCTTTCTCTCTCTCTAGAAATTGATAGGGTCATGGAGAACGATTTCGATTCCGATACTTGTTTAGGGTCCAAACGAAGAATCTCAGAACTCGACTCTGAGATCGAAGGAGGCACTCAACGCATCGTTGATGAGCAACCCTCCGATTTTCTCTCTCTAGAACAACCATCGTCTGCCATCGGTTCTTCAACGAAAGACGACGAAGAATCTCTCCGAAGCAGTTCTGATTTCGCCTCCGAATCTTGCAATGGCCTCCCGAAGAAGGCCAAGTGTTCTTCGTCTGATGAATCTGAGACCTCCGCTGCTGTTCAAGAGAAGCAAGAAACGGTTCATGACGTCTTGGCTTTGGTCTCTGAAGGTGTGAAAGTGAATCAAGAAATCGATGAAGACAATTTGGGTACTGTTAACGATGTCGTTTCGAAGGTCAATGGTCATGAAGGTCGGTTGGTGAATGAAAAAGACAGAGATTTGGGCAAGTGTGAATTGGGTTTTTCTGGTACTCGAGAACTTGATGAAGTCCATAAGAGTTCAAGTTCATCGTCTTGTGTCTTCACAGCCAGTGAAGATCAGATGGACTCTGTTGTTCGGCATTGCAACACAGGTTTGGTCACTTCTTGTACTGCTTTTGATGAAAATGAATCTGAACTGTTCTTGAGAAACAAAGAAAAGCAGTCTTTTGTGAATGAAAAAGACATAGATTTGGCCAGGTCTGAATTGGGTTTTTCTGGAACCCAAGAACTTGATGAAGTCCAGAAGAGTTCAAGTTCAAGATCGTCTTGGGTCTTCACAGCCGTTGAAGATCAGATGGACTTTGTTGTTCATGATAGCAACGAAGGTTTGGTCACTTCTTGTACTGCTTTTGATGAAAATGAATCCGAACTGTTCTTGAGAAACAAAGAACAGTGTTTGGTGAATGAAACAGACAGAGATTTGGCCAGGTCTGAAATGGGTTTTTCTGGAACTCAAGAACTTGATGAAGTCCAGAAGAGTTCTGTTACAAGATCGTCTTGCGTCTTCACAGCCATTGAAGATCAGATGGACTCTGCTGTTGAGAATAGCAACAAAGGTTTGGTCACTTCTTGTACTGCTTTCGACGAAATTGACTTTGAACTGTTCTTGAGAAACAAAGAAAAGCAGTGTTTGGTTGAACCTGAAGTAGAAATCTTGTCTGATGCTAAGAACCATGTTCTAAAGCCTACCGATTCTGAGAGTTCAAGAACAGTCGTGGATGTTACTATGAGGATCAAAGAAGATTTTGAACATTCTTTAAATGAAGAGCCTGGAACTGAGAAAATAGCAGATACTGATGAAAAGGGAAAGAGTTGTCAAGAAACACAGCAAATTGGGCAGAATGAGAAGTTAGCTGGTCTGAACGGAATTGGAGGGGCTCTTAATCGTTCATTGAAGATCGAAGTAATTGATGAAACAGCGGTTATAGAGACTGTTCCTGCTTCTAAGGTTGGACTTGGCTGTGGAAAGGAGAAAAGATTTATGGGTTTGACCAATCATTCTGAGAGGAGTGGAAACAAGAAAAATATGAAGGAAGAAGCTGATGAAAGGAAGGAGAAACGGTCCAGAAGAAAGGGGAAAGCGGGGAAGAAGGCTTCAGGGGCCAATGAAAAGGAAAAGATTTTGACACCGATTGCTGAAGCTCGAATTGCCTGTGAAATTAAGAGTGGCAAAGCCAAGAGAGCTTACTCAAAGAAGCAAATGGAGTCCCTGAGGTTTGTAGATGTAGAAGCTCAACGGAAGAAGTGGATGGAGGTATACTGTGGGCTTGGACCTTCTGTGGCGAGGGAGTATGATTCCCTGGTTGAGTGTAATCATCAGAAGCACATCCACGTGAACTTTGATCCTCGGAGACAATTTGGGAAGAAGGCAGAGGGCTCTGGAATTTGCAGTACGTCTCTTCTTTCTGTAACATGCTTTTTTTAATTTTTTATTCTTTTGACTATTATTGTTTATTATTTTAATCTTAACATAAAATTATCATGCTTGGTACGTTACGGAACATCATAATCTATGGCAGCTATACCAGGCTACCTATATGTTAATTTTGCAAACTTCCTGTTTCTTTTCACGCTATTGTAATCACATTTGAACAACAGATTACGCTTGACTACTACTTTGAATATTTCCGGATGGTGCTGTAGTATTGAAATGAATTGTCGAAGCTAATAGTCTCAGTGGCCAAAGATTAAAATCTAGGGCTGGCAATGTTACTCTTGTTTCATGGCGTTGTGTTAGGATTGCACTTATGCTTGTTTATTGATATGGCGTATTAGGATCAACTTACTGTTTTTAAATACATCTCAAGCCTTCCACATTCAAGGTGGGAAAGCAATTTGTTATTGCATAGGCAGATTATATTGGACTGAAAAATGATATTTTATTTTTTAAGGTATGGCAGAAATGCTTGCAATTTCTACTTCAAACTGTTTAGATCTTCTTTACTGCTCTAAAAGCTCGTGTAAGAAACAAAATTTGGCATGTTGCCATCTTTGTTCTTAAATGCTTGTCAAGATCACATAATTGTACCTAAGAACCCTTCGTTAGTAATGTTTGAAATGTCAGATTCAGATTTAGAAATCTTCCCTATGTTTTGGACTGACATTTGTTTCTCTGATCACCATGCATACTGTAGATTTTTACTATATTTCAACGTGGTTATAAAATTTCATGTCAACAGCTGTAAACATATTCAACTATATTGTCAACATTTCTTGATTCCATTTTTATTATCAATAAGTTATTTGTAAATAAAGGACCTACACTGAATTAGTAATGTGGGTTAACTTTTGTAGTGTGTACTGTGTCGTTTAACTTAATGTTTTAGTTGTCAATGTGGTTATATTACTGTGATGTGGCTCAGAACATCCTTTTCAATGGGCCTTTCTAGGACTGGGAGCCAGGAGATTGCAGATTTTTAACTATTTTGCATTCTGAGACTTTAGAGAGGAGTTTTTTTTTTTTTTTTTTGGGGGGGGGGGGGGGGGGGGGGGGGGGGCTTTATGTTGAAGTTTTCTCTTCTGGGTTCTTTATATGTGGGTTGTCAACTTGTCATCGAACTTTGCGAGAGATATGTGGCAGTGGAAAGCTCCTCCCAGCTTTGCATTTGGATGTGCAGTATTTTCTAGGTAAATACTGACTTTTGATAATCTTACGAAGAGGAAATATATCCCTGTCAATTGGTGTTGCCCGTGTAAACGGACGGAAAATTGTTGGTCACTTGTTGTTGCATTGCCATGGGGCCAGAGAATGGTGCATCATTCTATTTGCTTGGTTGAGGAGTATGCTGGGTAGTTGGAGAGGCTGCGAGATATGGATGAGGGTTAGAGATATGTGTCGGGTGGCACTCTTCTGCCTTTGGTGGGGCATTTGGGCTGAGAGGGATAGTACATTCTATTTACTCTTTCTTTGGGTTACTGGAAACTCTTCCTCTATGTTAGATTCCTTGGTTGAGGGTTTAGGTGAGATGAGAGTGTTGCTATATGCAGTATGTTGTAGACTTCCTTTGTATATGTCTTTGAATAAACAGCAGAAAGAAGAAGAACAACAACAAATCAAGCCTTTTTGAATACTTTTTTTTTAAAAAAAATTTATTCTTTTCTTGAATGATCAGTTGATCAATTTATATTTCTGCTATTCTGCTTTATCTTCTTTCCAAAAATCCATTCTTGATAACAAGGTTTGCTTCCTTTCAGATATTCTTTTGGGCTGTTTCTTGATTTTGTTTATTGTTTCGCCAATTTTTTTGGATATAATCAACGTTTCTGTTATCAACTGATTATTTGAAAATTTAATACAATTTTAACACCCCCCTCCTTCTACTTCATTTTCTTGCTTTCCTGATTTTTAGTCTTCTTCTTCTTCACTTTCGCGGCCATTGTTATAACTTCAATGAGCTTCTTGTGAAGCCTTTCCGAAAGCTCTGTCATTATGGAAATAGACTCATTCATAATTTTGGAAAAATTGAGTCTATATTGTTTCTCAGTGTTTCTTCTCACAATTTCTTCTCTCTTGGATGTTTGGTTCTGATTGTGTCAATTTGATGGGTTCAATTTCTGTGTACACAGGTGCATTTGCTGCAAAGGGAAGAGGGAACTATCTGAAAATCTTTGTGCATTGAAGATTGGCTTAAAGGAATCTGTCAAAGGCATTATGTGCAATATACCCGAAATTTGACCCTTGATTTGTATACTTAGGCGCATCATGGTTCAAGTTTCTGTGTACTACTTGTATACAATCTCTGTACATGCATTTTATTGCTGTTAGTATAGATGCTTTCTGTGATTGCAATTGTAAATGGAAAGTAATTAGTTGATGATACTACAAATGAAACTCTATTAATGAAACTCAATATTAAAATTGTTGTACTTGAATCTGTGGAAATGCTCTTTCTCCTCTATCTACCAACTGCTTGGGCTTCCTGGATGGTGTGTATATTATTATTTAAATATTTATGCTGGACTAGTACTTCAGGTTTTAAGACTGTCCGATTTTCAGGGACTAAATTTGTTGATACCTTTCAGGTGAAGAGTGTTCCCAAAATGGGGATAATGAAATTGAAAACATGAACCCCCGGGATCCTGCTTGTGGTCTTTGCGTGAGTGATTTAGATGGCTGCACTGCTGTAGAGGGAGAGTGTAGTGAAGATGAAAACAGTGATGAAGATTACAGTAGCATTCAGCGACCTGCTTTCTTTGTTACAGGAAAGCCCAATTTTGATTCTGGGCCTCCAGAAGATGGATTTGAGTATCTTAGGCGTGTAAGGTATCATTCTATTTCTTGAAACTTTTTCCTCTTTTATCTTTTTCATTCACTAATGTTTTTTTTCCCTATGAAATTGATTTTGTATTCCCTGCTTAGTTGCTTTCAGTAACTCTGGTATACAGTGTTATTCAAATCTTACATTTCGATCAGGAGATTGATGATGTAGTAACTAAGATTGGAGTAGGGTGGACAAGATGGAGGCAAGTTAGTTATATCCTATGTGTAACAAATGAATATCAAATAAATTAAAAGGAAAAAATAATGTAGGACGATTATTAGGCCAGCTATATTATATGGAGTAGAGTGTTGAAAGTACAATGCATCCATGTAGCGGAAATGAGGATGTTTAAATTGATGATAAGAAGGGATAAGATTGGTAATAAATGAGTGAGGGAAAAAGTAGTAGTGCATATTAATGATAAAATTAGAGTAAGTAAACGTAGGTGCTGTGGTCATATAAAACGTAGGTCTGAAGATGCACCAACTAGAAGAGAAAGGATTGTTTCTCTAGAAGGTAATCAACAAAGAAGCCAATCAAAACTTACAGGGAATGAATTAATTAAAAATGTTATAAAATAAATAAATATTAGAGGAGACATGGTATATAATGGGAAAGAATGGAAAAGGTGAATTCATGTGACCTACCCCATCCATATGGCACAAGGGCAAGGATGATGGTGATGAAATTCAAATTTGTCTTGTTTGAATAAATTTTTAAAATCTAAATGCTGACTTTTCAATTTTCAGTTACCCCCGCGGGCGCCGCCGTCGTTGTTACCTACCCCATCCATATGGCACAAGGGCAAGGATGACGGTGATGAAATCAAAATTTGTCTTGTTTTAATAAATTTTTAAAATCTAAATGCTGACTTTTCAATTTTTAACAACTTTTATTTTATTTTATAGGTTTCAATTGTTATTTCTGTTGTTGGATTTCTGTTCAACACCTTTTCATAGCATTTGGTATCTTGCATTGTTGAAGTTCTCTTCTCTTGTATATCAACCTCATTTTTCTGTTGTATTCACATGCTCACACTTACCTACTGCTCAAAAACCAACTGATTCAGGTCAAAGTTCTATCTCTTAGAAAATTTAGCATTTCATTTGCTCTTCATCAAATAAAGTAATTAAGTGATTCAAAACAACAGCTTTCAAACAACCAACAACATCAAATGAGTAATGAAATAAAGAAGTGGCGACCATTGAGTGCACAAATCCAAGAAAGTTCTTTTATAAGTAGTGGCAGAAACAAGTTACAGTTAGGATGGAAAAGTTGATCCAATTAATTTTGGTTGTACGATGGAGGTAGGGAAGTGGCTCTATTATTTTCTCCTCCAATAGCTATTTACAAATTTGAGTTAAAACATACTATTTTGCCAATGCAGAAATCAGAAATTTGAAGAGTTCTTAAATTTTGTGCGGATGGTAGCAAGTGTGAATAGCCATTGTATGTAAATTTTCCTCTCTATGTTGTCACTGCTATCATCATGTTACTGCCATTAGTATGCTGCATCCATTATAATCTTCCTCTTTCTATCAACGTTGTAACGTTGGTAAAGCCCTATATTGTGTATGTAAGACTTGTTAGTTTGTGCTGTTGTCTCGCATAGATAGAATTAGTTTGGCTATTCCTTCCCATTACTGCAAGCTATGTTATACTTGGTAAAATTTTGGTGTTTGGATATAAGGGGCATTATGGGTTAATGGGATAACCTGAATATGTTTCAATTACCTGAGGGTCATGGGTTCGAAACTGGAAATAGCCTCTCCATGGGGACGTAAGGCTGTGTATATCTGATCCTCCCCAAACCCCGCAATGGTGGGAGTCTCGTGCATTGGGCTAGCCCTTTTTTTTATTTTGAACTTTACCTATGTTAATTTTGATCTTCCCTTTCACTTTATATTACCCTCAATATGGAGCATGTCACTTTTCTTAGCTGGTGCATTTATAGTAATCTTATTTGTACATGCACAAACTATCTTACTCAATTTTCTATCATTTTATCTTGAATGAGTGCCACTTCAACTATCTCAGAGGTGTTCCTTACCTGTCGTGGTGCTCATTTTTCTTCGCATTTTCTCCACCTTGTTTGTTTATATATTGTTTCTTGGCTGCTCAACATTTTGTCATATAAAGTATGACCGATTGACTGGTCTAATAGTTTTTTATTTTTATAACACCTCCCTATCATTCTTAAAGGGATATGCCGATCACAATCAAACCCACCATGCCTTGGTTCTATGATTAACATTTTATCCCATTTATCTTTCATTGTGAAGAATTGAGCCTAAATAACGAAATTGTTCACTTTTTGGTATCCCTTGATCCTTGATCTTCACATCATCTTCATGATTTACTAATTACACCTTTTGCATTCAGTTTTATTCCTATGGGTTTAATGCTGATTCTTATATTCACATCATCTTAAATTCTTTTAATTTTAGAGTTTCCTTCCAAGCTGCCAACTTAGCACTTACTCCTCTAGTTTTAAAATAATATACCTTATGAAATCTCATCCTGAATGTGTCTCATTAGTTTATCCAAAACTCATCATCAGCTGCCTTTATCCCATCTGAACGGGGTTGTCCACATGAATTCTCCTTTTCCATTCTTTTCTTTCATAATTCATTTCATCTATTAGATTTATTTTAAAAAAAATTATTTCTCATTACTTCATTTCATGATAATTATGGTCTTCCTCTCTTTCTCTTACCATCTATCTGATTGTTGAGGTAAGCTTATAGTAATTGAAAATTCACTTGTCTCACCTAGGGATTCTAACTTCTAACTATAGTCACATTCATTATTGTGGCCCTTTTTTTTCTTCCCCCCGGCCCGCCGAAACCCTTCATATTAGATCTCTAGATACTCTATCCCACAAGCTTTTTCCAAAATTTTAAAAACCACATGAAGATCCTTGTTCTCTCTATATCTTTCTACTAGTCTCCTCAATAAATAAATAGCCTTCATCATTGACTTCCCGACATAAATCCAATTCAATTTTCCTACACTCAAGTTTTACATCTCAATTATTATTCAATCATGCTCTCCCAAAGCTTCGTAGTATGAATCATACCACGGTATCTAGTACAACTTTGTATATCCCCTTTCTGTTGAGTTATAGCTACCCAAATACGTTTGTGCCACTCATTAGGCACTCTCTTAGTTGTTAATATCTTATTAAACAAGCCGGTAGTTGGTTTAGGTAAGTATGCCCCACTAGCTGTATTAAACAATTTTGTTAATCATGACACATCATCATCCTGGAAACACTTCCAAATCTCTATAGGATTGCCGTTTGGTCCTAAAACCCGTCCTCATGTAATTTTTTTAATATATATTTTTACCTTCCATTCTTGGATCTTATGAAATAATGTCTTCTATATTCTCCCTAAGGTTATCTGAGTCTGAACTTCTTAAGTGGTTTTCATTCAACAATTTTTTATTTTTATTTTTTATAAGTGTTTTCATTCAACAATTTCTCAAAGTAATTTTTCATCTTTCTTTAATTTCAGCATCATTTACTGTTACTCATGATACATTTCATATGATTAAAATTCTAATTTTTCTCCCCCTTTGTTTAACAAGTTCATATATTCCCCTGATCTTGTGATTCAGAATAGAAATCATCATATGGCTTTATTTAGTTTATCTCATTGTTTTTTTAACTTCCTTTTTAGCTTCTCTGTATTTTTCAAACGTTTATCTATTTCAAGTATTTGTTTACAGCATACCCTTTTTGTTTTTATGATAGTTCGGACCTGTTCATTCCACCATGAAGTAACTTAGATAATGGCCCTTTTTGTTTTTGATGATTTAGAATGGGTGCTTGTTTTCCCTTTCTTTTTTCAAGGACGCCTTTCCCTTTTTCTTTGGATTCCTGAAGGACATCTTTCCCTTTTTCTTTTGATTCTTCAAGGACATCTTACATTAAATTAGTTTCATCTTTTATACTCCATTTGCTTCTTTTAGCATTCTGTTCTTAAATAATTCTACTTTCTCCCATCTTAAATTCCACCATCTAATTCTGAAGTTTATAATATCCTTTTCCATTTTGGTTGTCCTTATATATATATATATATATATATATATATATATATACAAGTATTAGTTTTTATTGTGATGTTAGGCTCTCTCCTAAGATATCCTTACAATCTTTGCATGTTAATCAATCTACCTTTCTAGTTAGAAGAAAAATCTTTTTGACTCATTTTGATGCACTTTAAGCTATTAATTTTTCATCTCTTTTTATTTTTTATTTTATTTTTATATATATATAAATATTCATTCCCAATTATAAAATTATTGTGACCACAGAGTCTAAAGATATAATCCCAGCCTCATTTTTACTTCCAAATCCATGTCCAACATGTACCATCTCATACCCTCTACAATGTTTGCCTACATGACAATTAAAGTCTCCTCACATGTAAAAACTTTCTAATTCGGGTATCATTTAAATTAATTCATCATATGTTCCCAAAATCGCGCTTTAGTGTGTTCATCTAGTTCTTCTTGGGGTGCATAGGCTTTAACGGTTAACTATATTTTCTCCCATACAAGTTTTACTAATATTATCTTGTCATTTATTTAATAACAGTTACAACGTCTTCTTTAAATTCCTACAACAATTATCCATACTCTATTTGTATGTCCATCATTTCCGGTGTAATAAACTTTTTAAATCCTGTGTTCTCCATTTCTCTAGTTTTTTATTTTTATTTTTTTTCCCCTACCCACACAGTTTATTATAGATATGCTATGTTAACATTCCATCTATATATCGTGTCTACCAACTCCTTTTCTTTACCTGTCAATGCTCCTATATTCTAAGTCCCTAGCCTAGTCTTACGATACTGGACTAACTTCTTTATCTGTGCTCGTCCAAAAAAACAGAACTGTTGCCTACTTTTTACACATCCAGACGACGATACCCCTTGCCAATTTTTTGAGTATAGGAAGCTGATGTAACACGTTGGTTAAGGGAAGACCGACCATCATGACCTGAATATGTATATGGCTTTATATACTGACTGCAACTCAGGGTCCTTCTGATGAAGTATCTCTTGATTATAATAGAAACGTTTTTTCTGTGAAGGTTTCTCTTTTGGTCATCCCCACAGGCAAGACTTATGAATTTGAAAATTTACATTTTTGACATTGATAGATATGATTTGAAATTCACCAGCACGTGTGCATGGGCTATTGCCTTTGTCAAGTTTGAAAGAAAGGCCCAGGCTCTTAGTCACACTCACATGTCAAACAGGGATTGTGAAGAGCTTGGTTTGAATAAATATTAGAATTGAAACAGCCTGTTCAGATTATGACATGATCTATTGATGAGCTTATTGACAAACCATTGCTTCAAATCAGCACCAACTTGAGCATAAGCTTTGTATTTAAATTTTATAACTGATTGAGTGACAAAGTCTATATACATAAAGTTGTGGCATGGTGAATGCCAGTCGTTTTGAATTATATTATTTTGATTTGGCTTTCTGATTGTCATTTGTTGTTGCTATAATTGAATTGTTCCGAAATGCCATGAATCCTTGATTTAGTAATGACTCATAAAGTGTTTTAATTTGCATAGGTGGGAAGCTGCACACATTCCCAAGGTGAAGGTTGCCAAGCTTGAAAGAAAGAAATTAGACAAAGAACAGACTGTTTATATGCCCGAAATTCCCGATATTGCAAAATGCCCAGAGCACTTACTGCCACTGAAACAGTGGGAGGATGGATTTCTTGCTGATTTTTCAGAGCTAAGGCTGGTATGTTTTTCTGCATCCACCTTCTATGGTTTTTAAAATTTGTTGAGGGGAAGAAAAAAAAAAGGAACAGATATAATGAACATATATCTATGTGTGCTGAGACCAAACCAATCAAGAGATAAAACTCTTTTCAAATTTTGAAAGAATGATATATTATTCTTAAATTATTTTAGTGTTCTATTTTCTGAGCCTTTTTCCAATGGCATATAATGATATAATGTCCTCTGAAATGAGAAGGTTTTACTGCTTTCCCCATTTATAATACATGAAAAAACTGAAAACCAAGGCTGATACAGGAAATTGGAGTACCAAAATGGTGATCCTTACATGGTGTGATTAGGTCAGTTAAAAATGTAGAATGCTACTTGTTGAAAACGTGTAAGGAAGGACCCTCTCACCCTTAACATGTCTGTACAGATGCATCAAAAGCTGCCGCATATCCTGATCCATGTTTCATCTCACGTATATCATTTTTGTTCAGTTGACCATCGGTATGCAGCATGCGAATGATTAAATGCCAGTAGCTTGGTCCTTTTTTTGTGTTCTTAGAACCTATAGTTTAAATATTTGGATGAAAAGTTGTGTATAAAAACCTTTAAAAAAAGAAAGAAAAAAAAAAAAAAGTTAATTGAGGAAAAGAGTTAACCATAGGAACATTTTGTCATATACATACAAACTTTCTCAACAACATTTTAGTGTGCCGCTGGGGGTAATTGATTATAGTAAAAAGATTAAACAGTGAAACATAAGTATCAGAGTCCTAGTCCCTTGCAAATCACTTAAATATCTGATAACGTGAATTTAATCAGGCTTTTCACACCAATTGATGTGTTTTCTCCATTGTATTAACTGATGATGATAGATCTCATACAAAATTTTATTTATATATTCCTTCTCTATTATAAATAAACCAGAAGAAATAGTCTAAAAGAAGAAACAATCTCAACCAAAGAGTTGAGATCTGCTATAAATTAGTTCAACAGAAACAACGAGAACATGCTGCCGAGAACGTATGATAGAAGACCTCAAATGACAAAATATGAAATTAAGGTGTCTTCCATAAATCATCTTTTTTATCTTCAACATCTTTTCAAGATACAATTTAGGCTGATTTCCATCTTTTCAGAAAGAAATATCTGTTTGCTTTTGCTTTTAAGTTAGAAGTAGGGATTTGCTTACAAGCTGCTGGCACTAAGTTGCTTGCAATCAGGCCGTTGGCCGGAGAGTAAAAAGCTAATCTGGTCGGACAAGACTCAGCTCTTTGTTAGTCAATTGACTTTTCAAATCATAGCCATGTGCTCATTTCCTAGTCACAGGCATAAATATACACATGACAGGTGGTGGAGCAAGGTAGGACCAATCTCGTCTTGCTCGGTTAGAAGCCATCAGCCATCAGCCAAGTATTGCCCTTTATGTTATCTTAAGCATTAAATGATCTGAGTTTTGTCTATGGCTTTTCCTGTACAGGTTCTGTCACGTTACGAGGGTTCTTGCGCTAAAATTTCTGATAAGGTGCAATCATTGTCCATTGTTCATGATGAAGAAAACTCACAGCAGCTTCCTGACAGTATGATTCTTGAAAATTTTGATAATTTAACCAGCGACAGAGTTGACTCCTGTCAAGCTCTTGACTGCTCCGTTCCTGAATGCCTTAGTGACCCTCTATTGCTCTCAAATGCTGATGAAAATGATACCTCCTCCTCTCACACTCCTGAAAATTCCAGTCATAAGTCTATTCCCGATGGATGTTCCAGCAACAGTCCTACCTTGTCTGCGATTCTAAGGATGGACTCGGTAGCTCGAATTTCAATGTTGAGAAGACGCATTAACGCATTAATGACAATGAGCTCTCTGTCAAGGAATGATTGTGCATGGCTATATGCTCTGTGTGCAGCAGTAGACACTCCACTAGATGGAGACACATCTGCAGCCCTTCGTTGTCTACTCAGGAAGTCTGCAAGCTTACGAGCTGAGAAGTCTGAACTGGACGATGAAGTTATAATGCTTAATATTCTGGCAACAATCTCGGGCAGGTACTTTGGGCAGTCAGATAACTGAAGGTTTTCATTGCATCAAATAACTTCAAGGACAATGGACGGATTATTTTGCAGTTTTCCCTGTTATGTTTGTGCCGGAGTGATGAACACGTTCTAGGCTTCAATGTGCAGTCACTCGTGTTTTTGGAAGTGGTTCTGAATGAACATGTTTGATATTGGAACATTTCAGATTGCAAAGAAGTCTACACTCTATAGTATGGTCATGTAAGCAGGTCTCCTCAGAGGCCTTTTATTTACGAAGGTTTTTCTTATAATTTCTAATTAAGTATTACCTGCCTTCCAAGATGTACCTTGATGTGTGGTTTTCTAGGACTATAAAATGTCTGTAATGTACATTACTTCTGGAAGGACCTTTTTGTCATTATCAGGAACGTTTTCATCATACTTTATTTATTTATGGTAATGGTAGTCCAAAAAACATGTTTAGTAAAAAATATTTTTTTGTACAGTGCTGAAACGTTTTTACATGTTTCAGCGCTTTAACAACGGCTGACAAATAATAATATATATATATATATATTTTTAATTTGAAAAACTCTTAATTGACATTTTTAAACAAATCATTCTATTTTTTAAACTTGCAACACTTTTTTACCAAACATGTTTTATGTTTTTGTTTTAAAAAATCTTGTAACAAATGAACAATACTAAAAATGCTTTCGATTACTTGCTTTTGATTACGTGTTTTATTTTGAATTAAAACAAAATGCGAACCAAACATAACTTACAAAACCAAAATATCCAAAATTAAAGCTCATTTGCTTTTATTCTATTTGAGTGAGTAACATTCAATTCAAGGAAAAATAAGCACCACTTTATTGTTGTCAAGAAAAGCTTATATTCTGATTCAATTAACAAGAGGTCACCAAATTTCCATTACCACCATAGTAGTCAAAATGATATTCATACTAGTCCTTACAATTTGAAAATAGGACTAATTTTGTAAATTTTTCAATGAACTTAAAAGGTTAAAACTCTATAAAGAGCAGGGTAATAACTATATTAGCAAACATTGATATATATATATATATGTGTGAATGAAAGAAAAATGTATATATATATATATATATATGTAAGGAAAAATGGAGCTGAAGGAGCAAAAGCCCACATAGAACAAGGAGCAAAAGCCCACACAGAACAAGGAGCAGAAGCCCAAACAGAACAAGGCACGGGCCTATACAAATCCTAATAGCCCAACAAGCCCATTTTGTTGAAATTCTGTTGAGAAGAGTAACGGTAACAAAAATTCAAACAAGCCTCTTTTAGGTTCTTCAGAACAGAGAGTTTCAGAACAGAGAGTTCCATCTGTGATCACACACAATCTCTTTTGCGAATGTGTAAATATCACCAAACTCAAATCCGATTAAATCAACAACAAAACTTTATAAAACAAAAAATATTTATGTAATGATTGATTCTGTTGAGGAGAGTAACGGTAACAAAAATTCAAACAAAAACTCTGTTGAACTCTCTGTTGAGAACCGAGACTTCCATCTGTGATCACACACAATCTCTTTGGTGAATGGGTAATTATCACCAAACTCAAATCCTATTAAATGAACAACAAACTAGATACAACAAAAAAGTATTTTGTAGAAACAACATCTGTGATCACACACAATCTCATTACATAATAAGCATTTGACTATGTGGAAACAATTACATTGAATTATATACATAAGTCAGTAGAACCCTAAATTTACAGATAAGATTTGAAGCCCTAAAGTTGAAGATGAGCAGGAGTGATTCCCACCTTCACGATTGCAAAACAAAGCTCGGAATGGGGCGATCGGAATGCCCAAACTTGGAGAACATCACCTGCGGCAAAGGAATTGGTTTCGGCAACATGATTCCAAGGACTAACCAGCGCGTACACAAAACTTGATTCCATCTCCCACCGCTTCAATTTCATCCTCCATTCATTCAACTCTGGGTCAATCAGCAGGCATTCAATGGCCACCAAATTCCCATCTCTTCTGGTCTCCAAGATGGCCTTCTCGTCTTCTGTCAGAAACTGGTTCCTGACGGAATTGACCGGAATCGACAGCCGACTATTGCCCTTTTTAAGGTCGGTGGCGAACAACCGCTTCTGTATCACCAGAACCATACCGGAACCACCCATGTGTTGGATACGATTCCTCATGCGTGAAGGCAGTGGTGGTGGGTTCAGACCAATTTCTGCTTTCTTGGCATTTTTCTTGGAGTTTTTCTTGGTTTGATGATGATCAGAGCCTGCAAGAGTTTCCATCTTGGGCAGGTTCAGGAAGTGATTTATGGCCGGCTTCTTGAGAGATGGGGATCGTTTCTTCATCGGCCATGGCGGCGGTCGTAGCGAAGAAGAAAAGGAGTTCTCGGCGTGGTACTTGTGGGTTGCAACCTTCACAACTTCACTTAAATAGTCCATAAGAATCCAGTTTTTCTTGGGTTTGCAGTGAATCACATCGTCTAAGCATATCTCAGTACTCTTCATGATTGGTGAATACAAATGGAAACAGAACAAGTGGGACACAATTAGCGAAGAAGACGAAGAGGAGGAGCGTGATTGAGGCGGTACGTTTTTGGAAAGTGGGTTGGGAAGAAGGAAATATATAGATGGAGGCGGCGGCTAGTAACTTGGAAGGAAAGTAAAACAGATATTGTAATCATTGAAAAAAATCTAAAAAGATATGATCAAATATTTGATTACAATTACGAGTTGTGTTAAGAGAGAGAGAGAGAGAGTAGGGAATGTTTGGAAGGGTAATTACGAGTTGTGTTGAAGCTTGGCTTGATGTCTGCAGATTTGGTATATAAGGCGGCCTATGAGACAATGGAGAAGCAATTAAATTTGGGTTATCAAGTATTGTGAAATACAAAGTAAGTTATGTATCCTGGAATGGACTTATTATACATATATCAACTATATATGGATAATCTTGCTGTTTTCTTCAATTTCAGTGATAAATACTCAACTGCCCAAGGAAATTAGCACCACTTTTATTGAACTCAAGCAAGAGCTTTGAATCTGATTCAACTAACAATAAATTGGTGGTCATCAAATATAATATTAGTGTGTGAATTAATCCCATAAAAATTTGGTAAACTTCCAATAAAAGAGCCATTACAACTTCTTGAAACTCCTCCATAAGCTGACTCCATGTCCTTTTACACATTTAACTACTGAATCATACCAAATAATTTAACTCTGTTGACAAAAGTAGTAGCTATTTCCCTTTTTATTTTCTAAGATGTTTCAAAGACTCTTTCATACAAATATATAAAAAAACTTCACAAACTTGATAAGAGAAATATTGATATAACTTCAGGTAAGGCTAGCAGCCTCCGTTCATTGAATCAAGAGGTTGTGAGCGTTTTGTGGGCGTCTCATGATGTAACGAATAATGGCATGAGTTCTTGCTGAGACCACCACCATCATAAACTAATTAATTTTGAAATTAATTTGTTAAACCATAGTTAAAAATAGATCTCAATGGACAACATAAAAGATGCAGTTCTTAGGAATCTTGGTGGAGCTTTATCATGGATGAAATCTATGGCTGAAGCCTCCTACAACTTTTGTGGGAAAAAAAGATAAGTGAAGAAATACAATCTGAATACAGTCTATACTGCAAATAATTTGATATAATCAAACAAGTTCTAATGGAATTTAAGAACTTTATGGGTGCAGCAATGGAAAAGTGTAAAAGGGTCACTTACAAAATAATGAAGGTGTCAACACACCAATTACAAAATACTTAAGCTATTACACAATATAAGAATGGATACACAGCCTTAAGTATACACAATACAAGAAACCCTAGTTTACACTTCTCTGCAATCAATAGGATAGAACTGTCAAATCACAATGCAGCTTCACTTGATGAACAAACTAGGTTTCCAAAGCCTTGTCACAGCCAAATACACTTGCTTGAATGGAGTACACAGTTAGATAAGCAAGGTAACTCAAGAATAGCTCCCAATAGGCTTAAACCCTAAATTTAAGGGTAAAAAGGTCACTTCACAATGCAGCTCCAAGAATGATCTGCAATTGCCTTCCACATCTCTATATAGCTAAGATACACTTTCTTAAGAGATAAACTCAGTGAAACCATCAAGATATAGCAATGTAAGAACACAACAGCCTTATAGTCTTCAAATCCCTAGTTTTAGCCTCTCAAGTGTAACACTGGAATTTCACCTGAACCTGAAGTTAAACCTGGTTTCCACAGCCTTGATAACTCAATACATACTTGCTCAACAGGCTGAAACAGTGGATGGAGCAAGATAAAATAATCTTAGTTCACAATAGGCTTGAAACACATTAAACCCTAGCTTTCAAGGTCTTCAAGCGTAAATCTGTCAAAACACATGAAACATGTGCTAATACAGGTTCTCACAGCTTCACACAATCATTTTACTCTTGCACAGATGTTCTCAATTAACTCAGCAAGTTTGGAACAATGTACCATAAAACTATAACCAAAAATAGCTCTCAGCGGGTTATGTTTTGCAGCTCTGTAAAGCCTCTGATCCGAGGGTATAAAAGTAATTTTGTGATGTCTCAGGCCTAAACAATGCTCTAATAATCTTGAATCATAATTATAAAAATGCTTAGATAATAATTATAATGATTCAAACATGTTATCTCAGGCTTAGTTCACATATCACATAGATTAGGCTTAAAACCCTAGTTTGTGAGGTTTGCTGTACCAGAACTTGAATGGGTCACTTTCTTGGTCAAGTCTCAGCTTGATTAGCTTCAAATAAACAATGTATTCATGCTCTGATTGTGTACATGATGTTCACAGCATGAATTCAACATGTTATAGATATTTCAGTTGTATTTGCACCAGAAAAACACATTATACTGAGGTTAGAGGCTTATAAATCAAATGCAGCTAGGATATGAAGATAAACTTGATTTCTGAAAATGTAAATAGATGAAACAAACTTTCCTCAACCTTCACTTGGCACTAGAAATGAACAAAACCAGAGTTGTCCTTTCAATCCATAATTCTGCACCAGAAAATCAGCTGCAACTGTCCCCTTCTTGATCTTCATATGAAGCACTCATGATAGATGATTTCTGGGATTAATTTTGGTTCTCTAGGTTAATTAAAATCCCAGAAATACTTGAGACCTTTTTCATTCAAGAGGAGCTTACAAGCTTGCTCAGAAATGCTCTCAAGGGCTCACTCATGTATAAAGTGTTCATACTATCAAGCATGTGAACAAGGTTTTGAGTAATGAGAGTGCAATCACTTTTGGGAAATTATGCCAAATGTTCTATGTACATCAAATTTGCCATTTTTTGCATACCCAATGATGTAACCACCACCATTAATTGGCTTTACTTACCATGTTTTTTTTTTTTTTTTAGTCAGTTCAGTAATATATTCCAATAACTTACCTTGGATCAGTTCAGTAAAAAGAGGGTCAAAATTTTCTGCTGAAGAATAGAAGCTTATAGGTAGTGAAATTATCCTTTTTCTATATTTTTTTTAAGGTTAAGGTGTGCAATTAAAATGATTTTTGGCATGAAGAAGGCCTCTCTCTTTAAATCATGAGCCTCCAGCCTTAGTGGTAAGGCCATATATACTCTCAAAATCTCTTTCCATTGGTCAGTGGGCAAATGCAGCTCCTTTCTATATGTTACTCAGAACCTGCGTGCCATTAATTAATTTGCTAATCAAACACTAGGGAATCTTCCTCCACTGCTTACAGCTTGTGTAACAAGAACATGGAGTCACATTGTCATCTCTTCTTCAATTGTCCGTACTCTCTCTTAATCTGGGAATACTTTGCCCAAAAACTGAACTACCATTATTTTTTGTCATGGCCTCACTTGATTGCCGGAATTGGACAGGATTGGAAACTCACTCTTGCAGCCATGGTTTACTGTCCACTTGAAAAGGTTTGGGAATTCAAAACTGCCAGAAGAAATGAAGCACCCCTTAAATTGAACTCAACCAAGAGCTTATGGTTTATTGTATTTGGAAGGAGAGAAATTCGATAATTTTCAGTCATTCTTCCACGGAAGCCACAGATATCATAGCTGATATAGAGGGTTATGTTTATCAGCTCTTGTAAAGCCTCTGATCTGAGGGTATAAAGGTAACTCTATGATGTCTCAGGCCTAAAAAATAATCTAATAATCTTGAATCATCATTGTAACGATTCAAACATAATATCTCAGGCTTAGTTCACATATCACAGAGATTAGGCTTAAAACCCTAGTTTACGAGGTTCACTATACCAGAACTTGAATGGGTCACTTTCTTGGTCAAGTCTCAGCTTGATTAGCTTCAAATCAACAATTTATTCATGCTCAGATGGTGTACATGATGTTCACAGCATGAATTCAACATGTTATACATATTTCAGTTGTATTTGCACCAGAAAAACACATTATAATGAGGTTAAAGACTCGTAAAACAAATACAGCTAGGATATGAAGATAAACTTGATTTCTGAAAATGTATATAGATAAAACAAACTTGCCTCAACCTTTACTCGGCACTAGAAATGAACCAAACCAGAATTACTGATTTGTTGGTTTTTTTTTTAGCAATCTGTTGAAATGGTAGTAGTTTTTTTTCCTTTTTCTTTTTAAAGATGTTTCAAAGTCTATTCAATACAAATATATAAAAAACTTCTTCGACTTTAGGCCTAATAATCCTTTGAAACTTGGCTTGAGTGTCTCTAAGGCCTATATCAAAATGAATAAGCTTTGATCAATTGTTGATACGATTATGCTTTTGGATTTGGATATTAATTATTGGTGTGCGACAAATTAGGTTATGGAAACTGAAATGGACTTATTATTACTTTGAATGGACTATAAATGGATTATCTTGATGTTTTGTTAGGGATGTAAAGGTCTGTTTATGTGATGTTGCGTAGGATTAACAATGTGCCCTCATTTTTCTAATAACCTGCTATCTCTACTGTGATATTTAGTACTTTTCTTCTATTTCAGTAATTAACACTCATCTGAGTCAATTAATAAGAGGCCATCAAATTTTAATTTATAACAAGGACTCACTCAACTCCAATAAGATGAAGTGAACAAGTACTTAATCTGCAACCATTCTTTAACTTTGATGCTTCAAAGTTTTTGTTTTTCTACTTTCTCATGATCATTGCTTCATTTTCCTGCTGCAGAACAAAAGCACTAATTACGGAAATTCTAGCGAAAAACACATAAGAAGAGCTGACTGGTTGATCTTTCTCAGATTTATCCATTGCAGCTGTTAAGTTTTTCAATTGTATAATCAATTCCCACTACATTAAACTTTGTATGGTCCATATTGAGCCAAAAAAGAAAAAGAAAATAAAACAACATAAAATTTAAAGTTTTTGGCAGTTTAGAGAAATCACCATGTTTTGATATGCTGTTCAATTTTGGAATGTGAATCTGACTAATATCAAGTTACTGAAACCTTGTGGCAAGGTTGGAATGCAATGGAATAGGTTATTGTTGAATTCAAAATTGGGGTTTTCCATGGAAATTTCGATAACTTGAACAATAATGAAATCAACCAGTGACATACTCATATGAATTAACACTCACTTTGAATTCTTGGCAGGAAAAAATTTACTCAAAGAAATGAGGTGAGACCTTTTTTTTATTTTTATTTTATATGTTTTCAAGGTTAAGGTGTGAAATGAAAATTATTTTTGGCATAAAGAAGGCCCTCTCTGTTTAAATCATGAGCATCCAGCCTTAGTAGCAAGTCTATACTCTCAGAATCTTTCCAATGGTCAGTGGCAAATGCAACTCATTCCTATATATTACTCGGAAGTCACAACCTGCGCGCCATCAATTAATAGGGTCACTGATTTGTTGTGTCAGCATCTATATATATGTATGTGTATATCTAAAAATTGGTTGATCTCTTAATGCCACAATCGAAAAGGTGTGCATACATAATAGAGTCACTGATTTGTTGGTTGTTTCTTGAGCAATCTGTTGAAAAAAGTAGTAGTTTTTTTTTTCAAAACAGTCAACTCTTTCAGCGTTCGGCTCAATGAAGTAGTAGAAAGCATGAAGAGGTAGCTTTGCCTAAAAAGGAAGGTGCTTAGGTATAAAAATTTGGCTAGCTGGAATAGAAAGAGAGCTCTTATTGTGAAGCATATTCAATTCCATAAATACTCTTCAACCTGGAAAAGATGAGTACAAATTTATCTGCTAAGGGTATAAACCTCCTGTAGTTAACCTCCTATAGTTTATTGGCTTGGAAAAAATAACTTAAACTAAGGAATGAGGTGAGACCATTTTATTTTTATTTTTTACGGTTAAGGTGCGCAATGAAAATGATATTTGGCATGAAGAAGGGCCTCTCTGTATAAATCATGAGCCTCCAGCCTTAGTAGTAAGGCCATACTCTCAGTGGAAAATGCAGCTCATTCCTATATATTACTCAGAAGTCAGAACCTCCCCATCAATTAATTTGCTGATCAAAGACTATGGGGTCTTCCTCCACTGCCTCTTGTCATATCTTCTTCAATTCTCATTAATGACAATGGCTTCTACATCTTCATATTCTCAACTGATCAATGGTGGAATGAAATAACATTCTTGCAAACGGACCTCACATGATTACGAAAAGACCTCTCATTTAGAAGAAATGGCAGAAAGGTATGCAATTCAACAAAAATTCTTGTAACATTCTTCCTTTGTGGATTAAATTTTACAATATTCCCCTTGAATATTGGACTTCCCCAAGGGTTTTAGTTACATTTCTAGTGTTGTTGGGAGACCCCTATTTCCTGACAAACTCACATAGACTAAAAATAGAATCAGCTTTGCAAAGATATGCATGTAAATTGATGCTTCCAAACCATTCATTGAGAAATTCCAACTGAAAATTTCCCCTGCAAAACACATTGATATCATTGCTGAATTCCAATGGAAACCCTTGGTTTGTTTGAAATGCAGATGTTTTTGCCTCCAAAGTGATAAATGCATTTCTTTGTCAGGGGTGAAAAACCCTAAAAACCAAGCTAATCCAGGTAAAACCACTGAATCAAAAGCTAACAAGGAATGGACCATTGTCCAAATAAGAGGTCTAGCATCCCCTGAACCCTCATCACATCCTACTGAGGATAGTACCCAACATCAAAACCCTACTGCAGAGCCAACTTCCCTTCCCCTTGGCGATAGTGTCTTCAAATAATCTGATAGTCATTCTCCTACCAATGATCCATCAAGCTCCTACATCCCTTATGTCCACATTCATGATAACTCCACTGGAGTTAATACTTTAAATACTGATGATAGTATTGATTTGGTCAACATCGATCAATGACACCTCCTCACAACCTCACCCATAAACCACTCTTTCACCTACACTACCTTCCACGCCTACTCACCACCACATTCCTACAAATCACGTAAACCACATTGAATGTAGTCAGGTTGACAGAGGCTCAAATGCTAATAGAGTTGCCACTAGCAGCTCTGAATCTATAGCTGAATCATCTTTATTAAGCACATCTTTATCCTGCAGTTTAATCTCTATATGGGATGGAGGAGACAACAACCCTACTGGCAATGACAAGAAGAGGAAAAAGAAGGGTGAATCTAACCTTATCCAACCTTTTATACGCTTTACTGGTCTGCTCACTAAGGCTCTTGCCTAATGTTTTTTGCTGCATGGAACATCAGGGGTCTTAATTCCCCTGAAAAAACAAAGAGAAATAAAAAAGTTTACTTTTGAATCTAAACTCCAGATGTTGGCCATTTTGGAAACTAAGGTTCAGGAAGTTAACTTTGCCTCTATTCTCTACTATATCGCCCCTACTTGGCAATTGTTACATAACTATTCTTGCTCTGTTCTTGGTAGCGTTTGGCTTTTAAAAAATCCCACAATTCTCCAAGTCCAAAGGCTTTCTATAACTGACCAGGCCATCCATTGTATTGTGACTTTGCTGGAAGATTACAATCGTATGTTTGTGTCTACCATTTATGCTTTTAATATTGCATCATAGAGAAAAAGCCTTTGGAGTGATCTAGCTATCCAAGCCCCTTGTTTTGCTCCTTCTCCATGGATTCTCTTAGGAGACTTCAACATTATCAGGCATCCCAATCAAAATTTTAGGGGCTCTCAGAGATGGAACCAGACCATTTACGAGTTCAACCTCTGCATCCAAATTGTCTAACTTAAGGTTTAGTGGTATCCTTCACACTAGGACCAACAAAAGTGAAGGTACTACCAATGTGTCCAAGAAGCTTGAGTGCTTACCAATGACAATTAGCTCAACCTCTCTCCAACTGTGTCTTTCTTCCCTATGGTTTATTTGACCATTCTCCAATGGTTATCAACACTGGTAATACAAGCCCAAATAAGAACATATCCTTCAAATTCTTCAACTTTCTTGGCAACCACAGTAAATTCCTTGACACTGTCACATATGTATGGTCTCAAACCATTCATGGAAACACTATGTTTCAATTCACAAATAAGCTCAAGCTCTGTAAGCACCAATTGAAACTCCTTAACACTAAGGAGTATAGTGATATCTCAGCTAGGGTCCTTAAAACTAAGAATGCCCTAAACAAATGTCAAATTGATTTAGATTCCAATCCAATGGACCACCAGCTAAGGCAGACATAGAAATATCTCTTATAGAAATACCATGATTTCTTCACAGTTGAAGAACACATTTTCTTGCAGAAGTTAAGGGTTAAGTGACTAAAAGAAACTGACGAAAACACAAGTTTTTTCCTTAAGTCCTTCAATAAAAGGAAAATTATAAATTTTACTCTACCTAATGGTCAGTCCACTGACTCAATCCTTGAGATCAAGCATGAAGCTATAAGCTACTTCAAGAACCTTCTTTGCAGCCAAGTCAGTACATACCCTGGTATTGCCTCTCTCATAGTTTATTGGCTTGGAAAAAATTACTTAAACTAAGGAATGAGGTGAGACCTTTTTATTTATTTATTATTTTTTAAGGTTAAGGTGCGCAATGAAAATGATTTTTGGCATGAATAGGGGCATCTCTCTTTAAATCACGAGCCTCTAGCCTTGGTAGTAAGGCCATACTCTCAGTGGCAAATGCAGGTCAGAAGTCAGAACGTGCGCCCCATCAATTATTTGTCTGATCAAAGATTATGGGGTCTTCATCCACTTCTTGCACCTTGTGTAACAAGAACATGGAGTCACATTGTCATCTCT
The DNA here is from genome assembly GCF_030987335.1 of Cornus florida. Lineage (NCBI taxonomy): Eukaryota > Viridiplantae > Streptophyta > Magnoliopsida > Cornales > Cornaceae > Cornus > Cornus florida. Next base: position 72,812,400 of record NW_026775571.1, on the reverse strand, counting down.
TCTTCAATTCTCCATACTCTCTCTTAATCTCAGAATACTTTGTCTAAAAACTGAACTGCAATTTTTTTTTTTGTCATGGTCTCACTTCATTACTGGAATTGGAAAGCTAATACCCTGTTTTAATGGTTCGAAAACTCACTCCTGCAGCCATGGTTTATTGTATCTGGATGGAGAGAAATTCAAGAATATTATGTCATTCTTCCAGGGAAGCCCCAGAGATCATAGCAAATATGACTTAGCCTTCAAGCAAATATGACTTTGCCTTCAAGAAAATTATACAGCAGTATTTAGGTGCAAGCAATAACTTCTCAAAATAGTTAGAAGGATGCACTTCTTTGTTTGAAAATTTTACTTGGTGCCACAATCGAAAGTCTTTTGAAAGGAAAAACTATTCATATGAAGATTTCCGTAAGACAAGCACCCCTCGTTAATTGAATCAAGAGGCTTTGTTGTATGTGTCTCATGATCCAACAAATGAAGGCGCGAGCTCTTGGTAAGACCACCACCATTATAAACTAATTTGTTTTGAAATTAGTTAAATCATAGTTAAAACCTTACTGAGACAGTTTGGTTTTTGGTGACAAGTGGATTGCTGGGTCGAGAGTTGTATCTCCTCTGCAAGGTTTTCTATACTGGTAAATGGTGTTCCTGCAGGCTTTTTCAAGTCAGAGAAGGGTCTTTGTCGAGGATGTCCTGTATCTCCTCTCCTATTCAGCCTAGTTACAGAGTAGTTTTCTAAGCTTGTGGATCAGTAACTTCAAAATGGGGAGCTTGAATTTAGTCCTGAAGTGAGAAATGCGGGGTTTCTGATTGACTCATTTCTTTTTGCAGATGATTTGATCATTTTCCTAGGTTCAATGTCAAATGCTGTTACTTTGCTGGATGTCTTTGATACCTTTAAGCAGGGTTCTGGTCTTCATGTGAATTTTGAAAAAAGCCGCATTTTCTTCTCTCAATATGTTAGAAGAACTAGAGGTATCTTAAGAATTTTGAAAGTCCAAAGAGTCTACCTATGACTTACCTTGGTTTACCTTTGATCTCTGGTGCAACTAAAAACTCTCAGGGCCTCTCATTGACAGGATTACTTATAAGTTGGCTTCTTGGAATGGGCTCTATAGAAGGAAGGGTAGAGCTTATCAAATCTGTGTTGTCTTCTTATGGCTATTATTGGTCCTCTGTCTTTGATCTTCCAGTTAAAGTGATGAGATTTTCTTTGGGGATCTTCTACTGAGAGGAAGAAGATGCGTCATCTGAAGTGGTCCAAAGTCATTCTTCCTAAATTGGAATGGGGTATGGGAATTAGGAGAATTTCATACATTAACAAAGCGTCAAAAAGTGTGTTGGTCTCGGATTTTCTTCAAGGTAAGGATTCTCTATGGGTGGCTTGGTTCAAGATCAAATATGAGAAGAAGATATCTTACTGATCTTGCAATATTAAGAAGTCTGATTCTGCAATTTGGAAGAGCATTTTTACAATGGCAAAAGTGGTTGGCTTTCTGTGTTCCTTAAATATTGCAATCTGGAAAAGATGAGTACAAAATTGTCTGTTGAAGGGTAGAAGGTTATGGATAGTGAAATTAACCTCCTCTAGCTTCTTGGCATGAAAAAAATTACTCAAAAGAAATGAGGTGAGACCTTTATTTTTTTATTTTTTAAGGTTAGGGTGTGCAATGAAAATGATTTTTGGCATGAAGAAGGGCCTCTCTCTTTAAATCATGAGCTTCCAGCCTTAGTAGTTAGGGATGTTAACTACTTTGACTTTAGGCCTAATAATCCCTTGAAGCTTGGCTTGAGTGTCTCTAAGGCCTATGTCAAAATGAATAAGCTATGATCAATTGCTGATATGAATGTCTTTTTCCTTAGAATGCTTTTGGATTTGGATATTAATTATTGGTGTGCTACAAATTAGGTTATGGAATCCGAAATGGACTTATTATTACTTTGAATGGACTATAAATGGATAATCTTGATGTTTTGTTAGGGATGTTAAGGTATGTTTATGTGATGTTGTATAGGATTAAAAATGTGTCCTCATTTTTCTAATAACATGCTCTCTCTGGGGTAACATACTTAGAAAGCTTGGTGAAGCTTTTTCATGGATGAAATCTCAGCTTGAAACCTCCTACAAGTTTGTGTCAATGAAGATAACTGCAGCAGTTGATGCTATCAAACAATTTGTCATCAAAATGAAGAACTGTTTCGGTTCTGCAATGGCGAAAGTGGTTGGCTTTCTGTGTTCCTTGTTTGGCAAGTCTTCTTCGCCAACGGAGGAGATGAAGGAAAAGCTGCATTCTTCATCCAAGAGTACTTTGCTCAATTATCAACTTGATAATGAGATTGACCGGCTTCTGGAGTTGCTAATTATGTTTTGTGCTAATCAACCTGAGGAATTAATCAATTGCTGAAATGAAAGTTGATTAATTTCCTTTTTTATATGGTTTATTAAATATTGGTGTGACAGAAAGTAGGTTTTGGAAACTAAATAGGCTTGTTTGCTTGTTACTTTATATGGGATTATTATCTTGATGTTTTGATTTGCTGGTTTAGTAACTTGTTTATATCAAATGAGTCATTTAACCCGAGTATTAAATATTGGTTATGAGGGGAGGGGGAGGGGAAGGGGCGGATAATTTTAACCCCTTGTCATGTTTGGTTGATTAATGAAGAAAAAGAAAAGAATGAATAATAATCATGTTTAGGGAAAGAAATAAAAGGAAAGAAAATTGTTTTAATAAATTTATTATTATATTTTTTTCTATTTCAAAAGATAAATTTATAAATTTAACTATGCAATATAAAATAAATAATAATTTGATAAAAATAATATTGTTCTTTTGAATTCATCTTATATGCTGGATAGGAAGGAGAAAAAAAAAAAAAAATGTATGCCATATTGGCAACAAAAAAATGTTACTATTTTAATACAAATGAGTTAAATTAAAAGTTACAATAAAAAAAAAAATAGAACTAAAGAATTCATAATATTTATGTGACAAATACATCAAAAATATGAAACAATTATTATTTCTGTGATAAATTATAAAACTCCTCGCAAATAGAATGCAGAAACAATTATTTCAGCCTCCCAATCGCCTCCATCTCGAAATTTATAGGCCATGCAGATGTGGAGTGTTAGTGTTTGTGTTGTTTTGGCTTGTATGTCTTTGCCAAAAATAAAAAAAATAAAAAAATAAAAAAATAAAATAAAAAATTAGGGCAAATCATTTCAGCCTCCCCAATCGCCTCCATCTCTATTCTCGTTCTCAACTCTGAACTTGCCCTCTCTCTCTCTCTCTGCAACTGCAAACTACAAAATCTACAAGAATCAGAAGTTCAAAACCCATACATTTCAGTTTATCTATCAGTCTGCAAGAATCAAAAGTTCAAAACCTATTACCTATATCAAAACCCATATAGGCATATCATTTCAGATTGTTCAAAAAATCAAAACCCATATCTTTCAGTTTCCTCGCCCGCTGTTCCAGTTCGGGTTCGCCGTTCGCAAGCTTCAGCCGCTGGCCCGCTGTCTCTCAACTCTCAAGCTTGCCCCCCTCTCTCTGCAACTGCTAACTTGTATGTATGGGTTTTGTTTATGTATGGGTTTTGTTTTAATTTGTTTTCTAAATCAACTAATCAAGGTCTGCAATTCTTGTTATGCAAACTAAAATCAAGTGTAGAGAAAAACAGTACAGTAGAATGGACCAAATCGACTCCCGCCAAAAACCGTGACAGGGGGGAGAGGGGGAAAATTTTTTGGGGAGAGAGAGAGAGAGAGGAAGGTGTTGCAACTCGCATGGCGAATCCATATCCCAATCTAAATCAGAAAACTTTGAAGGCCACCACCATCTGTTCCTCGTTCATAAAAAATGTAGGTGTTATCCCTTTTCATTAATCTTTATGATATATATATATATATATATATATATATGCATGATTATGTGTATAAATCTTACTCTTGCCATTCTTCTACAGGTGTATTTGCATGATTGGTGGCTGATTAAGGCTGATTTGGGCTCCGGAAGCAGACAATTAGGCGTTGGAGGGTTTTCGAGTAGAGAGTAAGAGTTGCTTTCTTTCCCAATCTTTATTTATCTTGAAATTTTGGTCTAATTTTTGAGCAAATTTCAGCTTCCTAGATCAACATTTGAAGTGATTGAGAGAAATTAAATGAAACCCAAGAAGGGTTTTCACATGTTTGTAGTGTTTTTAGAACAATTTTGAATTCCATTAGAGTAAGAAGATTAGGGTTTTTTTTATTGAAAATTTTGATGGGAAAATATGGATTCCCCTCCCCCTCCCCTCCCCCTATTTCAGTTGCTCCTTCAGTGGCCATGTCAAATATATAAGTCTAAATGATTATTCTAATAAATCTGGAAAAACTGCATAGTATGGCCCTGACCATCAGAAGATGTTTGATATTTACGGTGCATGCCTCATGCTCAATTGCAATATTTACTTGTAATTTCTTACAATCAGTCAATTTGCGGTGCTCAGTTTCAGTGTAGATGGTGCTTCAAGACTAATGATGCTTCATTTTTCTGTTTCCTTCTTTGGGCGCTACTTGGATATGAATTCTTAGGTATATGTCATCAGAAACACTTTAAGTAATTCTCTTTGCCATCAACAATTCTCATGCTGATATTGCATGAATTTCAGTCGAATATATAAAGTCAAGCTTTTTCTCATTCTGCTTTCTCATACCTTTAATTAAATCTCATTTTATTTTTCGTAGACATCTTCAATACTTTCCTCCCTTTAAAAGTTAGGTCTGCCTTCCATTTTTTGTTTATCTTTTTCCAAAAGTTAATACTAAGCTTGGGATTCATCTTTTAATAGTGTTATATAACTACGATTTATAAACGGAATTTGTATTATTGGTAATGTATTTGTTTTTATTTGATTTATACACATTGGTAAATTTTATTTCTTTCCTATTATGTTTATTTAATTGAACTGCGAGTCTTCCCCAAGTACTCCAAATGTTCAAAAGTTACAAACTTACAGTACAGTTTGTCAAATGGTATGACCAAGTAACTAGTAAAAAGTGAAAACATAGCTAAGAATAGTTTAGGTTTGATAGTGAACCTCAATTCGCAAGAGATTAGGGCTTGTTCTCTGAAAACTAGGTAGATGGAATGATTAATCCTGAAATGTGATTCTAAAATAAAACTACTGCTGTTTTGAGTTTACAGTTTATAGATCAATTAATCTAAATTGAATGGTTTAGCTCGGCGAAACCACTGATCATCATATTGCCATAATTCTGATTTGACCTTTATATTCTCTCTAGTTTTTCTTTCTTTTGTTGACACCATAAAGGTTGCTTCTACTCTGTAGTCTGCAGCTTATATACCCTGATAAGATGATTATAATGATGATAATTCTCTTTAGTCATTTTCTTCTTTAATTTAATTTATAGGTGCCCAACATATTGTAATTTTACATCCTTTTAGAAAAAAATTTGTACTATTATTTCTTATAGAAATGTGAGTTTTTGGTAAAAATTGTTTCACTTTGTGGTTGTTGATTGTCAAGATCTATAGCTTAGACATCATCAATTGTTCCAAACTTCCAATAACTGCTTATTGGACTTCCTACCACAGGAGTCGAGGAATAAGAGCTTTTCGAGCTGCAGCAATTGCCAAGAGGCATGACACTGTCACTCTTGAGACGGTTGATGGCATCACGGTTACACTTAGTGGTTTCATAAATAGGTCTCTCACACTTCAGAGTGGCTTTCCATCTGAGGTGAGTTAGTTGAGTGAATCCTTTTGGTTTCAGTACCTTCAGCCTTCTACGCTAATGTGATGATCATATCCTGCTTCATAATATTTCATGGGTACTATATTTAGGTTTCACAAATGACAAGGTTACTATGAGTACATATATGCATCACCCATTAATGGTCATTGGTTTGAGGAATAGCTACATTAAAATGTATTTTCCTGCTACTATTGTATCCAATAATCTGTTTCTAGTTGCTTCTGGGTAACTCTCCCCTCCATTTCTCTGTCCTCCTCTTTTTGAATAAGAGCAATGATATATCCTGTGAATTCGGAGGATGCCAAATAGGGGATATATGAGTTGGGGTGTCGGCCCCCACCACGTGACATCACCTTGACATCATATGGTGGGGCCCACACCCCCACTCACACAATACTCAGTCGGCATCCTCCAAATTTGGAGGATGTATCATTTTTCTTTTAATAATATTTTAATTCTGATCTTGAATTTGAGTATCAAGGGAAAGATCCGTAATATATAGATGCATCTATGACAGACATTGCTAGATTTTAGTTTCTGTATTTAAAAGTAGCTCTTTTACTCTTCCCCCAAACATCTTTCCAAATGGAGTCGAAATTTGAAACTCTTAATTTGAACAGGTTTGCAATCATTTCCTTTTTGGGTTTCCATATTGCTGGGAAGTGTATGCTGCTCGATGTTTTGGTGAAGAATCTACCAGTAGAGCTGTTCCATCAAGGGTTTCTAGTTTAGATGGGTTCAACATGTCTTCCAATGATGGTTCAAACAGTTCTCCGCCAATTTGTTTGGATGATCTTCCAGTGACTCAGATACGTGATATCGTAATGTCCACCCTTGATGATTCTGAAAATTCTTTGTTAGCAAAGAATATTTTCAGTGATATGCTGCGGGAATACGGTGGCAACACTTTCAAAGATAACGGAGCATCATGTCACTCGAACACAGGAAAAAGTAGTCCAATAAAGACTGGTAATTCTGTACTGAATGAAACTCCAAGTGATAAAAAGCTTAAGGTCAAGCGGAAGTTTAGAAGTGATGACGGGATCTCACATGCAACAGATATGGGAAGAGAGATGGGTATCCCGAGCTCAAGTAAAGGTATCGCTACAAGAAGCATGACTAGATTGAAAAACTTAAAAAGCAAGCAAGAAGAGAATCTTTCAGTAAACCCGAACATAAAGCAAGGAACTTGTGAGCCAATTTCTGCATCAGAGGTCTCTGGGAATCAATCTGGAGGGATAAGAACCGGAAGTGATTCAAATATGAGTGATGCAGCCATAATAAGTGAAGAGGAAACAAAAGCCAAGGATTCCCATAATAGATCTACAGACAAAAAATCGGGTAAACTGAAGACTTTAAGTAAGTCATTTTCTAGATCAGAGGCCTCGAGGAACCAACATGTAGGGGTGGTAACTAGAGGAAAGAGTTCAAATGTATTATATGCAAGCATAGTATCCGAGCAGGAAAAGAAAGTCAAGGAAACCCCCGACAAGTCTGCAAAAAGAAGATCCAAGAGATTGAAGAATGTAATGAATGATCTGTAAAAGCCGAGAAAGCCAACAACTGAAACGTAAAATAGTTTTAGCTTAATGGATATTTATCCTGCGAAAGGCTATAAGTGTTGGAAACATGTCTATGAACTACATTTGCTCAAGTTACTTTTATTTTGGAGTTAAATTGAGATCTTATGTTAGAATTTTTCCACAGTGATGATGATCTATGTTATTTTGTTTTCATTCTATATAATGCCTCATTCTTATCAGTTATTTCGCGACAGTTCCTACTGAAAGCTTTTAGTATGTCTGTTGTGTTGCTGTGCTTGGCATTCTCAGAAAATGCTGCTTCTTATTGTTTCAGTTTTTGTCTTCTAATTAGAAAGAAGATAGTATTCATATATCGACCACACTTCGAAGCTTCATCATTTGCTCTGGTTCATATGGCAGTCTCTGATTCTAAGAAAGTTGCTAGACCTGTTGGTTATAATGTTAATGGAAGTCTCAATCTTTAAGTTTGTAAATTTAAATAAACAAGTTGACTAGGAGTTGAGGTTTTTGGTGATCAGCATACATGCACAGCTGTGGAACAAGTTCAAAATTTTCGAACTCGAATCCTTCCAGTTTGCTTCATTGCAAGTATCATTGCAAGTATTATCCTTTTTGCAGTGACGAATGTTATTATGATTATTGAATATTATGTTCAACTTGTTTATTTATTAACAAACTTAAATTTACAATAATAAAGGAAAAAGATCGATTTAGAAATATGAGTATATATCGTTTATGTATAAATTGTTACTTTAATTTAAAGGTAAAGTATGAAAGTAAAGGTCTGTACTAACAAACCTTTTTTCTTTTTTTTTTTGCTTAAAGATGGTATTAGTTGTTTTTTCTTTTTTTAAAATAATAATAATAATAATCACGTGTAATTCATGTTTTGGAAACGGTTGTAAAAACTTATTTAAAGTTACTTTAGTTACAAAATGTTTTGTCAACTTACTATCACATGTAAACAGATAATATATTTATCAACTTCCTTAAAAAATAGATAGTGCACTAAATAAACTCAATGACTTTAGTGTACTAAACTTAATGACTTTTTTTTTGTATTTTAAAAATAATAAAAATGTTTTAAAATAAGAAGAAAAAAAACATAGACTTTTATAATGGTATAAGATAAATTGGTGAATAAAATTAGAAGAATTGGAAAATCTTTTATGCGATCAGAAACCTAGAGTCTTATTATTCGAGTTCGTATTATGTGCCAGAATTTCAATTAGGCAACTTATTTTCTAGCTGTACATGTTGTGATGTCTTCCTTTTGATTCTTAATCCCTTCTGTAAGCCACAATATGAGTGATCGTCCTCTCTACTATTTTGATTGACAAATCTAAGTGTTTTTTTATTTATTATCAAGATTTCAATTTTTTAATGAGCCTCTTCAAAGAATCCCTTTTTTACCTTCCATTTTTCCATGGATTTTTTTTTTTTTTTTTTTTTTTTTGGGTAGAAAAAATCTCAAATTCTAATTTTATTACCACTCCCTACTAAATGCACAAAAACAGAGGCAGCCTTGATAAAACTCCCAAAGGAAAAATTATATAATAAATGGACATTTGACCTTCAATTTAGTATCAGTTGATTTTGTAACCAAAGCCTACCTTTAAATAAAGAAAAAAAATTAAAATTAAAAAAAATCTAACCAGAGTTTCAGCCAAAAATCCCATGATTTTGGTCTATCTAGGCTTAAAAAATGTTGAACTCTAGTCTACCATACTGCCTGGGATAGCAAAATCATGAAACAAAATTACTAGGGGATGCAGTAAAACTGTAAGATAATTGGGTTATTTATATATTTATTTATGATTATAATAAAATCTAACTCATCTTACTAAGGAATCAACCTAAGAGAAAACTATTTTATTTCTGTTTAACAAAAGAAAATAAGAAATTGTAGGCATAGAAGGAGATGATAACAAATGATTAATGTTATACTTCAATTGCTTAAAAAATTAGTCTAATACAATACGTTGATACGTAATTATTATTTACATTTGCTTGTTCTCCTGATAATTGCCAACACCTTCAGTAGTCATCTGAGAGAGAGAGAGAGAGAGAGAGTTATGTCTGATAAAATCAACATGAGAAACATATGCAAAGATGGTAACATAAACAACTAATATACATGTACCATGCATGGAACATGAATCCACATTTCCCTACCATAAATTTCATACATATACAAAATTTAGCCAAATAATCCAACCTAGAAAATAGATATAGCACGGATAACTCAAAGGAATAGCCCAATAATGGCAATATTCTTAGGAGGTTGGGAGTTCAAGTTCCCTTGGGGCGGCCCCAAGAAAATTCCCCGGTGCTTGCCCAGGGCATATAGAACGGGGACTGCATGCTCCCACTAGTGGACTAGGGGTGCTCTAACAGGCCAAACCCCACCATCACCATGTCGACAATATATATATATATATATATATATATATAATAGAAAATTTTGTTAATTTGACAGTCAAGACGGTAGTTTCTGGCTATAGCTCATGCCTGCTTCCTGTTCTGGTAGTTTTGTTGGTATGAATGCGAACAATTATTAAGAAATACGAGATATGGTGGGAATGCAATATATAAGACATGGGGAAATTTTTTAGAAAAAAACAAAGAAAATTTAGACATCACAGAGAGGCCCTCATCATTTTGTCTCTAGAAATATGGTGTATTTCCGTTTTTACCCCTATGGCTATATTGAGTGGAAAACATGCAAAATCTTATCCCAGTGACAAAAACATATCATCTATAATTGGAAAAGAGATGCAGTTTAACACGATAAATGTTCCTGTATCTAGATTTTGCAGCAAAAGTTGAGAAAGAAGCATGTGGATGTACCAGACCCAAAGCTTCTGCCACACTTCTATGGCTCTCTTCGCCACAAACTCCAACAAGCATCTTCATCAAAATTTCCCTTTGTTCCACTTTTAAATGTTTCTCAAGGCCTCTAGCAACCATCTCCATCTCAGGCTGCAGAAAGAGATCCCTCATTATGTACAACAGATCACAATCAGTTTCCCTACCAGAGAAACTGCATATTAGCTATAAAACAGTTCGTATGAACTGGAAAGTTGCTGAACAGAGAATCTCCTCATGGTCAGAAGTATTTTTAGAAAATCCATGCAGGATACTTGCAATGAAAAAGCTAAAAGGAGAGTGAAATAAAAGCACGGGATTTATTGAAACTATCAGACATGTACAGTGTAGAAACCTTCACTTTTTCAAAGAAAGAAAAAAGAAAAAAGACTTCATTGAATACTTCCCTACTTTCCGATATAAGGCGTGGACTGGAAAAGGAAGGAGGGAACAAAAACAAAACTAAAAAATTATAAAAGAGTAAAAAATAATTTCTACGATACCTGGGGAGGTGGGTGCAAAAGGACTACTTAACAGCATTTAAGTAACATATTCATAAAAGAGTGCATTTGTACTGCTTAAAGGCTCTAAAAGGACAACAAGAGCTGAAAAACGACCTCGGTTGAAGTCACGAAAAGGAGGAATGGAAATGTCTTATCTGACAAATTGATGCAAAGCTATAAACTTAGTCCTTGAGAGAATGCTAGGTCAATATTAATGGTATCACATGATAACGAAAAAAGAAATTGCATGGATTATTCAAGCTGCACAATGGAGGGAAGCAGAGAGTTATATAGAATGGAAAAAAGTAGAGGGCATACAGTTCTGTTAATTATCAAATCGATACTTCCAGTTTTCAATAAAAGGTGAACAATTTCCATATGCAATATATAAGAGAGAGAGAGAAAAAGTGATAAGATAGTTTTTCCGAATGAGTCGTGACAAAACCAAAGCACATACCGAACACTCTTCTGGAGGAAATATCCTGTGAAAGAGACATATCTTTGATAGTTCCATCACTGCTTCATAATTTTTACCTTGCATTTCAAAAGCCTGAAATCAAATGGATACCACATAGTAAATAAACTATTTTTAATCAAGAAGCCAAAAGCCATCAGAAGAACCAAAACATGTTTTTCTCAAGAAAAGAAAATTGTAAATGTTCCAAGGATTTTGTGACAGATTTTCAATTACAACATTTGCATAGCTTTAGAAGCATTTGAATTATTATGTTTTAATCTTTTTCTTTTCTATATTACTTAAAAACTGCAAATAACATCTACTTATAAAGAGAGAACGTTTAATATCTCATATTTTCAGCAGTAGCAAAAAACATTAAGCATAAATGCCTTTGCTAATGATATAGTCAATAACAGAAGTGCTGGCACAAAACATCATCAAATTCCAAGTATGAGAATGGAAAAACTTACCCATGCCTGTAAAAAGGATGAACGTGTGCGTGCAGCAACAGCTGCAGACACAATTCTAGCAGCGCGCATGCTCTCAAGCCTGATGTTATCAGCAAGCCCAGCGATGAATTGCCGGGCATCCTCACCATAAATCTGGGCGAAGGTAGAGTAATTTGCCACTCTCGAACACACCAAAACAAGTTATAAAAATGTGAGAAAAGAATAAGTGCGTTAGATAGACTAGTAATAAGCAATTGGCAAGTATGCATGACTTATGCGAGCAGAAAACCAAATACCTGCTGCAATTGTTTAGAACAAAATCAACCGAAGCACGATAAATTGAATTCCGTACATTGATTGTGTCAATGAACACTCTCACTCCAGAGGTCCTGCATATTTGACGCAACTGCTCACCCATACAGACAAGAAAAATAAAGTGCATTATCAAAGGGTCAGCTTATGCACAACGTATTACAATTACAGTTTACAAATTCTCTAAGAAAGTAATTCTAAAATTGATGTGATATCAACTCAATCTAGTAATAATTTGTTTTCTCTGAACTTTTATGGTTAAAATTGACAAAATTTAATGAAGAAAGAGATCATTGTTAACTAGGTTAAATTTCATTTTGGGCATAGATGATGCCTTTAATTTAAGTACTGATTTTTGGGTTGGCAAACCGCATGAAAAGTCAGAACATTTGGGATGTTTGGCTAGGTCTCGTCATGCCTTACTTCTGTCTCTGTAATAAGAGGGAAACTCCCATGGGTGAAGTTGAAGTAAATCATTAGGAGAGCTTTTACTTTGAAGAGCCCCATCAGATTAGGGGGTGGTCCTCTTCGTTGACTTCACAGAGGGAAAAGGAAATTGTTTTTCATTCAAGAAAATGGGAAATTTTCTATACAAATTCATTACAATGGTTTATTACATTAAACATGTGCACCAATTTACAGATATTTTAGTTTCATTTTTAGAAAATAATCGAACACGCGTCCAAGGGCAAAAGAAAGGTGAGAACAATCCCATTCAGCCCTAAAACCAGACCAGCAAGAACATAAGAATTTTTTTTTCCTACTTGAACATAAGATTGTTTGATACGCAACATAACTAACCTTATCCTATTTTTCTTCTTAAGTTACTGTTCAAGGTGTTCACAGCTCCAGTACAGCCCCTACACCATTTCCGATATCCTATTATGTTAACCCTAACCAATCCCAATTTGTTCCTACCTTTTTGACTTTTCTAGTAACATCTAGAACTCTGAAATAGTTGTTATTGAGAATTTCCAGCAATTAGGTATCCCTTTTTATGTAGTTTCACCATAAGTTCACAAATTTACAAGTTCATTCCGTAACATCTAAAACCCTGAACTTTCTATTACCAGGAACTAATCTTGTGAAATACGAATCAATTAACACTAAATAACATCAAAGCAAGCCAAAATGCCCCACCAGAAAAGAATCGTTTTTTAGAATTTTTAAAAAAAGGATCATAAACAATGTATGGGAAAAAAAATTTGTACCTACATGATTATATATGAATAAAAAAAACACCTAAAAAAAGTGTTTCACAAGGAAGGGGGGAGAGAGAGAGGGAGAACTCCTGAAGAAATTAGGAATAAATTTTATCTATGAGTACGATGTATTCTTTTTTTTTTTTTTTTTTTTTTTTTTTAATATATAGATATCTATGAGTATGATGTATTCAGTTGGAAGGCAGAGAAAAGGGACTAAATACATAGTAAAAAGAAATTTATCCACAGCAATGATAGAATGAGTTAGTGCATGTATATAGTAATAATTAAATAAGTCGCAGAAACACTGACTTGAATAATATCATCCTCCAAAATGTCCTGTCCGCTCATTCTATTGTCCATGATCGCTGGAAATCAAGTCGATAAGCTGTGATTCGATGAAGAAAAGCATGACCATAATACTTGTAGAAATTTGAGAATATACATTGTTACCTAGATCAAAGCAAAAAACCCAACTATAAAACCACATCTAATGCAAACCATGCATGGTAGAAGTATGTAAAAGAGGAAGGCATATGAGGCATATGAGAGGAAGGCATATATGACCAGGGTCTCAAGAAACACATCTAAAGTCTAAACATCAAGTTAGATGGAGGTACAGCTGCGGGTCAGAAAATAACTTTATCTCTCATTGATGAACATGAGAGAGAAAGTTCCAATGAAATACACATTTTTTGTTGGACAAAGTTCCAATGAAATATATTTTATAAAAAAAAAAAAAAGAACAAAAAAAAAAAAGAAAAGAAATGGGGCCAAAAAGTTGGGTCGGGGTTAGGCTAAGCACCTATAGTAACATCTATACAATCAACCCCAACTCAAATCCATTTTTAGACAAGTGAAACCCATCAGAAAGCACATCGATGTCTAACATAGTAGAAGGCCCGACAAACTGACCCACATAGCTCATCTACTCCCAACTACTTCCAATTCTACTTGAAAACAAGCCAGAAATAAGAAATATATATTCTTTAGTGAATAATATGTCATTCAATATAACTAAATATGTATGTTACAAGTATCTATCAGTTTACCAGTCAATCACAATGTTAAAGAACTTAAAGTAAAAGATGAGACTGATGACACAGGAATTTTATCAATCATAGTAGTCACAATGGTGGTACAATGACGATGCAAGTTAATAAAGGTGATGCTGATGGTGGCATGATGACTATGTTGATGACTGTTATAAAGCATAAAACGGAAGCGAAGAGACAAATGAAACAAGTAGAACACATAGATATTACGTGGTTCAATCACTAGGGCCTACATCCACGGCACAAAAAGCCCAAAGGGCTACATCACTTTTATAATACTCTCTCAATTCATATACAATACAATGGTGGAGGCTCCTTTACTCAAGTTGGAGCATGAATGCCCAAGTTTCCATTGAGATGACAAGTAACAACAAGTGTGAATGATGAAGAGAGGACAGAAGACAAAGAACAATGCTACCGAACACATCGACAACCCAAACAAGTCAACAAAAAACTGTCGGAGACACGGCAAAGGCGAGGACAATGCTACCTAAAGAAAAATTAAACGAGAAAAACACAAAAATATTACGTGGTTCAGCCACTAGGGCCTACATACACGGCACAAAGAGCCCAAAGGGCAACATTACTTTTATAATACTCTCTCAATTCATATACAATACAATGGTGGAGGCTCCTTTATATAGGAGAAGAAATTATGAGAATGGAAAGAATTAGAAAATAGAAAACATGGAGGATTTTTCTCTACTGTTTCCTCTAACAACACCAAATCTTCAATAATAGGAAACAACATCAATTACTGAAAAAAATTCCTCCACAATAGTAGCACAATAGCATTAATGAGACATTGGCCACAAAGGAGACAATTACAGTGCCTCGGTGAAGGTGAATCTGGGTTTTGCTATGAATCGGATGATGGCTAACAGTGAGGGATCCAAAGTTTGTAGGTGATGTGTTTGGACCAAAGAATGACCCAGGACCGCAGTGCAAGAAAGCAGCATGATGCAGCTGAAGAGGACTTGAAATTTGCTCCTATACCAATTGATGCAGTAGGAGGAGAAGTATGAAATCTGATTAATTCTTCAAATATATATTTATATTTGAACTCTAAAGAAGAAAATACAAAATAACCCTAGAATCCAGACTCTAAAGCCTTGTGTCTATGTTTAGCATATGTGTGGACTGTGCAAGACACATTGGTCCTATCCAAATCCCCATCAACAAAAGACTTCACAAAGCTCCGAGACATGACTAAAAGTGGGGAAGTTTTAAAGTAGAAAACTACTATAGTTGCAAAAAAATATGAACATAATTTGAGGTCATTTTTATATATGTTAAATTGTTAAAGCATAATTATCCATATGCAATTGTTAGTATAGACTAGGATAAACAAGCAAGGTTTATAAATTGTACAATGTTACATGGACTTCTAATTGTATGTACTATGAAATCACACTGGTATAACATACGTGTGGAACATGTCTAGTCTGATACACATAAAAGCGTGTCGGCACTTGGCAAGTCAAAATTTTCCACATTACTATACAAATAACATTCTTATTATGTACGTATCAATATGTTAGCTTCAAAAAAAAAAAAAAAAAAAAAACACATACTAAACACTACATATATACATAAACAAACCACTTCAACCTAGGAAATTCAAAGAAGAATATTAAAGGGCAAGAACATCAAGTTCTCCTTATATCCTTAGATTTGGTAATAAGGTAGATCATGTGACTAAAGACGTATCCATACCTTACACGCATATTTGAGACCATGTAACACAAGATCAAATTATATAATTAAAAATTTTAACATACGCTTTTGAAAGGTTAAAATATTATTTTATGTTATTTTGTCCAAATTCTAATTTTTTCACATTTTGTCATGTTGTTTATCCGCATTATCTGTCCATGTCATGAGTTCATGTCCATGTCCATGTTATGTAGGCCTGCTTCAAAGTTGCAACAAAGAATATCTAGCAAAAATATTTCCTTTTCAAGTCTTGATATAAATTATCCTGAAATTATAGTGTTCCTTTGTCTCCAGTCTGAAAATTACTTAACTGGCCTTTTCTCCAAAATTTATCTTGCTGTAAATGATGGTAATGACAGCAATGATTCTGACTACTTTATTGAACCTTCTTTTATTGCATCATGTGACCTATTTTGGATCTAGTTTCAATTGTCTTTTTCTGATGAAATATCCTTCATCATAGTTGTTATTAAGGTAAGTTGGGACTCATCCATTATATTTGATATTTAAAAAAAAAAAAAAAAAAGTATCTTAGTTGTTTGGTAATATGAATGACTCCTTCACACAGACTTTCTTCCCAAAAACTCCAATACCCAATAAGGTTGCCTTATCATTTGCTGAGCTTGATTGGACAAGATCTTGAGACAGATGATTTGACGTCTATGGGAACAACAGGCTAAGAAGTGCTTTTGACCGCCTTATATTGTCAATGTATCCATGAGCACTAAATCAAGCCTCGAGTATGGACAGAGCCATACACTTTCTTTTCTTGATCTTCATTTTCACAACACCAGCTCCTTTACTGATCAAGATATCAACCAGAATGACGAAACAAGCCACAGATTCCTAGAAGGTCCTAAGTGCCCTCTTACTCAAACAACACCACTATCAGAGAAAGGCCTTTAACGCTGCAATGCAAACTAAGGGACTTTAGAAGGTACTTTGACCTACAAAATGTCCTTCCAAGGGAACTCAGGGCTCTACCTGCCATCCAAAAATCTATAAACCAATCTCACGCCAAACCAACCTTCTTATTAGGGCACCAATATAAAACATCAAATTTCTCCCACACACACCAAAAAACCATATAGGAACTCAAAGAAGGCATCCATAAATTCCACTTTCTAATCTTGAAGAGGGTAAAAATATTGAGGCGCCCAAGTGACCAAAATGGCAAAGATGGATGTGTGACAAGTAGACAAACTCCAAAGCATTCTCTTTATATTAGCAAGTTTCCCTCTAATTTACAGTACTCTCTTCCATCCTGCCAACCAACTCTCAGCCCTCTTGACTACTGAATCTCAAAGCTGGATCGCCTTGAAGAAAGCACAAAGAGGCAAGCCTAAATAAGAAAAATGAAGGAATCCCAACTTGCACCTATTTAAATAATTTCACTTTTTGCCAGATTAATCACTAAGCTTAACACAACTAGATCTTTTAGTTTTTACTTATCAAAAAAAAAACTAGATCTTTTAGTATTGGACTACCAAAGATGACATTAATGTCGATCAATAGAAGACAAGATATTGAAATAGGGAGGCCTCCCGTCATACTGACCTAAAACCCTCCTAAAAAGTAACCACCCACCGACCTTTACTAATGCATCTGGTATATTGAATAAAACTTTCTTGTAGCATTAAAACATATGTATAAGAAAAATAGAATTAAAGATTTGTATAAAATTTACCCGAAGTTTGAAAATATTGGAAAATATATTGTAGAAAGAATTATTAAAGGAGTGAGCATGAGGGTAGAAGAGGAATAGGGTAGAGGAGTCATCAAATTGTCTGTAGATATATCATACATATGTATAATGTATCCATGCACATAAACAAAAACATAAATATCACGTCCTTGTTATGAATCTCTCTATATGACAAACCTGTTTCTATATAACTTATAAGCTATAAATTTCTTCTAGTAATAGTCATAGAACAACAAAATTAATTGTCATAAAGGTAACAAGGTTTGAAGACAAGGATGTGGCCGCTGATGCAAATGTGGGTCATACTGGGTGTAACATAATGGGATCGGTTATCGCGATCGTGAAATTATGTCTTGACTTGGCTAAGACCTTGGAATTCAAAAGAGACTTGGCCGGTTCTCATGTAATTCTGATTCCCACCAATATATCAGCGTGTATCGGGCTCAAACTCTACCAATTTCGTCACCACTCGACATAGTTCTAGTGACTCGACGACGAAAAACTACAAAAGATGGTCACTTCATACAAAATAATGCCAAGTGTTAAGTGTGTCTCCTCCATTCTATCCTCCTGTGGACTCTGCACGGATGGGACATTAATGGGATAATGATCATAATTTACTTTTTTGAATAATACAATTTTCATATAAAAGAAAACATATATTTTACAGTTGTGTCCTCTCCTTAAACTTCTGTAAGATTTGTAGCATGTTTGTGCCTGAAACCTATATCCATCTCCATGCTCCTTACATCTGATCTAACTCCTTCACTTAGCCTCAAAACCCATCCTATCAATAAAATAGGGTGAAAACCCTGATTAACTCTGATTAACGGGATAATATGACTTTTCAACATCAAGATTGTTGAAAAACATTGCACTCCACTTCTTGATCTCGCTCTCATTCACCCAAAATACCACATATCCTCCAACAAAGGCATTATGAGAAAGATAGAATATGACACATGACACATGACCCCTTTCAATCGTATTGCCAAAGTTTACTACGGTCACTACCCCACCAAGCTAACCAGAAGTTCGTCAAATACACCGCTCCCACCAAGGTCCAGCTAATTTGGTTGAACCCCATAAGTTGGAGGATACTATCAGAGACACAAACACACGTGGTTTTAAATGAATTGACCGCAAGTTTAGACATTTGGAAAAATGAGATAAAAATAATATATATATATCTATATATATATATATAAAAAATAATAATTAAAAAAAAAAAACATTTTATTAATTGTACTAAAATAATTAGAATTTTGTAACAATTATTAGAAGATTCATGGAAACTTTGATGACTAACTATAAATTTTGACTTTAGGTTCAAGTGACCACATCAAAGCGAAAAATTAACAGCTGCGAAAAATATGGACCAAGAATATTTGCACATAAAATACCACATAATTTCCAGAAAAAAAAAAAAAAAAAAAAAAAAAAAAAAAAAAAAAAAAAAAAAAAAAAACATAACTAACTGATAAAAAATCAAACTGTCAACTAGAAGACATAAACCAACCTCGAATTAATCTGTCAGCCTCTCTCTGATACTCCTCCTTGTTAAGCGTCAAAACTGGAGGCGGAAGCGAAACCGGCCACCAATCTGGCAACTTCTGCCCCTTCCGAACCCAACTCTTCGACAATGTCTCCGAACCTCTCACCACAGTCGGAGGAGTTTTCGATACCCTAAACTCATTCATCTCCTTCTTCTTCACCCCAACAACCACTTCTCTCCCCCCAAGACTCCGGTCCCTCCTCGTAACGACTCCACCACTATACCCATACCTCAATTGTTCCCTAAACCCTAACCCCAATTTCATCAAAACCCTAAAAGCAACAACAATCACACATCCCCAAAGAGCCAAACTGCCGATAAATTGCAACGTAGACCTGCGGCACGAGACTATAACCTTCCGATCATCATCCACTGTGATCAAAGTCTGCAAGTCCCGTAAAGCCTCGTTACCAGAGTAAACGAATTGATTGTACTTCAATTCAGAGAAACTTAAGAACCTTTCAACAGATGATGAAACTTTGTTCAAGGGTTCGATATCGATGGCCATTTGGAGTTTGGAATCGGACGTCGAGGTGGGTTCGGCGTCAGTGAATGGATTGGGATTGAGGCGGCGACGAGGACGACGGCGGCGGGGACGGAAGGATGAGGCGGAGTAGGACGAGGAGGTTGAGGGGGTGTTGGGATGGTGATTTCTAGGGTTCTGAAGGAGTTGGGTTCTGTAATTTAGGGCATTGAAAAGGTATGGAAGTGATGGTTGTGAAGAAGAGATGGAGAGTGATGGATTTACAGAGTTCATGACAATCACTCACTCTCTCACTCACATCCGAGCTCTCTGTAGTTTGAAGTTTGAACTTTGAAGAAACGACTTTTGTCGTTGAATGTTTGAGGGACTAAAGTGGGTCATGGGCCACTTTGACTGAGCTGGTCTATTTGGACCGGGCTGAGCTGGGGTAGGAGGAGGACAGCCCAAATGAGAGATCACAAACTCAACTTCAGTTTCCTATACGAAGCCTGTGACTTGTTTGGTTTTGTTTTCTTACTTCTTTTCTTTTCCTTTCAAAAAATAAAATAAAATAAAAAATTGAAAATTCATTTGATTAATTTTTTTTTTTTTTTTGGAAACATAATTTAAAATATGTATCCAGTTTCATAAAATACCTTTTTCTTATTAGGATGTGATAATCCATTTATAGTCCATTCAAAATAATAATAAGTCCATTTCAGTTTCCATAACCTAATTTGTAGCGCATCAGTAATTACTATCCAAATCCAAAAGCATCCAAGAGACTTTGAAACATCGTTATTTGTATCGAAGAGACTTTGAAACATCGTTAAAAAGAGAAGGGAAAAAAACTACTACTTTTTCAACAGATTGCATTGCCAACTGGTCTAATTTGCTGGAAACACAAACATGTGCTACTTATTTATGCCAAAAATAATTTTCATTGCACACCTTAACCTTAAAAAAATATAAAATAAAAATAAAAAAATGACTCATCTCATTTCTTTTGAGTAATTTTTTTAATGCCAAGAAACTATAGGAGGTTAATTTCACTACCCAAAACCTTCTACCCTTCAACAGATAATTTTGTACTCATCTTTTCCAAATTGCAATATTTAAGGAACACAGAAAGCCAACCACTTTTGCCATTGTAAAAATGCTCTTCCAAATTGCAGAATCAGACTTCTTAATATTGCAAGATCAGTAAGATATCTCCTTCTCATATTTGATCTTGAACCAAGCTGAAGCCACCCATAGAGAATCCTTACCTTGAAGAAAATCCGAGACCAACACACTTTTTGACGCTTTGTTAATGTATGAAATTCTCCTAATTCCCATACCCCATTCTAATTTAGGAAGAATGACTTTGGACCACTTCAGATGATGCATCTTCTTCCTTTAACTTGAAGATCAAACACAGAGGACCAATAATAGACATAAGAAGACAACACAGATTTGATAAGCTCTACCCTTCCTTCTAGAGAGCCCATTCCAAGAAGCCAACTTATAAGTAATCTTGTCAATGAGAGGCCCACGGTGAGAATTTTTAATTGCACCAGAGAATCAGAGATCAAAGGTAAACCAAGGTAAGTCGTAGGCAGACTCCCTCTTTGGACTTTCAAAATTCTTAAGATACCCCTAGTTCTTCTAAAATATTGAGAGAAGAAAATGCAGCTTTTTTCAAAGTTCACATGAAGACCAGAACCCTGCTTAAAGGTATTAATGACATCCAGCAAAGTAACGGCATTTGACATTTAAGCTTTGAGGAAAATGATCAGATCATCTGCAAAAAAGAAATGAGTCAATCATAAACCCTCCTTTCTCATTGCTGGACTAAGTTCAAGCTCCCCATTTTGAAGTTTCTGATCCATAAGCTGAGAAAAATACTCTGTAACTAGGGTTTCTTGTATTGTGTATACTTAAGGCTGTGTATCCATTCTTATAATTAAGGGCTATTGATCAAAAGACTAGGAATATGTGTATCTGAGTCATTCATTAATAATCATTCCCTTCTACCTATAATACTCCTGCAGACAAAAATTTGTCAAGTTTTAAGGAGTCTTTGAGTACAAATTTGTAACTATTATTATTATTTTTTTTTGGGTAAGTATTCTGTAACATGAGTTTTGTTGGTATAATTGGTTAGTTCATTCCAGTTTACACAACTTTCTTTGTAGCACATCAATAATTAATAACCAAATCCAAATGCATACTTAGGAAAACAACAATCATATCAGCAATATTATAGTTATTCATTTTGACATAGGCCTCAGAGATACTCAAGCCAAGCTTCAAGGGATTATTAGGACTCACAATTAGCAGTCCAACCATCATTATTAATCCCATGAATTCTCCAACCTTTGAGTATATCAAGATGAAATTTTCTTTTTCACTCTTGGACAATTATCCAAACTCTTGAAAGAGTCATGCAGATTTTCCTTATTCTCCTCCGGTAGCTTAGAAGACTTAAGAGACAAGGAACTCGGGAAGTTGGACACTTTTGCCATTGCTGCACGGATAAAGTTCTCGAATTTCATAAGTGCTTGTTTGATAACATCAGATAATTTGCAGTATAGACTGTATGCAGAATTTTTTGCTTCACTTATGTTCATTTTCACAGAGTTGTAAGAGGCTTCAACCTTAGATTTCATCAATGATAAAGCTTCACCAAGCTTCCCAAGAACTGCATTTTTTATGTTTTCCATTGAGAGGTACTATTAATCGAACAGATTGTTCAAATTGGATTATGTGTGTAACGACCCACTCCACCACATGGTATGATATTGTCCGCTTTGGGCCTGAGCCCTCACGGTTTTGCTCTTGGGCTTTACCCCAAAAGGCTTCATACCAATTGGAGATGACACACTTACATATAAGCACTTTACCTTTCCTCTACCCAGGCGATGTGGGACTGTGCACCCGTAACTCGAAAGTGTGGGACATCATTGTATTTATTACTCATTGTAGACACTAAAATTTAGTGGGCTTTGGTTTTAACGAATGGACCCATTAAATATAGGCCTAATGTTTAAATAAATTATTTAATTTACCAGGCTTGGTCCACTTAAATTATTTAATTAGCCCAGCCCAGATAATTAAATGAAACGATAATTATTCCTAATAAAATATATTTTGAATAATTATCTTTAACGATAATTATCACAATATAACCGGCCCGGCCCAGTTATAGTTTTATACTTATCAGGAGATGACACGTGTAATTATCCTATTAATCCAAGAAGCCTATAAATAGAGGCCTGGAGGAAGAAAAAAGGGGAGAGGATTCAGAATTTAGAAGTCTACAAATTCAGACACAAATTCAGAATTCAGAAATTCAGAGACTCAGAAATCCAGAGACTCAGAATTCAGACACAAATTCAGAATCGAAACCCAAAAGCGAAGAACATCAAGCACATCCAACAACGTGCCGTTCTTCATCAAATTCCACAGTGATTCAAGAACAAGCTCGTGCAGCCCTTGGATCCAACCAACCAAAAATAAGGAGATTGAATCAGAGGACCATTCTTTTTTTTGTAAAAGATATTACAAAGGACTGTACTCCACATTCATAAATTAATAAAATTCTATTTTGCTCCATATTTTGTTTCTATTGCAGACTTACAAAATTTGTGTGTACAAATTTGTGGCACGCCCGGTGGGACCACCTTTGCCTCTCATCTCTTTCTCCTACCATCAAGTTTCTTCTCTATCAGATTCTATGGCTCCCCTTAAGATTCAGACAGACAAGAAAGCCCAAAAGAACATCGCTATTGCAAAGGTCGACGCTAAAACCACCATGAAAAGTGGCACGAAGACCAAATTAAGCGATGGAAGTACCTTGACGGGCCGTGTGACACGTAGCAAGTCCCAGGCGATGGCGTCATTCAAACTTCAGCAAGATGTGGTGAAAACTAATCCTGCAACATCGGCGAACGTGAAAACTCAACATGTCAAAAACCTTGACATTGTTCCAGAGGAGGCTCCACCACCAGATTCACTTCGTTCTATCTATGATGCTCACTCTAGTGTCGGTTCACCCCCAGAGTCACCACGTCAGACTTCGGAGCAATCAATCACTTCAAGGAACGTGGATTCTCAAGGCCTATCATACTCAGATGTGGTTGCTGCTATGATGACTGGAGCTGCTACGGTGGAGGAATAACTAGCAACTATGGCTCATTCCATTGAGAACCTTACAAAGACTATTGAAGAAAAGGACTTGCAAATCGCTACACTAATGAATAAATTGGAAGTTCAGACCTTCAGTGAAACACCAATGCTATCCGGGAATCGTGCAACTTTCACACCACCACCGTCTGGGAAACCTACATCTTCCACAGCAATACTAACGGAGAATCCTAATTCTACAGCACAAGGTACTCACAGGGAGAATCCCAAACAGACGCCGGTGACAGAACAAGCGACTAGTCAAAACCAGACGCCGGGGATAGAACAGGCGACTGGTCAAACCAATCATACCTCTTCTTCAGTCTCTTCATTATCTGTCGAACAATTGCAAGATATGATAACAAATATAATCCAAGCTCAATATAGTGGTGTCTCACAGAGCACTCTCATGTACTCAAAGCCCTATACAAGGAGAATCGACAGTATGAGAATGCATGTAGGATACCAACCTCCGAAGATTCAGCAATTTGACGAAAAAGGTAACCCCAAGCAACACATTGCCCATTTTGTCGAGACTTGTAACAATGCCGGAACAGAGGGGGACTTACTAGTCAAACAGTTTGTCCGGTCCCTTAAAGGAAACGCGTTCGAGTGGTACACTGACCTAAAGTCAGAATCAATTGATAGTTGGGACCAGATGGAACGAGAATTCTTGAACAGGTTCTATAGCACTCGTCGTACTGTTAGTATGATAGAGTTGACTAACACGAAGCAATGGAAGGATGAGCCTGTAATCGACTACATTAATCGGTGGAGAGCCCTCAGTCTTGACTGCAAGGACCGTTTGTCAGAAGTATCTGCTGTGGAGATGTGTATGCAGGGAATGCATTGGGGCCTGCTCTACATTCTGCAAGGCATAAAACCTCGCACATTTGAGGAATTCGCTACGCGTGCCCATGACATGGAGATCAGTATGAAATCCCATGACGGCAAAAGTCCCGTGACTATAGAACCATGCAAAGATAAGAAGGACTGGAAAAAGGGCGACAAGTCATCAAAAAATGCGGCTAAAGATTCAATGGCTATCTCAACCACCCCAATCAAGATATCTGTTAAAGATGACAAGAAGGATGATAAAAAGCCTCGCCAGTTTCAAGAGAGGGAAAGACAGCGTCTTACGCTAAAGGAGTTAGAGAAGAAAGAATACCCCTTCCCCGATTCCGATGTTCCTGGCATCTTGGAATGTTTACTTGAAAGTAAAGTTATAGAACTCCCTGAATGCAAACGTCCTCCAGAGATGGGACGTATCAACGATCCAAAATACTGCAAATATCATCGCATTATCAGTCATCCAATTGAGAAGCGTTTTATCTTCAAGGAGGTGGTGATGAATCTGGCAAAACAAGGAAAAATCTTGTTGGATACAGACGAAGTTGTAACTTCAAATCACACTACTGCTACTTTGACAACCTCTGTCGTGGGGAGTGCGCGTTCTCAACCTATAACTTCGGAGGTATCTTGCACAACTATCCAGTTTGGTTCATTGGAACCAATCCCAATCTATATTGGCCAAGGGAGTGTATGTGACATTTCAACATTTGGAAGGGTTTTTCCTCAGGATGATGAAGAAGGATGGACTCTGGTGACAAGAAACAAACCACGGAAGCAACAAGCTGATATTTTTCAGACTAATTATTCTGACAGAGGGCAAAGGAAGAAGAAACCCTAATATCACCATAAACAGTCTGGCCATAACAGAAAATGGGTCAAGAAGACACAGTCAACTAAACACACCTCTATAAGCAAAAAGAGTCAGAAGCCTATTACTTTGTAAGAGTTCTTTCCAAAAGGATATACCTAAATGACGAAGTTGTAACAACTTACATGGTTTCAACTAAGAAAACAAGCCTTAATGATGAGAAGAACGAGGATCAAGATGAAGTCCAGACTGTAGAGAACCATAATACAGCCATCATTGAAAAATCTGATGATGATGAAGTGGTCAGAGGTACGTTTGAGTCATGTTGTGCACCAATTGTTTTCACAGACGAGGATCTTCAATTGGGTTCGAAGCCGCACAACTATCCTCTCTTCGTCTCCAGTTACATAAAAGGACGAAGAGTTACTCGTATTCCTGTTGATGGTGGCTCGGCGGTGAATCTAATGCCAAAATTTACGATGAAAAATCTTGGTATCACAATTGACGAGTTATTGCGTAGCCGTCTTATTATTCAAGGTTTTAACCAAGGAGGACAGAGAGCTATTGGCATGATTCGGGCAAAGCTAACTATTGGCGAGCTCCAAGCAGAAACCTTATTCCATGTGATTGATGCAAAGACGTCCTACAATTTGTTGTTGGGAAGGCCTTGGATACATAGTAATGGCGTCATTCCATCGACTCTTCATCAGTGCTTCAAATTCTACAAAAATGGCGTACAAACGGTTGTGGCGGATCATAAGCCATTTACAGAGGCAGAATCTCATTTTGCCGATGCCAAGTTTTATATCGATCATGATACACCTTCGAAAGTGCCCATCCCAAGTCTTCCGTCTACACAAGAAATTCAATCTACAAAAGCAAAAGAAGCATTAAGTGATCCACTAGACGTTTCAGCGACAGACATTGTAAATGTAGCTAAAACGTGAGGGGTTTCGATAAAAGCACATCGAACGAAACCTATTTTAAAGTATGTTCCAAAATCTCAGCGACAAGAAGGGCAGGCACCTGTTATCGAGATAATTGAAACTAAGGAATTTAAATTAAGGATGTCACAAACCAAGGAAAAAGAAGATATATAAAAGCTTAAAGGAGAGTTAACTCTTCCTCTCCCTAAGATTCAGAAGTCTTCGCCTTCCAAGTCTCCGTTAAAAGGGTTCGTGCGGCCTTCTCAATCTATGGTTGATCATTTATCACTTCCAAAATAAAGGACCGACGAAGGATTCGATCCTAAAGCATACCAACTCTTGGCTAAGTCAGGGTATGATTTTACAAATCCTGCAAGCCTTGGAAAACTGAATGCTGAGGTCACGGGTGAGAAGGTGCACGGCCTCAATGAGACACAGAAGAAGTTGAAAGATCAAGGGCATAAAATCATTTCACCTAAGTCTGGTCTCGGTTTCGTAGCTTCTGAGCCACTTCGAATTCAAATCACAAAGAGGAATAAGAAGTCAAGCACCTCATACATTGGGTTTGAAGAAGTTGAGGATGAACAAGATCAGCAGACTGGGCATCAAAAATCAGTCTTTGACCGTATAAGAGCTCCATGCGATCGAACATCTGTATTCAACAGGTTGTCAAGCCGAGAATCAAATGTTTCAAGTTCTCATATCAGCAATTTGCCTCGTAACTCTGTTTTTAACAGAATGAGCTTTCATGACCAAGGAAGAAGATCTGCACAACCTGAATCTCAAAAGTCAGTATTTTCTCGAATTGGTACTATCCATGATGCACCACTAAAAAACAGCAAGATTGTGAAGTCAGAAGAAGCTAACATCGACGTGGTGAATAATAGTGAGGTTCAGAGTCTAGTGCCTTCGCGAATGAAATGTAAGACAGAGATAGATGTCACCAATGATGTTACATTGAAAGCTCGAAGGCGAACCATTGTATTTACTAATCAATCAGCAGAAGTGGATAGAATAGAAGGCACTGGCGAATCGTCTTGTGTTACTTCATACCACATCACTGTTGAAGAGGAACCCGATTGTGAATAACCAGATGATATCAAGAAAGCTCCACCAACACTAGAAGACAGGGGGCAGGCTACTGTTGATCAACTCAAAGAAATCAACTTAGGAACTGACGATCAACCCAAACCAGTTTTTGTTAGTGCATTCCTAAACCCCTCAGAAGAAAATGATTACTTTCAATTATTGTCTTAGTACAAGGATGTCTTTGCTTGGACATACAAAGAGATGCCCGGTCTTGATCCTAAAATTGCAGTGCACAATCTCGCTGTCAAACGTGGGACACGTCCGATTAAGCAGTCTCAACGTTTCTTCCGTCCAGAGCTAGTTCCAAGGATAGAGGAAGAACTCAACAAATTGATTGAAGTAGGGTTTGTCCGTGAGGTTAAATATCCAACATGGATTTCGAGCATTGTTCCAGTGAAGAAGAAAAATGGACAGATTCGAATCTGTGTGGACTTTCGTGATTTGAATGAGGCATGCCCAAAAGATGATTTTTCTCTTCCCATCCCTGAGCTCACTGTAGATGCAACCACTGGACATGAAGCTCTCTCTTTTATGGATTGTTACTCTGGGTACAATCAAATAAGAATGACTCCGAGGGACGAGGAGTTAACTGCCTTTTGCACTCCTAAAGGCATATATTGTTACAAAGTTATGCCCTTTGGACTAAAAAATGCGGGAGCAATATACCAGTGCGCTATGCAAAGGATCTTCGACGACATACTCCACAAGATTGTTGAATGTTATGTTGATGACTTGGTGGTTAAGACAAAAGAACGAAGAAATCATTTACAGGATTTACGTACTGTCTTTAATCGCCTTCGAAAATATCAATTTAAGATGAATCCCCTTAAATATGCATTTGGTGTGACTTTAGGGAAATTCCTGGGATACGTCGTACGTCATCGTGGTATTGAGATTGATCCTAATAAAATTGAGGCTATTCAAAAGATGCCGCCACCAAAGAATTTACGTGAACTTAGAAGTTTACAAGGTCAACTTGCGTTCATTCGTCGGTTCATCTCAAATTTAGCGGGTCGTTGTCAGCCTTTTAACCGACTCTTAAAAAAAGATATTCCATTTAATTGGGACCAATCATGCCAAAATGCTTTTGATAGTATCAAAAAGTACCTTCTCAATTCTCCGGTATTGGGAGCACCGGTACCTGGAAAGCCACTCATACTTTACATTGCTGCGCAAGAAGAATCGCTGGGTGCCTTACTTGCTCAGAATAATGAAGAACATAAAGAGAAGGCATTGTATTATTTAAGTCGCAGACTCACCCCGACGGAGCGAAATTATCCTCCAATTGAAAAAACATGCCTCGCACTTGTCTTCGCTTCTAAGAAATTGAGGCATTATTTCTTGGCTCATACGATACATCTTGTTGCAAGGGCAGATCCTCTCAAATATGTCATGTCTAAGCCGGTCCTTTTCGGACGATTGGCGAGGTGGTCAATTTTGTTCAACGAATTTGAAATTATTTATGTGCCACGAAAAACAGTAAAAGGACAAGTCTTAGCTGACCATCCTATTTCAGCCGATTGGGAAATTTCTGAAGATTTTCCTGATGAAGAAGTCTTCCTTGTGGACATCCTCCCTCCATGGATGATGTTTTTCAATGGGGCAGCACGATCAGATGGGGCTGGAGCAGGTGTAGTTTTTGTTTCTCCAAAGAGACATGTCATTCCATACTCTTTTGCACTTGCTGAAAACTGCTCAAATAATGTAGCTGAGTATCAAGCCTTGATTATCGGCCTTCAAATGGCGAATGAGATGAACATCACGGACCTCGAAATATATGGAGACTTTAAGTTGGTGATCAACCAACTTCTTAAAGAATATGAGGTTAAGAAAGATGATCTAGTACTGTACCATCGTTACGCCTCTCATTTGTTGGAACGGTTTGATAGCGTCATACTAGAGCACATTCCAAGAAAAGAAAATCGGATAGCTGATGCTTTGGCAAATTTGGCTACAACATTGGCGTTAACTGATGAAGACCTGGTTGATGTTCCTGTATGTCAAAGATGGGTTTTGCCACAAGTCTTGGAGGATAAATTTGAAGAAAGTAATGTGGTTTCTTGTTGGACACAAGAGGAAGAAGACTGGAGAATCCCTATCATTGATTATCTGGAACATGGAAAGCTTCCCGAAGACCTATGCCATAAGACTGAAATACGAAGGCGAGTACCTCATTTCATCTATTACAACGATACATTGTATAAGCGTTCCTATGAGGGCCTTTTCCTTCGCTGCCTTGGAAATGATGAAGCAACGCATGCAATAAAGGAGGCACATTCTGGGATTTGTGGAGCTCATCAATCTGGTCCAAAGCTGCACTTTCGCGTCAAAAGAATGGGTTATTATTGGCCCACCGTGGTCAAAGATTGCTTGGAGTATGCAAAAAGGTGTCAAGCCTGTTAATTCTATGCCAACTTCATACACCAACCACCGGAACCATTACACCCTACTGTGACGTCATGGCCGTTCGATGCATGGGGATTAGATGTAGTTGGTCCTTTAGAAAAGTCTTCCAAAGGCCACTTGTATATCTTGGCTGCAACTGATTATTTTTCAAAATGGGCGGAAGCTGCACCCTATAAACATGTGAAAAAGAAACAATGGTTGACTTCATCAAGTCCAACATTATTTATCGATATGGTGTCCCTCGATACATCATCACTGATAACGGGATGAATTTTAAAAACAGTTGGGTAACTGACCTTTGTGAGAAATTTGGATTCAAACAACGTAAATCCTTCATGTACAATGCCCCTGCAAATGGTCTCGCAGAAGCATTCAATAAGACTCTATGTGAGCTATTGAAGAAAGTAGTCAACCAAACAAAGCGAGATTGGCATGAGCGAATGGAAGAAGCATTATGGGCATACCGCATTACGCATCGGACACCTACTCAAGTAACTCCATATTCTCTGGTCTATGGCGTAGAAGCAGTTCTTCCATTGGAACAACAAATCCCTTCATTAAGGATAGCCATACAAGAAGGTCTTACAAGTGAAGAAAATGCCATCTTACGTCTTCAAGAACTGGAAGCATTGGATGGAAAGAGATTAGAAGCTCAACAACAGCTAGAGTGTTATCAAGCTCGACTTTCTAAAGCGTTCAATAAGAGAGTTCGACCTCGGTCATTTCAAGTTCGAGACTTAGTATTAGCTGTTCGTAGACCGATTGTCATAAATCGCAAGGGAAATAAATTTGTATCCAAATGGGATAGACCGTATGTTGTTCACGAAGTTTATACTAACGGCACATATCTCATTATTGATGAAGACGGATTAAGAGTGGTGCCCATTAATGGCAAATTCCTGAAGCGCTACTACCCATGAAGGCAATGCTCTTGATCGTACGAGCTTAAACTGCACTATGCTCTTGGCCTACATGAGTTAAAACTGTGATTGCCAAAAAAAAAAAAAAAAAAAACCCCTTATCTCTATTTGAACTACGTGATGACTTGATCCCTCTTTTGAGGGTACGTAGGCAGCTTAGACTTTTATTCTAAGTTCAGTGCGCCCAAAAAAAAAATAAATCTTTATAAACTCCAGACCCGCAAGAGTATAAACTGTGAACGGTGAAACAAATAAATAATGATAACATCTTTGTAAATAAAATGGAGATAATAAATCATTTGTTTTATTGCTAAAATTCAAAGTTACAACTTTTTTTGGAAAACAATGATGATCAATACTAAAATTCCATAGCGATAATTTCGTCACGTTCTTGCCAAAATATCTCTTCCAGTTGCTTCACTACTTCAAGATCGCGATTCGAGATGACGTTAGCTTCTTTTATTGATTTTCGATCTTCCCAAAGTTTGGTGATGGCTTCCTTTTTCTGAGATAACTGTGCATCCGTTGTCGATATGAGGACTTTAAGCCCTTCAGTCTCTTCCCTGGCTTCTTGCAATTCTTTCACTAATCTAGCTTCTTTAAATTCAGCTTCACTCAAACTAGATTGAAGTGATTCTATACGCTTAGCACCATCATCTTCTATAGACCTAGCGTTGGTGAGCTGTGCATCAATACTGGCCAATCGTTGGGATTGAGAGTCTGAAGTCATCATACAGGCATATGAAGAAGATGTATTAATATAATTGGCCGCATTATTGGTATATGAGTCAATTCGCCTCTTCAAAGCTGAATGGTCTCCAGGGAGTTTTGCAAGTCCTTCATAAAGTGTTTGAAGTTTAGGTGCTCGAGACGGTATTTTATCGGTAGGAGTATCGCGTATGATATTCTTTATGAAATCAATAAAGAATAAAGCAGCACGACGATGAACATCAAGAACGATCTCTTCCGCATTGAAAATTGATATTTCAGAAGGGGCAACACGATGCAAGGGTGGACCCTGTTCTCTTAAAATCAAAGAAGGGATAGCTACATGATCTTTACCAATATTTTCAATCACCTCCATAGCTTGACTAGTCACTTCAGTAACCCCCAAAACATCCGAGTGTTGACTAACTCTGCTTCTTTGTAGTGAAATCTCTGTACCTTTTCCTATCGCAGTGGCCAACTCTAAGGCAGATGGTCCATAAATAGATTCTTCACTACATGTTGGGTTAGCAACAATGACGACATCTTCCCCAAGAAATCCCTTGCTGTCTTTTATCTATTAAAAAAATAATAATAAATAACGGTAATTTGCAGTACAAAAAATATATATATATATATATATATAAAATAACAGTTACCTGTATAGGTTGTGAACTGCTAGGTACCCCAGTAAAAAATTGATCAAGAGAAGTGGCAACACATTCCTGTACTGAATCAAGTCTCACTTTGTCGGTGACATGCTTCCAGTTACGATCCTCATCATAAGCTTTCACATCCTCATTTAACTCCATTACCAACTGACGACGGCGACGATTATTGATTAGTGGTGGGACATCTTCTGCTGTTTGGTGATGGCTACTAGATCCTTCAACAACGTCACAATCATTATGAGATTTGATGGTTAACTTTGGCACTGGCTTAGATGGGAGATTTGACTTCAGCCCCTTAATTAAAACCTTCCTGATTTTAGTTAGTTTCTCTGGTGGGGAAATCGTGCGTTTAGATTGCTTTGAGGAAGTTTCTTTCTGTGTAAATGGATCAATATATACGCTGGACCACCATTTGGCATATACTCTGGTAACTGAGGATTTTTGGTGGCTGAAGGTTGAAGGAAGCAACGCATCACAACCAGAAGAATAATGAACGGATGAGTTCCAATGCTTTAAAAATTCCTCTAAGGTGCAAGTACGAAAGTCATTTTTTAATTTTCCAGGAATATCTTGATGGTACCCAAATTGTCGGCTAAATCTGTATGGACTATACGGCTCAATGATAAGACGGTCATTTTGGCGTAATGTCAAATAACATGATCGAAGATTGATTAGGGTGTCAAAGTCAGCCTTTTTCATCTCGCCATTATCTACAATAAGTCGCTCTTTTGAAGATCTTTTAGCCATTCGAGTTAAGTTTATTCCTTTACATGATCTGAATAAATTTTGGGCTTCAATATGGTCAAAGTATCTTGCTCCTCTTTCGCCTGCATATAATGTCATTCTAGGCCAATAGTTGGTATTAGGAATGGTGAAATTAGTTCTGAAATATTCACTCAACCATCCGAATACATAGTGAATAGGAAATATCGCAGAGCAGCTTTCAGGATCTGGTGAGGAAACAATCTCGTTCAAGCCTCTGTAAATACTGGCCAGAACTGGGATGGAAAGACAAATGTTGCAGCCATCTGCTAACATGCTTGCGACCTTGAAAGTCCCAGGACGAATTATGTTGCCAGGGTGTGCAGGTAAGGCAAATTTGCAGAGCCAACAGGCTAAAAAAGCAGCTAGATAAGTGGTGTCTCTCGATGTTTCATCTACACCAAGGTTGATAAATACTTCTTTCTCTTTGGTGGACATCGACCGGACAGGAGGGATCACACCAGACGGATTTTGAGTCCTCATAGGGCGGTGAACTTTATTTTTTGTTGATTTCTTTGAAGGTTTGGCATGTCTTGATGCACCTTTAAACCAGAAATTAATCCAGTCAGATATCTTCACATTCTGATCTCCTTTATACTTCTTGGAAAGTCTGTGGAAGGCCAAAAATAGGTGTTGACAACTCAAAGGGATAGAATTTTTGTTGTTGCCAGCTCTTGATAGTTCATCTGCACAAGGAATAACTTCATCATAAATTGTTCCTTGGTGAGGGAGACCACCTAGCATATATAGATCTCGAAGAGAAATTGATAGCTCGCCAATAAAACAATGAAGTGTATTAGTGGCTGGGCACCAACATTCAAGGAATGCTTTGAATACATCTTCATGACGATCATAGGAAAATAGGGAGGCGAATAAAGCACCATATAGTTGTTGTTTTGATAGAAAGTCGTGGAAACGCGCCAAGACATCCTCTAACCACTCCCAATATAATTCGGTGTATAGCAATTCAGCAGGAAGTTTATAGGGAATACTCCATGATATTTCCTTCGCCTGAACATTAAGACCCAATAGTGAAAACTGGTTTTCTTCAACAACTCTCTCATGAAGTGAAGAATTTAGTATAAAGGCTTTAGAGACAATAGATTCTTCATTAATCAGATCAGGACCAAAGTCGGTGAGATGAACAATGTTTATTGTTAGAATCAGGCACGTGAATAGCATTGCGACCAAAAAGTGAGTCATATACACTTAATGTCGTTCCTTGGACTCGTTGACTATTTTCGCTCTCTAAGATAGTTAGCTTTTGCTTTGCGAAATACTTGTACACCACCATGATGGATAACAAAGCTCAAATCGGTGTTGTCTAGAAGGAGGATTCAATTTCTGTTACGGTTGACACAAATCAAGTTGTTATACCCAATCAAGCCCTGCAAAGAAAAAAAAAAAAAATTTGCTCTAGTATGCGTGAAAAAAAAAAAAAAAAAATTCTCCTACATGCGTGGAGAGAGAAAAAAAAAAATAATAAATAAATAAATAAATAAATTGTTCTCCTACAGGCGTGGAGAGAGAGAAAAAAAAAAAGAAAAAAAGAAGAAGAAGAAGAAACACACGTACCAATTATTTATGATCTGACAAGTTTTCAGAGATTTTTGGAATTGATATCAAACCCTACAATATTGAGGGTATATATAGGCAACAAGATACCTCCAAGTTGTATTGGGATTTGGACAATTCAATTTAAATAGGAAAGTACAATTAAGATGGGAAAAAATATATATATATATATATATATAAATAAATAAATAAATAAGGAAACTTCAAGTCCTACTTGGAAAAAGAGACAAGTCTTGTCAAAATTGGGACTTGAAGTGGGGGCAATTTGTAGACACTAAAATTTAGTGGGCTTTGGTTTTAACAAATGGACCCATTAAATATAGGCCTAATGTCTAAATAAATTATTTAATTTACCAGGCTTGGTCCACTTAAATTATTTAATTAGTCCAGCCCAGATAATTAAATGAAACGATAATTATTCCTAATAAAATATATTTTGAATAATTATCTTTAAGGATAATTATCACAATATAACCGGCCCGGCCCAGTTATAGTTTTATCCTTATCAGGAGATGACACGTGTCATCATCCTATTAATCCAAGAAGCCTATAAATAGAAGCCTGGAGGAAGAAAAAAGGGAGATGATTCAGAATTCAGAAGTCTACAAATTCAGACACAAATTCAGAATTCAGAAATTCAAAGACTCAGAAATCCAGAGACTCAGAATTCAGACACAAATTCAGAATCGAAACCCAAAAGCGAATAACATCAAGCACATCCAACAACATGCCGTTCTTCATCAAATTCCACAATGATTCAAGAATAAGCTCGTGTAGCCCTTGGATCCAACCAACCAAAAACAAGGAGATCGAATCAGAGGACCATTCTTTTTTTTGTAAAAGATATTACAAAGGACTGTACTCCACATTCATAAATTAATAAAATTCTATTTTGCTCCATATTTTGTTTCTATTGCAGACTTACAAAATTTGTGTGTACACTCATGATGGGATACATGGACTAGATAGATATTCCTATGAGATGTTATGACATGTGATCAGAGTGCGCAGTGGAAGCATAGATCATTAGGAAGTGGTTATAATATTTTAGAATATGAGAGAAGTTTTAGAAATTTATGGAAGTTTTATAAAATTGTATAGAATGGAATGTGTTGCATGTCCTATACGAACTTTCTAGAGCGTTAATCTTCTCATATCTTTAGATTCATCTAAGTTATTCAATTGAGAGGAGATTCATGTCATAACATCTCATAGGAATATCTATCTAGTCCATGTATCCCATCATGAGTAATAAATACTCTATCAAATCTGCCAAGTTATAATTCGATGTCCCAAAACAATCTAATACCTTTGCTCTGATACCAAACTGTCACACTCCAAAAATTCTAACACAAGAACTATTATCTTATACTAAAATCTGGTGCGTAACTCACATCATACATCCACCAAAACCATGATTAAATCCGTAAGAATACATTTTATTTAAAAATCCATCAATCCAAAGGAAATTTATCACGTCCCCAACTAATAAATATTCCAACAACAAAATGAATCTTATTACAAATGTTTGCTCGGAAACAATAATAAAATCGTAATGTAGAAATTCGAAAATCTCTATCTCCCCTTGAGCCTCCTTTGCAAGCTAAATCCATGTGAATACAGAGTTATAAGCAAGAATTAACTTGCCTGACTTTTTAATCATGGTGAACGGTGAACCCTTACCTTGCACTAGTCAGACTAGGCTAATTTGTTAGGCTACAATTAGAAATGTAATCACCACATATAGTAAATTAAGTTTCAGTCAAACCTTAGTCATGGGCCTAACAAACTAGTCCTGAAAGTCACCACCCAATTATATATCCTCAAAAGCATCACCGTATCATTCTCTAAACTTGCCATTGATACATAACATATATGTAACTCATATATAAAATAGTAATACCATAGATGCAAAACTACCAATAGCCAAGTTGAACTAATTGAACAACTAATCCACATATATGTGTGCAATAAAATACCATCTATTAGATATATCTCTAAATTCTTCAAATATTTATGTACAACACATGCACAACATCAAGAGTTCATAATTCTCCTAAATAAATTCTTACACCCGATTATTAAATAATTATCTCCCAATAAATAATCTAACATTCACTACTAGTGTATCCATGTATATATCAATCAGTACTAAAAACTCTAAACAACAATATATAATTTAATCAATACATACTACTTTCATGGATCAACCCATTATTGTTCATTCACTTTTTGTACTTAAAGATTAAAATCCCAGAATAAGCATACCCACGATCATGAGGGACTACTGTGCGACATTACCCAAATCTCATGTACATATATGTATGTAATAACATATCCATGTAATCAGGAATCAATCCTTTGAACAATTTCAAGATATTTGGGCTACCTACTGAACTATCAATATTCACTTGTTATTCATAACATGAGAGATCTATCTTTAATTAATCGTTAATAGTAGCAAATTAGATTACATATATATATCATACCATGTGTTGGAGTGGATCGTTACAGTTTGGTATCAGAGCAAAGGTATTAGATTGTTTTGGGACATCGAATTATAACTTGGCAGATTTGATAGAGTATTTATTACTCATGATGGGATACATGGACTAGATAGATATTCCTATGAGATGTTATGACATGTGATCAGAGTGCGCAGTGGAAGCATAGGTCATTAGGAAGTGGTTATAATATTTTAGAATATAAGAGAAGTTTTAGAAATTTATGGAAGTTTTATAAAATTGTATAGAATGGAATGTGTTGCATGTCCTATACGAACTTTCTAGAGCGTTAATCTTCTCATATCTTTAGATTCATCTAAGTTATTCAATTGAGAGGAGATTTTCTATACATTACGTCATTACAGGATGGAAACAAGAGTTCGGAAGTTTGAGTTGAAATGATTATTCTAGAAAATTTCGAGGACGAAATTTCTTTTATGGAGGGTAGAATGTAATACCCCGTAAATTATTATTATTAGATATATATATATTTATGGACGCATATTGTTATATAGGAGTTATCTTTTAAAACAAAAAAAGGATAAATAGGTGGTTGTATTTAAAAGAGGATAACAGAGTTATCATTTAATTTACTTTGAAAATTAAAAGAGGTCTTATTGAACTCAACTATTGGATAAATATATATGGATATATCTAGACTTAGTTGTGTATTTAGTTTTTTTTATCTACGTTGCTATCCCGAGGATTATTCGTTGTTGTGGAGCGAAGAAAAGCTCAAGTGGTGATTGCAATTCAGGCAAGTTAATTCTTGCTTATAACTCTGTATTTATTTATGTTTTAATGGTTAGATTATTAAATATGATTTAATTGTATAACTCATGATAATTATTTCTAATTGGAGATATGGAGATTATATAAGGAGTTATTGAGTGATTAGGAATTTTATTTGATTCATTATTTCTTTTTGTTTAATTGGAGTTGCAGAGTAGCATAGATTTATGCTGATGAATTGTGGGGTTATATAAAGGAAATTTAGTAATTGGGGTTAATGATAGTTTTTGTTTTTAGGGTTAATTTAGTAAAGGAGATATGAAAGAATAAGGCAAGGAATCCGTAGAAGTCTGGAAGGTGGAGAAAAAGATTGGAATAAATAATGGTAATGATGATGTGGTGGGACCCGGTAAAGTTTAGCAAAAATCCAAATCTTTGGCTTTGGCTGCATGAGAGTTTTTATTAGGTAATCAGATGCAATGCTGGCTAGGGTGACTGGAATCATAAATTCAAAACAGAAGAACTGGCTTACGAAGTAGGGACTTCTTTGGGAATACGAAAAGGATCCAGAACAATGAAATCGATTAGTAACAGTAATTTAATACAAAACAATAAGAAATAGGTTGTTACAGTTGACGTTATGCTTGAGTGGGATTCATGGATTTGGTTTCAATTGTTTATTTATGGAGTATTGTATATAATTAATGGCAGAACAATTTTGAATGATATTGAGGTTGAAATTTAGAGTATAGTTTTGTAATTTATTCTAATTAGGACTATGCGTTGGTATTAATTAATTAATTAATTAATTAGTGAATGATTAATTAAGGTGTTGGATAAACTCATGATATTATGAGTAAAAGTTGATTAAGTATATTTAGTGTTTAATTAAAGAGATTAAACTAGTTAGAGCGATAGTCTGGAACTAACCCAATGATAAGTTTGTTGAGCGTAATCAGGGACTGTCTTCGGGAGTGAAATACTCTTTTGTTATGGCTATTGGGCTAAAGGTGCCCTTAGTATGTGGACGTGGTCAGGGGCCATCTGGGTGAGTAGACGTACTACCCAGCCACATGTGTGTATTTGGTAGTCAGGGACTATGCAATTCACACCATTTATTCGGAGTGGAGCCAGGGGCTCATGTGAGGTATTGGCATTAGAATGCCAACTGGTTGAGGGGAGTCAGGGGCTCGTGTGAGGTAAGTGGAATTTTAGTAATTTAAATTCTAGATGGGTTACAGGTTCACAATTTGAGTTAAAGTTATAGAATGACAATAATTAGTAAATCTTTTCGAGGTCACTTATTTAAGTACATATATACAGATTATAAGTAAGGATTGACTTGCTGAACAA
This sequence comes from Cornus florida, assembly GCF_030987335.1. NCBI lineage: Eukaryota > Viridiplantae > Streptophyta > Magnoliopsida > Cornales > Cornaceae > Cornus > Cornus florida. The sequence continues at coordinate 72,773,338 of NW_026775571.1, read as the reverse complement.
TGATAGTGTTTAGTAATTTCTTGCTGAGCTTGTGAGCACACCCCTTTATTACTTTCAGGTGCACATGGATTTAGCTTGCAAAGGAGGCTCAAGGGGAGATAGAGATTTTCGAATTTCTACGTTACGATTTTATTATTGTTTCCGAGCAAACATTTGTAATAAGATTCATTTTGTTGTTGGAATTTTTATTTGTTGGGGATGTGATAAATTTCCTTTGGATTGATGGATTTTTAAATAAAATGTATTCTTACGGATTTAATCATGGTTTTGGTAGTATGATGTGAGTCACGCACCAGATTTTAGTATAAGATAATAGTTCTTATGTTAGAATTTTTGGGGTGTGACAATGTGAGACCTATATATAGTTGTAATTGGGAAGGCCTAAGGTATCATAGTTAAATGTTAGCACATAGATTGTTCGTTCATGCCATTTAACATTTCCCAAACCTTATCAACTGGAGAATCAATCAAATCCTTGAATGAGTACTGCAGCTTTTCCTTATTCTCCTCTGGTAGCAAAGAAGATTTGCAGCACAAGGAACTCGGAAAGTCAGACACTTTTTTCCATTGCAGCACTGATGAAGTTCTTAAATTCCATTAAAGAAATTTTTTTTTTTCTTTTTTCACCAGAGATTGTTTGATTATATCAGATAATTTGCTGTATAGAGTGTATGAATCTTGACCATAATGCATTGTCAACAGGTCTAATTTGCTGCAAAAAATTACTTAAACTAAGGGATTATTAGGCCTAAAGTCGAAGAAGTTTTTTTATATATTTGTATTGAATAGACTTTGAAACATCATTAAAAAGACAAGAGGTAAAAAACTACTACTTTTTCAACAGATTGCTCAGAAAAAAACCAACAAATTAGTGAATCTATTATGTATGTACACGCCTTTTCGATTGTGGCATTAAGTAAAATTTTCGAACCGAGAAGTGCATCCTTCTCATTAAGGATTTTGGGAAGTTATTGCTTGCACCTAAATATTTATATAACTAACACAATACTTCAATTTGTAACTAGCTTTGAATTGGACAGGAAAGAAAGATATACAATATACATGGTGTATGGACAACCCCAGGATTGACATTAGATGCATCATTGTATATGTTGAAACTCCAAAATAAAAGAATTGACCATTAGCTTGGGGAATACAGACCCCATACACATCAACCACCAAAAACAAAGTCAAGTCACATAGCCTTCTATATTTGCTATTCTAGAACTTCTCTCCCTCCAGATACAGTAAACCATGGCTGTAATAGTGAGTTTCCGAACCTTTTGAAATAGGGTATTAGCTTTCCAATCCTGTCCAATTTTGGTAATAAAGTGAGGCCATGACAAAAACATAATGGTAGTTCAGTTTTTGGGCAAAGTATTCCCAGATTAAGAGAGAGTATGGACAATTGAAGAAGAGATGACAATGTGACTCCATGTTCTTGTTACACAAGGTGCAAGCAGTGGAGGAAGATTCCCTAGTCTTTGATCAGCAAATTAATTGACGGCGCACAGTTTCTGACTTCTCAGTAACAAATATATAGGAATGAGCTGCATTTGCCACTGACCATTGGAAAGAGATTCTGAGAGTGTGGCCTTACTACTAAGGCTGGATGCTCATGATTTAAAGAGAGAGGCCCATCTTCATGCCAAAAATCATTTTCATGAGACGCATCTTAAAAAAGAAAAAGGGAAAAAGCTACTACTTTTTTCAACAGATTGCTCAAGAAAAAACCAACAAATAGTGACTCTATTATGTATGCACGCCTTTTCGATTGTGGCATCAAATAAAATTACAAGTACAATCATTGTATCTGTGTTGGATTTTATCTAAACTAATTATCTGTAGTCATGTGTCCAGGTCATGTGGATACATTTACTACATAAATTAAATATCCATGGATGTGTTGTGGGAAAACCAGTAATGCAGCTAATGGATGAGTTTCAAGAAGTTGTAATGACTCTTTTATTGGAAGTTTACCAATTTTTATGGGATTAATTCACACTTATATTAGATTTGATGACCACCTCTTGTTATTTGAATCAGATTCAAAGCTCTTGGTTGAGTTCAATAAAAGGGGTGCTAATTTTCTTGGGCAGTTGAGTATTTATCACTGAAATCGAAGACAACAAAAAGATTATCCATATATAGTTGATATATGCATCATAAGTCCATTCTAGGTTACATAACTTACTTTGTATCACAAAATACTTAATAACCAATTTAATTGCTTATCCATTGTCTCATAGGCCTTATAGACGCAATCAGACATCAAGACAAGCTTCAAGAGATTATCAAGACTTATAATTAGTGTTCCAAACATAACTATTAATCCATTAGCGCTAAAAAAATTGAGCATACTGAGCTGAAAATTTCTTCTGCATTCTTCTCCTCTCCTCATTTCAGATAATTTGCAGTATAGTAGACTGTATGTAGATTTTGTTGCTTCACTTATCTTCATTTGAACTTGTACACAGTTGTAAGAGGTTGCAACCTTAGACTTCAGCAAGCTTCCTAAGAACTGCATCTTTTATGATGTCCATTAAGAGGTACTGATTAAACAAATAGATTGATGAATTTGGTATATGTGAGACGTCCTATATATAGTTGTAGTTGGGAAAGACTAAGTTCCTTTAATTAATTATCACATAGAAGTGTGAATATCACATCAAATGTTGTTCTCGAGTGGGGAAATGCTAAGGTTAGTGAATTGAAGGGTCATCATGAATCTTTGCAATAGTGCATAGTCAATTGGTCTAAGTATGTTGTTGGAATGAGCTAGTATAGATGGAGTCTTACTGGATAAGGTTTTAACTAATTTCAAAAAAAAAATTAGTTTATAATGGTGGCGGTCTTACCAAGAGCTCGCGCCTTCATTCGTTAGATCATAAGACGCATGCAACAAAGCCTCTTGATTCAATGAACGAGAGGTGCTTACAGAAATCTTCATATGATTAGTTTTTCCTTTCAAAAGACTCTCGATTGTGTCACTAAGTAAAATTTTCAAACAAAGAAGTGCGTCCTTCTAACTATTTTGGGAAGTTATTGTTTGCACCTAAATACTCTTCTATATTTTTCTTTAAGGGAAAGTCATATTTGCTTGAAGGCTATCCTTTATTATCTCTCACGCAGCCTTCTATATCAGCTATGATCTCTGTGGCTTCCCTGGAAGATTGACTGAAAAATTCTCGAATTTCTCTCCTTCCAAACACAATAAACCATAAGCTTTTGGTTGAGTTCAATTTAAGGCGTGCTTCATTTCCTCTGGCAGATTTGAATTCCCAAACCTTTTCAAGTGGACAGTAAACCATGGCTGCAAGTGTGAGTTTCCAATCCTGTCCAATGTATTCCTGCAATCAAGTGAGGCCATGACAAAAAATAATGGTAGTTCAGTTTTTGGGCAAAGTATTCCCAGATTAAGAAAGAGTACGGACAATTGAAGAAGAGATGACAATGTGACTCCATGTTATTGTTACACAAGCTGCAAGCAGTGGAGGAAGATTCCCTAGTGTTTGATCACCAAATTAATTGATGGCACGAAGATTCCCTAGTGTTTGATACGCAAATTAATAGAAAGGAACTGCATTTACCACTAAGGCTGGTGGCTCATGATTTAAAGAGTGAGGCCCTTCTTCATGCCAAAAATCATTTTCATTGCACACCTTAACCTTTAAAAAATAAAATATAAGCTTCTACCCTTCAGCAGATAATTTTGACCCTCTTTTTACTGAACCGATCCAAGGTAAGTTATTGGAAGATATTACTGAACTAATTAAAAAAACATGGTAAGTAAAGCCAATTAATGGTGGTGGTTCCATCATGGGGGTATGCAAAAAATGGCAGATTGGATGTACATAGAACATTTGGCATAATTTCCCAAAAGTGATTGCACTCTCATTACTCAAAACCTTGTTCACATGCTTGATAGTATGAACACTTTATATATGAGTGAGCCTTTGAGAGCATTTCTGAGCAAGCTTGTAAGCTCCTCTCGAATGAAAAAGGTCTCAAGTATTTCTGGGATTTTAATTAACCTAGAGAACCAAAATTAATCCCAGAAATCATCTATCATGAGTGCTTCATATGAAGATCAAGAAGAGGACAGTTGCAGCTGATTTTCTGGTGCAGATTTATGGATTGAAAGGGCAACTCTGGTTTTGTTCATTTCTAGTGCCAAGTGAAGGTTGAGGAAAGTTTGTTTCATCTATTTACATTTTCAAAAATCAAGTTTATCTTCATATCCTAGCTGCATTTGATTTATAAGTCTCTAACCTCAGTATAATGTGTTTTTCTGGTGCAAATACAACTGAAATATCTATAACATGTTGAATTCATGTTGTGAACATCATGTACACCATCAGAGCATGAATACATTGTTTATTTGAAGCTAATCAAGCTGAGACTTGACCAAAGATAGTGACCCATTCAAGTTCTGGTACAATAAACCTCACAAACTAGGGTTTTAAGCCTAATCTATGTGATATGTGAACTAAGCCTGAGATAACATGTTTGAATCATTATAATTATTATCTGAGCATTTTTATAATTATGATTCAAGATTATTAGAGCATTGTTTAGGCCTAAGACATCACAGAATTACTTTTATACCCTCGGATCAGAGGCTTTACAGAGCTGCAAAACATAACCCGCTGAGAGCTATTTTTGGTTATAGTTTTATGGTACATTGTTCCAAACTTGCTGAGTTAATTGAGAACATCTGTGCAAGAGTAAAATGATTGTGTGAAGCTGTGAGAACCTGTATTAGCACATGTTTCATGTGTTGTGACAGATTTACGCTTGAAGACCTTGAAAGCTAGGGTTTAATGTGTTTCAAGCCTATTGTGAACTGAGATTATTTTATCTTGCTCCATCCACTGTTTCAGCCTGTTGAGCAAGTATGTATTGAGTTATCAAGGCTGTGGAAACCAGGTTTAACTTCAGGTTCAGGTGAAATTCCCGTGTTACACTTGAGAGGCTAAAACTAGGGATTTGAAGACTATAAGGCTGTTGTGTTCTTACATTGCTATATCTTGATGGTTTCACTGAGTTTATCTCTTAAGAAAGTGTATCTTAGCTATATAGAGATGTGGAAGGCAATTGCAGATCATTCTTGGAGCTGCATTGTGAAGTGACCCTTTTACCCTTAAATTTAGGGTTTAAGCCTATTGGGAGCTATTCTTGAGTTACCTTGCTTATCTAACTGTGTACTCCATTCAAGCAAGTGTATTTGGCTGTGACAAGGCTTTGGAAACCTAGTTTGTTCATCAAATGAAGCTGAATTGTGATTTGACAGTTCTATCCTATTGATTGTAGAGAAGTGTAAACTAGGGTTACTTGTATTGTGTATACTTAAGGCTGTATATCCATTCTTATATTGTGTAATAGCTTAAGTATTTTGTAATTGGTGTGTTGACACCTTCATTATTTTGTAAGTGACCCTTTTACACTTTTCCATTGCTGCACCCATAAAGTTCTTAAATTCCATTAGAACTTGTTTAATTATATCAAATTATTTGCAGTATAGACTGTATTCAGATTGTATTTCTTCACTTATCTTTTTTTCGCACAAAAGTTGTAGGAGGCTTCAGCCATAGATTTCATCCATGATAAAGCTCCACCAAGATTCCTAAGAACTGCATCTTTTATGTTGTCCATTGAGATCTATTTTTAACTATGGTTTAACAAATTAATTTCAAAATTAATTAGTTTATAATGGTGGTGGTCTCAGCAAGAACTCATGCCATTATTCGTTGCATCATGAGACGCCCACAAAACGCTCACAACCTCTTGATTCAATGAACGGAGGCTGCTAGCCTTACCTGAAGTTATATTAATATTTCTCTTATCAAGTTTGTGAAGTTTTTTTATATATTTGTATGAAAGAGTCTTTGAAACATCTTAGAAAATAAAAAGGGAAAAAGCTATTACTTTTGTCAACAGAGTTAAATTATTTGGTATGATTCAGTAGTTAAATGTGCAAAAGGACATGGAGTCAGCTTATGGAGGAGTTTCAAGAAGTTGTAATGGCTCTTTTATTGGAAGTTTACCAAATTTTTATGGGATTAATTCACACACTAATATTATATTTGATGACCACCAATTTATTGTTAGTTGAATCAGATTCAAAGCTCTTGGTTGAGTTCAATAAAAGTGGTGCTAATTTCCTTGGGCAGTTGAGTATTTATCACTGAAATTGAAGAAAACAACAAGATTATCCATATATAGTTGATATATGTATAATAAGTCCATTCCAGGTTACATAACTTTGTATTACACATTACTTAATAATCCCAATTTAATCACACAATCTTCAGACATCAAGCCAAGCTTCAACACAACTTGTAATTACCCTTCCAAACATTCCCTACTCTCTCTCTCTCTCTCTCTTAACTAAAAATTGTAATCAAATATTTGATCATATCTTTTTAGATTTTTTTCAATGATTACAATATCTGTTTTACTTTCCTTCCAAGTTACTAGCCGCCGCCTCCATCTATATATTTCCTTCTTCCCAACCCACTTTCCGAAAACCTACCACCTCCCTCAATCGCGCTACTCTTCTTCGTCTTCTTCTTCGCTAATTGTGTTCCACTTCTTCTGTTTCCATTTTTATTCACCAATCATCGCCGCGTCTCAGCCCTCTTTTCATCATCGCCGCCTCTTTTCCGGCCTCTTTTATCAGCGCAGCGCCTCAACCTCCAGGGTTTCGGCCCCCTTTTTTTTAATCCTTATCACCGCCTCAGCCCTCTTTTATCTAGCACAGATATGTTTGTGCCTCTAGGATTTCGGTTTATCCCCACAGAAGAAGAACTCCTCACACACTTTCCCAGAAGAAAACTGAAGCAAGAATCGTTGCCTTACGAGGGTGTAATTTTGGAGCGCGATGTTTATGGCGAGGCACCTTAGAATATATTTACGGCTGAAGATCCACGGCATTCATTGAAATCCAATGAATTTGTTATCTACGTCTTCACCCAATTGAAGAAAATTGACCGCGAAAAGAAGAGAATTATTCGGAGAGCTGGATGTGGGACATGGGATGGCCAAACCGGTATCAAGAACATTTATAATAAAGAGAAAGAGCTTATTGGATTCAACAAGATGTTGAGTTTTGAAGTAGATGTGAAAAAAGATGAGTTCTTGATCATGCCAAAAGGTCATTGGACTATGCACGAGTATTCATTGGGTGGTGTGAGTTTGAATGGGTTAGAAGAAGGCACTCGTGATTACGTAATTTGCAAAATCAAAAGAGATGATTCTAAACATCTCAAGAGAGCACCAAAGCATCATGCTCATGAAGTATCCAAAGAAGAAAACCCTAGATGTCGTAAGAAGATGAGATATGATCATGGTGAGGTCTCTACAACTCCACAAAACATTGATCAATCTGTGTCCACAGTAACAATAATGGACAGTCATCCTGATCAGTTGCTTCCACCGAAACTACCCAACAATACACCCTTTGATATTCAGCCACTGCCAACACATGATGATGATGAGACTGCAACACTCTTTGATCTGTCCAACATCACAATCAACTCTTGTGATATGCAGCAGATAGACTCATTTTTTGACAACTTAGATGCAACTGCAACCTCCAATAATCAGCCGCTGCTACCACGTGATGATGATGAGACCAATGCATATACAATAGCAGCAGAAGACTCGTTTTTGGAGGACACTGATCCAGAAATGCAGGAGCAACTCAATGCTTTATCTGAATTTCTTATGAATGATGATGAGCCATCACTTTCAGTCGGCAACATCGATCAAATCCAAGAAAACTTTTGGCTATATTAATTAACATGACCTTTGTATAGTTACTGGTTATGTCGTAGTCATTTGTCTGTCACTTGTAAATTGTGCTTTATATTAGTTTGTTGCTTCTAACTGTAAATGGTAATCTGGAGATTCAGTTGTTTTGCAAGTTATGAAAGTTGAGCCCTTTTAAAGGCTTAATATGTTACCATTATTTTCTATGAATAATATCTTGTGCTGTTGCTTTTGCTCTATCTACAGTAGCATTAGTGTTGTCAATTCTGTGTCCGGGTTACTTTGTATTATTAGACAATACTTGATAATCCCAATTAAGACAACTCGTAATTAGCCTTCCAAACATTCCCTACTCTCTCTCTCTCTCTCATAACAATAGCTGTATTTCTCCCCTTTCTTCTTCGCTCCAACCGCCGCCATGGCCGATGAAGAAACGATCCCCATCTCTCAAGAAGCCGGCCATTAATCACTTCCTGAACCTGCCCAACATGGAAACTCTTGCAGGCTCTGATCATCATCAAACCAAGAATAACTCCAAGAAAAATGCCAAGAAAGCAGAAATTGGTCTGAACCCACCACCACTGCCTTCACGCATGAGGAATCGTATCCAACACATGGGTGGTTCCGGTATAGTTGTGGTGATACAGAAGGGGTTGTTCGCCACCGACCTTAAAAAGGTCAACAATCGGCTGTCGATTCTGGTCAATTTCAATTCTTATCTGCAAATTTAGGGTTCTAATGATTTATGTATATAATTCAATGTAATTGTTCCCACACAGTCAAATGCTTATTATGTAATGAGATTGTGTGTGATCACAGATGTTGTTTCTACAAAATACTTTTTGTTGTATCAAGTTTAAGTTTTGTAATGAGATTGTGTGTGATCACAGATGGAAGTCTCTGTTCTCAACAGAGAGTTCAACAGAATTTTTGTTACCGTTACTCTCCTCAACAGAATCAATCATTACATAGATAACTTTTTGTTTTATAAGTTTTGTTGTTGGTTTAATCGGATTTGAGTTTGGTGATATTTACCCATTCGCTAAAGAGATTGTGAGTGATCACAGATGGAACTCTCTGTTCTGAAACTCTCCAAAAGAGGCTTGTTTGAATTTTTGTTACCGTTGCTCTTCTCAACAGAATTTCAACAAAATGGGCTTGGGCTCTTAGGATTTGTATGGGCCCGTGCCTTGTTCTGTTTGGGCTTTTTCTCCTTGTTCTGTTTGGGCTTTTGCCCCTTCAGCCCCATTTTTCCTTATATAAATATATACATTTTTCTTTCATTCACACCGGAAATATATATATATATATATATATATAGTTATTGCCCTGTTCTTAACAGAGTTTTACCTTTTAAGTTCATTGTAAATTTTACAAAATTAGTCCTATTTTCAAATTGTGAGGACTAGTATGAATGCCGTTTTGACTAGTATGGTAGTAATTGAAATTTGGTTACCTCTTATTAATTGAATCATAATCTAAGTTTTTCTTGACATCAATAAAGTATGTTTGATTACGATCATTTGTTGTAAGATTTTTTGAAACAAAAACATGAAAATATATTTGGTAAAAAAAATGTTGCAAACTTGAAAAATGGTTAATTTAAAAATGTCATATAAGAATTTTTTTTTTTTTTTTTTTTTTTTAAAAAAAATTTATTTTTTAGTGCTCATCGTTACAGTAACAGTTGTTTTAGTGCTGAAACATGTAAAAACGTTTCACTTTTGTATTGATTATGTTGTAGAACTGTCCACTTTTGTATTCACTTTTGTAGAAACACAAATAAATAAAGTAGGATAAAAACGTTCCTGATAATGACAAAAAGGTCCTTTCAGAGGTAATTTACATTACAACACATAAATAATCTGTAAGAGACCTGCTTGCATGACCATACTATATAGTGTAGACTTCTTTGCAATCTGAAATGTTCCATATCAAACATGTTCATTCCTCTCATAACCACTTCCAAAAACACAAGAGTGACTCCACATTGAAGCCCGGAACATGTTCATGGCTCCGGCACAAACATAACAGGGAAAACTGCAAAATAATCCGTCCATTGTCCTTGAAGTCGTTCGATGCAAATGAAAACCTTCAGTTATCTGACTGCCCAAAGTACCTGCCCGAGATTGTTGCCAGAATATTAAGCATTATAACTTCATCGTCCGGTTCAGACTTTTCAGCTCGTAAGCTTGCAGACTTCCTGAGCAGACAACGAAGGGCTGCAGATGTGTCGCCATCTAGTGGAGTGTCTACTGCTTCACACAGAGCATATAGCCATGCGCAATCATTCCTTGACAACAAGATTATCCATATATAGATGATATATGTATAGTAAGTCTATTCCAGGTTACATAACTTACTTTGTATTACACATTACTTAATAACCCCAATTTAATTACCCAAATCTGCAGACATCAACCCAACTCGTAATTACCCTTCCAAACATTCCCTACTCTCTCTCTCTCTCTCTCTTAACTAAATTGTAAAAAGATATGTTTGATCATATCTTTTTAGATTTTTTTCAATGATTACAATATCTGTTTTACTTTCCTTCCAAGTTACTAGCCGCCGCCTCCATCTATATATTTCCTTCTTCCCAACCCACTTTCCAAAAACCTACCGCCTCCCTCAATCGCGCTACTCTTCTTCGTCTTCTTCTTCGCTAATTGTGTCCCACTTCTTCTGTTTCCATTTTTATTCACCAATCATTGCCGCGTCTCAGCCCTCTTTTCATCATCGCCGCGTCTCTTTTCCGGCCTCTTTTATCAGCGCAGCGCCTCAGCCTCCAGGGTTTCGGCCCCCTTTTTCTTAATCCTTATCACTGCCTCAGCCCTCTTTTATCTAGCACAAATATGTTTGTGCCTCTAGGATTTCGGTTTATCCCCACAGAAGAAGAACTCCTCACACACTTTCTCAGAAGAAAACTGAAGCAAGAATCGTTGCCTTACGAGGGTGTAATTTTGGAGCGCGATGTTTATGGCGAGGCACCTTGGAATATATTTACGGTTGAAGATCCATGGCATTCATTGAAATCCAATGAATTTGTTATCTACGTCTTCACCCAATTGAAGAAAATTGACCGCGAAAAGAAGAGAATTGTTCGGAGAGCCGGATGTGGGACATGGGATGGCCAAACCGGTATCAAGAACATTTATAATAAAGAGAAAGAGCTTATTGGATTCAACAAGATGTTGAGTTTTGAAGTAGATGCGAAGAAAGATGAGTTCTTGATCATGCCAAAAGGTCATTGGATTATGCACGAGTATTCATTGGGCGGTGTGAGTTTGAATGGGTTAGAAGAAGGCACTCGTGATTACGTAGTTTGCAAAATCAAAAGAGATGATTCTAAACATCTCAAGAGAGCACCAAAGCATCATGCTCATGAAGTATCCAAAGAAGAAAACCCTAGATGTCGTAAGAAGATGAGATATGATCATGGTGAGGTCTCTACAACTCCACAAAACATTGATCAATCTGTGTCCATAGTAACAATCATGGACAGTCATCCTGATCAGTTGCTTCCACCGAAACTACCCAACAATACACCCTTTGATATTCAGCCACTGCCAACACATGATGATGATGAGACTGCAACTCTCTTTGATCTGTCCAACATCACAATCAACTCTTGTGATATGCAGCAGATAGACTCATTTTTTGACAACTTAGATGCAACTGCAACCTCCAATCATCAGCCGCTGCTACCACATGATGATGATGATGAGACTCATGCATATACAATAGCAGCAGAAGACTCGTTTTTGGAGGACACTGATCCAGAAATGCAGGAGCAACTCAATGCTTTATCTGAATTTCTTATGAATGATGATGAGCCATCACTTTCAGTCGGCAACATCGATCAAATCCAAGAAAACTTTTGGCTATATTAATTAACATGACCTTTGTATAGTTACTGGTTATGTCGTAGTCATTTTTCTGTCACTTGTAAATTGTGCTTTATATTAGTTTGTTGCTTCAAATTGTAAATGGTAATCTGGAGATTCAGTTGTTTTGCAAGTTATGAAAGTTGAGCCCCTTTAAAGGCTTAATATGTTACCATTATTTTCTATGAATAATATCTTGTGCTGTTGCTTTGGTCTATCTACAGTAGTATCAGTGTTGTCAATTCTTTGTCCGGGTTACTTTGTATTATTAGACAATACTTGATAATCCCAATTAAGACAACTCGTAATTAGCCTTCCAAACATGCCTTACTCTCTCTCTCTCTCTCTCTCTCTCATAACAATAGCTGTATTTCTCCCCTTTCTTCTTCGCTCCGACCGCCGCCATGGCCGATGAAGAAACGATCCCCATCTCTCAAGAAGCCGGCCATGAATCACTTCCTGAACCTGCCCAAGATGGAAACTCTTGCAGGCTCTGATCATCATCAAACCAAGAAAAACTCCAAGAAAAATGCCAAGAAAGCAGAAATTGGTCTGTACCCACCACCACTGCCTTCACGCATGAGGAATCGTATCCAACACATGGGTTGTTCCGGTATAGTTCTGGTGAAACAGAAGGGGTTGTTCGCCACCGACCTTAAAAAGGGCAATAATCGGCTCTCGATTCCGGGCAATTGCGTCAGGAACCAGTTTCTGACAGAGGACGAGAAGGCCATCTTGGAGACCAGAAGAGATGGGAATTTGGTGGCCATTGAAACGCTGCTGATTGACCCGGAGTTGAATGAATGGAGGATGAAATTGAAGCGGTGGGAGACGGAATCAAGTTTTGTGTATGCGCTGGTTAATCCTTGGAATGATGTTGCCAACACCAATTCCTTTGCCGCAGGTGATGTTCTCCAAGTTTGGGCATTCCGAGCTCTGTTTTGCTATCGTGAAGGTGGGAATTACTGCTTCTCATCTTCAACTTTAGGGCTTCAAATCTTATCTGCAAATTTAGGGTTCTACTGATTTATGTATATAATTCAATGTAATTGTTTCCACACAGTCAAATGCTTATTATGTAATGAGATTGTGTGTGATCACAGATGTTGTTTCTACAAAATTCTTTTTGTTGTATCAAGTTTAGTTGTTCATTTAATAGGATTTGAGTTTGGTGATAATTACCCATTCACTAAAGAGATTGTGTGTGATCACAGATGGAAGTCTCTGTTCTCAACAGAGAGAATTTTTGTTACCGTTACTCTCCTCAACAGAATCAATCATTACATAAATACTTTTTGTTTTATCAAGTTCTGTTGTTGATTTAATCGGATTTCAGTTTGGTGATATTTACCCATTCTGTCAGGAGATTGTGAGAACTCTCTGTTCTGAAGAACCTCAGAGGCATCAAAAATTTTGTTTGAATTTTTGTTACCGTTACTCTTCAACAGACTTTCAACAAAATGGGCTTGTTGGGCTCTTAGGATTTGTATAGGCCCGTGCCTTGTTCTGTTTGGGCTTTTGCCCCTTCAGCTCCGTTTTTCCTTACATATATGTATTATATACATTTTTCTTTCATTCACACAGAAATATATATATATATATATATATAATATAAAAATGAGAGGGAATGAATATCTTTATGAAATTAACCCCGATATAAATTATACGTATAAGATTTGGTTGGGCTAGGTTTTTAATACATTGTTCCAACCCAACCCAGACTTACGTGAGGTTCAAACTTTTCATCTTAAAATCCAACCTAATCAGCAAAACTAGTTTTCTTGCTAAGATGGGAAAAAAAAATCCAAACTTTTATTAGTAGTTAAATTAGAAAAATGAATAAAATTTTATCATAGAGTTGAAATATTTGACCAAATTTTTGTTTCAAAAAAGTTCAGATTTGGAATTTATAAAAATAAAAAATAAATAAACTTTTAATGTACTATTTTTATTAGTTTGTTAAAATTCCTGGTTAAAAAACAAAAATAGAGAAATTAAAATTTGGAATTTGGAATTTTTGAAATTGACTGAAAAATTAAGTGTCAAGTTACGACTACGAACATAGTTCGAATTTTACTCGATTTGTATGGAGGAGGCGCTTTACACACGTCTCTCTCTCCCTTCTTCCCCAACTTCTCCTTGGAGTTTTGAGGAATTTTAATAATTGGTCAAAGGAAACGGAAGCCTTGGAATTAATAAAAACTGTGAGATCTAATTTGTTTTCATTGTTCAATTTATGCTTTAAGTATCGGATGTTCTTCTGTGCCTATTTTCTTGATTGTCTCATTTAATTACTAGGAGGCCTACTAGCTTATTATTTGTTGCAATCTACTGGGTTATATATTAAATCCGTAATTGTTTGATCCCTCTAATTTGTGAAGCAACTAAGATTTAATAATTTGCTGCGTCAAAAATTACTAGATCTTAAGAAGAACGCTCAACTAAATTAAATACAACCGCTGTGTTTGTATTGTTTAGCTTCATCGATCTCTCTAGTTCTTAAGGTTGCTATTAGATTAAACCTTTAGCGCTTGTATTGGGTTGTTTAGTAATTAAGATTAATTAGATCGCTTGTTTTCTAATTAACTACGACTAAGGAGAGATAGGAAAATAGTTCCAACGATGAATATTCAAAGTATGAATTGATATATACTTGTCGAAGATCAGTTATAAAATTCCAATGGTGGATGTTGACTTGGACCAAGATTTGTTCTTTTGATTGATTTCGATACTTTAATTTGAATTGTTCCTTAGTTGTTTTTCTTGAAGTTGTTTCCGTTTTACTCAACCCCCATCCTTATTCACGTAGCATAAAACTAGGCTAGACACTCTCTGTGGGAACGATCCTTACTCGCACTACTACATGTATATTTTAATGGTTATAAAATTCCAATGGTGGATGTTGACTTAGACCAAGATTTGTTCTTTTGATTGATTTCGATACTTTAATTTGAATTGTTCCTTAGTTGTTTTTCTTGAAGTTGGTTCGGTTTTACTCAACCCCCATCCTTGTTCACGTAGCATAAAACAAGGCTAAACACTCTCTGTGGAAACGATCCTTACTCGCACTACTACATGTATATTTTGGGAGTATAGGTTTTATTTTTGGATGCCTGCGACAGCATACCAAATTTTTTACCCAACTTTGCATCATAACTAGTGGAAAATTAGAGACTCCAAATCAATCTTTTTCTTTTATTTCATAGATAGCTAAGTGGGAATGGACCCTGGGTTGGGGTCCTTACCAATATGGTATATATATATATATACAAAGCAAAATTAGAAGTGAAATTTTTGCACGTTAATAGCTATAATATATAAACCATTAAAATTCAATAATTCATTAAATTTGTAGGTAAATTCCAAATTTACATTTATATGTAAATTTAGTATCTGACCAATTTCAAATGGGTTTCATATATCAACCAAATAAATAAAAAAAAGGTTTCATTTTGAATGTATGAAAGCATCTTATATTAATATTATTTTTATTTTTTTTTCACTTTTAGTAATTCATGGATTATTATACTTCCAACAAATGTAAAACCTTAAGACATCATAAAACATTATTATTCATTGAAACCCTCCAAATACAATGGAATGACAACATTACCTGACAGTGCCCTCTCATCCTATCCAATCAATTATACTCGATATACAAAAATTCTAATTCATTTTTATGTTTAAAAAAAAAAAAAACAAGGCATATGGTAATAGAAAAGAAAAGGTGAAAATTTATCTATAACTACTACTCTAAAGATTAAGAATACAAATGAAACTAATAACACAGCATTTGTATATTTCTTGTCCCGCATGATGGTTGACGAACGAACACACCATTGTTTGCTGGTATTCTGTGTCCATATCTCTTTCACCATCGCACGGTCTATACATCAAGCTCATTCTTCAGAGAAGGTTGTATTCACGATCATGCAAGGGAAACCACAGAGCAAGAAACCCATTTAAGTAAAAAGAATTCCTTTTTATTTCGCCGAGTAATCCTCTGACCTGCTAAATCTAATCCCTTGCAAGTCCAGCAAAAAGAATTCATACCTACAAACAACCCTGCAACAAAAATTTGATACTAAGAGTTTGATTGAATACATGTGATGATGGCAGAGGAACATCTATCTACTATCATACAATGGATAACAAAATTCTTTATTCTACGGTTATTACAATGGATAAGTCGAAAAATTATCTAAAGACAGACTTGGATGTTTGTTTTTCTTGGTTTACCAAGTGGTAGAGCATAGTGGGTTGTTCCTTGAAAAGTTCTTACATATCTGATTGGTGGATCATAAACATATATTTCATACCGCAACATATCAGAATTTCACATCATTGGCATCTAGATTTTTCTTCTCTTGTTAATTTCTCAGCAAATTTAAGATGCACCGTCGTCATGTATCAGATTGATCTCATTTTCAGTAATCTTTTCTAGCATACAACTCTAAAGGTGTCTTAGGTAATATCAGTTTGACCATCAATGATCACGAAAATCGTTAATGCCATTGTGTTTTACATGACAATATAACACAAGTTGGCACTTCAATAATCACGGCAGAAAGAAAGCATATGAAGTTTCCAAGAAACTTTCCAAAATTTCTATGGAACATGTAACATAATGCAACTTTAGAAAGTTCTGGGAACACAAACAAGAAATCAAAGCTTAAAACCATTCAATTCAGCCAAGTAAATGACCTCTTTAAATTATTAACTTACCTACATTTGAGTTAAAGAGAACAAATAAATTAATTATTTTTACGAGATTGTGGTTTCAAAGTCCCAAGTAAAATGGGATAAGATTGACTGCCTTTGGGTTGTACAACAAGCATGTGCAGCCTTCACCATAAGCAGCACATGAAAAGCACATCACAAATTTCAAACATAATTATGCAAAACATAGATGCAAGAAGAATTTATATCAACTCCAATAAAGAAAATATGTACAATCACATTACAGCAGGGAATTGTAAAACCATGATTAAATATCGGACCATGTGAATTCAGATGGAAATACAGTCCAGTATCTAATACTTCGTTGTCTTAAATTTCTGGTTTACTAAATATCGCAGATAAATAGAGAACCAGGGTTTTCACTTTATCTAATGAAAACATGGGTATCTCGGCACAGGGCTATTTCCCCACAAATTAATTTTTAAGCTAAAAAGAATGTCATCCTTTTCTCCTAATAATATAATTTGGTGGATTCCATAAGTCATAATCTAAAATTGGGATCTTCTCAAGAGCATAAACACCCAAAATTGGGAATGAAGACGGTGTCCAAACTCTTTAGGAAGCTCAAACCCAAGCAAATAGTCTTTACCACCAACTTGTCTTACCAGCTATGCTAGTTGGCAACTGCATAAGCAGGTTCTCACTTGGAAAGAAATAGAAAAGGTAAAATAAATTTCTTACTTTTAAAAAAAGAAAAAGAAAAGAAAAACACATGTTGAAATTTTTTACTATTATTAATAGAGATAGTAAAATAATAAATTTGACTATGATTAACATAGATAGTAAAATAATAATAAATGCAATCACAAAATTGATGCCAACAATAAAATTTGAATAACTTACTCCTGAGTGACTTCATCTAGGAAGAAGCGGCTGTAATTCATTAGATTCTACACGATGACTAGCCTGGAAAATTGGTAAATTGAAAAGGAAAGAAATTATGAGTTTCTGTTGAAGGTAGAGAATAGCACTAAAATTGCATCTAGAAGAGATGCCAAAGATACGCACCTCCTCATTTGCTCCTGCTGCCATATTTATGAAAGATGAATCTTTTGATCTGAAAAAGGGAGAAAATAGACATTTTAATTGAAATTGAAGGACGTGACTGAGTTTTAATATTGGGAAGAACAACAATTACAATATAGACTGTGAATACAAAAACTGGAAAACTTCAGGAAAAAAGAGAGTGAAAAGTTGTTCTGGCATGCCACATACTACACTATTGAGTGTAATCGAAAGAGGAAAAGAATTAAGTAATCAGTGTGCAAAGGAAATCATTTGTTTGAAAAGGAATTCTTCCCCTAGAGGTCAACAGCATTCTGACAGCATAGATGAAAGAAATATTTTGCATGGTTAGAATGATTAATCAACCCTAATCTGACATTTTAAATAGAATGCAGCAACATTTACTAAAACATATTGGTGTATGTCCCCGGTAAGAACCACCAGGGATGTTATTCTTGCACTACTCTTAGTTCACACTTCACACAGCGGGAGAGGCAATCTGATTCCACCGCGGAAGCATCTCACTCTAACCATGCTTCATAAGATAGGCACGAAAAACTTGACAACCGAAAAGAAGCAGCAAATACCTGTGATTATTCTTAATATCCAATAATTCCAGCACCCCATTTTGTTGTTCATCCTTGACTTTTGAAAGAGGTGAAAAGAACTGAACAGAAAAATGAATCACAAGGTGAATCCCAAAACAAAATAGTAACAATCAAAAGGATATTTCTCTTTCTTTTATTACCTGGTGCATTGAGATGAACACAATTGAAATTCCTAAAATAAAGTTTATAGTCAGTGTATGACCAAACAAAGCAGCAGATGCTATGCCAGTAAAGATCGTGGCAACAGTCGATGAGTACTTCTTCAAAATTGTATCTGATAGCATCAAATGCAGTATCGGATAAGTATGAGCAAAACTAAAATAAAGTGTCATGCAGTAATTCGTACAACCAAAATATGAAAATAAAAGAATAACAATTATCATTTTTTATGAAGTATTCTATATTAAGAATAGTGCATAATACTGGGGAGCAAGAATAAGAATTTCATAGAAGTAGTGGAAGCAATCTAACCAGCATATTTGAAGAAAAAGGAGGATAGAATTCCTTGTGCTGCATTGTTAAATATTAGAAGCATGGTAGCTTTTGAATGTCCTTGCAGTATATCAAAGCTACTGGGACCTAAAATATTCAAAATAAAATATTAGGGCTACAACTTAAAGATTGATCAACACATCTCATGAACCAAGAGTAACTAATAATTGTCTAAAGGTGTCTTTTAGTGTGCTGTGGAAATTGAATCATCATGAAATGACAGATAATAGATCCATCAGATAGGGTAAGGCCATTAGAATAATGGGAGCCTTCACAATTAGTGGCATTAAACAAATATTAGTATTTCCATAAAATGCAGCCATTTCAATTGTGATGATGACCACCACTTCTTTAAAAAACACTGATAAATATAATGGATTTTCATGTAAAAGCATACAAACAGAGAAAAACACACCTAGGGCAGTAGCCCAGTGGTATCTCCTCTACCTCCCAAGGTGGAGGTGAGGGTTCGAGTCCCATTACGGACAAATGGGTGTGTGAGTTTCTTGCCAAGAAAAGACCTAAAAAAAAAAAAAAAAAAGGAGGACAACACTATCGAACAACTAATCTCCAGGGAATCTAAGCATTTTCTAACTTTGCTGTGCAATTGTCATCCACCCTTGTTTGAAAAAAATCCTGAAAAATATCTCAGTGTATCTTTGTAGAAGTAAAATCTCCGATTCTCCATACGCAATTTTGTTTTAGTAATGTTGCAAAAGGGGAGAGAGAAGAAATAAAAATAATAAAAAATAAAAATAAATAAGTTGCCAGGGACTCTTGATCCCACTTACAATTCTCTATTTATAAAATAGATAAAGGGAAGTAAAATGATCTAAAAATAGCACAAGAAGCTGATAGTTTTTAGTGGATGGGACAAGGTGCTGCCAAACAATGTCATCAGCATTTTATTTTTTCACCCAAGAGGTTGTCACCTAAAGAAAATATGGAATGATCTTTGAGGATAAACACAAACCTACAACATTCCAAGAAGCATAAAGCATATTTAGCTTGAATATGGGAGTCACTTGTTGCTATTCAGGGTAAAACTAGTTCTTCACCCCAACAGCTGCTAGAAAGCACTAGGCCAGCAAGTTGAGTGGCACTACTTACGAAGTTGCACTTTTGAAACACGTTTTATGTTCAATATATTTCATAAATTGAAAAATAAATAAACACCACCATTGTGTTACGTGTGAAAAGAGAGTATTATAAAAATGATGTTGCCAGTTGGGCTCTTTGTGCCGTGGATGTAGGCCTTAGTGGCCGAATCACATAATATCTCTGTGTTCTACTCGTTTCATTTCTCTCTTCAACTTATATTTTATTATTTACAACAAACTGTATAAAATCGAACTCGTTAAACTACAAAGAATAACAAAGATTGACAACAAACTCAGGTAAAATCTATTAAACACTTTATATCAGTAACACAATGAAAAATTAGCACCACCACTGGACCCCAATTACGGAATGTAATTTGACTTGGAGAAACAAAAAGCAGCCGCAAACACACACTTAGTTCAGTTGGAGATGAACTGTATGGAATCTAACTTTTGAGACAACTAAAAGTCCGAGACATAACAAAGATTGAAAAACAAAATAAAATCCTCCATCAAATACTAGTATCAATACAACTTAAAACCACTTCTCTCAAACATACTGACACTATTTGACAGGATTGGACTGCAAAGCTTATGTCCATACCTTTGAAAATGGCAATTCCAATAATAGCAAGAAAGTTGAAAATGGCCCCATATCCATATAAAAACAAGTTCTGCAGACAAAACAACCGAATGTCAAATAAAGAAGATAAAAGTATTTGCTGAAGGAAATGGTTTTTTACACGAAGCTCAAAACTCACATCACTAGCAAAAGTATGACTGAACATATATCTGATAAGCAATTATCAACAATTATATTTTTTTATGAATGGTTCAGATTGAATCTAATGCAAATTGACCCCAAAATGAATGCTGAATCATGCATCATCTTTTAGGTGCCGAGTCCTATACTGTCCACTTGGAGAATTCCATAAAATCAGTCAACTGAATCACTCTCCAATAAACAACAATATAGAAAAGAGAAGCCAAGATTATTCCAGTTTCATTTACTCTAGAAAATTGAAATCATAAGAATGGGACACAAAAAGGCCATTACCCAGTGTGGTCTCACTACACAGATTGTTGGAGTGGAGGATAAAGGGCACCAAGGCCATTGTACTACTAAGACTGAATCATTCAATGGTGTTGAGTAATTTTATTCTTTCAATTGCAATTTTCATAAACTGTGTTCTTGAATTTACAGATTGTTTTTAATTTTGAATCAGAGCTTGTTTATACTGTTTAGATGATAACAACTTAAGACAGCGAATATTACTTGCTTCAATATTCAGTTGGAGATCTCTCTCTGTGCTAATTGCACTTTCTTTTTAGGTATGTTCGGGACTCTTACAGGTTAAAACAGGTCCTTAAACGTGTTATAATTGTCTCGTGATAATGGGACTCGCAAAAAGGGTAAAGAGCAAAACCAGTTCACAAGGCTCCCACCACTGCGGGGTCTGGAGAGGGTAATGATAATGGGACTTGCAAGTTGACCGTAACTGACCCAGCACAAGTTAACAACTTGCTTATTAGATCGACTAGATGCATCGGTTGTGTTATCCATTTAATGAACATGTCGTGTTAGGGTTGAGAATCTTTGACACAATTATTAAATGGTTGTGTTTAATACAATCAAGTACATATTGAACGTGACACAACCTGACATAAAACAATCATATTACAAGCTAAATCATACTCATGCAATTGAATTACCTGAAGGTAGATGCTTGTGTCATATTGACTCTTGAGAGCATATTCATTGTAGACTGAGGCCATCGACGGTACAGTCACCTGTACGTTGAACTCTTAAAGTAAGCCTCCATTATACAGAACCAAGTCCAGAGGACAAAAGAACCATTAAGCCAAAAAGAAAATTTTCAGACCGAATCAAATGCATAGCCAGCAATTCAGTAGTTTAACAGCAAAACGCCTCAAATCACTTACAAAGATTAAAGTATAGATGTATGCACCCATTGCAACTGGAAGACCCAGAGCAGTAGTACCCTCAGGTAGGGAGCGCAGTTGATTTATGCTTATCCCGATCAGCAACAGAGCAAGGGCCTCCCACTGTAACAAAATAATGAATCAAAATTGCACATATCTAAATAGTATAGAAAAGGAAAGGCTTTGAAGCCGGCCTCAAACTTATGTCCCACAAATTTCATGTGTATTGAGATATATTAAATATTATTATTTATGACAAATTTAAGAGTATTAAAGAAAATTAATTTTGTTGCTTTTCCAAACAAATTATGATTATCATAATCAATTAGAAAAAATAAGACTTGGGACTATAGACAACGTGCCCAATTTTAAATAAAATCAAAATTTTAGGACACAAATGAACAAAAAAAAATTCTGAAACTATGCAATCAAATATAAAAAATTAAGTATATTATTTCCCAAAAATTTTTTTACTATAAAAATTGCAATCATATCGCATTTCTACTACTGCTAATATATAAATAAGCATGGCATATTGTGATGTGTCATGAGTGTTCATCCATGATACCCTACACAATTCACAGATTGAGTTTCCTATTTACACCTGAGTAGTCAAATTGGCCATAATAGACTGCTTAAAAAATGAACTAACCTGAATTATGGAAAATCGACGTTTCATTATTATTTTTAGGAGAACAGCAATCACCAAAACCTGCAAACTTTTACAGTCCACAGTTAGCAAGAACAACCAATAAATTGAGACACAGAACATGTATAATATGTTACACATAATACCTTGACAATTTTATTTGTAAGCCGTGTAACATTAAAGCTCCTATTTAAGCATTTTTCAGGGTTGGAGACAAGCTTATAAGCTTGTCAAAAACCTTTTTAGTGCAGACATGCATGACAAATTCATTTTTATTCAAAGTTACCTAGTCAGACACATGGCTTCAGAGCTACTCTGACAAAAAAAAAAAATTGTTTTCCCTAATAGATAATCTTTTGATGTTTGATTCAACCTTAAAATTAGTGCTAAGCACGTAAACTCCAGTGCAAAGTACTCAGAATACTTACTGGTAACACCACAGAAGCAAGTTCCAATTTGGGCCAAAAACCAAATAAGGTGTACTTTGGTGAACTTGACTTTAATATATATATATATATATATATATATATATTTAAATGATGCATAAGAAAATAAAATCTGAAAGGACCTCTCAGCCCCATCTTCCAGTCTGCCAGATCTGCTTATTTAAAAGAGATTAGGCCCACTGCATAATTTTTCTTTTTACAAGTAAGACACAAACCTACATCCCAACTAGGACTTGAACCTTCAGCTTTCCATTAGGAGGTTGACAGGAGATACAATTTAACCAACAATAGGAGTTAGATGAGGTCTAGATAAAGAGCAGACAAGGGAAAAGGGTTGGATTCTTGCTTTCCCGTATTATCGTCAACATTATCTCCTCCTCTTTCTTTAACAGGAAAATGTTGAAATTATTACCCATCAATCAAAAAATTAACTGTGTGAATGAAAAACTGAAAATAATAATAATAATAATAATAATTTGTTGGTCAAACAATGTGATGATTAGGATCATCATAGATTTTATTTGTTTATTTTGGAAGGGTGTGACACTTCGTAATCACCACCACAAAGGCATCCGTCTAGTGATTTTTCTCATCTTTTTTCCCCATAGTGGCATTCATCTTTGTTCATCCTTTTTAACTGCTCACTATCTATTTCCGTATATATTTTTAATTTATCTTTATTTTTATCTAAGATTCATGTAACTGACACCAAATAGAAGGGAGGAGGCTTTTGTTAATTGTCTTCTGAGTGATTTAATTTTTGTTTCTAACCATTGATTTCTTTTTATTTAAATTTTTTTCTAAGATATTAAAAAACAATAATAAATTTTTTTACTACTTTTGTTTCTCACAAAAGACCAAAAAAGAAGGGGAAAAAAAAAAACAAATTTTGACAGACAGATTAGCAGATTGGAATTGTTTGGACTGAATCTGCAGGAAATTCACAGGGTCGAATTTGCAGAGCGTGGGTTGGGCCAGGAACTGGAGATAAGAAAGTTGTATGCAGAAGAGGTTTGAACCCTCACCTTGCATGTGAAAACCACTGACCATGCCTCCAAGCCATAATACCTCTCTTTACTAGACCACAGATACTTAAACCTATTTGTAATAAGTTAATAACACATGTCAATATTATTGTAAATTAGTATAGGACGTATTATATATACTTTTTATATACAATAAAATAAATAAACATGATTCGATAGATGCTCTCAAGGTACTAGAGACCAAGGTCACGCAAGTTTAAATTTTTTGAGAGCGAAAGCGTCTTTAGAGCATGTGCATGTTGTGTATAAATGTACTTGACCTACATATAAGATTTTAATCCATATTATTTCTATCTACATTTATTTATCCTTTTTCGTCCACTTTTTTTTTTTTTTTTTTTTTGATAAGTCCTTTTTCGTCCACTTTTGTTTAATTATTAAGAGTTTCTGGACAAATATACGTGGGAATAAATTACTTATTGGTTTGATCTAACAAAAAATAGTAAATATACAAACTAGTGTAATGTTACCGCAAAAGAGAGTTAGCACAGTGGTGCCCAGTGTAGGTTCCCTAGCAGCAGATTATGAGTTCAAACCTTGTGCCACTTACTTTTGCATATTATATACTCCCTCCATCCCAATATAGTATAGTTGTCCACTTCGTAAACACTCACAATTATGTGAGTCAAAGTTTACGAAGTGGACAACTATATTGGGACGGAGGGAGTAAAAATGAAGCCAGCTAGCGAACATAAGCTTGGAAAAACCCTTACATGGAAAAGTATGGGATCCACAATTTCAAGATAGAAAATTCACTAATTGTAAATTTTGGATCTATGGACTACAGATGCATCTGTTCTCAGTCTGCCGACATGCACGAGGAGCTTAAAAGCGGCAGCCCCATTATGCAAATCCTGTGACGAAGCTCTAGACGACATCATTTCCAAAATTCACGGTCTCAGTCAAGCTTCACACTCGCATCCTAGAGTGGGCTAATCCCAGTGATTTGATATAGAAAATTTGCTCCTTTTTCAGGAAAATAAATTTTGAGTGCTTGTAAGCACGGTACAGTTCATTCAGAATTCGCTAGATGATAATAGGAAAGCAATACAGCAAAAGGCTAAAAGCAGATGTCCATGTCCAGCTAAAACCAGCCAGCAGGACATCTGAAGCCTTAGTATCCAAAAAATAATATGGAGTAATAACATAAAATAAAATAATGTTGTGAAAAATAAAAGATTGCTACACAAAAAAATTGAAAAACTTGAGAAATAAACAGTTTATCCGGCTAATAGTCATGATAATGCAATATATAAAATGTGATATAACAAGAAATCATGCTAGAATGATCAGTACACAGAGAAATAAAATATCAATAACATAAGAAAGGAAAAAATAACATGAAATCACTTAGTTATTATGAAAAAAAATGCAATCACTAAAACATCACGAACAATAAGTTAAATAATAACATACCTTTAGATTGCTAAGCATCTTCACAGTTGCAGGATTGAAATATAGCTGTACAGAAAAAATTTCAACGTTAAATAGTTGGACATAAACATATAGCACTCTGACATCAATGGTGTTAAATTTCAACCAAATCATGGTTCAATGAAGTTTCTCAAGTATGAATTATCAGCTGTAGAAATCAAACTGCCCGGTTAATCAACTTGGCAATTGATCCTACTGGTCACCCAGAGCAGCTTTGAACTCTTGGTGATTGCCTCCTGTATATGTCATATGGTATGACAAAGAGCATGAAACATATGTTTACTTATTCTTACAACATGTTATAAATTATACATGTGCAGGGAACTGATTACGGAGAATGAAATTGTTGCAGAACACTATAAGTTCAGAACATACTTCTATTACCATTACTTATACTGCATAAAC
The DNA here is from genome assembly GCF_030987335.1 of Cornus florida. Taxonomy (NCBI): domain Eukaryota; kingdom Viridiplantae; phylum Streptophyta; class Magnoliopsida; order Cornales; family Cornaceae; genus Cornus; species Cornus florida. Next base: position 72,747,809 of record NW_026775571.1, on the reverse strand, counting down.
ATATTGAAAGGGAAATAACAGATTAGTTTTCAATTTAAAATAAGCTGATGTATATGCACAATTGTTCATATAAGCAAATGTAACAAGCAGTCATATTAAAATTTACACTTTTAATTTCTCATTACAACCTTGATCAACAAGCATAGTTTCATGTCAAAAGGTAACAGGCCCAGGTAATGGATAGCACTATTGTTGCATGTATTAAACACACATCCCCAGAGAGAGAGAGAGTGTGTGTATTATATTCCTTGAGTTATATTTGGGAATTGGGGTTAGAAAGCTTGCTATTTTTTATTTCTTTTCTTTATAATAGTGTAAAATAAGTTAATATTATTATTATTTTTTTGATAAGTAATAATAACATAAAAAAGGCGTTCAAAAGGGGAACGCGTCCCTTGTACAAAAAATGGAACCGGGACTAAGGCCCCAAAGAATCCAAAAAAATGATTAAATTAAGTTAATATTATGCATTAGGGTAATAACCATACACCACACCAAACCACCTTCCCCCCCCCCCCCCCCCCCCCAAAAAAAAAAAACTGCTGTTTACTGGTTTAGCATAACTACACTCGGGTGAAAGATACGTGTTTATCACCCTAAGCTCCTATGTCAGGACTTGTCAGATAAATGGTGTTAAAAACATTTTGATTAAAATGAGGATTAACACATGAATTATTTTATTGTTTTTTTAAATAAAATAATAAAATTCAACACGAGGCAAAAAAAATCAACCTTTTCTCTCTCTCTCTCCTCTCTCCTCTCTCCATCTTTCTCCTCCCCTCTCTGTTCACTTTTCTCCACCTCCATAGCAGCACCTCTACATTGCTATCCTCACCACCACATTCTCTACTCTCCTCTGTCTGTATCTCTCTCCCCCTCAGCCTTCATCTTTCCCATTCTATTTTCTTTACTCACCCCTTTCTTTCTCTATACCTTCTAAGAGCCACACCACCTGGCTTGTTACCTAACCAAAAATGCTGTTTAAATTCAGCAGTGTCAACACTCGTCATCTCATACCGATACGGCTCACTAATCAGAAGACCAGTGATCTTATATTCTAAAACAGACTCAGGTCGAGCATCACTAACGGCTTCTCTACGACTACAAGGACATGAAGCCAACAGTGAATTTTGGAGGCAATTGAAAAGCAATTGTGTGATCCAGCTTCTAAATGATAGACCAGTTCAATCTACTTCTACATCCTCGCTGTTGAATCCAAGCTAATGCTCATGTTTCTTACAAATGAAATGGTGTATATGCCTGCTTCGGAGAGAAGTATAGTGGAGGGGAATGTTTATGCAGCTGCCAAGGGATTTCTTAATGTTATTGTACAGTGTTGATATTGGGAATTTCATTCCATGGGTTGCATAGGTCATTCATGTCATTGGTTTGTATGCTAAATTGGACAAAGTTGTGAAAGAGCTGGAAGAATTCTTGGAGCATGTAGTTGAAGATATATATAATTTGTAAGAGTATATTACCCCAACCTCCCCCGAGATTTCGACTTATGACTCTATTAAACTTCACAAAAATAACTCTTGAAACCCCTTGTTAGAGTTTGTCAAGAAAAAAATTAACTGACATTTTTACCCTCAAATTATTTTAAAGGTTTTTACTTTAAAATAACAAAAATGAGTAGAACATGAGAGACCATCATACCCACTATGATCATCCTAGTTTTCTTTTCCATATCCATCCCCTTCTCTCTAAACTGTTCTCTCATTCTTCTACCTTATGCCTCAAACAGCACAATCTCATCCTCTATTCCTCGTTGTCACCGTTGCCACAACCACCACCAATCCCTCCCGCAGTAGTGAGGCTGCTATTATAATTTTCTCTCCTGCTGGAAAGGTCTTCTCTTTTAGTCACTTTGGAACTCCTCTGCAATTTCACTACAATCCAAAAAATGATAACATCTTTGGAACTCCTCAGCGACACTCTCAGGTCAATGGGTAGAGCCTTGATAATCTCAAATTCTTAAACTTCACTAATCTAATCGCACAAGATTAAATACAATACACCGGAAATAAATAAATAAATAAATAAAAACTCACTCATCAAAACACATAAAACAGAACAAAATCAGAGAAACTCTTGCGTATAATCTCTTTACTTTCCAATAGTCATCACCTTTCAAATCAGCCGTTGGCGGGAGGGATTGGTGGTGGTTGTGGCAACGGTGCAACGAGGAATAGAGGATGAGATTGTGCTGTTTGAGGCATAAGGTAGAAGAATGAGAGAACAGTTTAGTCACTTTGGAACTCCTCTGCAATTTCACTACAATCCAAAAAATGATAACATCTTTGGAACTCCTCAGCAACACTCTCTGGTCAATGGGTAGAGCCTTGATAATCTCAAATTCTTAAACTTCACTAATCTAATCGCACAAGATTAAATACAATACACTGGAAATAAATAATAAAAAAAACTCACTCATCAAAACACATAAAACAGAACAAAATCAGAGAAACTCTTGCGTATAATCTCTTTACTTTCCAATAGTCATCACCTTTCAAATCAGCCGTTGGCATCATTTCACACATAAAAACCCAAATTAGAACCAGCCTAAAAAGTAGATATATACCCAACTTAGAGATACCCAACACAACAAGCCTTAATCCTCACTACTTCTGTCAGGCAATATGGATCCATTACCTCAAGCCATTTCTTTGTAAAGTCATATTCTTAGTTAAATCCAGAACAATCATCTAATATATGTGACATATTAATATTTTTCTACAGCCCAAGTATCCACGCTATGAACTCTTACCAAGGATATCATAGCTTTTGGTTCAATTAGATTTCTTATCCAAAGAGGTTTATTCAACCAGACAGATATATACACACACGTGAAGAGCTTGTACAAGGAATCGCATATGTGTATATGTAGAATTGATCGAGAAAGGAGTTTGGTGAAAAGTCTGTATAAATAAAATCCACTCGAGAAATTGTTCCTATATATAGAAATTAGACAGAATATATACGAGGAAAATTAGGAAGAGGAGGGTGAGTGATTATGGGCATTATAGTCTTTTTAGAATGATAAGTAGGGTAATTGTGTCATTTTGTTTCGAAGAAGGGTAAGTTTGTCATTCAACACAATAATTTTTAATGGGTTATCAGTCCGTTAATGGCAAGGGTTATCTGAATTTTTGTAAAACTTCAAGGGTGTTAGACCACAATTTTTTCAAAGGTTTCAGATAGGTTTAGACTTATTTACCCAATTTGTAATATACGTTGTTAAACATCATCTACTCTAAAAGCTTAAGCTATTGGAGAGGGTGTAACTTTAACATTTAAATCCTCTAACACGCCCCCTCACGTGTGGCCTTCTTTTGGTCCAAAACGTGTTTCAGTTTTAAATAATCAAGGTGAAGGTGAGGTTTGAAGACGATGACATTTGAAGTCAAGACCTTGCCTGTTGTGATACCATGTTAAACATCATCTACTCAAATTTTTTAAGCTGTTAGAGAGGGTGTAACTTTAGTACTTAAATCCTCCAACATGCATATAATTGTATATCATTTGTAACTCTACATTTAATAAATTACACAATGTACATTAAATACATACATAAAAAAATCTACAATATATAACTTACAATTTGCAAAGTTTGCAGATATGCTGAATTTACCATATTTCACAAATTAATCAAATTGTACACTAAAGGACTATACCTGCATGGTGAACTTTAGATAGTTATTGATTGCATAGAGAAACGCTGGAACGGCAAGAAGCATATTGCTGCGAGCAGCCTGCAGCAAATGCAAGATGATATTATGATACGATCAGAGGCCATTTGTCATAAGCCTTATCATAAGCATTCAATTAATGCATCTCAAAACTCAGATAGATACAATAACAATATCCTATAAAGTTCTCCTAACTAATGAGAACAAACCATTCTGAGAATGGATTATTTGAGGGTATTCAAACACATATAATGATTCATGTTCCCCATCAATTGGGCAGGCATCCAAGAACTGAGATACTCAATAAATGAAAATATCATAAAATGAGAAACCAAAACACTGCACTTCATGAAATAATCAACATCAATATTAATACCATCACAAAGACAAGAGGCTAGAATCATTAAAAGATCTATAAGGGATATGGATTCCTGAAGCCGCACATCAAAAGATTAATCGAGGATCCATGAAAACAAAAAAATTGCATTGAATTGAGGGCTCATTTTTATCACCTTAGAACCTAGGGTACAGCCAAAGGCAAAAAACAAGGTAGACCCATTTTGGAGATGACTGATTGGATAAATTATATGAGTGTTTTAGACACCAACACCTATTTGTTCTCATTGTTAGCTAGGAAGTGAAGGAGGAAAATGATAAAATATATATCCACAATATATAATAAAAATAAATTAATTATAAGTAAATTAAAACAACATTTTTATTGGCAATGAACTCGATTTTTTCAGGAGCTCCCAAATCTAACATCTCTATCTCAATCTAACCAATTCCAACCTCAAAATCACACGACATAGATATGATGCCAATATATCTATATCTGACTTTATACCTTGAAACACTAAACATATTGCATCATCTAACAAGCCTAAACTAGTTAACATTTTATTAACCTTCTCCTAGAACCTCAAAATGAAAAAGAAAATTTATAATGTCAAAAATAATTTGTACCTGCACAAATGTGGAAACTGAGAGTAGTGGCTTCTCTCCAGCTTTCTGGCGCCTAGCCTGCAAAATTAATGTAAACTATTAGCACTATTTTTCCAAGTTCAGGCTCAGGAAAAATTTTAAGATGACAAATTCTTAGAAATTCATGAAGATTTTGAATTTAAAACATCTCCAGGTAACATCTCTGTGGATGTAATTAAACACATTATTAAGATTCCACAAATATTCTTGCTACAAATAAAATATACCTTTTCGTACTTCTGATGATGAAAATATAACCTACAAACATCCTGTAACATATTCTGCTATTTAAATTTTAAATATATCCCACGCAAGTATATTAACAAATAATAACCTTCTATATGGTTATCTAGTCTTCACAATGCTAATTACGATTTAGATAGCTTAGACCTCAAAACCACCTTTACCTTCTATTACTGGAAAAGAAGAAGCTCCATAACATGGTAGAACCACACAAAATTAAGGAATAATTTACCTCCATTGATTCAAGAAATCTCTCAGTTCTCGTCTTGCTTCAAAAATCACGGTATACATATATCCCATAAAGAAAAATGGATAACAACAAATACAAAAGATATATATATAAGGAAACTTCAAATGTACCTGGATCAAAAGCATAATAATTGCGAAGAGCACCTTCGTAGCCTCCGTCAAAAAGTTGACACTAATTGGACTAAACTTAAATTTCCCATCCACCTTGGACATATAAACCAAAATAGGCTGGACAAGGCAAAAAGAAGGCACAATTATTACATCATGCAATACCCAACACAAAACGTAAAATAAAGTACATTTCACAAGAAGATGCACAGATAGTTCATTTAGAAAAATCAATGTAAACTACCGGTTTGTGAGAATATTAAATCATCACATACTTATCAAAAAAATAATAATTAAAAAAAAAAAAAAAAAAAAAAAAAAAAAAAAAAACCACCTTACATAAAGATTGTAACCCAAGATATGCACACGCAAGTAGAATAATTAGTTCCATACTACAATAGTTTGTTGTCATCAAAATTCCCTAAGTACCCTTGGGTTGAAACCTTGGGGCTAACAAAGATAATCACTAATTTAGAGCTTATGTTTTTTCTTTCTTCCACTTCCTGCACAGACAATAGAGAGAGAGAGAGAGAGATAGAGAGACTTCCATCTCTACCGTGATCATGATAAGTTTTTTTTTTTTTTTTTGATAAGTAAAGTCTGATCATGATAAGTTCACTGTTGTGCATTAATCTCCCCAACTTTTTTCTTCTTTTGGCTACACCAAGGTGGCCTTGACCCATTTTGAGTTGACACTAATCCCTACATATGCATGCAACACCTGCGACCTTCCCTATCACTTTTTGATATGTAACCACTAATGTACTTCACATTTAAAGGGAACAAAGGTAAAATTTTAGAAACTAGGAACCAAGTCAAATGTGGAATCCAAAAGTTGTAGCAAGAAGTCATTATCATCTATACTTAAGCAGATGATTAATCATTTACTTCCGGAATAAATCAAAGAATTTCTCTCATTATCAATGGGATCGGATACTACCAGCAAGAGATGAATCAAAGAGTTGGTGCTGGCCACCATTTCTTGCTGAAAAGGTATTTTCAATTGACAACAGATGATGCTTTGAATGAAATGAAATATAAGGAGCTGATTGGAAACCCAATTACCAGGTTAACGGAGATAAGGTTGATTAAACTATATTGGCCTGTATTTGGTCAAAATAATTTATTTTTGGACTGGTTCAATTTTAAACAGACAATAAAGCAGAATCAAACAATCTTCCAAACCAACTCAAGATGATTATCCTATGAACCGAACGGTAAATGGGGGCCACTTATTGAATTTTTCAAACAGCCCCAAATTATGTATTTGTATGTCAGTGGTACTTTTACGGCCAAAACATTCAAAAATAACATAATGGTTGGCTGTTGGCCAAAAAGCTTCGTGAATCAACACCATGAGAAGTAATTGTTTGCATAAAATATTATATATAAATCCTTCTTCTCAATTTTGGAAAATTGAAAATTTGAATATTTTGACACCTTTATTTTTTTCCAAGGGGACAAACAAGACATTTTTTAAGCATAACATTTTCCAAGTACTGTTGTGGATTTTGATGGCATTACATATATACTTGAATCCGGGGATCATTCAAATTTATCACTTCTCCATATACATAAGATCGGGATCAAGAGAAAACATAACTATTCTTTCTCCCACCTCTTCCTCCTCCTCTGCTCTTCTCCCTCCATCTCAAAATAAATGTGCCTATTTCCATTTCTGGATGATTCCAAAAGAAACGTCTTCCAAGAAAAGTTAATGTACTCTTTTTCTTTTTTTCACCATTCCTTATTGACCCTTTTCTCAAAAGGTAGCGCACAGATCAATATAATAATAGTAAATTTGAAAGTGGTATTTTTTGAAATTTAATCTTTTCTAACACAATGTGAATGCATTAAATGCCACTTTCTTAAAAAGTAGGAATCCCCAAAAGTGACATTAAAATTGGGAGGAGTGACTACTTCAATTCTCCATACATTACATGCATAGAATACATTGCAAACTTGGTAATAAAGCATGATTGTTTTGGGAAATTGGACTAGAGACTTGTAATCAAAGAAGAATAACAGCTCAATGGGCCAATGAAACAAAAAAACACAGTAGCAAGGAACAAGGGCCAAAATTAGCAATTCTATCAAATTCCTATTCTTTTCCTAAACAAATTCCTGATTCTCATGCATTCTTCAGTAATATCTGTGTGGTTTCCTTCTTTTCTTTTCTTTTTTTTTTTGTGGCAGTACACCAATAGCATCGAACCATATCAATGGTGGCTTAACCCATGAATTCTCTCATTCTCCGTTGCTGAATGTTGGTGGGAGGGGAAAAAAAATTCAGTAGAAGTTGGAGGGAGTAATTCCTATGGAACATTACTCAAAAATGAGCGTCTGTATGGTGGAAGTTTTCCACCTTTCACAATTTATCATGTTTTTCTTAAGACTTAAATATTAAGAAAGCTCCTTTTCTTTTTCCTTTTTATAGGTAGCATGATTTTGAACCCTAGCATCTACTCACATTAGCCCCCAAATTACCACCAAGTAAAAATAACATGTAAATAATAAACTAGATAGATTCTATTGCATTCATGAGTAAGATTAATAGATGGAAAGTTATTAGGCCTATAAGGAAAATTCAAGTTGTGTTTGATGTTTCAGTATTTAGCAGTCGTCATTACATAAAAACGAAAACTCCACTAAAGGAAAATTGGAACCTGTTATAGTCAGCAATTGTGTGCCCAAAACACAATGTGAGGGCAAAAACAAGTGCAAAAGCTCAGACGCTTAAAATACCTAAGATGATAGCAGCTCTAAAATGCTTATATGGATATGCGAAATGCTTTCTATCAATATTAGTTTGGTTATTGATTTTTTATATGTCCTGCAGATACGACTCAAACCAGAAGCAAAACTAGAGGGTTTGGGTTGACTCTGATCATGTGTGGGTCACAGAAGATTGACATGATTAACCCCTATAATAAAGGGTAAAGTGCAGAAAACGCCCCTGAAGTATGCATACAGTGCATATCGCAACCCTCGTGTGCAAATAAAACCCCTAAACTAAGACATTTGTGCAAATAGGTCCTCCTTACACATTTAGGATAAAATTGAACTAAAATGCCCTTAGTGACACATTTTATAAAATATATATATGATGTGAAATGACTAAAAAGGTACCCAAAACCCATCTTCTTCAACTCCAATACAGTGAGGAGAAAAAAAAAATCCCACGGAATATCCACCGGCGAAGCTTCACCATCATCCACATTGAACTCACTACACTCGTTGGAGTGAGCACGAATTGGTTGTGAGAGGATCGGTGAGCAAGGATTCAAGGGGTAAGCATGGACTGAACATATCGGCGGCGACGAACAGTAATCAAACTGCACTACTTGATGGAACGAATGCCGAGCAAGAAGCTCACCGGCAAGCAAGCGCAACGGTGACGGCGGTGCGATACTCCACTCTTACGATACAGTCGCGACGGTGGCGATCACTTCACAGCAATCTGCAATCATCCTCTTCGCTGCTATCTGTCGCTGCCTCCATATATGTATATATATACATATATACATGACCGTATGTATGTATGTGAAAATTAGGGCTTGTGGTTTGTAGAAAGAGAGAAAATGTGGGGTTGGTGGCCATGGTGGTGGCAAAGAGAGAGACAAATAGTGGCTGTTGTGGTGGAGGTTGCAGTGGTGGTGCGGAGGATGAAGATAGAGAACGGCTGTGACACGAATTTTGACGACGCGTCAAACCCATTTACTCACCGGTAAATTCATTGCTCGGCGTCAACCATCTTTGCGACCTTAATCCATCTTCTTCTCCAAATTCATCTTCTTCCCCATATATGTATATATATACATGACCGTATGTATATATGTGAAAATTAAGGCTTATGGTTTGTAGAAAGAGAGAAAATATAGGGCATCCTATCATCACCCGCGCCACCACCTCCGAGAACTGCGCCGCCATGCTGTATGCCACGAACCTGCCACCGTCTGCGCCAGAACCGTCGTCGCCGCCACCAGTACCTTTGGCGCGCCAAAACTCGCCACCATCATTCCACCATCTTCCTTGCAACCGTTGATCTCCATCATGCTTGCTTTCATTGCTTGTCAAAAATTGTTAATGAACCCACCGAGAATTTTTTGATGTTCTACAACAACCATTACAGTGGCCTCGTCACCAGTGGAGGACCTTGTAGTGCTGCCTTGCCCCGTCCTTTCTTAAGCTTCGTTGAAGATCGGCGAAAGCTTGGTAGGTTCTAGCCACGCCGTCTGGTCACCCTCAGTACAATTATAGGCGCCATCACATAAGCTCAATCTGTGAAGAAAGGTGTAGGAGAAAATGGACGTTTGGTTACATTTATTTTCTTATCCTAAACTAGTTTTAGATTGAACCAATTCAAGATTTGGTATGGGCATTTTTGGAAGAGTAAGAGGGTAAAATTGGCATTATAGTACTAATTTATATCAAATTTCTGATTGAGGGGAGTTTTCGCACAATGTGAAAAGAAAAGGGGTGTTTTTTGCACACCTTTTTAAATAGGGGGTAAAAGTGCTACAAAAAGTATACTTCAGGGGTGTTTTTTGCACTTACCCTATAATAAATGTCATATAAAGGTTTTTAGTGTCAGAAGGAACATTCTGCCTTGATTTACTCAACATTTTGTTGTGCCAACACAAATTTAGCTCAAACACATCCCGTTAAATTGGTACATCTATTTTTAAACAAAGTGATTGCCCTCGATTGCTTTCACAAGTTTGGCAGTCCGAGATTTTTCCATTGTTCCAAACAATGCTAAATGAAACCATTATCCATCATTTGTATTTTTCCATATGCTAAAACTTTTTTGTATGCTAAAACTAGAGAGTGGATGATCCTAAATTCATTATGTTTGTTTCCTATACTTAGTAGTTGTATCTCTTCGTTTTTTCATTTATAGTTGTTTTGAACAATCTAGTACTTTGTTCAAATTATCTACCCATCGCAACACTCTCATATTACCAAATATTTGATAGACACTTTATAATCAAAACAAATAACTTTTCTACCAAAACTATTGGTTGGACAAATTTTGTTACTACTAAGGTAAAGTACAATGACACCCCCTGAGGTTTGGCATAAAGACAGACATATACAAGTTGGCTTATTTTTGGACAATGGCACCCCCTCAGGTTTGATAAAGTTGACAAAGACACCCTGACAATGGTGAATTGACTTTATTACCCTTTTGACACATTAAATTATCAATTTAAACAATACAACCCTTTTTGATGGACTTAAATACCCTTGGATCATATATGTGTAAATGGGTTACCGGGTATAACACATATAAGAAACCCAATTTCTCTCTCTCCTCACTCCCTTCTTCTTTTTCCCTTCTCAAACCCTAACCCAAACAAGCCGCCACTGCCTCTCCCTCAAACCGACCACCAAATCCCTAGCACTCTCCGCCCCTAAGCCCCTCACCTACACTGTCGTCATCATCAAATGACCCACGGTAATCTCCATCCCCAACATCACCACAACCGTCTCCATCCCCAAAACCACCCACCGCTATGTATTCACCCACCACCGCCACGTCATACCATTACCAAGTGTGACAGGGAGCTACTACTCGTGGCGGAGCTTCTAACTTAACAGCCTCATTTTGAGAGAGAGAGAGAGACGGGATCCTAGAGAGAGAAAAATGTGCCCAATGAAACAGAAAAAGCCAAAGGATTAGAGTTCCATCACCAAACAAGCCTCCGCCGCCGCCGCCGAATGGAGGGACGAAGCAATCAACGGCGTATCTCTCAAACACTTTGATCTCCACACCGGATCCAACGGCTGAGCTTCACCTCCCGGCAACGTTTTCTCTCCATTCCCCAAAAAAAACTTTTCAAAAAAGCAAAAGTCCCCCTCCGGCGCGTGGCTCCTACAGCCTGCCGGCATCGACTGGCAACCAAGCTCGATAACGTCTCGCCCAACCCGACTACCGTGTAATGCACGCGCTCAAAAAGGCCCAATCACAGGGCAAGTATCTGAAGACCTTCCTCATCGCGGTCAACCTCCAAATACCCGGCCGATTAGTTGTCACTATACAGCGGTGGTGGGTAATCGAGAGAATCGGAGTGACGGTACTCCTCCAACTCCAGGTGCCGCCGCGGCGGTGGCGGCGGAGCATAGTAATCCGATTCGCCTCCTACATGAGAGCTGTGGTAGACATGGGTGAGTTCGTTTTGGGTATAATAGGAAGGCGAAGGAGGTGGTGGCTTGGTTTAGGCGCAATAGGAAGGCGGAGGTGGTGGCGGGTGATCGAAGTCGGGCGGTGGTGGTGGTTGGAAGGTATGGAGGTGGATGGCATGGCCGGAGCTTTGGGGTCTTGCTGTATGGTGGTTTACAATATACATATATACAAATATATATGTGTGTGTGTATATATATATATATATATATATATATATAGAGAGAGAGAGAGGCGTAATGAGTATATAAGGGTAAATGCATCATTTAAGAGTTTTGATATTTTATAATTTAAATTAATAAAATATTAAAGGGCAATCTTGACTTTTTACAATTTTTAAGAGGCCGTTTGGATCCAATTTTTGACAAAGTGGTGTCATTGTCCAAAAATAGGCCAACTTGTATATGATTGTCCTTATGCCAAACTTCAAGGGGTGTCATTATACTTTACCCTTGTTTAAATAATAACAAAAGTTGGTCTGCACCCAATCTGTCCCTTCCAACACACTCGATTAATAAGGATCAGAGGACAATAGCCTTCTAGATTTCTAATTCTAAATCTTTTGACAGATTCTACTTAGCTCTTCTATAAACTTTTCTTTCTATTAAAACCTTTATGTGTCTTTATTTCATTTTGCTGTTGTACATCCATAATCCACCTTTGATCAGATATAAGCCATTTGCTTATATCATTTGTGTCTTCATGCTCCTAAAATGTTAAGATAAACCAAATTAGTGTTTAAGTCCTCTCTCTCCCTCCATCTCCCTCTCCCTGTTTGTATGTTGTATTACATTCTTTCTTTTTTTCATCTCACGATGATAAATGAAGGTTATTACCAAAAGTTTCCTACTATTAATGCTATAGGAGTCAGGTTCATTTATTCAGGTGGTTCATTTATTCAGGTGGTCATCTTGACTTTGCCCGTTAAAATTGGTTGTGTTCATCACAGGTGTTAGGTTTGGTGTGTCAACAAGAAATGACTTCAAACCACTTGTTTAATAAATGTGTTACACTAGCTGTGTCATGTCAGTAGCTTTATAATAAGGTGTCTATTAGGCCGTTAAATTGTTGAAGCAATTATGACAATTATTAAAATAGTCCATGTTTGGGTTGGCCCAAATTATTAAATCATTATTAGGCCAACTAAACCCAGCACAACATGCCCCAATCGACACCCCTAATTGATTGAATACATAATGTAATGGGATAAATAGAGAAAATAGCATGAGTTTGCCAAGAAATGAAATGGCACGGTGGTACACTGTCAACTCTTTCTCGAGAACACAGATTTGAACTTGTTCTTGTTATCAATCTCCAACACAATTTATTGTACCCAGAGCTTGGGTCCATAGCTAGAGCAACTCTGGCACATTGTGATTTACCGCAATTGCCACAGTGCAGTCAATATTTTGTTAAAGCAAGGATTTTTTTTTATGAATGCATTTGCATACATACGTATATTTACAACATAATTAAAATAATATACACATATACGATAAAGCACGCAAATTCAGTGACTCCCACACAAATGTTTATGCATAAAAATGTACATGTAGTTGAATATCTGTTTATATCCTTTGCATTGCACATAAATAATTTTAACAAATATATATATATATATATATATATATATATATACGTGGTTAAAAATTAAACACTAGCGGCAACATCTAGCGATGGTTAAGTGCCTTGGCCTTTTTCCAAATATACACAATATTAAAGAGCTGGTTCAATTCTCACTCCTAATACCATGGCAGCCATTTCATAAAGATGGATGATGCATATATTCCAAAAGTTGAAGGCACCCAAGTTTTATGGAACCCCAGTCATTCTTGAATGTGAAGATAATAGATCTAAACCGGCTTAGGTCCCAATTCACTAATCAAGATATGTCATGTGAGAATATTATTTTATTTAATAAATTTGCTTATGTCATCTAGGAGTCTACATACTTTTATGCTAATAATTAATTACGTAATAGAATGCTAAAAAATTATTAATAATAATTAGGTAATAGGATTACTGATTATTCACAGTTGAGTTGGTTTCTCAACAAAGTATTGATTATTTAAAGATTATTTGGTTATTAGTCATCAAAGGGTCAACTAAAATCGACAATGAAACAGTAACGTGGCTTGTGCCCTAAAAGAAAGTCACCTACGCACAGTTCCACTTGGTTGCCCAGTAATCTGCATCCTTGAATTGAACTTAAAGACCACAATTTGAGCCAAACAAATGAATGTAGTTATAACAGAATTGCATGCCACATGGCATATCAATGTTTTCCTAAATTGTCCATTATGAGGTATAATTGATGTGTTACTGTAAACAGATGGAAATGAACAGAAAAGTACAATTACCTGGAAGCCCACTAAAATACAATCACCAACAACCAAAAGGACATTGAGGGCCCGTTGTTTTGATGATATCTTGCTCTTGTGTTGATCGTAAGCCTTTGACACAGCTCTTGTAGTTGGGGACACCAACTTGGAATGACAGACGCTGCACTCTATCATCCTGTTCTCGATCGATTAAACCCCAAAATTTGACTCTATAGAAACTTGAACCTACACAAAGGATTGCCATCAAACAAGTTAACAAAACATAATTTAGCCAACAGCTATTTATGAACTCATTGTTGCCCACATATTAAACACAACTGCCAAACATAAACTAATGCTATAAGGTCAGAATCAGCTAAAACTTATAAGCATGCGTGCACACACAACAAAAATTTAGAAAATTCAATAAGGTTGCTTAATATAAAAATAATAATCTTAATCTTCCCAGATCTTATAATGAGAACATGATCAATTCTCTACATAAAGTAGCAAAACGCATTGTAATTGCATAAATGCACTGAATTTCTACCACCATAATGGATCAAACATTCAATCTCTCTCTAACAAACACATTCAAATCATTAAAAAAAATGACACACTGATAAATAGACCAGATGTTACAACTTTAAAATCAAAATTGAGCTTTGCTCAACAAAATTAAGAAACTAAACCATCGAAACAAATACACAATCATTGAAATTCGAACACCGACCTCAACTATACAATCTCTGAATCGATCGCATCAGATGCAATATAAAAAGCATCCACCTCACCGGACGTTGATTTGCCGGTCAGATCTGACGTCTCCAACCACCGGAACTCAACTGTAGAAGACTGTAAACAAAGGAATTGTAGAGACGCAATTGGAAACAAACGCGAATCGAGTACAGACAGAGATTAAGGGCACGCGAACATTCGATATGTATAACTATGTGTGTGTTGTTGTGTGTGTTTAGAGAGAGAGAGAGAGAGAGGAGGGAACCTGCGTTGAGACCTATGTTTTTAGAAGCCGAATTCTCAGTGTTGTCTCCTGGACCCTGGTTTCTCACTCTACTTTCTCTCTCTACACTGCCGTCTCTTTCCTTGGCTTGAAAATCACAATACGGACTGTGTGCGTTCTTGTTACTACAAATACAATCAAAGTCTCCAACCAATAAAATTATGCAACGAAGTAATTTCAATTTCAAAGAATGTTACTGGATACACAATTGGTGTTTTACACCAATAGGCCTCTTCTGTGAGCTTTGGTAACTCACCGACAGTGATGTAATTTTGGTAGTCCACATGTTTTTGGAAATTTTATATATGAAAATTAGGTTATTTTAAAAAAATTAGGTTAGGTGTAACTCTCTCATATATGATGCCCTCAAAAGCCAGCTAAGAGGTCTTAGCATAGAAATAACATCTTACTATAGAATATTATTTGAATAAATTAATCCTAAAGAAGATGGGAACTTGGTCATCTGGAACATTGTGACTTAACTGTTCAAAGAAGTTCAGGGTTTAAGTCAACAAAAATTGACTGCGTAAGTATATTTTTAACAAATGATAAAAAAATATATTTAATAAATAAGAACAGTGATAGACTTTAAGAAAAAAAAAATTAAAATTATATCACGAGTGATGAATACAATGCCGTATTTTTTTAACAAAAGTCACTCTTTCTTCTTTTTTAAACTAGTTACTCTCTCAATATTTTATGCTTAAAAGTATAAAGATTCATGTTCTTCCTCTAACATAGTTATCACAGAGATCAATATTGAAGTCAGGAAAGGAACGAGAATGTAAGAGAAGGAGGCAAAAATGAATTTTGAGAGGTAATAGTGCATTTTTTTAGTAATTTTAGGGAAGGCAAATGTAATATTTCATGATCAATCGAGTGGCTAGTTTGATTTGTGATTCGTTCACCCGCTTGCAAGCTTTCAAAAGTTTGAAAACTGAACTTGTTGCGACACCCTATGTCACGGCATCGGCCTCCCCGAAGACCTAAAACAGGACCTGTTAGCTTTTCTCCTTACTTTTGCTATTCATTTTAACGAGAAGTGGAAAAGCTTTGTCTCTCTAGTAGGTGGGACCGCCACAAAGTGCTTATCCTCATAAGTTAGAGCATATTCACATACATGTCTATTCCACGTAACCTCTGTCCGTTCTCGTTGTTCTTGGAGTTTGCATTTGAAGTGAAGAAAGAAAGGATTAAAGTACCTACGTGTCGGGTACTATGTGTATAAATGCGAGCAACTTACAAGGGGGAAGCGTTGTTTTACTGTTGTAAGAAGAAGAAAACGGATTGAAAAACCGTAACACTGAGAAAATACATTTTCACATATTGTGTTGGGTTTTATTGGTCTCTATAGATTAGGTCTACCAAAGGCAGCCGAGTGTTATGGAGGGTGGCTTTTCCCTCTATAGTAGTTGATAAATGGGCGCATACTTCGACAAACGAAAGCCTGGGATCATTTTCATTACAGAATTGCATATGAAAAGAAGCTTAGCGAAGCAGGGCCGGCCCTGGCCCAAGGCTACCAAGGCGGTCGCCTTGGGCCTCAGAATTTAGAGGGCCTCAAATTTTGAGGCCCATAGGGGATGGAAAAAATAAAAAATAAAAATAAGTTAGGGCAAGTTTCAGACGACACAATCTGCTTCGACACTCCGCAGGGCGCAGCCTCCGCTATCTCCTCAGGTGACAAGGTATGTTCATCCTCTCTCTCTCTTGTGACAGTATCTTCTCTCTCCTTTTGCGTGAATCGATCTTTTATATATGTTTCTATCTTTCGTTCATCTCATCATTTGATTTGTTCTAACTTTGGTTCGTTTGATTCGGGCCTTTACCTTTGTTCCAATACTGAAAAGTAGCTAGGGTTTTGTGTGTGTCACTGTGTGTGTAATGGCTATCAAAAGCTGAATGAATATATTATGGTTCTCTTAGTATTTTAATAAATGTGTGCCTTTCTACATGTGTCTTTCATGGCGATCGAGTCCATAATCTATGGCAGGTAACTTTTTTTTTTTCCCTCTCCCTAAAGTCCACTCCAATCTCACAACAGCAGCAACCATACCCCTTTTCCACTTTATTTTTTTTGCGTTTTCACATTCAATCCAACGAAAATTAAGGATCCCTTCTAGTGGGTTGAGATAATAATTAACTTTTTCGATCTCTAAATTATGCTCATACTTAAAAGTGCCAAATTATGTATTTTTATTTTATTTTTATATGAAGATACATACCACCATTATTGATGTTATTTGAAGTTGGCTCAGCTAGAATTTCAGTTAATAATACTGTTAAAGCACTTGCCAACAGAATGTACAAACACATGGAAATCAAGAGCAGGCTTTAACAAAACAAAAGTTAATGGTTTTTTTCTATTAATTTGCACAGGTCTTCTGTAGCAATGATCAATCAATCACTGTGGGTAATTGTCTCCCAAAAAACACACACACAAAGTGCAGTGTAGTTAATATAAAGAGTGAAAGAGAAAACTATATATGATAGTGGATGACACATATAACCTAAAAGTCCCACTACTTCTTCAGTACTACAAGTTCAGCCTCCTATATATATATATAGTCACCTCATTACCACATATTTTTGTCATATGTAATCATCAAATTTTAGTAGCTATATAAACAATGAGTGTAAAAGAAGCTGCAATTTGCTGTTCTCTTTCATTTTTTATTTTGTGTCTGTGAAAATTTCGCACTCTTTAATTGATAAATTTATTGTTATTAGTTAGTTATCTTATACACAATACACACCCGCACAATTTGCACACAATTATTTATTGGTGGTGATAAAAATTTATAGTTATTAGTTAGTTGTCTGAAGCACACTGCACAAACGCACAATTATTTATTGGTGGTGATAGATTTGTATTTATTAGTTAGTTGTCTTATGCACATTGTACAGGCGCACAATTATTTGTTGGTGGTGATAAATTTATAGTTATTAGTTAGATGTCTTATGCACAATGCACAGGGGCACAATTATATTAGTTATAGAATTTAAAAACATCGTGTTAAAATTTTGCATTCTTATAATTCTTTTTTGCGCGTGTGAAACGGCCTCACATTTGAAAGTTCGCCTAGGGTCTCTCAAAATATTTGAAATCTCAGGGCCGGCCCTATAGCGAAGGGATGAAAAGTAGACCCAATCTACTTTAGAACCCGACCAAGGGTATATTACTGAAAATAAACAAATTATAAGAGTAGAATACTAAATATATATATATATTCAGTGGGGGAAATTGCCCCCACTCCCTTCAATGTGGATCCGTCCCTAATTGAAGCCCATCAAAGTAGTTCTCATCTTCAATGCATCAGACAGTTGTCTATGACTAATTTCATTTAAGAGATACAAACGTAATCCTAAATTTTGGAGTTATAATTTCATACCAACATATATGAATTATTTACATATCATTCTCTCAATGGATATTTATACATAGCTTCAATATATACATATATATATATACATTCACACATACACTGCATTGAAATAAAAGTTTAGAACTAAGCCGTGTAGTTACCGCCTGCCACTTCCAAAAGGAAATCTATGAATGATTCAGGTAAAAGGAAATTAGCTCCCAAAAGGAAATCTGAGTGAGGGTTTCTCTCTAGCTCTGAAAAGGAAAGCTATTTATGTTATGTCTCATTAGTGATAAAATCATGAAAATCACTTCATGATGTCTATCATTTTCTAATAAATAATAGGACAATATTTAGATTCTCACTAGTAAGGATGTACAACATTCACTACTAAGGATGTACAACATACTGACCATTGAGGTGGACCAATAATAAACGAACACATCCTATTTTAATTATCAAATTATAGATAGTAAACAAATCACTATTTATGATTTGGTAAGTGAGTATTTACCCACCCTATTTGATTTGATAATTAAAGATGATATGTCCATATATTGTTAGTCCACATCAATAGTAGTATGTTGTAGATACTCACTAGTGAGGACCTAAGTATTGTCCTAAATAATATATGTCGGTAACTTTTACGTAGGACACTTTAAGTTTAGTATTTTTTTTTAGTTTAGATTTCTTATTTATTTTATTTTTATAATTTTTTATAACAAATTTAGTTTTATTTAGTTTATTTGAGAAATTATTTTCCTTTTGCTATTAGTTTTCTTTATATTTTTAGTTTCTTCTATTGTTAGGTTTTATTTTATTATAAATATGTGTACTGCCAAGTGCAGAATTTATTTTTATGCATTCAATTATCAATACAAATATCATATTTCTCTAAAATTATCCTTCGTTTTGTAGATTCAAAATAGCTTATTTTGTGGATTCAAAGTAAACCATTCCTTGTAAACAAATTTATCGCTTTCGCTTATGCCAATTGGTATCAGAGACTTGTCTTTTCCTGATCTAATGACAGATGAATGTGGTGGTGATGCCAAACCTCGTTGGCGACGAAGATCGACAGAGAGTGGCTTTTTTTAGGGCTGAATTTCAAGGTTATCAACGTGAAACCCGGCAAACGTTACAAGATATTCAAGCAATACTTGCTAGGTTTGAGTTGGAGCAAAATCACGAGAACAATAGGATGTGTAACGTTAAAGTTGATCCTAGGAATTTTCCTCCTAATTTTGATTGTTTATTTATTGTTGAAGATTTTTTAGATTCACTAGAATATTTTGGGAGATTCTTTGATTATATGGAAATTAAAGAGGAAAATAAGGTGGTACTGGTTGCATATAAATTTGAAGGAATAGCTTTAAATTTGTGGTAGCAATTGCGAGTTTCTCTTGCACAACAAAGAAAAACACCCGTATTATGTTGTTTGAAAATGAAACGTCTTTTGCTTCCACCTTACTGTGAGTGAGATTAATCATGAGAAGAATTTTGTTGTTTTACCACCTTCAGTTGAAGATAATGAATTTATTCCTACTTTAGTCATAGCTGATGTACTTGAGAAGATTTCTAAAAATATGATTTCTGAGATCAATTTGGAGGAGAAAGCTTACGGTTTGTGAGAAATTCGACAAGGGGAGGAAATTATGGATTGTGAAACCAGTGTGCGGAATGAACAGACTCCATCTATAGTCGAAGCGTATGATCATGTCCTTTGTCCTCCTACTACAACACCACCTCATCTCATTAATGCTTACGGAAGACTCACCCAATGCAATGTGATCAAAAGTTCCTCAAAATTATATCATTGGCTATATATCCTATAAAAATATATATATAATATAAAAAAGAAAGTAACACATTTCTTTGTTTGGTAAGTGACAATGAAAAAGAGATTAATAAATTAGATTTGAACAAGTTAATTTTCCTTTTTCCTCGTAAGATCAAGAATTATCACCCACATAATTTATTTTCTTTTGAGTTGCTAAGAGAAAATATAAATATACAGGTGATTGTTTGGAATTGGACAACCAAGAAGGGAGTTTATGAAGCACCATGGTTAAGTCATCAATGGTATCGAATTTTGTTCATACTCGTATATGATCCGTAGTGAAACTCGAGATCGAATTTTTTTTTTTTTTTCAAGTGGAAGGGACTGATGTAGGACACTTTAAGTTTTATATATATATATATTTTTTAGTTTAGTTTCTTATTATTATTTTTTTTTATATAATTTTTTATAAGAAGTTTAGTTTTATTTAGTTTCTTCTAGTGTTAGATTTTATTTTATTATAAATATGTGTACTTAGGGATGACAATTCGTGTTTGCGGGTCATAAACGTGACGTGTTGACTTAAGAGTATTCTACTAAACAGCTCAATCCGAATATGACCCGTTTAATAATCGTGTGAAGAATTCTCAACACTAACCTGATCTGTTTATTAAACGGGTTATACGTATAACCCGTTTAATGACCTATTTACAAAAACAAAACATTATATTATTTAAATTATTAATAATACTCAATAAACAATAAATACTAGAAAAATATAAGTTTTAATTCAACCAAATTACTAAATAATCTCTAGTTTACAAAAGAGTAAATTATAAGACACTAGTTTAGATAGTAATTTTGTAAATTAAATAGAAATTTACTTATGGTTAAACGTGTATAAACGGGTTGAACCCCTCAACTCAAACACGACACGATTAAATAAACGAGTTTTTCGTATCGACCCGTTTACAATTCGAACCCATTTAAGGTCAACCAAAACTCAATTAACTAGTATCGTGTTGACGGGTCTTGTCAAATTTTACCACCCATATGTGTACTGTCAAGTGCAGAATTATTTTTTATTTATTCAATTATCAATACAAATATTAGATTTTTCTAAAATCGTGGATTGAAAACACCAATTAATTTTAAGTAAATCGTTTCTAGTGAACAAATTTATCGCTTTCGCTTACGTCAAAGTTAGTGCTATTTTGAATGAAATTTCTATGGTTGTTGATTATGCCCAAAACTATGAGAGCCAATCTATACTTTTTTTTATTTATTTATTATTATTTTTTAATGCATGCCAAATATTTCATGGTCATTGAGACCCATTGTGCACCACCATATATCCTCTTTATAAAATAGTGTTGAATTTCCCAGCAGCTATCAAGACCGGCTATGGGTATAGTTCACTTATAGCTAGTTGTGAAAAATATATATATATAATTATAGCTAGTTGTCTAAGTCCCCGTGTGACAGACGACAGATCTAATAATTTGGGCCTTAGTATAAGATTATTATTTTTTGAGCCATAAACTTAGTTTGAAGTTTAAATTATAATCGAAAATAATTTTAGTTTGAAGTTTAACTAAAAACATTTGAATTATAATTACTTTGTATTAATTCAACAGAACATAGTTTTAGTATTTTTCAAGTATTTGAAAATTGTTTCAAATTGAGACTGTTTTCTCTAATATATATATATATATATATATATATATATATAGTTTCATTTATAATTTTTATATTTTTTAATACACCTTCCCATTTAAATAAAACCTCGTAAAGAATCTGGGTCCTTTATCATTAAGGGACCAGTGCTATGTTTTATGCCATAAAATGTTACCGTTTTGCAACTCTTTAAAATGTCGAAAGCAAGTCGTTTTGTTTAACGTTACTATTTAATGGATGTATTTACCGTTTTGTGATTACAATGATATTTTTTACTTACAAATGAGGGTTCCAAAATTTTGACTGTACAAAGTTTTCTATAACGTGAAATAAAAAATTTAATTGCGTGAATTGTAATGATATGGTAATATCAGCTTATAAAATAATGTAATGTAATGATAAGACTCACTAAAATAAATTATTTTTTTTATGTAACAAGATATTATTAATTAATGAGAAAGATAAAGTTTATTCTCTGTTACATCTATCACCATTCTCTCTCAATCTCTCACATTATTTTATTTTATTTTATTTTATTTTTATTGTGGAAAGCTCTACTTTCTTGTGTTATCTGTTGAACATTGAAGAATCTCAATAAAAATGATTTTTCTATCGGACATTAACTTTATTATGGATGCTATTTTTGTAATATTAAATTTTACATTGTCAACATAAAAAAGTAAATTGCATGACGCCAAATGCTAAGGGCCCGTTTGGTATGCGTTTTGTTTTTGGTGTTTTGTTTTTGACTAAAACAGAAACAATGTTTTTGTAGTAGGGTGTTTTGGAACACATTCGAAAGTACGTTTGGGAACTATACTTTGCTATAGATATGTCAAAAACAAAAACATGTAAAATATGTTTGGACACACAAATAAATAAATATATATATATATATATATATATATATATATATATATATAATTTTGCAAGGTAATGCTAGAGCGAGGTTTGGAATAGCAGACCCCTCTCTCTCTCTCTCAAAAATCACTCTGCAACTCTTTCTTTTTCTCTGGGTTTGGGATAGCAGACCCCTGTAGCCAAACACTGCACAACCACTCTTCTTCTTCTTTAACGAAAGCTGCAACTACCGGCTAGAAACAAAAGACGGCAGCCACTGAAACACCTGCGCCGATGTATGAAGCAAGAAGACGACCGGTGATGAAGCTAGGGACACAACAAAGGGCGACGACAACAAGGAAACTCCGGCCATAGCAAAGAATGAGGTCGCGGCATGAAGAAACAGATAAAAAATTTCACGATATGGCAGACAACTCGTCAATGATGAAGACGCCAACACACAAAGAAATCTTCGGTTCGGCTACTGTACTGTCCCTCCGATTAGGATCCTCCAAACTAGGTCGCAAGAAAAAAAATACAACCCCTGAATCAAAAATATCGACCCAGTTGCAGAGAGAGAGAGAGAGTGGGCAAGTTCAGGTCTAAGAACGAGAATAGAGATGGAGGCATTATTTATAGGTAATAATATGTTTTGATTCTTGCAGACAATGCCAATACGAAAAGAGCGACATAGTATCCTCAAAACCAAACCAACAATTAAATCATCCCCAAAACACTGAATACTAATTACAACCCTAAAACATGTAAACCACAAAAGACATCTGAAATACTAACCGATCAAAGAACATCAACATCCATTAACAAAACCTAAAAGTTGAAATAAATCTTACCAAATTTGAAAAAGATGATGAATCCGTGGTTGATTACTGAGATGTTGGTTCGTTGTCGGTTACTCGGTTGTACCCGAGTGAGACAGATCTGCAATTTTTGTGTCTACTGTGAAGTTTATATAGCTAAACAGATTGGGCCGGCTGTTTCATCCGCTACAGTTCTTTTTATTGGGCTACAGTATTAAAACAACAAAAAACACCATTTTAGTGTTTCACTTTTGGGCCACTGTTTGAAACAATATTTTGTACTGTTTAAAACAAAACAAGTGTTACCAAACATGTTTTTGGGCCTGAAATGAAGCCCTGCAACAAAAACACCAAAGTAAAACACCAAACAAACAGGCCCTAACTTTACATATTTAACATCTTTCTGTTTTTGTCTATCACACAAAATGTTTTGTCTATCCGACATTGCCTTTATTACGGGTGCTATTTTTTAAAGTTATATTTTGCATTATCAACATAAAAAGGCAAATTGTATAACGCTAAATGCTAACTTTACTTCGCTTTGTTTTTTTTCCTAACACAATGTATCCACTTTACCAAAAAATAAAATAAAAAATATATAAAGAAGGTTATATCCATTTTACTATTACCCATGTTTTCTTTTTTGAAATAGGTATGCTTTTCATTTCATCAACAAACTTTTACAAACTATTTGAGGCATGTCTATGGGGATTAAAACTTGGCTTTGGATATTTTCACGCGTTCGCCTTCAAAAATCGGTCAATTTTATTTTTTTTCGAGCCTATGATGATGTTTCCAATGATCGAGGAAGGTACCGGCTTGCTCGGGACCAAGCTAGAGCTCCAATGAATCAAAAATATATTTTTCCAGCAAAGTGGCTCAATCTCCCAAAAAGTGGTTCGAACCACCAATCAAAACAGAAGCTCGTGCAAATTCTGCCAAAGTGGTTCAAACCACATTACACGTGGTTCGATCGCAACCCCATGTGATTCGAATCACTTTTCATGATAACAAATCTTAAATTTGTGATTGCTGATTTTTGCTCTCTTCAAATCCTACATGGCCCGAACTTTCTCCAAAATCAATAGCACGAGCTTATGACTCATTTTGGATGATACAGGTTATAATTAATGACTAATTAAGGGAGATAACACACACAAGAGAGTATTGGTGGCTTGGAACAATTTTTCATTGTTGAAGCTTGAAGAAGGTGATTCCAATCAGATTTACAGTCCATGGAGATGGTGTTTATCATACTATTGAAGATTTCTACCTTCTCCATAAGTAGCTAAATCATCTCTTAAGAAATTGATGAAACCCTAACCAAGTAACATGGTTTAATTATTTAATTTTGGGGATCTTTTTTGAATTATGTATATTGATTGCATGATTATGAGTAATTGACTTAGTTGTACTAAGTAATTGGGTTTTAATGTTTAAATTCAGTTTTTATGGAATCATACTTTTATCTTAGACTTGGTTTTATTATGATTGAAATAAAATTACTTTTATTTTTTGTGATTTTAAAGGTAATGATCATATAATGGTTTTCATTGAATATATGAACGAGTGATTTGATAATTCAGGTACAGGAAAGACGAGTTGTACTATACCGTATATTAGAGTAGTTAGGTAGACAATTCGTGCCAACCGAAGATGAGTTATACTTAGTGTTTGATCCAATACATCTTTCTAATCAAATTGAAGTGAGCTTTTGGCCACAATTCCTGAATATACATAAATTAATACGAATTAATCATGTTATGAGGCAACTGGTGAAGTTAATCCCTAAGTTCTCATTCTATTGATATCTATTCTCCTTAACTTAGCTTATTTTCGATTTTTAATTTCATTTGCAATTAGAACTAATAAAATCACTAATCAATCTTTCTCTTAGAATCAATTATATACTTAACAATTTTGACACGGTTCTCGAGGTTCAACACTCTGTAGTCTTATCATATAGGAATTCGTCTTTGATCATTGAAAAACTCCATATCAGTGCATAATTAATTACTTTTTTTTTTTTCTTCTTAAATAGAATCATTTGCATAAACTTATTAATCAAATTAGAAACTATCTCAATAGCTTGTATTTGATTATATTACAACTATTTTTAATTAACTATTAGTTTAAAAATATAATTTAATTATATCTCATAATTATGGTACGCCCAATTCATCCCTCCATTTGGATCAATATTTGAATAACATGAGTATTATGTGGTTGATATAAACTTATTACACAAATATTACATCATTGTTGGATATTAGATTGAAGAAACGTTGTGTTTGGAACAAGGGATTTGATGGGCTTTAGATTTGTAAATGGGATTTTATTTCAAATCCAATCTAATTTATTTTCTAAATTCAATCCAAATACTTTTGTGGGATTTGGTCGATCGGTGGGTGTCAGGCCCATCTAATGTGTGCCATCTGGCACAGTTCTGATGGACCCACTTAAGACGGGAACGCACTAGAACTCTCACTGCACAAAACCGTAAACGATGAGACCAACCCGGTCCAGTACTTTTCTGAGAATATTCATCACATTCAACTATTGAAGAGCTCGGAGACCATTCCAGAGAAGGAGACGAACTCATAAAAAAAAAAAAAAAAAAAATTGTTCGATTTCAATTTCTTACCCCCAAATCGACCCCAAAACTCCTCCCTCTCTTATTCGATTCTTCGCTCCACATCAGGTACTTGAATAACACATTCAATCCAATCTATATATATTTACAGGCTTGTCTATAATCTATATACTGTAAATTTTTGTTATTTAGTTGGATTCTTTGTTTCCTTCCAATTTTCTCTCACTTTCCCGAGAAATCTTTGATAAATTTGGCTCTGATGATTACGACGCCCGTTTATTGAGATCACTGGAGTGAGTGACTTGCTTTTGAACTGAGATTGATCGAATTAAAAGGTGTGCCGTGCCCTAATTGAGCTCTAGGGTTTGGATTGGTTTTATTCGTTATTCTTGTGATGTAGCTAATAAGTCTGTTTATCAATAGTATTTGTGATGGCAACTGCAATTGTGCATTATGTGAGAAATTTATGGCCTTTTTCGGCACTCAAGTTTGATGACTTGAAAGTATCAAATGGGTTAGTTCGGAAACTTTCAGTGCCCGAACACACGAAACAGTTTGTCTTTGCCATTCGTGAACCGGAATCGCAGGCTGTTATATATATACTTTGTGTTCAGAATTTGTCTGAGAGATCAGCTTGGGATGCTGAGTGTCTTATTAGAGAAATTAGGCCTGATGCTGTTGTGGCTCAAGTGGGTAATTCGTTGGTGAATGAAATTCAGGCCGAGGAAATTGAATTTTGGAATAAAAAGGATGATCCGTTTCCAACATCGTCGTTTGAAGTTCTAAGAAGGTGTTTTGTTCATAAAATAAATAAAGAGAAGTATGAAAATGTTGCTGGGAGTTTGGTCTTGAAAGAGATTTTCGGGATTAGCTTTCACGGGCATTTTTTAGCTGCCAAAAGAGCCGCCAGGGAGGTTGGTTCATCGTTTTTATTGCTTGAATCACCATTTGTGAAATCTAGTGAGAACTGCAGTCCCTCTGGTGAAGCTGACTCGGGGAATAAGTTTCAAGCTTTAGCTTTACAGCCTAGTAGTTTGGCTCCACAGAAATTGGGTTCTACAATTCCCTCAAGTTCACGGAGGTTTTATCTTACAGATGATCTTCATTTGCAGATGGTGAAATCGTTATCTTCGTATTTAAATTATTCAAGATCTGCTCTAAAGGCAGGTTCTGGAGAGCTTCAGCCAAGAGTGAACTATGAGGCTCCATCATTTGCCCAATCCATTTATCCTTTACTTTATGATTTACATAATATATTTTTGGATATCCCCTCAATTGGAAGGGGACTTGCTCATGCACAGAAGATGCTTCATGATGTGAACAGGGGAGAAATTGTTAGCACTCAACTCATATCGGAAGTTTATATTTTTCGAATTGCGGTAGAGGGATTGAGAATCGCTCTAAATAATGCAGGCCGTTTACCTATAAACAACATGGGCTCAACTACAACTGAATTTTCAGAGCTTCCTGTTGAGGACAAGTCGCATGCTCTTCTTGCTCAGGCCCTCAGAAGCCAGACTAAGAAGTTCAAATCCGTAGTGGCAATAGTTGATGCTAGTGGCTTAGCTGGTCTTAGAAAACATTGGAACACTACCGTTCCTCAGGATGTCAAAGACAGGGTTGAAGAGCTAGTCACTAATTGTGAAAGTGAAGGTGAAATATCAAACCACAATGGCAGAAAGGGATTGTTTAGTAATAAGCCAGTAGTGGCAGTTGGGGCTGGAGCAACAGCCGTATTAGGAGCTTCGTCCCTATCTAAAGTTGTTCCTGCATCAACCTTCATGAAAGTTGCTACTTTCAAAGTTCCTGCTTCACTTAAACTTATTATGACACAAACCCAAAAGGCTGTTGCTATTGCCCTAAGCAAGGGTATTGGTCCATCAAAACTGGTAGCCCCCGGAATTGCAAGCTCTGGAGCCAAAACGACATCTGCCCTGAAGGCAGCTGCTTCTGCTGAGAAAATCCGAGCTGTGGTTCACAGTGTTATAGCCTCTGCCGAGAAGACCAGCTTTTCAGCCATGAGAACAGCATTCTATGAAATAATGAGGAAACGACGGGTTCAGCCAATTGGTTTTTTGCCATGGGCCACATTTGGGTGTAGCATTGCTGCATGCTCAGGGTTGATAGTTTGTGGAGATGGAATTGAATGTGTCGCTGAATCTTTTCCAGTGGCTCCCTCAATTGCTAGTTTAGGTCGTGGGATCCATAGTCTGCACCTAGCATCTCAGGCAGTGCCACAAGCAGAAAGCTCCAGGATACAAAAATCTATAGAGTCCCTAATGTACAGATTTAAGAAAGTAAAGGCTTGATAAAGTAAGAATCTGAAGTTTTCACTCATGTATACTTATTGATACTTTCCGGAAAGTTTTTCATGCTTGACTTGTGGTTCATATATTTTTTCTGTACATTAAGGTCAGTTCAATAAAATTGAAAATTGAGAATTGATGAACTTGAGAGTTGACTCCCAAGGGCTAACGTCTTAATTACACAAGCATTTTATTTATTCAGCATTAAATTCTGAATTGAGTTGGCAAACAACAACTTAGATGTCTACAATTTTATGGTCTGCCATGGTTGTTGTTTCATTGTGCATAATGGTTATTTGTAATTATATAAGTTGGTCACTATAGTGCATATGAGGTTCGGATACTTGTTGCATGTGGCTTGTAGCCTGTCCATCTTCTTTAAAGAAAAATCATCTTGATAGTGCTTGTGTAGAGAAGTTCTGCAGAATATTACAATACTAATACTCCTTCCGTTCCCCTCCCTCCCTCCGTACTGAATTTCAATGTTCATACATTATCAATAGTTATTCTTTAGATGATAAACTGTGAGTTGGATGTTATCCACCTTTTTTTCACTCCTTGTCTTCTATCCTATCCTCCATAGATAGTGAGTTTGTAAATATATTATCACGAGGACGTGAACTGTTCATGAATGCATTTAATATGATTATTTTGCACAAGTTCGATTAGTTATTTGCGAAACATAGTGCATACTTTGAATTATTCGTATGATATCTCTTAACATCTGCGATCATAAATAGTATTGCGTAGTGCCAGGGATTCTTGGAGCTAACTGATATTATTTTGCCAAAAACCACTGTTATATTGAATGAGCTCTTCAACATTTTTGGACCAGTGCAAAAGTATTTGTTAATTAAATTTGCTCTGAAATCATTATATGTAAAATCTACTCCCCCCACACTATTTTCTTTTCATCTTAATTGCGCAGAAGAGGTGATTACTGTCAAAAAGTTTGAATGGACAAGGTATACTATGCTAAGGTATTTGAGATTTTGAAAGCAAAAATTACAGCATAGCTAGAGAGAATGATAGATGTCCGAGTATTAAGAGAACCAATATATGTTAAATGTTTTACTGTATCTTAAAAAAATATCTTTGATAAGTTTAAGAATTTGAATCCGCTTCACCAATCATACGAGTCATGAAAATAAAAATGGACAGAATTTGATTTCGTACATTGTATTACCTTAGTGATGGTAGTAGTAGTTGTAGTCCTAGCAGTCTGGTTTTGGTATCCACAGAATATGGTTCACAAATAGTGTCTAGTTGACTAGTTTATTAATCACTTGGTGTTTATTGCATTTATGTTTGAGATTACTTTGTGTCCTGTGTAATTTCATGTGTGATTGGTGAAGCGGATTACTATTGATGATTGCAAGTATCTTTGATAAACTTGTCCACAGTTTCATCGAAACACTATTGATGAACCAATGGGCCAGTGGCCTAGTGGTATCAGCCTCTTACCTTCCAAAGGAAGGTCAGGGGTTCAAGTCTCAGAAGAGGCAAGTGTGTGTGAGTATCAACTAGGAAAAAAAAAAAAACATTATTGATGTGGTAGCTTCTAATTCTAACAGATCTTGTTACAAACTGTTGAAATAGTTGACTCCCGTCCCATGTTTTAAGCTAGAACTGATTTACTAGATTGTAGGAATTTAGCAGTCATTTTAAGTATGCATATAAGTTCTCATAGCCTACATCTTAAATCTTTTTCTTTATTTGGCTGACACCTGATAAAAATTGTAAGTTGTTACTTTATGAATATGAATAATTCCAAATTTTAAACCTTCAGTTTTGGATATGTAGTGCTTGGATGAAAATGTGGACAAGTTGAAACTTTTGGAATCATTTTGATAAAGAGACAAAAGTTGAGACATTTGTTTTGAAGCATCAATCCTTTTTTTCTTTGTCAAGCTTGTTATTGATTAACATTTTAAATGGTTTTGGTTAATATTTTAATTCAATCTGAAAAAAAAATTAAAAAATAAAAATATTACTGGAAGGAAGAAATTTAATAACTAAGAATTTGGTAAAAAAGCAAGAATTTTTTTTTTTGTTGAAAAATTGATGTGTCCTTTTTTTAATGGTTCTATTCAATACTGTCTCAAGCTAAGTTAGATTGGTTGAATGTTGAACATTGTTGGTTGGGGTTCATTCCTATCCTTTTTCAACTGTCTTTAGATGTAAGAAAAAGAGCAAACTGAATTCGGGCCATTGCATGTCTTGGTTATGCCTCTTGCATAATAACTGTGAAGTATATGAGATTTGGTTGCATATTGAGACATTATCACACCATTTGGGTGGAAAAATTGAAGTAGTATGTGTCTGAGAAAAAAAAAAAAAAAAATCTGTAATTCAAGTTATGTATGTATAAAGAAGCTTCTTTAATGCTAGTTATGTAAGTATAAATTGAGATTATAATGAATATGACAAAATTATTTGTACAGAATGGCACATAATTTAGTATTATTTCATGAATTTTTTTTAAAAAGTACATGTTTTTTTCAATATGACACTGCCACACTGGTTTGACGCTAGATGGAGCCAAAGGAAGAGAACAAGTGACACTTCTTCTTCTTCCTTTTTCCTTTTTGTAAGTAAGCAACAGCACACACACAGGGGACTGCCCCATGTGGCTTGAACCATGCATCTCCCCTTTGGGGAGGAGTGCTCATGTAAGCTAAGCATATGTGCGCGCGCGCGCGCGCATATTTTCCTTAAAATTCCCCATTTAGTCATTGTATGTATTCCTACTGTTCAACTTTTACTTCAAGTGTCACTTAGGACAATATACCTTTAATCTAGAAGACATTAAGCAAATTATTTGGGAGTGTAGGGTTTCACTGAGGATTTTCATGCTTTGGCTTGTTTGGAAGTTAAGAGTTTATGACAAAGTTGCATTCTTACTGACCACCCAGCAAGTTTGAGGAGCTGTGGTGATTTTCTCACTTCATATCATGAGTTGTCAAGGTCAAACAATCGTAACTTAATTCCCATCTGTAATCTGCATGTAGTTCATTATGGTTGCACTTCATAATCAGCTAGGTGCTGTCAGGCAGGTCGAGATACTTGATCACTGAATTGATATTTGGTGCTTTTGGAAAAATAAAAATAAAAATTGGAAGTTGAAAGAACATCCCTTGTGTTTCGATTGCATAAGAAGTATCCACTATTTGCTGTTGACCTCTCCTATCTCCCCCGAGGGGTCAGTAGCCACTAATGATTTTGTAGTACAACCGAGTCAACGGGAATAGCTTCTGGTTTCCCGAGTCTTCAACCAATACCAATACAGGACAAATGCTTCCTATGTGGTATGGGATTGAAAAAAGCCTCAGTTAGTGGAGCATTCCACTGCGTACACGTTATGCTCGTCCGAAGAAATGGCTTCAACTGATCTATGGAGAAATTACCTATTATTTGGGCTGTTTAGGTTTTGAACCTTGTTGTGACACATGTTCCTGGGCGCCTATTACAGGATGTCTTTCAATAGCTTCCTCTCCAAGTTTTGCAAGAATTTCACTGACTTTTGGTTGGTACAAGATTTCAGCCAAGATTCTTGTATATAAGGTCAGAGTTAATGACTTTCTTCTTCAATCAAGTAAGATAGTTGCTAAAGTCAGTGGTTAATCCCTAAGGGGGTGAACCCTGCAATCTACGGGCATATCAATCTTCTCTCAGCGATTCGTGTTAGACACCAGGTTCACCTTCTTGATCTTGTTTGCTAACCGAGCCACTTCTTTTTCTCTTCTTTGAAAGTGAAAGAGAATACAAGAGCCAATGAACAGCTGGTAAGCGAGGGTGTATGGGAATACATTTGTTTAATTGTATTGAAGTTCTAAAAGCACCAAACCCATGCCCATACTCAAATAAGAGGCAACCACTTAGCGCAGATATTAAGAAGAGAAAATTGATCAGTGTATTGATTTTCTGGAGAAGTGGTAGTGCGGTCTTTGCACCGATCTTATACATGAAGTTTTTGTTTCTGCTCATGCCCTGCTCCAAGCTCTGAGGAACTCGACCTCTGATCTATTATTCATCATTGACTATCGATCTTCATTTTCCTTACAATTGTTCTATTTGGTCTGAGAATCACAACTAAATTCTGGTTCAATCACTTGTTGAACAGATTCATAATTGTCTGTGAAGTAAAGGCAACCTCTTAATTACATGAGGATGTGCTTAGTTGGGCTCTTTTTTCCAATGTTACTGGCTTCTGTTGGGTGTTTTCTTGTACTTGCTGAAGAAATTGACAACTGATTTCTGTAGAACTTCAGGCGATTTCTTGATTACATGAGGATTTCTTGATTTCTCTTAAGAGGCCTTTGCAGAATTGAGAGATGGAGGACACTGGAGTTTCTGGTGGTATTATATCAGCAGTGTGTTTGTGGAGAGGGCATGGACGAGTGGACATAGATGGGCTCTTGTCACAGGAGGTTTGAGGTTCGATCTTTCTATGGTAGACTGTTAGATTCTCAGGGGCCTTCCTTTTCATGGAAGGCAATTTGGCGCACTAAAGCCCCCTTAAAGGTGGCTTTCTATGGTTGGATGGCAATTCTTGGTAGAATATTGACGATTGACAACCTAAGGAGAAGTTGTCGGATTGTCTCTAACTGGTGCTGTATGTTCAAGAGGAATGTGGAGTCGAGGGATCATCTCCGTTTGCATTGCCCCGTGGCTAGAGGCAGTTGGTTCATGGTATGTACCATCTTTGTGATTCATGGGTCTTGCCAGCTTCCATGAAAAACATTTTTGGGGTTCGGAGAGGTTGCTTAGTGGGATCTCAAGTTAGAGATGCTTGGAGAGTCCCCACTTTGTGTTTGTGATGGGCCTTGTGGAGGGAATAAAATAGGTCTTTTGATGGGTGGAGACTCCGATTGGGATGGAGAAATACTGTGTGGTAGCTCTTTATTTTTGTGGGTACAGGGGAGAAATTGTAAATCTATGGAGCTTCTATTGTTTTCCTGGATAGCTAGCTTGAGGGTATAGTTTTTTCATTTTTGGCTCTTCGGATGTATATGGGATGCATTCCCCTCTTGAGTGCTCTTCAATGGAATCTTAACAAAAAAAATTGAAAAAAATTAGAGCTCTCTTTTCAAATGTTGCTGGCTTTTATGGGTGGTCTTTTGGATATCCATTTTTTTTCCCCATGAGATGGTCATGTTTAGGGTTCCTACTGTTTTTCTTTCCTGTTCACCTATGCCCTCTGCATGTAAATTTTATTCTGATTCTGATATACATATATATAGGACTGTTCACCTGCTCACTGGTGTGCAGGGAATTTATACACGAATTAAAACATCACCGTTGGATATAAAAACATAAATTACTTTTTTAACTGCCAAATAGAATCTGACGGTTACTATTTCAAGTGTGCATGCATTTTCTTGCACACCAGGGAGCAAGAGAACAATTCTGTATATATATATATATATATTTTGTGGTGGCTGCATTTCTTTCAAATCTGCCAAACCTTTGGCCTTTATCAGCACCAAAAAGCTCTGATGAATTTAAATTGTCAACTAAAGCATTGAAGAACTTTTAAATGCCTAAGTACACAAAAGAATGTATTCAACATAAGTCAACAAGACGCTTGAGCTGTCAGTATTTACAATCTGCTCAAAATTTGTCTTGAGCAATCGGCTGTAGATGCAAGGTTTTGTTGCATTGCCAATTTTTAACAGTAGGTTCTTTGGAGTTGTGGTCCCTGACAGACGGTCAATTCGCAGAATGGCAATATGATATCTTAATGACCAGGTCTTGTTTTTTCTTTCTTTTTTTCTTTTTAAGTGCTTACAGGTTGTTTTGTTGACATAATTTAATTAACATTAACGAATTGCATATGGTTTTGTTATAGATTTTTGGGATCAGCTTACATATATTGGCTTTTAGAAGCTTTAAAGCTGACATGGGGACAAGCTTCAAAGCTCAAGCTCTATGGTTTGGTAAATTGCTTCTACAAAAAGGGGCTCTGGGCTCTGTTGTTACCTGGAGATAGATGAGGTCTGCCAAACTAACTCCCAGCCACGTGCTTAAAGTTTTTTGTATAGTTGTTTGTGGCTTTTGAAGATTTTCAGTCAAGATGTTATTACTAGGTGCTTTCAATTTTAGCCCATTTAATCATCCCTTCCAGCTAAACATTTCTCAAATGGTGTTGCTTGCTTCCTGTTGATGCAGAATCCTAAATCAGTTGACATCGAGTTTCAAAGGCTTCTGTTTAGGACAAGTCCATTCTGTTTCTAAGGTAAATAAACTGGCCTTTTCTGCTGCAATTTATGTGATTTGGCATGAGAGGAATTGTAGATTGTATGAATATAATGATGTGACGTCTCTTCAAAAACAAGCGGTCCATGTGTTCTTGGTTTAGTTGTGTTGATACAGAGTATTTAGACATAATTGAAGAGGTTAATACCCTGATTGGTTGGAAACACCTTCCATTACTTTAAGAAACAGATTGAATCACCGAATCAAAAAAGTTAGGTATTAGTGTATAGTTTTTTGTATTGGTTAAGTTCACGAGTTAGAGATAAGTGGAACAGAACAGTTGACATTTGATGTAGTGTAAACCACCGCTTCTCTGGTGCTCAATTGATACTATCATAGAGGTCAACGATAGACAATACTCCCTCCCCCACCAAAAAAAAAAAAAAAAAAATTATGTGACATTCAGGTAAACCACAGCCTCTCCAGTCCTCTACTTATTCTATCGCAGAGGTCACCGATAGACAATCACTTCCTAAGTCAATCCTAGTATAAATCTATATATAACTACCAAAAAGTACATATATTTCAGAAAATTTTCACATATAATATAAGGATTTTAGGGATCTTATATATAAAGATTTTTATAAGTTTTGTACTCTATTATTGAGTTATCCACATAGAATGGTATTTTTGAATGGCAGTCCAAATGTAAGTAATTTCAATAACCATGATCCAAGGTCAAACTCAAAATTTCACCCAACTTTCTTAATTTCTGTACAATCATATAGGTTCTATGAGTTCCATGTATTGTCTTTAATCATTTTTGGTCACATACATGCTGTCCAATTAAAATTAACTTGAATTCAATGTGGACTTATAACAGAAAGGACAGAGCATGCACAAACCAAAAAGCTGATTAGTCACTGACTCACTACAGCACATATTATGAATACAAGTCTATGATCATGCAAAAACAATTCACACACATGCAGCATGCGCGGAGAGAGAGAGAGAGATCGAGAGAGATTGATCAGTGCATTTTAGGTACTTTGTATGTAAAGTAGCTTGGTACTTTTGTGTGGATCGAGTTACCTCTTATAAAGGCATGGTTACATGGTACCGGTCTCGGGCTGATTACTAGTTGACACGTTAGTAAATGTGTCAGCTTTTCAAATATTTGCTTTCATATCAACTAGTAACTGATTGGGATCAATGGTCCCGGGACCATGTAATAATATCTCGGGTGGAGAGGGAAAAAAAATTGTGACAGGAATGTATACCTTTATTAGAAACAATTGAGCGCAAGGTACAAATAAATAACTCATAATAAATAAATGATCAATTATACAAGACCATATGATCCTCTATATAATAAATTATATAATAGACAACCCTTAAAGGAAAAAATGACAACCAGCAGATAGTTTCACCCACTTCCAAGCCCTAGATAAATTAACAAACTCACTTCCTAATCTTGATTTGTCTCCCTAAGCCTTTGCCACTCCCACTTAAAAATAGAAGCAGCAAAATGTGTAGGGTGGCCACCAGAGAAGTAGAAGTAAACTGGTCCCAAATACAAAGATTGAAGCTTTCAAATGCAATGTTCATGACCTTATTGAATTGACTAGGGATATTGGAGGCTTGATTTCTGAATCCTCTTTTCATGGACCCTTCCTTTATTCTGTTTTTGAAAGTAAAAGCTGCAAATGAACATAAGAAACTTAATGAGATTACAATTGAATTGACCCATGTCTCGATCATATATATACATACTTGCTATAAATTGCATAAATTTGTAATATGAATTACTTACATGACTGGAGCTGGTGAATGGCTAAGCTTTTGGAGCTTAGTAGTGAGTTGGCGGTGGTGGAGAAGCGTAGATGTAGGCCGGGGGTGGAGGTGATTTCAGGGGTGGGGGTGGTGATTTGTAGAGGTATGGGGGAGGAGGAGATGGTGAAGGGGGAGGTGGGGACTTGTAGACATAGGGAGGAGGTGGTGAGGGAGATGGTGGTGGCGGGGACTTGTAGACATAGGGAGGTGGTGGTGAGTGAACCGGTGGTGGTGGGGACTTGTAGACATAGGGAGGAGGGGGAGAGGGAGTTGGTGGTGGTGGGGATTTGTAGACATAAGGTGGAGGAGGATATGGTGATGGTGGTGGTGGAGATGTGTAGTGATAGGGAGGTGGAGGAGATGATGACGGTGGTGGTGGAGACTTGTAGAGGTAGGGAGGAGGTGGTGATGGGGATGGTGGGGGTGGGGAGTGGTAGTAGTAGGGAGGTGGGGGAGATGGCGATGGTGGAGGAGGAGACTTGTAGTAGTAAGGAGGTGGAGGAGACGACTTTGGTGGTGGTGGGGACTTGTAGTAGTAAGGTGGTGGAGGAGAGGGTGATGGTGGTGGGGGAGACTTGTAGTAGTAAGGTGGTGGAGGAGAGGGTGATGGTGGTGGGGGAGACCTGTAGTAGTATGGTGGTGGAGGAGATGGTGATGGTGGTGGGGGGGATTTGTAATAGTAGGGTGGTGGAGGTGATGGTGGTGGTGGTGGAGGGGATTTGTAGAAGTAGGGATCGTGAGGAGGAGATGCCGATGGTGGTGGGGGTGATTTGTAATAGTAAGGAGGTGGGGGTGATGGTGATGGTGGGGGAGGGGATTTGTAGTAGTACGGTGGTGGAGGAGATGGTGATGGTGGTGGGGGTGATTTGTAGTAGTAGGGTGGGGGAGGAGAAGGCGATGGTGGTGGTGGGGACTTGTAGTAGTAGGGTGGGGGAGGAGAAGGCGAAGGTGGTGGTGGGGACTTGTAGTAGTAGGGAGGGGAAGGAGACGACGATGGTGGTGGTGGGGACTTGTAGTAGTAGGGAGGGGGAGGAGACAATGATGGTGGTGGTGGGGACTTGTAGTAGTATGGTGGAGGAGGAGATGGTGATGGTGGTGGTGGGGACTTGTAGTAGTATGGTGGTGGAGGAGATGGCGAAGGTGGTGGGGGTGATTTGTAATAGTAGGGTGGTGGCGGTGAGGGTGATGGTGGTGGAGGTGATTTGTAATAGTATGGATCGTGATGAGGAGATGGCGATGGTAGTGGGGGTGACTTGTAATAGTACGGGGGAGGTGGAGATGGAGAAGGCGGAGGTGGAGACTTATAGTAATAAGGCGGGGGACGGGATGGAGAAGGTGGAGGTGGGGACATGTAGTAGTACGGTGGGTGTACTATTGGCGAAGGTGGTGGTGGGGACTTGTAAGTAGGTGGTGGTGGTGATTTGTATACGTAAGTAACCGGCGGTGGAGGCGGAGACTTGTAGATGTAGGTTGGTGGTGGTGGTGGTGGTGCTGGAGATTTGTAGATGTAAGGAGTAGGGGTAGGCTTGGGCTTAGGCTTCTCACACTCCTTGTAAGGAGTCTTGGGAGCATAGGCAAATGGCTTGGCCTTGAGCACAACTTCATACTTGTCCTTTGACTTGACTGTGACCTCAGCACCCTTCACGCCCCAATGTAGGTTGGTTGGTATGTTGCATGGTGAACCCTTTGGCGCCATGTGGAGATGAGCCTTGCAAGCCTTGGCTCCATACTTGACATAGTCAAACCCTTCAACGGTTATGCTGAATTTACCATTGATCTTGGTCTTACCATAGGCCATAATTTTTTTGTCACCTGCCTTGCATATCACCTCAACAACAGCACCTGATCCATGTACATAGAATAATAAAATACACCGTCAAACATGTTAGCACTACCATTCAAAAAAAGTCAACTAAAACATATGTATAGCTCTTACCTACCCCATAACTAACTTTATCTTTGTCATAACCAAATAAATTGTTAGCAGTTCTCAGTTACATTAAAAAATCATTTAGCCTAAACTGCACCCTTTCTTGTCGGAAGGCATCTCTCTCTATATATTTAATGTCACTCTCCAGTCTCCACAGTTGTAAAAGTTATTTTAATAGCTATTCTTTTAGTTTTGACAATGAGAACATCCTATGTAGAATAAATGTTATTGTGACAATTTTAATTTTTAACTGAGTATATATAGTCACTGATATATCTGGAAATTGTATGCCAGCAAGGGTAACATGGTCCCTCAAACCAAAAACTAACATCAAAGGCAGTGTTCTGACATTTATGAGATCTCATATAAGTTAATTAAAATGAAAAATAAATAAGTTAATAAAAATCCTATGATTTACTGTATAATTAATTAATGAAAATAGTACTAATCAGTGAATAATAATTGTTTAGTCATTATAGATATAATTTGTAAAATTGAGAACACATCATTTGCAGACACACACACACACACACACACACACATATATGTATTCAAGATTAAGTACATGGACACACATTTAATCAATACTACGGATGTACTGCAATAAAGAACAAGAATATCTATAGAACATATATAGACATAATAGACTGTAAAGAACAATTACACTAGTAATAACAATGTCATTACAAAAAAATAAGGTCATGTTTAATTAAGGGGAAAAAATTGTACCTTTGAGGTGTTTCTTGTCATGGGATTTTTCTGGGTATGTCCAGTCATAGCATCTGTAGCAGTACACTTTTCCGACCACCTTGACCACCAGTGGGTGGTGGTGGGGGTGAGGGTGAGGGACAGGTGGTGGTGGAGAAGTATAGTAGTATGGAGTTGGAGGAGACTTGTAAGGTGGTGGTGGAGAAGTGTAGTAGTATGGAGGGGGAGGGGACTTGGACGGTGGTGGTGGAGATTTGTAGTAGTAAGGTGGTGGCAGCGGTGGGGATTTAGCCGGTGGTGGTGGAGACTTGTAATAGTAGGGAGGTGGAGGTGATGGCGATGGTGGCGGTGGTGACTTGTAGTAGTAAGGTGGTGGAGGTGAAGGAGATGCTGGTGGTGGTGGGGACTTGTAGTAGTAAAGAGGTGGAGGTGATGGTGAAGGGGGTGGGGGAGATTTGTAGTAGTAAGGTGGTGGTGGTGATTTGGTGGGTGGTGGTGGGGACTTGTAGTAGTATGGTGGTGGAGGAGAGGGTGAGGGTGGTGGGGGAGACTTGTAGTAGTAAGGTGGTGGTGGTGATGGTGAGGGTGGTGGTGGGGACTTATAGTAGTAAGGTGGTGGTGGGGATTTGGAGGGTGGTGGTGGAGACTTGTAGTAGTAAGGTGGTGGAGGTGATGGTGAAGGTGGTGGTGGGGACTTGTAGTAGTAAAGTGGTGGTGGGGATTTGGAGGGTGGTGGTGGAGACTTGTACTCATATGGTGGTGGCGGAGAAGGAGAAGGTGGTGGAGGTGACTTATACACATATGGTAGTGGTGGAGAAGGAGAAGGTGGTGGAGGTGACTTGTACTCATATGGTGGTGGTGGAGAATGCGAAGGTGGTGGACGTGACTTGTACTCATATGGTGGTGGTGGAGAATGAGAAGGTGGTGGAGGTGACTTGTACACATATGGTGGTGGTGGAGAAGGAGAAGGTGGTGGTGGTGGTGGTGACTTGTACTCATATGGTGGTGGAGAAGGAGAAGGCGGTGGTGGTGACTTGTACTCATATGGTGGTGGTGGAGGTGACTTGTACACATATGGTGGTGGCGGAGAAGGAGAAGGTGGTGGTGGAGACTTGTACTCATATGATGGTGGTGGAGAATGAGTAGGAGGCGGCGGTGACTTGTACTCATAAGGTGGTGGTGGAGAAGGTGAAGGCGGCGGCAGCGACTTGTACTCATAAGGTGGTGGAGGAGAGGAGTACAAATATGGGTCAGCTGAGACTAAATTATTTGAAACAACCACAATGGCCAATGCCACTAACAATTGTGGCCATAGACGACCCCGAAAGGGGTCGCCGCCATGAAACGCCATCGCTTGCCGGAATATTCACCAGCTCCAGCCAATGGATCTGAATCCAATCTCTCTTTGGCTTTGAGAGAACTAGCTAGTTTAAAAGAGCTAGTAGTAGTAGAGAGGTTTTGTTGAGATGATGACAATGGTATTAAATGTCCACAAATATTTATAGTGAAACTAGTCGTTGGAGAAGAGCTGTCAATAGTGACCAATTCTGTTGGTTCACTATTTGATTAATCCCACTAATGGACTCTCTCCAGCTGGATTTATAATTTAACTAAGACTTTGTTTGGGTCATGACTTAGTTTTTTTCTTCTCCATTTTCATTCAACTATTACACTTAATTCACATGCTACATACGTATAATCTAACATGGTGTACTTGTTTTCTAATACTATATGCAAGGTGATTATTTTTAATAATTCCACTCCTCTTGCTCTTCTTTTTTTTTCTTTTTCTTTTTTCAATTTACTTTGGTTGCCATGCAGTGCCTTCTGATGACTCATGAGGATTGAGAGAGACATTTTGAAATTCAAACTTCAAGAAAAAGAAATATAACTGGAAAAGGAATTGTTTGGGGTTTGAAGTGCTCCTATTGAGTGGTGATGGTTTGGGAAGGTGCCCTTGGATCATTATTTCAGTTGGGTTCTAGGGTCATCCAAAGGTTGCGATAGGTGCCATTTGGGGTCTCATGTAATTGCCACACAAACCCCATATTTAAAGGTCATCATAAATTATGGTTTTCTTTTTTCAATACTTTTTATGTTGGGCGGGTAGGGGATTGGCATGACTCATGATCACGGACTGAGTCTGGTTTTAATATCAATTGTAACAGGTCGAATGCTTGCCAATGACCCAAAAGCTTTTGTTGGATAATGTTGCCTCCTTGTTCATGTATACCCATTTTACCTATTCGGATCCGATGCGGAACACCTCTTTAACAGTGTGTGTAGGGCTAAGTCGAACTGCATCAATTGTAAGCTTGTCAATCGATCGAATTCGGATCACTTATCGGATTAAATGTTCCAATCTATATCATAATTATTTGAAACTCGGATCGGATTCGGATCAAAATTAAATCCATGAACATGTCTAGTCATAAGGCTATGCATCATTTGCTTACTGTATGGGTCAGCTCAGTTTGACGACTCCATATAGTTGTATGGATGGGGTTGCATTCCATCAGAATGTACAGAGAGGATTCTAAATGTTGTTTTGACACTGGTTCTTCCTGTTGTTTGCTTTGTTGTCTACTATATCTTTGCTTCTTTCTGGATCACGGTCTTTGATACGTCTTCTTGTATGATTGTGAAGGATTGGTATGCTTCCATCAGAAATTTATGCTGCAACAAAAAATTTGTGCATTCTGATATGATTTGTAGAGCTAGTATCGTTTGGATTAAGATTTGGGGGTCTTAATAGTGGCTATAGGGATCGTCTGTTTTAGGAGAATGATATGCCGAGTTGCTCTTCGAATTTCTGGTTAAATTTTTTGGTTGATATTTACTTGGTGGAGTTGGGGTTCTCAATTCATGAATGTATTTTCCTTGGGGCCTCAAGTCAGTTGTACATTGGCTTTTATGCCTTTTGTTAAATGAATTCTCATTCTCTTGCGGATCCAAAAAAAGTAAAAAAAAAAAAAAAAAAACCGTCGATTCTCTCTATGTAGTGCTTTTATGCTAGACGTGAAAATTTAGTTTGCTTGGTTTGTAATTCTAAAAACAGTTGTCTAAAAAATCAGAAAACAGTTATCTACAAAATCGGAAAACAGTTTTCAGAGAACTATAAAAGACTGTTCTCTTAAAACAACCCTTTTTATAACTGAGTTTTTAGAAAACAATTTTCAGAAAACTAAACCAAACAGAATTTTTTGTACAGTTTTCTTCTATTTTCAATTTTTCGAGAACAGAAAAATGTTTCCATAGTAATTACAAACCAAACAAACCCTTTTGCTAGGCTGCTTTCAGGGGCGTTTATAGAAATGCTTCTAACAATTGTGGCCCTTGGCAGGTGTTAGAAAAAAGCTGGAACTACATTGTGGCCGAGGCTGTGATTTTCGTTGAGGGAACAAATGTGAAGGTAAACCAGCAACATTTTGAACATTGTTCCACAAAAGTGACCGCCCATTAGAATTGTGGGTTCTAGTGGAAGATAGGGAAACTGCATTTGAGGCAATAGATGCTGCGGAAAATAATTCAGTTGGCTGGGCATTGTATGGCTGCTCTCTTGTCCTCCTCCCACTAGCAAAGCCGAGACCGGAGAAAAGGCTCGACTCCCCGGTGTGACATTCCTTTCTTCCTCCGGCGAAGCTCCCAAGCCGGTCTCTGTCGTGCAATGTCTGCCAAAACAACCAGCTTTTCGATAAAGCAACCTGAAGTTGTTCTTGAATTGCAGCTCCATACGTGCTGAAGTCTGCACAAGGCAGCGAGGCTAGAATGGATTTATTAACGTATTAATTTCGTCCACACAAGATAGAAACTATAGTCTCCATAAAATGTTTTATCACCCAGTATTAATTTTGTCCACGCAAGACATAAATTCTTAATACTAGTTTCATCATTGTATCTATTGGAATTTTAGATTGAGAGGTACAAAACTTTAAAAAGAATTTGTTTTTTTTTTTTTTTAATTTCATTTCTTTTCAAAATTACCCCTCCAAACCCTTTCATTTTATTTCTTTTCAAAATTTAATATCAAACACAAGAAGGAAGAACGAAACGCTTCTTGAAGACAACTATTTAGGAAAATCCACCCCTTGCTACTTGCTACCATTGAGAAGACAAAAACTCGCACACTTGGTGAATCTTATAGTAATCAGTAAGAAAACTTAAAAACAATCTTTTTCCCTGTTAGAAGACCGTGCATCATTTCTATCATTCACTCCATTTAACTAAACAGAAAGTGTTAGAGATACATTCCCTTATTTAGGGATGCCTTATCCCTCCCTCCTTTTTTTCCTCTCCCTTCTATTCATATTTTCAAACAAATGAAACGTAAGTCACATAAAACGGTAGATAGAGCGTAAAAAGATCAATGTTTAAAATATTATCATTTTTATCACTTTAATATTAAATTTTGTTAAATTTTTTAAATCTAATTTTTTTTAAAAAAATCAGATATTGATCTTTAATTGTTTTTACTAACTAATTAGATGAAGTAATTATATTATGTAGTATTTAATTGTATTTTTTCCTGGGAAATTGAAGCAATTGTATACATGTAATGGTTATGTACACTGCAACTTGGGCGGGCTAACCCAGCCCAACCCAGAAATTTTGAAATTGGGACTTATATTCACAAATCGGGTTCACGTTTGGATTGGATTTTGTCAAAACTCGGACAAATTCGGATTGGGCTGGGCTCAACCCGAACCCAACCCAAAACCCATTTTTTTTTTTTTTTTTTTTTCGTTTTTCCTCCTCTCTTTCTCCTCTCTCTTTCTCTGTATGCTGCCGTCCATGGGCGAAGCTTGAGAGTTGAGAAGGGGCTTAAATTTTTTTTTTTCTCCTTTCTCTCTCCTCTTTCTTCTTTCTCTTTCTCTCTCTTCTTTTTCTTTATCTTTCTCTCTTTGCCGCCGTCCATGGGCGAAGCTTGAACAATCTGGGTTTTGATTTTTTGAACAAATCTGAAATGATATGGCGAAGCTTGAACCAATCTGGCGAAGCTTTAACAAACTGGAACAGCAGGCGATGGAAACTGAAAGACCTGGGTTTTGATTTTTTGAACAATCTGAAATGATATGCCGATATGGGTTTTGAACTTTTGATTCTTGCACATAGATAGATAAAACTGAAGTATATGGGTTTTGAACTTCTGATTCTTGTAGATTTTGTAACTTGCGTTGGAGAGAGAGAGAGAGAATGGAGCTGGAGGTGACAGGGGGGC
Source organism: Cornus florida (assembly GCF_030987335.1). Classification (NCBI taxonomy): domain Eukaryota; kingdom Viridiplantae; phylum Streptophyta; class Magnoliopsida; order Cornales; family Cornaceae; genus Cornus; species Cornus florida. The sequence continues at coordinate 72,703,738 of NW_026775571.1, read as the reverse complement.
TGAAATGATTTGCCTTAAAAATATTTTGTTTTTTTTTTCTTTATAATAATATAATCAAATATATATATAAATTTTTAAAAAAAAACCTCAACCCGTCAACCCGATCCAATCCGTCCGAAAATATTCGGTTCGGATTATGATCATAACAGTACAATTCGGGTTGGCCCAACCCAACCCGTTTCGGGTTGAGGTTGGGTTGGGACTGGGCTGGGTTGGGCCAACCCAAGTTGCAGCCTACAGAATGTAAAGTCCAAGACCAAAGTTGCCAATAGGCATCCAAAAAGCCCAAGATTAGAGGGTCAGCCTCAACCCAAGACCAAGCCCAATTCGAGTACCCGACCCGTTACATTACTTGACGTCGGTTTCTTCTTCCTCTTATACCCTAGCCCTCCTCTCTCTCTTTCCCTGTTGCAGACAAATTCGTTTCTTGGCCAACAATCCTATCCTGCAACTCCATCGGTTGCTCCTCGTACAGTTTCGTTTATTAATTCAAAACCCTAATTTGCTAGCAGAAACACGCATCATACAATCTGAAGGGTTCGTAACTTATCTTCTCCAGCCATGGTAAGTTTCAATTAGTTTTGTTTTTTGTTTTTCTTCCTTGTTTCCCTGTTTGTTTCCTGAGAAATTTCAATAAAAAGAGGAGATTCTAAAAATTTTGAACTCTAATGGCGTTCATTTGTTAGTTTTTAAATTTAAGGTCTACATGCGTTGGAGTTTTTGTTTTTTTTCCCTTCTGTATGTATATATGTGTATATAAATGAATATGCTGTCAGGGTTAGTTTTTCATTGTTTTACAAATGATTTGTCTGCGGAGGTCGGTGCACGCATGGCAATGAACAAGCATGATTAATAAGGTATTTTGATGGGGGCTTAAAACGGGTTCACTAAAAATTATAGCTTATCTGTATATATTCTACCTGAGACCATTCTGATTACACATGAATTTGATTGATTCTGGCCATTCCAAACAAATAAAGAACTATAGTGATTTGATGTTGCTGGGGTGGCTATTGTTTTGTCAATATGAAGGAGGAGTCAGGTCAAAATTGTCAAATATAGAGTTCTAGAAATGAATACCTGACCTTATTTGAAAACCCTTTTCTTTTGTTTCCCTTCGTTACCATTTTATGAGAGGTTTGATCATAAGGGATCAGATTAGTGAATATAACCATTAGTCCCGGAGTGATAGATTTAATTGGATTGGTAGCTTGCCGATAGCTAGTATTCATGGTGAGGAAAGATATCTTAGACTTACAAAAGCAACTCAGTTCGTCCGTGGGTGTGAATTCAAGGGCATGACATTTCTAAAGCAAAGGAATGTGTGGCCATTTACTAATATTATTTCGTCTATTCTAGATTGAGAGATCTTTTTAGAGCCTCTTTATCATGGTCGGCCGATTTAACAACAATTTTTATAGTAGTAAAACTTTATTTGCTGCCATGGCAAAATTCCTGCTTTATTTTTTAGTTGCTCTTCACTATTGGTAAATTTGAAATTTAGACGGGTTCAAAGTCAGCAAACAGGAAACTGAATTTTTTTTGTTAAAAGAGGGGTTGTTTCTATAGGACATAGTATTGACCACTTATATGATCTATCAAAAAATAATTATAATAGAGATACATTGGTTGGATACAATCCCCCAATAAATTTCCATACAATGGTTGGCCACCGTCTTGGTTAAATAAAATCTTTGAAGGCTACAACTCTTCTCTCCCCCAAAAACATTTTACGTGTCCAGGTATGTCTGATAGTTCTCTGTGTATACTGCTATATCAAATTATTGAAAGATTCTAGAGTTGTTTTTCCACATAACTTTTGTTCACTATAATCTGATGTTAAAGAGTATCTTTGTAACTCTATCTCTACCTTGCTATGTACATACTACATACTACATTGTCCATGGCCATGTCATTATTTCATTCCTTCATGCTAAGTCGACGAACACTGCCAATGGTAGATTGGGCAGGTGCTCAATATAGATGAAGCACATTAGGACTTCCACCGAGTCACTGACAAGACAACACTGTTACTTGAAGGTATTCCAATAATCAAAATAAATTTTCTATAGGAGTCATTTGATTATTTATGCATTATTTTTGTGCAATGATATCCATACGTCAATTAAGAATTAATGTTAGAATCATACTCTATCAACATATTTGGTTTATTAAACTTATCTGATTGAAAAAAAACTTGTCAAAAGGAATAACTTTTATGACAATTATTGTCAAAAGGAATAACTTTGGGATTCCAATTATTTGTTTGGTTGATCAATTTATAAATATTGGCCCGAAAAAATATTTAAAATTTTTTTTATAGCAATTTATACAATGTATCAATTTTTAACCTTTCTGAAATTCGGTTGATACTTTCTTAATATACAATTTGTGCCTTTTAAGATCTCTTCCTAATTAACTGTGAATCATTACATCTCTTTGTATTATTGACTACCAATTGTAATTAAGTTTTTAAGTTACAGTTATCTATACAACAATTGGCTACAAAAATTTCAGCTGTTGGTGATGGTCCTTTTAAATACTTGTGACTTTTCAAGACTTTTTTTAATTCGTATTAGTTAGCCATCACGTCTCTTTGTACTATTAGTTCTTCACAGATTTTATCATTCAAAGAACACAATGTTCTTTAACTTAAGAAGCAAGAAAGATTGATCCTTTTTTCTATATATATTTTTAAATACATCAATATAGATGCTTATCAAAGTCCAGCATTCATAAATATATTTTATTTAGTTATTAAAGATTCTTTTACTCACGTGCATTGCACATTTTTATCTTCTAGTATTCTAGTATATATATATGGGGAATATTACAACAACTAAAGAGTGATTTGGAAACTAATAAATGACAGAGTAGGAGGGATAGGATTGGTGGGACCAAAAACTATACTCCGTAGGGGCATAGCAATCATACTGTCTGAATCTTCATCTTGATATATAAATAATAAGTAGATATTTTCCGATAGTAAAATAAGCTCTTTATGGTAGGAGCATTAGAGTGGATTAATCCTTGGCATTTTTGAAACACAAATGCCTTGTCAGAAACGAATGACTATCCACATAATGGTGATAGCTGTTGTGCATTTCAACCTAATTTGAGAAGTTCATGACCTAGCAAACTACAAATTTGATGAAATTGTGAGTTTGCCCCATATTTTCTTAGGTCACAGGTTATTTGTTGCTTTATGAAAGCCGGAAATTCCTTTACTGGATGTTGAATATTGTGTTCCCCTTTTGAACGCCTTCTAATACATATCTACATATCAAAAAAAAAAAAGAAGAAGAAGAAGAAGAAGAAGTTTAACAACTCTTTCTAGGCATAGATTCTCTTGAGATTATGATTGTGTCTATTTACTTCTGTTGTGATATGTTTTACATCTTTTCTGTTTTTGTTTTCTTCTTAAGAAATTGCTTCATGTGGCTGTGTTGGGGAATATTATTTTAAATCATGTTTGTTCTAGTTTGATATTATTAGGGGTGCACACGGTTTGGTTCAGACCGGTTTGGAAGTTTTTTTGGAACCAAACGGTCCTAATAGTTCCACAAAAATTGGAACCTAACCGGACCGTGAGAACCCATGGAACCCAACCAAACCGAACAGTGAGAAACCGGTTCGGTTCCACGGCTCTAGTGGGGGAAAAAAAAAAACAGAACCCAGTACAAGTCTGGGACGGTGAGATGGTGAGATCTGGTTTGTGGAGATGGTGAGATTTGGAACTGTGTGTGTGTGTGTGTGAGAGAGAGAGGGATGCAGTGACAGTAGCGTAGGCCAAGGCACGGGATGGACTGTGGTTCAGCATTGGTGGCCGAATAGAACAATGCTAAGAACAATCGTTGGTGGCCCAACGGATCGACGATGGTGAGGTGATGCTGGTGAGAAGTGAAAGAGAGAGAGAGAAGGACGAGGCCGAAGGGATTGATGGCGGCTATGCATTGACTGATTGCTTCATTTAGAGAGATCAAGCTTTGACGGTGTGTTGACTGATTGCTCACACATCATTGTATATTTTCTACCCTTTTAGAGAGATCAAGCTTTCCATCTTATGACATCATAGTATTTTTCCATCATAGTTCAAAGATCAAGCATGCCATAGTGGTTAAAGTTATGGGTCGCACTGGATCAAGAGGCAGCGACTTAGGAGTGGCTGTGTTGCGTGAGAAATGGGAAAAAGAGAGAAGATTTGGGGTAGGAAATATAATATAATATGTATATATATATACATATTCTAACGGTTTGGTTCGGTTCAGTCCGATTCCGTAGGACTCTCTAAACCAGAACCAAACCATAAAACTACGGTTCCATAATATTGGAACCGTAACCGGACTGAACCGTGATAAAACTGAACCAAACTGACTGGTCTTGTCTAGTTTGGTTTTTTGGTTACACCGGTTTTTTGTGCACCCCTAGATATTATATATGGGAATACACGTTATAGTTCATATATAGAGGCCAGAGAGATGGCATTATATTGCTGACCGCTTGGGAGTTGCATTTGAACTCATGTTTATTTGTTATTTAAAATCATATGAAAAACATCACAGCTAGAGAGGCAGATTGGTGGAGGGTTTGGATTTCCACTCATGATTGAATTTGTACCATTTTTTGTGTTCTAAAAATTTTGAATTCGATTTTTTCTTACTTATTTGAAAATTTGTTAGTATAATTTCCCATGGAAGGTTGTGATTTTTCAATTTCTTTCAATTTTCTTTGACTTGACAATAGTTTCGTCTGAGCAACAAGGTATCTTCATGTAAGGTTGGATCCTCTGTTCTCTCTTCTTAACGGATTTGTTTGGTCTTTTTGAGAGCGTGCCAGAGTCCCACGTGGACTCAAAACATAAATTACCAAACTAATCCCTGAAACACCCAATTGGCCTGAATGAACAGGACTCAATTGGCCTTAGGCAAAACCAGGCGATGTTAGGAAGTAGGGATTATTCTTCCCTTAATGTTCTTGATGCCTTAAAACAAGGACTTTTACAATTTCAAGATTAACAAACTCAAAGAAAGATGGAATTAAAATAAGAATACCTGAGAGTTATTTTATTCAATATTGTATTCTTCATTACAATGCTCATAATTCAATATACAATGATAGGCTCAGAGCATTTACAGAAGCGAAGTTCTATGTGCCTAAAACAACTACAACTACTAATACTTGCAGAAAGGAAAGTCTAAGTTACAACTGTGGAAGGACTAATGGTTACAACTAAGGAAATGAACATAAAAATGCTGCAGAATGACATGGTGTGGACCTTTTTCGTCGAATGCTGCTTCACATATTTATAGGCGAGCCTAAGTGTTTGAGAGCATTTTGGGACATTTGAAACCATATATAATCGTCCGTTTGTGTACTTGACATGTGTCCCCTGTCCTAATCGTTAACACGAACTTTCTTCGGACCAATATTTTAGTAAATCAGGCCAATGTATCAATTAGTTTAAACAACACTCTTTCACTGTTGCATGGCATAAGACCATTATTGGTTTAATTTGTTAAAAATGTGAAAAACAAGACTATCACTTCAAACTTGGCCTTAAGCGAAAGATTTTTCAACCATATGTAAAAATATTGTGACACTTTCAAAGTTGGCCTTGGGCCAAGTACTCTTTAGCTTCATTCTATCATTCCAAACTTGGCTTTAGGTCAAGTATTCTTAGACTTCATTTTATATCACCATACTATGGTGTCTTTATTTGTTTAACTGGACCAATTTGACAAATGTCATATTAGGGTACAAACAGGATTACTTACTGATTATATTTATAAATGAGAAGAAAAGGAGATTGGCCATCTGTGGCATGCATTCTTGGGCAAATGTTTACCATAGTACGGTTAAGGCATCAATTGATTAAACAATGCAATGTTACCTATCTATTGATGTCATGAAGCTACCAAGTAGGGTTGGAATGCTTCTTGGATTGAATGACCAGTATTGAGCACCAAGTGGCCTTTCGATGCTTATTGATTTTTGCAAGCTCCTTTGTCGAGCTCCTACAATTGGATTAAATTTGCATGACCGAGTACCAAGTTTAACTAATTCATGTCCTTGTTTGAGCAGGCTGCGAAGATTCTTGCAAATTTAATTGTAATGGGCTCTGGGATTATGATTCGGGCTTTTGCTCAAGCATACCGTCAAGCACTTGCGAGTAAGCTTTTAAATTGTATTATCTCAAATTTTCTATTGTAGTCTATTGTAATTTACTCTTTATTTTGCTGATTGGATATGGAAGGTTCTTTGAGGGGTTCTCTTACTTACTCCTTCCCGTAGTTAGTTGTTAGTTTTTCTTGCTGTTGCTTTTGTTACTTTCTTGATGGTCTGCATCTCTTCCATCCTTTACATTCTTAGTTAGGGTCTTGAAGCTTGGTTAGTAGAACTATAATAAGACTAAAATGATAAGGAAAGAAAAACCGTGTTTATATTTGGAGAGTCTCATGCAGTTGTGCCTGTGATTTGAATATATTTCTTTCCATTTTTCACATCTTCGTTGTTGTGAGATTTATTTAGTTTGCGCTTCATCTTTGTCGTCATGCATTGCCAAACAGCAGAGACCACACATCTTCATAACTGGTACTAATTGTGCAGAAAGTTGGCTCTGAATGCAGTGTTTGACAGAGCTATTTCTTTAATAAGCACTAGTGTGCTGGTAATATCTTGTGCATGACACATTTTAATGTTGAATGGTTTAGTTTTGGAACATCAAATTTAGCCATTAAGAATATTTTCTATTCTGTGCCAACTAATTACCCTTAAAAATATGATACGGTGTATTTTAAATTGTCCTTTTTCTACCTTACCTTTCTTGTTGTTTCAAATATAAATGGGAATTTTTTAAATTTTAATGGCCAGGCTTCTATGTCCAGAGGGAAAAAACTTATGGCTTGTTTAGTTAATAACGGAGGAGAAACCTCCTGCAGCTTGAACTTGTTCAGTTCTACCAAAAGACTAAAATCAGCCTACAATTATAAACACTAGCATAAAATATGCTCAATGAAAGTTCAATGTTTTTCAACTATTAAAGTAAGAATACAATAGTACAATAACTAAAAATAAATAACAACAAATAACATCTTGGTTGTTGGATTTCATAGCCACATAACGGAAACACTTTGGAAATGTTATAAAGCACAGCTGAAATGGCACAAAACTGCGTAAAGCTTGAAAAAGTATAATGGTACGGCATAAGATGGCTGAACTTAGCTGCAAAGAGTAGCCCAAAAAATGAGAATAAACCACTTATCAATTGTTGGTCTTACTACCAGAGTTGCTCTGGTCAATCTTGGGTGCTACGGTGGTTGTAGTGGGCAGACCTAATTTGTTGTGTTATGCATGTGATTTGACTGCCCTCGAACTTTAGCCCACGTTTGATAACTTGAGCTTCTTAGGTTGCAATCAACATTGTTCCCTTTGCCCCAAAATTGATGATTTTAGTATTTTGTACTGCAATATACTAAGCAACATAATTAGATTAGATTATAATATGGGGTCAAAGAGAAGTTGGTTCATAAATCCCTGTGTTTGTTGCATGAAAATTGTGCACATCAAATCTGAAAATAGATGGAAAAATTCAATGCTTACAGTTAGCCCTAGCAATCTGTGTCTAAACTTGCTGTTGTCATGGGTGTACAAATTGAATATAGACTTGGCTATCTTTATACGGTATCTTTTAATAACTAGTCAATAAAAAGTGGTAAATTAAATAATATCCAAAGAATTGATTAAGGATACATAGGTTGTTTTTATTTATTGCAAACTAACTTCTTTATTTATTTATTTTGCTAAGTAAGATTGATTGTATAAAAGGTGTTCAAATGGGGAACACATCCCAAGAAAGCTACACAAGGGACAACAAAAGGCCCCAAGGACCCAAAGAACCCAAAAAATCAATGAACTCCACTAAAGGTTTACAATTTCTCCCATTGACCCAACAAAAAGAGAGCTAGCAATAGAGGGTTTCAGGACACCAATAGGAGATTCCTCCCCATTGAAGGACTTTCTATTCTGCTCCCTCCAAGTGCACCACCAAACACAAAAGGGTGCCACCCTCCAATAGTCGTGGGCTTTGGAGCCCACAAAACACCCTCTCCAAGCATCGATCAAGGTTCTCGAGAACCGAGGCATTACCCACTAGATCCCAAACAAACCCAAAAGCAAATCTCAATAGTCCTAGGCCATGGGGCAATGCAGCAGAAGATGATCAATAGTCTCTCCATCTCTATTGCACATGCAACACCAATTGACTACGATGTGTCTCCTCCTCAGGTTATCCAACGTCAAATATTTCCCAAAATCGCTGTGCAGATGAAAAAGGCCACCTTGAGGGGAGCGATTGAACGCCAAATAGTCTAACACGAAAAGGCGGGCCTTGAATAGGGATGTCAAATTTACCCGCCCCGCCCCTAATGGGATGTTATAAAATAGGATAGGGGCGGGTTTGGGTGTGCAAAAGTAAACCCGAAGCGGGGTAGGGGCGGGGTTGGGTTTAGTAGAAAAAACCCCGCTCCAATTATATATGCAGGTACATTTAATAATCTTTAAGTCTCACGCTTGTGTGTGTGTGACCCCCCCTTTGTGCTTGGTGGAGCATTTGGAAAGAGCGAAATAAAAGATCTTTTGATGGGGAGGAAACCTCCATTGGGGCGTTAAAATTTTCTATTATTAGTTCTCTTTCTAGTTGGGTGTTGGGGAGAAATTGTACATCTTTAGATGGGATTGTGGACTTTTTGGATTCTTTGGGTCCATCGGGTTTTATTTTGGCTTGGTTCCTTGTATATCTCATGGGATACGTTCCCCTTTTGAACTCTTTCTAATACATTTTATTTATAAAAAAAAGTGTGTACACACACACACACACACACACACACACCCCTAACTATTATCGTTACTAAACGTCTATAGTTCCCCAAACCTCTCTTAGTACAATTGTACTAAACTTTTATTATTCCCCAAATGTATCTACGTATATGATATATATATACAAATCATGTTGTCTAGGTTTTAAAGTTAAAACCTCTTATTAACTTCAGTTGGAGAAAAATTAAAGGAGTGATTTAAGCCCTTAAATCACTCCTTGACAGAATGTTAACGTTGCTATACTTGGCTAACAAGTTGTTGCCATGTTTGTATTTGACTTTCCATGCAGTTCCTTTATTATGAAATACTTGTGGAGCAAGAAATTTCTGTTCGCTAGCTACAAGTCTTTCTCATTTCACCTATAAATAGAGGTGATAATTGTATACAAAAATCAAGAGAGTATAAAATAGATATGTGGCCCTTTGGGCTTGGTGTGCCGTGGATGTAAACCCTAGTGGCTGAGCCACGTATATCCTTGTGTTCTTCATTTTCTATTTTTCTCTTCAATTTTGACATGGTATTAGAGCAGGTTTATCATACCCTACTCTATACTCTACTCGTCTTGGATCTTCGGATCAACTCGGCTTGTCTCAGATATTCGGATCAACTTATCTCAGATTTATTCGTCTCAGACTTTCGACAACTTTATATTTAGTTTCAATTTGGACACTTAAGTTAAATCTCCGTGTACCAACTCGAGAGGGGGGTGGGGGGTGTTGGAGAATAATTAAAGGAGTCATTTAAGCTCTTAAATCACTCATTGACAGAATGTTAACGATGCTACACTTGGGCAACAAGTTGTTGCCATATTTGTATTTGACTTTGTGTCGTGGATATAAGCCTAGTGGCTGAACCACGTTATATTCTTGTGTTCTTCATGTTTTAATTTCTTTCTTCAACTGTTTTATATCTTTCAACAACTTTCATCGCCATCTGGCCTCTTCCTCTCTCAGTTCGTTCTACACTCTCCAGACACTCTCCTCTCTCAGTTTGGACTTATGGTTGGAAGATTGATGGAGACTATGAAAGAGGATCATGGTAGTAGTGTTCCAATTTTTGTAATTTCGCAGCCATGGTTGTAACGTTTTTTCGCTTCATGTGCCTCTTCTTGTTGAGCTGTAATTTTTCTAGTAATTGTTTCAAATGAAACTCAAAAACTTCTATAGTTTTGGTGGGTTTTAAGATCTTTGATGTTCATTATCTCTGACGCTCAAAGCCAATTTTCCACAGCCACTTCCCAAGGAGAGCCCTGTTGAAAGGGGCCAACCTCTTGATTCCCCAACCACCCATATGGATTAGCCTACACACTTGATCCCAGCAAACGAGATGGGACTTGAACGCCTGCCCGATACCTCCCTATAAGAAATTCCTCTGAAGTCTCTCAATACTCTTAGCCACTGAGGAGGGAATCTAAAAGAGAGAGGAAGGAGGTAGGAAGACTTGACGACACGTTCATCAGGGTGACCCTCTCACCCTTCGAAAGGTACTGCATCGTCCACCTAACAAGCCTCCTCTTAAACATCTCAACCATGGGATCCCAACCGGCCACACACCTAGAAGGTGAATCTAGCGGCAAACCCAGGTAAGAGACAGGGAAGGAACTAACACCACAACCAAACATATCAGCCAAGGAAGATATCTTCGGAACCTCCCCCACTGGAAACCAACCTACTCTTCCAAACGTTAACTTTGAAGCCAGAAACTGCCTGAAAGCAAATCAAAACACACCTCTTATATCTCAAACTGGGACACATCTGCATTGCAGAATACCAAAGTATCATCTGCAAACAAGAAGTGAGAAATCTCCAACTGATGGGCTCAGTCCTTTATAAATCTGACTTGACTATAAGAATTTGAAATTACTATTTTTTTAGTGAAATATTGGATCAATGTAGGGAATAGATTATTTTTCACAACTACCAATTTATGAATCCATCAGATATCATATTGATCCAAAAGAAACGGATACTTGTAATTATAATCCAGGGTATTTAATTATAATAAATTTGAGGTAACAATGTACCATGTATGTATATATATATATATATTTTCCCTAGTTAATGTACCATGTATATTGATCACTTCATATTTATTTTTATTGCTTTAAATAAAATTGAGCTCCCTCAAGTCAACTACTACAGTTCTACTCTTCTGAATTTTTAATAATGCTACAATTACAAAAAGTGGAAGTTTTAATAATGCTACAATTACAAAAAGTGAGTTCTCATGATTATCGAGAATATTAATGAATTAACTAGGCAAAAAAAGAGAGAACATTAAGTTGAAGTGAGGAGTTCTCATTGTCATTTAGAATTTCAATGAGTTTCTGAGCAAATTGATGAGCTTGAGTGAATTCTTAAGTTGCAGAAAAATATTTGATTTCAAATTACCTTCAATAATCTCACCGGATTGTAGAAATGTTTTGCACATTGCAAGTGGGGAAAGGAAAGTTTTTTTTTTTCACTTTTAATCTTCTTTCCGACTTTTTATTTTCTTCAAAAAGGTGATTGGTGATGAACATCTTTTTGGATTACATTGAAGATTTCTTGCCCCAGTCCTGCAATAATCGTTTAAATTTTGGGCTCTGAATTTCTGTTAAACTAATTCACAAAATCTTCAACTACTATTCTTTCCTCTCTAGAAACTTCATATGGACAAGATTAATGTCAATTGAGACAGAAATACACTTTTTTATGGACCCTGTTGCTAATTCACTACACATGTAAATTGAGGAAAAAACAAAAAAAATCTCACTACTCATGTTGTGCCTTTTTCAAACCTTATGCAAACTATAAGTATTTTTTTCGAGCGTTGGAGCCCCTTGATCCACCCACGCACCCACACATGTTTTTATTCTTACACATAGCCGGACTTCTATGATCTTTATAGCCGTTGAATTTGTCAGTCGTAGGTCGAGATAGATTTATTGTCTCTCAGGCTATTGCATGCATGTGTTGAATGAATAATAGCTAGCACATATGTTTTATTTATCTAGTACTCCGTAGCATCTATTGTGGTGGCTTGACAAGATAATAGTTTCAGTAATGGTGGCTCATCCCTCTGTAGTGCTCTGAGTAAATAATATTATGATGGTGATTGCAGATGCGTCAAAATCTGGTGTTGCTCAAGAAACACTACAGAACGCTGTCCGCAGAGGTAGCAAAGTTATGACGGAACAGGAGGCTAGGCAGATTCTTGGCGTCGCTGAGAATACCTCCTGGGAGGAGATTCTGCAGGCCAGTGTTTATTACATTTGCACTTCATTTCTGTACATTTTAATTTGTTGTCTAAATTTTCCTCAAACTGCAGAAATACGATAAATTGTTTGAGAGGAATGCGAAGAATGGGAGTTTTTACCTTCAGTCGAAAGTTCACAGGGCCAAGGAATGTTTAGAGACTGTTCATGGAGGCAAAGCTCAGGGTACTGATCCGGGTACTGCAGGTTGAGAGTTTTCTGAATATATTACCCTTTCATGCATATTGATTGGTATTGGCATTCTTGTATAGATTGTTAACTTATCGATGATGGTTAACCTGAAAGATGAAATTTGTATACTAAAGCCTTCAATTTGCTCGTGTCTTCGAGTTCAAATTTTGATCTATTTCATTTTGGCACTTGGTAATTGCAATTGTATTGCAACATATGGAGGATTCTTCATCGTCAAGGTTTGATGTTCTTTTGGGTCAGAATCATCATACTTATTGGTTGGAAATTCCGGTTTATTTAGACAATGAGTGTAGAATGATGAGTTAATTATTGAGAGTATGAATGTTGACTATTACCATCATAGCTCTAGCTGAGTAACTTTGTATATGGATTGGTGTGTCTTTTTTTGTTTTTGTTGTTTTGGTTAGGTTTTTAGTATGTACTTGCATTGACAGGAAGTGTCTGAATCAGGTCAAGTCTATGTTGTGTTATTTAATTATTGATTTTAGCTGTGTATGGTATATTTATCTTTAGAGTTGTGCTGGTCTTATCTCCGGCAAGAAAATGGGGAAAACAAGAAAATGACTTATGATATGTTTGGCGGCATCGAGTCGGCTCCTTGGATTTGGGCATCCAGTATTATGTGCATGTGTAAAGGGTATTGTTTTGTTTTTTTGTTTTAATGAGAAAAAAAACTGTTCATGAATCAACATAATTGTACATGAATTATCATATATGTTTTTCTAGTTTGCTAGGAAAAAACAGTAATAAAGACAGAATATTTAGTTAACTACAGAAAAATTCGAGAAAAAAAGCCATTTTATCAAAGTTTACTACAGTAATTCACTAAAAAAATGGATTGAGACTTTGCTTGCTAGGCAATTTGTTTTGTTCTTATCACTTTCTGGTAGAGTTTGAAAATTCGGGCTAAAAAATATAAAAAACTTAACATTTTTTGATATTTCAAAGGAAAAGTCAAAAGATTTAGAAAATTTGGATTCCAATTAAATTTCTTAATTGGTCAGCAAAATAGAAATGGAGAAACACTATCTTGAAATTCATGCACAACCATTGCACATTGATTCCAGAGATTGCCCAAAAGCAATTCAAAACAGTGAAGAGCAGGTGAAATCCAACACCAATAATTTGTGTTTATTCAAAGCAACAAAAGTCCATGGCAAAAGATGATAAAGCCGTTGAATAATTGAATAATTGAATAATTGAGAATTAAAAAATGCCAACACATGAGTTTAAATGGGACCCACTTGAGAAATAAACATCCCCAAATTTCCATTAAAGAAACTAGGCATGCTCGAGTGTACGTTAGATGACAGTGATCTTTTACCAGTGACTCGCACCTTCTTCGTGGCTCTTTGGATGCCCAAGTAAGAGATTCCAAATACTTGCCCATTTTTCCAAATCTTCAAACCTATATATATAAAGAACTCAAGTATATTTTGTTTGTTGTGCATTTAAATCAAATGGGGAACATATAAAGTGTTGGTGTGTCTGACATTGCTTCAAGTATTAAATTTGTCATTGTTGAGTATTTAATTAGAGACTAAAGATATTCTATTACTGTGCTAGTAATTAAGGCACATAATTATTTTAAAGGGATAATTTCACTGACACCTCCAATAGTTTGGCCAAATATCAGTCTAAAATATTTGTCGAAAATAACCATCACTTACATTACAAACGTTTGCTCCGTTTTTCATTCACACCCTAAAAGTTAGTTGACAGGTATGTCAGACCACTTTTTACATGTAAAAAGACATTCTTACCCTTTGACTTTGGTTTGATCCATTAAATTATTTCTTTAATAATTAAAATTACATGTTTACCCTCATTTGACTTTAGTTTGACTATTCAAATGACATGTTTACCCTTCCTTTTCCATATACAAGAATAAATAAAATAGGTGATCAACATCATACAGTGTGGTATTGAGGGCTATTATATGCCACACAAGTGTCCGGTTCTATATTTTTTTTAAGGAAATTAATGAAATTTTAAGTAAGAAAATTTTATTTTATTTTATGGAAATTAATGAAATTTAAAAAGAGAAAGAGAAAAATAAGAAAAATTTTAAAAACTAAAATAGAATAATAAAATAAGAAAAATCACCCATTCATATATATTTTTAAGGAAATTAATGAAATTTTATTTTTTTAAGGAAGTTAATGAAATTTAAAAAGAGAAAGAGAAAAATAAGAAAAATTTTAAAAACTAAAATAGAAAAATAAAATAAGAAAAATCACCCATTCATATATATATTTTTATAATTTGAATTATATATGTTTAGGTTCGTGAGAATTGCTTATTGCATGTTTATGTTTTTTCAAATTGGTGGATTTGTATGATTTAGGAATTAATTGGTTGACAAAAATTTCAAATTTATTACTCCATTTATTTTTAGAGGAGTGCTAACTGCTAATTAATTAGTTGACTTAGGAATTAATTGGTTGAATATATATGTTTATTCAAAAATTCTAAATGGGTTGATTTAGGAATTTATTGGTTGAATTTATATGTTTATTTATTTTTGTTAATATTTATTTTTTTTCTGTTTATGGGTCCCCTCCCTTTCCGCACTCTTTCTCTCTCTAATCTCTCAGGCCAGACAAGTCTCCAGCGCCGACACCATCAACGAAGACACCAACTCTCATGCCGACACCATCAACGAAGACACCAACTCTCATGCCGCCACCTCCTGCAACCCATCTGGTGCATTCAGTTACATCTGGTTGTACACACAAATTTTGTAAGTCTGCAATAGAAACAAAATATGGAGCAAATAGAATTTTATTAATTTATGAATATGGAGTACAGTCCTTTGTAATATCTTTTACAAAAAAAAAAGAATGGTCCTCTGATTCGATCTCCTTGTTTTTGGTTGGTTGGATCCAAGGGCTGCACGAGCTTGTTCTTGAATCACTGTAGAATTTGATGAAGAATGGCACGTTGTTGGATGTGCTTGATGTTCTTCGCTTTTGGGTTTCGATTCTGAATTTGTGTCTGAATTCTGAGTCTCTGAACTTCTGAATTCTGAATTTGTGTCTGAATTTGTAGACTTCTGAATTCTGAATCCCCTCCCCCTCTTTTCTTTCTCCAAGCCTCTATTTATAGGCTTCTTGGATTAATAGGATGATGACACGTGTCATCTCCTGATAAGGATAAAACTATAACTGGGCCGGGCCGGTTATATTGTGATAATTATCCTTAAAGATAATTATTCAAAATATATTTTATTAGGAATAATTATCGTTTCATTTAATTATCTGGGCTGGGCTAATTAAATAATTTAAGTGGACCAAGCCTGGTAAATTAATTAATTTATTTAAATATTAGGCCTATATTTAATGGGTCCATTCGTTAAAACCAAAGCCCACTAAATTTTAGTGTCTACACCGGTAAGCCCAACTAATGTCGAAAACTTTTAAATAAACAGGTGGAGAGAGAGACAGAGAGATTGAGAAAGCGTAGGCATCGATGGTGGAAGTGAACCCATATTTGCAGACCCAAATTACAGAGGCACCGACGATGGTGCCAAAATAGTGGAAGAGAACCACCATTTGCAGACCTAAATTGCAGAGGCATCGAGGATGAACCCATATTTGCAGATCCACTTGATTGGCGGTACGCAGATGGATGGAAGGTATATGGATTTGCTCGGTGATGTATGTAGATGGCTTTGGAACTTGGGCTTGATGGTACGAAATTTGGACTCTAGAAGGTTTTGTGCATCTGTAGAGAAGAGATCGAGGAGCAACTGGGTGGAGTTAGAAATTCGGGAGTAGAGAATTTGGATAGAGATAGAGGAGAAAGAAATAGTGTGTGTAGGGGTAAAGAAGTCATTTATATTATCTAATATTTTAGAATAAATGTGATTAAAAAATTAGGGGCAAACATGTCTTTTCCCATGTTTTTAACGTAGAGACCTAAGTGATAGTTATTTTCAAAAGATGTTTTGGACTGATATTTGGCCAAACTACTAGGGGTGTCAGTAAAATTATCCCTTATTTTAAAGGGTGTTGCTATCACGTTTGCATATGTTTGATCTTGTACTTGTGCCTCGTTTCGACTCTGTGTGATTTTGATTTGGGATAATTACGTATAAATGGGGTTAGGGCTCCGTATTTACTCAGAGGCGGAGTCAAAGTTTCATATTTCCCTAAAATGGATTGCTGACGTGGCACATGGATTATTACTGTTCAAGAAATGTTTTGCCAAAAATGTCCTTCTCACTTTTTTTTTGTGTTGCCTAAAAATGCCCTTTCTCCATAATTTAATATATTGCCCTAATTCGTTCGGTAAATACGATCCTCTTTGGCCCTAAAAATAAAATTCTCTCATTCGCTGCTCTCTCTCATCGCCGCTCTCTCTCTCTCTTTCTCCACGACTCTTTCTAAGTCGGTCCCTCCACCCTCTCTCTCTAGCTTTATCGCCGTAGGAATTGAGAAGCCCAGCTCAATTTCAGTCCAGCTACAATGGGCTCAGAAGAGGGATCAAGGGTTCTCGGTGAGCTTCAAACCATACATTTGTCAGTGCATTTTCATTGTTTCAGTTGAATTTTTCTTGTTTTCTTTTTTCGGCTGTAAATTTGGATTGAGTTATGATGATTTGGTGTTTCTTAAGCTTTTTTGTTGTAATGGTTCTTGTTTTTATGTTTTCTTCTTATTGTAGGCTATTGGGTTTTCTAAAATTAGGGTTTTCTTCCTATTGTAGGCTATTGGGTTTTGTAAAATTAGGGTTTTCTTCCTATTGTAGGCTATTGGGTTTTCTAAAAAGAAATATAGAAACTACACAACAGGAGCCGGCTGCAACTCCTTTTTTTTTCACTCAATTTAATAGGAAAAATGTAGAGAGCGTGATTTTACATCATGGAACGCTGGCACTTATAAAATGTTTTACATTGCAATTGAAAAACAAGAGTTCAAATTTGAGGAGTTGTCACTTAAGAAGCAAGGAGTTACTCTTATCGTGCACTATGGTTGGTGTCTCTCAAATTCGTTGTGAATCAGTTGCTCTGTTTCCAATTTATTTTAATTTTAATTTTTTTTTAAAAAGAAATTCTCACTAAAATTTTCTTACTTCATCATCAATCAATTGCACAGAGCACCATCACATCAATCACTACAGACTCAACTGATTGATTTAACTGTCTAACAAGCTATTGGTTGTTTGTGAATAGGCGAGTAATGGTGAGGAGCCAATGAAGCTGAAGCTATATTCTTCCTGGGGGAGCTCTTGCTTTTGCCGTGTTCGTATCGCTCTTAACTTCAAAGGTCTCTCTCACTCTACTACTTTCCCTCTCTAAATTTTGATCAGTCAATTTCTTCTGCCGGTTTCACTTTCTAAAATCCTGATTTTTTATTTGATTTTAGTTAAATTTTTTTTTTTTGTTAATTATTGACCATTAGTTATCGCCTCTTTCAACACAGATCTCAAATATGAGTACAAAGCAGTTGATGTCATGAAATGAGAACATTTTAGTCCTGGTGAGAACATACACGGTGTCTTAAGAAATTTCTTGTAGTATTTAGGCTTATTTATATGATGATAAAGTATGATATTTATAATAATTAACATATTGGGTGTCTGGCATTAATGTTACACTATGGACATTCAAACTTCAGAATTCATTTTTTGTTCACACATTATGATCAGTAACTTTTGTTGGCGGTGGATAATTTATCAAAGAAAGTTACTTTCAGCTGGAAATAGACATCAATTTAAAGGAGAAGTCACCCTCTCTTGAAAAGAGTCATAAACTCTCTTCACTGGCTATTGGATTGAGAAAAATATCGTAATTTGTGAATGTAAAAACACAGTCTGAGAATCTTATATCAGTCCTATCCATAAAGAGAATTCATGGCTCTTGTCAACTGGAGATCTTTGGATAGCTTTACAATTAATTTAAAAGGTTTATTTGGAAATGCAGAAATGTAACACTAATTTCATAAGTTAGTGTTTGTCTTAACTTTTTGATCCATTTCATGCATCTAATAAGTGAAAACAAAATAGAAACTTGATTATTATCTATTGCTTGTAATATTATATATATATTCAGTTTGGCTTTATAAAATAGAGTCTTGAACGGTCGTTGCAATTTAATCATTGGCCTAAAAGTTTTTGGGACTCTAGCTCCATATTCTTTTTTGGTAGTCTTTATATATCTTGTTAATGTGTTATCTGTTTTTTGAGTATAGAATATTTAAATATCTTGTCAATATCTTGCTATTGTAGGCTATTGGGTTTTCTAAAAAGAAAGATAGAAACTATTAGATATAAGGGGACTACACAAAAGGAGCCGACTGCAACTCTTTTTTTTTTCACTCAATTTAATAGGAAAAATGTAGAGAGCGTGATTTTACGGGTTGGATCGCTGGCACTTATAAAATGTTTTACATTGCAATTGAAAAACAAGAGTTCAAATTTGAGGAGTAGTCACTTAAGAAGCAAGGAATTACTCTTATCGTGCTCGTATCATACTCTTTAAATACTAACCAATATGTGTTCCATACTTTTTAAACTTAGTGCTTTCTAGACAGTGGCTTTAAATTGAATGTACCCACTAAATGGTTGATTTGTTAGAATAAGCTATATCCTATTATGCACTAAAATAATTGGATTGGTTATGTACTTTCTGCTACAATGGTTTTCACATAACATAATTGTCTGTGTTCGATGATTAACACTCGCAATTAGCATCTTTCTTGAGCCTCTTTGTTCTTTTGAAAGAATATTCTTTGAGCATTTGACTTGACCAATATATGAAAAATGATATATCTCAAATTTCTGTTGTTTCGAGATAGGAAACCTTCACTAACTTCAATTTTTTGTAAATAATGACAGGATAAGTTCTCATCTAGTGAAGATAAAGTGGAAGTTGTTATTAAGATTTTTTAAATTGATGTCATTCATGTTCTTGTGAACTTCAGAAGGTTAGTTTCTATAATCCTCTTAAGAATGTATAATCCTCTGAAAAATACCCCTGCACACTATCATACTCTTTAGGATATATAATCGAAATCGTTATAAATTATAGGGATTATTACACATAAATGGACTTAGGGTATCATATTTACTAAGAGATTGAGTCAAAGTCCCATAGTTTCTTTAAAATGGGTTTGACCCAAAAGCTGAGGTGGCACATGAAAAAATACTGTTTGATATTTCTGTTGCCTAAAATACCCTTCTTCCTATTTTATGTGTTGCCTAAAATGCCCTTTTCTACACTTGCCTAATTTCAAGCCCTAAGGCCTTTCATATTCCATTCGGTGTAACCCTCTCTCACGACTCTTTCTCCCTCACTTGTTTCCTGCGATACAGATACAATCTGCCATGGCACGAACAATCTTCGATCTGCTGAAGGGAAATCAAATACTTAGGCTCAACGGTTCCTCTTTCCCTCTTTGCTGAAACCCTAACCTTTCTCTTCCTAATTTCTGGTGTAGCGGCAATAACTGGACGGTTGCAAACAATTGGGGTTTTTTACCGTCATCTCAGCCTCCGGTCACGTTATAACTCTTGAAATAGGTACTTTGACCTAATTAGAGCCGTAATGCTCTTTCATATTTCTATTTGTGCAGACCCTTCTCTCTCCCATTCTCAAATGAGACCTAGCCCTCACTCTATTGAATCCATCAATGAAAGCCTAACCCTTTCTAAGCACTGACATAACTTTGCCTCAGTCACAAAGGATGATTGTTTGAAGTTTTGTCTTTTGCAAGTTTCACCTTCAGAGGAAAATCGCCCAGGTACCGGCCTTGTTCTCCTTTCTTCCTTTTCTAAACTTTCATTGATCTTTATTATTCTGCTTTCTTCCTTCTCTGAACTCTCATCAATTTTCTAATTTTTTCTTCAATCGCAGAAGTTATTTCTTCAAGCATAGGGATAAGCCCTAACCCTCTCTAACCCGGGTACTATTTTCCAATTTCCTCTTTCATCTCTGCCTTCCCCTAGAAAGTTGTAGAGTCTCTCTGTAAATGATACTATGTGTTGAAAATTTTAATCAATTAAGTTGTTGTTACTTTCTGCTGACATGATTTCAATTCATGTGTTGTTTACATATTCACTAGATTTGAGGATTCATATGCTGTAAGCTGTGTTTTTCTGTCTTATGAAGTTGCTGGTTTTTTTTATTTTATTTTATTTATTTATTTTTTTTATAGAAGAATGATTCAGTTTTATCCTTTTTGGTTTTGGTTGTGCTACTGCTCCAATTGGGTGCATACTAATTTGCAATAAAAAGTGGAACTAAACTTTCTTGTTTCTCCAAAGATAAGATTAGAGGATTTTTTTTACTTTAAAAAAAAAAGAAAAAAAAATATTAGAGGATTTTTCAAAATAACTGCATACCAGTAATACTGGTAATTTCTTTGTAGTCTCATTGTAAATATGACTATGATTACTATTGATAACTCCTCTGTTCATGGTAGGTGTGATGGCAATACAATTATTGGTTATATATTATGCAAGGAAGTAAATAAGTCAAATCCAAAAGTTAAGGGAAAAATAACTGTGATGTTAATGAGTTCTCATTGGGAAACACTTGCAACTAATCATGCAGAATTTCATAAAGTTGTGGTAAATCTCAAATTTCTGTTGTTTCAAGACAGGAAACCTTCATTGACTTCAATTTTTTGTAGATAATGACAGGATAAGTTCTCAGCTAGTGAAGATAAAGTGGAAGTTGTTATTAAGAATTTTTAAACTGATGTCATTCCTGTTCTTGTGAACTTTAGAAGGTTAGGTTCTATAATCCTCTTAAGAATATAATCGAAATCACTATAAATTATATTAACCCTAAAGACAATCAGAGCTACTTCACCAAAAACCCATAAGCCTGAACTCTCTCCAAGGACTTCACAACCGTGACTAGTACCATGTGATGAGAGGTTATATACAAATTTATAAACTCAATCTACCATAGAGCACAAATCCATGTATAATGGGTAAGGCAGTCAAGTAGTTCCTAATATAATAGTAGTTATGTAAGGAAGAAGCTCTTCAATATTGGTATGTATAGAAGAGACTACGTACCTATGCTATGTCTGACTGTGTAGTTAAAAGTGCTATTTTATAGCCAGAAGTTAGACACATACGCGATAACTAAGTGGTTGCCATAGGGAATATCAGAAAGAAGTAGTACCTTAATCTGCTACAAAATAAGGAACTACGGTTACAAAATATTTGCTACAAGATATGGAGTATATATGTAGTGGCTACTAACTACCTCCTGGGACATAGTATGCACTACCTCCAATAATGATACTAACATTATATTTCTTCAATTATTTGGTACAATTTCAAGAATCTTGTTTAGTCACTTTTGTTTTTTAGATAATTACTCAAAAAATATTATTTTTAAGTTTTCTAGTTAAGTTTAATGGTGGTTAATAGCATGCTTTTTACATACGTGCTTTAATTTTGGTGAGAAGGTGAAGATAATGATTATGGAAGTATCAACTAGGTATAATCTCTTATATAGGAATAAGTAGTTGATATATTCTACCAACAATTACAGTTATCTTATACAATAAATGTGTTAATTATTTCATCTTTGTCTTAGTTTTGCATCTTTGATCTTATGACTTTACTTCTCAATTATTAGGGATTAGATTCCCTATTATGCCTATTTGATTACTGAAATGTCACAATTTTCTCCCCTTACCAGAAACATATGCATACTAAAGATTTCTTTCTATTAAAATGTTGAATTCCAAGCGAATAATGTACTTCTTTTGTAGATTTTATACCTCAAGTTGCTAAAATTTTGTTCCAGACATTCCATCAAGCTAAAGTACAATTATTTCTAATAACGTAACAGTAGAAGTGCATGTTATTCCCAGCCATGAAAATGGTATTTTCTCTCTATTTTTTTTTTCCTTGGCAAACTAGAAGGAGAAAGGACTCGAACACAGGAAGCTGGCCACTCTATCAATTAGGCCACTGGGTGATACTCTTTTCTCTATAGAATGAACAAGTTGACTGAAAAAATAATTTAGGATAAGTAGATTATTGTTGATTAATTAATCTCATTTTGTTGGATTTGTCTTACTAATAATGGTGTATATGCAAAATTTCATTTTGTAGCATATGTGGATGATGTTTCTTTGTGTATGTTGAGAATTAACAATGTAGGACAAAGGGCTAGCTATGTCATTAAATTTGTTTGCTAGAAGGCATGGACTTTGGTATTGATCATCCCAATCTTTTATAAAAGTTTAAGTCATTGCTTGGACTTTTTAAGTTAAGATGTAGCTTAAATTAGGCTAGAACACAACAATTTTGAATTGTCCATTATTTGGTAGCAGAGAAAATAAGGAAAGAAGAAAAACTTTAAGATTAACAAGTTTCTATAAAGGAGTAGAATTGTTACAAGATTCCATGTTTCCTAATTTCTTCTTGTTTTCCCAATTTCTTGGCAACCAAACATAGGATAAAGTATAAGGACTTAGGAAAAGATTGGTTGAATGGACTTGTATCCAAATTTTCAGATTTTTCAATAGTTATTAGAAAGCCTTTTTATGCATAATGTACAGTTTATTGCAAATTTCAATCACTTGTGAAAGTAGTACAGCAATTATTGAACCTTTTTTTACTATTTCGTTGTTATTATTGTATATATGTTTGAATATTGTTGATGTAGCAAGTCTCATGATTGTTTTTTCCTTTATACCTTATGTGGATACATAATTTGAAACTTTGAACTAGCATTTAGAGACATCGTAGAGCATTCCTTGGCAGATTATCCTGTTAATTTAAGTTTTTCATGCGTTTCACCTATCTTTTAGATTTGATATTCATTTGTTTACAGAAAAAGAAGTCAATGGTCCAAATTTAATCAACAATTAAAACTAAGAATCTACAGTCACACAGACACACTTTCTCAATCTTTTGCTCCAACAGTGAGAAGTTGCAAAGCATGACGCGCGTATTTTATTTTGACTAACAATTATGATAACAAGGCTCCAAATTTCCCATCCTCCAGAACTTCTTAAGAACTCAATTGATTTATGCGAACCGAGCTGAGTAATTGGTTTATTTGAGTGAGTCAAGTTTGATCACAACTGTTCAAAAATTAACCAAGCTCAAACTAAGCTCAGACACTGCTTCTAACCAGCCAAGCTGAGCATAAGCTCTATAAAGTTGGCTTGACTTAGCTTGTTTACAGCCTACGAAATGGCTGATCTCATACTTAAATATGTCTCCTTATAGTGGCCAGTTTAAGCTTTCACCATGTCACCTGACCCCCTTTTTTTTTTTTATATCAAATATATATATATAAAGTAGCATTTTGAATACTAAAGAGTTGAACTATCACAAAAATATACTAGGCCATGTAGAAATTCCCACATCTTGAAGAACCGGCTGGCTGGTGATTGTCCCTTCCACTTCCAAAACCTTTTCTCCTTTTGCTGATCGAAATGTAGAAAAGAGAGATGACCCTGATTGGGTCTTCAATTTTCTTATTGCCCTTTAAGAAAGACAAAAAAATTAATATTTAGAAGTTGGATTTGATGTGACCTTATTTATAAATTCATGATAGGATAAATTATTTAAGCTTGAAACTTGAACGGAGACTCAAGAAAACGTCATCAGAAAATCTCCCATCAGTTAACTGGACTCATGTACACTTATTTTTGTGAAAGTAACATGTATGTGTGAGATTTGTCAAACCACCAAATTACAAATTCTGAGTTTCAACAAGAGTATATCTAAAGAAAACAAGGTTGAAGTAGTTTTTAGTTTAGCATACAGTTGCCAGTTTGAAGAGAGCCTTGCATTCCTAAGCATGCTAACTCTATTTTCTTTCATTAATTCTTTCTTTATTTCTTTGTTTCTGATGCACACTTTCTTATTTCTTTACACTTAGAATAGCCTTCCTTAATTTATAATTATAGTAACATAAAAGCTAAAGCATGTAGTTCCTATTTTGTAGCATAACTACTGCATAAGACTCAGCTTAAATGAAGACTGGACTTATAAATTTAAATATCTGTGTCATGTTCGATTTTCTATTAATAGTTAATAAGTTGGTGTATATGTCTTAAGATGACTGTTCGTGTTCATTCTAGCTTCTCGTGTTTATGGTTATCTTGTTATGAGATTTGTAACTGTAATTCTTGTTTTGCAAACTAAATCCTATTTGGTGAAATTTTTTATGATCTTTTTTATATACTTTTTTTTTATTTTTTATGAATTTTAGTTATAAATATTTGTGAAGATAATGACTGAAACAGGATCTCCCTTTGTAGGATTTGAAAGACTAATTGGTAAATTTGGGTTGAACTTTAGTCTTGAACAAGCTGAAGGCCCTTATTGTGGATTATAATTTTTACAATTGCAGCACCCTACGGTCTTACCATATTTTAGAGTGCTTTCATCACTTCATACTGGTAAGTCATATCTTTAATTATTTAAATATATATATATATATATATTTTTTATTCCAGTTTTTTTCATGCTAATAATAAATTGGATGTTAACCGCATGAAGCATAAATCTGTCAATTAAGACAGGCACCCAATTGTATATGAAACAAACTACAATATAAAGTAACAAAATTTATTAATATATAAACAACAAAATTTTCATTTTTTTATTTTTTTATTTTCTTTTGTGTGTGTGTTTTTGTGTTTGAAGGTTGAAAGATTTGTGTAGTTATTCAGTTGTAGAAGCAACAAAAACACTTCCAGTGCTTCCCAAAAATAAAAATCATCATTATCATGGTGTTGTCATAAAACTTTATTTGAAAAAGGATAATTCTTAACTTATTTATTTGACTTGAGAAACTGATGTTATTAATATTTGTGGGCCAATTTGGGTGCTTAATTGGTAATTGATTGTGTGTTTGAATTTTGAATGTCCTAGATTCAAAGGTGGAAGCCACATAAACTTGCACTGAGAATGGCATAGACTTTAGAAGTTGTAACCTTCCAGCACAAAATGAGTAGTTGGTAGTCCAAAACTCCTCAATTAAAGGATCACAGTGCTGCTTATTCAGTCTATTAGACAATAATGAAACTCCCAAATATCTAATTGGGAGGGTCCTAATAGAGAAATTAAGCTTTCTGAGAATTAGGTTTTGAGTAGCAGTCTCTATACCAGATCAGAATATGACACCTCTTTGCATTATTTGGAATTAAGCTAGAAATAGAAGTTAAAACTAAATTAAGCTATTGATTCTGTCAGTATTTTAACAGATTCAACATCCCAGCTGCGATTAACATAAGATCATCAACAAAAAGGTCCATTACTTATCCTCTGAGCTGAGCATTTCCAATGGTAATCGAAACCCCCTAGAGTTATTCTCTAATTAAAAATACGAGGTAGAACCTTTATTCCCATAACAAATGGTATGAGGACATTGGATCCTTCCTCCTTCCCTTATTAGGTAAACCATACGACCATTAACATCCAAGGAAAAGAACTTTAGAACAATTTCAAAAAAAGAAATAAAAATAAAAACTGTAAGTGTTTTTTTTTTTTTCCTTTTATCTATTCGATTGGGTTAAGTGATGCTTTATATATGCTTATTTTAGTGTGTTTTACCTATCATTAACGTGCTTAGTTGGATTAATTCTGAAGAATTTGTATTGAATTAATGAATTAGGAATATATGAGTACTCCCAAGTGCCTTTGTAAGCTAGCAGATTTGAGATTGAATCTTTTCAACATGTAATGTGTAGAAGTGCAAATTGGTAAATTTAAGTTGGACTGTTATGTCCATATATGTGCTCTATCCTTCCTTTTTGTATCTAATGTGCCTGTGTTGGTAATTTATTTGTAGATGTTGAATACCCGGTGTTCTCCAAATAAATTCAAGGAAACGGTTTGCAATTTAAGTGAAGACAAAAAGGTTGCCGTACAAGAGATTGGGTTTGGGTCCCTTTTAGACATCGAGTGTACCATTTTGAACCGCAACCTGTGCTTATGGTTGGTAGAACACTTTGACCCTAGAACATCTCATCTCACCCTTGAATCTGGCGCTTGGATCCATGTTACGCTAAGTGACGTTGAAGAGGTACTTGGCCTACCCTCGGGAAGAGGAGAAGATGTGCCAAATTATATTGTACAAAGTGTGCATTGGTTAGAAAATGGCATTTTTTTAAAGGACGGTGCAATAGAAGTGCCAAACTTAGTGCATCAATTAGACGTTCTTCCTGTTGGGGATGACTTCAAGAGGGCTTTTGTCCTTTTCGCTTGCGGATCACTTCTAGCACCCATATCGAAAAATGAGACAAGCAAAAGGTTATTGGCAGCGGTTGACAATGTGGATGCTATTAAATCGTACAATTGGGGGAAGTTTGTTTTAGATTGGTTGAAAAAATGAATTGCGTCCTATAAAAGAAAGGAAGGAAGAGAAGGTTGTACATACATACATGGATGCTTGTTCTTTCTCATGGTATGTTCTAAGATATAATATTTGTAATGTGTCTATCATTTTATTTTAAATAGCTATAATGTCATTATCATAATGGCTTATATGTTGTAGCTTTTCTACCTACACCGTGTGGATGTCAATGGACCAAAACCGAAGCCTGAGATGTCATGCCTACGTGGATGGACCAACAAATTAATAGGCGAGAGGTTGAATTTGGAGAAGCGTAAATATAATGGTTTCGGCTTCGGTGAGGTAAAGTTTACAACTGATACATCTGAAGATGCCGATAAGGTAATCACGTCAATTATGGCTTTTTATAATTGGTACTAAATATACGGTTATATTTGCATATTCATAATTACTTGGAACTCTACGGTTACATTTATATATTAACTGATATATATATTTATTAAACTTGTTTAAAATTGTTAGGAGTTGGCATATGAAATTATGACAGTTGTTAAGAAATGGAAGCAACGGCACAATGTAGGCCAAGGCAGGGGGTCGAGATCCTCAGAACCCAGTTCATCCACACGACAACCTAACCCATCTTCACAATTGTTTGCACAACACCATCCGATGGAGGAGGAAGATGAATCCCACATACCAGTGGAGGAGGAATTCGAAACCTCCACAAGACAAGCAAACTCACCCTGGCAATCTTTTACAAAACACGATCCCATAGAGGAGGAAGGAGAAATCCCCGCACCAATGGAGGAGGAAGTGGGAACCTCCACAGCAATGGAAGAGGAGCGTGATGTGCAGGAAGCAGTGATCCCTTTATTACGTGTTATAAAGCCTGGGCGCCATAAGGGATCACCTTGGGTTGAAATAAAGGTCAACCGATTGCGTGTCCTTCGTCCAGAAGCAAAGGCAGTCATCTCATATGCCATGGATGAGAGCAGAAATGATGAGTGAGAAATTATATAAATAATTTCTTATTTGCTCTATATTTACTTACTTTCTATGCTCAAACACTTAATATGTTATTGTTTAATTATAGTGAAATGCTGGTGAACATAAATGATATTTTCCTCACAAGAAAAGAGATGAGAACAATCTCTTACAATCATTGGATATCAAATATGGTATGTTCACTTAAAGTTCATTGATTTTTCAAACCAATCACACGCATGCATTAATGGTTTAAATGTGATCATTGTAGGTGGTTGAAGTCTATTGCCAAATGCTCCAGTTGAAACAAAAGCGTAGAGGAACTAAATTTTTCTTTCCGCCTTCGATTGGGGTAACAAATTCTTCTATCTATAATTAGTGTTTGTTTGACACATATTAGGTTATCAATTGTGTGCATTTTCAGATTGAACTTTCCAAGATACCTTCAAAAGTGGTTGATAGGAAGGGTAAAATACAAGCAGTTTGGAACAAGTATAAAAGGATAAGGAATGTCGATGATAACAAAGTTCGCCAATTCAATATGGTAATATTTATCGCTTGGAAACATAAATAATTGTTATACTTTTATCAAAAAAATATGATTCTAAAAGTAATTAAATTTTTACATTGTTAAATATGCAGTTTTTCTTTCCAACACTTGTAAATGAGAAACATTGGTGCTTGTATGTCTTTAACATTTGCGATAGTCGTATGGATGGGTTGGATTCAATGAAGCAATGTTCGCATGATAAGCGTACTCCAGACAAGATGTCAAAAGATTTGGTAAACGCTTATTACATATGAGCTTATTTTTTTGATTATGTATTCATTTACTGTTAAATTAGGACGGTAAAGTATACAAGTTGAAGAACGTGGTACTGAATTTTTTACTCTAATCATTTATATATTGTGCATTTGTAGGTAATGTTGGTTGAGATATTCACCGGAAGAGATCTACAAAACTTCATATACAATGTGCCCAACGTACCTCAACAGCCCGATAGGTAATTTTATCACTTAATGTTCCTAGTTTGGTGTACTGATTATGTTCACAATTATAATTAACAGATACCTAAATAGTCTTTTATTTAGTGATAGTTGTGGTGCTTTCATGTTGGACTTCATGGAGAAATGGGA
This sequence comes from Cornus florida, assembly GCF_030987335.1. Lineage (NCBI taxonomy): Eukaryota > Viridiplantae > Streptophyta > Magnoliopsida > Cornales > Cornaceae > Cornus > Cornus florida. Next base: position 72,675,011 of record NW_026775571.1, on the reverse strand, counting down.
TGGTTCACTCAGTCACCCAAAAGAGAAGGTGAAGCCCAATTCTATTTTTTACATGGGTCTTATTTATTTTTTTCCCGAATGAAGAAAATACCGAATTACTAAATCACACAATCTCCTCGATACTCTTCGTTAATCATTTAATTCTCTGTTTTCTTCTAAACCATTGGTGCATTGTTAATCTAAGCAACCACTGGTCATTAGTCTTCAAAGGAAGAAATGGGTCTTGCCTTTAAAGGTTTCAAAAAATATATTTGTAAAACTGATCCACATTCCTACACACTTTTGTTCAAGGGTTGAAATTGGAGGGTCTTCAATTCCAATACATGCAAACATAATTTAAAAAATTAATACAACCACAAAATGCATCCACTATAACGTTTTCCTTCCTCTTCACTGCACTCCCCATTCTGTTTTTACACGTTTTCCAGCTTATACCTTTCTTTTTTCTTTTTGCATCTTTTAAACCCATGTTTGTGTGCAAGTACTTCGCTCTCCGATTTCTCTCCGCTAGGCTGCAATGTCGTAGTCTCAATAGCGGGAAGACCAGGGGACTACGGCACGTGCTGAAACAAAGAGAGCGGTAAGCACCCCCTTTAGGCAACAAAATTTTCAACCTTAGAACCCCCTAATACAGTATACCCTTAATGTATGCCATTTTTTGGAAAGAGAAAGCATCCAACTCTAGTGAGTACGGATCTAACATGAAGTAAGCAATAAAATGAACCATGTAATGAATGATATAGAAAATGTTTGACATCCACTGTATAATGGGTCCTATCGAGTAGAAACCAGCTTTGCTAGATGAGGTTTAAATGAATAGCATACTCTTAAATATTTTCAGACAGTTTTTCATTATCAAAGAATTCAGTATGAGATCAGTAGCTTAAATCATCAGTCAACCTTGTTTTTCCTACATCACCTAACCAATTAGATACGTAAATACTGGACTCCTGTCATTTTAAATGAACATATTGCAGTTTATATGGTCACTTCACTGTACTTAGTGGTGCTCATTAAAAATGAACCGAACATAAAAGATACTGAAACTACGACATATTGAAATGAATGATTAAAAAATTTCAAAATAAATAGTCACTTTAAGATTACTTTTGGAATGTCAGAAAAAAGGTGCGTGCCATTGAGTGTTTGGAATCAGTAAAAAGGGACAACTATTTTGGGACAGGGAGATCTTTCGTATTATTAGATTTGTTGTGGTTTTGTTTATGTTCTGTCTCTGTGCTGATCTGACCAAATTGCTAACATATTTCCCAAGGATGAAGCTACCTGTTTATGCAATATTTCACATATAAAAAGTTTAGTATCACCGAGATTTTGTGCATATGCCAAATTCAACATTGTTGAAAAAGTTTTCTTTATCAAATATATAGTTTCTGCAACACTAGATTCCTATCTATTTACACTTATATGTATTCACGCATGAAGTCCATTTCCCTATCCTATATTCATGATTTGTCTTTACCTGGTTTAATTTGCAGGTGGACGTTGATAGATTACGTGCAATTATTGCTTCAAATTTGCTTTCAGATGACAATAACAAAATGAAGGATTTTGTAAAGAACAAAGCACTTTATCCATTTGGTTAAGCATGTTGATTTCAAGTAAGCTTCCATCAGCTTACTTGTGGTTAGTAAATTTTTTTATTTTTTTTATTTTTATGATTCTAACATCACCTCCATCAGCCAACAAGGTACCATTTACCTCAAGGAACCTCACTATCTCCATCTTAATCCATCAAGGCGTATAAGATGTAATTTCCTCGACTTCTAATATAATTTTTTGCTGTACAACAATTTATTAGTATAAATTAGTTGTTAGTACTATAGCTCAATGTTCATTGGCACTTTTCCATGTGATATATTTGTCAAGAGCTCCAATGGAAATATTCAACCTCTTAAGTAAACTCAAAATTATTATGTAATTGTTCAAACATGTTTTAAATAGCAGTACTGCTAAGTTGGTTGGATAATGAGGTCACTTGCAGGGTGTTGGGCAAATTATAAATTCTTTTTTAATTTTGATGATTCTGTTTAAAATTATTATTATTATTCAAAGTTTCGAATTGTCTGTTTTTATATTGCTTTTGTTCCTTATTAATATTATACAATGCCTTAATACTTTAATTTTTATTGCATGTGACAGTCACAGAGACAAAGTGGTTATTTTGTTCCAACTACACAGAGACAGAAAGAATGCATGTCCATCAAATACACAAACAAGAGGACTCTGATTAGTCTTCAAAGGATAAGGGCAACAAATTGGTTTACCACATAACAAGGAAATACATACCAGTATTTGCCCAGTTGGAAGCTAGAGGAAGTGGGATAGGAGGATCGCTGAATTTTCTAAAAAGTGGTACCTGAAATGATGTGGGATATGGGACATTTGTAATGTTGAATAGTGTCATTTTTTTATGCAAGTATTTTGCACTCTGTTGGTGTTAGCTATTTTTAAAGTTTTAAAGAATAGTAGTTTTGTAACTTTTGATTGTGGATTAGGTTGGTATATTTTTGCAACTATTGTATGGCTTATTATACTGGCATCTACCTTACATGAAATCAAATGAAGTTGCCCTTTTGGGTTTTCAGGAATTAGTATTGTATGGCCTATTTATATTAGGGTCTCAATGAATTTTCTTTCACTACTATATTAATGTACTAATTTCAAATTTGATGGAGTTTAAAACTGAAGCAGTTTATAATGAATGAAAAATTGGTTTGGATCTTCCTTGGTTCCATGGTGTCGATAAATGGGTAGTTTAACGAATGAAAAATTGGTTTGGATCTTCCTTAGAGAAAACGTGGTACCTTGACGCCAAAAAGAAGTATCTTCAGTTCAAAAACGTGGTCCCATTAGGAAAAAAGTGGTACCTTTACAAAAGGTACCTATTTTTGCAATTGAAAATGGTATTACACCCCACATCGCTAATTAAGTTGCACATTACATCCACAAACAGCTCCATTAGCGCCATGAATAAGTGTTTAGAGAAAACGTGGTACATTGACGCCAAAAATGAGTACCTTCAGTTCAAAAACGTAGTACCTTTGGAAAAAAAAGTGGTACCTTCGCAAAAGGAATTTATTTTTGCAGTTGAAAATGGTATTATACCCCACACCGCTAAATAGGTTGCACATTACATCCATAAATAAATCCATTAGCGCTATGAATAAGTGTTTAGAGAAAACGTGGTACCTTGACGCCAAAAAGAAGTACCTTCAGTTCAAAAAACGTGGTCCCTTTGGGAAAAAAGTAGTACCTTTACAAAAGGGACTTATTTTTGCAATTGAAAATGGTATACCCCACATCGCTAATTAAGTTGCACATTACATCCTCTATTAGCGCCATGAATAGTTTAGAAAAAATGTGGTACCTTGACGCCAAAAACTAGTACCTTCAGTTCAAAAACGTTGTACCTTTGGAAAAAAAGTGGTACCTTCGCAAAAGGAATTTATTTTTGCAGTTGAAAATGGTATTATACCCCACACCGCTAAATAGGTTGCACATTACATCCATAAATAAATCCATTAGCGCCATGAATAAGTGTTTAGAGAAAACGTGGTACCTTTGGAAAAAAAAAAATTAGTATCTTCAGTTCAAAAAACGTGGTCCCTTTGGGAAAAAAGTAGTACCTTTACAAAAGGGATTTATTTTTGCAATTGAAAATGGTATACCCCACATCGCTAATTAAGTTGCACATTACATCCTCTATTAGCGCCATGAATAGTTTAGAAAAAATGTGGTACCTTGACGCCAAAAACTAGTACCTTCAGTTCAAAAATGTTGTACCTTTGGAAAAAAAAAGTGGTACCTTCGCAAAAGGAATTTATTTTTGCAGTTGAAAATGGTATTATACCCCACACCGCTAAATAGGTTGCACATCACATCCATAAATAAATCCATTAGCGCCATGAATAAGTGTTTAGAGAAAACGTGGTACCTTTGGAAAAAAAAAAAATTAGTACCTTCAGTTCAAAAAACGTGGTCCCTTTGGGAAAAAAGTAGTACCTTTACAAAAGGGAATTATTTTTGCAATTGAAAATGGTATACCCCACATCGCTAATTAAGTTGCACATTACATCCATAAACAGCTCTATTAGCGCTATGAATAGTTTAGAGAAAATGTGGTACCTTGACGCCAAAAACTAGTACCTTCAGTTCAAAAACGTGGTACCTTTGGAAAAAAAGTGGTACCTTCGCAAAAGGAATTTATTTTTGCAATTGAAAATGGTATTGGTACCACACCGCTAATTAGATTGCACATTACATCCATAAATAAATCCATTAGCGCCATGAATAAGTGTTTAGAGAAAACGTGGTACCTTGACGCCATAAAGAAGTACCTTCAGTTCAAAAACGTGGTCCCTTTGGGGAAAAAGTAGTACCTTTACAAAAGGGACTTATTTTTGCAATTGAAAATGGCATTACACCCCGCATCGCTAATTAAGTTGCACATTACATCCATAAACAGCTCCATTAGCGCCATGAATAAGTGTTTAGAGAAAACGTGGTACCTTGACGCCAAAAAGAAGTACCTTCAGTTCAAAAATGTGGTCCCTTTGGGGAAAAAGTGGTACTTTCGCAAAAGGGACTTATTGTTGCAATTGAAAATGGTATTACACCCCACAGCGCTAATTAAGTTGCACATTACACCCATAAATAGCTCCCGTTAGCGCCATGAATAAGTGTTTAGAGAAAATGTGGTACCTTTTTTTCAAAAAGTGGTACCTTCAGTTCAAAAACGTGGTACCTTTGGAAAAAATATGGTACCTCCGCAAAAGGGACTTATTTTTGCAATTGAAAATGGTATTACACCCCGCATTCTAATTAATTTGCACATTATATCCATAAACAACTCCATTAGCGCCATGAATAAGTGTTAAGAGAAAACGTGGTACCTTGAAGCGAAAAACTAGTACCTTCAGTTCAAAAACATGGCCTGTTGGCTAAAAGAGTGGTACCTTCGCAAAAGGGACTTATTTTTACAATTGAAAATGGTATTGCACCCCACACCGCTAATTTTCTTGCACATTACATCCATAAATAGCTCCATTAGCGCCATGAATAAGTGTTTAGAGAAAACGTGGTACCTTGACGCCAAAAAGTGGTACATTCAGTTCAAAAAATGTGGTACATTTGGAAAAAAAGTGGTACCTTCGCAAAAGGGATTTATTTTTGCAATTGAAAATGGTATTATAACCCACACTGCTAATTAGGTTGCACATTACATCCATAAATAAATCCATTAGTGCCATAAAGAGTACAAACTTTATTCCAATCTATCTAACTTGAGGGAATGAATAATACAAAATATACTCCAACATCACTTAAAACATTACACAGAAGCTAATTTTTTTATTTTTTTATTTTTTATTCTATAAGATATCCTAAAAACAATTATTCTCTCCCTAATAGGTAAAGAAGCTGCTTTTAAGCCAGTTCCATTATGAAATAGTACTTTGCAAAAAGTTCTCCTTACCTGATTAGTGTCCTTAGTTCTTCAAAGTTTTTCTCCCGGAACGGAGCTCTCAACGACTGCAACTTCCACCAGCGTTCCTTAAGCAATTTGATAGAGTTTTACCTTCCAAGTCTATAATTAGGAGTTATGCAAGCAAATCGTAGCGGGTTGAAGTGAGAGAGGTTAACAACACAAAATATTTTTACAAGGGTTGGCATGAATTTATGGAAGACAATTCACTAGAGTTCGAAAATTTCCTAGTATCTTATTATATATACTGAGGAGATTTCCTAGTATTTTCTTATATATGAAGAAAGAACATTTGCTGGTTGAAGACAATGGCAAGCAGCAAAATCTTATACATCGGAGGGGTCTCATGACCTTACGAAGTGTCGTGAGGAGTTAAAAATGGAATAGTTTCAAATATGAGGAGTTAAAAATGGAATAGCTTATAATGCTATAATGAATAGAAGCCAAATAATAGCAAAATAAATACAGGGTACATTTGTAGAAACACAATCAAAACGTTTATTGACGGAAAAATAAATACACACTTGAACACATTAAAAAATAAATACACACCAAATCTCGATGGAGGTGACGATGATTATATGCCAGGTTAGTTTTACATAAAAAAATGAACCATCGATGTGAGGAGTTATAAATGGAATAGTTTTGAGAACGATTGAGAATGTAAAACAACTACTTTCAATCCATGCATCTCTTAACGAGTACTTTCGTTCTATATACTTTCGATCCATAGATCAACAACTGAGATTTACTAGTGCTAATGTTATGGTTTTGTGCATATGCCATATGTCTATTTATAGAGCCCAATTCACAGACATGTGAATGAATTTTACCCATATCATGATTTGACAAAAGGGACTTACACATCTCTCTCTTTGGCATGATAGGGGTGTCTTCATAATAGTTGTCGTGTTATACACCTAACACCACTATTTTTAACTTTACCCATGTGATGATAAGATAAGAAAGTGGATTGGTTTTGTGTATCTACAAGAGCTGATTTTTTCAGCGAGAGTCATATTCTGTGACTAGCCATGTGATTGAAAAAAAAGCCAAATAATTTGAAGTGGCCTTAGACCATGGTAGATAAAGATGAATGGTCACATCATCAAGAAAAAGCCTTAGTGTCTGAAAAAGTTATAAATAGTGGCATTGTTGTCATGAGGCAGAGTATTGACATCCCTATTTGTAATTACAATTTACTAATCTAATGTTTTTATTTTAACAAAACTATTATAATGTTAATTTATTTTTTAAATAGATTTCTAAGTGCACTTTGATTATGTAGTATCTTTATTTTTTCTCATATTTGATCAAAGCTATTAAAAAATCTATATGTCAGATGTTGCAGGAATGAGAGCATTTCCATTGCAAAGAAGATGCATAAGGATCCAATTGAAGTTATTCAAGCCATTACTAATGATCCAGACTTATAAGTTGCTTCAGAGTTGTCAGATTATTCAGATACAGGGGATGATGACTTTGTAATTCCACCTCCCCGTTATTGCTCAAAAAAACTTAGTAGTTGAGTTAAATTTTATGCCAAATTATATGAAATGTATGTATTTTTGATTTATTTTATGCAGTATTTTTATGAATTCCACCTCCCCGTTATTGCTCAAAAAACTCAGTCCTTGAGATTTACTAGTGCTAATGTTATGGCTTTGTGCATATGCCATATGTCTATTTACAAAGCCCAATTCACAGACATGTGAATGAGTTTTACCCATGTGATGATTTGACAAAAGGGACTTACACCTCTCTCTCTTTGGCAGGAAGTGGGGTGTCTTGCTTAATAGTTCACGTGTTTATGCACCTAGCACCACTATTTTTAACTTTAGCCATGTGATGATAAGATATGAAAGTGGGTTGCTTTTGTTTATCTACAAGAGCTGATTTATTCAGTAAGAGTCCCATTCTGTGTCTAGCCATGTGATTGAACAAAAAGCCAAATAATGTAAAACAGCTTTACACCATGGCAGATAAAGAGGTATGGTCACATCATCAAGAAAAAGCCTTAGTGTTTGAAAAAGTTATAAATAGTGCCACTGTTGTCATGAGGCAGAGTATTGACATCCCTATTTGTAATTACAATTTACTAATCTAATGTCTTTATTTTAACAAAACTATTATAATGTTAATTTATTTTTTAAATAGATTTCCTCCTATAAATTATTTATATCATTTGGATAATCTTTAAATTATTTCATCCATCACTTTTTCAAGTTGTGCATGAATGGTGTCTGCCTATCACTACAACAAAAAATTCATTGTACATTAAAAAAATTCATCATTTACTAAAGTTCCAAAACAATTCATCATTTATCAATGTTCCAAAACAGGAACAAAATCCATTTGTCAAGAATATCATCAATTTCCTAGCACTGCTATTCACCAAATTTATAAACCTTCTAGCACTTGAGTTTCAGTCTGCACTTGTCAAAAAATCACCTCATTGTCCATGGTACAAAATCCAAGCAAGTAGCTGCATCACACAAGTCTCAAATTCAGTATGCTAATCACAAAAGGGAAAGAACAAGATTGTCATTTATGAATCAAATAGATATCATCATCATTGACAAACAAAATGTAGCGAAGAAACTACTACCAAAACGTACGAACAAAATAACATACATAAATAAACAAAACCAAGATAAGAGAGACTAGTGCTAATTTGGGCATTTGGCAACTTAATTTCGCCTACTCCCGATAAACAATACTGCTTTCCCATACAATTAATTTGGGTAATGGAGGTCTAAATCCCCGTGACCCGCCTAATTTAATTCCAAAGGTTTTGTATTTTCATGTAAATTTTGGTATACACCTAGAAAGACCAATTAATTATATTGGATTCTCAAGTACAGGTATAATTTAACTTGATTATCAGTGAACAAGATATGTAAGTAGTAATAGATTAAATAATAAAGGGAACCAAGATCCAGTATAGGATATTTTCAGCTAGGGGTAAGAAAACAGGATTATAAAAGAACTGGACAAAGAAACTGCAACTATATTTCAAGATTAACCAGTTAAACATCACCTTTTGAGTCTTTAATTTCTTTAATAACCCTACTTTGGGATCACTCCTACACCAACACAGTTTTTTTTTTTTTTTTGGTATTTTCTTCAGCAGTATCCTAAAGCCATCATCCATACCAAGACAGTTTTTGGTTTCTTTTAATTTTCTAATACAGTTTTCTAATACAGTGTGTGATTGTTCCAATCAAGAGAACCAACCCTTGAACTATGCCCGTCTTGCAAAGTCCTCAGCTGTTCAGAAAAACCAAGCAAATTAGAGTACAGGATGGAGAGGTGGCACCAGAAAAATCAAATCTAATGCCTAGATCATGAGAAATGTGACAATTTGCAATAAATACATTTCATTTCACTCCAAATAAAGAATATAAAACTCTTAGTTCTAATATTTGTTTTCTAAAATATAGGCCAACTATACAAGCCATAATCCTTCATAGTAGTTCACTTTATGCATTATATCAGTATAATAAAATCTTCAATGATACATGCCTCATTCAACCTTGCACTTCACCACTAAAATGGACTTTGTTCTCTTCCAAACTAAATAAAAGGTAAAAGAAACTACCAACTTTAGCAGAACTTAAATGGGATATAAAAATGCATCTTGTGTTGCATTTAAACCCATGTTTTTCTTTAAGTTTTTCTTTTTCCACACAAAATACAGTTAGAGAAACTGACAGAAGCCCAATTTCTTCTTAGCACCTACATATCATGGAAAACATGAGTTCATGAAATATCAAAGAGCAGAGTTCCTGGAAAGTAAGAGGTTGAACGTTTCGTTCCTCCAACCACTCGGGGTGTGAGTGCCTCTATTCTTTATTTTTAGGCTTTTTCCTCTCTGATTTAAATTTTCTTTCAGCGAGAATGTGTTTTGAATCTTATTGTTTATCATCTCATTTTTTGTAATAAAATTTTTCTTTATTGACCAGGGTTTCTTACAACTAGTCAAAAATGTTTGTCATCTTTTTTTAACAGAACAACATTAAAAAAGAATGCCAACTTTTCACCATGCCTCATCTAATTACTTACAATAATCTGTTTAAAGAAACAAAAGCATAAATGATCAATAAAATAGAAAAAACGAAAGCATAATTAAAAGAAAACTCTTACCATCCGACAAGATGAAGGGTCCAACAGCTGGATGTGGGAATTACTTAAACCAACAGCAAGATGTACTCCATCCGGCGCCCATCTGACACTTGTCACATGCCCAATTTCCTCATCAATCACAACAAGTGCAGAAGTAGCACCATTAGCAGCATTCCACAAATATACTGAATTCCCAAGAGCGATAGCGACAATGTTACTACTACTCCAATCCAGTAAATTCAAATAAAACTCATCTAGGAGCTCAGAAACAATAAGAATCCTTTCTGGAGACTGTTAAATTACCAAACAAACACATGTCAACAAGAAAGCAATCAATCCAAAACACAAATCAGAATGAGAGGTTAGCAACAAGAAGAAGAAAAAGGAAAGAAAGAAAACCCACTTGGGGAATCTATCTCCTAGACTTGTTCTTAAAAGCAAGGATCCTCTTCCTATAAGCTTCTTTGGCTGGAGAGCATGGTGTTGGGCTTTCCTTTCTTACCATCCCACCGTTGAGCATGTAATGTGCAAAATCAAAATCCATTGCAGATCGGTTGGGAATAAACCTATCCAGCTGCCATCCCAAAAGAACAAGATTAGTGTGAATTTCCAATAAAACCTATATATATATATATATATATATATATATATAAAGGCAAAATGACAGGAAAAAATCAGCCATAGAGTTTAAAACCCAGGAGCAAGATTAGTGTGAAGCCTATTGCGATGACAAAAGAAGGCAGGCAAAGATATTAAAAAAAAATTTAAATAAATAAAGAGAGTATATTTTGAAATCTAATATTTTCTTTATATGGAACACAAAAACAAAACCTGAAACTGTCGTTACTGTCTTCTACAACTATTTTGGTTCCTTTCGAGTAAAAATTCTTTGTAATCCAAGACAATAGGACATATGATAATATTACATTATTATCTCTTTTCCTTACTTAGAAACCTAACAACTGGAGAAATGAAAATGCTTACCGGTTTACCTTATAGCCTGTTGGCTTATGGTTTGAATTATAAACCCACTGGTCAAGGTTCGAGACTGGTATATATAGAGAGGAAGCTATATGAGAAGTCACAGATGTTAGATTGTGAATCTTTTGGTCATTCTACCCAATCTTGTTCTTCTAAGCCCATTACTAAGCATACACAAAAATGGAGAATGAAGAAGGACGGCTAGACCTAATTCGAATTAGTGGGAGGAAGTTATAAGGGAAAAAGGGAGAAGTGTTGTGGATCCCCCCAATGAGGAATTGTGAAAGGAAAGCCCTAAAATGGCTATACCTATTGTTTCATTATCAAATATATTTGAATTCCCTTCTTCTTTTGATGTGTCTTTGATCACAATCTCATTGCACCTCTCTCAAGAGATTATGGGACCTATTGATTATTTAAACTTTATTGGGTCTATTTCTCTGAATAAAGAAAGAACTACGTAAATCCAAATTTATACAAATAGAAACAAAAACATATTGGGTGTGTTTTCCCTGAATCTTCATGTTGAATCCCATGGAAATCCAAACCAAGAAACCTACAGGACTATGACTTAAAAAATTATCTAATGATGTAAAAAATTCTAGTCGTGCAGAATCTATACAAGTTGAACAAATAAACCCTAAATTCCTGAAAACTCATATTCATAGACAATAAACCATCCAAATATGCTAAAGAAACCCTTACGTGAAACAAAATCAAAATCCAAGAAATTAATGGGAACATCAACCACAAAAATCTAAAGATATTGCAAACAACACTAGATATCGTCTAAAAAAAAAGAAACATTCAAACATTAGACGAAGAAACCGTAGTTCACAGTAAATCCAAAAGTCCAAGAAATTCACGAAGACAAACAAAAGAAAGAAAATCAAAAGGAATTTGATACAAAAGCTAAAATCATTTATACTCTTCTCGTTTTCTTGAATTCATTGCAACGAAACAGAAAGCCGAAAATATCAATTGGTTGGTGAACATACATAAACACACACAAGCAGATGGAAACACATACTTTTTCGCACAAATTTTGCCTTCGAAGTTTCTGATCGGAGAGAGGGAATCGCGACATTTTTGTGTCCAATTCCTGAATCCAAAATTGATGTTTTAGGAACAGCATATATATATATATATATATAGGGATCAAAATTGTATAAAAACAGAGTAGAAATCCCAGCAAAACGATGAACAAGACTAGAGAGAGAGAGAGAGAGAGCAAGAGAGCGTTGATGAATGAGTTGGGTTTAAGAGAAAATTAGCAAAACCTCCACATATCAACATGTACGAAGAACGTGAGAACTTGCATTAACTCATTAAACATATCAACAACTTCTCCTCCACAACAATCAATCAAAACCTCCACATACGATGATCCCATACTCCCATGCTTTCAACATTTTGTCACAAGAAAAAAAAATGGCCTCCACATGGGCCGATGTAGCAATAAGGTAATAAAGTTCAAGATACACCATAAAATTGGTCACTTAAAGGCATGTGACCCCCCCGAGTATGAGTATAAAAAGCATTACAAATATGCAATCATAAAAGATTTTTATCGAACATAAAGACCATATAACGCCAAAAATTTGATGTACTTGATAGCCATGCAATCGACGCTCCCGTTGTTATCTCTTCCCAGCCCCTAGCGGGAAGACTACATTTGAAGTACATGCAAATCAATTAAACAAAATATAACACCAAAATATTGTACAAGTGGAGATGGTTAAATGAAAAAACTCAAAAATAAGGGACATATGAGCAGACAACTTTTTTATTAGGCGCTAGTAACCAAAAGCAAGACTCTAAACAAAATAAATAAATAAATGGGGTAACAGTAGTCAACTAAGATTATAGCAAAATCCTTTTTATTATTGTTTCTTTATTTTTTTATTCTATCAAATATGATTGGACTATTTGGACCACAAAAAATCAGAAGGAAGCCCGAAAATCTATTTGAAACAATTTTTCCCAGAAATACATACTTCCCTTTTGAAAAATCAATAAAAAAGAAATTCTCAAACAATTTGCATGAAACCAAGTCCATTGGAAGCTTAAACACACAATTTTTCTTCTATCAATTTAAATCAATAAATTTTTTTACCGATTAAATCAGGTTTGAAGGAAAAGATAGGAAAAATTCTGCTTACAAAACAAGGATCACAGCATGTTAAGATTAACTTCAAAAATCCATACTAATTTCAAAATCCAATCAATTTGAGCCAAAACAAAAACCTGTAAACTCATTAATAATAACTGATATCACATAATTTGAAGTGATTATTGTCAATTATGCTCGTGAGTTTGAAACGTATTCGTTCACGTGATCTTTTGGACATTTAATAGAGAAACAAACTACTCTTTTCTCTATGTCATTGTATAAAAAAGAACAAGTGATAAATACCAAAAAGTGCCATACATACCTCATCGGTTCGCAACACAACAAATTGGTCTCTGCTGGTTATATGTGACAACACCTCACTTCAGGGACGGATATAAGTCCAAAATCCTTAATAAAGTAGTCCCCAAAGGCTCTAGACATTGCCAATCTGGGGCATTCCTCATTCGGCAGCCAAATTTTGTGCACCACAGGCTTGTCGTTTAAACTGAACACTCTTCCTTTGTACTGATTTATCCATTCAGCCTCATCTGTCAAACAATGTTGATAATGTAAACACAATGTTCATATAATTTTTGAGACACAAAGAAAGTGAGGAAGAGAGAGACTCACGAGGTAAATTGTGGTTGAAATAACAGTCATAATGCAGTAGGGGAGCTCCAAGGAATTAATAGTAAGGAAACAAGTCATAATGACTTTAATATGATGTTATTTTCCTAGCCTTCCGTAAGCATGTAACATGTAAGCCCGTCCATTGTCACATAATCCCATAACCTCCTTGCTTTCACGACCCTCCAGCTGCCAGAAAACTCACACACCTATGATTTTTAAATAACACCCCACATGAGACTCATACGAGGACCCAGGAAAATAATTTCAATACCAAAATAAACCACCAGACGAATAATACAGATTCAACTTAGAATAAGTTACATCATACTTAGAAATGTTTTCTAAATAAGTTAGAAATACTATCACAACATAGTTATACTAATGCAGTAAGGGAGCTCCAAGGAATTAATAGTAATTACAAAATAATTCCATATTTAAGGCCTTAACACCTTACAAAATAACTCCACTAGAATTAGCAATTATATAACTATTCTATCCAGGTATAGGAGCCTTGCACTTTCGACGATTATGACCATTCTCGCCGCATCGCGAACAGTGTAACGACCTTACATTTTGAAATTGTGATTCGATTCGTTTAATACGAGGTCGTCCAGGGGGACGTGTTACCGCAGGAGGCTTAAGATGGGAAGCACCTTCACCGTCAGCAGCAGCAACAGCAGCTGGATTCGGCATATCATGCATGGGGACAGAAGACATGAGATGTTCACATAATTTTTGTTGTGTTTCAACCCTAAACCATGGATCAACCATCTCATAAATATTTAAAGATAATTCATAGATGGCATAGCATGCATGTGAACAAGGAATCCCACTCATGGTCCACTTCAAACAACTACAAGAATTTTCACTGCCAAATACCACCCTGAATGGTTTTCTGTCTCGATCATATATTGTACACTCAGTAGGCGAAACACGCATCGACTGAAAACCAAGTGCTAACTCTTGCTCTTTTTTGATTTTCTCCTCAATACGATCCCCAACCGGGATAGTCCACTTCTGAACGTCCAAACTTTTTTGGTATAAAAATTTGCTGAGCCTTTGCATGTGTGTATCCATCAGCCTTGTGATTGAAAAAACCCTCTCTTCTTTCACCCATGCATTGAAGGACTCTGCTTGATTGGTGTATAATTTATCCCAATGCTTGGAAGTAAATATAACATTTGACCAATGTTCAGGTGAATTCGCCAAAACCCAATCGCACAACTCCCCTCGAAATACCCGCATGGCAGCCAATGCATTCTTATACTCATCTACAGTTCGAGCATATGCAATTTTATCGAGTAATTTTTTCGCATGCTCTTTACCCGAAGCCCTCAATCCTAAACTTTGTCTCCCAAGAATGGATGTAGAAAAATTCGCCGTTAGGTGACGAAGACACCATGAGTGGTACTGGGAGCCAAAAATATCTCTAATACAACTTATTAGGCTCGGATGCCTGTCGGTTAAGATTGTCACAATGCGACCATCTAGAATCTCTTTCACCTTGCTCAAGAACCAATGCCAATCATCATCATTCTCAGAAGAAACAACAGCATACGCCAAAGGCCACAAGCCATCATTCGCATCGAACCCCGTTGCACCAAGCATTGTTCCTTTATAATTGCCACTCAAGTGGCAAGCATCGATTGCTAACATGGGTCTGCAATAGTTGATGAAACCTCGTATGGAACACCCATAAGCTACAAACACTCGCTTAAATCTCCTATCATCCGTGCACTCCCACGATGTAATTGTCCCAGGAATATATTCTGCTATTCGTTCACACAACCACGGGACTAAAATATAGCTATCCTTGGGATTTCCCTCAATGATATGACGTGCACACTCCTTAGCTCTCCACGATTGCATGTAAGTCATTTTAGCAGAAAATTCACCGTTTATGTCTATGGAAATAGTCTTGGGGGTGCATTTAGGATTGTCCCTAACCTTGTTCACAATAGCTCGACCCATTTCCTTCGACCAAAAAATGGCTTTATAATCTGAAATGTCTTGAGCAGTGTGAGTGTGAACATTATTAAACCGCTTGATTCTCACTATATCACCACTTCCTTCACAACCAGCTGACAATTTCCATGGATAATTATTAACCCCGCACACAACTCTATAATATTTTCTGCTATTGTCCAAGTACTTGAACCGAAAATGATTACGAAGACCAAACAAAACGAGTGCATCTTTGAAATCATTTGGGCTGTCAAAAAGCTGATCCACGCAAAGAATGTCATCAATGTGTCAGAAAGAATCCCGATGCGCATTTATCGGAGGAAATGAAGACGTTGACGCAACACTTTGTAGAAGACCAATTGGCGATGTGGCTTCAACAAATTGTCTACAAGTGGATAAAAAGGTATATTAAAAATCACATAACCTATGCAGCGCATACATCAATGTATTACTTTAAATATATGTGTCTTACCTCTCACTATGATCAGTAGGAATTGTGCATGATGCAATTACAGGCGCTGCATCTTCCATATACACATTTAGCATGGGACCACTCACTACAAGCATCACTCTAAATCCAGATTCTCCCGTCATCCTTAAAAGTTCATTCTTGTTAGATTCGGTGGTATAATATATGACTTTACCACTCATGTTTGAAGATGAACGTTGTTGTAACTCATTTATAAATGATTCGTATGTTGTTGTTGTTGTTATCATAAAAGGGTCTGTGACACCGCCGATGTATATAATTTCCCCATTCTCATTTTTGTCAATTTTCCCATCAAATCGACAATAGCATATAATTTGTCTCTCATCCATTTGTCCAACTGCTTCGAAAATTAACTCATTAGTTAAAAAAAAAAAAAAAAAAAACTAAATATGAAGTTCAAAAAATAATGAAATATAAAACAATTAAATATCATAATTATATAATGTAATTTAGAGATCTATTTACAGTGAAACACTACTAATTCCCTTAATAGGGATAGGCGGTGTCAAGATTAAACTTTTCCTAAACACACACTACAGACCTTTTTCAAATCAAAATACAACCACAAAATCAATGCCATTGATTACTAGATAATTGTATCACTATGTGTACAACAAACATATATACAAGATGAGGGAGATTATGAGATGAATAGAGAGTTAAATGGGACAATATAAATTGAAAATAAAAAATTGAGAGTCAAATAGAAAGAGAGCAGAGTGTTGAATATTTTTCACACACATAATTTATATGTGTAAGTCTTGAAAATGGGGGAGACAAGTACAAGGGAATGTTGGAATAATAAATTAATATTAAATACATTTTTTTGATAAATTAATGCTAAATACATATATTAAAAAAGCCTCATTTATAGAGTTTGCTAGCTTTTGCATCAATTCTATCATGTGCGTAGATGCCTAAAGACATATTACACAGAAGTATACTCTACATGCCATTTGAGAAAGAGGCAACAATCTTGAATAATTCTTGATCTAAATTGAGTTATAATAATTAATTATACATAAAAACTAATTGGACTACCTATGTGTTGGTGGCTTTGAATTTTAACTCCTAAATTCCTAGGTTCTGCTGAGGATTTAGTCTGCAGTCATCAAAGAGCCTTGAATATATAGCTTGAATGAAAAAAGCTACCAAAACAAATAAAATCATTCTTCTTTGGCCCTCTGACTATGTGGGCATGGAAGATTCCCGTAAATAGTCTGGTTATCTTAAAATTGAACAAATTGTTAAGTTTCAGAATTCTTTCTAATAGGAACCATTTTTTATTTTTTGTATTACTTACTTTTTCCACTTCTATTACCACCCTTCCCCATCCAAAAGACTCAGCTTGAGTGGTATCTCATGTCGCTTCCAAATAAGGATTCAATTTCCATGTAAAAAATAATAGTAAAAAATTGATAAATTCTGACTCTTTTTGTAGGAGGATACAGATATAGCTGATTTTACATAGATATTATTTTCTAACGGAGTGAATTGATACTACTCATAGCTATCGAGCAATATTGTGGTGTGTATTGGTTGTAACTGACAATGTGAATTTAAAATTTCAAATGGATATAACCATGGTCAGTATTAATGGTTTTAACTAAATTTTGATATTTCCATTAAAATGGTATCTCTCTTTGATTTTGGATCATGTGTGTGGTTATTAAATTATGTGTTGATTTGTAAGGTTACTTTCAGATTTGGACGAAAATAAAATGAAAGTCTTGATAGTTTGTTGATGTAATGAGCTTAAAAATTTAAAATTATATGCTTTGAATATATATCTATATCAGTCCATGGCAACTACTGCTTAATGATAAATAAGCCGTGAAACTACTTTGATCATATGGAGCTTATTAGTTGCATCATGATTACTACTAGTTTTGTGTATGTGTTCCATTATGTACTAGTGAATGTGTGGTATTTAGGCCTATGGCTAGTGTGTGTGTGTTAAAATCATGTATAAACATACATATATATGACAAAGTCGTGTTATGTTTAAATATTTCAGCCCAACTCTTGTAAAAATGAAAACAAATTCATGTTGGTTTGGATGACTCCTAAAGGTTTTTTTTTTGGAAGGTTAAACAAGTATTATTATACCATTTCTCTCATTCCTTCTCTTTCTCCTTCCAAATCGAGGTACGTTAGGGTTTTCTCTCCCCTAATGGCACACGTGTTCTATG
This sequence comes from Cornus florida, assembly GCF_030987335.1. Classification (NCBI taxonomy): domain Eukaryota; kingdom Viridiplantae; phylum Streptophyta; class Magnoliopsida; order Cornales; family Cornaceae; genus Cornus; species Cornus florida. Next base: position 72,657,012 of record NW_026775571.1, on the reverse strand, counting down.
GACCTGTATTAGAGTACAGTTCACACTATGATTCTTAAGATTGATGTGCTTATTGACGGTCTAGTGCTGTTTCAATCTCCTCCTAACAGCACTTAACATAATCATAAACTAGATTTAGCTCAGCCATTTTGTCTTGAAGTTTTTCCTCAATCTCATTGGGAAGCTATTCATGTAGTGGCTGAAATATGTTTGTTTTTTTATGATCCAAACACACTCAAAAAAACAAGAACAGTGACCAATAGCTAGCCGCAGAAGTTACAATAGGTGTAGCTAGCCTATGACAAGTGTGTTTGTGTTAAAATCTAGGTCATACAATTCTTTTTAACAGGTGTAAATCTAGCTCCCATTCTCACGATTTGTTTGTAATTTAATTTTGTTGCTTTTGCGCTCTATCTACCACTTGATGCGACTTAGTATAAAACCAAATATAAATATTAACTTACTGAATTTTTCTGTTACTATCAAATACCATTAAAGCAAAATTACAAAATTAGACCCTCCCTCACAAGAAACAAAATTTTAAGAATTTATTAATCATTCTAATCGATTGCAATAGGCTGCCAACATAGTTAATTGAGAGTCGATAATTCAAAGAGCATTTCATTTTATTTTTGTCCAAAGCTGAAAGCAACCTTACAAATCAACACATAATTTCATAATCACACACATGATCCAAAATCAAAGAGAGATACCATTTTAATGGAAATATAAAAAAAATAAGATGTTTGGATACAATTGAAAATCAAAAAATAAAAGTACATGAAGCACCAGATTTAAAATTAGATTCCTCATAAGTACAAATAATTCTTTGAGACTACGCTTTCATGAGTACAAATAATTCTTTGGGAGCTCCGAGAATTAGTGGGGTAAAACCATGTATATCTCGATTGCGAGAAAAATATATAATGCAGCTAAAAGAGCATAGGCAGATTTAATAAAGCAATCCCCACAAAAATCTATAAACTCTACCATGTTTGAAGGCTTTTCTCTTAAAAAAGACTTTAGTAGTACTACACTTATCTGTTTCCCATTGAAAACTTTAAATCACCCATTAGCTGTTTTGATTTTGATTTTGATTTTGATTCCTTTCCTGGTGCAAAGACATGTAGTATCCGTATTCACCTTCACATAAAGGTGGTGTCTTTGGTTTGATTGTAGTGCCAGAGTTTTGGACCAAAAAAATCAGATCCACCTCAAAGAGAGAGAGAGAGCTCTCTCATGTAGCCTTTTCAAAATAGAGCAAAATACAAAGAAATATTGTCAGTGTTCCCTCAACCTCTTCACTCCTCATTTATGAAACATGTCTTTCTTTATTTATTTGACATTAAAGCTCTATCAAGTGAAATTCTCAACTCAACTCACAATATTATATATATATATATATATATATATATATATATATATATATAAAATATGTTTTTGGAGTAAGTGTTGTGATTCTGTACACAATAGGAGATTATTTATTATCTATTATTAGAAAATTGAACAGATAAAATGAGAAACTTTGGGAATACCCCCCCTAAGGTAGTGTGTTTAATTGTGGCATTCATATTAAGTCATCAATTTAATATGTATGTTCCACAATATATTTATATATATGCACGGGTGTAGAATATATTAGATAAAAAAGTAGTGTTACTCTTCAATTTATACAAAAAGTAGTGTTACTCTTCAATTTAGTTCTAACTTCTATTTCTACTTTGATTCCAAATAATGCAAAGAGGTGTCATATTCTGATCTGGTATAGAGAATGCTACTCAAAACCTAATTCTCAGAAAGCTTAATTTCTCTATTAAGCTCTCCTCTTCGCACTTCTTCAGCTCTCACGGCTGTTGGGGAAGTTCTTGAAAAATCGGCAAACTCTCTCTCATCTCCCAGAGAAATGCTGCCCAGAATTGACGAGAGTGGCAGGTTTTGCAGCCCCAGAGCCGCCAGAGAGATCACCTTGTATGTCCCCCTCTTACCAATTTTTGTTTTTCTGTGTGTGTATATATATAGAGAGTTCGGGCTATTTGTTTTGGTTCTTTGATGGGTTGAAAATTGCTTGAATTTCAATGTCAGGATAATTATTTATGCGGCGTGTTTGGAGGGTTATGACCCAATTCGGCTATTCAAGAAGAGAATCAATGCCCGAAGAGGTATTAGTATTACCAATGCTATGTCTTGTTTTATGACAATATGTTTATCTTTTTGGGTTTTTCTGCATCCCTTTTGATAAAACTGAATAAGTACTTAATTTATTTATTTATTATTATTTATATAACTGGTGTTTAGATAACTACCTACTGCTTTATATTTTCTCTTTTTCATCTCGTTAGAAACTAAATAACTTCCAAAGCATCAGTCTTGGACAGAATTTTGATCGAAATTTACTTATTTCTTTCATTCTCTCTTTCTTTTCCCGTAAATACAATTTAGACGTAAAGGTCATATAACAGTTTTCCCATTATTGTTCGTGTCTTGTATTTTCAACTGAATTTGGGCTTAGGTATAAAGCAGCTTGCACTCTTCACCGGTTGGGGGGGGGGGGGGGGGGGGGCGCGGGGGGAACTTGTGAGCATATCTAGAAATTTGTTGTTTAAACCCATTCAAATTTCATGAACAGATGGTGAAGAAATCTTTTCCATTTCTGGTCATTGCATGGCAATATCTTAGACTAAATTTTTTAATCGTTCAAAAATGTTAACATATTCAAACAGTCTACTAAAAAGAATTATTTATCTAATTTATTTAAATGTTGGTAACTATCAGACACCAAGGCCATCACTGACATGCTCTAAAATGCTATGTTTCCCTAGTGAAAACATTTACCAAAGACTTCCAACCTTGTAAGCTAAGGCACAAATCATAGCATAACCATGAAGATTTGTTACTTCATCTCTGAGTCACAGTCCAAAGATCCAAACAGAGTAGCTTCTTCCCTTTTGTTTTATATTGAGAACTAAAATCTTTATTAGTGATTCTTAACACCCAAGATATTAATCATGAAATTATTATAAAGCATTTTCATTTAATTGAACCAAACTCAAATTTTATATTTAATTACATTTCAACCACTAAACCACAACAAATATAGTATGTATGAAAAACCTGTTTTTAATTTAATATTGTAGAACGAATACTAGTAATCTTAAACAATTCTTTTATTAAGCAAATGCAAATGGGAATGTAGATTTCACAAGCATTTGATAACAAGTGTCCCTACCCAAAGATTATCACATGCATGCCTCTTTACAGTTTACATTTATTGATTGTATCATAAGGTCTCCAGAGCAAATGACTTATGAAGATAGGATTTAAGCTTGTTACCTTGGCATAAGCTAGTTAGCTAACTAGTGAAATCCAACAAAAAGCCTGTAGGCACCACACGTACTGCCACTTGCTTCCACATGGTCCTAGTAAATTTAAAGAACATGAATTATTTGGATTTAGGGACATTGAATCTCTACTATACACAGGTAGGCATTAACAGTACAACGTTTAAGTTTTAAGATCAGATTAATGTTCTATAAAAAAAAATTCAGCAGGTAACAAAGGACATGCATGGAAATTTGTTTTTTATCCTGTTTAATTATGTTTTTTTCAGCAAATTCCGAGTATTTTAACTATGAAAACCCATGCTAGTGGAAAGATTGTAGGATAACATTTGGGATTTCAGTTTAGTCAACGTATAAAGAAAGCATGAACTCTTCAAAAACAAGCAAACCTAATTACAAAAGAAGAAGAAGAAAAATAAAAAATAAAAAATAAAAAATAAAAAAAAACATTTGATTAATTAAATATCTACTTTATGAAAATTTTGCCTTTGTTCGTGGGATAAAACTGAGTTTTAAAAATTAATTTTGTCACGCACAAGAGAGCAACATTTTGTTACGCACATTTCAAACATATACAACAAACAGAGCAACAACAATCTTGATTGCAGAATAGAAATTATATATATATGATTGCATAATAGAAATTATAAGAGGAGAATATAGATAAACATAACCTACATGAAAATCAGACATCCAATTGGAAAAAAAAAAAAAAAAAATTATAACACTAAATCAGGACCATAATCATCTAAAAAATAAACGTGTGTGTGTTAAGAGGGAGAGAGTACTTACCATATTACTAGAACAACAATAAATGAATGGCAGAAGTGGAGAAGTGTTTCGCTGGGTTACAGAGAGGGCGCACCAACGACGGTTAGACGTGGAGAAGTGCTTCGCTGTTACAGAGGGGGAAAGAGAGAGGGCTTGAATGAGGGTTAGGGCTCAACGGCTACGCTTCAATCCTGTTACAGAGATGGGGGGAGAGAGAGAGAGGGCTCTTCACGAATGAGATGAGGGAGGGTTAGGGTTCCATGTTCGATGATGCTGTGTTTGCCTGGGCTTGCTTCGCTGGATTTGTGATGCACGACTGTGTATTTTAGGGCAACAATGCTTTAGAGTTGGGTGACTAAATTAAACGGGGGCAATAAGGTAAATGTGCTGGAATAGTGAGAAGGGCATTTTAGGCACCACAAGTTTTAAACAGTAATAATTCATGTGCCATGTCATCAATTTAGTCAACCTCATTTTTAAGAAATATGAGACTTTGACTCAGCCTCTTGGTAAATATGAAATCCTAACCCCATTTATATGTAATAATCCCTTTTGATTTTGCCCCTTTCGCACTCTTGCTCCCTATAACTTAGGTTAGTAAATTTTACTCGAGAAGAGAGTCAGAAATTCATTTAAGAAAGCACCGTATTAAACAAGATACTATATATATATATATATATATATATATATATAGAGAGAGAGAGAGAGAGAGAGAGAGAGAGAGAGCTGTGTATCAAGACAAACAAACAAGCGGAGAGTCAAAATTCTAGGTAGGATGAAGTTGGGGACATAGGGGTTTGAAGCATTTTTCAGGACTGACATAACAACAAGAGTTGTTGATAATCTTGTAGGAAGAATATTCTAGTTGCATTTCAATTCATGCTAACCAAATCAGTATAAATTATTGTAAACAAAAAAGTGGTCCATATTTGCTTTAGTTGTGTTGATCAGGACTGACATAACAACTTTTGAAACAAAAAGAAAAGAGTTGTTGGTAATTTTGTAGAAGATTATTCTAATTGTATTTCAATCAATGCAGTACTATATATTATTGTAAACAAAGAGTGGTCCATGTGTTCTCTTGGTTTAGTTGTGTTGATACAGAGTACTTAGACATAATTGAAGAGGTTAGTACCGTGATCGGTTGGAAACACCTTCCATTACTTTAAGAAACAGATTGAATCACCTAATCAAAAAAGTTAGGTATTAGTGAATAGTTTTGTATTGGTTAAATTCACGAGTCCGAGATCAGCGAATTCGAACAATTGACATTCGATGTAGTGTAAACCATCGCTTCTCTTATCCTCTATTTGTTCTATCTTAGAGGTCAACGATAGACAATCACTTCTAAATGACAGACAATAGAAAGAGAGAGGAGTTATAACCTAAATCAATCCTAGTATAAATCTATATATCCAAAAAGTATATATATGAATAACTCAATAATAGAACAAAACTTATTATCTTTTTAAGATCCCTAAAATTTAAGATTATAAGTTTTGTACTATTATTGAGTTATCCACATAGAATGGTATTTTTGAATGGCAGTCCAAATGTAAGTAATTTCGATCAATAACCATGATCCAAGGTCAAACTCAAAATTTCACCGAACTTTCTTAATTTCTGTACAATCATATAGGTTCTACGAATTTCATGTATTGTCTTTAACCATATTTGGTCACATACATGCTGTCCAATTACAATTAACTTGAATTCAAGTGCTCAATGTGGACTTATAACAGAAAGGACAGAGCATGCACAAACCAAAAAGCTCATTAGTCACTGACTCGCTACAGCACATATTATGAATACAAGTCTATGATCACGCAAAAAAAATTCACACACATGCAGCATGCGGGCAGGGATAGACAGAGAGAGAGAGAGAGAGAGAGAGATTGCGCTGTTACTTCTGATAAATGCATGGTTACATGGTACTGGTCTCGGGCCGATCTAGTCAACGCGTAAGTAAAGGTGTCAACTTTTCAAAGATTTGCTTTCATCTCAACTAGTTACTGATTGGGACCAATGATTACGGACCATGAAATAATTTCTTGGGTGGAGAGGGAAAAAAATTTGTGACAGGAATGTCTACCATTATTAGAAACAATTTAGCACAAGGTACAAATAAATAACTCATAATAAATAGATGATCAATCATACAAGACCATATAATCCTCTATACAATAAATTATATAATAGACAACCCTAAAGGAAAAAAAGACAACCAGCGGATAGTTTCACCCACTTCCAAGCCCTAAGCCTTTGCCATTCCCACTTAAAGATAGAACCAGCAAAATGTGTAGGGTGGCCACCAGAGAGGTAGAAGTAAACTGGTCCCAAATGCAAAGATTGAAGCTTTCAAATGCAATGTTCATGACCTTATTGAATTGACTAGGGATGTTGGAGGCTTGATTTCTGAATACACTTTTCATGGACCCTTCCTTTATTCTGTTTTTGAAAGTAAAAGCTGCAAATGAACATAAGAAACTTAATGAGATTACAATTGAATTGACCCATGTCTCGATCATATATATACATACTTGCTATAAATTGCATAAATTTGTAATATGAATTACTTACATGACTGGAGCTGGTGAATGGCTAAGCTTTTGGAGCTTAGTAGGGAGTTGGCGGTGGTGGAGAAGCGTAGATGTAGGCCGGGGGTGGAGGTGATTTCAGGGGTGGGGGTGGTGATTTGTAGAGGTATGGGGGAGGAGGAGATGGTGAAGGGGGAGGTGGGGACTTGTAGACATAGGGAGGAGGTGGTGAGGGAGATGGTGGTGGTGGGGATTTGTAGACATAAGGTGGAGGAGGAGACGGTGATGGTGGTGGTGGAGATGTGTAGTGGTAGGGAGGTGGAGGAGATGACGACGGTGGTGGTGGAGACTTGTAAAGGTAGGGAGGAGGTGGTGATGGGGATGGTGGGGGTGGGGAGTGGTAGTAGTAGGGAGGTGGGGGAGATGGAGATGGCGGAGGAGGAGACTTGTAGTAGTAAGGAGGTGGAGGAGACGACTTGGGTGGTGGTGGGGACTTGTAGTAGTATGTGGGAGAAGGAGACGGTGATGGTGGTGGTGGGGACTTGTAGTAGTATGGTGGTGGAGGTGATGGTGATGGTGGGGGAGGTGATTTGTAGTAATAAGGTGGTGGAGAAGAGGGTGATGGTGGTGGGGGAGACTTGTAGTAGTATGGTGGTGGAGGAGATGGCGATGGTGGTGGGGGGGATTTGTAATAGTAGGGTGGTGGAGGTGATGGTGATGGTGGTGGAGGGGATTTGTAGTAGTAGGGATCGTGAGGAGGAGATGTTGATGGTGGTGGGGGTGATTTGTAATAGTAAGGAGGTGGGGGTGATGGTGATGGTGGGGGAGGGGATTTGTAGTAGTATGGTGGTGGAGGTGATGGTGAGGGTGGTGGTGGGGACTTGTAGTAGTATGGTGGTGGAGGTGATTTGGAGGGTGGTGGTGGAGACTTGTAGTGGTAAGGTGGTGGGGGAGATGGTGAGGGTGGTGGTGGAGACTTGTAATAGTAAGGTGGTGGAGGAGATGGTGAGGGTGGTGGTGGGGACTTGTAATAATAAGGTGGTGGAGGTGATGGTGAGGGTGGTGGTGGGGACTTGTAATAATAGGGATGGGGAGGAGACGGCGATGGTGGTGGTGGGGACTTGTAGTAGTATGGCGGAGGATGAGATGGCGATGGTGGGGGAGGAGATTTGTAGTAGTATGGTGGTGGTGGAGAGGGTGATGGTGGTGGTGGAGACTTGTAATAGTATGTTGGTGGAGGAGATGGCGAAGGTGGTGGGGGTGATTTGTAATAGTAGGGTGGTGGCGGTGGGGGTGATGGTGGTGGAGGTGATTTGTAATAGTAAGGATCGTGATGGGGAGATGGCGATGGTGGTGGGGGTGACTTGTAATAGTACGGGGGAGGTGGAGATAGAGAAGGCGGAGGTGGAGACTTGTAGTAATAAGGTGGGGGAGGGGATGGAGAAGGTGGAGGTGGGGACTTGTAGTAGTATGGTGGGTGTACTATTGGCGAAGGTGGTGGTGGGGACTTATAGTAATAAGGCGGGGGAGGGGATAGAGACGGTGGAGGTGGAGACTTATAGTAATAAGGCGGGGGAGGGGATGGAGAAGGTGGAGGTGGGGACTTGTAGTAGTATGGTGGGTGCACTATTGGCGAAGGTGGTGGTGGGGACTTATAGTAATAAGGCGGGGGAGGGGATGGAGACGATGGAGGTGGAGACTTATAATAATAAGGCGGGGGAGGGGATGGAGAAGGTGGAGGTGGGGACTTGTAGTAGTAAGGTGGGTGTACTACTGGCGAAGGTGGTGGTGGGGACTTGTAGTAGTAAGTAGGTGGTGGTGGTGATTTGTATACATAAGTAGCCGGTGGTGGAGGCGGAGACTTGTAGATGTAGGTAGGTGGTGGTGGTGGTGGAGATTTGTAGATGTAAGGAGTAGGGGTAGGCTTGGCCTTAGGCTTCTCACACTCCTTGTAAGGAGTCTTGGGAGCATAGGCAAATGGCTTGGCCTTGAGCACAACTTCATACTTGTCCTTTGACTTGACTGTGACCTTAGCACCCTTCATGCCCCAATGGAGGTTAGTTGGTATGTTGCATGGTGAACCCTTTGGCGCCATGTGGAGATGAGCCTTGCAAGCCTTGGCTCCATATTTGACATAGTCAAACCCTTCAACGGTGATACTGAATTTACCATTGATCTTGGTCTTACCATAGGCCATAATTTTTTTCTCACCTGCCTCGCATATCACCTCAACAACAGCACCTGATCCATGTACATAGAATAGTAAAATACACCGCGAAACATGTTAGCACCACCACTCAAAAAAAGTCAACTAAAACATATATAAAGCTCTTACCAACTCCATAACTAACTTTATCTTTGTAATTTTTCTTGAGCAGTTCTCAGTTCTCACACATGATCAACATATGTTAAATTAAAAAATCTAGTCTAAACTGCTCCCTTTCTTGTCGGAAGGCATCTCTCTCTCTCTCTCTATATATATATATATAGATACACACACACACACATGCAATCCCCTATATGATCACTGTTAAAGTAATGTAACTCTCCACAGTTGTAAAAGCTACTTTAATAGCTGTTCTTTTAGTTTTGACAATGAGAACATCCTATGTAGAACAAATGTTATTGTGACAATTTTGATTTTTGACTGAGTATATAGTCACTGACTATATATATATATATATATATATATGTATGTATGTATGTATGTATGTTTTCATCATTATAGTATCTGGAAATTGTATGCCAGCAAGGGTAACATGGTCCCTGAAACCAAAAACTAACATCAAAGGCAGTGTTCTGACATTTCTGAGATCTCATATAAGTTAATTAAATGAAAAATAATCAAATTAATAAAAATCCAAAGATTTACTGTATACTTAATTAATGAAAACTGTACTAATCAGTGAATAATAATTGTTTAGCCATTATAAATATAATTTGTAAAATTGAGAACACATCATTTGCAACACACACACAAACATATATATATATATATATATACACACACACACACACTACTATATATATATATTCAAGATTAAGTACATTCCTAATAGTGATTTGATCTACCACCCATCATTTTCAAAATTAAAATTACATCTCCCCATGAGATATTTTAAACAATAAATTAATAGCTAATCCCAATTACAAGAAGTTAAAAAACACAAACATGCACACACATTTAATCAATACTAAGGATATACTGCAATAAAGAAGAAGAATATCTATAGAACATATATAGACATAACAGACTGTAAAATAAGGTCATGTTTAATTAAGGGGAAAAAATTGTACCTTTGAGGTGTTTCTTGTCATGAGATTTTTCTGGGTATGTCCAGTCATAGCATCTGTAGCAGTACACTTTTCCGACCACCTTGACAACCAGTGGGTGGTGGTGGGGGTGAGGGTGAGGGTGAGGGACAGGTGGTGGTGGAGAAGTATAGTAGTATGGAGTTGGAGGAGACTTGTAAGGTGGTGGTGGAGAAGTGTAATAGTATGGAGGGGGAGGGGACTTGGATGGTGGTGGTGGAGATTTGTAGTAGTAAGGTGGTGGCAGCGGTGGGGATTTAGCTGGTGGTGGTGGAGACTTGTAATAGTAGGGATGTGGAGGTGATGGCGATGGTGGTGGTGGTGACTTGTAGTAGTAAGGTGGTGGAGGTGAAGGAGATGGTGGTGGTGGGGACTTGTAGTAGTAAGGAGGTGGAGGTGATGGTGAAGGGGGTGGGGGAGATTTGTAGTAGTAAGGTGGTGGTGGTGATTTGGTGGGTGGTGGTGGGGACTTGTAGTAGTATGGTGGTGGAGGAGAGGGTGATGGTGGTGGGGGAGACTTGTAGTAGTAAGGTGGTGGTGGTGATGGTGAGGGTGGTGGTGGGGACTTATAGTAGTAAGGTGGTGGTGGGGATTTGGAGGGTGGTGGTGGAGACTTGTAGTAGTAAGGTGGTGGAGGTGATGGTGAAGGTGGTGGTGGGGACTTGTAGTAGTAAGGTGGTGGTGGGGATTTGGAGGGTGGTGGTGGAGACTTATAGTAGTAAGGTGGTGGAGGTGATGGTGAAGGTGGTGGTGGGGACTTGTAGTAGTAAGGTGGTGGTGGGGATTTGGAGGGTGGTGGTGGCGACTTGTACTCATATGGTGGTGGGGATTTGGAGGGTGGTGGTGGCGACTTGTACTCATATGGTGGTGGTGGAGAATGAGAAGGTGGTGGAGGTGACTTGTACTCATATGGTGGTGGTGGAGAAGGAGAAGGTGGTGGAGGTGACTTGTACTCATATGGTGGTGGTGGAGAATGAGAAGGTGGTGGAGGTGACTTGTACTCATATGCTGGTGGTGGAGAAGGATCAGAAGGTGGTGGAGGTGACTTGTACTCATATGGTGGTGGTGGAGAATGAGAAGGTGGTGGAGGTGACTTGTACTCATATGGTGGTGGTGGAGAAGGAGAAGGCGGTGGCGGTGACTTGTACTCATACGGTGGTGGTGGAGAATGAGAAGGTGGTGGAGGTGACTTGTACACATATGGCGGCGGCGGAGAAGGAGAAGGTGGCGGTGGAGACTTGTACTCATATGGCGGTGGTGGAGAATGAGTAGGAGGCGGCGGTGACTTGTACTCATAAGGTGGTGGTGGAGAAGGCGAAGGAGGCGGCGGTGACTTGTACTCATAAGGTGGTGGAGGAGAGGAGTACAAATAAGGGTCCGCCGAGACTAAATTATTTGAAACAACCACAATGGCCAATGCCACTAACAATTGTGGCCATAGACGACCCCAAAAGGGGTCGCCGCCGTGGAACGCCATCTCTTGCTGGAAAATTCACCAGCTCCGGCCAATGGATCTGAATCCAATCTCTCTTTGGCTTTGAGAGAACTAGCTAGTTTAAAAGAGCTAGTAGTCGTAGAGAGGTTTGGTTGAGATGATGACAATGGTATTCAATGTCCACAAATATTTATAGTGAAACTAGTCGTTGGAGAAGAGCTGTCAATAGTGACCAATTCTATTGGTTCACTATTTGATTAATCCCACTAATGAACTCTCTCCGGCTGGATTTATAATTTATCTAAGACTTTGTTTGGGTCATGACTAAATTTTTTTTTTTTTTTCTCTCCATTTTTATTCAACTAGTACACATAATTCACATGCTACATACGTATAATCTAACATGGCGTACTTGTTTTCTAATACTATATGCAAGAAGATTATTTTTAATAATTCCACTCCTCTTGCTCTTCTTTTTTTCTTTTTCAAGTTACTTTGGTTGCCATCTAGTGCCTTCTCATTGCTCATGAGGATTGAGAGAGACATTTCGAAATTCAATCTTCAAGAAAAAGAAATATAACTGGAAAAACTGGAAAAAGGAAGTGTTTGGGGTTTGAAGTGCTCCCATTGAGTGGTGATGGTTTGGAAAGGTGCCCTTGAATCATTATTTCAGTTGGGTTCTTGGGTCATCCAAAGGTTGTGATAGGTTGATAGGGGTGTATTTATGGACTTGTCGTTGTCAAATACATTCCATATTAACATATAAAATACCTACAACCATTTAACTAAAAATGTCTAATGACAAGTAGGGTCGAATTACGCATTTAAGGTGAGTTTCTATTTCCGAGCAAGAGATTTAAAAATATTAATTTTGAGATTTGTCACGAACTATGGAAATTAAATTACAATTATAAAACATTAAACATTCGAATTAGAAATTAAATGAGAATGAAACTTGTGGACATAATTTGCATTAAATTAAACAAACTTTAAAGAAAATTACATAAAGAAATAAATTATAATTCTCTAAATCTATCCAACTCTATCTCTAACTCCCCTCCTCATTTGCCTCCGAAGTGTGTCTTTTATAGCCAAAGGAAGATACCCACTTGTAGGATGTGATGATGGCCCAAATTGCTTCTTCATTTCCTTCACGCCATCTAGCTATACCTTACTCTGACCACTGCCCACTTCTGTATCAAGCCATTATGCATCAACCACCTTTTCACCTTTTCTTGTTGACTTTTCTTTCCCTTATTTTCTTTTCTTCTTTCTCTTTTCTTCTTTCTCTCTCCTCATTTCTCTTTTCTTTACGTGAATATCATTTCATTTTTGTTTTTCTTTTCTTCTTTCTCTCTCCTCATTTATTTTCCATTTTTTATTTATTTTCTTCTCATTCATGCATTAATACCTACAAAACACAAAACAAACATATAAGAATATTTAAATAATAAAAAGTCTAATTAAAAGATTATTTTGGTGCATAAAATAATAGGTTTTGTGTACTTATCAAACTACCCCCAAACAAGCTTTTGGTAGTCCTCTAGCAAAGAAAGGCAAAAATAGATAAGTTTACAAAAAATATTACTTTTATTAACAAAAAGATGTGCCACTTTCGCATGCTATTTTCGATTGCATTTACCATATGCAATAAGGCCTTAAACCACTAGGTTACCCCTAGTGGATGAGTTATAGCCTCGTGAGGGTTTCCAGTGAAGGTACCCACAAACTTTCAAAGAATTTTCCTGCATATTTACAAAATGAAAAGTTTCAGAGATGAAAATATCAAGTTCTTTATATACAACAAGCTACTAAGGTGTTATAACAACAAATATTTCAAGAAAGTTCACCCATAAACAACTTTAGAAGTAGAGAGTGTGTGTGTGCAAAGTCAACAAAAATCCATTTTCAAATCCAAGTGATAAAATTCCCAAGTCTTTAGAAAACTATGTTTTGACTTCAAATCTCACAGTAAATATCTCTCTAAAATAACATCTCTCGAGAATTTGGCTAACTGTATTTCTCAAATGTATGTGAGTAGGAACTCTGTTTCCAAAGTAAAATCAAGCTCACATACTAATTATTTGAAAGACCGATACATATAATAGAAGAGTCTCATGACAGGAATGTTGATCACTTTTGAGAGAATGTCGAGTCACCCACCATAACGCCTTCTTATTTACTATGCACTATCATACATTTTCTATAAACATTATTGAGCTCAATTTGTACAAAAATGTTTCTGAGAATGAGGGGTTTTCAAAATACTTGAAAGGGATAATTTACTCTTCTTTTTTTTTTTTTTTTTCATTTTCTTCTTTCTTCTTCTTTTTTTTTTTTTTTTTTTTTTTTTTTGAAGAGGATATGAATGACTTCTTGATCACTTTTTCTTTTACATACAGTCATCTCTAACATTTCTTAGAAAAAATAACAAGATTACAAGAGACAATAAAGGTATGATAGTACATAGTAAACTAGAAAACTTATGTTTCTCTTAACTCGATGTGATTTCATTCTCAATGATCTACCAAGATGAAGGATTATGAGACTAACAACAAATTTTTATCGCACTATCCAAGAAATTTGAGCCATCTTGTGACTCAGAGTTAGCATAAAACTCTCTAAAAAGATGAAAGGCACGAAAGCTCACATGGTTTTAAGTCTCTAGTAATAGATTTCTAGATTCTTGGGAGATTATTCACTTCTTTCTTTCAAGCTGCGACTTTGTGCAAAAATATTTCTATTTATAAATTCTCATGGTGCAATGTCTATCATTATATCACCTTAGTAACAAGCTCAATCTCAATCTAGAATAATGACATCTCTTAACTTTCACAAAGTAGAAAAAACATGATTTTTTTTTTTTTTTTTTGTGAAAAGATTTTCAAAAGAGGTACATGTTTTAATAAATCTGTCCTACCCCCAAACAAAATAAAACACTGTCCCTAGTGTTTGAAAAATAGAACACTGAAAAGTGGTGAATGAAATGGACAATGTACCACTGGAGAAAAAGAAAAATTGAAACGAATTACCTCAATTGATTTGGTGTTTCTGAAGTACAATACTACAATCCCTGCAGATAGTCATTGCAAAAGAGAGACCAAATGTTCTGAAATTATGATAGATTGTACCCCCAAACAAAATATAAGCATAGCTAAAGAAATAGAAATAAGGAATTGGGTTGCCTCCCAGAAGCGCTAAGTTTAATGTCTTCAGCCAACCGCAAGGGGGATAGTACCCCCAGAGAGATTAATCCGAATAGACAGGATCGATGAGGAGAATTTCCTCAATTTTATGAGACTCGAGCTCAAGGAAAGATTTTAAGCGATGAGCATTAACTTTAAACAATTCCCCAGTCGTGGGGTCTTATACCTCAATTGCACCATGACTTGTCACATGTTTGACAAAGTATGGGCCAAACCAACGTGACCGTAACTTCCTAGGAAACAATTAAAGACGGGAGTTATACAAAAGAACCTTTTGTCCGGGGAAGAAATCCTTTCGAAGAATGTGCTTGTCATGTTCCAACTTTGTTTTGGCTTTATACATTTTGGAACTCTCATAGGCATCATTTCGAATTTCCTTCAACTCATCAAGCTGGAGTTTCCTATGTTCACTGGCTTTATCAGAGTCGAAATTCATGGCCTTAATGGCCCAATAAGCACGGTGTTCCAACTCTATTGGCAAATGACAGGCTTTTCCAAAAACCAAACGGTATGGGGACATTCCTATAGGGGTCTTGTAAGCAGTTCGGTATGCCCACAAAGCATCCTGAAGCCGAAGGGTCCAGTTTTTCCGTGTAGGATTAACTGTTTTTTCCAGTATTTGTTTGATTTCCCTATTGGATACCTCAGCTTGACCATTGGTTTGTGGGTGATATGACAAGGCCACTTTGTGAGTGATACCATATTTGGACAATAAACTTCCAAAGACTTTATTGTAAAAATGTGAACCATTATCACTTATAATGGCTCGAGGTGTACCAAACCTAGATAAAATTAAGTTTTTGAAGAAACGCACCACAACTCGATGGTCGGCTGTCTTGGTGGCTAAGGCTTCTACCCATTTAGACACGTAATCAACAGCTAGAAGGATGTAAAGACATCCATATGAGGAAGGAAAGGGTCCCATGAAATCAATACCCCAAACATCAAAAATTTCAACAACTAGAACGGGTTGTTGGGGCCATTCATTACGCTTGGTAATCTTACCTAACAATTGGCATCTATGACAATCCAAACAGTAGGTGTGGGTATCCTTGAAAAGGGTAGGCCAATAAAATCCTGACTATAAGATTTTTGCAGCGGTTCTTTTAGAGCTAAAGTGGCCTCCACAGGCCTGATCATGACAGAAGGAAATGACAGACCCTTAGTCTATTTCAGGGACACACCTATGGATGATTTGATCTGGACAATATTTGAACAAGTAGGGGTCGTCCCAAAAATATTCCTTAACCTTAGCTAGGAATTTATCTCTCTCCTGTTTGGATCAAGTGGAAGGAATTTGACTTATCACAATATAATTGACAATATCAGCATACCATGGGGCATGAGTTATTGCAAATATTTGTTCATCTGGAAAAGCATATGAGATTGGAATGGATTCAGTAATGGACTCAACAACAAGACGGGATAAATGATCGGCCACCACATTATCGGAGCCTTTCTTATCACGAATCTCAAGGTCAAACTCTTGAAGAAGTAAGATCCAACGGATCAACCGAGGTTTGGCATCTGTTTTAGACAAAAGATGTCTTAATGCAGCATGATCGGTATAGATAATGACCTTGGAACCGATCAAATAGGAGCGAAATTTGTCAAAAGAAAACACGACGACTAACAACTCTTTCTCCGTGGTGAAGTAGTTGGTTTGGGCATCATTCAAGGTTTTGCTAGCATAATAGATGACATGTCGTGCTTTCTCAACCTTTTGACCTAAGACAGCTCCTACTGCATAATCCGACGCATCACACATGATTTCAAAAGGTAAGTTCCAATCTGGCGAACGGATGATGGGTGCAGTGGTGGGAGCTGACTTTAATTGTTCAAAAGCAGAGTGGCAGGCATCGGTAAACTCAAAGGGTATATCCTTCCCCAACAGATGGGTGAGAGGTCTTGCTATCTTGCTGAAATCTTTAATGAAACAACGGTAAAAACCAGCATGACCTAAGAAAGCTCTAATATCCCGAACAGTTTTGGGAATGGGTAAACTCGAGATAAGGTCAACTTTGGATTGATCTACCTTAATTCCTGCAGCGGAGATATTATGACCGAGAACAATTCCTTTTTTAACCATAAAATGACATTTTTCCCAGTTAAGAACCAAATTAGTGTCACGATAACGCTGAAGAACAAGAGTAAGATGGTGAAGACATTGCTCAAATGATAAACCAAATACAGAGAAGTCATCCATGAAGATTTCAAGAAACTTTTCAACCATGTCACTGAAAATACTCATCATACACCGCTGAAATGTAGTAGGTGCATTGCATAAACCAAAAGGCATGCGACGATAAGCAAATGTGCCAAATGGACAGGTGAAAGTGGTCTTATCTTAGTCATCAGCGTGGATAGGGATTTAATTATACCCAGAGTAACCATCTAAGAAGCAATAGAAGGATTGACCAGCTAATCTTTCTAACATTTGATCAATGAAAGGCAGAGGGAAATGATCCTTTCGAGTAACAGTATTGAGCTTTCAATAATCAATGCAAACTCGCCATCCAGTTTGGACACGAGTAGGAACCAATTCATTATGGCTATTGGATACGACGGTGATGCCTGATCTTTTAGGGACAACATGAATGGGGCTTACCCACTGACTATCAGAAATGGGATAGATGACACCGACATTAAGAAGTTTGATAATTTCAGCACGAACAACTTCCTTTAAATTAGGGTTAAGTCTCTTTTGGGGCTGCCTATAGGTTTTTGCATCATTATCTAAATGAATACGATGTTGAACCACTAAAGGACTAATGCCGCGAATATCATCAATGGACCACCCTATGGCTGCACGATTTTCTCTAAGAACCTTAAGAAGTTGGGTTTCCTGATGGGTAGTTAAGTCTGAAGCAATTACCACGGGAAAAGTGTCGGACTCACTTAGGTAAGAGTACTTTAAAGTCTCAGGTAGAGGCTTTAGTTCAACCTTGGGTGGCGTCTTCTTAGTTTCGAGAGCAGTGGTAGCGGGAACAGATAATGGTTCAAACCTAATCTTTGGTGGTTTAAAGATTGGAGTGGAATCGAGTAAAGCATTGACCTGGCCAATATAACTATCCGCATCAAACTCATCACAAAAATGTGCTAAACACTGTTGGAGTGAATCCTCAGGGTAAGAGTGCTCAAAGGTGTGAGCGGCTAATGATTCAATGAGACAAATTTCTTCAATGGAATCTGAGTCAGGGGGTTGCTTCATCAATTTAAATACATTGACTTCTAATTTCATGTTCCCAAAGGTTAAAGTCATACTACCGTTTCGACAATTGATCATAGCATTAGCAGTAGCTAAGAATGGTCGACCTAAGATGATAGGAATTTGCGTACCTTGGGTAGGTTGGGTATCTAGAACAATGAAATCAACCGGGTAATAGAAATCAGCTATTTTCACTATCACATCTTCAATTATACCCCTTGGAATTTTGACAGAACGATCAGCTAATTGGATCCTAACATCAGTTTTCTTTAAATTATTCAAGCCTAGCTCCAAATAAACTGAATATGGTAACAAATTCACACTAGCACCGAGATCCAACAAAGCATGGTCAGCAAACTTTTCTCCAATCCTACAAATGACAGTTGGACTCATGGGGTCTTTATGCTTAACCACGGCTTGATTTTGTAGGAAGGAAGAACAATTTTGGGCTATGAAAGCTTCTTTTGGGATGTTAGTTTTCCTTTTGACTAAATCTTTGATGAACTTTGCATAAGAAGGAACTTGTTTAATAGCAGTGAGAAATGAAATATTGATCTGAAGATTTTGAAAAATATCTAAGATCTCACTGTATTGTGACTCCTTCTTATTGTTGACTAGTCGAGAAGGAAATAGGGTGGGGGGAACATAAGATTGAAGATGGATTGGATCAGATTTGGAACCTTGGTCCTCTTTGGTGTTGGGTGGGTCTGATGCACTAGATTGGATGGTGCACTTGTAGCTTGGGTGGGTAGCTCAACTTGGTTATTGACTTTCTTCCCTGACCGAAGGGTTAAGATGGAGTTCACTTGATTATTTGATTGGTCAGTAGGAGGAGAAATTCCAATGTGATTCACTTCTTTGCCTTTTGGATTAATTTCAGGTTGGCTAGGCAAGGTACCCTTTTGTCTTTCAGACAATGCAGAAGTGAGTTGAGTCAACTGACTTTGGATAGATTGCTGAAATTGGAGTTGACTCTGAGTTAAGAGGTCAAAGTGACTCTCTAACTTTTGAATTCTTTGATCTGATTGCTTGTTAGATTGATCAAGATTAAGGGCAAGCATGTTCAGAGTGTCCTCATAATTGGTAGCATGGTGGTGCTGTGGGGCAGGAGCAACATAATTGCTCATTGGATCAATTGCAAGTTCTCTATTTTGGTTGAACTGATTGTTCCTAGGAAAATATCCTAGAGGGACAAGAGGACCTTGAGGTTGTGCTGGCTTACTGGGATTACCTTGGAAACCTGGAGGACCACCTAAGTTTTGTGGAGGAAAATTTTGTCGCCACGAAAAATTTGGATGGTTTCTTGTATCGGGATGATACGTCTGACTAAAGGAATTAGCCGTCGGTTTCCTATAGGTATTAAAGGCACAAACTTGTGCATCTGAAGGTTCAGATGTACAGTAAATCGGACAAGCCTCAGTGGGATGAGATGAACTTGAACAGACATTGCATTTTGAAGGTGTGGACATGAGAGCAAAGGCATCAAATTTTTTATTCAAATCTTTGACTCCTTCAGCTAAACTTTGCATCACTAATTTGAATTCAGGTTTGGGTTTGATCTCAAAAGGATTGGATGTTCTTTTGGCGGGATCATTCCTAGAGAATTCGTCATCACAAGGGTTCCAATTTCAACTTTGGGCATTCTCAGCAAGTTCTTCTAAGAAAGCATAAGCTTCTTCAGGAGTTTGGGACTTGAACTTTCCTTGGTCCATTGACTCAATCATGGTTTGGTTAGCAGGAGAAAGCCCTTTATAGAAAGAATGAACCAATTATTGTTTTTCAAAGCCATGATGTGGGCATTTGAGAAGTAAATCATGAAAACGCTCCCAAGTTTGATGGAATTATTCTTCATTTTTCCCTTTGAAAGTGCTTATGGCATCTCTCATTAATTCTGTTTTTTGCATTGGATAAAACTTGTTCATGAATTTTTTAACAAGTTCATCCCAGGATCTAATGGAGTTTGGAGGAAGAGAGTTAAACCACGAGGAAGCTTTATCATCTAAGGATAGGGGAAACAGACGCAATTTGACACCTTCATCATCTAAATGCTGATTTTTGAAAGTACTGCAAATGGTTAGGTACTTCCCTAAATGGACATAATGTTGTTCACTTTCAAATCCATGAAATTTAGGTAACATATTGATGATATGGGCTCTAATCTCAAATTGAGGTTCGACTGGAAGAAGAACAATACAATTAGGTGGATTGGCTGTGATAGGGGCAAAATAGTCATTCAAAGTTCTAGGAGCAGGTGGGACAACCAGTTGTGCTGGTGGAACAAGTGGTGGAACTGGTTGAACAAGTGGATCCATTGGAGAATAATTGGATTTGGAAGAAAATAAGAATGCTTTTTCCAAAGCAAAGATTGAAGGATTACTGGAACAACGGATTAATCATTTGTTAACTCTTAACCAGTTGGGCATATAAAACGGACACCAAAGAGCACACACACAATTTTTTTTTTTTTTTTTTTAAGGGAAAGCCATTGAGAATTAGATCCTAAAAATGGGCTAGACACTGGAGTGATAACACAAATCAAATAAATATTTTTGGCTTTTTAATCTTGAGCTTAAATTCAAAGATGATGATTTTTTTTTTTCTACAGTAATTAAAGTTCCTATGAAAAAGCTCCTACTCTCTTTTAGAACAATTAAAGGCTTACCAATTAAGGCCTGCCAACAAGACAACCAGGGAAGTTTCCAGGAAGTGTGGGGAGGACGAGGCCTACTTAATGACGGTACGCCTACACCCTTAGACAAAACTTTCCTTAGACATTGTCGAGTTGGAAGGTTCTAATTGGAGTGACCAAAAATTAATGCTGTCCAAGAGGATCCTATGAGCTATGTGAAAAACCTTATGGCCAATGTTTACTTGATTTTAAAATTAAATTAAATTTGGTTCGGGTTTGACAAATGCAAGGATTTAATGATTTGTGGGCCACGGAAAACGGGTGATGAAATCCCGACTGTATCTTGTTTGGGTTTTGCCCTTAAGTATCTTATGCAAATACTAATTAAAAGATATACAAATAAGACAATCAATAAAATAAAAATAAAAAGGGAGTGAGTGTGTGATTTTTTTTTAGAGATAAAGAAATACAAAAATAAAATAAAATAAAATAGAAGAAATTGTGAACCTAAGGTTATGTCTAAGTTATTCTATCCTAAAATTTGCATGCAAAAGTTAATCACCTAAAAAAACTAAGTTTTCTTAATCTAAATATATATATATATATATATGAAACGGCTAACGAAAGACGGCGCCATTTGATAGGGGTGTATTTATGGACTTGTCGTTGTCAAATATGCTCTATATCAACATATAAAATACCTACAACCATTTAACTAAAAATGTCTAATGGCAAGTAGGGTCGAACTACGCATTCAAGGTGAGTTTCTATTTCCGAACAAGAGATTTAAAAATATTAATTTTGAGATTTGTCACGAACTATGGAAATTAAATTACAATTATAAAACATTAAACATTCGAATTAGATTTTAAATGAGAATGAAACTTGTGGACATAATTTGCATTAAATTAAACAAACTTTAAAGAAAATTACATAAAGAAATAAATTATAATTCTCTAAATCTATCCAACTCTATCTCTAACTCCCCTCCTCATTTGCCTCCGAAGTGTGTCTTTTATAGCCAAAGGAAGACACCCACATGTAGGATGTGATGATAGCCCAAACTGCTTCTTCATTTCCTTCACGCCATCTAGCTATACCTTACTCTGACCACTGCCCACTGCCCACTTCTGTATCAAGCCATTATGCATCAACCACCTTTTCACCTTTTCTTGTTGACTTTTCTTTCCCTTATTTTCTTTTCTTCTTTTTCTTTTCTTATTTCTCTCTCCTCATTCTCTTTTCTTCACATGAACACCATTTCATTTTTCTTTTTCTTTTCTTCTTTCTCTCTTCTTCTTTCTCTCTCCTCATTTATTTTTCTTTTTTTGTTTATTTTCTTCTCATTCATGCATTAATACCTACAAAACACAAAACAAACATATAAGAATATTTAAATAATAAAAAGTCTAATTAAAAGCTTATTTTGGTGCATAAAATTAATAATAGGTTTTGTGTACTTATTATAGGTGCAATTTGGGGTCTCATGTAATTGCCACACAAAAATCATCATAAATTATGGTTTTCTTTTTTCAAAATTTTTTATGTTAGCCTTTGGCACATTTCGGGACCGAATCTGGTTCTGATATCAATTGTAATAGGTCGGATATTTGCCAATAACCCAAAAACTTTTGTTCGATAATGCTGCCTACTTGTTCATATATATATCCATTTTACTTCCTATTCGGATTCAATGCGAGACACCTCTTTAACAGTGTGTGTAGGGCTGAGTCGAAACTCCATCAATTGTAGGCTTGTCAATCAATCGAATTCGGATCACTTATCAGATTAAATATTCCAATCTATATCCTAATTATTTTAAATTAGGATCGGATTCAAATCAAAATCAAATCCATTAACATATCTAGTCATAAGGCTATGTGTAGTGAAGAGTTGTTAATATATAGAATTATGCATCATATCACTATGCAACTAGATGAATCTAATGATAAATAATTAATATATATAAATTAAATGGTAAATATATATAACATTTTTTAAACGAGAAATCTTAGATCTACTAATTCAACCGAATCAATGATCGGGAAGTGAGTCGACTCATCAGACCATATTGGTCTTCTCAAAAAAAAAAAAAAAAAAAAAAAAATCCTCATTTTAAGAAAAATATTTGTAAATTTCCACCTCTCATCCACTCAGGAAGATTTTTTTGGTGTTTTGTCTTTTAATATATGTTATTTTAAAAATAATTTTCTTCAACTGATCTCATTTCTCAATAAAGAGAATTGCGTGTGGTGGCAATCAATTTCATTTGCAGCTTTTGCAGATATTTTGATCAACACACGATGAACTTTTTCTAAACAGAGCATAAAGAATATCTCAGTGTGGTTCTCATTTACTGCAAGAATTGATAATGCTGTGTGTATGAATACAAAATGTCCCCACTATTGTGAGATCATGACTAAGGCCGTGCACATACATACATACATACATATATATATATATATATGAAACGATGCAAACCGAATTTTTTACATTATTAACTTAAAACTACTATTGTCATATTTAAATTTATATTCTCAAAATTAATAGTTGTTCGCGTGTTACGTCCTCACCTTAAATTATTGTTTATGCATGTCTCCTATTTACGAATAAATGAATTGAAATGGGGATCAATCGATTTAGCATCAAACACATAATTTTATGGCGAAAAATTCTCAACAATGATTGAAGAACAATTAGGAAAATTGATCTAAAAATTATTGAATTTTAGTTACTGTCTATAAAAATATTTATTCTGTCAGGCTATGTATCAAAAACAAACTCATTTTTCCAAAAATGAATCCTTTTGAATGTGGTCAATGCGAAAAATAATGTTTAACATCATAGTGCTTCCTTAATTTAATTAATTAATTTTTTCTTAATTTAATTAATCAGTAACATCATTACTTAATGAAATACCAAAAACAGAGGACTCAAATTAATACCTGGCAAGAAGGTGCATTTTCACATGGGGTTTCATTTGGAACATAGGCATGTCACATTGATAAAAAAAAGTCAACAATTTAGAATCACAGCCGTTCATCCAATAAAACTTAGCTGTCTAATTTTTATCTTCATAAAATTGCACGAAATTGACTTAGTTGCTACTGATATTGGAATAAATTAAGTGATTATTTAATTAATTGAATTTAATAATGTAATTCAGATATCATTAAAAATTAAATAAATTTCAGTTAAAAGGTACTCCAAAATTCAATCATTTTTAACTTACCATTACCACTTAAAATTTCAAAATTTATAATTCAACTTTTAAAATAATTTGTACTTAATTTTTGCTTTATCAAATAACACCTTCTCTCTATCCATCTAACCAGGGAGGTCATTGTGAAAACAGATAATCAAAACCTTAAAATATGGCACCACTTAATCATTTCTTGTCCTCTGTCCTATTTCATAACCTTAAACTATTTTTCAGTCAAGGTTAAATGGTTAAGTGAGGAATTGGTGCTGTAACAGTATGGTGTTAACATGTTTGAGAGATTACAACCATGGCTTATAAAATAACACCATATTATATGGTATTAAGCGGCTGTTATTGCTCATATGTGTGAACGATTACAGCCAACCGTTTTTTACAATACAATTCTATAATATACCGCATCTATAATTATAGTATAAGTGATTATAATTGTACCATACAATACAACACCTCGCATTCTGTACATAGCGATTAAAATCGGGGTTCCTAGATCCCTATCTATGAACTTGGACTGTCCAAGTCAAATACCTTCCGGTCAGACAAGATGATTATTGCCCCGTACCAAAACTGATCCAATTAGTGCTTTTCTTGAAAGACCTTTTTGGTAATGAACTATGTAGTTAAACAGTTGAGTGAGAGAATTGGTGCCCTAAGTCTATAACAGTATGGTGTTATGCTGTGTCAAACTTGTGCTTGTGAGACATTGCAATCGTCACTTATAGTACAATACCGTATTGTATCACACGGATAATTGTGATTATTTATATGTACAAGCGATCACAGTCAACCATCTCTTACAATACAACACCATGCTATACTGCATTAGACTACTGTAATTACTGATCATATGATATGAAGCGCTCATTAATATGAGATATTATAGTCGTTCCGTGTATACTACAACACCATGCTCTACATACAGATAGAAAACCCGGGAGTGGCTTATGAACTTGGACTGTCCAAATCAAATACCCTAGGGTCAGACAAGATGATTGTTGCCCCATACCAAAACTGGTCCAATTAGCACTCCTTTTGAAAGTCCAACCCGTCTCTCTCTCTCACACACACAATAGCAATAAGTACTGTTTGTATTTTAGAAATTACGGTGAAAGTTCCTAAAAGTGATGTGAAGATATATAGGAATCCAAAGATGGTGGGGTGTCTATTTTTTATGTCACCCCCAACAACTCATACAATGCACATATATAACACAATCTCTAAAGAATTACCAACTCACATTGCCATACCATAATCAAATCCTGAACTTCAGTGGTGATTCTTCACACGGCATTGACTTAGAGAGGAACCATGAAAGTGCAAGGAAGAAATTTTTAATACTACATGTTACATGTCAATAATAATATGAAAATTGTGTAACAAGCCTTTTTAGTTTTGTCTTTCTTCTATTTCAAATTTTTCTTTGATTCTGATGTCAGGTGGAGTAAATCAGAGATAAAAATAAGGAAGAACTTGACAAATTTAGTTGTTAATTGTGTTAAAAGTTATGTAAGGGTCACCTATTTGTGCTCTTTTTAACCATATAAGTCAATTAGGGGAACTAGTGTCAGATGTGTTGAGTGTGCGCAGTGGAATGGTTGTGAAATATAATATGGATAGATAATCTAGAGAGATGATAAATAGATTCAACTTGCTCTTTTATCCGATTTTTATTTATTTTAATTTTACCGAAATAAAATTAAAATTAAATCACAAAGCAAAAATAAAGTGCAAGTAAAGTAAATAGAGTTTGAGAGATGACACCAGAATTTTATCGAGGAAACTCCAATTAGTAGAATAGACCAATTGTAACAAGAAAAACCTCGTTGGACTCCACAGTCCTGAGATAAACGATCCACTATGTTTGAAGCAAAGTATACCGAACTTTGACTCAGTCTCACATCCTATTGTTCTACCAAAAACCAATTACTGACAATCCCTGACTTTGCGACTCCCCCATCCAACAGCTCTCGATCTCAGGCTTACTCTCGATCTCTGTAGAAGAATTGCAGGTAGATCAGACAACACTCTACAAATGCTCTGACCCCTTCAAAGTGTGATCGCTTCACCCCTTTTCTTCTAAATCTGAATTTGACGAAGAACGAATGAATTTTGCTTTTTCGGAATTTCTGAATCATCAATTATGCTTCAATTCCGATGAGATAGAGAACAACACTATTAAATCACTCTTGTGTTTATGTGTGTGCTCTTAAAAATAAAATCAGAAAAATCAAATTAATTTTCTGAATGACTAAACATATCTCTCAAAGATGACCTCTAATAGATCTGAATTTTGTATGCAAAAGCCGTGAATAAACCTATGTATATGACAAGGTTTATATAGAATTTAAAATGTCCTAGTCCCTCTGAAAATATAGAATATTTCATGCATAGAACTTGGAAGGAAGTTGGAATAAAAAAGGAAACAATTAGAACAGGAAACTAAAAGTTCTAATGCTGTCAGGACTCTTGTTACCGGTACCCAAATTTGCTACCGATTCAAGAAGCTTCGGTTACCGGTTCCCAAATTTGCTACCAATTCAAGAAGGTCAGAAGCCTTTCCGACGTACTTTGGCTATCGGTTCCTAATTGTGCAACCGGTTTAAGGTTGGCAGTGAACAAATCTTTTATGAACCAAAGTCTGCTACCGGTTCAAAGATTGTCCTATCGGTTCCCACTAGGCAGAATTAAATATTTTGATTTTCTTCAGCCTTATAAACTCTCTAAGTGTTCTCACTCACTCACATACTTTCCTAAAGCATTGTTCTCATCATCTTGGAGTGTAATAAACCATGAACACTTGAACTTCTTCAAATCCGTAGCCGATCTTTAACCTTAAAAATTCTGAACCGAACTTTTACAACTCGATCGGACTTGTTTTGACAACGAAATTAGCCAATAAACAATATATATATTTTTCACAATTTTTCCCAAAATATATATTTCACAACATGTCCACGGGCTTTGTATAGCATTAGACGCAACCCACCTTCACCTAACTCTTCCACAATTGTCTCCTTTTGCCTTTCCCATTTCTAAGCTATAACATGAATCAATGATAGTAATATATATATATATATATATATATATTGGTACGTACTTCTTCACTTTTGTGCATATTCACTAGAGTTAAAAATGAATCGAGTTAAATTGAGGTTGAGTTTGTTTCGGTTCGACTCATTCATTCGTGAGCTCAATTTAGGATTGGCTTAGGATCATAATGAGTTCGAAAAACTAAGTTTAGACTTGACTAGTTATTACACCAAACTTCTTCACTTTTTGAGTTCATATTTAAGATCCATTTAAATTGTTTATGAACTTATACGAAGATACACAAACCTATCTATGTTGATGATCTTTACATTCATTAAACTATATAAATTAAGCTATATTTATGAATGGTAGATTACAAGTTTACTCCTTTATCTACCACCTAGATTTCTTACATTCTGCAAATTATCATTTATGCTTACACTTACCATATTACTATTTATATGTTACTTGTTCATCACTCACCTACCCAAAACATTCTCATATATATAGGACCTTTATGTATTCTTCGTACAATACAATATATATTTATTCTCTCTCTTAATATTTCTAATATGATATCAGAGTCTTTCGATTCTTGTAAATAATCTATCAGTCTATCATAGTCACCGCCGGGGATGGCACCATAAGCCCATCCTCGGCAGCGATCAACATTTAAACTTATGCTTTCGTATCTCAACCTTCAATCTCAAGTTCATAATCAGCAAAAGCCTTTTTTAGCCACCCAATCAGCCTCCAAGACATATCATCGCAGTTTCACGGCAATAGCGCCATAATTCCACCTCGTCAATACTTTATCCTCAGAGACAGTTAACAAGGGTGCCACCAGTAGTGCGTCATTTGCCACGACAATTGTCATATCAGACACAGCCAATAGTAGTGCCACATCACCTGCCACAATAGCTGACATGTCAGACACAGTCAGCAGCGGTGCCAACAATAGTGCCACGTCAATTGTTAACCATGCCTCCATGATTCCACCTGCATCATGGGTGAAAACCCATCTCTATCAAATTTTCGCCAAGCTGCTTTCATGATCTTGCCTTCAATCTCAAGTTGGGTTCATACTCATCTTGAGTTTGAGGGGGGCTATTAGATTACAAGTCTACCCTTTTACCTACCATCTAGGTTTCTTAACTACTACGAATTATCATATATGATTACACTTACCATGTTATTATCTATATGTTCCTTATTCATCACTCACCTACCCCAAAGCATTCTCCTATATATATAGAACATTTATGTAATCTTCATTAATACAATGCAATATAATATTACTTTTTATTTATTTCTAACATGGTATCAGAGTCTTTCGATCTTTGGTAAATAATCTACCAGTTTATCGTAGTCACCGCCACTCCATCATAGCAGGTTATGTAGTGAAATTGTTAATGTCTTTGATGAAGGACAGGGAGAGATGGCAATGATGGACGAGGAATCTGATTTTTTTATTATTATTATTATTATTTTTTATACTTCGTTATCGTCGTTCATGCCATGCAATCGAGCTAGAGAGAACTGGAGATGGAAATTGAATGAATTGAAATTGAAGAGTCTTAAATTATAAAAAGGTGGAAAATATGGAATAAAAAATATAGGAATCAAATATTCTATTGTATATGAACTCTTTTGTAATTTCAATTTAAGCATATAAGAAAGTGGAGCGTCTAAAGAATATTGGTGGAGTGCCGATATCAATTGCTAAAGGAAAATGATATAAATGCCAATAAACACTTAAAGATGAGAGAGAGAGTCAGTTTTTTTTTTTTTTAATAATTTTTTATTTTGTGTGAGCAACAATTCTATTAGCCGGTCGAGAAGCAAAAACCACATAAAAATATTGTTTACACACAAAATTCTTTAAATCCTCATAGATGAGAATAGGAGATGCTTGTTTATTCTTCAATGTTAAGGGTGCACACAGTTCAATTTGGTACAGTTCTTAGCTATATCGTAACTGAACTGAAACCGTGAAAGACCAGTTTCATTCCAAACCACGATTCCTCTTTTATTTTTTTTTTGTTCTTTTTTCTTTTCAGCTTTCAATAACTCACTACCACCAACATATATTTTGCTTATCAAATCAAATACTCCGTACAAACTTATATGACAAATGGACAATAATGAACCTCCTAAAAAAAATTCCAGCCCCGTCCCTGAGTAGCCTTATTTTTGTGTGTGGTCTATAAAAAACATATTGTTGTATACTTGTGCCTAATTTTATCCTTGTAACATATGTTATATTTTGTTTATTAATATTATAATGTATATATATTTAATTTTATCCACTAGCCCCCCTACCCCCCAAAAAAACAAAGAAAAAAAAAGACGGAGCTGGAGATTTGGGCCGGACCTGTATTAGTAATACCTTCAGTTTGCTTCAAACTAGCTTCAAAATCCAATCGCTTTCCAAAAAGATACCTAAAATATGGATGATAAATATCCTATTCAACTATGTCTTAAATCAATGAAGGAGCTATATAGATGTAGTTTTAAATTTTGAAAATTTATGGCCACCAAGACCTGTAACGTGGTGGAATATTCGTGAAAGTTCGGGTCACTTTCCAAGTGCATTATGTAATTTATGTGGGAGTTATTAATTAGCTAGGACCAAAAAAAAAAATTATTGAAGGATTATTGGGGATCATTTGGTGAACATTTAAGTTAGAAATTTAACACTTGCTTGGAAAAAAAAAGAAGCGAGAGTGAACATTGAATGTAGAAATTTTGAAGTTTTCTTCTGAAAAATCCGTTATTATAATTCTCTTAGAAGTAATTTTTTGAATTCGTGAAAATCGTTTTCAAAATATTGAATCAAAAAGGCCTTTAACCGTTCTCTCTCTCGCACAAACCCTTTACAATTACCATATAAGTATGAGATGAATGTTTTATATTCTAAAATATTTATCAACAATACTTGACATCCCATAAAAAATACCATGTAACATCATAACCTTAATAAAAAATAAAAAAATAAAAAAGAAAATAAAAATTGAAGATTTTTATTTCATTCAATGTTCTAAAGGTTTATTTTCAATGTTAGAATCACACTTAAGGACGCAAAAGGACATTGAGTGAGATCAAATCAGAAACCTTTAGAATTAAGTTGAACATATATATATTAGGTTCTAGCTGTTTACAACAAATATATATATATATATATATATATATATATATATATATATATTACTGTTAATTAATCACTTGACTTTTGTCTTTGTAATAAACTGTCTTTGCAACATGTCTTCACATGGATGGCAGTTTTGTGTGCTGACATAATATGCGTGATGTTATACATATTGTTTATATAATTATTGTTTGAGCTCATATGCCTCGTAGTGTTGTCCCATTTTCTCGTATCACACACAATAAGAAGCACATAAAAATCACCGAACTAGTCGTTCTATATATAATGTATAATAAGAGAGAGTGGGGGAGGGAGATTACATTATGAAATATATATACATATACATATATATGCGTGTGTTTATATATATATGTGTATAAATAGAGAGAGATCAACAAAAATAACTAAGATGCGCATATGCTAAGAACATGATCTGGATAGACTTTTTAAATAGAATAAATTTAATGAGTGGTCCTTGCCTTGATTAGTGCATTATATACTTGAATTTTTATTTTTATTTTTTATTAACACGTATACTAGAAATATACATGGAAGTCATTTCTCATCCAAATCCATAAACAAAATGAGACAAGTCCTTTTAATAACATAATTAAGTTAAACAAAGTAAAAAAATTAACATCAATTTGGACAATAATGTAAAATAAACTTGGATTAGAAACTGAAAGGACAAAGCTGGCCTTTTCAAGGATGGATTAATTAATTGTTCCTCCATTGAACCCCTTCTAATTATTTTTTTAAGACTAAAAATAAAGAAAAATAATTGAGTTAATAAGAATTTAAAACACCAAGATTTTTAGCCAAGTGATATATCCTCTCTATTCAAATCACAATGTGGGGGTTCAAGTCTCCTCATAATGTTGTCCGTGGGAGTTCTTTGTTAGCGTCAAAAAAAAATAAATAATAATAATAATAATAATAATAATAATAATGGGGGGGTGGGGGGTGTTGTGTTTTTTTTTTTTTACTCTAATTATTTATTTTTGTTACTTTTTTTTTTTTTGGAAAAAGAAGCTTATTCTAGTGTATGAATGTTTAAATTGATTAGTGTAAGGGTTATCCATTCAATCATTGGATTATTAAAAAATTTAGACATTCAAAAACATCAAATATATCCCTTATGCTATTTTTGGGGCACCAAATTGGGGCCATGAAATTAATATCGGAAAAAATTTATCCTAGCCACCAGTTCAGTGCACCCAAACATAACATAATTAAAGTTAAAATTGTTCAATTATCTAATCTATTGATCAATTTATATATAAATGTTGGTCCAACAAATTAAAGTAGGTGCACGATATTTGTCTCATGTGTTCGGGAAAAGTTCTAAATTCTTCCTTTCTTTTGTTTGGTTGCCGATATGAGAAAATAAAGAATGGGTTCAAACTTGAAAGAATTAATATTCTTCAAAAATAGTTAATTGAAGGTGCTAACAGCCATGTATCGACAACCAATTAAAGGTGGAACTTGTATTAAACATTAGTAAAACCATACAAAAATAATAAAGAAAAAAAAAAAAAAAAAAAAAAAAAAAAGGAGGTACATAATCACACCAACATATTAATTTATTTTGAATAATTATGCTACACACATAACCAAAATTGCAACAATAAAACATTTTAAAGACGAAGTTGATTCTATAAATTGAGTCAGTTTTATTTAACGAATGAGATAGCAGAATAATTGTATTACAAACACAGTTGTGTCAAAGTCAAGTATCATGCATAATAATAAAGGCATTACCTTTCAAATAAATAAATAAAGAATAGTAGTAAAGCCATGCATAATTGTAATATTATTATCATATTATTGCTTTGGTTTATGTGATCATTAGTACCAACTCTTGATATTTAAACAAAAAATTGAATAAAATTAACACAAATATTTTATATCAATTTACCTATTATAAGTGATTGTTTTAGATCATATAATAATTTTTCAGTGTATCAAAAGATTGGACTTCAAACTTCTTATCATTTTCGTTATTTTGAAGGTGCACTCGGGCCAAAACGATACTGGCAGCCGCCTCTAACAAATAATAATAAAACCATTATATATTTAAATTGTGAAAAAAAAAATTATCTAATAATAATAATAATAATAATAATAATAGTAAAGCCATGCATAATAGTAGTATTATTATCATACTATTGCTTTGGTCCATGTGCCTGTGTGGGCCGCATTCCTTATTAGGGTGTTGTCCATATTTCTAGTTTAAGGGAGTTTGGTTGGACGCGCACGTCATGGTGTGTATACACTTTGCTTGTTCCTGCGATCTTACTTGGTATTATTATAAAATATATTGTTTGTCAATTTTTTATGATCATATGCTCTCAACGGTGGACTTCAAAATCCATAATAATATATATATATATATATAGTATTAAAAGTGTGATGGATCAAGAGATATGTTGGAGTACTAGAAAAAATTATCTTACTTGATCGTTATTTTCTCCCCACTATTTAGCCTTTATTTATTTATAGAGGTTTGAAATCGGCTTGTGTACATTAAAAAATATAT
Source organism: Cornus florida (assembly GCF_030987335.1). Lineage (NCBI taxonomy): Eukaryota > Viridiplantae > Streptophyta > Magnoliopsida > Cornales > Cornaceae > Cornus > Cornus florida. Next base: position 72,624,660 of record NW_026775571.1, on the reverse strand, counting down.
ATTACTAACTTAATAACATGTGAATCAACAATTGTTTAGCTTAGTATATCTTGTCTACCCCCAAAATGTAAGGTAAGAATTCGAAAAAAAAAAAAAAAAAAAAAAAAAAAGAAAAACAAACAAACTTTGTCAGACTCCAACTCTCACAAATTTTGTAACCAAATCAATTTCTTCTAATTTTACTATAATAATAAATTTTTTTTTTTTTTTTTTTGCCTAAATTAATGGCCAAATTCCATAAAATCCCCATTTACTTTTAATTTTTGGTACAAAACCCCTCTACAAAATTCATTGACATATAACTACCTTAACTATCCAATTTATTACGAAGTGATCTTATAATGATGAAAATGTCTTTTAATATAAATTTAAGAAATTTTTTTATTTGATCTGATTTTTCCTTTTTAAATTAAAAAGAGAGAACTTTAAGAAAATTTTGAAAATTACACCATTAAAGTTATATTATAATGACGAAAAATGTCCCTTAATATAAATTTAATAATAGTTATAATTTATATTAGATTCTTGTAATCTGTCGCAAAATATGATATTTATATTTTATGCTTCATTTGCAAATGAATAATTTTGAAAATTTTCTTGCAAATATTCCAAGATTCTTATATTGCGCGTGGGGGGGTTGGGAGGAGTTGTGAATTTGAATTTCATTATTATCTATGAAAAACAATATTTAAAAAATCAACAGATTTAATGAAAACATCTTTAATACCATTTGAATTTAATGAAAAATTCAAAAGGTGCAAGTTATTTAAATTTTCAATATTCTCCACAAAGAAATATATACAAAATATCAACACATTTAATTGAAAACACTTTTAATACACTTTGAATTTAATGAAAGTAAAAACTTTATCACTTTATTTTTTTATTTAAAAATATAAATAAAAAATTGTTGGATAAAAAATAATAGAGATTCAAAAGGTGCAAGCTATTTAAATTCTCAATATTCTCCATTAAAAAAATATAAAAAAATAATACATTTAATGGAAACACTTTGAATTTAATGTAAGAAAAAAATTTATTACTCTGATAGAGTTCTGAAAGTATTTGACATATAACACTATAGAGGTAGAATTGCACCTATTGTAAAAATTGAAAAATTTGGTAATTCAAGGACCAAGAAAATATCTGGAGCATGATTTGATAAAAGTCATTCCCTACGCCTTTGGAAATCTAATGTATGATCAGATTTTGTATATTGTTAACTATAAAATAACATATGCTAGGCAGATATCACATATATTGATCCTGGTTTGGATCCATGGTAAGCGATAAAGCAATTTATAAGGTATCTGTAAATAGTTAAGAACCATGTCCTTATAGGAGTGGTGAAAACTGACTTTGCTGGTTGTCAAGACAGTATACAAATCCACTTCAAGTATTTTTTTACTATTATGATAAGTGATAGAAGCAGAATTTATTTACATGTTATAAGGCCACGTTTCATGCATTATAAAATATCAGGTTTGTACTTCAGGTCAATAATTCCGTCACAGTCTTGTATTTAAGAAATAACAATAGTTCATGGTAATCTAAAATATGACCGTTAATACCTTCTTGTGACATAGAGGATTTAGAACCGGCCAGCTAGTGTCTGATTGAGCACATTGATGTTGATCCATGACTAAGGGTTTGCCGCTTATGCTGTACAGTATGCATGCATGTTTTCTCCTTGACATCATGTTTTTACTTAGTTAGTGGGTGGTTGTATTTGGCTCAGGTAAAGACATTTTAATTTTGTGATCACAGTTATTATCCTCATTATTAAATTTTTCGATATTGGTGCACATGTGTATGAAAAATTTGTGGCTTAAGTGTCCAGTTTTGAGACACGGTGTGTCCTTATTGTGACACAGTAGGATCGATGCATGACATGAATATTGTGTTGAATATATGCATATGTGGTATATATGTGACGTTGTAGTTGAGTTTGTTAGTATCAGTAACCATTAATGTCTTATATTGATCATTGATGATATAATGACGCTCCAAATTGATGGAAGAGATGTTTCTTATATATATGGATTAACTTCTTGAGTACACTCAATGATCATTTTGACCTTGAAGTGATCATAATATTAATTATCATTACACACTAAGGGGGAGAATGTAAGCAAAAATAATAGTCTAATAATAATTAATTAATATTTAGTTATCCATATGGATATTTGAATGAATAGTCACTTATATATATTTAAGAGTTCTGATGCTTTGTTTTAGTGTATTAATAGTTTATTTACAGAGAGATGCATCTGTTGATGGAACCAATGTCTCTCTCTTAACTAATAAGGAACGGTCTCAACCCTCTATAAATATATTGTAAAAGGGTGTGAAATCCATCGTTCATTATTGTAGTAAAGGTAGAGGGTTGGAGAACGTTTTCGCTCTAGTGTTATTTTCAAACATAATTTCTATATCGGGTATGTCTTCTTCTTATCAAATTTATGCATTGAAACGTTTCTATTTAAGTTAGAATTTTATTACACTTATTACTTAAAGATTTAATAACAAAAGTCATAAATCTTTCCAATTTATTTGATTTGAAAACAGTAGTCTTGAGATGGGAAAAGAAATAATGTAAAATCACCAAAAACATGAATTTACAAATATTAGTATTCAAAAAATAATTAATTATCTTTCTCATAAATCCAACTTGTGGGAATACTGGTTATTGTTGGTATAATTTCAAATACATTAATGTAATACTGAGTATGATACAATATTAATCCCGTTAAAAATCGAGTATAATTAATGGAGGTTATATATATATACACACACACACACACAAAAGACGATCTTCAATTACTCTAATTGTGCAAAGAAAACTACTCACGAATTTAATTTTAAATCGTAGGATAAAATCGCACTAGCTGTTACGCAAATCACCAATAGAGATGGGTGTAGCGGTTAGATTAAATTTTATGGATAGAAACACATTCACGATTGGTGCTTCCTGCACACATATATTATTTGTGTGTGTGTGTGTGTGTGTGTCCCCGTTGAAGTAGTGAGTTTGTATTTCGTCTGCATGTGACATTCTTCAAAGCTAGACAGGGCATGAGACCACACACTAGGCGGCTTCCGTCCTTGTTCTTAATTTGGCCTTTGTTGCTATTGAAAAACCCAATACTATTATTTGATTAATCAATAATGACAGGGAATAATTAGTTAATGTTACACAAACATATATATATATATTAATCCACCTAAAATTAATTTAAAAACTACTCTCTCTCTCTCTTGTGTGTTTTTTATTATATACACATGCATGTTTGTTTATACACAAATGGATGGGACATCCCAACAATATGATAACAAAATTAATTTATGAGTACGAGCACAAACTATTGGTCACATCATGGCCATATGGTTAAACCCTAATCGATGGGCATTTCTTCAACTCAAAACATGTTTGTCTGAAGTGAGATTCCAACCATACCTTAAGTATAAATTGTATACAAATGGAACTTTTATATATATATATATATACACATATATACAAATACAAATGTAGTACATTGCATAAGCAACTAGCTGTACAATCATAATTTCTAAATGAAATGACAGAAGTGCACTATATATAATCTATAAAAAGTTTGTTAATTATAAGTTAAACAATGATAGAAAATCTTAAGATATATCCAAATATTCTAGCTTCGATAGATGACTTTTGAGATGTGATTGAATTTGTACTTAATTATATATATGTATAACTAACCATATATATATATTTAATTAAGTGGTTATGGGATTGTTTGCCACGTGGTCCTTATTTGATGAAGTCATAGTCCTTCCATTCTTTACGCAATGTCATCTAATAAAATCGAAAAGGTGGCGTTTTAGGTATCGTGATGGTCAACCATCCACTGTTTGTAGTGTGTGTATATAATGTGTTTTTAAGTTATGGTGACAAAAAAATTGAAATAACTAATGACAATTTTTGTAATTTTGATTTTTTAGACTTTAATGGGAACAAATTAAACGTGGGACAATTATGGGTGTATGTCTGTCACATGCATTTTTAAGAGGGACATTTATGTCCATAGAAAGCAATTGTTGCAATCCACCCATAATGATTAGTGTTTTAATTAGTGAGATTTTATATTTTCAATTGTTTTTTTGGTAGATGTGCGCATGCATGGATTTCAACCGTCCAATTCGAATCAATTCGATTTGTGCAGATTGATGTAGTTTTGAATATGAAAGAGTTTGGTTGCAGATTGAATTTTAATGAAGTGGGTGTTCAGTTTAACATATTAAGAGTAAAAAATTTTAATCTAATCCGGGCATATAAATTTTCTTTCACATTCGGAAAAAAAAAAAAAAAAAAAGCAATGGGTGTCACTTTCGTTAGTTACCTACCAGAGTGGTTTATTCAGATTTTGGTATCAAAGTTGGTGTAACTAAACTTTATTAACAGTCTTTAGACATGTTTTATTAGCTATACATCAATTATTACAAGCCTTTGATAGCTATATAGTATTGTTAGTAGCTAGGGAATAACGTAGAGTGCACTCAATTGGGCCATTGTAAATTTATTTTGACCTAGATCTGGATAGGGTTTGGCTCCTCATGTATCTAAAAGTTGACTTGGATATCATATCATGATATATATATTTTTAGTGACAACATTGATTTGAAATGTGTGATTGCACATGATTGATTGATAATAGGCAAGTAAAATTCCCAAACTCTCTAAAGTTTTCTTTTTACGGCATTATTGTTTTTATTTATTGACAAAAAAACTCACATTCATTTAAGAGGTAGAAGATATATCCTATATCATGACCTTTGGTTTTTTTTATGGAATCAAAAGTTTCGCCCGATCATTTTTTTGAGAGGTAGTAGAATTTTTTTTTTTTTCAAATGAAAAAGCAAATACGCACGCCCTTTTTTCTCATGTCTGGAATTGAACCTCTTTCCTCCTTTTTAAGGATAGAGAAGTTATACCGCTAGGCCGAAGGAACAAGGTTCCCACCCAAGAACGCATGGGTGGCCCAAGACATCGATTAGAAGAAAATGGCTACTTTTGTTTACATTAATGCTTGGTCTTTGGTTATGTGGGCCCTTTTTGCTCTCCTTTTGTTGGGCTCTTAATGTTGTATTTATCGAGCTTGGTCCTTTTTTATTTTGGGCTTATATCGGGGTATGAATTGTGAAAGGCGGAAGTGGAGTGAAAATTTATCTTAATAAAAAATTTGAAGGGAAGTGATTAATTAGTGAACAGATCTATTTAATTTGCTTGTTTAATTGATTTTTAGATTTCCTTTCGATTTTACAATAACACAGAAGCAAATAAATAAATAAATAAATGAAAGAGAAAAGTAATGAGACTCACTATATTTTTTTTTAGGTCAAAAGCATTATCAAAACTGCCCAAGGTGAAACAATAATATACTGAGAAAGAGTAGAATGACTTCCACTAATTTTCACAAGTTGAAAATTCTAAAGTGGGTTTTTATGCAAATGGCTACAACTCAGGGTTTTTTTTTTTTTTTTTTTTTTTTTTAAGTTCTTCAATTTGCCCTAAAAGAAATTGTGTTGTAAATTTACTAAAGTTCCTTTTTTTATATATAAAGAATAATTTACTAAGGTTCGTTGCTAATCCTTTCTATAACATTTAATTTCCAAAAAAAAAAAAAGAACTCTCTGCATACTATAAATTGTTTATGAGAGACCAAAATGTTTTTTTTTTATTATTATTTTAATTACCAGAATGTTTGGTATTGGCCGGCATATCAGCTGTAAGTGCATTTTATTGTGAGATTGATAACATTAAAAATTAAAAACTCACTTTCTCAATGATATTTTGAAGATTTTAATGTTATAATGTAAATGTTTGTAAATAATCTAATATTAATCAAAAATGAAAAGAGCTTGTTTTATTTTTTTTAATTTTTTTTAATTTATTGGAAAGAAATGCTCTCACTAACCCGATTTGTTCTCGAGAAAATTTGAACCCTCAAACTTTCTACTTTAAAAGATGAAGAAGTATCACTAAACTATAACCTTGTTTATTTTATTTATTTATGTTGTAAAGACATATATGTTAAAATTTCTTTTTGAATTAAATAACTTTGTTAACTTTTAAGGTGCAATTTGCATTTTGAGAAAAAACTTTTAATGTATAATGTAATGTGTGTGTGTGTGCATATATATATTTATATATTGTCATCATGAATGGATGGATTTGGAGAAATGATAGATGGCCAGGAATTCTCCGAGGGAGAGAACAATTTATTATAGAGTCTGGCGAACTTACTCACAGACTCGTTTTTAGAGGCCTTCTTTATTCTTTGTTTTAAAGTTTTTGAAATTCTATATGTTTGGTTGCACCGAATTAGGCTTTTAAATTAGAAAAAAATTAATTAAAAATTTGAACTAAATTTTTTTCAATTTTAATTCTAAAACATCAATTTCATGCAACCGAATATGGCAATTGTGATTACAATGTACCTTTCTTTTCAATCCAAAAGCCATATATCAGTGTTGGTATAAATTTAATGTATTTTGATGTGTGTGGAGTCTATGGACTATGGAAAAGAGTGAGGTAGGACTACGCATCCACGACCATACTTCGCGACTTACCCGATTTGAATTAGGGAGACACTTTTCTTAGACCCTTGGCATTAGTCCAGGGAACCTAGACTACCAAAATTAATCTAAAAAAGGAAAAGAAAAATGGGTGAGGTAAAGGTTGATGGTGAAAAAATGGACCAGACTAATAACTAATGTACAGCGTAGCGGAAAGGGAAGGGAAAGGGCAAATCAGAAAAGGGGATTTAGGTCATTGCAATTATTTGTGAATCTCAAAAGGCTATTAAAGTCTTTAAATTAAGGGGAAGAGTACATTTTTTCTACTTCAGAAACAATTTGATGGGTCTTAAAAATAAAAATAAAAATTAGAGTAATGTTACCATGAAGATCCAAGATACTTCTCGTGATTTTTTTTTTTTTAAGGTGCGAATCTAACCATTTAAAAAAAATTGTATGAGAATTATATAGTAAAAATATCAAACCAAAATTCATTTACAATATAACACAAGAATTAGACAAATTTTATATACTATTTCTTTTGAGCAAATTACACTATTAACTCTGACCTCTCATATAATTTTATTGTAAGATTTATTTAACTAATGTTTAACGTGATAATATAATTTGTGACTTTGTGCATTATTTTCTTTATCAAAGTATACTTAATACTTGGAGCTCTTGAGAAGTATCATAATATAAACCTCGTAACAGCACTACTCAATGTGTGTGTGTGCGTGCGCGTGTGCGTGTGCGTGTGCGTGTGTGTGTGTGTATATATATATATATATATTACGGAGAAGTAATGGTCTCCCATTGTGCACAAATTAGATTACGGAAATCACACCATTTGTTACTATAATAGTGTCGCAGGCCATTTGCAGATTAAATGCATGGATCAGATCCACGTAATTTCATTTCATTTTGTGATGGAGATTTATTTTGATAATAAATGCATCCTTAGCCATATACTCAAATCATTTTAATGACATAATAGTAAATTTTAGTCTCTCCCTTTTGTGATCGACTATAGGTTTCTTTACAATTAATTTTAGTGCCATGAGAAATAAATGATATGTAATATTTCCTCCGTTTCATATTAATTGTCAATTTCAAAAAATTTGACTCATAATTTTTGTAAGTCAAAGTTATCGAAATAGACATCTAATATGGAATATAGGTAATATATAAGTATTAAAGGAATATGACTAAAAATAACATCAAATGATTCAAAAATAAAAGGTGGTAGTAAGTCAAAGTTTTTCAAATTAACAACTATTATGAGATAGAGGTAGTATACAATTAATATCATTTAATTAAAATAGATCACAATTTTTTTTTTATAAATTAGCGTAAACCTTTTACGTGTGTACATATAGAGTAACTGAGAAAGATCACTCATGATTCATATGTGGCCGATGGTGTCTCAAGAAAGAAGAGAATTTATTCTTTTTATTTGTAGTTAATTTGATTTATGTGCTTAATTTAATGAGAATTTTTTAAGTGAAAAAAAAATCAAAAATATTAAGAAATTTCTTACATTAATTAATATTATATTTATATATGTATAGATATAGATTATAGATATATGAGAAAGTCTACAATACTCGAGTACATACTTTTGAGATTCTCAACTGTTAGATATGGTGGTGAAACTCACTTGACAGATGATTTAATGATTAATAGGTGTCGGGTACCCGAGGATATTATAGGCTTTCTCATAGATATATATTATACGGAGTAGTAATAATGTCACAGGCAATTTGTAGATTAAATACACAAATTAGATCTATGTAATTAATCTCGTTTTGTTTTGTAATCCGAATTTATTTTGATAATAAACGCATGCTTAGCCAGATACTCAAAGTCATTTAATGACGTAATAAATTTTAAGGCTAGTTTGATAGGTGAGAATGGAATGAAATGAAGTGGAAATTAAATGTTTTTAATTCTATTCTTTTGTTTGGAAAGTGATTTTAAATATGGAATATCCATTCTTTACCTTTTTCGGATAATGGTCATTCTATCAAAATCATTTCACTTTCCAACAAAAGAAATGAGCATTCCATTCCCTACTTAAAAAAATTAAGGAGTAAAAATAATATTAAAAATAGCTTTACTTGAACGATGTGATCGCTAACACACTTTTCTCAAATAACGAAATTTAATAAAAGTCAACTTTTTCTTGATATTCCCTCTTAATTTCCAAATATACATCGAAAATATATATTTACCCATATATATATATATGTATATGTACATATATTTATTTGGTTTACATATATATATAGATTAGTTTTCCTTTTTAAGCCATGCATAACAAAATGAGAGTTCCATTCCCATTCCATTCTCTGGTTCATTCTATTCCTATCTTATTTCATTCCTCCATACCAAACTAGCTCCGTTATCTTTACAATTAATTTTCGTGCCAAAAGTAATAAATGATTACCATTAATATCATTTAATTAACATAGATCACAATTTTCTTATAAATTAGCGTAAACCTTTTGCTTATTGATACATTCATATTATATCTTTCAAGTATTAAAAAGATCAAACATGAAGAAATTCCTTGTTTTCACAGCCATTCTCCTTGTGCTATGCATCACTGCATGTAAATCATTCATAATCCATTTAAATTTATTTATCGCAGCAATTAAGTAGTTTTTTTTTTTTGTTTTTTTTTCTTCTTTCAATTACTAAATTAAATTGAAAGAAGGAAAAATATACCATCATAAAATGATGTTGTGTTTGCACAGAAAATCAATTTATCCAAGTAATATTCAATCATCATTTTCTATCTTCACTCTTATATATATATATAGAGAGAGAGAGAGAGAGTTTTATATCATATTAATTCATGGATGCAGGTGATGAAGTGATGATGGTGGATGGTTGCGAGGAGCAAATTCCTTTGAAAACTGATTTGTGCGATGAGGACGAGTGTGAGAGGGCGTGCCAGAAAAAAAGGGGAAGCCAAGCTTATGGAGAGTGCAAATTGGTTGATACTTGTATCTGCCAGTACCACCACCCTTGCTAAATTCCTTCCAATATGTAAAAGGTGGTTCTATCCATCAGCAATTGAAATTAATAAAGTGAAGGATTCTTACTCGTAAAATATTAAATAACTTCTCTTTCTTTGTCTATCAAACACGGTGTGATGCTCCCATAATGGGGAGAACCTATTTTTATTTCGAATTCGTATGATATTTTAATGATTTATTTAGTTTTTTTGTTTACCAAATTACCTATGTAAGTTTTAACTAAACAAATTATAAACGAGTGTGTGGTAAGTGGGAGTAATAAACGAGGATAAAATTGTTATTTTAGTTAATTGATATTTTGGAATAAATAGTATTAAAAAATTAGGAATAAAACTATATTTTCACACAATTTTAAAGTTATGGAAAGTAAAATTGAACCTAAGTTATAATAATTTGGATATAGTGCAAAATAGTCTATGTGTAGTGTAAAACACTTCTATACTATTGATTTGGTGCAAATAGTCCGACTTAAAATGACGATAATACCCTCATTTAAGTACAATAAACTAAATATATCAACTATGTAAAATGACCATTTTACCTTTTTATTATCTAAAGAAACTGCGTCATGCACATATATGTTTATTTCTTTGATCGTAATTTTTGGCAATGATCATGTCTATTTCTTGCTTTGATTTCAATCTGAGATGTTTCTTTCTTTGATTTCTTTCAACCCCAGCTGTGAATTCAGTTTTCCATATTATGGCAACAGATATATATACATCAACAAATCCCTGATTTCACATACTAAGTGCCGACAGGTGCTCCCAAAGCAATAGCTCCAAGAGCATTCACCATAGGCCCTACAGATATTGAACTCAAATTATGCTAAGCACCTTCAATATAAAGTGCTAAACAGAACATAAACTCATATAACCAAGAATTTTTTTTCAAATTTTAGCATGAAAAATCTACAAGGTTAAACTATATCAATGGATATCTTACGATTCTTACGGAACGAATGCATCAGTTTTCAAGGAAACCATTACCAGTTACAATTTTCAGATGGAAAATTTTAATTTCAAGCATGAATATGATCTTTTCTATCACTATAATAAAGAAAGATTATAATCACACCCAAATTCATAAAGAAAGGAAAATTGGTCTTTCTCGGGAGTTACCATCAAAGCAAATGAATCATCTAAGTCACTACAATTAGCTTCCTTCATATCTACAATTTGTTCTATTTCTTTTGAAAAAAAAAAAAAATGGACAAAAAAGAGAGAAAACTTGGTTATTTGATTATAATCGGCTGGGTTTGGGCTTAGAGAGAAAATTTTAGAGAGAGGGAGAGGGGATGGGTGGATAGGAAGACGACAAACTTAAGAGGGTTATTTTTGGCATCTTTGGTGGCAATGACGGCGGCATCAGCGGCGGAGGGGGCAGCGGCGGTGGTAATTTTGGTTATTTGTTAGGGTTTTATGCAGAGGGGGAGAGAGAGGGAATAGGAAATGGGGAGCAGTAGGGGTAAAATAGGAATAAAAAGGGTAAAATGGGGTTTTGTGGCGGACGTCGTGATTCCATCAATCTCTTCCGCTTCCGGCGAATCTCCGTCACTGATTGTTTTGGTAGAAAATAGTATTGTGATTTTAGTGGCCATGGAGACATCCACGTACGTAGAAGTCAAACAAGTCTCCATTCAGAACACCTCCAGAGAGAGAAAGCTCCAAACCCAATTCGAACTTTCTTGAATGCATTATCTTTTTATCCAATCTATCTTGTATTGCTAGTTTAGAGCTACAATGTTCTTGTTTCCGTGAAAATTGTTGGTGCTTCAAGTTGTAGACATAGCGACAAGGCCTATCGTATTCAATAATCAATATGTATGTGCAGTGTGAATTTTGTACAATTTTGGGGCTTTTTCATTTATCTAAGTCAAGCCCGCCCCTTCAATATTTATTATTTAGCTTTCCTCTCGGTGTAGGGATCTCTATTGTTTAGAGTGCTCTGTATTTCAGAGTTCTTTTCTTTGGTGTTTGTTGAGTGGTTTAGGGCTTCGTTGTTTCTGGCCCTCCTCTTTTTTTTTCTGTGTTTGTGTCGGGGATTTGGATCCTATTTTAAAGTCATGTCTTTCCTTTGTGGCTATTCCAGATTCCGATTAGTTTTTGGTAAATTCTTTATCTTTGGCGGATCTAGTGGTGCACTATTCCTTTCCTTCTTCTATCTATTTATGCCCCTTTGTATCTCTTTGTCTGTGGAAACTTTAGGCTGCTTTGCTTTGGTGGTTTTTTGGTTTGAAGTGTTAATTTTCTGGTTGTCCCTAAGCTTTGGCTAGTTTATATTTTGGGATTCGATCAGCGATCTAGTTTATATTTTGGGATTCGATCAGCGATCATGCTTTCTTTTAGTGCCGGATCTAATTAGGGGGGATTCATCGGAGCTTGCCACAAAAGTGGATTTTGCATCTGGAACATGGGTCTTGTGTCTTTTCTTTGGGGTGGCTATGGTGTTGCCTTTGGGGAATGCCGATGATCGTTTTGTTCCCTCTCTAGGATTTCACGGATACTGTGGATCTTTGTCCATGGCTTTGGAACCATTGGTTTGTCGGCTCATATGGTCGGTGTTCACTTTGTCGATTGGGGGTGGGTGTGATGTCATGGCTGACGTGTTGGAAGCTTTCTTTGGAAGCCTTATTTTGGCTGTTCGTGGGCCAAGGGCACATGCGTCTTTGAGATATGTGTTTCGCGGTGACATTGTATTTGCTCTTTGGTACGATTATCCATGTGGGGTTTTTCAATATCCTTATGGTTTGTGTGGCTGGGGTAGTTAAGAGTATCACTTACGCTTCCTCTTTTGATCTAACTATTAGATGCTCTTTTGGGTTAAGTGGCCACTTTATTTCCAACCATGTCAGTCGCATCCGGCTGACTTTTAGGTTATTCTGTCACTTCTAACTCAATAACTCCACACACCTTTTAAGCTTTAGGTTGTTATCATGACTGCTGTAGTGACCTAGCTTAGTATTGGGTTTGTCTTGGGGTTAGCTTTGTTTTGATTGTGTTTGTGGTTCTTTGTTGTAGTGTTTTGTATGTGTATTCCTTGCATGTGTAAGTGCCGCTTTGGCTGTTCTTTTGCCAGGTTAAAAAAAAAAAAAAATGTTATCTAAGTCCTTTAAACAGCACCAAACTTTCAAAAAGGTTGATTATAAATTATCTAAATTTTGAGAAGGCTTGCTTGAGAGAGAGAGAAAATGAAGAGAAAGAGAAAAATAAATAATTTTTTTAAAGAATATTCTATTAAGGGGTAATTTGGTCCCAAAAAATTTCTCACACAATCACTTAAAAGGAAGTCAGTTAAAATGACTCCCTCATGATACTTAGGGGAGTTTTTTGTTAAAATATTCATAAGGGAAGTTTCTTGTAACTGAGTGATAGTTGAGGGAAATTTTTGCAATTAGCCCTTTTCTTAAAGCTTCCTAGGTATTTGTTGTAGAAAATCATAAGAAACTAGCTGTGGAAATTTCGTCAATGGATACCTCCAAAACCTTTTGGCAAAGCAAAAATGCAAATAAATTAAACAGTGTTAGGAAGGGAAAAAAAAATAGAAAAAAAAAAATTCATATTTGTACAAAAGGAGACATTGCTAAGTGCATTGTTAAAAGTTTAGTGTGCCATGAGGTAAAAATAAATAAATAAATAATAAAGTGATTTTTCTATCTTGAGCGACAATTAAATGGTTTGAATGCCTAATTTTAATACTTTTAATAAAGGGAAAGAAAAAAAACTCATTGCCAAAAAATAAAATAAAAAATATTATAGTACTCAGACGTGGGATTAATATGCATTGTGGAAACTGTTAAAATCAATTTGTGAATTTTGAAACTTTTCTTATTCTACTATTGAAGGGCTTAAAATGCTTTGAATGCCTAATTTTAATACATTCTTAATAAAAGAGAAAAATAACTCATTGTCAAAAAAAAAAAAAAAAAAAATATTGATTTTGCTTTTTTTGGAATTAATGTACACTACCATTGGAATAATGCATTGTGGTTACGGTTGCCCAATTTTTATTTATTTATTTACTTTTTCTACCATTGAAGGCAATTAAAATGGTTTGAATGCCTAATTTTAATACATTCTTGGTAAAAGAAAAAAGAAAAAAAAAACTCATTAATGTACTCAAACGTGGGACTAATGCATTCTAGTTTCCCATATGCTCCTATTAACTCTTTGTTTTTACCTTCTAAGAAATATTGTGTTACTCAAAATTGCTGAGAATGTATAGAAATAATAAAATAATATACACACTTCTTATAAGTAGTATAAAATATGCTTATTTATGTGTGTAACGATACAGAGAAAGATCACTCATGAATCATATGTGGCATGGTGTCGAAGAGAATTTATTCTTTTTATTAGTAGTTAATTTTATTTATGTGCTTTAATGAGAATTTTTTACACTTTTAGTATATTATTAATTAATAATATATATATATATATATATATATAGGAGAAAGTCTACAATAATGGATTACTCAAGATTCCACTTGTTGAATATGGTAGTGGCCCTAGTGGGACACACCTAATCGATGATTTAATGGTTAATAGGCATTCGGGTACCGTATCCGGCCGAAGTATTGTAGACTTTTTTATAAATATAGATTATAGAATTAATGGTTAATTTCACTGACACCTTTAGATTTGGTCAAATATCACTGTCAAATATTTTTCAAAAATAACTATCACTCAATAATTATCACTCACGTTACAAATTTTTACTCCGTTTTTCATTAACAATCCAACCGTTAGTTAAATAGTTCTGAAACCATGTAAAATGACTTAATAACCTTTGAATTTGTCAAACCAATCTTGTAGCTTAAAGAATTAAATTAAAAGACTAAAATACCCTTAAAAAGTTATAAATTCAGATACACAGACGCATTTTCTGTGCCATTATTTTCTTTGTTGTGCTGCTGATTCCACTTCTGATCTCCTGATTCTATTACATGCTTGAACCGCGAACCTAATCATATTAAACAAGATTGCTCATCCATATTCCTAAGAAAGGTCTGGATACGGGCTTGACTTAAATAAGTGAAGGGATTGTTTGGGCTGCACTTCTTAAGTGGATGAGATGGTCAACAGAAATTGCTCGAAGAAACTTCGTTTTTGAGGCAATCTTCTCGCTAGCTCTAGCTTCAATCTATCATCTCACACCATTTTCAATTCCATGAGCCATAAGTCAAAGAGTCAAATCCGGCAAGTCAGTTAACTCCTTTTTTGAATTGAATCCATTTATTCATTCAATTCCAGACCGATACGAGACATATATATATATATATACACACACACACACATTACACGCAGTGACGCAGACATATATATACATACACAGACATCCGCCGCCGCAACCCACACAAACATCAGCCATCGCCGCCTCCGCCGCCGCCGCTCACACACACAAACATCAGCCATCGCCGCCGCTGCCCACATGATCCCAACCCATCACCAATAGTCGTCGCAAAGAGAGAAGAAGGTGAAGGCATCATCGTCGGGGATCTGATACCAGAGGTCCGAGGTGGCGATGGCGTTGGAGAAGAGATGTCGTTCAATCACAACCTCTAGGTTTGGTAGTGGCCGGTGGTTGTTTGTGGTTGAGAAACAGGGAAATTTGGTTGCCGACTGTGGGGGTTGGGGATGGTGGTAGTGGCCCCATCGACTGCAATTTTGACGGTGTTGATGTCGATTTGGGTTTGTTTGTGGGAATGATCATTTCAGATAAAACCTAGTCGGAATCGTTGCTGGTCTTCATCATCTTTGGAGCAGTTCCGTTGCCGTCGTTGCTGCAAGGCCACCGGGCCTATTTGTATGTACATATATATATTATGCGCACACATTTTAGAGAGAGAAACTATTGAGGGCAATATTGTCTTTTTAATTTGTTAATATTTTAGTTTAAAATGAATTTTAAAAATAAGGGTAGATTTGTCTTTTCACAATTTGCAAATTAAATGCAAGATCAGTATCATGTAATCTCCTTATTTTGATAATAAATGTATCCTTAGCCATATACCCAAAAACAGACTAAAAATTTTAGTCTCTCCCTTTTGTGATCAACTATAGATTTCTTTACAATATGTGGTGCCATGGAACACAATTTTCTTATTTCGAATTCTGATGTTGAAAACCAATACTATAATAATTTGATTAATCAATAATTTGTTGAACAAGGACAAGGAATAATTAATTAATATTACACCAACATATATATTCATATACCCAATTTATTTATTTATTTTTAAAACTTGCTTGGATTCTCAATCCAATCCATCCAATTACAATCTCTATCTTTTATGTGTGTATATACACTTGGATGTCTGTTAATACACAAATGGGTGAGACATCCTCGGCATATGATGACAAAATTAAAATTTATGAGTAAAAGCACAAACTATTGGTCACATCGTGGCCATATTGTTTAATGTTTTTGGTTCAACATTATCATTCATGTTGGCCATCCAATCCTCCATCTACATTTACGAGTAAGCATTCCTTGTCATGTGCATGTGTGTATATATAAGGTCTAATGTTTTTGGTTCAACATTATCATTCATGTTGGCCATCCAATCCTCCATCTACATATACGAGTAAGCATTCCTTGTCATGTGCATGTGTGTATATATAAGGTGTTTTTTTTTTCAATCTTGACCTCAATTACGACACTAACTAAATTAAAGTTTGACAAATGATTCGACTCGATAATAGTCCAATTCACGTTCATTTATTTAATAAATGTTAATCTCAAATAATCCTGAACTCAGATTCATTAGTTCATGAACATATTTGTGAACAAAGCTCGTGATTATATATAGATATATATAGTCCTGATTTTATCCAAACGGGGAACAAACCCACCTATCCCCTTTCCAAAAACACCTCTCTCCTTTCTATATGTGCATATATATATATATATATATATATATATATACACACACACATCCGTGCCTTGTACCTTAAAGAAGTTGGCCCACTATTCATAACTTTAGACCAAGAAATATGTACAACAAAACCCCTTTAGCCCATCCAAACCCAATCTAATCAACCATTTTAAAATAAAATAGAATAAAGACCAAATAAATAAAAAAAGTCTAAGCACAACTTACAAGCCCATATTAACTACATCTCATATCAGCCCTAACTTCCCCCCAGTTACATCGTTCTGAACATGTGGGCTTCTATCGTGTGGCCCAAAACAATTGGTGGGCTTTGCTTGGGTCCATTCCACGTTCATTTATTGCTTACTACAACAATTATGTCTTTTTATCACTCTAAAATCTAAAACCCTTACCCGCTCATTACCTGTTCTGTCCCAAACCAGTATACACACCAACAGAGGGCTCATCAACCAGCAGATAGACGACGGCGAGTCGGCGACGACGACGACGTCGAAGGGCTTCTCGTCTGCGATCAATTTGGAGGACTTCTTATACTCGATCACTTCAACACAAACCCCTAAATTCTTTCTAAGGCGATTTTGAGTCGATTCTAAGCCAAGGCTCG
Source organism: Cornus florida (assembly GCF_030987335.1). NCBI lineage: Eukaryota > Viridiplantae > Streptophyta > Magnoliopsida > Cornales > Cornaceae > Cornus > Cornus florida. Next base: position 72,607,565 of record NW_026775571.1, on the reverse strand, counting down.
AAGCAAACACTATTTCAAACTTACTCGAGTGGATTAAAGCTTCCATTAGCAAGGTTAGTATGTAAAAAAACTTCTTTTATCCTGTTTCAGTTTTTCTTGAATTTTTTGGATTTTTCCCGATACATTATTGCTAATTTTGCGTGATTTGAAGCTTATTTGTGTTGGAAATTGGCTTGAAGTTAAATTTTGGATTTTGCAATACATGTATAATGATATATTATGTTTGATGCAGTATGCTTATGTATAGGTGTATATACAAGTTACTGGTTTTTGTGATTTTGGAATTCTTTTTGATAATTAATCATGTATTATATGGATTCGGTGATGATTTATTTGAGTTTGAAGGTGTCAGTTCATGTTTATATGTGCTTTGTGCATGTGTGTATTATATAGGTTGTGGTTTTCGGATTTGGAAGGTTCTTGGGTTCAATTTTCAGTTGTTTGTGATCCAGTTTGGTTCTAATGGATCCCTTTGTCACGGAATAATTTTTAACTCAGTGTAAGCAACTTATATATATATATATATATATAACACGGCTGCATGTATATATCTATATCTATACTATTATAAACTTGTAAGGCAGTTTTCCTATTTTCATACATTTTCAAAAAATTTAAAATTTTAAAATCATTTTTATTAAAGAATTTACATACAATATGAACTCCTTTCTATTGAATTTACATATAATATGAACCCCGTTCTAATTCAACTTCTTACTAATTTATTAGTAACTCTCATTCACCATCTGCCTACACGAAGGTTGCGGAAAATTTCTACTCCAACCATAACAAAAAGGTATATCTTTTATATAAACTTTTACTTTAATATATATATATATATATATATATATATATCAATCATTGAGCTATGTTATCATCTTTTCTTGCCAATTTTTTTTATTTATTTATATTTTATTTTTAGACGTCCAAGTTTAAAAAAAAAAAAAAACCAGGAATAGTGAATAGCTGTAATTGATCCCTTCATCACTGATGTTGGGATCAGGTTTTATGAGAAGCACATGCTATTGTTTCGCTGACTTTGAAATGGTCAGTGAAGCAGGGGTATCCTTAGAATTTGTTACACAAATCCTCTCTCATTTTAATTTTATCCATTTGAACCCCTCATTAGGTGTGATTATTGAATTTTTACCATGGTCAAGATGAAGAGAGGGAGAGAGGAAGTATTAATTCTTGAACGCCCTAAAATCCAGTTTATTTTTATCTCAAGATGATATAAATATACATGCCATCCTGATAATTTAATTAATTTATTTATTGTAGGCTGGTGTAATTTGGATAAATCAAATTTAAACTCATTCTAGTCAAACTGGTCTAATCAAACACTGAATGTGAGTGATCATTCCGTGTCTACAACCAAACAATATAAGAGGAGTGATCATTCCATTCTGATTCTTGCAGCATTACCTTTACGTTCCTTTCTCCATTCAGTGCCATGTACCAAAAGTGGCATTAGTGTAATGTTGGGGAAAATTAGTAGAAACAGGAATAGTGAATAGCTGTGAGTTTGGAGTACTTGATAGACGCGGTATGTCCTTGCCTCTTCCATTTAGATCTAAATGGCTCAATTGAGTTTTCACAAGCTTTAAAGATCACGCCTGAACACCAATTAATTGGCTATTAGTCCCTATACAGATATCTATATTATATTTCTATGAAATTATGGGGTTTTCACAATTTGGGGTATTCAGTTGTGTGCTTTCTCTCTGTGTACTTTTTAACCAGCTTCTTGTCTTACATTTTCTTTTGTCAATCAATATATTTTGCAGGTAGTGTATCCTGGGTATGCTTATAAGTTACTTCAATGGCCATAGATAGTGGTATGAAAGAACTGTCTCAGAAGTCCCACAGATTTCGTCAATCTGGTCCTTCTGCTAACAAAAAGGCAAAATCTGACAAGAAGAAGCGTGGCGTTTCGGATGAGAAAAAGCACAACCCCAAGGTTCTTTTTTTATATTTGCCGTTCTTTGGCATCATTGTTGCTGGCCCAATCATCACATTTTCATTATTCGTACTCTATGTATGTTTTGTATTATTTCCTAGTAATCTGTGTATTGTATGGCAGGCATTTGCTTTTAGTTCAACTGTGAAAGCCAAGCGTTTACAATCACGTTCTACAGAGAAAGAGCAGCGTAGGCTTCATGTCCCTACTATCGATCGCTCCACAGGAGAACCTGCTCCATATGTTGTTTTAGTACATGGGCCTCCCAAGGTAATTGTCATTGTGGTCTTTAAGGTCGGTAGCCTAATTACCAATGACAAGGCTAAACCAAATTTGTTGCTGCACTTTAGGTTGGGAAGTCTCTTCTCATAAAGACCCTTGTGAAGCATTACACTAAGCATAATCTAACAGAAGTTCGAGGCCCTATTACTATTGTGTCAGGTTTAATATGCAATTCCTTTCCAATTAGCTTTAAGCACTATCAGACTGATATAATTTCCTGTTCATGTTGTTTGTTTGGAGTTGCATTTGCTGAGACGTAAATGCTTGATCAATTTTTTGTTAGGTAAGCAAAGGCGGCTACAATTTGTAGAGTGCCCAAATGATATCAATGGCATGATTGATGCTGCAAAGTTTGCTGATTTAGCATTGCTTCTCATTGATGGTAGTTATGGTTTTGAAATGGTGAGGTTCTATTGTTATTTATAATTGATTTTCAGCATTCATTTTACCATTAAAAATATCTTGTAGGTGCATTTAGATTCTAGAAAACAAGAGTATCTATGGATATTTAGATTATTGCGAGTATGATTTATCAGTATAATGGTGAATGAGTGGGTTATCGTGCATGAAAAGCAGGTTCAAGTTTTGCAAATATTTTTAAATGCTAGATCGTAAATAGTTCACCCTTTTAGTACGTTCGATTAATGGAAAGTTGCAAACCAGGTTGGGAATATATCTATCTATATATATACATATATATATATATATATATATTTTTTATATGTATATATATTTTTTAAGATGATAATGTCAAATGTTAGACCTGTATCCAATTCATCTTTCTTAATAGTCTTGACTCATGAGGGCGAATACTGGGTAATGGCCTTCATTTTGGGACCTATATGATTTATTTAAAATCTTTTACTATTTCTTATCTGCCTAAGGAAAAAGTGTTTTGAGCCATCAGTAACAATTGAATTTGTTGCATTGTAAAATTACGCACAAGTCCACATGGTTTTTAAATTTCTAGTCGTTGGTAAATTATTAATATTCCTGATAGTTATAATTCAAGGTCTATAGGTTTTATGTAGCCAACTGCTCGTGCATCAACTGCCATTGTCTCAATCATGAATGTCTTTAATTTTTTTTTTTCCATCATTGCACACTCATGGTTCTGCTTTCTAGAGATTTACTAATTTGTGTTACCCACATTCTGTTTGGCTTTCTAAGTCATTTTTTTGGGGTCTTATAATATGTGTGGAATTTCTCCCTCCCTCCCTCCCTCCCTCGTGTAATGGGGCCTTCTTCTTTTGCAGGAAACCTTCGAGTTTCTTAATATATTGCAAGTTCATGGATTCCCAAAGATCATGGGAGTTCTTACACACTTGGATAAGTTTAAGGATGTAAAGAAACTTAGAAAAACAAAGCAGAGGCTCAAACATCGATTCTGGACTGAAATATATGATGGAGCAAAACTATTCTATTTATCAGGTCTTATTCATGGGAAGTAAGTATCTGACATTGTTTTTGCTTTGTATGTCTGCTGGTATGTGTTTTTGAATTCGACTAATATCTTGACAGGAATCTTATTAAATTTATCATCCATTTTCTAAATGAACAGGTATCCTAAACGTGAGGTTCACAATCTTGCAAGGTTCATCTCTGTTATGAAATTTCATCCTTTGTCTTGGCGAGCTTCTCATCCTTACATCTTGGTAGATCGATTTGAAGATGTTACACCTCCAGAAAGGGTGCATATGAATAATAAGTGTGATAGAAATGTCACTTTCTACGGGTATCTGCGTGGCTGTAATTTAAAAAAAGGATCTAAGGCACGTATATCTAACCCTTCAAATTTTAGTACTCCTTTCTGAATTTCTAAGTTGGTGAGAATGGTAAAAATATTCTGGAGGAAAGGATGAGGTCCTTGATCCTCAGTTGGAGGGTTGATTGTGAATGGTATTCCACGTTCTCTTTATATCTCATTTTTGGTAACCTTTTGAATGTTTGTTTAAAGAATTTTTCTCAGCTTCCAGTTGTTTTGTAACTATTGTTGTGAACAAATCATTTTTAACCCAGAAAACAGAAGGATCAAGCTAAATGAGGGTTTAGGAAGGGCCTAAGAATTATTCTTTTTAGTGTTCTACTTGTATTGCTGTTTCCTTTTCTTTTTTGAGATATGGTAGTATACTAAAGGGTGATGTAGGCAATCTTTTAACCATTTGGAAATCATGTTAATTATATACAAAGTAGGGTTTTCTTTTCTTTCACCCGATAAATGATACATGTCTGATGTGTAGAGCACATCATATAATGAGAACAAACACCCCCCCCCCCCCCCCCCCCCCCCCCCCCCCCTTTCTCTCTCTCTCCACACACACACACATTTTAAAGGATTTAATTCAATGCCAGGGTTCACTCTACCAATGGGTGCAACAATTACATCACTAATACAGTAAATCCCATCAGAACTCCATAACAAGCTGGTTGGGTACTGGTAGAAGGTAACCTAAGGAAGTTATCATGTTGATCCCTTTCTTTTTAATGGATGCATCGGTAGGGCAGGAGCTACCCGATCCATACCATCTCCTCCACTAACAATAAAAATTGTTTTTTTTTTTTTTTTTTAAAATAATTTGGGAGTGTGCTATCATAGAGAGATAGAAATGGTTTTTACTTAATAACAACCTAATGGCTTTACTTTGGGAAACCTTCCATTGATCATGTAACTGTTTTCTTTTCATTTTCAACTTTTAATCATCTGCTCCTTCAGTTTTGAACTATGCAAGTTTATCAGATGGGTGATATTATATTGATGGACGAGTATTGTGATGACCCTATGGCGGGTATGCCGTTGGCGGGTGCGAGACACTGACGGGCTACCACACAGGCGAGATACGGGTACACAATCCTACATCGCCTGGGAAAGGGAAAGGTGAAGTGCTTATATATAGGTGTGTCACTCCAATTGGCATGAGGCCTTTTGGGATAAAGCCCAAGAGCAAAACCGTGCGGGCTCAGGCTCAAAGAGGACAATGTCATGCCATGTGGTGAAGTCGGTCGTTACAAATGATATCAGAGCCTGACCCAGTCGGAAGTGTGCTGACAGGGACGTCGGGCCTCCAAAGGGGGTGGATTGTGATAACCCTGTGGGCAGATGTGCCGTGGGCGGGGTGCGAGACACTGACAGGCTACCATATTGGCGAGGTACGGGTGCACAATCCCACATCGCCTGGGAAGGGGAAAGGTGAAGTGCTTATATGTAGGTGTGTCACTCTAATTGGTATGAGGTCTTTTGGGGTAAAGCCCAAGAGCAAAACCGTGCGGGTTTAGGCCCAAAGCGGACAATATCATACCATGTGGTGGAGTTGGTCGTTACAAATGGTATCAGATCCTGACCTAGCCGGAAGTGTGCCGACGGGGACGTCAGGCCTCCAAGGGGGGTGGATTGTGATGACCCTGTGGGCGGGTGTGCCGTGGGCGGGTGCGAGACACTGACAGGCTACCACACTGGCGAGCGACGGGTGCACAATCCCACATCGCTTGGGAAAGGGAAAGGGAAAGGCGAAGTACTTATATGTAGGTGTGTCACTCCAATTGGTATGAGGCCTTTTGGGGTAAAGCCTAAGAGCAAAACCGTGCGGGTTCAGCCCAAAACGGAGAATATCATACCATGTGGTGGAGTGGGTCGTTACAAGTATTGTTAATTTCTTATGCATTTCTATGAACTTTATGGTTCTTGTGATGGTTTGAGTTAGGCAGTTAGCAATTCCCTTAAAAGATTGACACATTATAATATGCTGAATGAAGACTGAATCGGCAAACATATTCCACCCAACTATGATTTTTGGTTTTCCTAATTATGCTAATTGGAGTTAGGAAGAAGGTTGGAGTAAAAAAGAACTGAAAGTAAGATTTATTAGAAGTTTCCACTATTCCACGCGCTCTACTAACAATCATCAATGGAGGGAGATAGGAAGACATCATCTAAACAATAGAGTAGACAAGAAGGCTGATTGGTTTCCAACTCTTTGAAGTTCTGAGGGAAATTAAATTCCAGAATCTAGTGTAATTTGATTGGACTAACACAATTTGCAATTTGTGACCCTTTCAGTTTCTAGAACTTGAATAAAAACTTTCTTTTGAAGGAAGGTCACCCCAGCAATGGTCCTCTGAGAAATGAACTCTACTTGATTTGTTTGATTGAACATTGCTTTAATGGGTGTCATAAGTAATTTGAATATATTTACAAAATATTAAGGATTTCCTTGATTTCTTCTTCTTCTTTAAAAAGTTTTCAGAAAACAAAAAGCTTCTCATTTTCTCCAAAATGTTTTGGAATGAGGGTTTTGTCATTCTTGCATTGAAGGTGACACTAATTTGTGGTGGGCTGTGGAATAGACAAAATCTTTGGCCTTGTTGGTATGTAAGTTTAGTGGGAGACATGATGGATTTGTTTTTGCAATTTGGGCAGATAGTTGGGTTCCTACGGAAGCCAATCAGGCTGATGATATGTTAGTTGAAAGTGGGGCATTTACATGACAATTGCTTTGTGGGCATTTTTATCCATCCTGACATTTGTTGGTGGTGTTTTGTTCTTTTCTTCTTGTGGAGTTGTGTTGTTTCTTCATTTTTTATTCCCTGTAACTTCAGTTTCCAAATTTTGTAGAACTAGGCTTTTAACCTGTGCACTATCTTCTTCCTTAACTGTATCCTAATTTCTTTGTTTTATTTATTTAAAGAAATGTCAAATAAACATATTGCACTGATAACTACTGTATATGGCTTGTTTTCATTGTTGTAACTGGTTCCAGTTTAATTTAAATAGTAAAATTATATTCAGGAAAAAAAAAAAAATAGTAAAATTATTTTATTTTTATCATTTTGTTTTTCCTTTTGGGTCTGCTTTATTTTAAAGTAGCTGAAGTAACTTGTACTGATGGCTTATTGTTGAGGCAATTCCTCTCTTTCATGTTTGAGACTTCTTGAAACTATGTTTGCTCTGTTATGTGCCTTTATTGGTTATGTCCCACGGGTGTGATCTAAGAGTGCAGTTTCTACCAGGTGCATATTGCTGGCGTGGGTGATTACAGTTCAGCTGGCATTACAAGCTTAGCAGATCCTTGCCCTTTACCTTCGGCTGCCAAAAAGAAAGGACTGCGGGACAAGGAGAGGCTATTTTATGCGCCTATGTCTGGACTTGGTGACCTGTTGTATGACAAGGACGCTGTCTACATAAACATAAATGACCATTTCGTGCAGTTTTCTAAAGTTGATGACAATGATGGAAAGACGAGTAAATATTTCAAACTCATTATATATATTTATTGCATCTTATTTTGTGAATAAAGAATCTATGATTGGGCTTATATATCAACTTGTACTCTTGTAGCATCTCTCTTAAAATTGTTCTTTTTTTCCGGAAAGTAAATTGTTCTTATTATTCTTATTTATTAGAAATATTACTTATTTCATCTATTATATTCAGCTATATTTCATTATTTTCTGATTGATAATACTGATTTGAATACTGAATGTGACAAATTGTTAATATCTCATGGCATTCAACTTCTTTTAATGGCTTTCATCTTGTTTCTACTAATGTGGTTGCATCGTCTATTCCAGGAAAAGACCGTGACGTAGGGGAGGTTTTAGTGAAATCGCTCCAGAACACCAAATATTCTATTGATGAGAAATTAGAAAAAAGTTTTATCACCCTTTTCAGCAAGAAGCCTAACAACTTATCCGAAGATTCAAATGCTGAGAAGGGTGGTTATGATTTTGGTAATCAGATTGATGGTGTAGAGCCTGTAAAGCACTATCAATCTGAGGAAGAATATAAAACGGATGGGTCTGATGAAGAAAGTGAGGATAAGGATCTAGATGGTTTAGAATCTTCAGATGAAGATGACACTCATCCTAAGAATCTAACAGTAAAACCTGCTGATAATGCTTCTGATGAAGAAAATGGCAGTGCATCAACCCAGCGGCATCCTTCTGAAAAAAACGTAAAGGAACATCTTGAGCTTCATGACGGAAGGATGAGGAGAAAAGCTATCTTCGAAAATGTCATTGATCATGATGATTTGGAGGTAATGTGGACGCAACTCTCCGTTATTTATTTATTATTATTATTTTATTTTTATTTTTGTTTATCCTTTTTTCAGTTGAAACTTGAAAGGGTGTGGATTCAGTGCAAAGAACTGTTTCCTAGTTTTCTCTAGCCAGTTCTTTTTAATTTATGTGAACATGAATGCTGACATGCACTATTAAAGAACACGAGTGTGATTTTGAAACATTAGGGGTTCTATTTTATTTTATTTTAATAATATTTGTGGTATTTGTGCATCTTTTAGTTCCACTACTCTTGATTTTACTCACCGACCAATCAGATTTATTGCGATACTAAATAGCAGTCAAAATTTGATATTCATTTTACATGATATTGTGCATGTAATTATAAATCACTTTTGGTGGGATTGTAATTATAGATTTCTCGGGACTTCAGTAGTCTAGAATGCAGGAGGGTGACTTGGGATGTGCAGTTTTAGCTTTGCTCTACAACCAGATGGTTCCAGGTGGGTTGTTTGTGGAGTGGGTGGGGATGGGATGGATGAGATTCTGTGGGTGTGTAGTCTTGTGGAAATTCCAGGTCACTCTTTCCCATGGAAGGCAATTTGGAGGTTGAAAGCCCCCTTGAAGGTGGCTTTTTTGAGTGGTGTGCTGCTCATGGAAGCATTCTCACTCTCGACAATCTCAGGAAGAAAAGCCAGATCGTGGTTAATTGGTGTTGCATGTGCAAGAGGACAGAGGAAACTGTGAACCACCCTTTTTAATGAAATCTTACTTATCAAAAAAAAAAAAAAAACCTTTCTGATCTGGTTTCGTTTTTGGTTTTGGTGTATGGTAGCGTCTCACTTTTATCGATGAAGGTATTTGTGTATAATGAGAAGGGGAATTGGAGCGAATTTTCCCTAAAAGGTAAACATGCATATAATGGTTAGGGGCAACAAAGAACCCAAAACACCAAAAATGGCAATTAGAAGAAGTCCCTCTTCCAAATCATTTTGCAATATCCATTTCTTACTATTTTGAGAAGAAAGACTTCAAATTGGTTGAACATAATTCTCTCCTCAACTTAGCATACGTTACAATGTTACTGCACACACACACACATATACAAGCTACTCAATTTGGGATTCAGGTGTGGAATTGGACAGAACACACACATACATACATATACACAAATATATATATATATATATATATACTAACCCTTTGTGGGGTATAAAATGTAAATTTTAGATTGAAAATTTTATGTTTATTAAGGCTTTGCACTACCATGGTCTCAATCTTATTTTTTATACTAGTGAAACTTTGATAGGGTGCCCACAAATTTGTTCAAACCGTGGATTCAATTCAAACCAATCCGAACCATGTGGTTTGGTTCTATTCCATGGATTAGCGGTTCAGTTTGTAACCAAAACTGGTGGAAAATGTTAGGATCGGTTTGGTTTCGAGGTTGAAAAGACCAAAGCAGTCCTGCATATGCATATTGATATTTGTTTTTGTTTTATTGGTTAGTAAAATTTTTTGCCATAGCTTTGCTTCACATTGAATTAAGGTTATATAACTTATATCATTTTTTCTATTTCTAACATCATTAACATAAACATATTAATAGAATAGTATTATAATTCTTGTCGGTATATTACAAATTTGCTTAAGAGCGCATAAAATTTGGTTGATTAAGACTCATTTTAGGATTAACGTTGTTAATTTTTGTGTGCTGTGAAACCAAGCTGATCCAAACCGTTCTTATTGGTTTGGAAAATTAGATGGTTCCATCGGTTCGGTTTAGTTCCAATCTTTTGGGAACCGTCAGGACTTTTTGTTTTATTTTTATGGTTTACCCTCTAAACCATACTAAATTGAACTGTTTATAGATTTATTTTTTTCCCAATTTATAAACTATGCATTTTGGACTACCACGTTTCTGCTGTACTCATTCTTTTTGTTCACTTGATAATAGGATTTAGACGAAGATGGTGATGATGTTGATGACAAATCTTCTTCTGATTCAGATTTTTCGGTTGAGGATGGGGAGGATCAAGACGAAGATGGTAAACTCTCTCGTACATTGTGAATTTTTTTTGTATGTAAAGGAGATTATATTTTGGTTGGAAAATAGCAGTTCATATATATGAAGTAGTGTAGATGACTTGCCAGTTATAGGTATAAAGAAAGTTCAAATTATTCTTGCTGATTCTTTTTTTCTTTTTCCGATGAATGACCTTTACTGCCTCTGATCATGCTTAAAGCAAGGTGTTAGGAGAGATGGAGTGGCTTCTAATTTTTGGTGTTATTTAGACAAAAATGGCTGCAAAATTGTATATAGACTCATTTTTGCATTTCGGCCAACTCACCTTATGGCATGTGCATATGTTGTTTCTTTGTTGTCCAAAATTCTGTCCAATAATGAACAATTGGTCTAATAGTTGTTTTGTAAAATTTTCCTTTCAATCTTAAAGGAATACACCAATTACACAAAATGCTAGATGTTCCTCTACCATTTAACCAAGCCTGTCTGTATTCTATAGTTAACATCATCTCCGATTTGTCTCGCATTATGGATAATTGAGTCTAAATACCCGAAATATTCACCTTTTGTACATCTTGCCCCTCAATCTTCACTATACTTCTATTTGTATTTTTAGATTTACTAAAGTTACACTCCTATATTTAGTTTTGTTCTTACTTGTCTTAATCCTTTTAATTCTAAAGTTCCTCCTCTGAATCTCCAATTTAGCCATTACTCCTCTAGTTTCATCAATTAAAACAATACTAGTAACAAATAACATACCAAATGGAATACCATTCCGTATGTGTTTCTCGAGAAATAAGGCAAGAAGATATGGGCTTCACGCTGACCCTTGATGTAATTGGAAATTCACTTGTTTTTCCCACGGTCATCTTAACTATTGTCACACATCCGTCCTACATGTCCTTTATTGCGTCAACATGTCCCTTTATGACTCTTTTGTTTTTAAAACCCTCCATACTAAGTCTCTAGGTACCTATCATAAGTTCTTTCTAAATCGATAACAAAAACATATGAAAATCTTTATTATTGCATTAATTGATGTTCCGAACTGACTACTTAAATCTTGTCTTGGTGGGACACTTTATCTGATCGCTTTTATTTCGTTTTGAAAATTCCAAACTGATTATACTTTCTCCTTTTACTGCCTTTACAGAGGATGAGATTGGAAATGCTTCAAAATGGAAGGAGTCATTGGTAGAAAGGACTATTTCCAGACAGAATACTAATCTTATGCAACTTGTATATGGGAAATCTGGATCAGTCTCTACAAATTCTATCAATGAAGTTCAGGGTAGTAGTGGGGATGAAGAAAGTAGTGATGATGAATTCTTTAAGCCAAAAGGAGAGATAAAGAAGGTTTGTCCTTGAAGCAATTGATTTCTTAAGTTTTCTTATTTTCTCCAAGTAGGAGAAGTTTTTTTTTCCCCTAACAATTAAAAAAATAGAATTTAAATTCCTTTTGATTATCAATAAAAATTCATCCTTTTTATGTTTACACCTTATGCTTTGTTAATTCTTATCCTTGTCTAATTTATTGCAGAAATCCAGAGATGGAATGGATGGGGATGATGTCAATGCCGAGGACTGTTCTAAATTTACAAATCATGCAAGTGTCAGAGACTGCAAAAACGAAAAGTTTATTGAAAGTATTCGTGATCGTTTTGTAACTGGGGATTGGTCCAAGGCTGCACGCAGAGGTCAAGAGGCTGAAGCTTCCAGTAATGATGATGATGATGCTTTTGGTGATTTTGAAGACTTAGAAACAGGTGAGAGGTATGACAGCCACCAACGGGGTGGCGGCGGCGATGATGATGTGATCCCCAAAAAGGATCATGACTCAACAGTCGAAGAGCGGAGGCTAAAAAAGCTTGCTCTTCGTGCGAAATTTGATGCACAATATCCTTCACTTAATAAACATATTATCATCATTCTTTTTAATAGTCTCTCTCTCTCTCACTGGGGTACGGCAGAGAGAGCTGACCGAGTTTTATTTTTGGTTCATAAACCTATTAATGTTAAATTGTTGTGTTTTAAGTAAATTTGATCATCCGATGCGTGACATGCATATTATTTTGTGGTTTCATGCAAACTATTTTGCTTTTAGTCTCGTCATATCTTCCTTTTTATCTGTGGAAAAACATTTGAATCACCCTTTTTATCCTTAATTCTGATATACATATAATGGGTCGGAATCACCTGATGAGGATATTGATAACAAAAAGGGTTCCAAGTTTCATCGTACTCAAGCTAATGAAAGTGGATTTTTTGATAAGGTATTTTTTCTTTCAATATCTGGATGGTTTTGTTTATCATTTTGGAAAAAAGTAGTAGCAGCTTATTCTGGTTCTCGTAGTTAAAAGAGGAGATCGAACTTCGGAAACAAATTAATATTGCGGAACTCAATGATCTTGATGAGGACACTCGGGTAGATATAGAGGGCTACAGAACAGGGACTTATCTAAGGTTGGAGGTTCATGATGTTCCTTTTGAGATGGTTGACCATTTTGATCCCTGCCATCCTGTTCTTGTTGGAGGAATCGGACTTGGGGAGGAAAGTGTTGGATATATGCAGGTTAGAAAATTCTCCACATCAGTTTTTTTTGCATTTTATTACTACTGTGGCATATAATGTTCTGCTTTTCTTCTTTAAGTAGGTCCCACTGTACTTATCAAAAAAAAAAAGTAGGTCCCACTGTGTATGTTCACATTCTAAATTGTGCTGCCTCCTTGTTTTCATTTCTCGTGGATGCATTCTTTCCTAACAATTAGAGTCACTGATCCAAAATTCAATGATAATGAGAGAAATTGGATGGGTTGTTAAAAAATGGTTGTCCTGACTTTATTATTGTGATGGAAGGTGTACCAAAACACTTGGCTGTTTCTTTATATTAGAGAAGACAATGGTTTATTCAAAGATATCAAGTTCGGTGCAAATGATTTGTGCTTAGAAATCTTAAATACATAGAACTTCAATTTCTTTATATTGTTTCTTAAAAAACCTAGAAGTGGCTAAAAGTCCTTTGTTTTTAACTACACCAATTTCCTGACATTTTTTTTTTTTTAATTTTTTATTTTATGTAAAAGATGCTATATTAGTCCTTTGATATTTAGAAAAATATCAAATTACCAAAAAAAACGAAAGAAAACTATCAATTAAGCATTCATTTGAATGAAATATGAGAAAAGTTGTTAATTTGCCTCAAACTTAGCAACGCAAAACTAAACCCAAAATTAGAATATTGGTAATGCAACTCCTGATCATTTCATCTTAACATAATAAACACGAAATTCTAAGTCAGTTTGTTTAGTTATTTAGATTTGGCATCGGTTCGCTTATGAAGTGCAAATCATACTTTGGTCACATTAATTATGGGTTGAAAAGTAACACACAGATATGCTCCATTAAAAATGTTTGATATTTGTAATTATTAGTTTTCTTAAATGACCTTTTTAACTCCAGCACTTGAACATTATGGCATGTTTTCTTTCCTTCAAGGTCCGGTTGAAGCGGCATAGATGGCACAAAAAAGTTCTGAAGACTAGAGATCCAATAATTGTTTCTATTGGATGGAGGCGCTACCAAACTACACCTGTTTATGCCATTGAGGACCAAAATGGGCGCCATCGCATGCTCAAGTATACTCCAGAGCACATGCATTGTCTTGCCATGTTTTGGGGACCTCTTGCACCTCCAAACACCGGAGTAGTCGCTGTTCAAAGTTTATCAAACAATCAGGTTTGATATTTCTTCCTTTATTTCCTCAAATTATGTGCTTGATACATTCTTTAAGAATGGACTAGTTGGAACTCTTCTCATTTCAATAGTTTTTGACTCTTACCAATCATATTTTTTAAAAAATATCATCGAGGAAAAAATCTTTCAGGTAGTACAGATCAATTTGTTTGTTATAGTTACTTTTTTATTATTTATTAGAATGGTCTTCACCAAATTAAAGAAGTTATTTCTTTTCCTTTTCTTTTCTTTTTTTAGAGGGGAAGTAAGATGCCAAATTCCTCATGGGTTGATTTTTTCTAAGGACTGAAACTATACTTGGTTAATTATGGTTGTTTTGTAACTCACCAACTTGAATATTATAATTTATTATAAAATTTGGAAATAGTCAAATTGAATTTTATTTTAATATTTAGAAGAGCCTAAAAAATTATAATTCTGTCCAATTCAGATTTTAATTATAATTAATTTTGTCCATAACATTTTTTTTTTCAGCAAATGTTAAAGAACTTGAATTGCACTTAGTTCAATGTATGGCCCTTATCCTTAACCTCTTTAATTGTCATGCGCTTTCTACTTAATAATTCACTTTATATTATTTGTTCTTATTATTTTATCTATACATTTTATCGTCATTTAGCTTTTACATGTGATGTTCTGTTGAGTTATGATCACACTATATTGGATGTGTGGCAAGAGAACTCATGTCTCATAATTTCCCAAATAATGTTTTAGTTTTATTTTAAGTGAGAAGAGTTCTCTTTTTTAGTAGGTCAATCTAAAAGTTCTGAACCTGTTTCCTCACTTGCAATGTTTAAGTGAGAATGAGAGTTTTTGTTTTTTGTTTTTATTTTTGTCTTAAGGGCATTTTAGGTTTTTCGATCTTTAAATTGAGAACATGTCCTTATTTTCTCAATTTGAAAACTCATTTTTTGTTTTTTTTCCATCAGGGGGTTTTCGCACATTTTGTATATAACAGGGTTTTTTTTTTTTGCACTTTACCTAATAATTAATTATTTTAACTGCTATATCTAGCGGTTATTGTCGATTAATTAGAATAGTTTTTACTGGGCTTACCCCCCACCCCCCTCTTTCCCAACATTTCAAGTACAGATCGAATTGACATGTGGAGAAGGCATATGATAGTTTAGAGGCATCTAGCATGATTGATTATGTAGTGAGGATAGCTACGTGATGGAGACGAGATTTTTATTAATTTATTTTGGTTTATTGAGAATTTGATTATATTTGATGATATTTTAGTCGGTGACATGGTTTATTTAATATTGTGGTGGATGAATTTGGAAGTTGAACTGAGGTCATGCACTGATTTAAATGTAGGACTAGGTGTTCTTGTTTTTAAGTTTTGGGGTGTGTCAAGTATAGTCGCCACTTTTCTTCTTGTTATTTATTTTTGTTTTGAATTTATATTTTTCTGCATCATGTGTTTGAATGTGTACACTCACTGAGCAATTTTTTTCTTGGTTTTCCAGGCAGCATTTAGGATAACAGCGACTGCAGTTGTACTGGAATTTAACCATGCAGCACGAATAGTGAAGAAAATCAAGCTAGTTGGTTACCCCTGCAAGATCTTCAAGAAGACGGCGCTTATCAAAGATATGTTTACTTCAGATCTTGAAATAGCCAGGTTTGAAGGTGCAGCCATTCGAACAGTCAGTGGAATTCGTGGGCAGGTTAAGAAGGTGTGTTTTTTGACCATACCACCTATATTTTGTCTTTCTAATACATCCTGTTTAGATGCATTTGCTTGTCATGTATCTTGTTACTTGTGTTTGTACTTTGCAATTAAACATTCTTGTTCTATATAAAAATGAATAAGGCCCATAAATGATTGTGTGAGCGTAAAAGAAATGTGGTCATAACTGGAAATATGAATGGTTCATATTTAATTTAAGAATCACGGTTTAATTGATCCATTTCACTGACATTAATCTGGGCAGGCTGCAAAAGAGGAGATCGGTAACCAACCAAAAAAGAAGGGAGGACATCCTAAAGAAGGGATTGCTAGGTGCACCTTTGAGGATAGAATACTGATGAGTGACATCGTTTTCTTGCGTGCATGGACTCAAGTTGAAGTTCCTCACTTCTTCAACCCGTTGACAACTGCCTTGCAACCTCGTGATCGGACCTGGCAAGGAATGAAAACCGTAGCCGAATTGAGGAGGGAACACGATCTTCCCATTCCCGTTAACAAGGATTCACTCTACAAGGTAATATAGGAGGCATAATAGGCTAGAGCTTTTATTAGCACTAAAGTTATTTATTTTTATTTTTTTCTTTGGCGCTGATTTGGTATCCTTTTTTATTTGTTTCCCTCTTTACTTCATTTAACAGCCAATTGAAAGAAAGGTAAGGAAGTTCAACCCGTTGGTTATTCCGAAGTCACTGCAGGCAGCTCTCCCCTTTGCCTCAAAACCCAAGGATATTCCCAGTCATAGGCGGCCACTTCTTGATGATCGAAGGGCTGTAGTCATGGAACCTCACGAGCGAAAGGTCCATGCACTTGTTCAACACCTTCAGTTGATTAGAAATGAGAAGGTATGTTTTTCCATTCCGTACGAAACATAATAAGCTGTCATACATGTACCTTTTGAAAGTTGGGTTTTATATAGAAATTTATATACATATGTATAATACCCTAGGAGTCCAGTTTTCAGCCATAGCTTGTTTTAGCCATTCACTGAAGGCACTGGTATAATTATTGCTATTATTGGTAGCTCTGATCACACAAACAAAAGAGGGGAGTTTTGACACAATAGGTGCATTGCCCCTACTGATGAGTCCCTTATTTCCCCGCTTAGGATCTTGGTCTGTTTTTGGCTTTGATTTTGACCTCCAAATTGCACCTTCAAAATTTAAGCAAACCCCCTTTCCATCAGCAACCACAAGAAGGTGGTGCAAGTTGTAAGAAGGCCTCAAAATCTATTATTAATTCCAATTATGCTCAAACCAGATGATCAGCTAAGTTATTGTACTCATTAATCACACCGAAGAGTTGAAAGTGTCTTCAATTTTCCCATTAGGGAGAGTGGGGGGAATGATGTGGTGGGGGTATGTTTCAAATTTACATTTTTTAGCCGTTGATTACCGATGGAAGTGTACCACCAGGTTGAAATACAAAAGCACCCTTTAATGGAATGTAAATAATTTTTTTATCCTTTCCCGTATATAAACACCTTTATATGTGGATATTTGTGTTCTTAGTATTAGGATCCTAAATTAACAAAGCTTATACCCCAGATATTGGTTGGTTCCTGAAAGATCTGGTAAAATATCTATTTCTGGATATGGTGATTTTATGCATAGGATAGAAATGATTAGAAATTGAGAATCCATGTGGCGCTGATCCTGTTCATACGGGATGAGGCAATGATGATGGTGGTGGCACTGATTTCATGAATAGATCTGTGGTTTGAATGTTTGATTGATCTGTTTTTATTTTGTCTTTAGGATCTAGATAGCATATTGTTAGATTCAATGGTCTTGTTGAAATACTTGTGTACAGCTGTAGTTAAGCATGTTTAGATGGACTGATTTGATATGCGGGTTCACCATTTAGTGTATAAGGGCACTGCTTAAATTCAACTTTTTGTCTTTCGTAATACAAGCAGCAAATGAATTGATCTGAGCTGACACTCAGTGGTTGAAATCGTCTGGATCTCAATCTTGACTTAAACTCCCTCGGATACTTAAATCCAAAATTTTTATATTTTTGTTGAACTTGACCTGGCTCGGCAGTGCTAGGGTATCTACTTCCATTCTTGATGAACATGAGCTGGCTCAATAGTACATGTGTGTCTACTTCCAACCCAACATCTCTCTCTCTTGGGTTGTGCATTACAGTTGAATAGTTTTTAATCGACTCTTTCCACCAATCCAAAATTGCAAATCAATTTCGAGTGCTAAGTTGCTGTTTGTCACTTTCAGATTAAGAAACGTAAGCTCAAGGAAGGCGAGAAGAGGAAATTGCATGAAGCAGAGAAGGCAAAGGAAGAGCAGGTTACAAAAAAGCGCAAGAGAGAAGAAAGGCAGGAAAGATATCGTCAGCAAGACAAACTGAATAAGAAAATTCGGAGAAACTCGGGGGCCTAGGGAAGTAATACAGACCATCACCTGCGGCAGCCACATTTTAGTAGTAATGGATCAAAGTGTGAGCTTGTTATGCCGCAGAAATTTCTATAGATATTATTCCAATCGGAGCCCCCACGTGTTAGTATGACCGTCGTGTATTTTTATACTTTGGATGTACCAGTGAGATATTTGCATTATTAGAGACTCAAATACGATGAGATTGTGTAGTATATTGTCCAAAAATTTGGACACAATTTTGATTTACTGGAAGCAATAAAGATTTTGGTGTGTGATTGAAACCTCTCAGAAAAACCATTTTCAATGAAAAAACTAAAGTAAAAAAGAAAACAATTTCTAGTCCAAATGGCAAATCATTCTTTTTCATTTTCTTTCTATTCATTTTGTTTGTCTTTTTTTTTATTTTCCTTCCTGAATGTGTAGTCTTATTCAAGAAAACACAGCAATAGGGTACAATACAAAGAGCGCCAAAAAGACTCGAGAATAAACTTTCAAGAAGCCGAACGAAACATTCTCAAAGAAAGAAAGAAAAAACAGCGTGATGAAAGGCTCCAAAAAAGATGATCCACTGAGTCTTCACCCAACCTACATACAATCTTATGACAAATAGATGTAAGGAATAAGTCACATAATGCGGGAGCGGGAGCAGGAACGTGAAAATAGTAAAATTTAAGTCACATAAAGTGAGAGTGAGAATGGGTCCGGCAAAATCTAATGGAAATATGGGCGAGAGTGTGTGCAAAGCGCGCTAAAGAGGCATCCAGGGCGAGAGCGTGTGCGAAGCGCGCTAAAGAGGCATCGGTTATGTGACTTAGTGTAATGACTAACTCTCTCTTCTTCTAAGATTGAACAATGAAGGAATAGCATTCTATAAAATCTCATGCTTCCTTTTTAATTAAGTAATAGCCTCAGCATTTTTTGGAAGATGAGGGCTGTACTGTACAATCTTCTAAGGCCATAAGATTGTAAAAGAGAGGTGCCATGAAACCCGGGGTCTAAAAACAAACCGAGTGTTCTTCCATCATTAATCTTGAAGTGAAGATGCTGAAGACAATCGTCTCTAACTGCAAACATATTCCTCCCCACAGCTGAATCCCCTGCCCTTGCATTGCCGTACCAAAAATTTGCACTCCTCAAAATTCAGGGACAGATGGATCAGGAAAGTATCCGAGAAGATACGATCTTTAACAAAAAAATGTTGACGGGGAATAGTAGAGGTTTTTTTAATTTAAGTGGGTCAAATTCAAAATTTGGAAATATATAATTCAAAAAAAGCAAAATTAGTAGGTATAATAGTAAAAAAAAAAAGGAAGGAACATTCTCTTCTCTTGAACATATCTTCAAATGGAAAGATGGGAGGAGCATGTGAAACGCTCAAACTTCGGACCATTGTTGACCAAAATAATTGGAGTGAAGATTGTGACAAATGATAACAAAGTAATTATAAGAAGTGTTGAAGGGTAAAAGAGGGAAAAAAATGTTATTCCACATGTGACCCAACATGACCAAGTTCTGAGTAATAGCACTTTTCGTCAACAAATATCCACTTTAAAAACGAACTTCTTCTTTCCCTTTATGCCCTCTCTCTCTCTACTTTAAACATTTCTATTTACAGAAAGTTGGTTCTGGATTTGCTCTGATTCTTCTTCCTCCCAAAAAGACATGTACCCATCATCGTCCTCTTCATCATCTCAGGGCTCAATGGGCCAGAGTGGGCTGATCCGCTACGGCTCAGCTCCAGGTTCATTTCTAACCACAGCCGTGGATTCAGTCATCGGACAACCCAGCTGCGAATTCTCAGCAGTCGGATCCCAATCACTCCTGGGCTCCCGCTACTTCTCCGCCGACACGTCGTCCGATTCCGCGCCACGCGATCCGGAAGAGCAGAACAAGGGAAACCCAGCTGGTGTCTCCACCAGGGGGTTACAGAGATCGTTGGGTTTGAATGATATAGCCGTTGGGGATTTCGCAACGGTCAATAATTTGAAAAATGGAGTTGGGTCTTCCTCTTCTTCTTCATCTCTGGTTCGTCACAGTAGCTCTCCTGCTGGCTTCCTCAATCATCTCACTGATAATGGTATGTTTCTTTACTTCTTTTGCTTATCTAAGAAGTCCTTTTTTCCAAATAACTTCTGCGATTGTTTTAGCTACCATCCTTCAAGAAAAATCAGATTTTAGGAATTACTACTACTATTGGGAATGTTGTGCTCAGAACTGTGCTTTCGCGGTCCCAAAAAGTAGCTTTTTTCTGGGATGACTTCTTTCTGGTGGGATTTTTTTTGAAATGACTGTTTTATCCCCACTATATATACACACTATATATATATATACACAGTTTTTGGTGGGTGGTAAAAATATGGGATTAGAAGGGTGATTGGTTATGGATCTTCACTGCCCTTTTGGGAAGGGTAGGGACCCTATAATCAGTGGACTTGGGTTTTGGTTGTGGGACATTGTGGGGGTAGTGTATGATGTGTTGAGTGGGGCGAAAGCCTTCCAAAGTGGTTGGTTTTTGGTGGAAGGAAGGTTTGGAGCCAATCACACATTGTTTGACTACCAAAAAAGACGTTAACGCGTGGGTGACTCCTTCCAGGTTTCCCCAGGACCAAATTTGGAAACCCCCAAAAAGGACTATTCTCTCTCTATACATATACACACATATATATATACACACACATATATATACACACACACACACACCATCTTTTTTTTTGTCACACACACACTATCTTAATTGCTTCTTTTATGGTGGTTTTTAAAGCGCCAACAGTTTGTGAGAAAGGAGAAAAAACTACTCTTTGAGTTCCCTCTCGGATAGGTATTGACTTTGGATATAGAAATGTTGGACCATGAATTGACAGAAATGTCACGCTTTGTTGGGTCACACGTGGGATATATATAATATATTTTTTAATCAACTACAGATGGTGTAGGCCCCTCATAATCTACCACCACACACACATGCAGCTGTTCAGTCCCGCTTACACCGAGTAATTATTAAAAAAAAATTTGGTAGAATTGTTCTCCAGAGATTTGAACACCCATCACATATGGACGTTACACGTTCTTCATCGTAAATTTGTAATTTTTTTTTCTATGGAAAATGAATCTCTGGCTGAATCGGGAGCCGAACAGAAATGATGATGTGAGTGATGGATCACACATCATTTATGTATCTGTTCGGCTAGAGAATCACGGGGTCTTATACAGTAATAGTTATTATGATTAAATAATAAATGTAACTTAAACACAAGGTTATGCCACGTCATTAGAAGGAAATTCATTTTTTTTTTTTTTTTTCCTTCCCCGTGTTTCAGCATGCATTTTGTAAAAATTGGTCATGGGATTGAATATTATGAATCTAGTATAGTTGAACTAGAAGTTGTATTTGGACTCGTTCCCATTTAGATTCGGCTCCAGTTGTACAAATTGAGCTTCAGTTGTCAGCTTGCAAGTTGACTTGATTAGTTAATTCATGAAATATATTAATTTGATTTATAATGGATATTATTATGTTTTCTGTCTTTTTAATTTGTTATGTTTTTATTATTATTTTATTTTTTGATTTACCAATAAAAGGATATTATTATGTTTTTTTGTCTTTTTAATTTGTTATGTTTTTATTATTATTTTATTTTTGATTTACCAATAAATAGTAGACTTCTACAATACTATAAGAAAAGGCACGTAGTCAACACAAATCCACCATTATTTAAGCTCAGTTCGTTTACCTTCACTCGTTGACTTACTAAATAAACACAGCCCTAGCTTAGGGAGCGGGACTAAGTCAATCAAGAACATGTTGATTTTTTTTCTCTTCTTTTTTTTCTTGGTTGTCGATAGTGGTATAGACCTCTCTTAGAGCATTCCATAATCTATTATCAGACATATGCAGTCCCCCGTCCAATATTGGGATGGGCTCCAAAGGGATTTAAAATTTACAATCATCCAAACACAGTGTCTCCCATTAACCTCGGTTAAGAGTTAGGGACTCATCCATGCATGAAAGCTCTACATGATAGTCTAATCATCCCATTTATAATATTAGTATTTTCTACTAAGATTTCTTTATCAAATTTATTATTTTTATGAAAAGCAATATTGGTATAAAAACAGTGTATAATACATGACTAAAAGGTAGGGGTTACAATTCGTCTTTACCATGTACTCGTGTCATATGGATATTCTGTCATATGGTTCAATAAAAATACGAATATGGTACAATTATTATTCATATCAAAGAATCTTTATACCAACATGTCACCATTATTAAACAGGTAACATGACATGACCCACGTAACATATTTAATAAATGGGTCAAGATACACGTTTAATTAAAATTTTAATTAAATAAGTCATTTCTAACACGAACACACAATCCATTTGCCTTTTAGTTAAATTTCGCATGAAACCTTTAGTTAAACGAATCATTGTTAACAAAAATACAACACATTTACTTAATAAATTAATGAGTTATTTTTAGCACGAATACGACATGTTTAACTAACACGTTTAGTTAAACGGGTCTAATCGGATGATAAACGGGCTGATATGTTAAACACGATCACGACCCATTTTATTCGTGTGTCAATTCGGATTGACATGATTACAACCCGAAAACAATTAAGTCAAACCCAAACTCACTTATTCGTGCTAGTATGTGGTGTCAAGGAAAATCATCTCTACCAACAAGAGAGCAAAATGATTTGTTAATTTTTTTTTGGGAAATTATTGGCAGTTGGATCCAGCTTGGTTAATAAAAAGATGACTTGCTTAATTAAGCCAGTGAGATAATATATACTATACTATTTGTGATGTGGCTAGATTCCTTGAATCAATTGACTTTTCCAATGGAAATAGGTGCATGTACTCCACCAGAAATAATATATAAATAGCAACAAATAGGTGGTGGTCATTTGTGGTGTGTGCGCTTTTATAATTTATAATTTAGATGATGTTTCTGCCATTGCTTGACCCGTGACTCTCACGTGATCTGTTTTTCTAACTGTTATTTGTCAGTCTGACCCACTTTCTTGGGAGACCAGCCCAATGTTTTGAGAAACCCCATTGGCTAGCCTATACAATAAAGGAAAGTGGGAATCACATGCTAATAGTGTAACAGGTCCAAAAGTTCACAAAATATAGGAGTAAATTTTAATATATTCTTAGTTTAACTCTCCCAAAAAGGTATATGTTATACCAGAAAAGAAAAATAATGGATTGACAGCGAGAATGGGCTTTGAAAATTTCAACTGACAATGTAGTTCCCCTACCAATATATAATATTAATATAAAAGTAATATCACCAAAGGATCAATAAAAGAATAACAGTATTAAATATAAATAGTAAAGTAAAGTATTGATATTATACGGTCTAATATATATCCATAAATATCTATGTATACATCTCCACTATACTGAAGAAATCCTTTTCTCATTCATATGTAATTTTGTATATGAATATAATACTTATTCTACCAATAATATTGACAATATTTAACATATATGTGTGTGTGGGGGCATTTATAAATAAATGCTATTGATATGGGTAATATAAGCCGACTCCTTGGGGTTTAATACTTGCAAGCATAGAAAATGCATTTGAAATGTCTATTAAAGCCCTAATGTTACTACCACCTCTCTTCTCACTATCTCCACCAAATGTGAGAGATTATTGCTTACTACCAAATGTGAGACTTTGAGGGCATTCACTTTGTGCAAATAATGCCAAAACTTCCTTTGATTAACAAGGACCAGATTGCTAATGGTCTTGTATATACTTACAGACACACACACACACACACACACACACACATATATGAGCATTGTATCTTTTACCAAAATGGAGGTGCTCATGAGAAGATTATTACATTGAAAAAGGCTTTAAAGTGTTCATTGGGAAGAATTTAATTACCAAAAAAAAAAAAAATCATTGGGAAAAAGGAAGAGAGTTGAAATATCAAACCTGATCCTTCTTTCTTATGGAGTGTTATCTGGCAATACCTTTGTTGCATGGACAATCTAGGTTCAGCCAATGAATCAAAACATTTTTAATGGCTGGCAACAATTAAGCCAATGGCCAAAGTATTGTCATTTTGATAGCTCATTGACCCTCCACCAAATGGTATAGGCAACTTTACAAATATTACATTATTTCTCAGATGAAATTTTCTTTTCTTTTAGAGAGATATTATTGATCAGATGGTTAGCCAAAGAGATTGTTGTTGTTGTCTTTTATGGTGTATGTCATCTTGGATGTGAAAACAGGTTTTTCACTCAATAGGGGAATGCCCTCTGATGGTGGCAGTGGAATATCAAGGCTGAACTCTCAACTGAGCTTTACCAGAAACGAGTCTCTTCCTCAGATCTCTGAAAAAAATGAGAACATTGTTGATGCAATGAATACCGATAATGACCACAGAAAAGCTGCTCATTCTTATGCCACCGTTAGCTTTGGAATGGGCTCATGGGATGATGCTAATTCTATCATGTTTTCCTCTCCACCAAGTAAACGAGCTAAGAACATTGGCAGCAACATTGTCAATAATCTCAGCACTGTAGAATCTCAGGTATTATAAATTTTTTTATTTTATTGAAACTGAATTTAGGAGGGAAATGTAAGCTTTGCCTTTGTGCATTCCCACTAACTGAAGACAAATCATTTGTATATAAACTGAAATGTAAGCGTTGCAAGTTTTAGTATATTTAGAAGTATTAGCAGGCATGATTACTATCTCATTCTGTCACATTTGCTTAGACATCTCTTCATTTCTAATTTCTAATTTCTAATGATTATGTTTAGTTAACTTTAATAAATTAGTAATGACCACACTTGAATGGATTAATTTCAACATATACTCTCTTTCAATCTCAGAAATTATCTGCTCTTTAAAGTCTTTCAATAGGCAAGTCAAATAAAAACATTTTCGGAAGAATGCGTCAGGATTTTAGTATGACATACTATTAAAATCACTGGGCCTTGACTTCTTTCGGGTGGAGAATATTTTCTTTCACTTTATTTTCTAACGTTCTTTTATTTCACAAGTCATTTAATTTACAACTTCTTTTGGAAGAATATGTATAGATTTACATTTAACTGTCAAACGAGCATGTTCTATGGAAGCAAGTAGACTGTCTATTTTGATTTCTCTTAGCATGTATTTAAATTCATTAACATATATTTGGTCCTTAATATCTAATTTCCTCTTCAGTTTCAGTTTAGCCTGCCGCAGACAGCTGTAGAGATGGCCTCAATGGAGAACTTACTACAAATCCCTCAGGACTCAGTTGCTTGCAAAGCCCGTGCCAAGCGTGGTTGTGCGACTCATCCGCGAAGCATTGCTGAAAGGGTAAGAATTTCAACAAATATCACTCGTGCCGCAGTTGGGCATCCTGATGATTTTACCCAATCATTTTATTCATATCCATTGTTTTCTTTTTCAACTTTTCTTTCTTTTTAGCAAGACTTCCATTCTAAAATATGTTAATAGGTGTGTCAATTCTGGAGATGTTACTTGATAAAATTAGTATCATACTTGGAAAGAGAGAAAAAAAAAATAGGATCAGAATATTGTAAAATTAGACTACCAAGCAAATGATTTATGATTAATTATATTCTAAAATGGTGGTATCTTATAAATTCTCTCTTTTTTTATGTAGTCCTGTTAGAGAAGTAAAACAAGGTCCTATATGAGATGTCATTTACAAATGGAGTCAATTGTTTTTATTCCATTCATCAATTGTATTCGTCCTCTTACTTATTTAAAATATGTTAAATAAGCAATTATCTGATTTCCACCTTCCTTCACCTATAAAATAAGACAAAATTAAGGAAAAATGTATTCTGGAAATTTTTTTATTTAATTTTATTTGAATCCCTTTATTTGATGTTTTTTTATCTCTTTAATATATTCAATTACTCAAATTAAAGAAAACAGGTCATAATGTGAGAAGACTCAGAGCAAATCTATTTTACTGTTCTCCAATCAAATTAGCCTTAAATTTTGAGAGGATCAACATTTACTAGAGACAACATCAGTTCTAGTGATTACAGTATTATGAGTGAGGACAATGGAGCAATTTTAATATGGAATGACAGATCCCACTTAAATTACACTTACGGAGTTACTTGCACTTGCTCTGACTGGCATGAGGCATAAAAGTTTGCACTAATTTGTTATTGTGTGTATATGTGTGTCTATAATTCCACTATTTACTATTTATATCCTTTTGTACTCTGAAAATAGGAGAGAAGAACTAGAATAAGTGGGAAATTGAAGAAGCTACAAGACCTTGTTCCTAACATGGATAAGGTAATGCATTATTATCCTCTTTTATTTTTCTTGTTTGTAAATGTGTCTGATTTAGATGGCATTTTAAACTTATTTTGGCCTAAATTAGCATACGAATAGAAAGATTGTTACCAAGTCATTTACTAGATTTTTAAATTCTTTTGATTTGATTTAAGAGGGGTCATTACTTGGTTCAATAGTAAAAGCTTTGGAGATCAAGCAGGATAAACACAAGTTTTGAGTCCTATATTAGTACTTGGTTCAAAACAGAAATAATAAAGGTTAGGCTTGTAACCTATCCACCACTACCACCCTCCGTTTTGGTACCCCCTCTGAAATTCTGAACTGACAAGAGCGACAATGAGTAATGTGCCTTTTCTATTTGCTACAAGGATATCTTTCTGAGGGGCATGACTATTCCCTTCGGATACCCGCAATCACCTCCAAAGCCAAACCACGGGTATTGGGTAAACTCAGAGAGAAGGTTTTTGACACCCCTGGGAATTGAACACAAGCTAAGGCCTATGGAATTGAAATCAGAGCCAAACATATCTATGTGCTTTTCAAGCTAAGATATGAAACAAATCTAGTTATTATTTTTTTTTAAAATTTTTTTAATTTTTCTTGAATGAGTTACAAATAAGAAACATAATTTAATGCATTTGAGTCGGAATAAATTTTACATACATGTCTAATTACAATATTCTAGTCAGACTAGATTACTGATTATATGTCAAAATATGCGTTGTTGCGTTAATTTAAAAAAAAGAATATGTCATTGCAGCAAACAAGCTATGCGGACATGCTGGATATTGCAGTGAATCATATTAAAGGCCTTCAAAATCAGGTTCAGGTGGGTAAATATGAAAAAATCTTGTGTTCTTATTTTTATTTTGCTACACTGTTATCTGATGTAAAGAATATCCTAAATATATGGCTATCTGTTCAAATTTACAGGTAATATTAACAACTAAATAGATGCATATATTTGTACAGTTGATATTATTAAAGATGCATTCTTAATTCTATTGTTCTGTATACATTTCATCTGTTCAACTACATTCATGTGTTTTTCAATCGGCTTTCTATATTTTAACTGAAGCAGTTCATGTTAGAGAATGGACCTTGCAATGTATATCAATCTCCAATGCCCCTTCCTGTGCAACCCTGTCTTGCAACTGGCAGAGCAAACAAATCAAACCAAGATCATAACAAGTGCAAACTTGCACACCAAACCAAGATCGTAACACCTTCTTTCGCGTTTAACTCTGTCTTATACTTGGCGAGGCAAGCGAACCAACCAAGATCATAACCAAGACCTCCCAGAACCAATGCTCAGATACCATATTAAATCACCAAGCACAACAAACCAGGGAACAAATGCATAAAGGAGACTTAAACCCACAACCTTGCCGATACCTTGTTAGATTACTAATTAATCAAGAAGCGCAAGCTATAAGAGAGTGACCCAACAATGTATATCAAGCTCCAACATCTCCTTCACATGCAACCTGTCTTGCACATGGCAAGGCAAGCAAGCCAACCATGATCATAAAAACTTAGAACTTGCACACCAAAGCGGCACACAAATGCGGAGATGGCGACTTAGCCCAAGACCTCCTATAACCAAGGCTTGGATACCATATTAGATAGGCTCTGATACCATGTTAGATCATCAAGCACAACAAACCAGGGGGAAAATGCATATAGGTTACTTGAACCCAAGACCTCCCAAAACCAAGGTTGAACCATCTCCTTCTTCATTGCTTGGTGGCACGGGATGTTTGGTCTATGTTTTTGACTGCTTTTGGTATGCTCTGGTTCTTCCAGATATTTTAGAGGCTTGGAAAGGGTGCATAGTGTAGAGCCGAGTCAGAAATGCTTGGAGGGCCACTCCCAAATGTATTTGATGGGGTCTGTGGCGCGAGAGGAACAGGAGATCTTTTGAGATAGAGGAATCTCCCATTTGGTGTCTTAAATACAATATTCTATCTTCTTTATTCTTTTGGGTAAATGGGCAGGATTGTATCTCTATGGAACATCTATTTGACTTTGTGGATAGTTTAAAGTTATAGTGTTGCTGTGTTTCGGCTTCTGTTTTCTTTGGGAGTGCTCCCCTTTTGGGTGCCTTCAATGAAATTTTACTTATATATATAAAAAAAAAACCATGTTAGACTACCAATTACTCCAAAAGCTTAAGCTGTTAGAAATGAGCCCAACAATATATATCAAGCTCCAACACTCTCCCTCACGTCCAATCCCGTTTTACACTTGGTGACGCAAACAAAGCAAAACAAGATCAAAACAAGTGCAAACTTGAACACCAAACTGGGAACAAACACAAAGTTGGAGACTTGATCCCAAAACCTCCCAAAACCATTCTGATACTGTTTTAGACTACCAATTACTCCAAAAGCTGTTAGAGAATGAGACAACAATTTATATCAAGTTCCAACACCCAACCTCACGTGTAACCCTGTCTTACACATGGCAAGAAACCAAACCAAGGTTATTACGAGTGCAAACTTGCACACCAAAGCGGGGAACAAATGCAAAGATGGAGACTTGAACCCAAGACTTCCCAGAATTTAGGCTCTAATATCATGTTAGATCACCAATGATTCCAAAAGCTTATGTTGTTGGAGAATAGGCCCAACAATGTATATCAAGTTCCAACAGTTAAAATAATATTACTTCAGATTTGATGGTGCAGCCTATTGTCTTGGAATCAAACTATATCAAACATTAATTACATTTCCTATTTGTCAGCTTATGAAATTACCATAGCTGCTTTTATATCCTCATTAGTAATCCCATCTTTCTTGAACATCATATTCATTGTTGGCATCCTCATTCTTATAAGGCATATGCATACCTTCAACTGGAAGAAGTACCTCTAATTCGGATGCATATCCTTTGTTCAGTTACCACTTAATGTGTCTCAAGAGTCAATTTAATGTGCAAAAAGTGATTGCTTTGGCTTGTTTCATTGTTTTAAAGCAGTACTCAACATTCAAAAGGGGAGAGAGAGAGGAAAAAATAAAAGGAAGCAAAAGAAACCGCCATAATTGTCAGTGGGTAGAACATAGAAGTCCAATTTATTCTAGAATCAGTTTAGCAACACATTTACATTTTTTTTTTGTTCAAATTCTTTTTTCTTTTTCTTTTTTTTTTTTTGTTGGGTGTTGTGTGTGGTGGGGGGTGGGGGGGGGGGGGGGGGGGGGGGGGGGTGTGTTCATTTCAAATTATTTTATCTTTCTGATCCTCCGGTTCTAATACATGATACTTAGGATCTAAAGTATCTTTTTCAACTTCAAGCGTTTGAAAGGAAAATGACGTTTTGGATTACATACTCATTCTGGCTCTTAGTCATGGGCGGAGCCTTTAATGGGCTAACCTGGGCTATAGCCCAGGTCCAATTATTTTTATAAAAAAAATAGTACTACTATTCTTATCAAGCCAGTCCATATGTAATCAATTTTTAGTACTACTCTCTCTCTCTATTTGCCCAATTCAGCCCAACCCATAGTACTACTCTTCCTCTTCCTATCAGCACAATCCATATGTGATATGTAATCAATTTTTACTACTCTTCAGCCACTTCCTCTCAACACGCAGTGGTATTTTCCCTCATAGGGTTTGGCCCGTTTGGGGGTCTAGCAAGGAAATTGCAGAGACTAGAGAAGAAGAATCTCTCTGAGATTGATTTTTAATTTTTTTTCCCTGAAAAACTTGATTTGATATATGAGAACATCATCGTTTTTTGGTCTATTTTTTAATATATATAACATATCTTAATCATAATAATTATTGTGTTCATCTTCAAAATTTCTTATTATCTTTAGCCCCCCTTACTTTGCAATCTTGGCTCCGCCTCTGCTTTTAGTGTTTTGAAAATTATGATCCTTTAGGGGAGTCCTTCACCACTAGTTACAGAGCTGAAAATGATACTTCTCCCAATTTCTCCTCTGTAATTAGCTTTTCCTTCCTTTTCAAAAAAGATAGGATGGTCCTATGAATACTGGCTCGAGTAACCTAATCTTTTACTTTCCAAGTACTTGGTCGTGCATGCCTTCCAATGCCTAAACTTCTACAATGTTCACACAAATGGTTGCAGAAAGCTCTTCCATTCTTCCATACACAAGAAGGCTTAAAGGGGATTGGTGCTGAACCAATTATCTACTAAGCAAACCATTTCCTTTCCAAATTCAGTTCTTCCATTTTCTTTCATTAGAAGCTAAATATAAAGCATTTGATGATCTCTGTCCTAATTTAAGTACAAAATATGTAGAGAATAATATATATACACTTGCTAAATTAAGGGAGAGGAAAGATAAAGATTTTATTCGTATTAAATATATCAAGAGTGAAGATTAAGGGTTTTAGTAAAAACTGACAAAATAAAAGAGAGATGAAAAAATTACCTTGGTAAATTGTAAAGTAATAATCATCTAAGAAGTTTAGGAATAATCATCTAAGAAGTTTAGGTTTAGAATAACATGTTAACCTTTAGACACAACATATTTTTCCTTAGGATTAGGGAGTGCAAGGTAAAAAACATATTAAGAAAGATGAAACTCGAAGGGAATTATGACCAGATGGTCCCTTATTTTATACATAAATTTTTGTGAAATTTTGCAAAATGCCCCCCTATTTTACAAAATTATGAGTCTGACCCTTACCCTTTTACTTTTTTTAAAAAATCCAAAATTATCAAAATCTCTCTCTTCTTTTTTTATTTCTCTCTCTCTCTCCCTCCCACATATACGTACAAAGTTGTACTAATGAGTCATACTATGAAACTTTGAGACAGAGATTAAATAACGACTAAGACAGAATCTGAAGTGTCAAAATCGATTTGAATTCATGCCGGGGAGGTCAAAGACGGAGGCTATTTATTTTTTTATTTAGAGAAAACATGCGATAAGGTACCTAGAGATCTAATATGGAGGTTTGAGAAATGAGTCACAAGGGATATATTAACGCAATAAAGGACATGCATGAAGGAAATGTAAATATTGTTAGAACGACTATGGGAGAAACAAGTGAATTTTCAATTTATATCAAGAGTCAACATTAAGCCCATGTATATTTTTGCCTTGGTTATGGATGAACTAGCAAAACTCGTTGATTGATGAAACTAAAGAAAGAGTAGGTACTAAATTGGAGGTTAGCTGTTGATTAAAAGTATTTAAGATAAGTAGGAATAAAATTGAATATATGGAGTGTAACTTAAGTAAATATAGAAATACAAATAGGGATTTAGTGGAGATTAAGGATCAAGAGATACCAAAAGGTGAACATTTTCACTATTTCGGCTCAATTATTTGTAATGAAGGAGAAAATTGAGATGAGAATCATAGAATCAAGGTAGGATGGGTTAAATAGAGGAGTGCAGCTAATTTATTCTGTGATCGTTGTATATCTTCGAGATTTAAAGGAAAGGTATATAGAACAACTATTAAACCAATAGTTATTTATGGGACAGAATATTAGGAAGCTACGAAACAACACAAGTGTTTGGCGGAAATCTTGAAATGGACGTTCAACAAGACAAGAAAACAGAGAAATAGAAATGAACATATTTGTGAGATGGTTGAAGTAGCACTAGCACCAGTTGGGGATACAAATGACTAAATGAGAGAATTAATTAAGATGGCTTGACATGCGTAAAGAAGATCACTAAATGCACTAGATACTTAGAGTGACATGGTTCACATTGAGGGTAAAGTTAGGGGAAGGAAAGACCAAAATTAATAAGAAGATATATGATAGCATGTGGTTTAGTATGACTTTGAGGGTAAAACAGAAAAACAGTATTCATGTAACCGAACCCATGTAGGTGGGAAAAGATTACTTTCTTTCTTTAATTAGTGTAACATTCCCTTACTCGTGCTACCAAGCTCACCGTTGATCACTAGTTACAGAGCTGAAAATGATACTTCTCCCAATTTCTCCTCTGTAATTAGCTTTTCCTTCCTTTTCAAAAAAGATAGGATGGTCCTATGAATACTGGCTCGAGTAACCTAATCTTTTACTTTCCAAGTACTTGGTCGTGCATGCCTTCCAATGCCTAAACTTCTACAATGTTCACACAAATGGTTGCAGAAAGCTCTTCCATTCTTCCATACACAAGAAGGCTTAAAGGGGATTGGTGCTGAACCAATTATCTACTAAGCAAACCATTTCCTTTCCAAATTCAGTTCTTCCATTTTCTTTCATTAGAAGCTAAATATAAAGCATTTGATGATCTCTGTCCTAATTTAAGTACAAAATATGTAGAGAATAATATATATACACTTGCTAAATTAAGGGAGAGGAAAGATAAAGATTTTATTCGTATTAAATATATCAAGAGTGAAGATTAAGGGTTTTAGTAAAAACTGACAAAATAAAAGAGAGATGAAAAAATTACCTTGGTAAATTGTAAAGTAATAATCATCTAAGAAGTTTAGGAATAATCATCTAAGAAGTTTAGGTTTAGAATAACATGATAACCTTTAGACACAACATATTTTTCCTTAGGATTAGGGAGTGCAAGGTAAAAAACATATTAAGAAAGATGAAACTCGAAGGGAATTATGACCAGATGGTCCCTTATTTTATACATAAATTTTTGTGAAATTTTGCAAAATGCCCCCCTATTTTACAAAATTATGAGTCTGACCCTTACCCTTTTACTTTTTTTAAAAAATCCAAAATTATCAAAATCTCTCTCTTCTTTTTTTATTTCTCTCTCTCTCTCCCTCCCACATATACGTACAAAGTTGTACTAATGAGTCATACCGAACCCATGTAGGTGGGAAAAGATTACTTTCTTTCTTTAATTAGTGTAACATTCCCTTACTCGTGCTACCAAGCTCACCGTTGATCACCGTAAATATTTTTATATTACCATCTTTCAGATTAAAAAATAAAGGACATCACATTTTTTTCTTCATTGTTCTTGTAAACTCCTTTTCACTAATATTTACTATATATAAGTATTGATCATGATGAATACATTGATTGACTTTAAGCTTGAGGTATGTATTAACTGATATTTTTTGCTTGGAGGTTGTAATGATCAATGTCATGTTGGTAATATTTTAGGACATTTTTTAATTTTTTCTGCGTAGTCTGTGGTGACACGGTTCTATCTTTTACTCTTCCAGAAGCTTAATAAGGAACTTGACAGTTGCACGTGTGGATGCAAGGAAACCATGCAATGCTAGCAAATTAGGGTTAGTAAAACCAAGTCTGCACTCAAGGGTCAAGTTTGATGCCACAGGTGGGTGATCCTGGCCAGACAGATCCATCACTGGATAACTTGATAATACGAAGAAGATTGAACCAATTGTACATAAACAAAGTTGTCCTCTACTTCAGCAAAAGATATTTAATTTGCTACTCTTTTTCCTGAAGAGAAAATATGTTAATGATAGCTCAGATTTCTTTTGTTTCATCTTTTGATGTTGAAATGTATTTGGTTCTGGAAATTTTTTGAGTTCAAGTACTTAATAGATGGAAATGTTGTTGTTTACATTTTTTCTTCATTTCTTTCATTCAGAATTAACAGGGAATGTCTCCTAACAGAGTAAGTTTGGTGCAGGATGTCAGATTTGCTTACCTTGATCCTAGAAATATTCACTTGGTAATTTGTTGCGTACACGTATATATACTATGTTGCATACACCTACTATGGTGCTGATGCTAATTAAAAAAAAAAAAAAAAAAAAAAAAAAGGGCACAAAATTTCACTTACAACTGTTACCGTCTTTGAATTCCTTGGTCCAGCTTTAGCAACCTTCCAGGTCCCAACACTGGGTTGCTTCCTCAACTTCACCAAGTGTTTTTTACCCATTCCACTAGTTGGTATGGTCTCCGGAGGCCTTCCCCGGCCTCGACCCTCTGGTTGCTCCAGCAACCCCAGTTGCTGCATGGGCCTCCCCGGCCTCCGCGCACTGGATGCTCCAGCTGTTCCTGTTGCTGCTTAGGCCTCACCTGGTCTCAACACTCTTGTTGCTGCAACCCCTCCTCTTGCTTGCTCAGGCCTTTCCTGGCCTCGATGTTCACTCTGGTTGCTCCTGTTGCTACTTTGGCCTTTCGGCCTTGACGCTTAGGATCTAGGGGTGGGCAAATAATCCGCGAATTCGATACAATCTGGTCCGATCCGTATCAGACTGGATTCCTACATCCACGGATCGGTGGCGGATTAAAAAAAGTCGAATCTGTAACTCACGGATCGGATTATGGATTAGGCTATTAAAAATCCGATCCTATCTACAAGTCCGATCCGTGAAATATATATATATATATATATTTTTAAAAAATATATTAGTATCTATTGGGTTATGTTTAAAAGATAAATAATAATGGATAATTTAAATAAAACCCAATACGCAGATTCGATTCGTTATTACACGGATTCAATTCGATCTATGGAATAACGAATTGGTAGCGGATTAAGATTTGTCTAATCCATTAGGGACGAATCAGATTAGGATTGATGCTTAATTCAATTCGACATGTGGCCACCCCTATTAGGATCATTTCCTTGGCCTTGCCGTGATGGCTGTGGCTGCTACTCTTGTTGGTGCTTATTAGCTGAAGCCAACAATTCCTCCACAACTGTAGCCATATCAGGCTTTGGTCGGGGAAACCACCCTTAGGCTTGGCACTCTAGTTGCTGCTGCTCCTCAACCATGCGAGATGCAACGCAGCCCTTTAATGTAAAATTACACATCGTCATATATTCCTTCTACAATGCTAATACAGTGTAAGATTCTCTTTAATCCATACAATCATTACCAATATATATATATATATACACACACACACTTTTTACAAATTTTGCCATACAAAAACTTATTTTAGTAATTAAAATTTGCTATGCTTTATCTTAACCCACATAGCAAAATTTTGTTAACTTGTCTTCCCGCAGCGTAATTGAATGTTAGAACGATTTTTTAGAACTAATTTACGATTTTTAAGAATGAAATTTTGATGTCTAAATTAACCGGTGTTGTTATGGGTGGGGGATCATCAAATGAGAAGACTTTTAATAAATAAATAAAATTCAAGGCTATAGTTTAGTGATATATTATTTTCTTTCAAAGAAGAAGATTGAGAGTTCGAATTCTGCTTTGGGGTGAGTAATGTGAGTTTCTAACCGCGGTTAAAATAATAATAATAATAATAATAATAATAAAAATCTTATTAACTAATATGTCTTCATTTTTTTTAAACATTGTCTTGCATTCGAGTCATGACAGCATAATTTACAGTTTGTTAATATTATGTTAAAACTTGTTTTCGAAATTTCATTTAGGCTCCGTTTGTTTAGGAGTAAAATAATATTTTTATTTTTTATTTTTTAGTGTTTGGTTGTCGCGAAAATTTAATAAAAATAATTTATTTATTAATTTTCGACAAATTATTTTACATAATCCCAATCAATAGATTCGACCTCAATTTCGTAGACCTTCACCAAACACAAAAAAAGTCTTTTCACACCACGTTTTTACATCTGCATTTCATTTGAAATTTTTAATAAAATGAAAATAGTAATAGAAAAAAATAAACGATTAGAGGTTGTGACTGCATTGCAACCATTTGTTAATAGTGTTTTTCATTATAAATCATTATTATTTGTAATTAAATAATGAGAATAAAATGTAATTAGTATTCAATGCCTCAATAATTTATTATTATTTTTTATTAAACAAATGTCTCAGCGATGACATGACAAAGATACGGAGCTCACAGAAAAGTTGAGAACACGTAAAAATACTACAGTGTGTGAATATGTTTCCCTACTTCTGGAGGAAAAAAAAAAATCTGTTCTGAACAAAAATTTTAATTTTAATTTTTAATTTTAAGAAAAATATATGTGGAAGAGAGCAGTGAGAGAAAAGTGGAGTGAGAGTATAAAATTTTGTGTTAAAATTTATATTATTTTTTATTTTCACTTTAATTTATTAGTCATTATTTCATTATTTGACAATATAGTAACTACAGTATTTCATATTATAAAAGAGTTAAACTCTATTAATTGATTTATTACTTACATTCTTGGTACTCGATGGATCCCCAATAATTTCGCTCTTTATTTTCATTTGTATATTATTTTTCATAAATTATTTATTTATTTTTTATTGTAAACTATTTTATTTTTATTTTTATAAACAATGTAATTTAATCAAAAACCACCTTTTATTGTTCATAAACAAAAACCTCACAAAAAAAGCACTCAAACCACTACTTTCGCAGTACTCTTTCTGCCAGCCTTGCACATCATCATCCCCACTTCCACCTCCCCAAATTCAGACCCGTTTCCGCCTCTCTTTCTCTCTCTCTCTCTCTCTAGATCACCGCCACTTTCTCTCTCTAATTCTCCCACCCCTTCTCTCTTTCTAACCCAAATCCACAGCTACAGTCCACATTCATCCACAACCTTCAACACAAATCTCAAAGAAAAGAACAAAATTCAATTAATCAGAAATGGATGAAGACGACGGAGGAGGAGAGGAGTATCTGTTCAAGGTGGTGATAATCGGAGACTCAGCAGTGGGCAAGTCCAACCTCCTCTCTCGCTACGCACGGAACGAGTTCAACGCCCACTCCAAGGCCACCATCGGAGTGGAGTTCCAGACCCAGAGCATGGACATCGACGGCAAGGAAGTCAAGGCCCAGATTTGGGACACCGCCGGCCAAGAGCGCTTCCGCGCCGTCACCTCCGCCTACTACCGCGGCGCCGTCGGTGCCCTCATTGTCTACGATATCAGCCGCCGTACCACCTTCGATAGCATCGGCCGGTGGCTCGATGAGCTCAAGAGTATGTCAATATTTTCATTAATTAGCTAACCTACTCACAATGCACACAAATACATACACATATATGTTTCTACTAGTAGTAGATGCTGTGTTTTTGTTTCTCGAAAGTAAACCCACATTTGATTGTTTAATTTCATTATGTGGTTTGCTAGATTTGGTTTGATTATTGATCAAAAGAAGGATTTGGGTTTGATTAGGTAGCCATTATGATTATGACTATGACTAGCAGATCTGAACTTATGATGGTGGTGTCATTTCGGGAATTATTACTTTGTGGCATCCTATCAGTATTTAAACAAGTTATTGCTTCTAACATTTACATAATCATTGTTCTTGCAATATAAAATTAAGAAAAAGTTTGAAAATTTTCTTAGATGTTCAATGAAAGTAGGTACCAGGCTCTAAACTATATGTATATATTTAAATGAATTAGTGAGTTCTAGTGGTCTAGTGATTGATAAAATGTGCTCACATAATGACTTGGTGTCAATTGGTACATTTCCGTGCCTGGCTTGTTGAAGAAATCCTTGCTACCGAGTTAGCAGGAGGATTATATTCAGAGGATTATATTCCTAATCTTTCCCTCACACTTTGATTTGTGAATCTCTTTTTTTAGTCACTCCTATAATTTATTTCGACATTCTGATTTTAGTTACATGAATGCCCAACACTCTGTCCCATATAAGATAGTTGGCCTAATGAGTATTGACCCTCCCATCAAAATTTCCTTTTAACTTGTTTGTTTTCTTCTATCACCAAGGATGCCACTAGCCCGTCTCCATTCCAATTTCCTTTTTTTCCATTCAGATGATATTCATCTCTTTCCATTTCCTTTTTTCGTAAGCATCTGTTTTTCATAATTTATAATGATGCTATTATCCAGGGATTTAATTTTTGTTTCTTGTAAGTTCAATTATGTTCTGGTTTGTTTCAAGTACTTCATTGGTCTTCCAAGCTCTAAAATTTTCTGCTTACATATCTCTTCCATATGAGATGTAGCACCAAACTAAGCATATAGTCCTCCTTTGCAGTTTATTATGGAATGGAGGGATGTGCTAGCTTCTTTATGATACATCCATATGTCTAAAAGCCATATGTTCTTTTCAATGTGTGTATATAAAAATACATATATGTTGAAGGATTTATATATTTAAGTTACACCCTC
This sequence comes from Cornus florida, assembly GCF_030987335.1. Lineage (NCBI taxonomy): Eukaryota > Viridiplantae > Streptophyta > Magnoliopsida > Cornales > Cornaceae > Cornus > Cornus florida. The sequence goes on along the minus strand of NW_026775571.1, from coordinate 72,569,165 downwards.
TCTAACATCTTAAGCTTTTAGAGTAGATGGTTGTTAACATAGTGTTAGAGTTAAAGGTCTCGATTTCAAACCTCACCATCACCCTAATTAAAAAAACATGTCGGACCAAAAAGAAGGCCACACGTGAGGGGGCGTGTTGAAGGATTTATATATTTAAGTTACACCCTCTCTAACAGCTTAAGTTTTTAGAGTAGATGGTTGTTAACAATATATATATATATTTCTATCACCCCCGCGGGCGAAAAAGAATTTTCTTTTCTTTTGGTTTTGTGGTTGGTTGGGGGTGGTATGAAATTCACTGTCAACATGGACACCAAAATTACCAAGGGGGCTGTTTTCCTCAATCAGATTATTATGTGGTTGGTAACTTGGTAATAAGGATATTTTGAACATGTATGTTTAGAGTAAAATAGCAGTGTCTCCGCATTGCAAAATGGCTGTGTATTTATTTTTCTAATGGAACGAGTTCCACCAAGTTACCAACACCCCCTCCTCCAAATACACCCCACACTCAACCCCGTAAAAGAAAATCCCAATTTTTGGGTGGAACGACCACTAACTCATCTTGGACATGGATTAGTGCGAGTATGCTTATTCCAATGCAAACACACATTTATATATTTAAGTTGGGTTGTTTTAGAATGTAGGAATATTGACTATGACCATTGCATAGGCATGACTTGGCAGATTATAAGCACTTAAGATGGAGGTGTTGAACCATACAACAGTTTGGATGTTAATTTACCTAGATGCATATGATGCAAAATACAGGTACCAGATGGTAGAGGTATGCTAGTATCTGTACAAGATGAATTTGATAGTGGAATTAAGAACAAAGCTGCCAAGCTTTGGAGGAAGCTAATGGTAGTACTGTTTTTTTTTTCCTCCTCGAGATTTTTAAGCCTGTATTAGAGAGCATTCAAATGGGAAACGCATCCCAAAAAAAAAACAAGGACCAAATAGGGCCCTCGTCCTCTCAATATGTCCAAAAAATCATCTCTCTTCCCCATGGATTTACAATTTCTCCCAGAAACCCAACAGAAAATAGAACAAATGATAGAGAATTTCAGTGCCCTAATAGGAGTCTTCTCCCGATCGAAGGATCTCCTATTCTGTTCTTTCCACAAACACCACCAAACACACAAGGGCAGCACCCTCCAAAAGAACGCATTAGAGTTGTATAGAACCATATCTAACTGTGTTAGTGATCTAATAGTATGCGATGGCTCTTTATAGATGTGTTGAAACAATTGTCAGTGCTTAAGAAGCTGCATAAATGTTTATTTATGGCAGGTAATTTGTAAACCTTGCCACAGTATTGAATCTGCTCTACACAGGAAATGCTTTACTGTAAAGTGCGGTATATATTTGATGTACTTCTTGTTGAAACTGACTTTGTGTTGATCATTTTTCTGGCCATAATATGATATAATCCGGGATTGGGAAAATATGACCACTTCTGCATCATCATATTTTTTCTGGTTTAGCTCTTGTTTCTTAAATGTTACTTTTGTTATTTCACTCGCATTCTGTTGTGCTTCTTGAGCTTTGCATGCTATATTACTTGTCTAGTTTGCTTCCATATTCTGTTCTGCGCTCAAAACTCTTTATATTTACTTTCGCATTTTAGAATTCCTAAAGCCTGAACTAAAAGCTAATCTTGCAGCTCATTCTGATACAACTGTGGCGATGATGCTGGTGGGGAACAAATGTGATTTGGAGAATATCAGGGCTGTGAGTGTGGAGGAAGGCAAGGCCCTTGCAGAAGCAGAAGGATTGTTCTTTATGGAGACATCTGCCCTGGATTCAACAAATGTCAAAAAGGCCTTCGAGATAGTTATTCGGGAGATTTACAACAACGTCAGCAGGAAGGTCTTGAACTCTGACTCTTACAAAGCAGAATTATCAGTCAACAGGGTAAGCCTTGTTAATAATGGTACTGATGGATCCAAGCAAACTCAGAGCCACTATCCTTGCTGTTCCAGGTGACTAATTTCCAATGGTTCCGCAATTGTGTACAATTTGAGTTTTTTTTTTTTTTTTTGGAGGTTGGTTTGTTAATTTGATTTGGTTTGTTCTTTTATTTGTTTTTTGATGGATATTGTGGAGGGGTTTTATAGTTACAAATAAGATAATATAGTGTCTTGTGAAATTAGAAATTCAATATTTGTCATTTATTCAAAGGAAATATTTGAAATGAAGTTTTCTAGTTCTTGATACCAGTAAGATGTAAGGGCACATTATTTTGTTGTGATTATATAATTATTTGCTTTATTGTTTTAAAAATTGCTGCTAGAGTTGGTTTTTGTACTCAAGTTATTTTCTTTATTCTCTCTAAGTTGCATGCGCTTATCAACAAACTGAGAGCTTGATTGCCAGATTTCCTGTTTTATTTTTATTTTATTATTTATTTATTTATACTTTTATCCTTTGGGTAGGTCCCATTTGTTTATCCATCCCAGATCATCCTAACCCATTGCTAAATCAATCTCTGCCACATTACTCGACCCTTTCTTTCTGCTATAACGTAGTTCTAGCAATTACATCCTAGGTAGAGGGTCGCCTGTTGGTATATATATGCTGAGAACTCAATTCATGAGAAAAGGCCAACCCCACCACTCTTTCCACCTCCTTCAATACCCAAAAGAAAACAAAATAAAGAGTATCTCAAATAAATAAATAAAATAATAATAATAAACTCATAAATCATGAACTATGGGAAAGGGTAATAATAGAACAAAGACTAAGGAAGGAATCTACAGTATCCGATAACCAGTTTTGATTCATGCGAGGTAGATCAACAATGGAAGCTATATACTTTGACAAGTGGTTGAGGAGTATAGGAGTAAGCAATAAGATCTACATATGGTTTTTATAGATTTTGAAAAAGCGTATGATGGGGTTCCAAGAGCTATAATTTGGTGCGCCCTACAAAGGAAACTTCGTACCATGTGTGATGAAAAAAGTGAGTTCTTGATAAATGTAGGATTGCACCAAGGATCGGTGCTAAGCCCATGTTTATTTGTAATAATTTTTGATGAAATAATAAAAAATTCTAACTCGATATCCCATGGTGCATGATGTTTGCCAATGGTATATTATTATTCTATTCCTGTAAAGAGAACTTAGCAATAAAATTAGAAATGCGGCTTAAGGCTTTAGAATTGAAAGGGTTGAGAAATAGTTGAAATAAAACAGAGTATATGAAGGGTAAATTTAATAAAGACTCGGATATTAATAATATAATTATAACAATTCAAAACCAAAAGATTATTCAAAACAATCACTTTCGTCATTTAGGATCAATAATACAAAAGAATGGAGAGTTAGATGGTAATATAACTAGTAGAATTGGAGTAAGGTTGACAAAATGGAGACAAGCTAGCGGCATTTTACGTGATTAAAGAATAACACATAGGCTAAAATGAAAATTTTATCCGACGGTTATTAGACCAACTATGTTATATGGAGTGGAGTGTTGGGCTCCAAAAAAGACAATAAGATGGATGATTGGAGTGACTAGAAAAGATAGGATCGCAAATGAAAGTGTAAGAGAAAAATTAGGCATGACACCCATTAGCGAGAAAATAAGAGCGAGTAGAATTATATGGTTTAGACACATATATAGGAGACCTATAGATGCGCGCATAAAAAGAGGAAGATTAGTTGTCATAGAAGATAAGAGACGGAGAGGGCAATCAAAAATAACATTGGGAACATGGGATTCCCATGGGATGAAGTTAATTAAAAATGACTATTAAAAGTTAAGAATAATAGGTGGAATGACATGTAATTGAAAAGATTGGAGACAGAGAATTCATGTGCTAACCCCATTCATATGGAGATTAAGGCAAGAATGATGATAATGATGAACTTCTAAAACATGAACTATCACCGAAAGAAAGAAAACGTGGCCAAAAAGGAATTTATTGCAAAGAGTAATTTAAGGAAGATAAGTTGATGCATCGTGACTTTAGTATAAAACACAGTAGCTGCAGCCACATTTTGGGTCGTCTAGAAATTTTTTGCAGCCATCCAGTGATATATTTTTTTGAGTAAATTACACCAACACCCCCTGAGGTTAGGTCATATTTCAACTAGATGAAAATTTTGGTTTTACTTTTCACTTACACCCCAATCATGTGAATGGACCATTTTACCCTCAATTTTTTAATACAAAATATATATTATCTTAAATGACAAAAAAAACCCTATCCTTACCCCCACACAACCGCCACCATCTCTGGCTCCATCAGATGCACCAGTTCATGTACAACTCCTTCAAGTTCAAGAAATTGGTAAAGTAGTTTTGGAACCTTGTTGGAGCATTTATGTCGCGACATTGAATAGAGTTAAGATCTTCAGAATCTTTCAACAATCTATCGTAAACCTCTTTCGAGCAGCTATAACAGTTGTTTTGGGGCAGCCTACATCCACCACCACCTATCCCAAACCATTTGCCACCATCTCCATCCCGACATCCGCCACCACATATCCCAAACCACTGCCACCATTCCCACCTCCATCCTTACAACCACCACCGTTAACCCATCACCCAAAATCTACTGAGCGGAAAACCCATCCTCATCGCGAATCGATCTGCGGCATAACCCACCCCCATAACCCATCCTTATTGATTTGCGACTTTCCTTTTTGTCCGCACCTTCCACCATCCGCGAAGGTGTTAAAGAAATTCCAGAAGGAAGTGGTTGATGGTGTTAAAGAAATTTCACTTGTCGGGCAGTATAGTCATCGTCCTACACACATCTGAAGTCAAAATGAGAAAGAGAAGGTTCATGATAGAGAGGCGGTGGTGATTGTGAGGGGTACTTTGGTCACAAAAAAAGTCAATGTGAGGTTAAAGGGTAGTATAGTCATTTAACACCTCAAAAGTACTCCGATTCAATCAAAAATTGATATTTGGGGTGTAAGTGAAATGCTAAATAACTCATTCAAATATAAGTGAAATCTAAAGCCAAAATGTTAATCTAGGTGTAATATGACCAAACCACAGGGGGTGTGAGTGTAATTTACCCGATTACATTTCTGCGTAATTCTTTTTCTCCAATCCTCTCTTTTGGTGGTTACTCTAGGAAAATCTTTAGTGTTAGAAAATTTAATAGAGACGGACCGAATTTTTTTTTTTTTTTTTTTAAATAGAGACGGACCGAAAATGGACACTTGTTACCAAGGCTTGTGGCCTAGCAGTACAAGGCTCCTACTTCCCAAAGGGAGGTCAGGGGTTCGAACCTCAGTGGAGGTAGTGTGTGTGAGTCTCACCTAGGAAAAAAAAAAAAGAGGACACTTGTTCCCTCTGTTTATTGCTTCGGTGGCAGAGAAACCAAAGAATACTCCTTCCGAAGCGGAGAATTGTTGATGCTATTGTTACCGATATTGGAAATACAGATTGAGCTAAAATTTCAAATGGAAGAATATAAGTGATACTCCAGAGTATAGAATCTCTGTAATTCTGTGATCTTCTGCCTTAAGTAGCTGACTTACTGAGATCTCCAATGCTTAGCCCTCTCAAAACCATTCTTGCGACCACGATAGTCTTCAAGAGTTTGATTAATTTCAGCTTGCGTGTTCATCACGAAAGGCCCATACTGAACCACTGGTTCGTTAAGTGGCTGTCCTCCTATCAACACAAATCTCAAAGGCTTGGCAGATTTGTTCCACACACTTAGACCATCTCCATGACCCAGAACCAAGACGTGATAAGCTGTTACCGGTGATGAGTTTAAGGAACCAAAGACCCCTTCACCTTCAATGATATACACAAAGGAATTCCAGGATTCTGAGATATTTTGATGCAACTGGGCTCCCGGTTTAAGAGTGAAATCAAGGTACATTGTTGGCGTTCTGGTGTAATCCGGAGATTGAATCCCCATAGCTTCTCCTGCTATAATTCTGACTTCAACTCCATCCTTCTCTTCTCGTTTGATATCCTCCCTCAACAGTTCTTGATACCTCGGTTCAATCCTGTAGTTTAAATTTTTAGTAGTAAGTCCTTGAATTAGTCCTTGAATTGATTGCTGGATTATGCAATATATGATAGCAATGTGATAGTTTCTATAAATGTTGCTACAGCTTTTATAGAACTAATTTTGATTTCAAATGTGATCAATGTTGTCATTTTGATTTCAATTATGATAACATTTGATTGAGGCCACGACCTCAGAGCGGAATGGAAACACATGATTCATATAACCTAATTCCGATTCCCGAGTAGTTGGGGAAAAAAGCTTACATTTTATCCTTGGAAGATAGGTTGATCCATAGTTGCAATCCCCTTTGTGTTCCTTCTCCTGCAGGCATTTCCGAGTGAATTATCCCTCTTCCTGCTGTCATCCACTGTACATTTTCATAATAATAAGAAAGAAAGAACACAAGTCTTCATGAGTAAAAATTGAACCTGTGCCTGATTCTTTAGTGTTTGAAAGTAAATCGTTTACTGACATCAATCTATATATTTACCGATTTATTGACATCAATCTATACATTTACCTGAACATCACCGGTTCCGATTGTACCCTTATGCCCTGCAAAATCTTGATGACTGAAAGATCCCTAAATTACCCAAAAATCTATGTTCAGTTTTTAACAATTCTACCTTTTTCACAATTGAAACTTCAAATAGTTAAAAAAAAAAAAAAAATTGCTACTGAAGTAAATATTTTTACCTCCAACATGTATGTTACAGTCTCAAATCCTGTAAAAACATCGCACGGAGTCAGCATCCAAGAAAATGAGCAAGAACAGGGATATATCCACATATATGTGTATATATACATATATAATCCACCTCTATGTGGGTGATCAGGAAATCCAGCAGGAGGTGAGACTGCAAAAATTAACACAAAGAAAGGTCTTAATGCCAGGCAATAATCCAAATTAGAGTGCAAAGATCATATTATCATCTTATTGTACCTGCAAATTCATCCAACATGAGAAATGGATCCAAATTCTTCAATTCGGAACTGAAAATTAAATCCCAAACAAAACCCGAAACAATCAAATATCAATATGAGAACAAACTCCAAAACACAAGGCCCCATGAATCAAAATGGTCAAAACATTCACCCACAAAGGGTCGAGAAAGCAGTCAGGGTGTGCAGTTAGGCTGTTTCCGTGATTTGAACCCGTGAAACAAGATTGAGAAAAAATAGATTACCTTCCAATGCTTCTCCTAACAACAGCACCATCACCTTCATTTTGAGGCTTGGCGAGGACCTTCTTGACAACCGATCTGGGACTGCGGACACCGGAGCTTTGTTCGGATGCAGACATGGATTTTCTGACGAAGAAAGCGACTCTGTCTATGCCCTTGTTGATCAACAATAACCTATGTGTCGCAGCTCTCTTAAGCTTCTTTGCATGAATGTCTCTGCTTGTCGCAACCACACGCATATATATAGAAACTACAGAATGTGAACATAGAAATTGAATAGTATATATATATAGACACTCATAACGACTAGATAATGTGGAAGCAGAGAAGCAATAATAATAAATGTTAGTTGATGGTTGGCGCCACAAGGAACTCTTGCAGGCGTGGGAACAGAAAAGGTAGTTCACTTTTTCTTCTTTGGTATGATTATGTCAGCTTAATATCATCATGACGATGACCTCAACCACTTCAAAATTTAGTTCACACATGAAGTTGTGACTTTTTGCTTGTCTTACAGTTTTTAATGTTAAAGTCATCAAGTTTTTTTTTCTTTTTTTTGGCAAGAAACAAATTCGTATATGCGCTCTTTCTCTTTTTCCTCGCACTTGGGTTCGAACCCCTACCATTCTCTTTGAAATGAAAAAGTTATATCGTTAGACTAAATATCCTTAATTTGATTATGCTAATTTTTTTGAGAAATAGTTTATGTTCAATTTGGACTTTCAAATTTTAGGTCAAGGGTCCAGATTGTCAAAAATGGCATAACTTCATGTGATATTATTTAAAAATTTTAAATCTTGTTTGTTGGTGTGTGATGAAATTATTTAAAACTTGAATCATAGGGGCTTGAAATAGAATAATTGGATTGGTTCACCTACTCTTGGGATTCTTATTTCATCCCTATAATTCATCAAGTGAAAAAAAATACTCTTTTAATTTAAAAATACACTAAATTTTAGAAAATAATAATTCATGTAATGCAAATTTGTGTTTGATGGCTCAATTCCATTAGGAAAAAATTATTCTATATAATATTATTCAAATTTCCAAAATATTCATACGAAATTATATTTTGAATTCGGCACATTAGCTTAATTGTGTTAAAACTAGACCAAAATTAGTAAACTCATTTCCCTAGTGGTGGTATCCAGAATTGGAATTGTAACATTTATATGCCAGGTAAAGTTTTAACTTTTAAACTCCAGATTGGTTGCTATATATATTTTATGTTGATATAAATATATACGTCTCGGTTTGTTTTTCTTTTCTGGTGATTTACTTCTTAATTTTAGTTATTGATTGAAGCTATGCTTTACATTGAGAATGAAAAAGATGTTAATGAAAAAAATAATATAGATTTTATGCTAAAGAAAAGAAAAAAAATTGTTCAGTACGTTGTGGAATATATATATAACAGATGTTAAACACACAAGTGGTTATTGTTTTGAGTGTGAGAGACTAAATTATGTGTTAGCATATTTGGTGTTCAAATTTGTTTAATTAAATTGTAATTTTTATTTATTTAAATATGTTGCAAAGCTGAAAATTGATTTATTATCGCAAGTTGGGTATGATCAAAATTGAACATCACGTGTTCCAAGTTTTCTAACTAAAGGGAACCTTAATGCTCCTTCTATTTTTTTTGTTTCAGTTTCAACTATGAGTTATTGTAGTTTCTTATTTAAATAGAAATATTAAAGTTGGTGGGTATGGCGGGTTTGTTGAATTTAGAGAAATAAATTGTGACGCCCCATGTCGTCTAGGGAGAGAAATTACAATGACGTTGGTTTCAAGATGATTTTTTGCATTCTCTTATTTTCTGGGCAACTAAACGAAGGGTTTATCAATCTTTTATCATTTCTCTAATTTATTATTATTTTTTTCCTCGGTAGTTCAGTTTGTTGAGCTACAACTATTTTGTAAGAGAGATTTATAAAATATATCATTTTGTATAGAATTTGTACAGGGTTAAGTATGAGTATCAAGGATTTGCTGTGAAAAAGAGATGAGAGGAGATAACTATTATATGGTGTTTGTGAATCAAGGGTTATTTAATGGAATTTAGTCTCAAAACAGCAATATAGTTCTCGGATTGATGACTATACATCATTTTTTAAATTTTATGGCCACTTTAAGACTATTATATTTGATTTTGGTCACTAAATTTAATTTTTCTTTATTTGATTCGTTGTGATATTCATATTTTAGTTATTCACCAATGCACTACACTTTCATTAAGAATCAAATACTATATACAATAATAAATAAATAAATTATATATAAATATATATATATATATATATATATATATATATATTGAAAAAAACAATGTATTTGTTGAAAACTGAAGAACAGACATGGCTTTCCTTACAGAAAGCTAGGTTCAAAAAGTTTGAGAAAAGAGGAGGAAAGGGGTCAATTGATAGGGTCGCTGCTTACAGAGTTTATTGATTTTTTTAGGATATTAGTAACTATCCTTTGCAAGCATTTATTAAAACTACAACAATTTATGTAGAATTGAAAGAAAACATCATATGAGATAATTAGGGGTTACTTGGTTTGTAACTCACAATAATTTTATGATGTTTTTAGAAAATTAAAAACAAAAAATTGTGTTAAAAAAAAAAAAAAAAAAACCCTACTTGATTCAATGTTCTAAAATTTGTTTTTTAAAAACTAGTTATAAAAAAACGTGTTTTTAGATAACTATTTTTTATAGTTTACGGAAAATAGTTTTTTATTCTCTATATTTTTAAGAACTGTCTTTAAACTTATAAACTAAGCAAAGTTTTAATTTTTTAGTGATATTTTGAGCTACACATATATATTGCTTCCTAGTAGTATTTAATGCCAAAATTTGGGACAATGCCTCCATATGCTTGTGTGTGGGAGAAAGACAGTTATATATTCAATAAAACCATTTTGGGGGTACACATTGCCGAAGCAGTTAATATACAGTTCCACCACAGTTTATGTTGCTCTTAGGTTGTCATCTATATCCTCATCGATTCTCTTCCAAAATACAAAGAAAAAAAGAGGAAAGAAGCCGCAACAAATGAGGCATATAGTGATTGCAAGGCCTAATGAAGGTTCCAATGTAGCATAAAAACCAGTCATGAATGCAACCACCATTGCTCCCATGGCAGCCGTAATGAGCCAAAGAGCCCAGACTCGGCGCTTTATAAGCTTGTGCTTGCACCGATCATTAGCATCAGTATAAGTGAATGAAATTAAGAGGAGAAATACAGCGATAATGGAAAAGAGCATAGCAATAGTATCGGTCACAGCAAAAGCTATGAAAGCTGCCCGTCTTCCTAATACTGCCATGCCTTTGTTTACTCCATCGTCACTTTCAAATCCACCTGGCACCGTGAAACCAGCTGTAAATGTTACCGTCACTATAAGTCCAGCCACTATCAATGCCGTGTCCCCAAGTTCCGTGATTTTTTCTATAAATTCATTTTGTATCTTCGGAGCTTCCTCTTTTTTTTTAGGTACTTTGAATTTGTTTCGGGAACCTTCTGGTGCCTGCATTTTTGTTCTTTGATCATCAGTTTAAAAATAGCAGTGATATTGAATACCAGAATTTGGGGGCAATACCTCCATATGCTTGTGTGGGAGAAAGACGGTTATATATTCAATAAAACCATTTTGGGGGTACATATTGCCGAAGCAGTGAATACAGTTCCACTACAATTTATGTTGCTCTTAGGTCTATATCTATACCCTCATTGATTCTCTTCCAAAATACAAAGAAAGAAATAGGAAAGAAGACGAAACAAATGAGGCATATAGTGATTGAAAGGCCTAATGAAGGTTCCAATGTAGCATAAAAACCAGTCATGAATGCAACCACCATTGCTCCCATGGCAGCCGTAATGAGCCAAAAAGCCCAGACTTGGCGCTTTATACGCTCGTCCTCATCATGATTATAAGTATAAGTGAATGAAATTAAGAGGAGAAATACTGCAATAATGGATAAGAGCATAGCAATAGTATCGGTCAAAGCAAATGCTATGAAAGCTGTCCGTCTTCCTAATACTGCCATGCCTTTGTTTACTCCATCGTCACTTTCAAATCCACCTGGCACCGTGAAACCAGCTGTAAATGTTACCGTTGCTATAAGCCCAGCCACTATCAATGCCGTGTCCCCAAGTTTCGTGAATTCTTTTTTTTTTTTATTTTCTCTCTTCTGAGCTTCCTCTTTTTTAGGTACTTCGAATTTGTTTCGTGAACCTTCTGGTGCCTCCTGCATTTTTGTTCTTTGATCATCAGTTTAAAAATAGCAGTGATATTGAATACCAGAATTTGGGGGCAATGCCTCCATGTGTGTGTGTGAGAGAGTATACATATGTTTAATAAAACTAACTCCATGTGTCATTTTCTCTAGTTAATTGCTCATAGTTCTTGAAGAGACAAACCTAGCATATAAGTATATGATGAGATGAGCAGTATCGTTAGACCTGTCAATGAATTGGATCCGAATCGGATCGATCAAATCCATATTCGATTTGCTAAGCTAACGAATTATTAGATTCGAATCGCTAACGGATTATCGGATTGAATGTTTCAATCCATCTCCTATTTGGCTCGGATTCAGATTCGGATTAAAATCATATTCACTAACATGTATAGTTATAAGGTTAGATAGAATGGAGGATAATTAATTTATAGGATGGTGCATAATATAACTATGCAACCAAATGAATATAGTAATAAATAATTAATATATATATATATATATATATATATATATATAATTCATATATAGTACTATATTATAATGTAATAATAAATATATGTACATATATAATTTTAATTGGATCATTATCGGATCGAATTACTTATAATTTATATCCGATTTGTTAAGATAATAGATTATCAGATTCAGATCATTATTGGATTTTTTTTTTCAATTTATATTTGAATAATCGTGATTAGGATCAAAATCAAATTCATTGACAAGTCTAACTATCATGCATTATTTATTTATGAGTAATGCTACATGCCGCACTAGACCCCATAGGTTGGAAAGTCACACAATTGCCTGAGCAGACCTGCTCTATTTTGTATTTTTATTTTTATTTTCTAATTTTTCTTTATATACCTGATCAAATTTTCTACATAATAGTACATACCACTTCAACAGTAATTTACATGAATAAAAAGTTGCTAAATGTTTTTAAATACTAGCATTCTCTACTTTATGATGTCTAAATAATAAGAGAGCCATAAATACACCTGGTTGCCCACAAAATTATTAGGAACATTATCTTTTTTAATAACATGATAAAAAATTCCTAAAGTTCTTTTTTATTGTATATATGGCATGCAAGCAAAAAAATTTCACAATAGACAAGGTAGATAAGTATGCATCCCTACCCGGAGCCGTCGGTCACGTGTTTCTTTTACCATCAAGTTTTTCTTGTTGCAGGCCTTTTTATCACCGAGATGGGAAAAAAGCTCCCAATACTTCCAGTAGATGGAATGATTAGCAGCAGCAATGTGAAAAGGTGTGTTTCCATCTGTGTCTTTCTGATTTATAAGCTTTTTGCCAAATGAATTTTCTAAGATAAATTTGATTGTTTCCTGCTCATCATGCTCCACTGCAATGTGAAGGATATTCTGGGCTCTAGTGTTAATCATTTCCCAGCAATCTGGACAGCGTGATAATATTTCGTTCATGATTTTTACATTACCTCGACTCACTGCTATATGAAGAGATGTCTTGTTGTCATCTTCATCTGCAACAAGGTACGCCACCGATTCATCCAAATCAAGTAGTTGTCTAACCATTGACGGATTTCTTATCCACGCAGCATAGTGGAGTGGTCTCCATCCATATACATCTGCTTCCTTGGTTAGTGACGGCTTCAAGAGGTATAAAATTTTTACGCATTCTGAAAGACAATGTTATATAACAGGTTCTACGAATTAAAAACCAAGAATTATACAACAGTAAAACGTTAAAACAAGTAGCATTCAAACTTTTTAATTTTTATTTTGATTAATTTTTTTATTTTTATAGTTGGCATGATAAAATGTGAATGCTTACCTGAAAATTAATTTAATATATATATATATATATCTCTTCTAGAAGCTACAAAATTTAAACAGATGATGAGGAAAGATATATTTAGTAATTAGGTACCTTTGTAACCATGAATTGTTGCTGCGTGTAAAGCTGTCCTTCCATTTGGGCCACTGTAAGTTGGTGATCTGCAATTCTCCAAGAATTTGGACACAATCATTGAATTACCTCTCTCCGCCGCCAGGAAAAGGGGAGTCTCCTCGGCGTTATTGGGTGGATGTTCAAACTTGGAGTCTTCTCTTGTCAAAATCTCAACCACATCAACATTGTTTTCATTTCGCACAGCCTCGTGCAAGGCCGTGTCACCCTCCACATTTCTCAACCTCAGCATCTTCTTGGTAGTTCTAGTCCGGCTTTCAGGATCCATGTCTTTTTTCGCATACTTAATAAGTTCCCATACTACGTCGGCATATCCATCCCTGGACGAAATGTGAAGTGAACTGTCACCTTTGTTATTTACCGAACAAAGCAGTGATTGGCCACACTTGTCTAAGATCACTTTCACACAATCCGTTTGGCCGAACTGAGCCGCGACATGGAGGACTGTGTTCTTTTGGGGGGTCACTTGGCCTTCAAGTTGATCAGCATTTTGTGTGATCAGGACATCAATATTTCCCTCCGCAGCAGCCTTATATATGATTCGATCCATCATGTTTGTCACTGCAGTTAGCTATTTGTGATTGTGTTGTGTCTGCTTGGCCGCGTGGGAGTCCAACTCTTGATATTTACACCTTGGAATGATGCTGACTTGGTTAATTGCGTAAGCCATGAAAAATGATTGAATCAACTTAAAACCAATGCACAAGGAAATAAGGAAAAAGCGTTTCTAATAGCTCCACAAGGAATGTCGGTCTAAGATACAGATTAAGATTAATATTGTGGATAAAGGCACTCCAAGTGTTAATATAATATTATTGTCATATTACGGTTATATATATTAGGGTAACATATATTACCGTTGTGTCCAGCTGCTCTTCTTGCACACGGACATCTCTTTCTCATTTCTCCTATTTTGGCCTCTCTGTATAGATTGTTTTAAAAATCTACCTGTTGCAGGAGGGATATTCCATGCCGCTATTTAAGCTCTTACTATAACGGAGTTTTTTTTTATGAATTTTGATGATCCAGTCTTCGACTGTTATTATGATTTTTAAGGCTTCTTTTGATAGACTTTCAAGTCCTAAGTCTTTTATTAGGTCTACAAAGTTATAAGTAGAAAGAATTAGGCACGGACCCACTGGCCTCAGTGGGGAGCGGATCCCCTAATGAATTTTTTCAAATTTACATTATTACCTATTGTTTCAATTAAAATTTTAAAAATGCCCCCACTGAATTTTGTTTTAATTTACATTATTACCTATAGTTTCAACTAAAATTACAAAAAATGCCCCACTCAATTTTTTTCAATTTTCATTATTACCTATAATTTCAATTAAAATTTAAAAAATACCCCAACTCAAAGTTTTAAAATACTCTATTTCACATTGTCACCCCACTAATTTTTTTAAAATTCTTATATTTATTATATTACTTTAAAAATATTTGTTTTCAATTTTATTTATTCTTCAACGGCGCCCCCCTCAACAAAATTCCTAGGTCGGTCACTGTTTGTGAGTCTGACCCACTATTTATTTTTCAGGTTCGCGTCAATTCCAGACATAGCTTGTGTTCGTGCAGAGTAGAGACCAAATATCATCACTCTTTCAGTCATCTATGTAGGATTCTATATTTTATTTTCAGTATTTAGATTTAGACAGTTATTATTTTTATTCATTTCAGTTGGGATTTTATTAGGGGTCCACATGGGATGGATTCCCGAGTTGTATTTTGGAGGATTATTGATATTAAAGGAGCTATTAAATTATTGGATTTTATTGATTTTTTATTTAATTATTATTTTAGTTTTTCTTTCATTATTTATTTATTCTTTATTTATCCATTTGTATTATGCGTTCGTTTACTACCTTAATTGTTTTGATATCCCCAATTTTGAGTATCACAGTTGGTATCAGAGGTTCAAATGTTTCTATGGATCTTTCGTATATTGACTTTCGCGTAGTGTATTCTTTTATATCTTTCGTATATCGACTTTCGCGTAGCGTATTCTTTTGTTTAGAGCCTTATAATTCATTGTATTCTTTTACGGTCCGTTAAATTGCTTACTGATTTTGATCCATCGGCATGTAAGGAAGATAGAGCGTAGGCGTCAAAACCTCTTACCACGGAGATGACGACATAAGCCTCTGGCTGCAATCCAAGGTCATCCATCAAACCCACGCTACCGTTTCGCCACCCACCTCAAGGCCTCAAATCTTCGCATCTAGCTAAAGTTTTGAAACCTTAGTTCTCACTATTTTCATTTTCTCTTCTATTTGGCCCAACTTTACCCACGCATCTGCACTTTTATCACGTGCCAAACTTGCCAATGCTGAATCAGTTTTCTGGGCAACACAACCGACTCCATCTTGAGCACTCTTCACCATCGTGCCTGACCTCCATCACGGATTCTGTATCACTTTTCAATGCTGAAATCGCGTCCTAGAGCTTTTGTAGGGGTGGCAATTTAAGCCCAAACCCGTTAAACCCCCCAAACCCGCCCACTGAAATTAAATCATTTGGGCACCCAAAATTAAGTGAGTTGGCAACAATGGATAAAAAGTGAGTATATACCCATACAATTCAATGATCAAAAATGAGATAAGAGTGGGAACCCATCTTAAGTTCATAACCCACTCAAACAAAACCCTATCTTTTTTCTCTTCATTTCTCTCCTCCCTATTTTTTTTTCTTTTCTCTCTCCTCCCTTTCACTCTCTCCTCTCCTTTTTCTGTTTTTTTTTTTTTTTTTTCTTTTTTTGTGATAATTCTCTCTCTCTCTTCACTCTTCCTCCAATTTTTTTTTATAAAATAAATGACAAAAAATTAATTAAAACTCTTACTCAAAACTCCTTTTTTTTTTAAAAAAAATATGTAATTAATATTGTTGAATAAATTGTATATTGACTTTTTCAAAAATAATTTTTTTTTAAAAAAAAAATTGTAACTCTTGAAATCAAAAAATTAATTAATATTGTTGATTAAGTTGCATAATGACCAAAGGAAAAAAAAAGGAAAAAAAAAAATTGTAATGCTTAAAATCAAAAAATTAATGTAAAAAACAAATTATTAAATTTTGTTTTTAGCTATGAAGCACGGACACGGATACGG
Organism: Cornus florida; assembly: GCF_030987335.1. Taxonomy (NCBI): domain Eukaryota; kingdom Viridiplantae; phylum Streptophyta; class Magnoliopsida; order Cornales; family Cornaceae; genus Cornus; species Cornus florida. The sequence goes on along the minus strand of NW_026775571.1, from coordinate 72,552,697 downwards.
GATACGGGTACGACACGACACGGCAAATTTTAAAAAAATAGGACACGGAGACGGCGGGGATACGCCTATAAAATTATATATATATATATATATATTCAAAATATAATTACTAGAATCTTGTACAGAAAAATAAAACAACAACAAAGAACAGAATCAATTTCAATAATTTCATCTCTGTTATAAGAAAAATATAGACAAGACAAAACAGAAAATAAATAAAAAATAAAGTTGATCCAAATTCCAAACGAAGATGTGCAGAAGAGACATAACTATAATGAACTAAATATGCATATGAATAAACATATATACTTTTAGTCTTTCACAAAGTTTTGTTCATATAACTTAAATATATATATATATATATATATATATATATATATATATATCTTGTTCATGAAGAGAGATAATTGAAGAAGCGGAGAGATTGAGAGGAGTGACACTTTACAGAAGTATCTGACCGTGTGTCTGAGCCTCGGACACGCATGTCCAATAAAAAATAATATTTGGACACTTTACAGAAGTATCAGACACGTATCCGACCTTCGGACACGAGTGTCAGTATCCGAAAAGTATCCTACACGGGTATGGGATCCCTGGAAGAAGTGTCCGTCCTTTATAGGTTTTTAGCCATGGATGGTAAATGATTAGAATGGGTTAACCTGTTTTGACCAATTCATTTAAACCCTTATTTATTTATGACTTAACTCGTTTTGACCTGTTCAGTTAAACCTTTATTTATTTATGACCCCATTATTGGTGAGTTGAGAATGGGTTACTACCCATTCCAAATCCGCCCAAACCTCAAAATATCATCACCATAATGGCATTCTCATTACGAACATAGCGCTGCAAAAACCTCAGCCCAAAACTCCGCCGTACACGACCCCACGCTCTACTGACATTTATGCGCGTAGATCTAACGCGCTTAGACGCGCCCACACGCATCTCGTTCTTTTTTTTTTTTTCCCGTTAAAGAACGCATCTGGTTCTGTATCTGCATCCACAGCATGGACAACCTGCAATTTCCGATCAGCTTCGCCGGAGTTCTGTTCTCCTCTGCCGGTTTAGTCCCTTGCTTTCCAGTCTCGCAGATTCTTTTCCTTGGCATCATCAGTCCTTGTCGCCGACCACCAAAACGGCATTTTCATCCCTTACTCATCAGCAACGATTGCGAACCAGACGCCGGTCAACACGCGCCTCTTACGCGTGCCAGACCGTGCTCATAGCCAAGTCACTGGCAAGCGTCTCCACCTTCTAGCCCAGACAACTCCGGTGAGGGCCAACACATCGACACCTCTCAATAGCCGCGCGCGTTCGGGGATGGAACTTCATCGACAAGCTCTTGCAAGGCCACATAGATCAATACAGTTTCTAAACTCTCTCCTCTGGTCTCTGTTTTCTTCGCCTCACAGATGGCCGATGTTCTCTCACCACCGACCGCCGCACCAACACAACAACCACCGGTTACACCACGTACGCGCATACTTTCTTCACTGGTCACTTGCTTTGGGGTGTTCTAGAGGAGAAAGAGTGGAAATATAAGATCAAAGATTCAAAATCCTCTGCACAACGAGTTGTTCGGTCTCTCCAAGTTAGCATTTTTTTTCTAGCGTCCATCATTAATTTGGTGATACTAGTAGGAATTCGTTGTAGCGAGTTATTTAAACCACAATTAGTTATTCATGCACAATATAAATAAGTGAAGGTCCAAGTATTTGATTTTTTTTTTTTTGTTTTCCTCATCGAAATATATGGGGTCTTGAGCTTCAGATTTGGGCCCAACAATAGTCGTGTTTGTCAATGCGCCACTGCATTCTTAAATTTTGATTCGAATTTGATTCAAATCTGGTTCGGTTAAACAAATATAAATTGAAGAAAAATTCAATGTACACTAATTATGGCATTGAATATTATTCATAAAGGTAAAAGTTTATATAAGCAATTTATAATACACTAGGCATGCTTGACATATTGTAGCTTAATTTCATGGCAAGATGACTTGCAGTCTTCTAGTAATCATATGAATCATGGAATTCATCAAGTAGCGACTAAGACAACATGAGCATCACATATTAATCACATAATAGGCATAAAATTTTACATTAATCAACACTGAAACAAGAAATCATTGCTCAATAAACCATATAAGCCAATTCAAGCAAATAATATCATGGAAACCGTACTTGAACAAAAGAGAAAACACTAATTCACTTACAAGGGCTTATGATTTCACAACATATACAAAATCGTACCTCAAAGATGATCAAATCGTAACTCCTCAAAAATTTGAAATGCCTCAATGCCTTCAAGATTGGAACTAGGATGAAGCTCTTGATGAGTAGAATGAACTTTCCTCCTTGCTCGAGTCTCAAATCTCACTAGAAATTTGAAGTGTGTGCACGCTTGATATAGAGAGAAACAAGAGAGATGCATAGAGAAAAAGAGAGGCAGGATTAGAGGATAGAAATGAGGGCCAAAATCTGATTTCAATTCCCTCCACACCTTGGTCCAAGTGGACCCACCTCCCATTTTGAAATGGGTTATTAACCAGTGTTGGTCCCACAAACATGTTATGCTAAGATTCAAAATGGAAGATTGAGACATAACTAACCTTTGGCATTAATATTAGGGGTCCATCGATTGGTGCAATGGTGAAAGCTTGGACTCATAAGCATGGGGATGTGAGTTTGAGAGAATTCACCCTTCCCCACCCATCATTATTTTTCTTTTTGTTTTTTTCCTTTTTTGGGGGGACATTAACATGTCTACGTTGTATCTACATCATCTAAGCCTGTTTTATCTTTTGTTTTTTTCCTTTTTTGGGGGGACATTAACATGTCTGCGTTGTATCTACATCATCTAAGCCTGTTTTATCTTTTGTCACTAGCAAACACTATTCCTAGTCTCTTCCTCATACTTTGATTCGCAAATTTCTTTTTTGTCACGTTTATCATTTATTTCAACTATTTTAGTTACATGAACGTGTTGTGTTTTTTTTTTTTTTTTTTTTTTTTTTTTTTTTTTTTTAATGTCTAACACTCTGTGCCTCGTGTAAGATAGTTGGCCTAATGAGTAATAATGACCGTCCCATAATTTTTAACCTTTTAACCTGTTTGTTTTATTCTATCACCAAGGATGCCACTAGCCTGTCTCCATCTCCATTCCAATTTCCATTTTTTCAATTAAGATGATATTCATCTCTTTCCATTTCCTTATTTCGTAAGCATTTGTTTTTCATAATTTATGATGATGCTTTTATCCAGGGATTTAATTTTTGTTTCTTGTAAGTTCATTTATGCTCTCTGGTTTGTTTCAAGTACTTCATTGGTCTTCCGAGCTCAACAAACTTTCTGCTTTAATCTCTTCCATATGAGATATAGCGCCACACTAAGCATTTAGTCCTCCACCAGAGTTTATTAATGATATTTTGAACATGTATGCTTAGAGTAAAATGCCAGTGTATTTCAGTTTTCTTATGGAATGAGTTCCTCCAAGCTACCAACACCTCCTCCTCCTCCAAATCCATCCCACACCCAGCCCCCTAAGAGAAAATCCCAATTTTTGGATGGAAGGACCACTGATGTTTTGTTCGGTAAAAAATAAAAAAATTAGATGGAAGTGAGAAGAAGAGATAAATGAAATATCACTCTAAAAGAGATTGTGCATTTCTTTCTTTTTATTTTCTTGAATAAAAGAGAAGAGAATAAACTTATAAGATATTGGTGACCAAACGAAAAGAAAATTATTAAAACGTATGATTAAAATAAAAAAAAGATGGATAGTGACTAACTTTAATACTTAATTACTAATAAATGTCTATTTGATGGCATTTTGGTTAAAAAAAAAAAAAAATTTACTTATTTATAAAATATTCTAAAAATAAGTTTTAGAGGACAAAATTATTGATTCATTTTCCATAACCACAAGCTGTTGTGCCACCATTCCACCCCACAACCACCAGTTGCGCCACCATCATTCGCCATGTAATTTCTCTATCTGTCAGAGACAATGGATACGCTCCTCAGTACGATCACAACTCCATCGCAATCGGAGTGTTCGGAGCTGCCCATCACGGCGTCCTCGTCCCGTGCTCCGCCGGAAAATCCAGTCCCGATCCCTACACAGTCGTGAACATCGCATCGTGGATCCTCACCGTATGCGGTTCGACAATCGATCAAGAATTTATGGCGGATGTGGTACAAGCTGTTGGGTGTCTTTAATATATAGGTAAATTTGAAGACTTACACTTTTATTCATAAAAATTGATGTGTGATTACTGCGGATTCTTCTGGGAAGAAAAAAAGGGAAGAGGAAGGAGGAAGGATAAAAAATAAAAATAAAAAAATAAAAAATAAATAAATAAAAGCAAACCCAACTCTGAATTGATTATAGTGCACAATGAAATCATGGATTTGAAGATGTAGACAAAACAACTTTCATTACTGCTTTAAGTAACTCTTGCTTTGTCCATGATGAAGATCATTAGAGTGAGACAAAATATGATTAATGGACAGAGACTTTTTTTGAAGAGAGAGAAGTGATAGACAGAAAAAATAAAATAAAATGCTTGCTTACATCAGCAGAGGGTATTTTGAGATTTTTATAAAAAAAATTGGTCAAAGTTGATGATTATAGGATAATTTACTCAAAGAATGAATAATAGAAGAAATTATAAGTAATTTTTTAGCTTAGCAGAAACAAATTTTCTAATCTACCGGCTACCATCTCTACCCTTCCGCTACTAAAGGTCCCGCTTGTAAACGAATGTAGTCGGCTTGAATCGATTCCAGTACTTCCACTACATGCACTTCGATCATCGACATTTTCTTATCGCCCTGTTTTTTAGACAAGTTTTCTTCTTTCTCCCTTAAAAAGAAAGTGGTGGACCTACCTCCACAATAATGATATTGATATTAGAATTCGACGAATCATCATCATCACCATCAATAAATAAATAAATACATATAATAAATAGTACTTCACAAGAGTCCATGTATGGAATAGAACTATACAAGTCCTCCCCAAGTCTTCTCGGTCTCTTTCAACAAATTGATGGCTATTCCAAAGTGTTTGTTCTTTATAAATTTATTTTCCCTTTTTGAATTATTACGACCTTTTTTTTTTTTTTGAAAGATGAATTATTACGACCTTCTTCCTTAGATTCATGTGTTGAACAGGACAACTGTTACGAGATTGGGAGCTTGACAAGCCCCCTGATAGCCATGAGATGCTGTTAACATGCACTGAGATGTCCAGTGGCATTTTCGTAAATATGACGAAAACGTGAAGTTTGGAGTTTTGGCTCGAGATCTTTGTGGGAGGTACCTTGAATCCATAGAAGATGGTTGGCGCAGACGGCATTCGATTTGGATGTCGTGCACTTTGAGACATTTATATGTGGGTGCAGATTAGTGGGCTTGGCATGGGGTAGGTTCACAAGGTTGGCTCAGATGTTGCTTAAAGTATGGACCACACAAGTCATGGACGTGTGGCATAGTCAAGTTAGGGACATGGGCACAAGGTAGTGGGCGTAGGCAAGGCTCAGCGTGCAAGGTTGGCTCAGGGGACTCAGATATGGCTTATGGTTACAGAAAATGGCTAAGTGGACTTAGATGGTTGGGGGAAGTTACACTTCCCACTAAGTGAGCTTAGTTGGTTGGGGGAAAGTTACTAACATTTCCCACTAAGTGGGCTCAGTTGGTTGGAGGAAGTTACACTTCCTACTAAGTGGGCTCAATTGGTTAGGGGAAGTTACTTCCTAACTTCCCACTCATATGCATATATTATGGGGAGTGGGGATGTACTGAGGAACTTCCCATGCATGTGGCACAGATTTAAGGGGACAACCCACGGGTGGTTAGAGTCAGTTTTCTTCCACTATGCTGATATACAAAAGGTGGCAGATAATGTGTAACTTCTTGTGGATAAGTGACATGAGTAGAGCGTGCCAACAAGCTAGTAGTTTGGCTTGTCAACTCATATGTAGTGTTGGCACACTTAGTGGGTGCCAACATGACCCTAGGTGGATGGAGGTGTCATCCACCACTTTAATGGGTAGTTGTGGATGGATGGGGGTGTCATCCACCACTTTAGTAGGCAGTTGTAGGCGGTTTTGAGAGTTTACCTGTATATTGCTAATGTGGGTTCTGTAGAGAGGGCAGATTGAGAGTGAGAGACAAAGTTGTGTTGTGAGAGACTCTTGTATGTTTCTGCAGGTTGAGGCCTTTCCTTGTACTATTTTGTGAATAATAGTAAAAGGTTGGAAGCCTTGTACTTCTGTAAATTTGTAGATGTTATTGTCTTTATATTCTTGCAATTATACTTGTGTGTGAGAGTATTTTACTTGCTGTGTATTCTAGGCAGCAAGTGTGAGTTGGCTGAGCTAAGTTAGAAATTCAAAAAAAAGTTGTTCATATTTCTGGTTTAGTGCCATCATAGGGCACTACATTCGTGTTCAGAATTTACCCCTGTGACAACAAACCTTGCCATCACCATCACTTGTTCGCGAGTGCATATATATATATATTACAAACAGTGTAGAAAGTATGTAAAGGTATGACTCAGGCGAATAGGGATGGCAACGGGGCGGAGTTGGGATGGAGTTGGCTAAACCCTACTCTGCCCCATTAAAAAATTCGTCATACCAACTCCACTCCAACTCCGAAACGGGTTTATAATTGGTATACCATCCCCGCCCCTACTCCGGTTGACAAAATACCAACTCCGCCTCGCATACTCCGTTTAATTGCGGTAAAGTTGAAACTGTTGAATTAATTCCCGAACTTGAGATAGAATACTAAGATCTTGAATCTTTGAAGATTGAATCACGTGCACAATTGTAGAATTTTAGTAAATAGTAATTCTAGCGAATATTTAGTCAAAATATATTAATAAACACTTAAATTAAATATATATATATATATATATATATATAATCAGGGTCGGGGCGGGGGTGAGGCGGGGGTGGGGTGGGGGCATCACTAAATCTGCCCCCGCCCCAAACCCGCTTCGGGTTTTCAATTCTTTTACTATATTCGTCCCAAATTCATTTATGAAGTTACCAAATTCGCCCCATTAAGAATGGAACGGGGCAAAAATTCAGCGGGTTGAAAGAAATTGCCATCCCTACAGGCGAATGCTATGTGATTGATCCACTGCTTTTTCTTTTTCAGTCACTACAGTCTGCACGACTTCATCGTCTCTCATTGATTTATCTCTTTCTTTTTCCCTTCGAATTAAAAAAGGTTGATGGCCCAACCCCACAATAATTGTATTAAAGAAAGTCGGTGAACGTACCTCCGCAGCAATGATACTGGAATTGGACCCATCATGAAGAGTCCGTACATGAAATGGATGGCTATCACAAACGGATTGTGTGGAAGTGTTTGCTCTTTATAAATTTATTTTCCCTTTTTGTATATTTTGTGAACTCTAATTATTTTCGATGGTCCCCATCATTGTCATTTCCTCCTTTATGAACAACCCAGACAATTCACTTCATGTACTGATTTAATTGCATAATGACCTTAAAATAAATTTCTACTGGTGTGAGTTTTAAAGTTTTGCTCTTTGGTTTAGTTTCTAAAATAATTTTAAGAACTCTACAAATAAAAAGTGTTTGTGAGTTTAATCATCATAATCATCAGTTCGTATTCCCCTTTTCAACATTTGCAAATTGCACTTGCTTTTTTTATTTTTTTAAATAAAATGACAAAAAATTTCTAAACTCATTAATGCATCATCTATTATTTTATAATATTATAATTATCTTTTTATACTATAAACTTTAACTTTTTTTACCTTCTTTATTTTTTTAATATATATATTTGAATGATGCCAAAAGAGATAACTTATTCAAGAGAAAGAACTTATTTTTTGAGTCATTTTTTTTAAATAATTTTTTTAGAGGTATTTTAAAAACAGATATAACTTCTATTTTTTAAATGGTCGCAAAAAAATAATTTATTCAACGAATAATTTTTTTATTTTTTTCATTGTCTTATTAATTGTTTGGCCCTTAAACAAACTCCAAGCGTGTTCATCTTCTAGACAATGCATATATAACCAATTGGTATTTTAAAAACCAACAGATAGATTTTACTCAGAATGTTCGTTCTCTATCGGTTGGTAATGAGTTCCTATTAGCTACTGATTTAATTGCATAATGACCTTAAAATAAATTTCTACTGGTATAAGTTTTAGAGTTTTGCTCTTAGGTTTGGTTTCTAAATTTTTTTTAAAGAACTCTCTACAAATAAAAAATGTTTGTGAGTTAAATTATTATTATTATTATTATTATCATCATCATCATCATCATCATCAATTCATATTTTCCTTTTCAACATTTGCAAATTGCACTTCACTTTTTTTTATATAAATAAAATGACAAAAAATTCCTAAACTCATTAATGCATCATTTATTATTTTATAATATTATAATTATCTTTTTATACTATAAACTTTAACTTTTTTTTTATCTTCTTTATTTTTTTAATATATATATTTGGATCATTCCAAAAGAGATAATTTAGTCAAGAGAAATAATTTATTTTTTGAGACATTTTTTTAAATATTTTTTTTGAAGTCTTTTAAAAAGAAATATTTATTCAAGAGAAATAACTTTTAACGGTATAAGGCTCTTACTTCCCAAAGGGAGGTCAAGGGTTCGAACCTCAGTGGAGGCCGTGTGTGTGAGTCCCAATTAGGAAAATAAAAACTTTTTTTTTTTTTTTTAAATCCTCGCAAAAAGAAAATTTATTCAACGAACATTTTTTTTTTTTTTTTTTGTCTTATTGTTTGGCCCTTAAACAAACTCCAAGTGTACATCTTCTAGACAATGTATAACCAAGTGGTTTTCTAAAAGCCAATAGATATATTTTAGGGATTTTTACTAATACATGGGCTTAAGGCCAAAATACTACAATGCAATGATGTCAACTTCTTGATTTATTAATAAAATAAGGGGACCACACAAACTTTTTCTTACAAATGAAAGGACCACACAATTATTTCTCTAAAATGGAATGATATTCTACTTGAGACCATACAACAAGTTATATTGTCACTTTGACCCAACAGAATATATGATTATATCATAAAAGCATTAAAACATAAAATGAGCTTACGGAAAAATCCTTGAACAAACGTTTTAATATTTTTCCCACTAAACTAAAATTCTCAATAGATTAATATGAACTTATAGACTTCTTTAGACAAAAGATCTTATATAAAAATTAAATTTAACGAAACAGTATAGGCTCTGATACCAAAATTGAGTTGGATCTAATCAGATAGAAGCATGCAAAATAACATCGAATAAATTTAACAATTAAATTACAGAAATGACTGCCAAACCTGATAACACTTTGATAACGCCCTGTAAAAACGCCTGAACACCGGCAAAGAACGAGCCAACATGCCAACAGTTCGAGTCAACTCACAAAAGAAATTGATAAATTAAAACTAAGGCTGCTCATATTGGTTGGATTCAAGAAAATTTTAGGATTTACACTGTCTAGCTAAATAAAATCTATATATTTGATCTTTTTGTCGATAGAAGTCTTTTGCCCGAAAGTACTAAAAATACTAAATAGGGATAAGAAAGTATTGAATAAGATCAAATTGGATAATTTATTTCATAAGAAATTTATACATGGATACACAATGTTTATACATGGATACACTCTCACACACTATTTTACAAAGAGATATGTACTGAAAGAAATCACAAAAGAAAACTGAAGGCTGGAATGCTTGATGGCTCTAAGCTTCATTGCTCTAAAACTCGATTGCTCTCAGACTTGATTCCTGCTTGAGAAGAGAGGCTCCTTTTTATAGGAAATGAGAGAGATGAAACATCAGTTGAGATTGAAGATGCTGCATAGACGGTAGAGATACAAGATACTTTAGAGATAAGATAGCTTTAATTATTGATGGACTATTGATGTCGGCTTCTGAAGAGTCTTATCAACTTTTACTGTTGAGAATATGCTTTCGGTGGATTTGCTTTTATCTGTACATTGTGACGAACAAATTCATCTTCCTTACAGACATGTTTCTGAAGCCTTAATATTTCTTAGTCACTTAGATGAACCAAAGATTTTCCTTAATAATAAAACCATATTTAAAAACCCTAAATTAAACAATGATAATATTATAAGACTAGCTGAAACTATTGAGATTCTAGGAGAAGATCCCCAGAAACACTGGTACAAAAATAAAATTGAAGCAAAATTAAACATAATAAATCCTTTTATAACTATAAAAATACAAGATAATCCTCATACCCTAGATGATCAAGAAGAATTTCAAAAGCAAGTTAAAGAACTTTTGTTACTAAAAGTAATAAGAAAAAGTAATAGTAGACATAAGAGTTCAGCTTTTATGGTTAGAAATCATGCTGAAATAAAAAGAGGTAAAGCTCGTATGGTGATAAATAATAAAAGATTAAACGATAACACATACGATGACAGTTATAAAATTCCTAATAAAGATATTTTAATAAATCGAATACAAGATAGAAAATGGTTTTCTAAATTTGACTGTAAATCAGGATTTTGGCAAATCTGTATGCTGACGAATTTATAGAGTGGACGGCCTTTACATGTCCTAAACGACATTATGAATGGTTTATTATACCTTTTACTTAAAAAATGCACCACAAGAATTTCAACGAAAAATGGACACCATATTCAATAAATATTCAAAATTCTGTTGTGTTTACATAGACGATATTCTAGTTTTCAGTCAAACTAGGGAAGAACATATAAAACATCTTGAAGTTATATTCAATGAATTTATAACACAGGGACTCATTATAAGTAGTAAAAAGATAATATTAGAAAAACAAGACATTGAATTCTTGGGATTATACATAAAAGATTGGAAAGTAGAACTACAATCACCTATTGTTCAGAAGATTTTAGATTTTCCAGATAAATTAGAAAAAACGAAGCTACTACAAGCATTTTTGGGATTATTAAATTACGGTCGCAATTTTATTCCTAAATTAGGACAATTAGTAGGACCGCCATATCCACAAAAGGATACAACATGACCGGACAGGAAGAACATAAAAAACATCTCGAAGTTATATTCAATGATTTATAACACAGGGACTCATTATAAAACCTTATTATGTTATAATTGCTATACAAAATAATAGCCATATCCACAAAAGGATACAATATAACCGGACAATTTGAAAATCTATAAGTTAATACTTTATTTATTGGAAATGCAGTAAATCAATAATTTTTCTCTAAATTCTAATATTATCGGGAATTGAATTAGACTAGATGGTTTATATATTGAATTTATAGATTCGACTAAAATATCTTCTTGCTTATCTTCATATTTTGTATAGCAATTATGACATAATTCTTAAAGTTAAAAGCTCAATTCAGTGACATAGTTAAACCTTTTGCTTAGATAACAGATGGTTGTTTTTGTAAAGAAAAGGGTTTTTCGGGGTAATACTACTTACTTTTCTAGCTTCTATCAAGCTAAATTCAGTGAAATAGTTAAACCTTTTAGTAGCAAATATGTCCAGATGATAAAAGCTAGAAAAGTAAGTAGTATTACCCATGAAGGAATAGAATGGAAATTACCTAATCTTACTCACTTTGACCCAACAGAATATATGATTATATTATCGATGTAGCATTTCCTAAGTGCAGTTTGACAAAATTCTAGAACTTGCACAAGTTATTCTTTGGGTAAATTGTGCATAAAATAAACTTTTAGGGGTGAAAATATAATTTTAACTTACTAAAGGGTTCAAATAAAATGCTTTGACTTTTAGTTCATGCTATGGTAAATATGCAAGCTACGTTCATGTATGGGTAATATACCTTTGCTACTACCACTTTTATGTAAATTTCCCTATATTTTACTCTAGAATGTTCGTTCTCAATTGGTTGGTAATGAGTTCCTACTAAGGAACACATTTTTAAAATACTTTGAATTTTACTCTTAAGCAACTAAAACACGTCCAAGTCAATCCAAATTAACATCTAATCTTTGTACGACTTTAAAAAGAATTTTAAAAACTTAGAAAAAGGTGTCTACAGTTTACATGCATAAAACATACTACAAACATAAAGACTGATTTAATTCTCTTCGTCCTAAGCACATTTTTTGGACAGGTAAGTTATACACACATAGCGTTGGATACAAATCTTCAAACTTCTATTTGGAAGGAGAAGGAGATACCACTTAAGTTAAGTCATTTATATATAATTATACATTTAAGCACTTTAATTGCAAGAATACTGAGAGACTTGTGACAGATATATACGTACTGTAATTAACAGCAAGTAATTTAGGTAAAAATGTATTTGTAACAATGCGTGATAATTTAGGTATTTGATTTTATCAATTTAAAAAAGGGGTGTTAGAGCATATTAGACCAAACCTGATGGGAGTGTGATAACAATTTTGGCCGAGGTTTAATATGAGAGCATTAAACTGAAACATCAAGGGTCTGAGAGCATTTAACCCTTATATTTATTACCATTATTATTTTATTTAAATTTTGTATTGATGGTACAAAAGAGTTACAAGTTGAAAAGTTTTAAAAAGGGACCTATACCATATTTTGGCGCTTTATACGCTCGTCCTCATCATAATTATAAGTATAAGTGAATGAAATTAAGAGGAGAAATACAGCAATAATGGATAAGAGCATAGCAATAGTATCGGTCACAGCAAATGTTATGAAAGCTGCCAGTCTTCCTAATACTGCCATGCCTTTGTTTACTCCATCGTTACTATCCAATCCACCTAGCACTGTGAAACCAGCTATAAATGTTATGGTTGCTATAAGTGCAGCCACATCAATGCCGTGTCCCCAAGTTTCGTGAATTCTTGTTTTATTTTATTTTCTTTATTCTCCGAAACCGCTTTGTCTTTATTCTCCGCCGAAACCGCTTTGTCTTTTTTGTGTACTTTGAATTTGTTTCGGGAACCTTCTAATGCCTGCATTTTTGTTCATTGATCATCAGTTAAAAAATAGCAGTGATATTTAAAGCCAGAATTTGGGGGCAATGCCTCCATGTGTGTGTGTGAGAGATTATATATGTATATGTTTAACAAAACGAACTCCATGTGTCATTTTCTGTCATTTTTAATTACTGGTAGTTCTTGAAGAGACAATCCTAGCATATAGTATATGATGAGATGAACGGTGTCATTAGTGTTGGGAAACGTGCAAGTTTTTAAAACTTTTAAGGGATTTGCAATCATGGATCTTGATTCATCACATAAAGACAAGTTTTATGCAAAGACAAATAAAAGATGATGTATAATTCAATAAACAGATTGAATACTTATATCAAAGGTCCGAGTAAACCTTTTAATCTTTCCTCTAAAGTGAATGTTCTCACTTATTGTAGATCCCTTTAGCAAGATCCTTTCTCCTTTTTCTTGATTATAATCTTCCCTTTAGGAATCACCAATATGCCTTGATGAATGACCTTGGAATCTAGGCTTGTGGTAACCTCTTTTAGAAGAGAAAACAAAACCCTAAAATCTAGAGAGAGAAAGTGTATTCCTTTTTCTTGTTCTAAAAGTCACACCTAAAATATACATGAACTCATGTATATATAGGCAAAATAAAAATAAGAATAAGGAAATAATAAATCATTCTCCATCTCTAATTTAACTTTCTCAATTCTAATAGGACTCCAATATCAACTTGAGTTATTGGTGAGAATCCTTTTGAGTTTACTATTTTCTTGGCTCCTATAAATTAATAATTGGTCCGGTTCATTAAACCATGTACCCAATTCAATTAATTCATAAATTAAATTTTACTCCACTAAAAGAAATTAATTGCACTCCAATTAAATAGTAAATAACCTCTAAGTCAATGTTGCACTTTGACCCCTCTATGCTTAATTATTTATCGGATAATTAAAGTCATCAATCCGACAACATAATTAATATAATTATTTTGTTACCTTTGATTATTTCCGGCTCGATCACAATAAAATATTTATTTGACAAAAAATAATAATTTACTAAATAAATATATATAGAAAACATTTGTCTAAAACATACGAAGGCCTTCGAATTTAATTTGTGATCAACCATAATCAAAACAAAATAAATACAAATAGCACTGATGCAAATATTGAGAATATAGACCTCTAACTATTAATTACATAACTATCCAAAGTGTCGATCTAAGGATCCCGAGGTATCCGCCGAACAAATCAAAGTAATTATTAATTAATAAAAGAGTCTATACTTCTCTCATGCTTGAGAGTCAAAAGCCATGACTGTTATAGAAAGCAATTGCATACGACAGCTCTCGCAATATATCTCAATCTATCGTAGACTCGGTTCAAGTCTTAACTAATTAAATGTCCATCCATAATTACCGACTTTAAACCATTTATGATTACTAATTTATAACATAGTATTAATTGCCATTACATACATATATAAATATATTTTGTAATCAAGTGGACACAATCAATTCCATAATGAATCGAAAAATAATACATTACATTCACCAATTGTATAATGCTTTAATAATAATATCTAGATAAGAAACCTTGACTTTTACAATCCAAAATTAGAATTTGCTATGCTAGGGCACACATATCCTAACAGCTCTCACTTGCACTTATAGCCAATTCGAATCACATCTAACTCCCATGTTCTCCATATGACGATCAAACATCTTGATCGGTAAAACCTTTGTGAATAGATCAGCAAGGTTATATTCCGATGCAATCTTGGCCACAAGTATATCTCCTCGTTTTACTATATCACGAACCACATGATGTTTCCTCTCAATGTGTCTTGTTCCTTTATGAAATTTTGGGTCCTTGGTTTAGGCTATAGCTGCACTATTGTCGCAATGAAGCGTCATAGGCCGATCTATACGCTCCACAACCTCCAGTTCAATTAGAAAGTTTCTCAACCAAACAGCTTCTTTTGTTGCCTCAGAGGCTGCAATGTATTCTGTTTCCATGGTTGAGTCAGCAGTACAACCCTGCTTGACACTCTTCCAACTAATTGCCCCTCCATTGAACTTGAACACATATCCAGATGTAGATCTCCTGGCATCTGGATCTGATTGAAAATCAGAATCCGTATATCCGACTGGAACCAGATCATCACCTCCATAAATGAGCATTAGATTTTTAGTTCTTCTAAGGTATTTTAAGATATTCTTCACAGCTGACCAATAATCAAGTCCAGGATTGGACTGATATCCACTGACAATCCTTACAGAGTAGCAGATGTCTGGTCTGGTACAGACCATGGCATACATGAGACTACCAACTGCCGAAGCATATGGTACTATCCTCATTTGCTCAATTTCCTTATCAGTCTTGGGAGACTGGTCATTAGAAAGAGCCAACCCATGTCTAAATGGCAAAAACCCTTTCTTAGAGTTTTCCATTCCAAACCTGATCAGAACTTTGTCAATATAAGACTCTTGAGACAAGCCTATTTTCTTTTTAACCCGATCTCGCATAAGCTTGATCCCAAGAATATAGCTTGCTTCTCCAAGATCTTTCATCTCAAATTTATTGAACAACCACCTTTTAACTGATGACAAAGCTTTTACATCATTACCAATGAGTAAGATGTCATCAACATATAAAACGAGAATCATGATGACATTACCCTGTTTTTTCTTGTAAACACAAGGTTCAAACACGTTTTGTTCAAAGCCAAATAATTTGACTGCCTGATCAAAACAAATGTTTCATGTGCGTAAAGCTTGCTTAAGTCCATAAATAGACCTATTTAACTTACATACACAGTCTTCACGACCTTTAACCACGAAACCGTCTGGTTGCCTCATGTAGATGTCTTGTTCAAGATGGCCATCTAAAAATGCCGTCTTAACATCCATCTGCCATATCTTATAGTCATAATAAGCACTAATGGCCAAAAGAATGCGAATAGATTTAAGCATTGCAACTGGTGAGAATGTATCCTCATAATCAATACCTTCACGTTGAGTGAAGCCTTTGGCAACCAGTCTAGCGTTGAATATCTCAATATTCCCATCCATTCTTCTCTGTCGTTTGTAGATCCACTTACAACCAATGGGCTGAACCCCACTAGGAAGTTCTACAATATCCCAGACTTTGTTAGAATACATAGATTCCAACTCTGATTTCATGGCATCTTTCCAACGATTCGCATCTATATCGGTCAACGCTTCCGCATAGCTTACTGGGTCTGACTCATGCTTATCGGGGACGGCCTCATAGACCTCACCGAAAAGTGTGAGTTTTTCGAGTTGGATGATAGTCCTCCCACTACGCCGAAGGACCGGTGCAGGAATCGATGTACTAGATGATGGTAATTCAACAGGGACTTCTTGTGTCTCATTATTCTCAGTATTTATATTAGGTGTGTCCACATGGGGTATATCTGATGTGCCAACCATCTCCTCTAACACTATCTGGCTACTAGGTCTGTGGTTCATAATATAATCCTCTTTCAAGTAAACAGCATGAGTGCTGACAATAACCTTATTGTCCCTGGGATCATAAAATAATCCACCTTTAGTACCCTTAGGATAGCCAACAAACAAGCATGCATTTGATCTTACTTCCAACTTGTCTGCCTGTTTCTTACGCACGTGTGCTGGTCACCCCCATATATGCATGTGATTTAAACTAGGTTTATGTCCAAACCACAGCTCATATGGCGTTCCTAAAATAGACTTGGATGAAACACAGTTCAAAATATACATCGCTGATTCTAAGGCTAATCCCCAAAATGATAGAGGTAATATAGCAAAACTCATCATAGATCTAACCATGTTAAGTAAAGTTCTGTTTCTCCTTTCTGCCATTCCATTATGTTAAGGGCAGTCAGGTGCGGATAACTGGCGCACAATACCCTTATTGACCATATGATCCTTGAACTCCTCCAAGAGGTATTCACTTCCTCGATCAGATCGAAGTGTTTTGATAAATTTACCTAATCTACGCTCCACTTCCGTCTGAAACTCACGAAATTTTCCATAAGCTTCTGACTTGTGTCGCATTAGGTAAATATATCCAAAACGTGAATAATAATCAATGAAAGTGATGAAGTACTCAAACCCTCCTCTCGTTTGGGTGTTCATGGGACCACACACGTCTGTGTGCACCAACTCTAATTGTTCTTTGGCTCTATATCCTTTGGCTGAGTAAGCCCTTCGAGTCATCTTTCCTTCAATATAGGATTCACAAGTTGGCATAGGCACCTCTACCTCACAAGGTAATAAACCTTCTTTAACCAACCTTTGAATCCTATTTTGATTGATGTGACCCAATCATAGATGCTAATGATACAATGAGTTTGGAGAAACTGCTTTTCTTTTAACATTCAATCTAGATGAAGTTGCATTTAATTCATAATTTTGCATTTGATATGAGCTAGGAGTTAAAACATATAGATTCTCTTTCAATGCACTAGAAGTTATAACACAACCATTTAATTTAATTAAAACATTTTTTCCAAAAGTAAAAATATAATTATTGCAAACCAACGAAGAAACTGAAATTAAATTGCACCTAACATTTACCGCATAAAGACAATCTTCTAAAACAAGACTCCTCCTACTATCAAACTGCATATGAACCACTGCCACTGCTTTAGCTTCCACCTTGGCATTAGATCCCATATGCAAGTATATCTCTCCTTCATTGAGGCTTCTGGACTCCTGGAATCCCTGCAATGAATTACAAACATGATTAGTGGCTCCAGAATCTATACACCAGGAATCTATAGATTCAACCACATTACATGCCTCAACAATGAATATACCTTTTCCTTTGCCTTGTGTGTGAAGTGTTGGGCAGTTAGGTTTCCAGTGACCCGGTTGACCGCAATGGAAGCAGTTTCCTTCGCCTTCAACCCGCATTTTCTTCTTTCCCTTATCCTTTTTGGATTACTTTGTTTGGCACAACCAGAGTTTGGCACCATCCTTCTTCTTTTTCTTGCCCCTCCTTTTGGGCCTAGAAGTGGATGGTCCAGCAGACTGAGTGTAGTTGATAGATGCACCCTTACTTTTGATTATCCCTTCAAAGGTTACCAACTCATTCAAAAGTTCAGCGAATGTGTACTCAAGCTTATTCATATAATAATTAACCCTAAAAGAGTTAAATGAGTCTGGCAATGAAGTGATGATCATGTCAACATGAAGTTCACCATCCAAGTTACATCCAAGGATCTCCAGTTCATTTAAAAAACCAATCATTTTTAAAGCATATTCCCGAACTGAAGTACCTTGGACCATCTTAATGGTCATCAAATTTGTCATAGCATTTTGGCGTGCACTCTTACCAATTTGTCCAAACATTTCCTTAAGGTGAAGCATAATGTCTGCAGAAGTGAGATATTGAAGATGTTGACTTTGGAGTACATTCGAGAGTGAAACAAAAATGTAGCACCTAGTCATCTCATCTGCTTTATTCCATATCTTAAAAACTTCATGTTCCTCAGGAGGATCCTCAAGCAAAGGTGGAGAAGGTCTAGGAGTAGTAAGCACATAATTTAACCCCTCATATGTGAGTACAATATCTAGTTGCCTTTTCCAATCGATATAATTAGGTTCAGTTAATTGATTTTCTTTTAGCATGTTTGCACGTGGACTGAATGGACTAGTTATGATAAATTTGAAAATAAAAGCATTCATACAATAAATAAAGTGAATAATAATAATCATGCAAGAATAAAATAATTAATTAATTGTGGGTCCCTTAACCACATTGCATGAAAAATCGGACAATCAATATGCCAATAACTTATCCGGTTGGTGGAATTCATTATTGCTTTTTGACGAGAACAACTCATTATTTCCATATCTCTTTAGACAATGCCTTATCTATATATGAAATAATTCCCGATTAGATTTAGCCTTTCTAAAATCACCTAATAAAGACCACTCCGTTGGGGAGCTAATACTATTGATTTTAGATTGAGTGTATAACGTAATTAATGCTCCAACGAAAAATCAAATATTAAATATATTGCTATTAATAACTTAGACTCTTTAAATCATGCGTAGGGCCTTATTTTTAAAGATCTAACTATAATGGTTATTTAATAAATATATTTTCGTGAGACAACCATTCTTGTAATCTAAACTCTTTAAATCATGTGTGGAGCCTTATTTTTAAAGATCTAATCACAATTATTATAATTACGAAGGCCATGGGGTAATGTATAAAAATCCCCGCTCCCACTCAATTTTTAATAATATAAAACTAGGGTTTTCAATTGATGATTTAATGCATGCAAAACGCTTTGATTTTAATCCAATTAAATTTAGAAAATATATGGATTTAAAATGATTCACTAATATTTAATTTGAGGCAAAAAATAATTTACAAAAATAAATTTTTTGTTTCCCAATAAATGCCCTCAAATTAATTAGCAATCTAATTCAATTTATCTTCATAATTTAATTAATATAAATCAAGCCATTTAGTTAAAAAATCATGGATCCAATGCATGAACAATTATAATCAGTATTAAATTATTCCATGCATCAAATAACAGACAAAAACAATATAAATGGCCAATGGATTCAGCTTTTAACATTTAAAAACTATTCTTGCTGTACGGGCGTCCTTTAACAGTCTGTAAACACCCATAGGAAGCTTGTATGCATCAGGAGAAGCAAAACGCCGCTTGGAACGAGCCCGGAGGACCCCACACGCGTTGGCACGCGCCTAGGGAAGCTGGTAGGTGAAGACACGTGCCCCACGCTCCCTCACGCGCCCCCACGTGCCTGGGGGGCGTTGCAGCGCGTGGGACGCGCTGGGAAGCGCCTCCACGCGCTTTCATGCGTGTGGAGGGTAAGGGACTTGGGCTGGCGCGTGAGATTCACACGCCAGCATGTTTTTTTTTTCCTTCAGCTCCTGCGCATGAGATGCACACGCCAGGCCCACCGTAGGTGCATCCCACCTGATCCCAGCCTCCTCCGACGCCTCTTCTTGCCACTGGCGGGGATCCGGTCACCGGAAAAATTCCAGAAAATACAGGAAAATTTCAGAAAATTAAATTAAGCCTAAAAAAATTCCAGAAAAATTCCAGAAAATTACTGAAGCATAATTTAATCCTTTCGGACCTTCTTGAAGCTTCATAGCATCCTTTGATGAATATTACATGACTTTAATAAATACTTACAATTTGAAATATAATGGAAAAAATTAAATTACATCATTGAATTTTCAAACGGCTAAAATAAAGCCTTAATTACATTCATCCAAAAATAAAATTACATTCAATATACCTATAAACTTCATCCATGGCCCAAAAATACATCATCATCCATTCACAATTATACATACATCATCATGTATTAATATATATCAATATAATAAATCATACATCAACATACATCAATTAATATATATATGTATATATGATTTGGATCCATGAACATGATTTTTATAAACACATGATCTCTAGTAATGAATCAAACCATGTGCTCTGATACCACTGTTGGGAAACGTGCAAGTTTTTAAAACTTTTGAGGGATTTGTAATCATGGATCTTGATTCATCACATAGAGACAAGTTTTATGTAAAGACAAATAAAAGATGATGTATAATTCAATAAACAGATTGAATACTTACATCAAAAGTCTGAGTAAACCTTTTAATCTTTCCTCTGAAGTGAATGTTCTCACTTATTGTAGATCCTTTTAGCAAGATCCTTTCTCCTTCTTCTTGATTATAATCTTCACTTTATGAATCACCAATATGCCTTGATGAATGACCTTGGAATCTAGGCTTGTGGTAGCCTCTTTTAGAAGAGAAAACAAACCCCTAAAATCTAGAGAGAGAAAATGTATTCATTTTTCTTGTTCTAAAAGTCACACCTAAAATATACATGAACTCATGTATATATAGGCAAAATAAAAATAAGAATAAGGAAACAATAAATCATTCTCCATCTCTAATTCAACTTTCTCAATTCTAACAGAACTCCAATATCAACTTGGGCTATTGGTGAGAATCCTTTTGGGCTTACTATTTTCTTGGCTCCTATAAATTAATAATTGGTCCGGTCCATTAAACCATGGACCCAATTCAATTAATTCATAAATTAATTTCTACTCCACTAAAAGAAATTAATTACACTCCAATTAAATAGTAAATAACCTCTAAGTCAATGTTGCACTTTGACCCCTCTATGCTTAATTATTTATCGAATAATTAAAGCCATCAATCCGACAACATAATTAATATAATTATTTTGTTACCTTTGATTATTTCCGACTCGATCATAATAAAATATTTATTTGACAAAAAATAATAATTTACTAAATAAATATATATAGAAAATATTTGTCTAAAACATACGAAGGCCTTCGAATTTAATTTGTGATCAACCATAATCAAAATAAAATAAATACAAATAGCACTGATGCAAATATTGAGAATATAGACCTCTAACTATTAATTACATAACTACCCAAAGTGTCGATTTAAGGATCCCGAGGTATCCGCCGAACAAATCAAAGTAATTATTAATTAATAAAAGAGTTTATACTTCTCTCATGCTTGAGAGTCAAAAGCCATGACTGTGATAAAGAGCAATTGCATACGACAGTTCTCGCAATATATCTCAATCTATCATGGACTCGATTCAAGTCTTAACTAATTAAATGTCCATCCATAATTACCGACTTTAAACCATTTATGATTACTAATTTATAACATAGTATTAATTGCCATTACATATATATATAAATAAATAAATAAATAATAAAAAAGGACATAGAAATGCAACATGTTTGTTTTTTGAATTACATTTATTCAACAAATTGTAACATTAACATAGTCAATTAAAGCTAAAATTGACATCCCAAGTTGGCTGTCATCTGGATACGTAGCAATGACATTTCTATTAAAGGCATCTTTCTCAACAACCATAGGATATCTATGATCAGGGTATCAGACTCAAAGTCTACCACTATCAGCTGGGCTGTTGGGGGCAGCAGAAGCACATGAATACAAAGTTGCACTAAAAGTCAACAAAGTAATCAAACACAACCACAAGATATGCGTAATATAGTTAAAATCGCCCTACATCCATAAATGATAAGAGATTTTACCATGATTCATAGACAGGGCGACTCAATATAATTTGAGACCTAAGGCAAAAATTATAAAAATGACTTCTTAATATATTAATAATATTATTTAATGAAACTATTTGAGAGTAGGACACCACAAATCTAAGTGAATAATTTTTTCTTTCACTATTATATTATTTTTAAATTATTTAACAATTAGTTTTCACAATTATTAGTTAATTGTTTTAGCTTAACTATTAGTTAAATATATATTCGATAGAAACGTGGAAGAAAGGGGAGGAGGAAAAAAAATTAGATAAGAATAGAATTGTGAATTTTGATAGAAAGTGAAATGAAAATTTTAAAATTAATCAAATTTTTTAGCTACGAGGAGTATAATAATATAATAAAATAAAGAAGTCTATAATATATTACTAACCAACCTATATATATATATATTGCTCGCGTCATTGCATTTTAAAGAAAATTAACTAGCAGAGCGAGCAAATGAATACATTCGTGAAAAATGAGGTTAAGATCTCATGAAGGCTCGTCCAAATTGCAACGACTTGAGAGAAGCTGAGTTATATTTTTAAGGGGGGTAGACAAAGAGTAGAAAAGGCTAGGCTAAGAAGGTAGCTTGAGTAGTTTGATTCTTGTGCTATGAATGCGAAGAAAGGGGGGTCTAACGCGTTGGCCTATATCTAATTTTGTAAGTGAGAATGTATACTCGTTACCGTTGATTTGGTAATTAGAAATGATATATTCATTTATTATTGGTTCACATCACTAGTTAGGATGATATAGGATATCCAAAGGTAACTTATCTGTTTAATTAAATAATACATCACCACTGAAGGTATACATATAAATACAAATAATCATCATTATTAGTATTTTATAGTTGTCACCCAAAGGTGTACTATAGTTATACATTGTATTTATATTTTTTAAGTTATATAAACGTATTGTTAACTCAAACCATTATTATTGTGAGCATTTTATCTTATTATATATGTTTTATTATATCTCTTAATGTGCATGCTATATCTGTTCTGATTCTCAATATGACTAACTTCTCATAATGAAATGAGTAAGTTGAGTTCAAAATTTAGATGTGTTAAATCTTGATTTAGCATTTCAAATTGAGAAACCTACTGTTATTACTGATAAAGACAGTGAGGGAGAAAAAATTCTCCATAAAGTTTGGGAGAGATCGAACAAATTAAGTATTATAGTTATGTGAATAATTGTTTCCTATAGTGATAGTGCTAAGGAATATTTTTTACTAGAAGAATATTTTTGTATTGTAGATAAATATCTAAAACAAAAATTATTAATTTATATCATTACTATGCAATTTTCTTGGTACTCTTACCATATATGAGTATGTTTTTTTTTTTTTTTAGATGACTAATGTTGTTGTAAAAATGAGAACCTTATGGATGATTGTGAATGAGAATTTTCTTATTTAATTTATTCTCAATTTCTTGTCTATTCAGTATGAGTCATTTAGAGAATTAACATTATTAAGACAAGTGGAAAGTGATTTAATTGACAATTATGTTAATTTAGGAGGAGACAAGACTTAAGTAGCAAGGTAATCATTATGTTCATCTGATGACTCAAGAAGTTATAAATAAATTTTGGGAATAAACCTAAAAAAAGCATTAAGTAAGCAACACCCAAAATTAAAAGATTTAGGTCAATTTACTAAAAGAAATGAATGTAATAATGAAAAAGTGTCATTAATGTATTGAACACTTTTAGAAAGATTACATGGAATATAAAGAATGATTCGAAAAAGAACGGTAAGCTTTTGGCTTTTGTATATTTCGAATTACTTATTGAAATTCTTTGTAATACATGATAGGTTGACTTAAGTACTAATGTTTATGTTTCTAATAGATGCACGAATTTCTTATGGCCTAAACCACAAATTTAAATAAGAATTTCTTATTTATGATAATTGGGAAAAAGTTTTGTTGAAACCATTGTGACATTATATTTAATGTTAGATAGTGGATTTTATTTAAATTATTTTAAAATTTTTTATGTTTATTCAATTTTCTATAATTTGATTTTATTTCAAAACTTTTTGTTAATAGTTTTTTCATTTAAATTTGATAATGATGTTTATTCAAGAAATTCTAATTTGTGAGCTATGGTATTATTGTTGATGATTTTTGTAAATTCAAATTTGATAGTTTATTTATTAAAAAACCTTTTGATCTTGCATCATAATGTTAGAATTAAGCATAACTCAATTAACAGAAAATTTGTCTTTCTTACGGCATAAAAGACTAGGTCAATATCTAGTAAAAGGTTATGAAAATTAGTAAAGTACGTGATTCTTCTGAATCTAAAATTTACTGATTTTGGTGTGTGTGTGTGGATTGTATTAAGGGTAAATGATCGGTTGGTCAATCATACATCGACCTTCGCAATAGCACGAATCATTGTAAAATAGGGCTATTGGTCGGGTAAGTCGAACCACTGGGACTGCGCTAGTCTAAGGCAACCTAAATGTCTAGAATCATTCTTAGAATGATAAGGGGTAATAAGGGTTTGTTTGTTTGTCACTAAACTAGAAATGTAAAGATGCATAAATTAGTAGATTGTAAGGAATGTAAAGAAGTGAAATGCAAGTAGAGAAGACTAGGGAGATGAATCCGTCTCCATCCCTATACACATGCTAGATTAGAACTAATTAAGGGGAAAAATAACATATAATGGTCAAGAATTACATAACAACACATGGTTGCCATGTAATTGATCAAGAAGTACATTAAGTCTCAAACAAGTATAATCTATCAAAAGGGTAAACATGCTTAGACTACCTAACTAAGGTGTAGCTTATACACATTTACTTAAATGAAAGACTATCAAGTTCTTGACAAAATGATGAAGCACATGGAGCTAGAGATTAAGCATACACCATCAAAGGATTTCCTAAGCAATGGTCTATCAAAGTCACCTATCAACATGCCATGAAACCATTTCATAACCTTGTTCCCATTCTCACCATGAAAACTCAAGCAATAAGATTCATACAAGACATCACCTAACAATCAAGATAATGAACTTGAAGAAATCAACCATACATATATAAACATTCATTACAACAAATGAAAGGCTCTTAGTTATGAAAAAGACCATAGAAATATACATTGCAATCCCCCAAAATAGACTACCCTAGGACATGCTTACAAGGGAGGGACTTCATCACCTCCCTAGAGGAAGAGTTAGTTACCCATGGTAGCTCTAGATGAGGGAAGAAGCAAGGCCTCCAACTCCATTTTCGTGCTCCCCTCTTTTTTGCTTGAAGAACACTTCCTTCTTTCTCTCTTCTCTCTCCAAAAATCTGATCCAAAAGTAGCTTATCCCATTGTGTGGCTTTGCTTCCCTCTTATCTAGATCAAGACCCCAACCAAGGCTCTCTCTCCTCCCTCCAAAAACATCCCCAACCACCTCATAAAGAAGTAAGTAGAAATGAGGAAACCAATGCACAAGTGGCTGCCAAACTGAGAATTCCCGAAGGCAATTCTGCCTGAATTTCGAGCACTCGAAGCAAGGCCTCGAGCACTCGAAATTGGAGCAGATTGGTCCATGCTTGCTTTGCTTCGCCCGGACCTACTTTGGTAAAATGGCTATAACTTTGTGCTCCAAACTCCGAATGACAAACCGTTTGAAGATTTGGAAAGCTAATTCAGAGCTCTAAAAACTTTATGTTTTGATGGAGATCCAATTCTCAAGTTTGATTGGTCGAAATTGAAGAACAAGACAAACTTCATTGCTGCTAGGTAGTTCTGAGCACCTCTAATAAGAAGATCATAACTCTCTGCTCCGAACTCCGAATGATGAACCTCTTAAAGATTTGGAAAGATGATTTAGAGCTCTAAATCTTTCATGTTATGAGGGAAGTCCGGTTCTCGAGTTTGGTAGGTCAAAATGGCGAACAAAGTTCGGGCTTCACTGCTGCCAGAATTTCAGAATTGGCACCTTGATATTCAAAAACTCTACAAAACACCCTTCTTGCTCCTTTATTGCAATTGAACCTGAAAATGCACAAAAACATATAAATGAAAGTAATCTACATAATTAAACGAACAATGGACTTAACTAATGCAATTAAGGGCGCTTGAATATGCAATATTCGGCGGTTATCACACCCCCAAACTTACATTTTGCTAGTCCCTTAGCAAAACTACAATGAAAAACTTAATGAAACGACAACCATGGGCATGCTACTACAAAAATATCATCCATGGTAAAATGAGATATATACATAGCTCAAAAATAACTTGAAACAGAAAAAGAGCTGGAGATCATTGGGAAGACTACCTTGCATATATGAAGCATTGATACTAAACACATTTCAACATGCATGTATCAACATCATAGACTATATAAATAACTCAATTATCATCTCTTGAATGGAAATCAACTCTAGCTTCAGTGAAAGTGAATTGGATTCTCAACATGCGGCTTTTACTTTCTTTTCTAATTTCCAAGCACAAGTTTTCGAATCATTGAATTCCCCTTTAAATGAGATCCCTAAGGCATGATTTTATTTACAAGACAACTTTTGTTACTTGTTGACAATTTATTGTAACTCATAAGCAAAACATAGAATGGTTGTGCAATGCTGAAGTCCCTTAAGCTTTCTAACCAACCTATGTAGCAAGCGTTAGGCCAACAACTCCTATACCAGATGGCTTTAGGGTGTTAAGTGTAGAGACACTCCTAGGGCTTAATAGCTCAAGTTAGAAAGGCTATGAACTCCAACGAACCATGTTTATTACCAGTTTATTTTTTTGAATGACCGTGCAATATTTAAGTCCCTTAAGCTTTCTAACCAACCCCTGTAGCAAGCGTTAGACCAACAACTCCCAAACCAGACGATTTTAGGGTGTTAAGTGTATAGACACTCCTAGGGCTTAATAACTTGAGTTGGAAAGGCTACGAACGTCAACTGATCATTATTTTCTTTCTTTCTCAGGTTTTTTTTTTTTTTTTAGATTCATGCCAAAAGTATTCATCCATTAGGTTCATCAAATCAGATTAACTAGGTCAAGGTCAAGGTTGATCAAGTTGCATGCCTCACAGTTAAGTTTCCAATGTGCATCTGTGCATTGTGAAGCTTAAAAGAGTGTCAAATCCAGTGAGAATCTAATTGAGACATTTATACAGACTAATTTGAATCCACATGATCATTTCAACTCAAATTTTTCTTTATTTTCAAAAATGTCAATTACTTCTATACACAAGGTATTAAACATATGCTTCATCTCCAACTAGTGTCAAGTTATACTATCATTGCTTAGCAAAAATTATGAAACCAAAAATGTATAAATGCACCCCCAAACTTGAATGTCACATTGTCCTCAATGTGAGAAGACAAGTAAATGAAATAAGAACAGAGAGGGTTAAAGAACAATAATACCAAGTCGAGTGATGACGACGTAGATGTTCAGCCATGTGAGTGCGCAACGGCGTCCCCCAAACTTGGATATGAAGACCTATCAAAACACAACTAAAATATACAGGTAAAAGCATTGGTCTCGTAAGGAGAACGAGAACAGACAAAAAATAGGACTAACAGGAATTGTAATAAAAGATAGAAATCTATAATAATTTTTTTTTAATTTTTTTTTTTTTTAAGAGAATGCAAGAAGGGTGGATGGGTGGTGGGTTTTGGAGGTTGAAGCCGAGATGGGTTTGGGGTGTTGGAGAGGGTTGGGATGGTGGGGTTGCTTGGTGCAGCGAGGGGTGGTAGAGGAAGCAAGGATGGTGAATTGGTTAGTGAGAGAGAGAGAAGCCAAGAGAGAGAGTTGCTGCAGTGAGCACTAGAAATGAGCTCGCATGGGGTTGGTTGAGGTGTGAGGTTGAGCAATGCATGGGGAGAGTTGGTGCTCGGCTAGGTGGGTGGTGGGTGACATGCAATGCATGCATGAGGGGATGGTTGGTTGTTTTTGGGGGGGTGAGGTGGTTTGGTGTGGGTGGTGAGGTTGGGGTATGCTTGCATGGTGGTGAGGGAAGGGGCATGCATGGGAGTGGGTTGCATGGAGATGAGGTTGTGGGGTGGGAGATGGTGAGAGTGTGGTGGTTTATGGGAATGGTGTGTGTAAGGTGAGAATGGAGGGTTGGGATGGTAGGGTTGCTTGGTTACTGTGGGTTGTGAGGAGGTTGGTTTACAAGGAGTGAGCATTGGGTTTACATGCAGGATGGGCTACATGCATTGAGGAGGTGGTGGTTTGTGAGGGTGGCCGAGAATAGGATGCATGAGGTTGGAGTTGGTGTGAGGTGGAGGGGCTCGGTTGTGTAGAGAGAGGTTGCTGTGGGTTGTGAAGTTGGGCTGAAAATTTGGAGCAATCCAAATGGAATTTAGAGTGCTCTAAAATTGGGCAATGGTGCATGCAAGATTGGTTCACATTTAGAGCACTCTAAAATGGAATTAGAGTGCTCTAAATACAAGCAGCAGCCTCGGAATGATGGTGGAGAAGTTTGGAGCAATCCAAATGGTAGCTAGAGTGCTCTAAATGAAGGCAGTAGGCTCAGTATTGTGGGTTGAAGAATTTGGAGCACTCAAATTGGAATTTGGAGTGCACAAAATTGGCTCAGTAGCTTGTAAATGAATTGGCATATGGAGATGGAATGTTTCAGCCAACGTGAATGCATGGATGATCTTGCATGGATGGATTGCATGGCTGCATTTTGAGTGCATGGATGAATGCATTTGATGGATTGCCATGCATGGTGCTTCCAACCATCCATTCATCATGTAAGATTGCAACAAAGAAATGCATGGAATGCATGCAACATAGAAATGCATGCAAAAAAAAAAAAAAAAAATGCATGCAACATAGAAATGAATGGAATGCATGCAAGCAAGGTGTCTATGCATGCAAAAATGCAATATTGCATGGATGAACTTTCAACTTTTGAACTTCAATCCATTCTAATGCAAGGAGGGAAAATTGTCAAACTCTACACTTCATTGTAATGCATGGAAAATTTAGAAAAATTTTCAAATTGTGCAAATTTTTCTTTTTTTTTTTTTGTTTTTTTTTTTCAATGAGTGCATGGATGATTTCAAGAAGATTTCCCAACTTTTGAAACCTCACACAATGCATGGATGATTTTGAGAAAATTTTCAAGCTTTGGAACATCTCTTCAATGCATGAATGAGATTAAGAACATTTTAACAATGCATTGAAGATGAGAGGTTATGCATGTGAGTGCCATGTCGAAAGTCCGAGAAAATTGCCTGATAAAGCCGGAAACTTCCGGGAATGAAAAGAAGAGTTGAGAAGGTCTAAGAAGCCGATCTAAAATTGTGGAACACAACTGAAGAGCATTCTAAAAAAAATCAAATTTTTGGCTTTTCGAAACCATTTCCCAGAAAATTTCAAGGCTCAGGCAATTGAAAGGAGGGAAGCTTGGAAATTGAAAGAATTGCTTCCCATGAGTGCTAAATTTAGCGTCGATAGCTAGACGCACCGAGATCAGGTTAGTCCTCATCACCCTATACCATGTCTCTCAAGAGATTCAAGCTTCCCTAAATAAGAAAGTTCTTTTGGAAGCGGAAGAAAAAGAGCTTGAAGACAAAAGTTGGAAAGAGGTAATGGAAAGACCTCTATCCACTCTTCATCCTCAATGAAGAATTTTGGATTATGAGGCTGATTTGGATTATGGGAAGATGGATTAAGTGAGGGCACACCTAGCAACGGTTTTTGAAAAATCATATTTAGCACGGGAATGCCCGGAGAATTGTCCTTCAAACTTTCAACATCCTCCCCACACTTATCCGGTGGTTCGGGCTCAACAGTTTGAGATAACTCAAGTGAGGGAATGGGATGAGATGCAAGCTCGCAAGAAAGAGATACATTTGATGTTGACAAAGGAAGAGAATGAATAGGAGGAATATCAAGCAAAGAATTGACCTCGCAAACAGAATTGGCAACATCAAAATCCTCATAATTAAAATGAGCTAAGCATGTTTTTAGAGGATCCTCCATTAAAGGAGGTGCATCAAGCAAGGGATTATGTAGGGGCTGTGCTGGATTTTTATAGGATACAATCTCATCATTATTAATTTTCTCATTTTGAACCATAAATTCTTCAATTTTTTGTGTGGTGACAATTTGATCTTCACCCACTATTTCTTCATTTTCACATGCGGTAACCACTTGAACATTCTCGTGATGAAAATTACTAGAAGTAAACTCATTATTCATAGAATTCTCTTTTGGATTGACCACAAGTTCAATTGGAAATTCTTCTTCCTTTTCCTGATTTAGAACATCAACCATTTGTTGAATTTGGGTTATTTGGTCATCTAAATCAACTCTAGATTGGGAATGAGAATAGGCGGTGGATTGCATGCTAACAATGTCATCCAACATTTGCTTGTTGGACTCCATCATTTGCGTATGCATAGACTCTATCATTTGTTCGTTGGCAGCTATTAACTCATCCAATGGAGACGGTAGAAAAGGAGAAGAAGAGGGCTGGAAATAATGATCATTGGGTTGAAAATTGGAGTGAAAATGTTGCCCAAGAGATTGTGGGGCTGAATTTCCTATGTCATGCCACAAGAAGTTTTGATGATCTCCTGAACCCGAGTTATAACCATTGAAGTATGGATCACTACCTGGTTCAGAGAAATTTGCATTTGGTTGCTCTAGATAAAAATCCGAGAATTGTCTCGTTGGAAGACAATTTCTTGTATGATATGTATTACTAGAGCAAAAAGCACAAAACGCATGTGGTGTGTAGAATTGAGTTAGGAGATAATTATTCTCCATCTAGGAGTTAAACATCAACAATACACAACATAATCAACACAACAATTCTTTATCATCAACTCCACATACAATGATATTCCCTTTCTCCTCAATTATCAAGACAAAAATTAAAATGGCCACGACAAGGACCGATGCTTGGAATTGAAAATACACAATTGAAATAGCCTCGACAAGGGCTTGCAATTTAACTACTTCTAAGCTTAACACATGCACAATATCCACAATTTGAAACTAGAAGTCACGAGACTTACCTGGGGTCCTCTAGACTCACAATTTACTAGCATTCCCACGGCGAGCTTCGAGTCCCTAGGATCTCACTTACAACACAAAGATGGTTAAAACACACAAGAAATATTCACAAAACACAGTATTCACAATCAAACTAAATTTAACCCTAGAACTATGGTCGCTAAATTGTTTGCAAGTCCCCGGCAACGGCGCCAAAAATTGATCGGTTGGTCAATCATACATCAACCTTCGCAATAGCACGAATCATTGTAAAATAGGGCTATTGGTCGGGTAAGTCGAACCACTGGGACTGCGCTAGTCTAAGGTAACCTAAATGTCTAGAATCATTCTTAGAATGATAAGGGGTAATAAGGGTTTGTTTGTTTGTCACTAAACTAGAAATGTAAAGATGCATAAACTAGTAGATTGCAAGGAATGTAAAGAGGTGAAATGCAAGTAGAGAAGACTAGGGAGATGAATCCGTCTCCATCCCTATACACATGCTAGATTAGAACTAATTAAGGGGAAAAATAACATATAATGGTCAAGAATTACATAACAACACATGGTTGCCATGTAATTAATCAAGAAGTACATTAAGTCTCAAACAAGTATAATCTATCAAAAGGGTAAACATGCTTAGACTACCTAACTAAGGTGTAGCTTATACACATTTACTTAAATGAAAGACTATCAAGTTCTTGACAAAATGATGAAGCACATGGAGCTAGAGATTAAGCATACACCATCAAAGGATTTCCTAAGCAATGGTCTATCAAAGTCACCTATCAACATGCCATGAAACCATTTCATAACCTTGTTCCCATTCTCACCATGAAAACTCAAGCAATAAGATTCATACAAGACATCACCTAACAATCAAGATAATGAACTTGAAGAAATCAACCATACATATATAAACATTCATTACAACAAATGAAAGGCTCTTAGTTATGAAAAAGACCATAGAAATATACATTGCAATCCCCCAAAATAGACTACCCTAGGACATGCTTACAAGGGAGGGACTTCATCACCTCCATAGAGGAAGAGTTAGTTACCCATGGTAGCTCTAGATGAAGGAAGAAGCAAGGCCTCCAACTCCATTTTCGTGCTCCCCTCTTTTTTGCTTGAAGAACACTTCCTTCTTTCTCTCTTCTCTCTCCAAAAATCTGATCCAAAAGTAGCTTATCCCATTGTGTGGCTTTGCTTCCCTCTTATCTAGATCAAGACCCCAACCAAGGCTCTCTCTCCTCCCTCCAAAAACATCCCCAACCACTTCATAAAGAAGTAAGTAGAAATGAGGAAACCAATGCACAAGTGGCTGCCAAACTGAGAATTCCTGAAGGCAATTCTACCTGAATTTCGAGCACTCGAAGCAAGGCCTCGAGCACTCGAAATTGGAGCAGATTGGTCCATGCTTGCTTTGCTTCGCCCGGACCTACTTTGGTAAAACTGCTATAACTTTGTGCTCTGAATTCCGAATGACAAACCGTTTGAAGATTTAGAAAGCTAATTCAGAGCTTTAAAAACTTTATGTTTTGGTAGAGATCCAATTCTCAAGTCTAGTTAGTCAAAATTGAAGAACAAGTTAGACTTTCATTGCTGCCAGGCAGTTCTAAGCACCTCTAATAAAAAGATCATAACTCTCTGCTCCGAACTCCGAATGACGAACCGCTTGAAGATTTGGAAAACTGATTTAGAGCTCTAAATCTTTCATGTTATAAGGGAAGTCCAGTTATCGAGTTTGGTAGGTCAAAATGGTGAACAAAATTCGGGCTTCACTGCTGCCAGAATTTCAGAATTGGCACCTTGATATTCAAAAACTCTACAAAACACCCTTCTTGCTCCTTTATTGCAATTGAACCTGAAAATGCACAAAAACATACAAATGAAAGTAATCTACACAATTAAACGAATAATGGACTTAACTGATGCAATTAAGGGCGCTTGAATATGCAATATTCGGCGCTATCAGTAAACAAACCGAACACACAAATAAGTGAGCCACAATAAGTACATGGCTTCTTGAAATTATTCATACAGACATTTGTAGACCTTCTGATGTTCCATCTTTTGGAGGAGAAAAGTGTTTTATCGCCTTTATAATTGATTTTTCATGTTATAGATATATCTATTTGTTGCATGAAAAATCTCAAGCAGTGGGTATTCTTGAAATATACATAAATGAGGTTGAAAAACAACTACATCGAAAAGTGGAAATCATAAGGTCATACAGAGGTGATGAATATTATGGGAAGTATGATGAAACGGGTTAATACTCTAACCGTTTGTTAAACTCCTTAAAATATATGGCATTTGTGCTCAATACACTTTATTATACATGCTACAGCAGAAGCGTGCAGCTGTAATGTATAATCACACTCTTATGGAATCGGTTAGGAGTATGTTAAGTAATTCCTCGTTACCCATAATGTTGTGGATATCAAGTAATCTAACGGGTACAAGTTTTACTATCCTAAACATAGTACGATAATTATTGAAACCGGTAATGTCAAATTCATTGAGAATAGTGAAGTCAGTGGGAGTGATAAAAAATAAGAATTTAATCATTCTAGAAGTTAGAGTACAAATCTCTTTACCCATAACTTCTAAGGAAATATTTGTTCCTTCAGTTATTGAACCGTATAACAACGAAGAACAATTGAATGATCAACAACTCCATAATGAGATTGTCACCAATGAATAGATTGTAGAATCATAAGGAACAACCTGAAGGCTTCACATTAAAGGGTAAAAAATTCATGTTCTGTAAACTTAAGATGCCAATATATAGATTTAAACAAGCTTTCTAACACTGGTATATTAAGTTTAATGATACCATTATTTCTTTTGAGTTTAAGAAAAATACTATTAATCAGTGTATATACTAGAAGGTTAGTGGGAGTAAGTTTATATTTCTGATTCTATATATTGATGATATTTTATTTGCTAGTAGTGATCTTAGTTTATTATATGAAACTAAAAGTTATCTCTAAGAACTTTGAAATGAAAGATATGGATGAGGCATCCTACGTGATAGTAATAGAAATATTTCATAATAGATCACGTGAATTTTTAGGATTATCTCAGAAAGCATATATTGAAAGAGTTCTAGAAAGATTTGGTATGGAACATTATTCAACCAGTATTGTTCCATACATAAAAGGGGATAAAATCAGCCTAATGCAATCCCAAAGAATGAGTCAGCTAGAAGGTTAAGAAGCGAAAAATATTCCTTATGCATATATTATGGAGTTTGATGTATATACAAGTTGGTATGTGATAAAAGATTATATGCTCACACTTAGGAAGACAATATTTAATTGGTTATTTGTTTATTTTGGCTGGAAGAACAATATTATGAAAAAGTATAAAGTAATTTTTATTACTTTGTCTATTATGAATTTTTAATTAGTAGCATACTTTGAGGCTACAATTTATTATTGCTGAATTTATTTTAGGATTTGGAGTTATGGGTACCATTTTTTTTAGATTACTGAAAATTTATGCTGCAATTGTTGATTTTCTTGTATGAAAAAGATAGGTATTTTAAAGTTGAAATACTTTATCATTAAAGAAGATGTTTAGAAAAAACGAATGTCTATTGAATATATAAGCACACAACTTATGATTTTAATCCATTAACGAATGGACTACCACCCAAGATCTTTATGAAATATGTTAAAAGAATGGGTCTTGAATGTAATCAATGATGATTATTTTTTAATTGTGGATTGTTTAACAGTGCTTATATATATTTGACATTTTGCGCTCATTAAATGTGTTTCTGATATTTCCTATTAGTTAATGTACATGTACGTATTGCTTTAATAAGTGGTAATAAGAGTAGTCTTGGAAAAGACATTATTGTTAGATCATTATTGATACTTCTCATTTATAAACTATGTTGAATAGGTTACTAGTGTTATGGTACATGGAAGGGACTGTGTCATTTAGGGACATACAACTGCTATGACTCACATTGGTAGTTTGTTTACCATGGTATTTATGATGACCAACTTAATACCTTAATCTGATTTGTGGTGCACACTAATGACTATTTTACTAAACCACTACAGAAATTATCATATGTGCCAAGTGGGAGAATGTAAGATTATTTATTTAATTTGTGGCCCACATGATTTGGACGTGTGATATATTACTTGGTGGCTAAGTAAATAGATATCAATTAATATTATTTATTTTTGGTCAACTTATAATTACCTTTTTGGTAATTACTTATTGGAGAAGTGTTTTCCTTTCTTTGATGGAAAGTAGAATTATGTTACTAAAAGGAAAACTGATCATCTCTCTGCCTTTATAAAAGTGCATATACTCCATCAATGTGTTTCGCCAAACCTCAGTGTGTTTCGCCAGAATTTTTTTGGCCGGCAAGTTCAAAGTTCAGTTACAGTGACTAATACAAAAGTGAAAGATCTTAGAAGGAGGCTATTGTCATTCGGAAGAGTACATAGAAGGAGGCTATTGTCCTCACCCGCTGCCGTAGATCCTCCCTTAGCCTTCCATCTCTGCAATTTTTCTAAGCAATCAAAGTCTATTTTGACAAGTATCGACCAGGAGGTTCTCTACCCACCAAATACTTCTTCACAGAAGATGAAACATCAAACACTAAATTGAGCACATATGCCAAGGCAATCATAAAGAAAACACCATTTAGAAGAATACCTCACCACAACAGCCTTGAGCACTGAAAGCATTTGGTTGGTAAGAACCACAATTTCCCATTTTATCATCAACAAGAAAACTATAAAAAAGGAGTCATTATAAAAAAGAGATATATCTAATGATTTGACTTATTAGAACAACCAGAAACAGGGAGCTAACTTTGCAAAGGAAATGGTCACTACATTGCCTCGGCATAAATAAGTCTCTCTATCTTAAGAAATGTCAATGATCAGTAAAATAGATATAAAGATCTTTTTCTGCTATGTTCTTTTCTGTCACTAAATTTAACTCCTATATCTCAGTTTATGTACAAGCAAATTGTTCTTTTCTAAAAATGTCTGGGGCGCTGAACTTACCGGTTAAACAAATTTCGGCAAGACACACTGAGCTTTGGCAACCATCAACTTCGATAAGCCAACTGTTTGCAAAAATATATGCTTCAATGTGACTTTTAAGATATAACAACCCTTGTACTAATATGTCATGAGATAATTAACAATATGTTAATAAATTATTAATTAAATATGCAACTCTATATTTAATTAAATATGCAAAATAAAGTAATAAAATAATAATAATATGCAAGGAATGAACCTGGACCGAGGCTAATATTGGATACTATGTCCTTAAGACAGATTCGCCCCGCTATGGTGCTAACGGACTCAGTGGCGTCTATCTCCCAGGATACAACGGTCTACATCCACCAGTAGCAGCACTACAAACTCGTGGATACGGCGAACCTTCTCCGTGTAATACTCTCTCTGACTAAAAAATGCATCTATGCTATATAAATGCTGAATTGGGTGCAATTCGAATCAAATGGTTCGGACCAATCTTAATATGGCTCGTTGAAATTGGATTAGGGTCGAAGTGGCTTGAACCACTTAACCTATGGTTTGAACCCAGTTGGGTTGGGTTCCAGTCTAGAGAGGGAGATAGAAGAAAATGAAAATGAATGAATTGCAAATGATCCAAAAGGGGGTATTTATAGAAACAGATATGCCTTTTCGGATTAGGTGTATCTCTTCATTATTGGACACAACCATTGCAATAGGTTGCAATGGTTCACATGATATCTGTTCACCACTAGACACATCTATTCCAATAGGTTGCAATGGTTCACATGGTGTCTGTTTACCAATAGACACATCCATTCCAATAGGTTGTAATGTGCCTTTTCGAGTGGGTGCAACCATGGGTCATGATGGTTAGGAAAAAGGTGTAACCCTTTGAAAAAAAACTAAAAAGTGGTTTTTTAATTTAAAAGGTGTAACCCTTTAGAAAAACTAAAATATGGTTTTTTTTTTTTTAATTTAAAAGGTGTAACCTTTTAGAAAAACTAAAAAGTAGTTTTTTTAATTCAAAAAACCAACCACCCAAAAAAAACCCACTCATTTGTGAAACCCATTTAAATAAGCCCAGCCCAAAATTAGGCCCAATCCAAAATTCTAAAAAAGAATAATCTGGACTTTACAATTAGGCCCAAGCCCAAATCCTAAACTCAGCTTATTTAAATTTCAATTTGTTTCAACATTTTTTTCCATGTGGGACAAACACTTCCCACATTTTGCATACCCATTTAGGCTTATCAAAACACCACACTTTGGAGCTAATTTCTCATTCATCCGGAAACGGATTTCAGAAAGTAAATATACGACGTTCATCTCCTTGCGGAGAGAAACGCACTTGTCTAGAGATCCGTAAAAAATTATTAGCGGAGTCTATTCCAAATCTCATCCAAAGTTTATGTTTTTAATGCCCCCGTTTCCAACAATCCCCCACATGAATGGAAATTTGCGTAAAATGTAAAAGACGATCATGCAGACACTAGAGAGAGTATAATCGGAAAGATACTGCATCAGGATAGGTAGCTTTTGGCTTTGAACCTTCCCTAGTGTATTGCTATCGGATTTACTGGCTAACCAGTGAACGCGATGTCTTGAACTGTTCAGCCGTTTGTGTAAACCAAGACAATAACAAACACACAGTAGCTTTCCTCACAAAGTTGGTTCTCATTGTTGTGTTCATTTTGGTCCTGAACAAGTCCTGGTATTCAATGAGTGCTCTAGAAAACTTAGCCTTTATAGTTCTCATAGAAGCGACCTCACTTCACACTCATATAGGTGACTTCTTATTAAGAGTATCCTACCATACCCCACTTGAATTTTTAAGGTATAAGAGTCATTAAAAGCATAGCTTATCCTAATCATCGCTGTAGGTAGCACTGTCTCATCATAGAAATAGGTAGAAGATTTATATCTTCCCAGTGCTTCTGGTGAGTCACTCAGAATTTCTGTTGTCCCTTTGAACCTAGATCTTGGGATCTCCAGTCAACTAGGTTGGGTTTCCATTAAGGTGACTCGTTAGCTTTCGGCTTTAAACCCCATTCCCCTCGATGAACTGTACAATTGCTTTCTAGTACAACCTTCAATTTTATATGTGGCCACAAGGTTGTGTTTAGAAATATTACACTCTGCAGAGATTTCTCCAGGTGAGAGCAACTGTATACTTTGTGCCCTAAAATTGCTTATTGTTAGCAATATCATTTTCTTTGGTGGCACAGGTATAGACTTACTTTGAATTGTCCTCTAGGTGAAGTCTATTGACCTCCCTATTTGATTTATTCAAAGTTTCTAACTTTGAGTTATATTAAGAACATAGAACTACACCTTTAATATAAAAGACATATCCACTATTGGATTTGAAGTCTTTAATATCCCATATCCAGATTGCGTCACTGTTACACCTCCAATTTAGTTAGATACCTCGATCTATGCAATATTAGATTTAGGGTGTATCTCAACTACCCAATTTATTGTTTTTCAGTGATCCGATCCTAAATTGAAAATGTGCAATTAAACATAATTATTAAGTTGCCTTGCAATCTCAACCAATGATATACTTTGGCTAGTATTTATATTTGAGATTTACATCTACAAAAGTTAGCTAGGCTTTTGTTATCATAACTAGTATTATCTCAATCTCACTCTATTGAGAATATACTATATTATCAGATGTTAAATCTTTCATATGAAATATACTAATCAGTATATCATTTATATTTTAAGGCATACAATGACTTACGCATCACATTTATGTCATTGTCTCGGTAGTAACTTTAATCTATTCAAGGACTTATAAGCTTGCACACTTGACTTTTCAACTGGAACAAATAACTCAGCATTTCAACTGAAAAAAGAACTCTTCTAGTTGTTCCATAATATTTTCCTCGTAGGAAATAATATGCACTATTGTTATAATAATATAAATGATTTTTGGTTCTATCCTAAAGCTCTTAGGACTTGGAACCCCCCACATTTATAAGTATTTCTGTTAAGATGAGTGACTCGTAACAAATTTCATCTATGGATAATATCTCCCTACAACTTTGGGATAATCCTGAAATTTTATCTCTAATGTATTTATTATGATTTTTCAACTATGAAAGTACCATATAATATCTCGTAGGAAATAATATGCACTATTGTTATAATAATATAAATGATTTTTGGTTCTATCCTAAAGCTCTTAGGACTTGGAACCCCCCACATTTATAAGTATTTCTGTTAAGATGAGTGACTCGTAACAAATTTCATCTATGGATAATATCTCCCTACAACTTTGGGATAATCCTGAAATTTTATCTCTAATGTATTTATTATGATTTTTCAACTATGAAAGTACCATATATTAAATACTTCACCTCATCTACCTTTTCAAGGTTCCATATTCGCTTCTCAACAAGCATATATAACAGTCTCTAGTGCATATGTACTCACTTTATCTTTAGCATATTCTTATAATAATTCACCGACATTACCGTGAATTAATGCTAAAGATATTAATTACAATGGGCTCTAATTAATATTTGATTTTACTTCTTTTATATTTATAAATTGAGTTATTCATGTTTAAGTTCATGTTAAGTCAGTCATATTAACATGTTATAACCTTTCATGTGTCACACATCATATAACTCAATCATTTAAGCAAATAATTATCTTATTATTTAAGCTTTGGATACAATCACTACAGAGTGAGCACTCACTTCTCAGCTATCATTACTAGTCAAAAGTGAGTTCTTAACTATTATTACTAGCTTAGATTAAGTACACTCTTCTCATATCTCACTACTAGTTATGATGAGCACCCACTTTTTAGCTATTACCACTAGCTTGAAGTTAAGTTTGTTTAGCTATCAATTCTAGTAGTTCATAGTTTTAGTACACACTTATCTAAGTAGTCTACCTTGGTAGTAGAGTAATTTGTTTTGAAGAATATTATTCAAAAACTACTACTTTACAAGTAGTATTATTCCCTCCTACATGAGCAGATATGATGAATAGCTCAAATAGCTTATGGCTAAAATAGCTACTCATCACCCTCGTGTTTTTTTTTTTTTTTACTACCAAGTTGAGAGCTAGAACCAACTAACAGATTTTCCATCTTCCTCTTAGGTTCTGTGCACCTCATTAATCATTTTAGCTTATAGCTAAGCTACCTTGTTTGCAACTCAGTAACATTTTAGCTTTTAGCTAAATTGTACATTAGAGCTAACTAGTTTGATTTAGCTTGTCTCAGTGTACTAGCTTAGTGTATCCATAACATTTTCCATTAAACTCTTTAGAGTTATCGAAAAATCTTTTCTTATTTAGCCCATTCACAGCTATACGTGTCTTAGACACTAGTATAGATCTTTCTCCCTTGACAATTGGAAGAATTGACATACTTAGACTTATCAATTTTTGTCTGTTGTATTAAATACACAAACCAGTCATGAACTCATACAAAATTAATAATATCACACAT
Organism: Cornus florida; assembly: GCF_030987335.1. Classification (NCBI taxonomy): domain Eukaryota; kingdom Viridiplantae; phylum Streptophyta; class Magnoliopsida; order Cornales; family Cornaceae; genus Cornus; species Cornus florida. Next base: position 72,512,107 of record NW_026775571.1, on the reverse strand, counting down.
TAAATAAATTATGTTGTAAATTTGAATTACAATACACATTAAGTAATTCAACTACATAATTCAATATTATAGTATCAAATGAAAGTAAACATTTATAAAAATAATATTAAACTTGCATAACAATATAATTTCATATTATATCACATGATTAATTATATCACATAATTAATATAAGAAATAATAATAATCAAGAGAAGAATTTGCTTCCTTAAAGCTTTGTGGCTTGTTCTCTAATAAACATGCTAGAAAATCAGGAATAAAAGATTTAGACGTTCTAGCCTTTTTACTACCTCTAAGCTCATCTTTATTTTCATTGTATGATTTTTGCACAAGGAAATGATATGCAATACTGTTATGAGCATAACCTATCAAAGGTTTTATGTGTAGGGACTGTGCACTTGTAGCTCGCCTAGTGTGGTAGCCTGTTAGTGCCTCTTGCACCCGTCCACGACACACTCACCTACAAGGTTGTCACATTTTAGGTCCACTCTAACCTTTCATAGGAGTAGGATCTGTAACCTTAAATAGATACCCCCACACTTTTAAGAATTTATAGAAAGGTTTTCAACCTTTCCATAATTCATATGATGTCACATTTCTAAGGTTTCATCTTTACTTTGTGGCAAATACACATAACGGTATCTTGTGCAACTAATGATAAAAGTAACGAAGTACTTTTTTCCACCTCTAGTTGGTACATGTTTAAGGTAATGTCATATACTTCATAATATCATATTATAAAATTAAATAATTTAACCAATATTGAATAATTCAATAATCTACTTATATAACATGCTTCAATTTCACATAATATTGAATGCATTAATATTTAACATATTATCATATAATAATGTATATAATATTATTTTATCATATCTCAACTATTAGTATAATATCTACTTGTTTATATCTTAAATAGAAACATATAATAAAATCTACGCAAGAAAAGATTCTGTCTTAAGATTGTTGGAAAAATATATGCTTCAATGTGACTTTTAAGATATAACAACCCTTGTACTAATATGTCATGAGATAATTAACAATATGTTAATAAATCATTAATTAAATATGCAACTCTATATTTAATTAAATATGCAAAATAAGCAATAAAATAATAATAATATGCAAGGAATGAACCTGGACCGAGGCTAGTATTGGATACTATGTCCTTAAGACAGATTCGCCCCGCTATGGTGCTAACGGACTCAGTGGCGTCTATCTCCCAGGATACAACGGTCTACATCCACCAGTAGCAGCACTACAAACTCGTGGATACGACGAACCTTCTCCGTGTAATACTCTCTCTGACTAAAAAATGCATCTATGCTATATAAATGCTAAATTGGGTGCAATTTGAATCAAATGGTTCGGACCAATCTTAATATGGCTCGTTGAAATTGGATTAGGGTCGAAGTGGCTCGAACCACTTAACCTATGGTTTGAACCCAGTTGGGTTGGGTTCCAGTCTAGAGAGGGAAATAGAAGAAAATGAAAATGAATGAATTGCAAATGATCCAAAAGGGGGTATTTATAGAAACAGATATGCCTTTTCGGATTAGGTGTATCTCTTCATTATTGGACACAACCATTGCAATAGGTTGCAATGGTTCACATGATGTCTATTCACCACTAGACACATCTATTCCAATAGGTTGCAATGGTTCACATAGTGTCTGTTCACCAATAGACACATCCATTCCAATAGGTTGCAATGTGCCTTTTCGAGTGGGTGCAACCATGGGTCATGATGGTTAGGAAAAAGGTGTAACCCTTTGAAAAAAAACTAAAAAGTGGTTTTTTAATTTAAAAGGTGTAACCCTTTAGAAAAACTAAAATATGGTTTTTTTTAATTTAAAAGGTGTAACCTTTTAGAAAAACTAAAAAGTAGTTTTTTTAATTCAAAAAACCAACCACCCAAAAAAAACCCACTCATTTGTGAAACCCATTTAAATAAGCCCAGCCCAAAATTAGGCCCAATCCAAAATTCTAAAAAAGAATAATCTGGACTTTACAATTAGGCCCAAGCCCAAGCCCAAATCCTAAACTCAGCTTATTTAAATTTCAATTTGTTTCAACATTTTTTCCATGTGGGACAAACACTTCCCACATTTTGCATACCCATTTAGGCTTATCAAAACACCACACTTTGGAGCTAATTTCTCATTCATCCGGAAACGGATTTCAGAAAGTAAATATACGACGTTCATCTCCTTGCGGAGAGAAACGCGCTTGTCTAGAGATCCGTAAAAAATTATTAGCGGAGTCTATTCCAAATCTCATCCAAAGTTTATGTTTTTAATGCCCCCGTTTCCAACACCAACTTCAGACCCAGCAGCATCGATATTCTTCTTCATCGTTGGTGCTGTTGATTTTGAGACCAGTCGACAACATCAAGCTCACACTGACGAGCTCCAAGCGTCGGCTACACAACTCATACCGGTGAATTCCATCGCGATTGAAGTGTTCAGAGCTGTGCATCACCATGATCGAAGTGTTCAAAGCATCGTCGAAGTGCGTGAGGGCCTGGTGCATCTCCATTGACGCACTGCTGAGGTAGGTGAAGATGGTTGTGGGTTTGGGGTTGGAAAGGCAATAATGGAACAAATTTTACAATTTGCATAATTTGAACCTATTTGAAAATATTTTACAAAATATGACTTCTCTGTCTTTTTGAAAAATTTGTAGAACTTATTTGTCTTTGGGCCTAAAAAGTAGGACTTAATAGGAATTTTTCCAATAAAATTACTTATATAAAATATCTAACATGCATATATATATATATATATATTTGCACCTTCACAGTACACCAACAAAGTTAACAGAAGTCAAGGCCAGCATATGTATAATACATTCTATAGGTAAATAGACATGTGGCCGATTGATAAAATTTCTAATATATATATATAAACACAATATTATATATATATTCGTACTCTTATTTAATTCCCCTCAGTTCTTCAACCATATATACCACATATATAATATCACGTATATACAAATAGATCATAACAAGAACCCATCTATAATAATCATTCTAATCCTTTGAATGAAAACAGTATAATGCATTATGTAAAACTTTAAAATCAATTACCAATAATGACATACCTAAACTAAACAATCCTAACTAAATCCTTGATTTTAAGTTCGGCGATCAAACTTTATGTAATTATTTAGAACAAATAATTTCCTTTATTGGAACCCACCCAATAATTCAAGAAAACAAGTGCACAGCTGTACTATTATACTCCTAACCTTAAGAATAATATTTCTATAATTTATTTAAAACACACAAATTAGATTTTTAAAATTCATCATAATCAAGTTTCAAATATATGTGAAAATACAATGCAAGATTAACTTGCCTGAGAATTGCTAAACTTTCCTTTCTAGATAATTGACTATTGAAATATAATTTTTCCTTCTTTTTTAGGCAATTTCTCAGTCACCGTCTTTCCTTCTGGCCACTACAGACGTCAACTTAAAATATCACTCTCTATATCTCATGCTTCTCTCTTCTTTTCTTTCTTTTTTTGTTTTACAAAATAATATCTCTATAAAACTGATACGACGTGTGTTATAAAAGATAATTAGTTGAAATAGTTTAGAATTCCTTTTTGAAATTTAAATTTTAAAAAAACTATAATATCTCTAATATAACATTCAAATACTAAATAATAAATAATAAAATATAATATACGAAATTTAAGGATTTTACATATATATACAATGATATTTGTTAAATACGTCATAAATGGACCATAACAATTGAAATATGGACAATGTTTCCTCTGTCCGAAGGAAAGCAGTCCATTGCCTTTTATATGTGGTTCTCAGCGACTCTCACCCTCTTTTATAAATTATATAACTATTTAATTTTTTAGCAATTATAAATATTTTACTTGATTGAATTGATAAGTGAATATTAATAATAATATCTAATCATCGAATCTACAGTTTGGAATTTTTAAACAAAATTTCTTAAACTTCGTTTTCTATGGATGAATTGTCCATTTATATTTTCTTTTTTCTTTTTTCTTTTTTTTTTTTGCTTTCTTTCTTTTTCTTTTTTTTTCCTTCCTTTCTTTTTATTATGTTTTTTTTGGAAGAGGGGGACGGGGACATGGTGTAGGGAAAAAAATTTCTTTGTTTATTTTGGGTAAGGCAAAAAAATTCCTTTATAGTACAAATTAAGAGAGAGGTGATGACCCACAGTAGAGCTCTCCCATTCATAGGAATTAATATAGAGACGAGCGGTTGGATGAGGACTTTTTAGGGGTTGACTGAGATAAACATGGCATGGGAGTGACAATATTTAAATAAATAACAAAATTCGGAAAAAATAAATTATACAAACAACAAGGATACAATCATATTTAGTCTCACATTCCTTTGTATTGTGCACAATTTCACAAATATCATATTTTCAACTTTTCCCAATGTTATTTTGTTTGAATTTTAACCATCAAACAATTAGAGGTAATTATTGCATTCATCAATTACATGAATATGAAACATGAAATCGAAAGTGAGAAAATTTCTCCTCCTAAGATGAGAAAAAAAAGGTCTCCTCATCCTCAAATGTCTTTTATTTATGTAATTTTCAATATTCTCTTCTAAGATATGTTTAATTTATTTATTGTGTGTTGTTCTTGTTTGATTATTGAAGTGACTAACAATTACAACCTGCTTTAAAAAAAAACATTATGATTGATTTACCCGGTATAACTTTTTTTCGCTCAATTGCAAGGGGAAAAAATAGCTGCAAAAATCAAAACCCATGGAACAAGTTGCGCAAATAGCAAAATTTACGGATCTAATATTGAACCAATTGAGAATGTTAATTACGGAGTATAGATATTAATATAGATATAGATATATGTTGTATATATAGTTTGGTTGATAAAGAATGAAATAAATAATAGAAATGATTAGTTTAGTCTAATAAAATGATTTGAAAAGGTAATTTTATTATTCAAATAGGTCAAGTAACAAGTCAAAGAGTAATAACGTCAATTCATCTTGTGTCAAAAATGGATAAGGGTATTTTTGTTAATTTTATCAAATACGAGAATGTATCATTATAAAAATAATTAGGCTATATTATATATGTTTGTTAATAAGGAAAATCTCAAAAAGTGTGACGGTAATTTACCCTACAATATATCATGTTATAGATGAGGTCATCAAATTTACATTTGGGAATTATCGAAAAAACCCTTTTTTCTATTGGACTTTTTTTTTCCTCTTCCTTTATTTCTTTCTTCTTTTTTTCTCTTTCTTTAAGTGGGAGGGGGCTCTGAAATATTCATTGAAGATTTGGAATTTTTTTATATATAAATCAGTTTATTTTTAGACATATATGCATAAAGTGTTTTTTTTTTTTTTTTCCTTTCTTTTTTTTGAGGGAGGGGGGAGAGGAACTGAAACACAATTGGACAAGGGTGTGACAAGATTTAAGTAAATAACCAAATTCAAAACAAATATATATATTGATATAAAAATAATAAGAATATTATAATAAAATATTGATGTTTATCACTTTTTCTACAATACTGTAATCACTAATTAGTTACGAACAAAGAAGTCAAAATCATAAAGTAGAAAGAATTCATTTGATCATTGCAATCACGCTTTAGAATAATTTACTTAGAATTGCAAAAAATAATAATAATTTATATCTGTACACCGTACAGCAATAGTTTTAAAGTAAACCTTCATTATGTTTATCGTTTATCAGTTATCAATTGACGTATGCAGCTGCCATAAGTTCCACAGTAAAACACACGCCAAAATAAATAAATAATAGAATAAGAATAAAAAGCAATTACTCATTCGGTGTCAAAATAAGTATGTTTTTTTTTATGGAATTTAATTTTTTTAGAGAATAATTTTTATTATTTTTTATTATATTAGTAGCGAATGACTCAAGTCCGCAGTGATATAATGGTTTATTTTTCATAGGTTTAACGTAAGAAAGTTAAGTAATATTACAAAAAAAATAATAGGTTGACTTTCTAAATGAAATATTTATTTTTTAGATGGATAAAAATAAAAAAAGTGGGCAATTATTTTGTAATAGAGTGAGTAAAGAAAAATCATATAATAGATCTTAAAAAAAATAGGACACCAACTATCTTAAATATGAGCCACAATAATTGTACAATCAACAAACAATCTGCAATGTTGAAAAAAAAAACTCACTATCTTTAAATCCAAGATAGCGTGTCTAGTGAAGGTGTTCTTATTATTGATGAGTTTGTTGTACATTTTTGTTTTAGATAGTGAATTATTTTGTTCGAAACCAAAAGAGTTCCTGATTGGTGGAATTTCTTTTAACAATGACTTGTACACTAAAAAATCTCAGTGTCAAAGTCTAATTCTCTTTTTACTTTGCTTGTCTTTTATTTATCTTTATGGGTTGTGGTAGTTTAATTTTGTAAAATTAAAATAAGCAAAAATAGACAAAATACAAAGTTCAACCTATTCATCCTATGGCCAAATGTTTACATTACTTACCCATGTTTTATGGCGGGTAGATCCAAATTTCACTTTGAATTGTTGATCTTGACTAAAAGGTGATCAATCAAAATTTTTAATATCTACAGTCCATTATTCGAGAATCCCAAGTAATAAATACCTCTGAAATATTGTATACTTTCTTGAGCACTTAACTGAGATGATTCTTATGTATGGATATTTGCATATCTTAGTTAGTGAAAATTAATTTTAAATACAAAAATAAAATAAAAATAAGGATTTAAAAAATAAATATTTACGATCTTATAAGCATTAACTATTCTGAGATCGTGATTGTTAATCACATCCGGCAATTGTTGAGAGGCTTTTACATAAATATCTCATGAACACTAAATGACTCGATAATGTTGATGAGATATTTGCATATCATAAAGGCATCTCGTAAACCATAATGTCCACATTATTGAATTTCATAAAGGCATCTTAGCTACCATAATGTCCACATTATTGAACTTCATAAAGGCAATAAAATAAAAAAATAAGGATTTAAAAAATAAATATTTATGATCTTATAAGCATTAAATATTCTTAAGTCGTGATTGTTAATCACATCATGCGGTTGCTAAGAGGCCTTTGCATAAATATCTCATAAATACTAAATGATTCGATAATGTTGATGAGATATTTGCATATCATAAAGGCATCTCAACAACCATAATGTCCACATTATTAAATTTCATAAAGGCATCTTAGCTACCATAATGTCCACATTATTGAATTTCATAAAGGCAATAAAATAAAAAATAAGGATTTAAAAAATAAATATTTACGATCTTATAAGCATTAAATATTCTGAGGTCGTGATTGTTAATCACATCCTGCGGTTGCTGAGAGGCATTTGCATAAATATCTCATAAATACTAAATGACTCGATAATGTGATGAAATATTTGCAGATCATAAAGGCATCTCAACAACCATAATGTCCACATTATTGATATTTTTTTTTTTTTTTTTTTTTTCCTAATTAGTACTCACACATACTTGTTTCTTTTGAGACTTGAACCCTAATCTTTCTTTAGGAGGTAATAGATTGATACCGCTAGATAATAAAAAATATATATTTAAAAAATAAATATTTACAATCTTATAAGCATTAAATATTTTGAGGTCATGATTATTAATCACATCCAGCGGTTGTTGAGAGGCCTTCGCATAAATATCTCATAAACACTAAATGACTCCATAATGTTGATGAGATATTTGCATATCATAAAGGTATCTCAGCAACTATAATGTTCACATTATTGAATTTCATCAAGGCATCTCAACTACCATAATGTCAACGTTATTAAATTTCATAAAGGCAATAAAATAAAAAATAAGGATTTAAAAAATAAATATTTATGATCTTATAAGCATTAAATATTTTGAGGTCATGATTGTTAATCATATCCTACAGTTGTTAAGTCGCCTTTGCATAAATATCTCATAAACACTAAATAACTTCATAATATTAGATGAGATATTTGCATATCATAAAGGCATCTCAACAACCATAATGTCCACATTATTAAATTTCGTAAAGGCATCTCATCTACCATAATATCTACATTATTAAATTTCATAAAAGCATCTCAGCAACCATAATGTACTAGATTTCATTCATCTCACTCACAGAGTTGGACCAGCTAACCAAATGGACTTTAATAATTGGAATAGGAAATAAATTTTTAAATATATCTTTTTATTGTGGATTGTCATTGCTTTTATATCTGTAAGATAAAAAAGATAAATTAGGAATATTAGAAAAATAATACTCTGTGTATTAAATTTTGAATTGGAACAATTATTTTAAGATAATAAAATATAAAAAGGTGTACATTTTCTGTGGAAAGGAAGTATTAATATTTAACAATTCAAATATATATGTGTGTGTGTGTATTAAATTTTTTTCTGCAATTATAACTATTTTACTTGATTACTTGATAAATGGATATTAGTTATAGAATCTAAATGGATATTAGTCATAGAATCTAATCCTCAAATATATAGTTGGAATTGTGCAACAATTTTCTTTATATTTTTTGTTCTATGGATGAAGTAGTGTCTATTTATTTATTTATATATTATTTTTATTATTACTTTTTTGGGGAAAGAGGTGCTGAAATTAATATTCATGATGTAGAAATAATTATCGAAGTCATATGACACATTTGGACTCTCAGAGGGACAAACGGATATAGTGACAGATTTTTTAGACTGATCTTGAAGTGTTCTTCTTTTTTTAACTTAAAAGAAGAGTTTCTTTGTTAATTGGCCAACTCTAAGTTTTGCATTTGCACATTTGTAAGGATAAAATGGCTGGAAAAAAATAAAAAATAATTTATTTGAAGGAAAATGTTGTACAAATTGCAAAATGTATGCATCAGAATGTTAATTATACTTGAACATCAGTCTAAAGAATATAGGAAAATTCGATATTTTACTGAATTTAATAAGTCTATTTTTATTTTTGAACATATATATATATATATATATATATATCTATATCTATATATATATATATATATATATATATATATATAGATATCACACACCCACACGCACACACAAACATTTTTAATTGTGAGAATCTGCAAGATTTGTGTTGGACATTTGATTCTTTATTTCTCACACATAGCCTGGAGAAAAACTTTAGAAATTGTGCCGACACATAGCCTGGAGAGTGTTATAAAAACTTTAGAAATTGTGCCGACCAACTAGGAAAAAAAAGAAAATTGTGTCGATGATTAAAAGTTGTTCCAAGCATTAATGGTTACATCTTGATATTCAATAATTGAGTTGAGTTTGTGCAATTTGAATTATCAAGTTAAAGCTCCCATCCACATATATAAAATAATAATTCATTAATGTTTTATACTCCCTTTGTCTCAATATAAATATCTTATTTTGGGAACCATGACACACAAGAATACTTATTTTGGGACAGAGGATAAGTGTTATGATAAGATGATATGGTATCATCCAATAAGTGGAATGTGAGATGGGACTACGGGGCCTATAGCATTAAACCATAACATCATTAGTTGGTTACTTCTTCATCTGCGTGCTCCTAGTAGGTTTATTTTGGCTGCATTCTTAAATTTGCATGCTTAAATTCTACAACTTTTGACAAAATCATGTCCTACATTGTGCCCATTATTTGACTTTATTTATTGGTTTAAGTGGTCCTATAATTGGATTTATATGTGTAAGCCTTTTGCACAAAAAATCTGATTGGTAGGTCCACTAAATTTGGACATTACTAATTACTTTATCGTGAGTTCCTCGCGAGTTCATCTTTGTTACATTCTTAAAATTCCACAACTCCCATCAAAATCATGTGACTATGTACCCTAACAATTAATATATATCTCTTTTTTTTTTTTTTTTTTTGGGTGGACGGGGTAAATTATATAACTATTTCATGCTTCAGTAATTATAACTATTCAACAACTTCTTCTTCCTTCTTCTTAGTTTATTTATTTATTATTATTATGAGTGAAAGGTGTGTAAATGCAGAAGATATACGGGCAAGCCCAACGGTAAAAGAGAGCCCACGACATGGGCCCATAGGCCAGCTACATGGATCAAGATTACGAGGCCCAGAGACCAAAGAACCGCATCCTAATCTCCACCAATTGTATGCTCTCACCTTCCTTCAATCTCCAAAGTGGAGTATGATATGACAACTGAACAGATAAACTAAATTAGATGAATAATCATTAAAGGCCCATGCTTTCAATCCAAATCACATAGGTTATATAATTGTTTTCACAACATTTCCAACTACACATCTGAAATATGAAAGCAATCTGTAAGTAAGCTCATATACAATGTGTAAAATCGTTCTCCTGATCCTCAAATGTCCTCTCGATCTCTATGTAAACTCATTTTTTCAATCTTTTGGATTAGTTTATTTTGTTGCTTGTGTGTTAGGTTCATTATTAATTGGACTAAGAATTTCAACTTACTAATCATGTTAAAACAACCAAATTCAAAACACTATTTAGTTACCAACTAAGTCGCACAATCTTTTTCGACTGCTTTTACAATTCGGGCGCGCTCCCGCTCTCTCAATACCGTTCTCATTCTGTGAGACTTAAATTTTATCACTTTTACGCTCCCGCTCTATGTGAAGAAGGTTACCAACCTACAATTGGAGTTTGGTCTCTACTTTGAAAGGTATTTGTAGGTACAAACCTTATGTTTGATTGGAGTAATTTTTTTTTTTTTCTTAGACTCAATTACAAGGATAAAATGGCTGCAAAAAACAAAATTCATAGAACAAGTTATCAGACTGTAAAATTTATATAACATAAAACAACAACCTAATTAGAATGTTAATTAAAAACACCACCATACAATGAGTTTCTTAATGTCTTCTTGGGCTAGCGGCTGCACAATTTCTTGAACACATAATAAAAAATGGGAAAAAAGAGGCAACAATTACGCATACCATGGCTGCCGATGAAAATTCCAACACAGCACAAAAGCCAGTCACGAATGCAACCACCATTGCTCCCATAGAAGCTATAATGAGAAAGAACGCAATGGTATAGTGGCGAGCACGCTTGTCCCAATCATCGTACAATGATGCAAACAAGTGGAGAATTACTGCAATAATTGGAAAGCTGTATGTCTCGTTAAAACAGCTGTGCCTTGCTTCGGCCCTTGGTCGCCATCATAGCCCCCCGATATGGTGAAACCAGCTGCAAATGTCACGGTTGCTATAAGTGTACCCACTATCAAAGGTGTCTCCGCAAGTCTAGTTAGGTCTAGATTTGGTTCCTTTCTTTTCTCTAATTTGAATTTGTTTCGACAACCCACCTTTGCTACCTGCAATTTTGTTCAATGATCAATTTGAAAAGAGCAGAACTGATGTATGGTCAAAATTAGTGAATCATACAAATTAATACGAAACACTTTTACTGTAAGATCATATGTGATCCCCTTAAAATTTTCTTTTTGAGTAAGTGATTCCATTGAAAATAATTTTCATGTTATGGATCGTGATTTTTTTTTCTTCTTTTCCATCATTATTTTTGTTATTATTAGTAGTAGTAATAATTGAAATGAAAGATGAGTTTCAGATGTAAATGTTCCTCCCCAGGACTTTGTTTATACCTATAGCTCTATTCTACAGGTTGGCCTATTGCTAGCTTTGTAGTGACTTTATCTTGATTTAAAGGTTCAGATGTAAATGTTGTCCATGTGTTTGTCTTACGCATGATAAAATGTTTAATGAGATGGGGCGATGGGATAATTTGGTTATACGTACTATGATGGTTTTCTATTTTCCGGTGTTTGTTCTTCTCCAAGAAAAATGTTAATCGAAGTCCTCCATCTCAAATTCTCAGCTAGGTATTTCTTACACTGTGGTGCTTGGTTTACTTGAATTGGCGTGTTAGAATGAGGCTAACCACGAAAAGTTCCTATTGTTGAGATTGCAACTGAAGATGTGGAAAATGTCGTGACAATGAAGATCTCTTGTTCATATGCAAGGAGAGCGTGGCGAAGGAAAAGTTAGGAAGAGCTCTATTGATGTGAAAGAGTGTTAATGAGGGCTCGGAGATTAAATCAAGACTGAGATATTTAAGATCTACGTAGAAGGACTCACAATCCTTCCCCCCATATGATCACTTCCAGAATGGGAAATGGTGGTTGAATTCTAGGATTAGTGCTGATGGAGATGATAGATAGAGTGAAGAATGCCTACCACCGACGAGTGGAGATGGCACCTGGTTAGTTTCAAATTTTAGGTGGGAAATTTTTCCCGCCCAAAGCATTTGGACAATCTGGCAAAAGATGGAAACCACATAGAATTCTAACAAAAGAGATCTCTCTTGACATGGGTAATAATTCTACAATGGAAAGAAAATTGAGGCCGGAGAAGGAATAATGAGACTCTTGGTATAAACCAACAAAAAGGATTGGCCAAAGATGAAATGTAGCTAAATTATGTATCTCCAACTATCATGAATGGCTAAGCAGCAGCAATATCTGAGCCTAAATGGGAAGACTGCCTCTTGGGATACTTTATAGACAAAAAATGGCGTTTCTCCACGATTGATTCATTTTTAACAAATTATGGAAGAACGAAGGTCATAGAAAGGTGATAATTGATAAGAAATTATTATGGTTTCTATTTTTTTCGAATATGCATAAGCAATAAAGAGATTCTACCATTGAAAGATGTCTGTGAAGCTTCTATATAGGCAGGTATCCCCAAATAATTTGAATTAGAAAGGATCAAGTCATATAGTTAGTGTGATTGGATTGCCCTTGTATGTTTATTCTCTTATGTTGTCTCCAACAAGAATAAAGTATGTACAAATATGGGTTGAAGTAGAGCCCAGAAAACGACGTTGGAGTCTTGACAGGACAAAGTTGTAACGACCCAAAAAGATACCAGTTGACGGTATCAAAAATTCGACATGACCTCTACAGAAAAGTCTTACTATAACCTGCTGAAATGTATATAAAATGCAATGGTCTCACTTGGTCTTAAAACTAACCTATCATGTTCCAAAGCACAATACAAATACTATACAACATTTCCAAAATCAACACATACATATAAAAAAAGTCACATTCCTCCAACTCATCGAAACATAAAAACACATGTCCACTACCTAGTCCCATAATCCTTTACAAGGAACGTATTATAATTACATCAAGTTACAGTCCATGAAATATAGCTAAAATTAAAAGTCCATAACTTATAACATTATACAAATTAAACTAAAGTTTTACAAAATAGTCAAGATTATATTTACAAAATATTAAAGTTCAATTACAAAAGATAGCAAAATATAGATCTCCAATCCTATCTAAACTTGTGGTGGATAGTCGTCCGCCACCTCTTTCCTGTGTCCTGAAAATATTAAAGTAATAGGGTGAACCAACCGCTCAGTAAGAAGTGTCTAAGACACACCTCTTACGACCTTGTGAACCTACATAAGGAATATAATACAAGTGAACGGGATCATGCCTCGGGAAGCAAGTAAAATAGTAATAATATTAACTAATACATACACAAGTCATCTGACTACCAAGTGTGTAATATATGCCAATGATATGCCATGCCATGAAATGTCGCTCCCCATTTTCGAAACAATACCATTTTACCTTTCCAAACAGTTAGTGCAGTCTGACCCAAGGCGACCCCAAGGCATCACGAAAGGAGGATTGACTAACTATCCACGACCACAAGGCAACTCCAAGGCATCGTATTTGGCCTAGGTAGCTCAACCACGCTAGAATCTCTCCTTAGTCCCCTCTAGACCACACTAACGCCGCGAACCACTAAGCGACTCCTAGGCGTCTAGGTTTTCGCAAACACTTTTTGAAAAAAATTTCCCCCAAAATAGTTTATTTTGCTTTTCAAAAACACTTCACCCTTTTTCCTTTCCCAATGAAATGCATGTATGTTCCATACTACACAATTTCAATATTAACAATAAAATCTCATGTAAATCAATAATTCTTAACAATATACACATACCTCATACTTAAACAAACAATTTAAACATATTGAACAAATCAAGGCATAAACTGAATATATTTTCACCACATCAACTCAAGGAACATGTAATTGAGTCAACTATTTACATAATTCACATTATTATATAAAACCCTAAACACCATAGGTCAAATAATCAAATTAAACATGCTTATAAGCAAATTTAGGGGGAAAAATTCACAAGGGTTAAAGAAATTATGGGTTAGAACACCCCTACCTCAATAAAGATGAAAAAGCCCCCCAAAAGCCCCAAATTCAAATTTCAAAAATTGCTCCAAACTGAAAATTTCTTTGATCAAAATGGAGTTCTCAACGCACTTGTCGATTTTACCTTCAGTGGCAAAGTCTAAATCTCAATGATTTAATGAAAATCCAAGCTTTTAATGGGGAAAAAAAAAAATAAATAGAAAAAATGCATACAGAGAGAGAAGGAGGAACTGGTGTGAAATAGAAAAGAGAAGAAGTCAAGTAATGGCCTTGTGGCCATTACAACAATTAATATACATGGTGGGGCCCAACAAAAAAAAAAATCTCTTTAACATTACTATATATATACACACACACACTAACAACATTACAACCACTTAAATAAACATATAACCAAGTGAACATGCATAAAATAATAATGCATGAAATACAATGACTCTGAGACACAATTCTTGTGCATAACAATACCGGTTGCGGGTCCTACTTGAGACCTCCCAGCCCGAAAAATAAAAAAATGCCAAAATAGAAACCAATGCATTTTCAAGAGTTCTGAACTCAAGAACATGCCTAACCAACCCTCGCAACATACCCGGCACATCCCACAGTGTCCAGCACGCAAAACGAAAAAAGACAAAAATACCCTCAAAAAATCAAGAAAATTACAAAAAATAGAAAATAATAAAAATTAGAAACATTACAAAAGTGGCAATGCAGAAGAACAGTGACAAGAAATGAATAGGAATAAAGGGAAAAGAGTTGTGGTTAATAGGCTCACACTTACCTACTCAAAAATAAAAGCTTATGGCATGTGAAAATATATAGAAATGCACATGGAATTGAGGAAAATGCTTTAATAGAGACATGTCATAACAAAGCTAATAAAGCACATCGTGGGAAAGGGAATACAGACTCACTTTTGCTGTGACGACAGACGTCAATTGGTGTATATCTAGTGACTTCGGGATCTTCCCTCCAAAGGTTTCGTGTTCGCGTGTGTCTACCAGTAACTAGGGTTTCTAGGGTGTTGAACTGTTAACCAAGGTTATAAAACTCTTTCTTGATAATGGATTTGGTTTTCGTGGACTAGGTCTAATAGTCCAACACCAGAAAATGCACTATAAATACAAGAGAAAAAAAAATTCCACAACGTTTACCCATATTGTTGGAAATTGTTCTCAAATTTTTATTTTAATTAGGATTCTATTTTAGAGTTGTATTATATTAGGTAAATTTTTATTTGGTAAGTCTTGGCCTCTATGAAATTGTAATCCTTGTCCAACGAGGAATTATATTTGTAACTTCATAAATAGGTACATATGTTATGGGTTGAGACTTATGAGATTAAGAGAGATGTAGTCTCATGAGGGAGTTGATGGTTATAGGTAGTTTATGGGTTGATAAAGTAGGAAAAACACCAGTAACACTAATAGCGAGGGATTAAGCTTATGGAGTGGTACATAGTAAAAAGGCATGTTTATGGTGTTGTTATTCTATTGTTGTAATATCTCTACGAATTATAGTGGAATCACTTTTCATTCATGGACGTAGGCCGATTTTGGCTGAACCATGTATATCTTGTGTTTGTGTGTGATTGCTTTGTTAGCTATTGTTGGATCTTAATTTATTTGCGTGCTTCCACTGCTCCAACACATATCTACATTTTACAAGCTCCACTATTGAGAGGACTTTCAGTACTCAAAGTAGAATTCATAACTAGCTTTTAAACAACTATTATGAATATGGCTTGCTTTCATGTAATGAAAAAATTTCACATAAAAGACAAGGTAGACATCCTTACCAAGTTTGGACGCACATCTTCATTTTTTATTTCTGGTGCAGTCAAGTTTTTCTTATTGCAGATCCTTCTATCCACTCTAGGGTGGTCGTATAAAGCATTGTACTCGAAGAAATTGGTACTAGGAATAAGCATATGAGGTGTGTTTCCATAGATCTCTTTATGATTTTTAAGGGTGTTGGCGAAGAAATTTGCCAAGACAAATATGATACAACTATAGACACTAAAATTTTAGTGGGCTTTAGTTTTAATAAATGGATCAATGAAATATGGGCTTAATGTTTAATTAAGTTATTTAATTAGCCCAAACTTGGTCCACTTAAATTATTCAATTAGCCCAGCCCAGATGATTAAATAAAAAGATAACTATTTCTAATAAAATATATTTGGAATAATTATATTTAAGGATAATTATCATAATATAACCGGTCCGGCCCAGTTATGATTTTATCCTTATCAGGAGATGACACGTGTCATCATCTTATTAATCCAAGAAGCCTATAAATAGAGGCCTGAATAAAGAAGGAGTGGGGACACAAATTCAAAAATCCAGAAGGTCCAAAAAATTCAGAAGTCCACCAGAAATTCAGACACAAATTCAAAATTCAGAAGTCCAGAAATTCAAAGACTCAGAAATCCAGAGACTCAGAAGTTAGAGACACAAATTCAGAATCCTAACCCAAAAGCGAAGAACATCAAACACATCCAAAGACGTGTTGTTCTTCATTAAATTCCACGGTAACGGGCATGTGGCCTAGCGGTATAAGGCTCCTACTTCCAAAGGAAGGTCAGGGGTTCGAATCTCAGTGGAGGCAGTGTGTATGAGTCCCAATTAGGAAAAAAAAAAAAATCATGCCGTTCTTCATCCAAATTCCACGGTGATTCAAGATCAAACTCGTGCAGCCCTTGGATCCAACCAATAACAAAAAGGAGATCGAATCAGAGGACCTTTCTTTTCGTAAAGAATATTACAAAGGATTGTACTCCATCTTTATCAATTAATAAAATATTATTTTTGCCCCTATTTTGTTTCTTATTTGCAGACTTACAAAATTTGTGTGTACAAATTTCTGGCACGCCCGGTGGGACATCCTTTGCCTTTCATCTCTTTCTCCTACCATCAAGTTTCTTCTCTATCAGATTCTATGACTCCCCCTAAGACTCAGACAGACAAGAAAGCCCAAAAGAACATCGCTACTGTAGAGGTCAACTCTAAAGCCACCATGAAAAGTGGCACGAAGGCCAAACCTATTGATGGAAGTACCTTGGCGGGCCTTGTGACACGTAGCATGTCCCAGGCAATCGAGTCATCTAAACATCAACAAAACTTGGTAAAAACCAATCCTGCAAAGCCGGCGAACGTGAAAACTCAACATGTCAAGAACCCTGACGTTGTTCTAGAGGAGATTCTGCTACCAGATTTACCTCATTCCATCTATGATGCTCACTCTAGTGTCGATTCACCCCCAGAGTCACCGTGATACCCCTCGATTCCAGAGCCACTGGTGATCAAGTCCTAGCACAAATCCGAGGGATACCAAACAATTAATATGTAATTGAACACGGAATACAAAATGAATTAAAGCATAATTAATAAGCTGAAAGAATTCTAAATTTAAAAAAAAAAAAAATCCTCAAAATAATATAATTGAAATCCAATTATCCAAAACCTCTATTAATTAACAACTTGGGAATCCATCTAGTGGACCCCTAATAATATCCCAAACTGAAACTGAAATAACTGAAATAAAAATCCAAAGCTAAACATAGAAAGCAGTCCTACGTAGTCGGAGGAATGAGTGACTGTATCTGCTCAGCACGATCAAGCTCTAACCCTGGAACTGACGAACACCTGGAAGAGTGGGTCAGGTCCACATACAAGTTCTATCCTACTACAATTTATACAGAAACCCGATACGCAGATACATCCTAAATAGCTCAACAATAACTAGAATAGTCCATATATGTATAAATACACACTATAGGATGCTTATTAGCCCAATAGGTCTATCTCAGTTTGAGTAGAGATACTATGCAAATCGTACATAACGTGGTTATGTGTACCTAGACCTACTAGGGAATAGCAACTATGTCCAGTTATCCATCCTAGGCGATATACGCACCCTAACCATGATTCTGAGACTCATGCTCATATCACGACACCATAATCATAAATATATATAGTCCGTATAAGCCTAATACAAAATATCATCCATCTGGTATAGTGGCCTGACATATGTATAAAAATCCATCCAGAACCAAAGTATGTCATTCAATCATTTATTGACCTGACACCAAATATGAGTAGGACTTAACCTTTATGATTAATCCATACCTCAATCCAAAATAGGAAGGACTTAGTATTTGAACTAATCCATCCCTAGTATGCCACCGTCCCATACCGGTGCACATAATCCTCCAAATAGTATAATTAATAATACAATAATAAATACTCATCAACCATACTCCAAGATATGCATAAATAAAGTTTAGACCATATTAGGCAGTCATTATAAGACCTAAAAATCATGATCCAAACCTTTAAATTGCTAAAATAAAGCTAAGCATTTAAATCCTCCAAACAGTCCATAAATTGATACAGTTTACTACAATTTAAATATCAATTTAATCCAATCCAAGCATAGTTATTTGTAGATAATCAATTATACTTATAACACTGTTGAAACATGATTAATCATTATTAAATCATATACAAAAGATTTGCTAAGTTCCAGCAAATAAATTAATTAACAAAACAGTATGCAACACGTAGGTTTTTCCTTAACTTTATGTTGCTCCATTCCTTAATACATTAATGTAATAATGTTTCCTATTATTTTCATAGGTCTATAGCAGTTATTTACAACCTTTAATGTAATTTAAATGGCCTAAGAATACCCAGTACAGCCCAAACAGAGCCCAAAAATCATTTTCTGGACGTTTCAGGCGAGAGCAGGCTCCCATACATTGAAAGCCGCCTCTACCCTCTTGGGAGCTGGCTCCCCACAAGTGGGAACCGCCTCTAAGGTGTTGGGATCCGGCTCCCTCCATGTGGGAGCCGGCTCTCTCCTTTAGAGAGCCAACTCTTTCCATCTGAGAGCCGTATCTTCAAAACTGTGTATCTTCTTCGCCTCCAGTGAAGTTCAGAGCCTCTGTATTGTGTTTATTAACATTCTTAGGGTTCAATCTCTATCCCAAATTAATTAGAGGAAACTATTATGCACCAACGATATTAATAAACCAAATTTATTAGCAACAGAAACAAGATTAAAACATTATCGCTAACAATTTATGCATAAACAGTTTCAGTAAAACCAAACATACAATAATTTACAGTCTAATTAACATACATAACACATCTGTTTTCAAGCTTAATTTAACTCCTGGAGACTATAAAGCATGCACAAAACACAGGTTTAAAGGAAAGAGTTAGAATAGAGACTTGGCTTCGGTTTCAGTTTTGAAACCCTAAACCACCATTTCTGAGTTTTCCGACAGATTCTAGACTGCCGTTCAACACCTCCGTTGCTCTTGGTTCAATCTAGAAGCAATCTTTTCTTAGTTCAGCCCTTGTCCCTAGCCAAACCCTAGCTTTCCTCTCTCTGTTTTCCTCTCAAAACTCTCTGTATCTCGTCGCCTCCACTGCTACGTGACTTGGGTTCTAAAAACCCTTAGCAAACTTATACAAGTATTTATATAGGCTTATACAAACACAACCCTAATTCTAATTATATTAAGAGAAGGAAAAACATAATTCATTAAATCTCTCAGTCAGCTAAACCCAATCCGTGATTACTTAATAGAAAATAATACCCTAAAAACAATTACTGAAAACAAATAATTAAATTTCCACACAAGTATACATTAATGAAAATAATTAATTAAAACAAAACTAAATTAAATAAACACAATTAAACAAATAATTCAATTTAAATAAAAACAACAATTGAACAACTAGGTAGATAAACCAAAAAACAAATAAAATGCGATAAAATAATTAAATAAAATGCCGAGACTATCCTTTTAAAATTAGGGGTATTACATTCTTCCCCTCTAACAAAAGAAATTTCGTCCTCAGAATTTGCTCTTACCTTCTTCCATTATTTTAGGAAACTGCGAACGAATGACATCCTCTCGTTCCCAAGTGGACTCAGCCTCATTGTGATGACTCCACTAAACACGCACTAAAGGGATAACCTTATTATGAAGAATCTGATCCCGTCGGTTGACAATACGACACGGTGGCTCCAAATATGTTGCATCCGACTGTAACTCAATCTCCTCAACATCGATATGTTAATACCGATCCTCATCTCGCAGAAATTTTCGCAACATGGAAACATAAAATACATTATGGATGCAATCCAAATGATCTGGAAGTGCCAACCGATAAGCTATAGCGCCTACTCGATCCATAATCATGAATGGACCGATAAACCGCGGTGACAACTTTCCTTTCTTCCCAAAGCACATTACTCCTTTCATAGGAGACACTTTGAGTAAAACCTGATCCCCAACCTGAAACTCTAATGCACGAGTACGACGATCTGCATAACTTTTCTGCCTACTTTGGGCTGTGCGTATGCGATCTCCAATAAGAGCAATCTTCTCAGAGGTATCCTTAATGAACTCAGGACCCAGAAATCTGTTCTCGCTAACCCCCATCCAACAAACAGGTGGTCAACACGGTCGGCCGTACAATGCCTCAAATGATGCCATACCAATAGTCTTATGAAAACTATTGTTATATGCAAACTCCACAAGTGGCAAATAATTCTCCCAGTGGCCCCTGAAATCAAGAACACACGAACGAAGCATATCATCCATGATCTAATTAACCCTTTCAGTCTGTCCATCCGTCTGAGGATGATAAGCAATGCTAAGATGCAACTTTGTACCTAAAACCTGCTAAAACTCTTCCAAAATCCTGACACAAAGCTCGAATCCCTGTCCGATATAATAGACAATAGAATGCCATGTAGCTTTACAATCTCTAAAATGTAAAGTCTCGCCAACTGCTCCGAAGTGAAGTCAGTGCGAATAGGCTAGAAATGAGCTGATTTAGTCAATCTATCAACGATGACCCAAATGGAATTGTGAACCTTAAAAGAATTGGGCAATCCCTCCATGAAATCCATAGAAATGCTCTCCCATTTCCACTCCGATATAGGTAGTGGCTGTAGAGCTCTGGCGGCCGCTGATGATCAATCTTGACCGTCTGACAAGTACTACACCGAGAGACAAAAATAGCAATGTCCTTTTTCATACCTGCCCACCAAAACTGCTGCTTCATATCCTGATACATCCTATCTCCTCTTGGATGAACAAAAAACTCAGAATGATGAGTCTCCGTCATCACATCCTTCCTCAAATCATCAGCAGAAGGTACCACTAAACGTCCCTTGTACCTCAAACCTTCATCAGTCCCTATATAGTAAAATGGAACCTCTCCAGAAGATATCTCTACAATTTTGTCAATGCACTGCTTATCCGTGAGTTGCGCCTTCAAAACTTTGTGAATAATAGAAGGTGTAACTACCATGTAAGCCATAAAAGTGTCAGACAACTCATCAACTATCCTCGACTCATTCCACTCAGTGGTGAATAAAGCAAAAAGACTAGCAGCGGGTCGGCGACTGAGTGCATCTGCCACCACATTCACTTTCCCTGGATGACACTGTATAGAGAAATGATAGTCTTTCACAAACTCTAACCATCGACGTTATCTAATATTAAACTCCCGCTGAGTGAACAAATACTTTAGACTCTTGTGATCACTAAATAATCTGAAGGATACTCCCAACAGATAATGCCTAATGCATAAGGCAATAACCATAGCTGCCAACTCCAAATCATGTGTTGGATAATTAAGCTCATGGGGCTTAAGTTTTTGAGAGCCATAAGAAATTGGTCGCTCCTCCTATATCAAAATACATGCAAGACCTTGCAAAGAAGTATCTATGTAAACAAAATACTCAATCCCGCTCTGTGGAGTAGACAGAACTAGTGCAGAAGTCAACTTGTGCTTTAGCTCATCGAAAGCTTTCTGATAATGTTCATCCCACATGAACCGTACACCCTTTTTAGTCATATGAGTAAGCGGTCCCGCTATCTTTGAGAACCTCTGGATGAACCTACGATAATATCCTACCAATCCGAGAAAACTCCAAATCTCAATAGGTAAAGTAGGTTGTCCCCACTCAACCACTGCTGAAACCTTGGCTGGATCTACCGCTATTCCTCTTTCTGATACCACGTGACCCAGAAACTTCACTTCCCGCTGCCAAAATTGACACTTCTCGAACTTGGTATATAATTGGTGTTCACGAAGCATCTACAACACTATGCGAAGATGTCGAGCATAATCGTCCTTGGACTTGGAATAAATCAAAATGTCATCAATGAAGACAATGACAAACTGATCTAAATAAGCCCTAAAGACTCTATTCATTAAATCCATGAAGACTGCTGGTGCATTAGTCAATCCGAAAGGCATAACACGAAACTCATAAGAACCATATTTAGTGAGAAACGTTATCCTCGGAACATCTTGCCCCCGTACCCGAAGCTAATGATATCCAAAACGCAGATCAATCTTAGAAAAGTATGTAACTCCCTTCAACTAATCAAAAAGATTATCAATTCTGGGCAAAGGGTACTTTTTACAAATAGTAACCTTGTTCAACTCCCTGTAATCTATACACAGGCGAAGTAAACCATCATTCTTCTTCACAAACAGAACTGGTGTTCCCCAAGTTGAAGTACTCCTACGAAGAAAACCCTGGCTAAGTAATTGCTGAATATGATCCCTTAGCTCTCGCATCTCCACTGGTGCCATCCTGTATGGTGCTCTAACAATAGGCGTAGTGCCTGGAGCTAAGTCAATCACAAAGTCTATCTCGTGACTAGGCGGAAACCCTGGAATCTCCTGAAAAATATCTGAAAAATCCTGTACAATTGGTATGCTATCCAATGACACAGTAATCTCTTCCTCCGTTTCCTCCTCCATATAGAACAAATATATGCTAGTAACCCCGTTAGAATGTGGCATAGTGATAACGTATATATCCTGACCAGGTATGGTAAAAATAACAGACCTATCATAACAATTAACTTGGGTATGGTAATGCGATAACTAATCCATCCCAAGTATCATGTCATAAGTGTGCATGTCCAAGACTAAAAGATTGGCTAGAAATCTGAGTCTACCAATATCTAGTGTCATAGGCCCATCACTCTCATGTAAAATGG
This sequence comes from Cornus florida, assembly GCF_030987335.1. Classification (NCBI taxonomy): domain Eukaryota; kingdom Viridiplantae; phylum Streptophyta; class Magnoliopsida; order Cornales; family Cornaceae; genus Cornus; species Cornus florida. The sequence continues at coordinate 72,488,811 of NW_026775571.1, read as the reverse complement.
CAGTATTGCCTAACGGTGTAGAAATACCCTAAGGTCTATTGCATACCCGCGTCATCATCCCAGATAAAGCAACAAAAGATCTAACTACAAATGAGTGTGTAGCACCTGTATCAAATAAAACGCAACCACTTGTACTATGTATAGGAAACATACCCTCAACAGCCTGAGGTGCCTAAATATCCTGCGGCATGGGATTGAAAACCCGACCGTAATGTAACTGCTACGGTACCTGTCCCTGAGGCTGTGGCGATGCCGGTAATGCCAGATATGTTTGTCCCTAAATCCATAGAACCTATGGAACGGGTAAAAGTACCGGTGCCCTCTGTCCCTGCTGTACATGATGTCCCTGTCCCTGTTCTGCTTTAGGACACTGCCTGAAAATATGACCGTACTTTCCACAAGTGTAGCAACTACCCTGGAAAGTGCCAAATGGCCTCTTCTGTCGGTTAGCCTGTGGCTGACCCTGTCCTGCCTGTGGTCCCCCATTCCGCTGCCTCAGAATAAGTGCCCCATCCCTGTGAGCATCTAAACCACCCTTGTGCTTCTTCCAAGACTGTTGTCCCTGGAATTTGCCTTTGTCATTCTGTTAGTGTTGATGAGAGCTGAAAAGTGCATATTTAAACCCCTTAAGCTTAGGCATTCTAGTACCTTTATCTATTTTACTTTACCGTTTTAGATTGATTTTGTATTATTTCCATTTTCAAGCACTTATCCCGAAAATAAGCTAACTCAGCCAAATAAGAGCATAAATGAAGCAATTCTGGGATAAATCAAAGAAATGAGCCAAGTGGAAGAAAAATGTGGAAATCAACATCTTCGATCGATCTCAGATCAAAATTCAATCGATCTAACATGATCGATCTCAGCACTTTAAGATGGATCAGAGCCATGATGACATTTTCAGAGATCTCAAAAGTTCGATCGATCCAACACCATTCTTCGATCGATCGAACTGCTTTGTCCTTGTCCAAATGATTGATCTTATCTAGTTGTACCACCCTACCAACCACTTTTGTCCTTTTCCCAAAAATATCTTCAAAATATCTCAGATTTGTCTTTATCCAAAAAGCGCCACCAATGAAGATCGATCCAGCCTAAGTTCGATGGATCTCAGCAAAGTTCGATCGATCTAAGTCCAAGGTTCGATCGATCGAACTTCCTCTAGTGCGAAAAAGTTAAATTTCCAGCCCATTGAAAGTTGTCCTTTATCCAATCATTAGGGAATATTGTGTGCACGACGCCAACTCATTTTGGGTGTCATTTGAACTACCTATATAAGGATAATGATTGCTTTTTACAAGGGGGAGCTAATATCATATTATATCATCTCTTAGAGAGCAAGCTTAGAGGAAGAGGAGGCTAGAGACACCATTGGAGACTTTTCATCATCCAAGGAGCAAATCTCTACCATGGAGTTAGCCCTTGAGGGTTGGAGAAGTACTACCATGAGTGGTTAGGCATCCTCTTGGGGCTAGAGTTAGCCCCAAGCATGCTTTCTACATCTTGATTTTGTGTATTATTGAGGGATTAGTGTTGTAATGTATGTTTTGGCACTTTTATATGTATAGATCTTGTTTATTCAATGATTTATGTGGTTTAATGCTTCCAATTGATTATTTCATTCTATCCATATGTCTATGTATGCTAGAATAGATGTTCATGTGTTTGTCTCTATTTCTTGTGTTATTGATGTATGTCTATATGTATTAATGCTATAGATCTAGAGATTGTCAAAACATTGTGCTTAAAGGAATGCTCTTGTGATTTTCTAGATGGTTCATGCTCATTTCTTGATGGATTGTACCTCTCCCTTAGCTTAATTAGTTTAATTTCATGTCATTAGCTTAATTGTAGTGTAGTGGTAGCATAGTTGTTAGATAAGAGGACAATTCATGCTTGTTGTTTGATGTTCCATACTTTTGAATGCAAGTAGCATATATCTCTAACCTTGTGGTGTATTTGGCTTGTGAGCTTAATGAAAGGATTAATGACTTGCTAGATATGTTGTGCTTTTCACATGCTATTTAGACAATATATACTTAATTGCTAGATATATTGTGCTTTTCACATGTTGATTAGACAATGTATGCTTAATTGGTCACCCTTTTTCTAATTGAATCAACCAAGCACACATGCACATCAATATTACAACATACATTTCCCTCATTAGTCACTTGTTAAGGGTGTAAAAAAGCATTGTTTGGTGGTGACCTCTAAACCCCAAGAACTCTCTCTCTTACTTACTCTTTATTGCATTTAATTATTTAGTTTAATTTGCTCTCTAGTTTAATCAACCAACCAACCATTTGTTTGATCACTCGACCTACTAATCCTAATAGCGATTACACAACCAAGTATGACTCCAATCCCTTGGGACAATCCCTACTCACCCTAACTATATTCTTAGTGAAGGTAGTAGTGGCTTCTATAAATGTAAAACTTAGCCCTCGCCTTAATTGCACACTCTCTAAGCTTGTGGTAGGACGGCGACACACCACCACCAAGTTTTTGGCACTGTTGCCGGGGATTAGGCAATGTCGTATTTGTGGAATCAATTAGGAATTAGTACTCTTTTGATCATATCTTTACTTTGTTTTTATTTTTCTTTTGATTACTTATTGTGTTTGTTTATCTTTGATAAGGAGCATTGAGCTAGGAGGCAAGCAAATGAGCCATCAAGCAAAAAAGCTAAGCAAGCAAGAAAAAGTGCTGAAAATTTAAAAAATTTGCTAAGCTAAGCTTTAAATTTGGAGTTGAAGTGTTAAAGGACCTTTGTGAGACTTTTTTACTCAATCCCTTAGTTAAATCGTCAGCCCGCGTGGAGGCTAGTTTTTAAATTCTTAGATAAATCGTGAGCCCGCGTGGAGGCAATTTACTTTTCTTGCATATTGTTTGAGCATGGGAGTGTGGGAACATTGTATGTGGAGGAAGTTTGTTGATTGTTGATTTGTTGCGAAGGAGGAGTGCTTGCTTGTTTTGTTGTGATTTGTGTATCGCTTGTAGTCGGGAATAGACCTTGTCATATCATACATTCTAGGCATTCACATGGAAAATCTAAAGGGTAATCTTGGCTACTTAACCCACGCTTCATGCAAAACCTACCTCTTAATCAACATGACCCCGGAGTTCAAGCTCCAATTCCTCCAATAGTCCTTCGTGATCAGTATAATCTTCATGCATACCATGCATCTAGTTGCATTGTGTTACCTAATTTTGAGGCTAATCAATATGAAATCAAGCCCGAGACCATTCAAATGTGTCCACTCTTTTATGGCTTGGATGAAGAGGAACCATATAGGCATCTTAATGAATTTCTTGAACTATGTTCCACCGTGAGGTACATGGATGTCCCGGAGGAAGTTCTTAAATTACTTCTCTTCCCTTTCACGCTTAAAAATAAAGCAAAACATTGGTTCAATACTTTAGGAGTAAATTCAATAACATCTTGGGCACAAATGCAAAATGAGTTTTTTAAAAAAATTTACCCCGTAAGTTTGACCAATGTAATATATGCTTCAATTAGAGAATTTTCTCAAAGGGAAGGAGAGTTGTTGCATGAGGCCTGGGAGAGATTGAATGACTTACTAAGAAAGTGTCTACATCATGGTATTCCAAAATGGCAAGTTGTCCAATACTTCTATGAAAGCCTATCCGACATGCAAAAGGACATAGTTGATACCTCATGTGGAGGTTCATATTTTGGAAAACATGAAGATGACATTTGGCACTTTTTAAAAAAATGAGTGAAAACTCTTTGCACAAATATTACACTTCTCGGCCTGATCATGGTTTTACTAAAGAGGAGAAAAGTGTAACAGTGTGTCAAATTGAAAGTTCAAGGGAAATTGTAGCCGAAGTTAAAACTCTTTCTAAAAAACTTGATCAATTCTTGTTGAATCAAAAATCGCGATCAATTCATCTCCTTTTCATCATACAACTCATCTTTGTGAACCTTACATGACATGTTCAAGTATTTTGCATACTACTTTCAATTGTCCCCATGGACATGTTGTTAATGAACACCTTGAACAAGTTAATGCTACATTTGCTCACCCTTATTCAAATGCATATGTTCCATTGTGGAATGAAAGCCCCTATCAAGCTAAAAATCTTCAAAGAAAATACATTCCACCTCATAAAAGAAATGGAGGTCCTCAAGGGTTTGTTTCTTTTTCTTCTTTCCATCATCAAAGAATGAATGACTTCTCACATCCTCAAATGTATGATTCCCAAGTTAGCTTTCATTATCCTCAAGCACTTTCTAGTAATTCTACATTTGAAGATAAGGTTTTGATGGCCTTGGGAAGCTTAGAGAAGGATACCAACTTGTTGCATTCCCACTCTTAATCCATATCAAAGCTTGAATCCCAAATTGGGACCATAGCTAATGCCTTGAATGAAAGAGAAATTGGGAAATTACCTAGTCAACCCGAGAGGAATCCAAAAGGCCAATTTTGTGTGGAAGCAAACCCTATATCAGGGTGTTCTTCCCAAGCTCAACCGCAAACCATCACCACCTTGAGAAGTGGTAAGCAAGTGGACAATAGTGTTGAACTACCAAAGGAAGATAATGAACCGGTGCAACCTAAAGTTGTTATCCATCCAATTCCCAATTCCACTCCTACTCCTTTGAATGAAAATGTTCCTAACCAGAATTCTCAATCTTCTCCATCATCCTCTCAAATTACGAAGTCTTGTGAGCCAAAAGCTCCATTCCCTTATGCTTTAAAAGAAACTTCGCCTTATGGGAGGCAAGAAGGGAAAACATATGACATAATGGAAGTTTTTAAGCAAGTCGACATTAATCTTACTTTTTTGGATGCCATTAAGCAAATTCCGCCTTATGCAAAATTCTTGAAAGATCTTTGCACACAAAAGAGGAAGAGTAAGGGACCAAGCCCTAAAAAAGTGTTCCTTACGGAGCAAGTGAGTTCCATTCTTCAACAAAACACTCTGCTTAAGTTCAAAGATCCCGGTGCTCCGACTATTTCTTGTGTAATTGGAACTCATGAAATTCGTAGAGCTCTTCTTGACTTAGGTGCAAGTGTCAATTTGATTCCTTACTCCGTATATGTCCAACTAGGGTTGAATGAATTGAAGCCAACCTCGGTGGTGCTTCAAATGGCCAATGGATCCATCAAAACACCTAGGGGCATGGTTGAGGACATTCTTACCAAGGTGGATAAATTTTACTTTCCGGTTGATTTCGTAATTCTTGATACCGAACCGGTTGCTAATCCCTCCAACCACATCCCAATCATCTTGGGAAGACCGTTCCTTGCCACCACAAATACAACAATTAATTGTAGATCCGGGATTATGGACCTTTCTTTTGGCAATATGATGATCAAACTTAATGTTTTCCATGCAAGTCGACATCCCATAGATGAAGATAAGTGTTGCCTTGTAGATATGTTAGATTAGGTTGTTGAGGAATCGATTCCAACGATGGTAATGAAACAACCAATTGAGGATAGTCTTTTATCTCTTTTATCTGATGATCCTCTTGCTTCTTATCTTCTTGAAATGTATGGAAGTTGTGGATTTGATGATGAAAAATCAATGAATGAAGTAAGCAATCTCATGGAATCTGTTGCAAGCTTAGATTTTCTATCTTGAAAAACTCCAATAGAACCTCTTCCTCTACTTTTTAGCACTCCACCGGTCTCATCTTTAGTTTCTCCACCAATTCTTGAGCTTAAAACTCTACCTTCCAATCTCAAGTATGCATTCTTAGGACCAAAAGAGACTCTTCCGGTTATCATTTCTTCAAGTCTTGAAAAAGACCAAAAAGATGCTCTCTTAAGTGTGTTTAAAGAAAATAAGGAAGCCATAGGATGGAGTGTGGCGGATCTTAAGGGAATTGACCTTTCTATTTGTATGCATCGCATACTTATGGAAGATGATGCAAAACCCTTTAAGGATGCCCAAAAGAGACTTAATCCAAACATGAATGAGGTAGTTAAGAAGGAAGTTGTCAAACTCTTAGATGCCAAAATCATTTACCCAATCTCCGATAGCAAATGGGTGAGTCCAACTCAAGTAGTTCCCAAAAAATCGGGGATTACGGTGGTTGAGAATGCAAAGGGTGAGGAAATCTCTAAGCGTACCACCAATTCATAGCGTGTATGCATTGATTACCGCAAATTGAATGCCGCCACTAGAAAGGATCACTTCCCCTTGCCATTCATTAATCAAATTCTAGAGAGATTGGCCGGGAAACAATATTATTGCTTCCTTGATGGCTATTCGGGGTACAATCAAGTAGCCCTCGACCCACTAGATCAAGAGAAAACCACCTTTACATGTCCATTCGGCACATTTGCTTATAGACGGACGCCTTTTTGTTTGTGCAATGCACCCGCCACATTCCAAAGGTGTATGATGTCAATTTTCTCGGATATGGTGGAAGAGTATCTAGAGGTTTTCATGGATGATTTTTCTATTTTTGGGTCTTCATTTAATGCATGCCTCAAAAATTTAGATCTAGTGCTTAAAAGATGTCGTGAAACCAACCTTGTACTTAGCTGGGAAAAGAGCTATTCCATGGTTCAAGAGGGTATTGTTTTGGGTCACGTTATCTCAAGGAAAGGAATAGAGGTAGATAAAGCGAAGGTCGAGCTTATTTCTGAATTGCCTCCACCTTCAACGGTGAGAGAAGTTCGCTCCTTTCTAGGTCATGTTGGCTTTTACTGTGATACCCCTCGGATCCGAGACACGGGTTGATCAGGCCCAGGCCCAAACCCGAGGGAATATCTAACAATTAATATTTTATAATGAACACGAAATACAAAATGAATTAAGAAATAAAATTAAAGCTGAAAGGAACTAAAAATAGAATCCGCAAAAATATTATAATTATTAAAATCCATCAAACCCAAACTCCAAAACTCCATCAGTTTACAACTCGGGAATCCATCTCTAGTGGACCCCTATTAAACATCCAGACTGAAATAAAACAACTGTAATAAACATCCAGAAATAAACTATGGAGAGAATCCTACATCGTCGGAAGAGTGAATTAAGACCTCTGCTCAGCACGAACACGTCTAAGCCTAGAACTGTCGTGTACCTGAAAAATAGAAGTGGTCAGGCCCAGGTGCAAGTTCTATACTACTACAATCCAAACAGAGGCCCGATACGCATGTACATCCTAAACAATTCAACCATAGCTAATAGTTCGTAAATATATATATAGTCACACTAAAGGACTCTCACTGGACTACAGGCCAGTCTCAACCTGAATAGAGGTAACATGCTAAAACGCACACAAAGTGGGCAAATGTACCTATACCTAAACAGGGTACACCTCTAACCATCGTATTCAGCTATGCATCCCAATGCATATACGCTCCCTAATTGTCGATCCTGAGATTCAAGCTCATATCGAGGTACTATAACAATATATTTAAAGTCCATCCCGATTCCTAGTAATGCTGCTCAACTAGTCGTTGCCATGACACTACAATTAATAGGACTTAACTTTTAGTTAATCCAATTCTTAATCCAGAGTAGGTAGATTTTGGTATTTTGAAACCAAACCATCCCTAGCATACCACCGTCCCATACCGGTGTATACTATCCATTCATCCAGCAGTTGATAATATCAACAATTAAAGTAAACATCAGCTAAATCCATATTTCCATTACTGATACTAACAAGCATAGTGTAAGCATCAATAACAAGAATCAGATATATACATAAACAGATTCAGTTTTATATCCAACACTGATACTAACAGACATAATGTAAGCATCAAGAATTATAGTCACTGGACAAACTTACTCAGTTTAGGTTGTTTCATTCAATCAGATATAATGATAAGATTATTTTAAATTATCATTCAATACTCAGCAATTGATATTACAGACATTTAAGATAACCATTAACAAAGTCCATTCCTCCAACAGTTGATACTAAAAGTATTAATGCAAGCATCAAGACAGAACCACAGTAGGTACATGTACCTACTTAGTTTAGGTTGTTTTACAAAATTTAAGAATTATTATTCTTCAACACTACCATATTCTAAACAAGTGTAATTCAGATACATACCCATGATATAGAATTATACATGTTCCAATTATATCATTCGTCTCAAAAGATTTCAGAATTAAACACAGTGTACTCACAAAATTTAACACTATGGAACTACCTGTTTAAACTGTCCAAACTTTTCTACGCAAGTAGACTTAGTTAACACCACCTCTGAAGCTTTAATTTATCTCTATACACTACTTAGACCTTCCATATTCAATTCTGCACTCAATTGAAAACTCCAAAATCAACCATTGCATGCAAAACTGACTGGAAACGAAGAAAATTACAAAAACTGAGCAATGAGGCGTCTCCAGAAATTGGAGCCGCCTCCTTTAAGCTTTGGAGCCGGCTCCAAAAACTCTTGGAGCGGCCTCCACTCCAAGAGGAGCTGCCTCCACTCCTAAAGGAGCCGGCTCCCTCCCTCTCTGTCTCGTCTCTTCGCCTTCTGTCTCCGTTTTATGCCTCTGCTACCTCACGCCATGATTTCCGGAGACTATAACCCACTCCCAGTACATCCTAGTTCATGCTTAAGTCCAGTTAACATTACGCACATGGCTTCAAACAGAGATTCATGCAAGCAAACAACATGTTCTTAACAGTTTTACAAAGCGTAAATACATACAGACCAGTTTCAGTTTAAGCACAAACAAAGAATGTTTTAATTGATCCAATTAATCCTAAAATTGTTTAAGAATGCAAAGAACATGAAACCTAAGGGAGAGAGTAAGGATAGAACTTGCCTTTGAGATCTTTGTTCAAAATCTCTACGTCGTCTTCTAAGACCTCCGCTGAACACAATTGTTGTAAACCTCCTCTGTTTCTCTCTCTGCTACTTCCACAGATGTGTGTTGGTTTTCTTTTCTTTGTGTTTTTTTTTTTTTATTATTTGTATGTAAAACCCTAGGTAGCCTTATTACGTCTATTTATAAGGTTATACAAAACCTAAAGCTCATTGAAGCCCTAATGTGAAACCTAATCGTCCCATAACACCATCTAAGTGAATAAGCATGTCTGCTACTTACCACCAATCCTACAGTAATGTGAATTTAGGAAAACAAGTAACTTTAATTTATTTTAATTACCAATTAACTAAAAATTAAATAAAACAATTAACAAAGACTTAAAGAACACAATTAAGCAAATAAAATTAAACTAAGTAAAACAATTAAATAATTAAAGTCAATAAACAGGTCAACCAAACAACTAATTAAAATTAAACCAATTAAACATTAAATAAAACAATTAATGAAAAGAAAACAATTAATCAAAAAACCGAGACTATCCTTTTGAAAATTAAGGGTATTACATTTACCACCATTTTATCAAAGACTTTAGCAAAATTGCTCGACCCTTGTGCAACCTTCTTACCAAGGAAACTCCTTTTGTCTTTGACTAAGCATGCTTAGACGCTTTTCATAAATTGCATGAATTATTATCATCTGCTCCTATCATGCAACCTCCCAATTGGTCATTGCCATTTGAAATCATGTGTGATGCTTCTGATTATGCCATGGGAGCAGTTTTGGGACAAAGAGTGGGAAAGCTTCCTTGTACCATATACTATGCAAGTAAAACTTTCACGAGAGCTCAATTGAATTACTCCACTACCGAGAAAGAATTACTTGCCGTAGTGTATGCTCTTGATAAATTTCGTTCCTATCTCTTAGGGTCCAAGGTTGTTGTTTATTCTAATCATGCCACCTTAAGGCATCTATTGACAAAAAGGGAAACAAAACCTAGGTTAATTAGATGGATTTTGTTTCTTCAGGAATTCGATTTTGAAATCAAGGACAAGAAAGGCACCGAAAATATGGTTGCCGATCATCTTTCTAGGTTATCGATAGAGCCTTTCCCTAGTCTACCAATTTGTGACTCTGATCTAGATGAATAACTCTTTCAAATTTCCAATGGAAAAATGCCTTGGTTTACCGACATTGTGAATTATTTGGCAGTAGGCAAGCTACCAACTTCTTGGTCGAAGAACGAAAAGAATCGTTTCTTTGCCAACATCCGGAATTACTATTGGGAAGACCCTGTCTTATACCGATATTGTCCGAATCAAATTGTGAAGAGATGCATTCCGGAGAGTGAAATTCCAAATGTCCTAGTGTTTTGTTACACTCTTGCATGTAGTGGGCATTTTAGTGCAAAGAAGACCACTTTGAAGGTTCTTCAAAGTGGGCTCTTTTGCCCACTATTCATAGAGATGCCTACAATTTTTGCAAATCATGTGAGAGATGTCAAAAGATGGGGACAATGTCTAGAAGAGATATGATGCCCTTGACCAATATACTTGTTGTTAAGATCTTTGATATATGGGGCATTGATTTTATGGGTCCATTTCCTATGTCCTATGGTTTTCAATACATTCTTCTTGCCGTTGATTATGTCTCCAAGTGGGTGGAAGCATGTGCTACCAAAACAAATGACCACTCCGTGGTTATTCAATTCATTAAATCCAATATCTTTGCTCGGTTTGGTATGCCAATGGCTATAATAAGTGATAGAGGAAAATATTTTTGCAATCAATTCTTGAGGTACTTATTTCTTAAGTACTCCGTCACTCATAAGGTAGCCACTCCCTACCATCCTTAAACAAGTGGGCAAGTTGAAGTGTCTAACCAGGAAATTAAATATATTCTTGAGAAAACGGTTAACACCACCTGGAAGGATTGGTCAAGGAAGCTAAATGATGCTTTGTGGGCTTATCTAACGGCATATAAGACTCCCATTGGCATGTCTCCTTATAGACTTGTATATAGAAAGCCTTGCCATCTTCCGGTTAAGCTAGAGCATAAAGCCTTATGGGCAGTTAAAAAGCTCAATTTTGACCTTGATAAAGCCAGAGAGAATAGGCTACATCAATTGAGTGAGTTAGAAGAATTGAGATACAATGCTTATGATAATGCCAAACTCTACAAAGAAATAACCAAAGGCTTTCATGATAAGCATATTGTGAAAAAGTCTTTGGAACCTGGTCAAAAAGCCTGGCTTTTTAACTCTAGACTGAAACTCTTTCCTAGGAAATTGAGAACCAAATGGGAGGGTTCTTATGAAATCATCTCTGTTGCACCTCATGGGGCAGTTAAAATAAAAAATTTGAAGAAGGGAAACATTTTTAAGGTTAATGGACAGAGGTTGAAACCTTACATCGAGGGTCAAGTCTTTCAAAGACATTTGGAAGCTGCACATTTAGTTGACCCGGTGTATGAACACATAGAAGATTGCATTGACAAGGGATCAGAAGTTTCGTTTGAGCTTAATCCAACAAGTTCTTCAAAGAACCATTTGTTGGGTGGAGTTCAAAGCATCTATCACCCCAACAAGGAGGGGATGCATTACAAGATCTTTGATCCAGGCTAAAGAGCCCAATGTCTTGCTAGAGACGTTAAAGACTAGCAAAAACATTTCGTAGGGTGTCAAAACCCTATTCCTCCCTCAATTCTATCTTAAATTTCATTTCTTGCGAAGTCTATATACTTGTTTTTGGTTCATATGCATTTTGGTTCATATGCATTGATAGAAACTATGATTAGGATTGCATGAAATTTTGTGTTGTGATTGAGCATTTTGCATAAGTTCGATCGATCTCAAATGAGAGTTCGATCGATCACACTTCCACCTGCATCGAACACTTAGAAAAATTTTCTACCTGCATCCAAATCACCTTTATGTCCCATCATTTGAACTTATTCTTAGATCGATCAAGAGACCTTTGATCGATCCAACTTCAAAGTTTGATCGATCTCATGATCCAACACTTAAAAAAATTTTGAGCTTGCATCAACCTGCATATTTCATCTCTCTGTCTCATCGATCATTTCAAGATTGATCAGAAGTTCTTCGATCGATTCAACTCCGATGTTCGATCGATCTTCAAATTCCAACACTTAGCCAAATTTTTGAACCAAAAACCTGCATATTTTTACCTTCCGTCTGATCGATCAAATATTTTGTTCAAATCGATCTCAGTTCTCCATTTCATTGTTTGACTTTGTTTTGACTTTTTCAATTTTTAAAATCCAAAAATATTTTTATTTCATTCTCATTTTTTTTATTTTATTTCTCAAAAATATTTCAAAAATACAAAAAGATTTTGTTTTATTTTATTCATTGTTTATTCAAAAAAAAAAAAAATCCAAAAATACTTTGTGAAGAGATCATTCAAAGTTCGATCGATCTGTGATTCTAGTTCGATCGATTGAACTAAAGAGCAACAGTTTTTAAATAGAACCGAGGATAAGATCTCATTCTCCCTCATTTCCAAACCCTAGTTCCTACGCCGCTGTAACCTCACCCATTTCCTCCATCTCCGGCGAGATCTCCGGAGTGAACCAGGTGTCGATCTCTCCCTCTTCTCGGATCTTCTTCCTCTTCACATTTCACCTCTCCTCTCTTTGATTCAAGGTAAGATCCGAGACCCTATTATTGATTTCACACCTCGATTTGTTAAGAGTATGCTTTAAGTGTTTGATCCGTTCCAATATTCATGATGATTGTTGGCCATAGATGAAGTTTTAAGTTTTTCATGTATATATGTCTATATTCGTCTTTATGTCGTGTCCATTGTAATGAGTTACTTTGATTTTTGGGAGTGTGAGCCATTCTAGGTGATTGGGATTGATGTTTTTTGTGTTGATGGGCCCACAAACATGTTCATGTGGGTCCCGTGCTTCCACAGTCACAGATATGTGACTTCTCGTTTTTCACATAACACAGTTCAATCGATCAAACTTGTGTCTCAGATCGATCGAAGTTGTGAGATCGATCTCACTTACTTTTGATAGATCTAACCTTTGTGATTGATCTCACATACACACTTCATTCATCTTATATTCACTTCATGTTATCATATTTATGTCCAATGCCTGTGATATTCCACATTGGATGCATTTCATACTTACAGTGCTTAGCATGCTTCACATCCTATCACTTGCATAGATTCATGTCATATATGTTTTGTCTATCTTATTTGACATACATGTTTCTATTGTGCTTTCAATTATTTATTCTAACGCTAACTCCCATTGCAAGATTTCCTTTTTGCAGACCATGACTAAGAATGACAGTTCTTCTACTTCAGCCATACCTGAGGCTCATGATTAAATATGTCGCTTAGAGGAGCAACTTCAGAGTTTGGAGGATATGCTGGTTACCCTTAGAGCTAACATTGCTACCCTTCGTCTGAATATGCTAGCTGCCATTAGAGCTGACATTGCTCGCCTCCGTACGGAGATCTTGACTGCCATTGATGACTTAGCTAGGGAGATCTGCAGAGTTCGTTTTACTCGTCCTGCCCCCTCTGCTTGAGACTCCCAGTCTCTTTATCTTTTTATGCTCTCAATCTATGTTGTGTGTCTACTACACTTGTGATACTATTATTTTTACAGCCGGGTCTGTCAGCTTTGACACTGGATGTATTGCACTTTATTGTTGTTTATATCTATGATGGATGTCGTATGCTTTTATTGATACATCTATCCTTTTAACTCCATCAGAGGCATCACAGTGACTTCAGCGAGAGAGTGCTACCCGATTTTCAGGACCACCCTTAAACCTCTTGTGATACCCCTCGGATCCGAGACACGGGTTGATCAAGCCCAAGCCCGAACCCGAGGGAATACCAAACAATTAATATGTTAAAACGAACATGGAATACAAAATAATGAATTAAATAAATAAATAATAACGCTGAATGAATACTAAATAATAAAATCCTTAAATCATAACAATAAAATCCAACTTCCCAACACCTCCAATCCATACAACTCGGGAATCCATCCAGTGGACCCCTTATTAAAATCCCAAACTGAAACTAAAACAATTGAAGTAAAATCTAAAGATAAACCTAAAGAGTATTCCTACATAGTCGGAGGAATGAGTGTCTGTATCTGCTCTGCACATCCAAGCTCTAACCCTGGAACTGATGAACACCTGAAAAATAAAAGAATTGGTCAGGCCCACATGCAAGTCCTATTCTACTACAATCCAAACAGGAATCCGATACACAGATACATCCTAGATAGACTCAACAATATCTAGAGTAGTCCATATATATATATATATATATATATATATATATATATATATATATATAGTACACACTATAGGACCCTCGCTAGTCCAATAGGTCTGTCTCAGCCTGAATAGAAGGCAACATGCAAATACGCACCTTAAGGTGGGCATGAGTACCTAGACCTACCAGGGAACAACGCCTATGTCCAGTTATCCATCCTAGGCGACATACGCGCCCTAACAATGGTCCTGAGACTTAAGCTCATACCATGGAACATATATAATATATATATAAAGTCCGTAATCCTCCTAATACAAAATACCATCCATTTGTGTAGTGGTCTGATATATGTATAACAAATCCATCCTGAAACCATAGTAGGTCATTCAATTAACAATTGATATGACTCAAATATGAGATGTACTTAACCTTTATGGTTAATCCATAACTCAATCCAAGTTAGGTAGAACACAGTGTTTAAACTAGTCCATACCTAGTATGTCACCGTCCCATACCGATACATACAATCCTCCAGATAGCATAGTTAAATAAACGACACTATTATATACATCCAACAACCATCCTTCAAAACATGCATCAATATAAATTAACACATGTATATCAATACTAGACAGTCATTAGAGAGCCTAAAAATTCAATTCCAATAATGTAAACAGCTAAACAAGTATAAGCGTTCACATCCTCCAAAATATCCATAAACTGATGCGGTTGAATAGCAAAGTGAATATCAATTTGATCCAACACAAGCATGGTTAAATTCAGGTGACCGGTCCTTTACAAGGGTCGCGATACCAAGTCAAGCTTGAAGAGTTGTGAATTTAAGAGGTGTCCAAGTTTTACATTTATAGAAAGCCACTACTACCTTTCTCTATATAAAATATAGATAGGGCGAGTAGGGATCGTCCCAACGGATTTGATGGTGTATCGAATTGTGAAACTATGGTAATTAGGGTTAGTAGGTCGAGTGATCACACAATTGATTGGTTGGTTGACTAAGCTAAATTGAATTCAACTAAATAAAATAATATAAAGCAAACAAGAGAGAGAGAGGTCTTGGGGTGTAGAGATCACCACCAAGCAATACTTTTCTATACTACTAACAAGTGATCAATTGAGGGTAATGGATGTGTTGCAATATGATAAGGGTGTGTGTGCATTAGGTTGATTCAATTGGCAAGGATGACAAATCAAGCAAGTATTATCTAAACATCATGTGAAGAGCACAATATATCTAAACAATAGAGCATATATTGTCTAGAAAACATGGGGATAGCACAATAGATCAAAACAAGTCATTAATCCTTCATTAAGCTCACAATCCATATACAACACAATATTAAAGGAATATGCCATTTGGACTCACAAGCATAGAACATCAAACATCAAGAGTAGATTGTCCTCCCATCTAACATTACACTACCACTACACTAAATCTACACTACTAGCATGAAAATAAAGCTATCTAGACTAGGGGAGAGGCACAAACCATCAAGAATAGGCATAAACCATCAAATGAACCAAAATCGCATTCATTAAGCATATCATCTTGATAATCTCTAGATCTATAGCATCAATACACATAGACATGCATAAAAAATACTAAATCTAGGGATAAGCACATGAATATCCTACTCTAGCATACATAGACATATGGATAGAATAGAATAGTCAATTGGAAGCATTAAACCATACAAACCATGAAATAATCAAGATTTATATATACATGAATATCAAGATGTATCATACAACACTAATCCCTCAATAATACACAAGATTAGAGTATAGAAAGCATGCTTGGGACTAACTCTAGCCCCAAGAGGATGTCTAGCCACTCATGGTAGTGAAGCTCCAACCCTCAAGGGCTAAATCCATGGTGAAAATCTGCTCCTTGATGATGAAGGTCTCCTTCAAAGGTTGCTCTAGCTTCCTCCCTTCTTCCTCTCCAATAATAGCCTCCAAGATCAATTTTCAATGTGTGACAAGAGACTCCCTCAAAAAGTGTATCATATTCCTTATATAGGTAGGTCAAATACACCCCATGATGAGCTGTGGTCGTGCAAGGCATATTCTCCAATGATTGGATGAAGGACGGAATAAATGAGCTGGACTTTAACTTTTTCTCGCTGGATGAAGTTCGATCGATCGAATCTTAACTTGGATCGATCGAAAATGGGTTCGATCGATCGAACTGCATCTTGGATCGATCAAAGTGGTCTGACTGCTCTGGATAATGACAAGGCTGGGATATTTTCAAGATATTTCTAGGGAAAAAGACAAAAGTGGTTGGTAAGCGTACAGCTATGGATGAGATCAATCATTTGAATAGGACAAAATAGGGTTCGATCGATCGAAGGTGATGTTCGATCGATCGAACTTGGAATTTCAGCAAAGGCCAAGGTTAGATCTATCGAGAAGTACTGTGATCGATCATAGATGTTCGATCGATCGAACTCTAAGTTGGATCGATCGAACTTTTCAGCTGCACAACTTGATTCCTTTTTGCTCCTTTCTTTCTCCACTTTGCTCCCTCCTTTGGTTTATCTCAGGATTGCTTCAATTAAGCTCTTATTTGGCTGAGTTAGCTAAATTTTGGGATTAGTGCCTGAAAATATAAATAACACGTAATAAGTCTAAAACGGCAAAGTAAGATAGACAAAGGTACTAGAATGCTTAAGCTTAACGGGTTTAAATGCACACTTTTCAGTGCTCATCACACACCCAAACTTAAATATTGCTAGTCCCTAGCAATGAACTAAGAAGTAAAGGAATGAAATAAACAACTATACAAGTATAAACTGGAAAGCAAGTAAAATGATAACACCATTTTCGTAGGGAACACGATTGCATTTAGCATATGCAACAAGCCTTTTAAACCCCTAGGTTACCCTTAGTGGACAAGTAAAGTCTCGTGAGGGTTTCCAGAAATGGTACCCACAAACATTAAGCTCATTCTTTCAAAAGAGGCACCAATATTGCAAAGAAGCATTGGGAGAAAACTACCTCAAGTATGCAATTTTTCAACCGTTTCTAAGCAATCTCCCAAAATTTCAATATCAAGCAAGCAAGTATGGTCCTCCACATATCAAGAAAATGATCATAAAAATTGAAACAAGTCTAGAATCCATGTGAGAGGTCCGGCATCAAGTGTGTTGCTATCTTAGCCAACTAGAGAAGTAATCACATCCTTACCCTCAAACTAGCACACAAATCTAGTACCGATCATCAAGATAAGAGAATGGACCTTTTATTAAAGCTTTATTGTTCTAGGTGCGCTTATTCTTTTCACTCATTTTCTTCTTCTTTTTTTTTTTTTATTTTTTATTGAGGATCAAAGATGGAAATATTGTGCAATGTGTTGATCTCTTAAGCTTTCTAGAAGATTTATGTAGCGAGCTTTAGGTCAATGACTCCCAAACCAGATGGCTTTAGGGCATTAGGTCTTAAGACACCCCAACGGACTTACAAACTCAAATCAACTAGGCTACAAATCAAGACAACAACCATCTAATCATTTTCCACTTCTCGCCTTTTGGGAGAAGTCCTCACTTTTATTGCTTTTGCAACTTCTTCTTTTTTTTTTTTTTTTTTTTTAATCAATTATTAACCTAGAGTTTGGGCCCTCCACCTTTCGACGCGAGAAGTTCACTGCTTAATGAGGCAAGAATCCCGGCTACTCAATGAAAAGGGGTTGTTATCCACCTTTATCAAGAATGAAAGCTTTCAATGCACTACTAGCCCAATTGGGATATAACCAATTCAATAATCAACAAAGCATGTACCCCACAATTGAATGCTAGCGTGCGCTGGTGCTAGTGTAGAATCCTAGAATGAATCTCAAAACAATCACAGAATCAAGATGATGTGGACCACAAGTGCAAGCATGATATTAATTTTTTTTTTTTTAAAAAAAAAAAATTTACTCCTAAATGGCATTCAAAAGGCATACAAGGAGTATTGGACTCTCAAGTCAAGCAATTTTTAAATTTTGAGCAATATAGTCCTCAAAAGATCAAAATCATAGCTAGAAATGGACCAAGTATAGAAATATCCCTCAAATACACAAGACATGCTCAAAATTTGAATTTTAAAGCAACACTGAAACATACACCAATACCCCCAAACTTAGACTGCACATTATCCTCAATGTGTGAAGAGAACAAAGGAAAGAGTATACCAGTGCTTTAGACATGAATGATCGGGATAGAAGTATCCAAAGTGGGTGGCATGGCCCCCCTAAACTTGGGAAAAACTGTGGTCCTGAAAAGTTTGCACTCGGATAAACTCATTAGATAACAAGATAGGATAATCAGTGCACATTGGACATGCAAGTGTAAAATAGGATAAATAGAGAATAGAGAGAGAGGTGTAAGAGTGGTCCTGAAAAATTGGGCAGCACTCTCTCACTGAAGTCACTGTGGTGTACCTGATGGAGTCAAACATACAAATATGAGATACTAAGGGACATCCATAATCAAAAAGCAATATATAGAGAATATAAAGTGCAGGTACATCAATAAAATAATAAAGCCGACAGACCGGCCTCAAAGTATAATACAGTAACAGTGACAGTATAATACAGATCCAGAATAAAAGAAATAAAAGCATAGAACAACTGAAAGTGGATTTTTTTTTTTTTTCTTATTTTTTTTTTTTGAATTTGAATTTTGAATTTTGAAAAATCAAAGGAAATTAAATTAATGAGATGCAAATTTCGATCGATTGAAGAAAGATTTCGATCGATCGAAGAGGATAAAGAATGTACAAGTTTAAGGGCTCAAGAGTTGACACGTGTTGGAACCTTGGATCGATCGAACTTGGAATTCGATCGATCGAACATGAAAAATTTTGAAAAGTCCCGAGAGCATACATTTTTGAAAAATGGATGAGGCCTGAAAATTTTTCTAAGTGTTGGGACTCATGATCGATCCAACCACATGTTGGATCGATCGAAAGATAATTTGATCGATCGAAATGGTTTACGATCGATCGAACTTTCAAAAATTTGGAGATCACGAGAGCATGCATTTTGGAATTTGGATGCAGGTCCAAAATTAATGAGAGCTGGATCGATCGAGTCCATAGTTGGATCGATCGAACCAATGTTCGATCGATCGAACCAAAACTTGGATCGATCGAAATTATGCCTAAATGCTCAAAATGACTTGAATGCTCATGCAATCCCTTACTCAGTTCCTTCCAATGTATATGAACCACAAAAACAGTATCTAGACTTCACAAGAATCAAAATGCAAGATAGAAATGAGGGAGGAATAGGGTTTTTACATCCTACGAGTTTCGGTGCTAGTCTTTAACGTCTCTAGCAAGACCTAAGGTTCTTTTAACCCGGATCAAAGATCTTGCAATGCATCCCCTCCTTTTTGGGATGAGAGATGTTTCGAGTCACTCCCAACAAATGGTTCTTGGAAGAACTTGTTGGGGTAAACTCAAAAGACGTCTTGAGTTTCTTGTCAAAACTTTCCTTGGGCTTCCACGCCCTTTCACAACAAGAGTTCGAAATCACTTTTCTTGCATGCAATGCTGAAGATGAAGATGAAGGCTTCGAAACATTGTTCATACACAAAAGCTCATTCCTTTCACAAGCAAGATCATGATATTCCTCTACCACATTAACCTCTTCCTCATATTTGTCAAATGGATTGGGTGTGGGGTTAAAGATGTTCAACTTCACTCTCATGTGCCCAAAAGAAATCTTCATTATCCTCGTCCTACAATTTATGTTGGCATTTGAGGTTGCCAAGAAAGGACGGCCAAGGATAACCGGAATTTGGTTCTTTGGATTGGGCACCGGTTCCGTGTCAATGACGACAAAGTCAACCGGGAAGAAGAACTTATCAATCTTAATCAACACATCCTCAATTATCCCCCTAGGCTTCTTAATGGATCGGTTGGCAAGTTGTAAAACCACCGACGTCGGTTTCAATTCATTTAGGCCCAATTTGACATAAACCGAATAGGGAAGAAGGTTAACACTAGCCCCTAAGTCAAGAAGTGCCCGGTTGATGACATGTTCACCAATGATACAAGATGTTGTAGGTGCACCGGGGTCCTTAAACTTTGGCAAAGTGTTGTGTTGTAGAATGGAACTCACTTGTTCGGTTAAGACCACTTTCTTTGATGTTTGGCTCTTGTTCTTCCGCTTTTGGGTGCATAAGTCCTTCAAGAATTTGGCATAAGCCGGAATTTGCTTAATTGCATCCAAAAGTGGAAGATTGACTTTGACTTGCCTAAACATATCCATTATCTCATTGTTCTTGGTCTTTTGCCTTTCTTTTGAAATGGACCCTTTCAAGGCGTCCGGAAATGGAGCTTTTTCAAAAACTCTTTCAGCATTTTCTTTCAAAGAATTCTCAGCATTGGACTTGTTCAATTCATTGGATTTCAAATCACTTTTCAAAGAAGAATCATGAATAACATTTTTCAAAGAACTTTTCTCAAACACATTTTTCAACACTGTTTTCAATGAATCTCTTTGGAAATCATCTTTCAACTCACAATTTGAGGGCTTCTCATTCTCAAGATCATGCACATGCAATGAAGGAGGAATAGTGTGTGGAACGGGACGGGTGACAACTTGAGGTTGTACCGGTTCACTCTCTTCATTAGGCATTCTAACTTGATTGTCTACTACCCTACCACTTCTCAAGGTTGTTACCGCATTGACATGCTCAACATTATGCCCTTCCAATGAGGATTTGGTTTCTACAACACATTGTTGTTTAATTGGGGCATTCATGTGCATCTTTCCCTTCTCTCTAGCATTAAGTGTTTCAGCTATTTGCCCTACTTGGGTTTCTAGCTTGGCAATTGATTGAGAATGAGAATGCAACAATTAAGTATTTGCTTCTAGAGTGCCCAAAGCATTTAAAACCTTTTCCTCAAAAGCGGAACCTCTAGAATTTCCTTAAGAATATGATTGGTTAGGAAAATGAGAATTAACAAATTAATTTCCTTGTGAGTTATATGGTCTTGAACCTTGGGATCCTTGGTTTTGAAGTGGAGGTGGAATGTATTTCCCTTGAAAACCGCCTTGGGAAGAGTTTGAGCCCTCCCCTTGGTTTTTCCAAGAAAAATTAGGATGATTCCTCTAACCGGGATTGTAATGGTTGCCATAAGGATTGTTCCCTTGGTTCACAAATGTTGCATTAACTTGCTCAATGGGTTCATTTTGAATTTGTCCATGAGGACAATTAGAAGTAGAATGAAGAACACTAAAACAAGTCATACATGATTCATTTTGAGCTCTAGGAGAATGGTTAGGAAAGGAAGACACTTGATTCGCCAAGTTTTGATTGATCAATTGATCAAACTTTTGAGATAAAGACTTCATCTCGGCGGTTATATCATTTGAATGGTCAACTTAATGCAAGCTAACACTCTTCCTACCTTGAGAATTTCTACCATTCCTAGATGACAATGTTCTATGCAAAGAGTTTTCACTCATGCTCTCATAAAGACGCCACACGTCTTCCTCTTGCCGGTCTATATAAGAACCTCCCATTGAAGCATCAACCATGCCTTTATAATTGTCCGATAAGCTTTCAAAGAAGAATTAGACCAATTGCCATTTAGGCATGTCATGGTGAGGACACTTCCTAAGCAATTCATTGAAGCGTTCCCATGCCTCGTGGAAAGTTTCTCCCTCCCCATGTGTGAATTCTCTAATGGCGGTTCTCATAGCGTTGGTCTTAGAAACCGGATAGTACTTTTTCAAAAATTCTTGTTGCATTTCTGCCCAAGAAGTTATAGAAAAAGGCCTAAGGTTGTTAAACCAATACTTCGCCTTATCTTTAAGGGTGAATGGAAAAAGTTTCAGCCTTAAAACTTCTTCCGGCATGTCCGTGTATCGAACGGTAGAACAAACTTCAAGAAACTCATCCAAATGCTTGTACGGTTCTTCACTAGGAAGTCCATGAAAGTTAGGTAGCATTTGGATAGTTTGTGCTTTAATCTCATAATGGTGTGCTCTAAATGGTGGCAATTGAATGCATGTGGGTGCATTATACTCATTAGGCACATAGTGATCTCTCAATGCGAGTGGTGGATTAGCAACTTGAGGTGCAACATGGACACCTTGGTTATATTGAGCTTGATTAATGATGGGGGGTTATGGTGCATACATTGGCCTTGGAATTCCCATTGGAATTTGGCCTTGTTGTTGAGGAGGTTGATGAATGTATGGCCTAGGCATGCCTAATGGAACTTGCATATTATCATTTTGCACATTAGGATGAAGGATGCCTTGTTGGTCTATGTGACCAAGGTCTTCAACATGATCATCATTGAGAGCATCCATTGGTAGATTGGTTCTATGTGAACTTCCTCTTCCCCTTGGATTCCTAATAGTGGATTCTAAATGCAAATCAAGAAGGACAAGAGTAGGTCTCAATGAACGACGACCATGCATGCACAATGCAACACGAATAAACAACTTTCTCAACAATGCAATTAAACTTCACAACCACAATTTTCAAATGCAATGTATGTCAAATAAATGCCTCCACGTGGGCCCCCAATTTAACTAAAGAGATTGAGTAAGAAGGTCTCACAATAATCCTTTAGCACTTCAACTCCAAAATTAAAAGCTTAGCTTAGCAAAAAAAAAATTTTTAGCAACTCTTCATTTTTAGCATTTTTTTTTCCTTTTTGCTTGCTTTGCTCCTTAGCTTTGAAATTCTTTGCTAGCTCCTTGCTCAATGCACCTTGTTAATGAAGAACAAACTTAATAAGTAATAAAAAAAAACAGGAAATAAAAAGAAAGTAAAGACACGATCAAAAGAGTACTAATCCTAATTGAATTTCACAATTCGACGTTGCCAATTTAAAATCCCCGGCAACGGCGCCAAAAACTGACCGGTCCTTTACAAGGGTCGCGATACCAAGTCAAGCTTGAAGAGTTGTGAATTTAGGAGGTGGCCAAGTTTTACATTTATAGAAAGCCACTACTACCTTTCTCTATATAAAATATAGATAGGGCGAGTAGGGATCGTCCCAACGGATTTGATGGTGTATCGAATTGTGAAACTATGGTAATTAGGGTTAGTAGGTCGAGTGATCACACAATTGATTGGTTGGTTGATTAAGCTAAATTGAATTCAACTAAATAAAATAATATGAAGTAAACAAGAGAGAGAGAGGTCTTGGGGTGTAGAGATCACCACCAAGTAATACTTTTCTATACTACTAACAAGTGATCAATTGAGGGTAATGGATGTGTTGCAATATGATAAGGGTGTGTGTGCATTAGGTTGATTCAATTGGCAAGGATGACAAATCAAGCAAGTATTATCTAAACATCATGTGAAGAGCACAATATATCTAAACAATAGAGTATATATTGTCTAGACAACATGGGGATAGCACAATAGATCAAAACAAGTCATTAATCCTTCATTAAGCTCACAATCCACATACAACACAATATTAGAGGAATATGCCATTTGGACTCACAAGCATGGAACATCAAACATCAAGAGTAGATTGTCCTCCCATCTAACATTACACTACCACTACACTAAATCTACACTACTAGCATGAAAATAAAGCTATCTAGACTAGGGGAGAGTCACAAACCATCAAGAATAGGCATAAACCATCAAATGAACCAAAATCGCATTCATTAAGCATATCATCTTGATAATCTCTAGATCTATAGCATCAATACACATAGACATGCATCAAAAACACTAAATCTAGGGATAAGCACATGAATATCCTACTCTAGCATACATAGACATATGGATAGAATAGAATAGTCAATTGGAAGCATTAAACCATACAAACCATGAAATAATCAAGATTTATATATACATGAATATCAAGATGTATCATACAACACTAATCCCTCAATAATACACAAGATTAGAGTATAGAAAGCATGCTTGGGGCTAACTCTAGCCCCAAGAGGATGTCTAGCCACTCATGGTAGTGAAGCTCCAACCCTCAAGGGCTAAATCCATGGTGAAAATCTGCTCCTTGATGATGAAGGTCTCCTTCAAAGGTTGCTCTAGCTTCCTCCCTTCTTCCTCTCCAAGAATAGCCTCCAAGATCAATTTTCAATGTGTGACAAGAGACTCCCTCAAAAAGTGTATCATATTCCTTATATAGGTAGGTCAAATACACCCCATGATGAGCTGTGGTCGTGCAAGGCATATTCTCCAATGATTGGATGAAGGACGGAATAAATGAGCTGGACTTTAACTTTTTCTCGCTGGAAGAAGTTCGATCGATCGAATCTTAACTTGGATCGATCGAAAATGGGTTCGATCGATCGAACTGCATCTTGGATCGATCGAAGTGGTCTGACTCCTCCGGATAATGACAAGGCTGGGATATTTTCAAGATATTTATGGGGAAAAAGACAAAAGTGGTTGGTAGGCGTATAGCTGTGGATAAGATCAATCATTTGAATAGGACAAAATAGGGTTCCATCGATCGAAGGTGATGTTCGATCGATCGAACTTGGAATTTCAGCAAAGGCCAAGGTTGGATCTATCGAGAAGTACTGTGATCGATCATAGATGTTCAATCGATCGAACTCTAAGTTGGATCGATCGAACTTTTCAGCTGCACAACTTGATTCCTTTTTGCTCCTTTCTTTCTCCACTTTGCTCCTTCCTTTGGTTTATCTCAGGATTGCTTCAATTAAGCTCTTATTTGGCTGAGTTAGCTAAATTTTGGGATTAGTGCCTGAAAATATAAATAACACGTAATAAGTCTAAAACGGCAAAGTAAGATAGATAAAGGTATTAGAATGCTTAAGCTTAACGGGTTTAAATGCGCACTTTTCAGTGCTCATCATCAGGTAATCCATGTTACTTATAATCCTATCCAAATATGATTAATTAAAATTAATTCATATAAAATAATCCTGCAAGTTCTAAAGTGTAAACTGATTAGCATTTGCAAATCTCAACATGTAGGATCCTCCCCTAACTGTACACTGTCCATAACTTAGTCCATTTATGAATCATTGTTTACCTATAATCTTAAAGGTCTAAAACAATAATATACACCATTTAGAATAATTTAACACAACTGTTAAATAATTAAACAACAAACTATTCCTTAAATAATTTATAAAAATTATTTATAAATCCATATTGCCCAATTCCTTTAATATAAGAAGTGTATTATGCTTCCTAGAACCCTCCAAAGTCCATTTAACACATTTAGATTAATCAAAATAGGTTCCAACACAATTTAGGGCAATTAAAACTAAAATCCAAGTTGCGACCCAACTAAGTCGGCTCAATTGCCAACTGAGCAGACTAAGTTCCTAACTTAGCCGACTCAGTTCCCAACTGAGTCGGCTAAATTGATGCTGAAGCCGTCTTCTTCGTCCGTTCAGCCCCTGTAAGCCCCAGAACTCCATTGTTAAGGCCTCTAAGCTTCAACCTACGTCCCATACGTCCATACTAAATTATTATAATTATTTTAACATGCAAAGATTTATCTTAAACAACAATTATACATTAAAACTTCTACAACCATTCTTCATAAGAAACTGAAACTAAAAACATATACCCTCTGTTTTAATCCAGTTAAGCATGCATGATTAAATCAGTTTTAGCATGTATTTAAACCCCTGGAGTCTAGCTAGGCATGCACAAAAAACGAATTAAAGGGAAAGAGCAAGAACAGAAACTTGCCTTTGATTTTCAGATTTGAAACTCTAATCCACGTCTCTGAACTTCCAACTTTGTTCTACGCCTTTGTTACTCTTGGCTAACCCAGAAGCAACCCACTCCTTCCTCCTCGAGCCTCTCTATTAAACCCTCAAAGTTCCCTCTCTGTTGCTCTCTGTATTCCTTTCTGTAACTCTCCGTTTCACAGTATTCGTGAATAGGCTAAATAGGGTTTGTTTTGTAACCCTTGGCAGACGTATGCTTATGTATTTAAACGTTTTAATCTAAACCCTACATTAAATCCTAAACCAACAACAAGTCGGCTCTAACCCAACTACAATGTATAACATAAAACCCTAATAATGAAGCAGCTAAATTACATTTAAATCACAAAGCCACATAAATAATTAAAACGCTAAAATATAATTAAGTTAAAAAAATAAAATATAATTTAAATAACCAATTAAAATAATTCCATTAAAACCATAATAATAAAAGAAAATAAAACACCATTTAAATAAACCAATCCACAAGTAATTTAAACAACACAAGACAAACAAGCACGTAATCGATTAACAATCAAATAATCAATTATGTCCAACACACAAGCAACTAAACAATTTAAATAATTAAAAATTCAATTAAAACAATAAATTAAATACCAGGACTATCCTTCTGAAATTAGGGGTATTACATTCTTCCCCCCTAACAAAAGGAATTTCGTCCTCGGAATTCGCTCTTACCTTCTTCCAATATTTCAGGAAACTGTGAGCGAATGACATCCTCCCGATCCCAAGTAGACTCAGCCTTATTATGATGACTCAACTGAACACATACCAAAGGAATAACCCTATTACGAAGAATTTGATCCCTACGATCGACAATACGACTCGGTGGCTCCAAATATGTTGCATTCAGCTGCAACTCTATCTCCCCAACATCAATATGCAGATACCGATCCTCATCTCGCAGAAATTTCCTCAACATGGAAACATGGAACACATTGTGTACGCGATCCAAATTATCCGACAATGTCAACCTATAAGCTACAGCCCTAACTCGATCCGTAACCATGAAAGGACTGACAAACCATGGTGACAACTTTCCTTTCTTCCCAAAGCGCATTACTCCTCTCATAGGAGACACTTTAAGTAGAACCTGATCCCTAACCTGAAACTCCAAAGCACGAGTACGCTGATCATCATAACTCTTCTGCCTACTCTGAGCAGTGCGCATACGATCCCGAATAAGAGCTATCTGCTCAGAAGTATCCTTGATGAACTCAGGACCCAAGAATCTGCTCTTTCCAACCTCCATCCAACAAACAGGCGATCGACATGGTCGGCCGTATAACGCCTCAAATGGTGCCATCCCAATAGTCTTTTGAAAACTATTGTTATAAGCAAACTCTACAAGCGGTAAGTAATCCTCCTAGTGGCCCTTGAAATCAAGCACACACGACCGAAACATATCTTCCACAATCTGATTAACCCTCTCAGTCTGTCCAACAATCTGAGGATGATAAGCAGTGCTAAGGTGTAACCCTGTACCCAAAGCCTGCTGAAAACTCTTCCAGAATCCTGGCATAAAGCTCGAATCTCTGTCCGATATAATAGACACTGGAATACCATGCAGCTTCATAATCTCCGAAACGTAAAGCCACGCCAACTGCTCCGTAGTGAAGTCAGTGCGAATAGGTAGGAAGTGAGCTGATTTAGTCAACCTATCCACGATGACCCAAATGGAATTATGCCCCTTGAAAGAAATGGGCAATCCTTCCACAAAATCTTGGTTAATAATTGAACTTGCTTACAAAAAAAAAAAAAAAAAAGTTGCAAAAGTAATAAATAAAAAAAAAGGTGAGGACTTCTCCCAAAAGGTAAGAAGTGGGAAATGATTAGATGGAGGTTGTCTTGATTTTTAGCATAGTTGATTTGAGCTTGTAAGTCCATAGGGGTGTTTGAACGCCTAATGCCCTAAAGCCGTCTGGTTTGGGAGTCATTGACCTAACGCTCGACCTCATGAATCGCTAAAAAGCTTAAGAGATTAACACATTGCACTATGCTTCCATCTTTGATCCTAAAAAAAAAAAAATTGAGTGAAAAGAATAAGCGCACCTAGATGAATAAAACTTTAATAAAAGGTCCATTTTTTGTCTTAATGATCTGTACTAGATTTGTATGCTAGTTTGGGGGTAAGGATGTGATTAATTCTTTAGTTGGCTTAGATAGCAACATATTTGATGCCGGTCCACTCAAAAGGATTCTAGATTTGTTTTGATTTGTATGATCATTTTCTTGATGTGTGGAGGATCATACTTGCTTGCTTGATGTTGAGATTTTGGGAGATTACTTGGAAATGTCTGAAAAATTACATACTTGAGGTAGTTCTCTCCCAATGCTTGTTTACAATATTGGTACCTCTTTTGAAAGAATGAGCTTAATGTTTGTGGGTATCATTTCTAGAAACCCTCACGAGACTTCACTCGTCCACTAGGGGTAACCTAGGGATTTAAAAGGCTTGTTGCATATGTTAAGTGCAATCGTGTTCCCTACGAAAGTGGCGTTATCCAATTATTATTTTCTAGTTCATAGTTGTATAGTTGTTCATTTCATTTCTTTACTTTTTAGTTCATTGCTAGGGACTAGCAATATTTAAGTTTGGGGGTGTGATGAGTGCTGAAAAGTGCATATTTAAACCCCTTAAGTTTAGGCATTCTAGTACCTTTATCTATCTTACTTTATCATTTTAGATTGATTTTGTATTATTTCCATTTTCAGGCACTTATCCCAAAAATAAGCTAACTCAGCCAAATAAGAGTAGAAATGAAGCAATTCTGGGATAAATCAAAGAAAGGAGCCAAGTGGAAGCAAAAGGAAGAAAAAGGTGGAAATCGACATCTTTGATCGATCTCAGATCAAAGTTCGATCTATCCAACATAATCGATCTAAGCACTTCAAGATGGATCAGAGCCATGATGACATTTTTAGAGATCTCAAAAGTGCGATCGATCCAACACCATTGTTCGATCGATCGAACTGCTTTATCCTTATCCAAATGATTGATCTTATCTAGTTGTACCACCCTAACAACCACTTTTGTCCTTTTCCCAAAAATATCTTCAAAATATCTCAGATTTGTCTTTATCCAAAAAGCGCCACTAATGAAGATCGATCCAGCCTAAGTTCGATGGATCTCAGCAAAGTTCGATCGATCCAAGTCCAAGGTTCGATCGATCAAACTTCCTCCAGTGCGAAAAAGTTAAATTTCCAGCTCATTGAAAGTTGCCTTTATCCAATCATTAGGGAATATTGTGTGCACGACCCCAGCTCATTTTGGGTGTCATTTGACCTACCTATATAAGGATAAGGATTGCTTTTTACAAGGGGGAGCTAATAGCATATCGTATCATCTCTTGGAGAGCAAGCTTAGAGAATGAGGAGGCTAGAGACACCATTGGAGACTCTTCATCATCCAAGGAG
Organism: Cornus florida; assembly: GCF_030987335.1. Classification (NCBI taxonomy): domain Eukaryota; kingdom Viridiplantae; phylum Streptophyta; class Magnoliopsida; order Cornales; family Cornaceae; genus Cornus; species Cornus florida. The sequence goes on along the minus strand of NW_026775571.1, from coordinate 72,459,606 downwards.
CAAATCTCTACCATGGAGTTAGCCCTTGAGGGTTGGAGAAGCACTACCATGAGTGGCTAGACGTCCTCTTGGAGCTAGAGTTAGCCCCAAGCATGCTTTATACATCTTGATTTTGTGTATTATTGAGGGATTAGTGTTATAATACATGTTTTGGCACTTTTATATATATAGATCTTGTTTATTCAATGATTTATGTGGTTTAATGCTTCCAATTGATCATTTCATTTTATCCATATGTCTATGTATGCTAGAATAGATGTTCATATGTTTGTCTCTATTTCTTGTGTTATTGATGCATGTCTATGTGTATTAATGTTATAGATCTAGAGATTGTCAAAACATTGTGCTTAAAGGAATGCTCTTGTGATTTTCTAGATGGTCAATGCTCATTTCTTGATGGATTGTGTTTCTCCCTTAGCTTAATTAGTTTAATTTCATGTCATTAGCTCTATTGTAGTGTAGTGGAAGCATAGTTGTTAGATGAGAGGACAATCCATGCTTGTTGTTTGATGTTCCATACTTTTAAATGCAAGTAGCATATGTCTCAACCTTGTGGTGTATTTGGCTTGTGAGCTTAATGAAAGGATTAATGACTTGCTAGATATATTGTGTTTTTCACATGCTATTTAGACAATATATACTTAATTGCTAGATATATTGTGTTTTTCACATGTTGATTAGACAATGTATGCTTAATTGGTCACCCTTTTTAATTGAATCAACCAAGCACACACACACATCAATATTACAACATACATTTCCCTCATTAGTCACTTGTTAAGGATGTAGAAAAGCATTGTTTGGTGGTGACCTCTAAACCCCAATAACTCTCTCTCTTACTTACTCTTTGTTGCATTCAATTATTTAGTTTAATTTGCTCTCTAGTTTAATCAACCAACCAACCATTTGTTTGATCACTCGACCTACTAACCCTAATAGCGATTACACAACCAAGACGACTCCAATCCCTTGGGACGATCCCTACTCACCCTAACTATATTCTTAGTGAAGGTAGTAGTGGCTTTTATAAATGTAAAACTTGGCCCTCGCCTTAATTGCACACTCTCTAAGCTTGTGGTTAGATGGCGACACATCGCCACCAGGTGTCCATTGCCATTTCCTTTCTCAGCTGACTGATTAGAAGAGTCTCTATCACCCCACTTCTCACCCTTAGCCTGTCTGATGTCTATGGTCAATTGATACTACTATAAAGAAGCGTCTACCACCTGAGTATATGTAGTATAGGCTAGACAACTGGTAATAGATCATTTAATAGACCACATAAGTCCCTTAACGAAACTATTATGCTTCTTTTCCTCCGTATCCACCTCCTCTGGAGCAAAAAGAGACAGACGCGTGAACTGCTGCTCATACTCTGCCACTGTCATGTTCCTCTGTTGCAGATTAAGGAACTCCATCTTCATAGGTACCCTGACTGCACAAGGAAAGTACTTCTCATCAAAGCGAGTACTAAACTGATCATAGGTCAATGAAGTCCTCTCCTCTGTGGTGGTAACTGACTCCCACCACTATAGTGCATCTCCGACCAGCTTGAACGTAGCAAGCATCTGCTTTGGAACCTCCGTGCACTGAACCAATCGAAGATATTGCTCGATATCTTTCTTCCACTGATGAGCTGTTTTCCCATCGGTGGAGCCTGTGAATTCAGGTGGGCTCCCTTTGTGAAAGAACTCTTAGCTTTTTCCCAAGGATCAGTCGGAACCATTGGTGCTGGTATAGGTGCCTGCTGAACTTATGGTAGATTCCGAAGTGCAGCTGTTACCCCTGCTTCTATAGCCCGAGCAATGAGGTCATTGATATGAGAAGGATACTCTGGATCTCTTTGATCCTGAGTCTGCTGCTCTTCGTAGAACTGACCATCATCATCTTGAAACCCAGGCAATTACTACTCTTCCTCCATTTGTTGAGGCCGTAGGAGGTCTTGCTGCCTACATGCCTCTTCCCTTTACCGCTGATTGTTCCGTCTGGTTCTAGCGTTAACCATTTTGTGAACACAGAAGAACAGACATCAGTACGATATAAACCAAACCGTAAAAGAATACTACGAATCCTAAACTTAAGCTCTAAATAAGAGAAAACTGTAGGTGCAAAAAATTACACCCGAACACTTAAGAAAATAATATGAGGAAACGTACATAAAAATGAAGATAACTTTTGAACAAAAAGAACAGTAATTGGAATCCGATCCTCTCTTATTTTATTCAGGCTCTATTTATAAGCTTTTTTCAGAGATTTACACGAGACTGTTTCTCGACTTTTATTTTCAGACATGGGCAATTACACTTTTCAATTGTGTATATATTGTTATGGTAAGCATTATGGAATTTTGGGCCTTGTTGAGATTGGGCAGTTCTTCCAGTTCTTATATTGGGCGAAGCTTTCTTCACTTGATCGGGCTGAACTAGTACGTGCATGTGGTTTCTTCCATTGGGCCTCCCATCGATTATGGGCCTCTAAATATCTTGGTTTGGTTTGGGCTAATTCTTACTGTCACATGTTGTATTTTGATTGGTGGGGTTTTTTCCCTCCACACTTTGCCCCCGATTTCTTTTATGAATTTGATTCATATAAGGAATTGTAACTGCTTTCGGGAAGTGGAGAAGTTTTCACAACTATTACTGCTTATCATTACCATTTTTGTTGCTAATTTTGGGGCGTTGTGCTTGTTCTTCCGTTATTCGCCTCCTTCTGTTTACATATTAGGTTTTTGTTATTTGGGCATCTGCGTCTGTTGTTTTTGTTCTCAAGTTTCGACAAGAGTCTGATTGCTGCCTCGACATCTCCTCCCATCTACTAAGGCTAGTCTTTCTTCTTGTTTCCTTTTTCTTACATTATGAGTCAAGAAAGTAGTGAACGAACTCATAGTGTTCATATGTCTGATTCCGATTTGGGAACTGTGGCGGCGAGTCTGAGTGACTAAACCAAGGGTCCTATAATCCTTCCTACAGATATTGTAGAGAGGAAGACTTTTTCAATTTCTCAGTTGAGAAAGAAGAATCGCGTTTCTTCTGACGTTACCCTTAAGGAGTATGATCATGACTTGAATTTTATTTGGACTTCTTGAGGGTCCAACAAGGGTGCTTTGACGCGGGTTAACCTTTTTATCGGGCTTTTGCAAATAAGAAGTGAATCATGATAACTCACAATTTTTAAAGGAGTTGCTCCATTGATTGTGACAGCCAAATGATTTTGCCTCACCGTCAAAGAAAATGTTTTTTTTTTTTTTTTTAATTCGAAGCAAAAGGAATCGGGGAAGGCCCTCGATTATGATTCATTTTATTATGGGCTGTGATTGCCCACAGGTCTCATAATCGAGGACCCCCCTCTCTCTGACTGTATACCTGGTAGGTCACACTTTGAAAGCAGAGAAATCTTTTTCTTTTTTATTGATATGGGACCTTAAACAAAGAAACATATCTTTCCTAGGAAAAACGGGGAAGGCTCTGAATTATGGGCCCTCCATTAATGGACCATATTTACCCATGGATTCGCCATAATTCAGGGCCCACACCCGCTGACTGTACATTCAGCAAGTCATATTTTACTAATAAAAGACTTTTTTCCTTTTTTGTTAATGTGGGATCCCAAGTTCAAAACAACTTTTTGCTAAAAAAGATGTGGGGAGTGTATGGAGACCTCTGACAATGGGGCATCTCAATGTTGTGGATGGGATCCCATTATCAGTGGGTCCACACACTGACAGATAAATAAGTGGGTGGCCCTATAAGAAAAGCTTAACAATTCATTTTTTAAACGATGTGGGACACCCTTTCTTGTAGGTGACGAAGCTTTATCTATAGTAAAACAAAAAGTGCGAAGTGTAGACCCCTGATGGTGGGTCCCATTGTAGGTTGTCTACCATCAGGGGGTCCACTCCACTGTTTTGATTTCGTGTTATTTTACTTTAAATAATAGCCAGAAGTTTGGTTTTTATCCAATGTGGAACTTTCGAAGAAGACTATCAGCAGCTTTATTGATTCAAAAAGTATAGTACTGGAAAACATTGTACACATTACTTTATTGAAAATACCTTTTCAAGTTTATTGCATTCCTTGGCTTGGCCATATCGGTGCCATCCAGGTGTCGAAGTCTGTAAGCTCCTTTTCCAATCATATCTGATATTCGGTATGGTCCCTCCCAGTTGGGTTCTAATTTGCCGACATTTTTCTCTGATTTTAGGAGTACCAGATCTCCTTGATTGAAGCTTCTCCTTCTAACTCTTTTGTTGTAACTATTTGCTATCTTCTGCTACTAAGCTGCTAACCGGATGGCAGCGGCTTCTCTTTTTTCTTCCAATAGATCCAGACTATACTCCAAAAGCTGATTATTTGACTCCTGGTCCTAAGCCAAGCTTCAGATGGTGGGTGCTATCACTTTGGTGGGGATCACAGCTTTAGTGCCATAAGCTAAAGAGAAAGGAGTTTTGTAATACCCCTAGTTTTCAAAAGGATAAAATGGGAATTTAATTTTGATTTTTATGTGTATTTTTATTTAAATTATGTGACTTGATTAATTGATTATTTGTGAATATGTAAATTAATTGGGTAATTTTAAATTGTATCTATTTTACTTTATTTGTCTGTATTACTTTATTTTATTTTATTGTGTTTTTATTTTCTTTAATGAAATTAATTATTTTAATTTGCTTAATGGTGTAATTGTATTATTTATTTTGTTTATATGCATTATTTGGTTAAATTAGTTTTATTAATGGTTTTAACTGTATTAAATAATTATTAGGTTTTTATGTTTTATCACATTGTGGGATTTAACCGACTTATAGTTGGTTTAGGTTTTGATTTAGGTTTTCAGGTAAAGCCTATAAATACGTTATTATACGTCTATATAAGGATTACAAAAAAAACCCTATTCACGTATTAAGGCAGAGAGAAACAACGAGTAAATTAGAGAGAAACAGAGAGTGAACCTTGAGAGATTTACAGAGAGGTTCAAGGAGAAAGGAACTTGTTTGCTTCTGGGTTGAACCAAAAGCACCGGAGGGGTGGAACGGCAGTCTAGGACGTTAACGAAAAACTCAGAGACGGTGGTTTAGAGTTTCAAAATCTGAAACTAAAGGCAAGTCTCTGTTCTACTCTTTCCCTTAAATCTGTGTTCTGTGCATGCCTAGCTAGACTCCAGGGGTTTAATGAATGCTAAAATTGAGCAATTATGCATGCTTAGTTGGACTAAAACAGAGGGTGTATTATTTTGTTTTCATATTCCTGTTTTGAATGATTCTGAAAATTCTTGATGCACAATTGATGTTTAAGTTTAATCTTTGCATGTTAAAACATCTAAAATAATTTAGTATGGACGTATGGGACTTAGGTTGAAGCTTAGAGGCTTTAACTATAGAGTTTTAGGGTTTATAGAGGCTGAACAGACAAAGAAGACGACTTCAGCACCAACTCAGCCGACTAAGTTAAGAACTTAGCCTGATAAGTTGGCAACTCAGCCAGCTAAGTTGGACCGCGACCTTGATTTTGGTTTTAATTGCCCCAAATTATTTCTAAACCTATTTTAATTAATCTAAATGGGTTTTATGGACTTAGGAAGATCCCAGAATGCATCTTATATTTATATATGCTAAGAAGGTGGATGGTTTGGAAATTTAAATAACTTATATGTTGTTTAGATCGGATGAAAGGGTAAATTTATTTGCTTTGACAATTGAAATTAATGTTTAAACGGATTAAATAATATTCATGAAACGTTATATTTGTTTATCTGAGATGTATGTTAGTGACTTGGAGGGTAAGTTAGCTGCATGTTATTTAAACTATGGTATTACTTAAATAAATGCAATACTTATCTGCATGATGTATATCATATTATCTGTGGATTAAATTGATATATTATTTTTATATTGCATCATTTATTGGACTGGATGGTTTAATCTTGGTATCAATTTATGGATGATTTGAAGAATTTAAATGCTATGACTTATTGTGGCTGTTTAAATTGTTAGAGAATGATTTTTAGGTTTCGTAATGAATGCCTAATGTCATGATATATGTATTAAATCATAGTTATGCATAATTGAAGAACTGTTAAAATGTATGTTCGATCAATTGTATGGATGTGGATAATTTAAATTGTTTATCATTACTTTAACAATTTAAAAGGAGAATTTATGATTATAATCATATACTGGATGCATGATAGGATCGTAATAATATTTGATTTCTATTATGCTGGTTTCTGGATATACTTGATGTTCATTTGAGTATGCATCATTTGTGGATCATATGCATTATATGCACCGGTATGGGACGGTGGCATATCAGAGATGGATTAGATCAAAAAGCTAAATCCTACCTCTTCATATATACGAAATGGATTAACTAAAACAGTTAAATCCTATATGAATGCATGTCCTGTCAACTAAAACAGTTGAATGATATAACAGATATTTGTTTTACTTTTTTGCATTAGGAAGGAATTTTTATATATACTTATGGTATCATGATATTAGCTTGAGTCTTCTGATCACGGTTAAGGTGCGTATATCGCCTGGATGGATAACTGGACCTAATGACGTTCCCTGGTAGGTCTAGGTGTGCATGACTACGCTACGTGTGTTTTGCGTGTTTCCTTCTACTCAGGTATGATGACTATAGGTTAGTGAGTATCCTATAGTGTGTATCTATATCTATATGGACTATTTTAGACATTGCCAAGTTATCTAGGATGTATCTGCGTATCGGGTTTATGTACGGATTGTAGTAAGATGGAACTTGCATGTGGGCCTGACCCACTCTTATTTTTCAGGTGTTTGTCAGTACTAGGCTTAAAGCTTGATCGTGATGATGTAGATACAGACACTCACTCTTCCACCTACATAGGATTTCATTTCTTATTTTAGTTTTGGATATCAGTAATGTAATTTATTTTCACTTGGGATTATTAGGGGTCCACTGGATGGATTCCCGAGTTGTACGGATTTGAAGGTTATTAATTTATTAAAATTTTATATTTGGAGGATTTTCGTATTTAGAGTTCTTTCCAGCTTATTAATTTGTTCTTATTCCATTTTATATTCTTGCTTGTTTACATATTGATTATTTGGTATCCCTCGGATCTGTGCTCGGACTTGATCACCCGTGGCTCTAGAATCGAGGGGTATCACAAGTTTTCCCGGTGGGACGTCTTGGGGTGGTCCTATATACCTACAAGACATTTGGCAATTCATCTAGCCATTTCCCCTTTTTATCTTCAAGCTTCTTTTTGATACAGGCAAAGATTGTTCGGTTAGTTATTTCTGCCTGCTTGGGGGTGGTACACAGCTGATACTTTTTGGTTGATTCCGTATTTATCGAAGAAACGCTGAGTGTGCTGATTGTCTAGATTTGGCCCGTTATCCATGATGATGAACTTTGGGATTCCGAATCTGCATAATAGATTATTCCAAACGAACTTTTTCACTTGGACGTTAGTCACACTTGTGTATGCTTCTACCTCTACCCATTTGGTGAATTAATCAGTGGCTAATAGGGCATACCTTTTTTGCAATGCAGCCATTGGTAGGGGTCCTACCACGTCCATTCCTTATTGTGCGAATAGCCATGGACTGCTCATGGTGTGTATTTCTTCAAGTGGCAGACGGATAAGGGGGGAGTACTTTTGGCATTTGTCGCATTTACAGGAGTATTCCTCTGCTTCCCTTGCCATGTAGGGCCAGAAATAACCTTGAGTGAGAGCTTTATGAGCCAATGATCTGCCCCCAAAATGATTCCCACACTTCCCTTCATGTATCTGTTTTAAAACTTCCTGGAACTCCACGGGGGTCAAACATTTAAGGTAGGGCCCAGAATGTGATCGCCTAAAGAGCTATCCCTCCACAACTGAATATTTGGCAGCTTTCATTCTTAGCTATTTAGCCACTTCCTTAGAATTGGGGAGTTCTCCTCTCTCAAGGTAAGCCAATATCGGATCTATCCAGCTTGGTTCCCATGGGATAACCAGTACCTGCATTCCTCTTATGATGCTTGGCGTATCTAGTATATCAATGAGGACAATACCACTAATTTTAAAAGGATAGTCTCGGTATTTATTTATTTGTTTTAATTGTATTTTTAATTATTTAATTAATTATTTGACTAATTGCTTATGTGTTTAATTGAATTAGGTATTACTTGATTATTTGATTATGTGTTTATGTATTATTTGTATTTGTCTATGTATTAATTGTTTAATTAGATTATGTGCTTAAATGGTGTTTTGATTAATTGTAAATTAAATGTTTTCATTTCTTTTATTATATTATTTTATTTTTCTTTTATGGTTATAGTTAGTAGTAATGGGCCAACCAATTGGGTCCCATGGACTACTTGGATAGGAGGTTGGATGTGTATGGATTATTACCCATGGATAGTGTATGTATATATATAGATATATATTATATACATATATAAAATGGAAATTAATTTATTAATTACTTTTATGGTAACTTGGATAGTAATATTTAATCTGATGTATATGTTTTATATTTAAATAATAAAAATATACATAGATTTGATACGCGTTATGTTTTAAGTTACTTTATAATATTATGGTAACTTAAATATTATTGAATAATCCATTAATAAATAATGGCAATGTGTATAATTTATTTATTTAATAAACATATACATAAATTAGATACATAACATATTTTACTTACCTTTTTAATATATATAAAAAGGAAAGTAATTTATTAATTACTTTTATGGTAACTTGGGCAGTAATATTTAATCTGATGTATATGTTTTATATTTAAATAATAAAAATATACATAGATTTGATACATGTTATGTTTTTTATTACCTTATAATATTATGGTAACTTAAGTATTATTAGATAATAACTAATAAATAATGGGATGTATATAATTTATTTATTTAATAAGGATATACATAAATTATATTCGTATCATGTTTTAGGTTACCTTATAATATTATGGTAACTTAAATATTATTAGATAATCTGTTAATAAATAATGGGATATATATAATTTATTTATTTAATAAGGATATATATAAATTATATACGTAACATATTTTACGTTACCTTTTTTTATATTTTAATTTTAATTTTTCTTTATTAAGTTGATTTGGAATGAAATTAGGATTATGGTTAATTTTCTTTAGCCTATATATACATAAGTATAAGTCTGTAGGAGGATTCAAAAATATAGTACGTGATTTTATATTAGAGAGAGAGTTAGAGAGAGAAGGAGGAAGAGGAAAAAAGGAGGAGAAAACTTTTTAGAGAAGATGATCTAGGAAGAAGAAGTTGAACTTTCGATCCGAAAGTTTAAGGCAAGTTCTTCTTCTATCTCTTTCCCTTTGATTCGTGTTTCTATACATGCCTAGGAAATTCCAGGATTTATTAAACATATAAAATTAAATAATTATGCATATTTAATTGGATTAAAACATAGGTTTTTATGAAATTAGTTCATATCTATTCTTGTGTTATGAATTGATAAATGCATGATTTTGATTTGATTTCTGGTGTGAATTTTTACATGTTTGAATTATGTATTTTTCATATCTGTGGAATGATGGAACGTAGAAACATGCCTAGGATTCCTGAACATTAAATAGGGACTAGGTTTGGGTTTAAATAAATTTAAATACACTCAATCATAACGATGCTTGCTATTTGAATGTTTTAAACAAACAAATGGATTTAATCTTTTAAAATGCTTTAGCAATTGAGATTAAATGTGTAGGATGAATTGGATATGGTGAATACTTATTTGACGATATAATAAAATATCATCATGTATAAGATTCAGTCTGTGCAGGACATATGATATAGGAAGCTTAAATAAATAATAAGTCATTCATATTATGTGATAACTTGATATCATATTATCATAGTTATTTCTGGAATGTTTGATGTATTTCTTTAATTATTACATCAATTGTTGGATTGTGTGGTTTAATGCACCGGTATGGGACGGTGGCCTTCTAGGGACGGATTAACTTATCAGTTAAGTCCTACCTATTTTATATAAGGGAATGGATTAACTAAAATGTTAAGTCCTACTTATATTCAAGTCAGGTCAGCTGAACAAGTTGAATGACTTATGGAGGATTAATTTATACTGGATAGGATGGTTACTATATTTTATATATATAAGTATGGCGCCATGATATGAGCTTGAGTCTCAGGATCAGTGGTTAGGGTGCGTATATCGCCAGGGATGTGTAGCTAGATATAGTGTAGTTGTGTACCCTGGTAGGTCTAGGTACTCATGCCCACTATATGTGCGTTTTGCATGTTGCCTACTATTCAGGTTGAGACAACCCTATAGTCTAGTGAGGTTCCTTTAGTGTGTGTATATATATATATATACGGACTACTAGTTACTGTTGGATTGACTAAGATATATACGTGTATCGGATCTCTGCTTGGACTGTACTAGAGTAGAACTTGTTTGTGGGCCTGACCCACCATTATTTTTTTCAGGTGTTCGTCAGGAGTAGAGGTTGTTCGTGCTAAGCGATGATCAGTCTACTTCATTCTTCCGATGCTACATAGGAGTTCCTTTATGATTCAGTTTCCTGATTTAGACAGTTATTGTTGTCATTTGTTTAGTTTGGATTTTCTAGGGGTCCACACAGTATGGATTCCCGAGTTGTATTTTGAAGGATCAGTTGTATCAGAAGAGTTTAGTAATTAATGGAAATATATTCTGAGGTTTATTGTTAGATTATCATTTTAGTTTCTTGTCAGCATTTTATTTTTGTAAAATGCTAGGTCGATGCATGCTCATCTCCTACGAGTAGCTTTATGTTACCCACTCACGTAGTGGGGACATTTTTCAGGTACATGGACCTTGATTTGGGATGCACACTAAGCTATGGAAGTTTCGTAGACTTGAAGTATCATTTTCATGAAAATGTTGGCATGAAAGGTCATTTTTGTAGACTTGTATATCAAACTTGTATTTTTGATTTCATATATGTAATGCGTACATAAGTATACTCTTCTCAATGTATTTGGCATGTATGAGTTGAGGCCGGAGGCCAACGACATGTATTTTGTATTCTATACACTTTCATTTTTAAGGTTATTTATGAAAATATTGTAAAATGTTAAGTCATTGCTTCATAACTTTTGCACCGGGTGTGGGAATTCCATTCTTTTTCTTTCATAGGGTTTCTATGATCATGTTTGAGGTGTGGCCAAGGTCCAACCACCATTTCGTTCTAGGTTTTGCATTTTGGTTCCATTTATTCCATTTTTAGGCATTTTTGACCGTTGGGAGGTCATATTTTGCATTAAGGACATTTTGAGGCCGCGGACCATTGTGACGCGTCTTAAATGTCTTTTTATGTTTGCGTGCATGTCCATATTTCACAAAACTCTTAAGTTTCAACCTTGGAACTATTTTTGGGCGATTTTATGAATTTTTATGAAAAATTCATCCATGGGGTGTCATTTTGAGTTCTTCCTTGTTTTGACACGATTTTAATGCTTCGAGGATGCTAGGGGATGTTTTCAAACTTGTTTGGATCATGTAGAAAGCATGTAGAACCATAGAGTGGACCGGACACCATTTTCACACATTGTAGCAGCTTTTCATAGTTGCAGCAGATGTGTCGGTCGGCTGATGAAGCACCATCGGTCAACCGATAAGCCTCGAGACCCGATTCCAGTAGCCTTTTTAAGGAAATCATCATTTCGGTCAACCGATCCTCCCTGGAACCCTGTTCTTCATCTTTTCCTTGGACAGCTTTGTTGTTCCGACTTTAAGAGATCATATCTCATTCGTTTTAAATCCAAATTGAGTCATTCTTGAGTCTAAGTTTAAGAGCCTGAAGTTGGCTTTCCACTAGTATCAACCACTCATCAAAACTCCATCTATAGTATGAGTTATTCTTATTCCAGTAAGACAGGTTTATGGTAACTCTTAACAGAGAACGCCACTTTGTTTTAAATTCATATCTTTTCCGTTCAGACTTAGAATCAGGCTATTCTTGAGTCTAATTTGTTCATTTTTCATTGTCCTTCCAATGGTGTGCATAGTGGCACCCATTTCATTATGAAATGACCATTTTGCCCTTGGTTAATTTCTTTTCGGGTTTGGCATTCTTGCTTCATTTGCTTGGCTTAATAGAGTTCCATGGCTTCATGGGGAGTCATTTTGGCGCCTTAGGGATGACGTGCATCTCTAGTGGCCATTTAGCTTCTTTCGCTTCCTCATTTCAGATCCGTTATCGGGTTATTCTTTCAGTTCATCACATAAGACACTGGGTTTAAAAATCCAGGGTCGTTACAAAAGCAAAGATAAAAAAGATCCTCAGCAATACCTGCAGGATGTATTTGATACTCTCAGGAAACATAGAATGATGTTAAACCCAGCAAAGTGTTCGTTTGGAGTATCCTCAGGTCAGTTCTTCGGTCACCTGGTGAGCAAGAGGGGAATAGAAGCTAGTCCCACACAGTTGGCGAAATTATTACAGAATCAGGAGCCCCGAACCATGAAAGAAGTCCAAGTCCTCACTGGGAGAGTAGTAGCTCTTAGCCGCTTTATATCCATGTTATCAGATAAATGTAAGCCATTCTTTGACATAATCAAAACAAAAAGAGGAAATGTTTGGGGGGTAGAGTAAAAAGAAGCTCTCGTGAAGCTCAAGGAGCACATGGCAAATTCCCTAATTTTATCTGACCCAGAGCCCGAAGAGCCATTGTACCTTTACCTAGCGGTATCTCAGTCAGTAACCAGCTTGGCCCTGGTAAGAGAAATGGGAAAAAAGCAACACCCAGTCTTCTACTCTAGCAATGCCATGACTGACGTAGAAAGCCGGTACTCAATGACAGAAAAAATCATCCTTACTTTAGTTCAGGCCAAAAGGAAACTTTGACACTATTTTAAGGCTCATCGGATAATAGTCCCCATGATACACCCTATCAAGGCAATTCTCAGTAAACCAGATATCTCAGGTCAGATTACCAAGTGGGCAATCGAGTTAAGCTCCTTTGACATTTGGTACGAATAGCGCACTGCAAAAAGGGGGTAGGTGCTTGCAGATTTTCTCTTAGACACTGACCTAAGGGAAAAATAGCAAATTACAGAAGATCCTTGCTGGGAGTTATACGTCGATGGATCCTCGAGCCAAAACGGAGCAGGTTCAGGATTAGAGATAAGAACCCCCGAGGGGACCAGAATCCAACAGTCAATCCGACTAGAGTTCCCAGTCACAAATAATGAAGCGGAGTATGAGGCGCTATTGGCAGGGCTCAGATTGGCAAAAGAACTCCAAGTAAAACACCTTAAAGCCTATAGTGATTCGTAACTCATCACTAAGTAGGTGACAGGAGAATACACCTCTAAGGAGAGCAGAATGAATGCATACCGAGAAGAAGTCAAAAAATTAATTGACAAAGTACTTTGATACAATCAAATTTCAGTGCATCCCTAAGGAAGAAAATCTGATAGCCGATCGCCTGGCCAGTGCAACATCTATAGCGGACGAATCACTAACTAGGGTTGTGATACCCCCGGATTCCCGAATGCGGGTTAGCCAGGCCCACGCCCGAATACCCGAGGATATCAAAAACAAATCGGCAATAAACGAACACAGAGTACAAAAGAATAAAGAAGAATAAATTATCAGCTTAAGGTGAAACATGTTAAAGGGCTTATGCCAACTAACGTCTATGTCAAGATGAGACTCAGGAAACATCTTAAGCTACCTTAGATTATTTATAGCATAAATCACATCATCCATGCAATTTAAACAATACAGAGGCATGTTATTCAAAACAGCTTGATATAGATTCTCAAAGTCCTCAACTTGAAATTTAAAATACGAAAACAACTAAAGTGGGTCATGCCACCTAACGTCTATGTTCCAAGTGAATCTATATGATCATTCCTAAGCTACATTAACATCAAAATACAAATCACAATATAAATGCCATTAACCAACATTGGAACTTTCAATACAACGCATAAAGCATGGTTTCTCAAAGTAAAAATCTTGAAACTTAAAAGGAGAAAACAAATAAGGAACAAGAAGTTATAACATCATCTAGTTATCAACTTGAAATGAAAAGCGAAATCAAATAAAGTGGATACTCGGACATCACGCCAGATTAGACCGACAACATAGTTACTTTAGGGTTACTAGCCCATGGGTAACCTCCCTATGTGCGCAATAGACTGTAGAGGGACAATCGCCCGTACTAGAACCATGTCCTAGCCATAGTCAAACAACGACATCCCCAAGTTTCCAAAATCAACAAGTTGTGCAACAACGTATATATCAACATGTATATACAAGATAATTAACTATCTACCATGCACAACCAAATTGGAAACACATACAATACATGCACTAAGTCCACAACTACTATGGCATGACAAATGTTGAATCTTCAGTGTACGATTCGTTACACGCTATGGCAATATATTCCAATATTGAAAACAGATACTCATGAATCTAATATAAGTCTGAAATCATGATTTAAACGTATAACCAAGGTCAAATACATGTTTTGATCTTTAATGCAATAGAAACAGAAATTAATTAAATAAACTAATCAATTTTCCTAGGTTTCATATCTCAACCAAAAAGTCCCAAGTCAATACATGTTAAACAACATAGCATGGACATTACAAAAATCAATCTAACAACTTAATTAAACCAATGGGACCGTTAAATATATTTTAATTAATTCTTTTAATTAAAATCTCTAAATTTTTATACTTAACCAAATGCTCCCAAATTAAAGTATGTTAAAGAACATGCCAAAACTTAATTTAATAACCTATCATAAGTTATTTTCATGCAAGATGCGACCATAATAATTAATCTTTCACGAAAGAAAAATATTAAATAAATGTTGCAATTCTTTTCCAAATGGCCCAAATTTAATATATGTAAACAACCACAGCAAAGCTTGATTTTCTAGCATGCCACAATTTAATTCTAAGTTATACATCATCATGAGAATTAAATCTTAATCATAAAAAATAATTAAATTAAATTCTAGATCTTAAACCAAAGCATGCATACAAGTTGTATAAACTTCTAAAATCATCCATACAACAATAATATAAACCTAAGACACCCCCTACCTCGATTTGAGATGAACATCTCAAAAGCCACCAAAGTGAAACGACTCCAAATCCGACAATACTTCGGGGTTTTGTCGGGGACAACGCCATGAACATTAAACTCCAAAGAGGACCTACCAAAATCCCAACTTGACCTCAAACCCAAACTCAAAATTTGGCCAGAAACGGGTTCTAATAAGGGTGAAAGATGCGCATCGTCAAGACAAGCACAAAACGCGAAGGCACTATGACTTTATAACAAAGGGAAGGAAGTTTACTTGAGAGAAGAAGGGTGGCAGCCCCCTTGGGCAGCCATGGATGCTTCTGGTCATGAGTGGTGAGAGGAGAAAATGGCTTTTCAATTTTATAACCTCCTATTTATAGAAAATCTCAGAAAGTGCCCCGAACGGGCCCCGCCGAGTCCGGAAAAGTAAAATTTGAGCAAACGCGCTCAAACGGCAAAACTCTGTGAACAAAAAAGATTCAAAATGAGAAAATATGAACAAAAAAAGAAACGGCGTCAAAAACTGAATCTCGAGCAGAGAGTAATACTCCGAACAAGTTCGGCGGCAACCGGGGCTAGAAACCCTGAAACTGGAGAAAAACGACCAGAAGGAAATCCTAAAAGTACACGACTCGACGAAATGTGAAAATGAATCCTGTATAAGGATCCAGGCTCCAGATGAGGTATTTTGCAATAAATTTTGTTAATTGCACAATGGCCCCTACAAAAAGGGTTAACTGTGAAACTGCCCCAAAATGAAAATATCTTCCAAAAGATATTTTCTTAGATACCCCTGAAATAAAATATCTTCAAAAGATATTTACAAAAAACACCCCAAGAAAAGAAAAAGATTCTAAAAAACTATGCATCCATGCCCCTATGGACACCGGGAGCAACCAGAGAGCTTTTCTGCAAAAGCAAAGATACGTATTTCATGGAAAACACTTAAGATGAAGGCATGTGAAGCTGGAAATCAACTCCGAGCACAAAAAATGAGGTTGTGTCAACAAAGTGGCAAACGGGGAAAAGATAAAATAGGGAAAAGGACGAAATAGGGAAAGGGACAAAAAACGAATAATGTCGAAAAACGAAAAATGTGGAAATGACTCGGTCCTCAAAGGAAGTTGTCAATTCAAAGGAAAGAGTCTTAGAAACCATTTCTGAGCACTTGAGATGACACTAAGAGGCAAGAAATCGAACCCAAAAAAGAAGAGACAACGGAAAAAAATTAACCGAAAAATTTGAAAAAAGGGAAAGGAATGAAAATGACCGGGTCCTTACAGCTTTTTACAACCATATCATCTATCTAAGCTTTGACCATTCGACCAATCTGCTCTTTTAACATCTTGTTAATCAACATTTGATAAGTTACCCCTGTATTTTTTAGCCCGAAGGGCATTACCTTGTAACAGTAGGTCCCACGTTCGGTGATGAAAGAAGTCTTTTCCTCATCCGAAGGGTTCATCGGGATCTGGTTGTAACCTAAGTAAGCATCAAGGAAAGTTAGTTTTTCATACCCGATCGTAGCGTCTACCATCTGATCGATCTTGGGGAATGGGAAGCTATCTTTCGGGCATACTTTGTTTAGGTTGGTGAAATCAATACATACTCTCCATTTGCCATTCTTTTTCTGGACAACCACCACGTTTGACAACCATTGAGGGTACTGACTTCTCTGATGAATCCTACTTCTCAAAGCCGATTGACTTCCTCAGTAATGATTTTATTTCTTTTGGGGGCAAACCTTCTCTGCTTTTGTTTCATCGGATGGTGGCTAGGATCCACGTTTAGGCTATCCAGGCTGTCCGTGGGTCAATTCCCGGCATGTCCCAATGATTCCAAGCGAAGATGTCAGCGTTCCGTCGCAGGATTTTTGTCAGCTCCTCCTTTTCCTGAACTATCTGGAGAGTCCCTATGTAGGTCAACTTGTGCTCGTCCCCTGCGACTATCTGCAAGGCTTCTAGAGGTTTTTCGGTAGGATGCTCTTCTTCCGATTCTTCTCTTTCTTCGGGAGGGGAAGAGTTCAGTAATTGCTATTTCAGCAATTTCTTGCCATTATCAGAGGGACAAATCGTCATGTGATAGCACTCATTTGCTGTTACTTAGTCCCCCCAGATGTCGACGACCTCTTGACCGTTCGGGCTCACGCATCTCATGACTTGGTGTAGGGTTAATGGGACTCCTTCCATGCGGTGGATCCATCCTCGGCCCATTAGTAAATTGTAGGTAGGATGAATATCCACAATCACGAAGTTTTCTTTCAGAGATCTTTTAGCAGTAGTGACTGACAGTGTGATTACACCTATGGGCTTCACTCTTCTCCCATTGAATCTGTGGCCAATTTTAACTGGTCAAACGTCCACTTCGTTATGATATTGGCACTACTACCGGGATCAATCAGTACTTGTTTAACCAGGCAATTATCCACTAGTAGGCAAACTACTAATAGGTCTTCATGCGGGTGTTGTACCCTTTTAAGATCTCCTTTATGAAAAGAAATTTGTGCCAAATTGGGTTTATAATCAACAGCGTTGATTTCACTAATCCTCCGTAACTTGTGGGCTTGTTTGAGCTAGATCCTGTAGGAATTTCCTGACTGTTTGTCCTCCTCCGGACGGCATGAATTGTTTTAATTACTCGAATAGGATGGTTTTCTACCGCAGCCTTTGGAATTACTCGGGTTTGATCTTGCTGCCTTTGTTGCCCCGGGGTAATTAGGAAATCAATCAATTCGCCCTTAGCTATCAATGCTACCATTTGTCTTCTTAAGCTCTTGCAATCATTGGTTAGGTGGCTAAAATTACTGTGGAATGCATAGTGCTTACTTTGGTCTCTCTACACCATTGGCTGTCTGATTGGTGGTGGGATCTGAAAGATGTTTCCTGCCTTGGTCTTTTGGTATAGTATAGCCAGCATTACTTTGAGAGGTGTAACTTTTTCGGCCGTTCGGGACTTCTTCTCAGGGGCTCGTCCCTCAACGGTCGGGGGTTCCCGATGGACCCTCGAGGTGCCCGATCGTTCCTTCGGTCGGTTCTCCACTATAACCAGAGTCGCTCTCAACTGTCTAGTTACTTCATTTTCTTCAAGTCTGATGTAGTTTTATGCCCGCGAATTCAATTATAACATGTTAGTTGAGGTCTTCTTCACCAGAGAAGAGTGGAAACATGAGCCCTGTACCATAGCTATCTTGAATACTTCTATGGCTGTGCCTTGGTTGCAGTGTGGAATGCCCAAAGACTCCATATTGAATCAGGTGAGTAAGGTCTGCAAGCCTTCTCCTTTCATCTGTCGAATCGTGAAGAGACTGGCGATGGTTTTTTTTCTGCTTCTTGTTTCCACAATACTGGGCTAAGAACGCAACGCACAGTGACTCGAAGTTTGGGATTGACTTGCACAGGCAATTCTTGAACTACTCTAGGGCCACCCCCATCAAACTGGATGGAAATATTTTACACATAAATAGATCGTTGTGCGCCTCTAGTGTCATTTCCTGAGTATAGTGGTTTAGGTGTTGGAGGTGATCTCAAGTCCTATTGAACTTGATGAACTTGGGCATCACGAACTTCCTGGGCCTCGTGACTCATTCTATCTCATCAGTGAAAGGGGTCTTCACTATTGATGCAGTGAATTCCCTCGCTATATCTTCTGGTGTTTGGGCCTTCAACCCTTTAATCCGTTCGTCTATTTCCTTTCGGAGCCTAGCAATAAAGTCACTTCCTGTGGAGGTTTGATCAATCGCTGGGATTCATACTTCTTTTTTGCCTGAGTCAGCATCATCTGATGGATGCATTTTAGTGGTTCGAGGCCCTCCCATATTGGAATTTTCAACGATGCAGGACTGGCTTGCTGTGTCGTTGGTGTCGCCCAATGCTCCGCTGATCTGTTGTTGCAGGACCGTCTGAGGAGGAGGATTATCGAGGACTGCGGGGCCTAGCCCTGGAGGAAGATTTCGTTCGATCATTCGGGTGGTAGGTCAATTGGGTGCCATTTGGGTGGTAGGTTGACCTGGTGCCGTTCGGGTGGTAGGTCGATCGGAGGCTCCTTCCGTCGCGGGTCCCACTGAAGTCTCTCATTTTCCTCGCACAAGATATTGATCTACATCATGCTGGCTTCCCGAGCTTGCCTCAGTGCGTTGATCTGTTTGGTACTGGCTTCATTGGCTTGCCAAAAGACGTCAAGTTACACTTGTATCTCTTCACGTATTTTCTGCATAGTCTCTGGCTGTTGTTGTGGTTGACCGGCGTCTGTTCTGTTGCCATTCCGGAGTGATATCGCACGCAAGAGATAGAGAGCGGACTTTCTATATCGGATTCCTACAGACGGCGCCAAAGTGTAGGTGCAAAAAATTACACCCGAACACTTAAGAGAATAATATGAGGAAACGTACGTAAAAATGAAGATAACTTTTGAACAGAAAGAACAGTAGTTGGAATCTAATCCTCTCTTATTTTATTCAGGCTCTATTTATAAGTTTTTTTTAGAGATTTACACGGGACTGTTTCTTGGCTTTTATTTTCAGACATGGGCAATTACGCTTTTCGATCGTGCATATATCATTATGGTAAGCGTTATGGAATTTTGGGACTTGTTGAGATTGGGATGTTCTTCCAGTTCTTATGTTGGGCAAAGTTTTCTTCACTTGATCAGGCTGAACCAGTACGTGCATGTGGTTTCTTCCGTTGGGCCTCCCATTGATTATAGGCCTCTAGATATGTTGGTTTGGTTTGGGCTACTTCTTACTGCTACATATTATATTTTGACTGGTGGGGTTTTTTCCCTCCACAAAAATGTTATGCGGAAGTCTTATACGATAGAATCCTAGAGACACTGAACCTAGAGTGCTCTAATACCAACTGTGATACCCCTCGATTCTAGAGCCACGGGTGATCAAGTCCGAGCACAGATCCGAGGGATACCAAACAATTAATATGTAATTGAACACGGAATACAAAATGAATTAAAGAAATAAATAATAAGTTGAAAGAATTCTAAATTAAAAAAATAAAAAAAAAAATCCTCAAAATAATATAATTGAAATCCAATAATCCAAAACCTCCATTAATTAACAACTCGGGAATCCATCTAGTAGACCCCTAATAATATCCCAAACTGAAACTGAAATAACTGAAATAAAAATCCAAAGCTAAACATAGAAAGTAGTCCTACGTAGTCGGAGGAATAAGTGACCGTATCTGGTCAGCACGATCAAGCTCCCTAAAAATAAGATAGTGGATCAGGCCCACATGCAAGTTATATCCTACTACAATCCGTACAGAAACCCGATACACAGATACTTCCTAGATAGCTCAACAATAACTAGAATAGTCCATATACGTATAAATACACACTATAGGACGCTTACTAGCCGAATAGGTCAGTCTCAGCCTGAGTAGAGATACCATACAAATCTCACATAACGTGGTCATGTGTACCTAAACCTACCAGGGAACAGCAACTATGTCCAGTTATCCATTCTAGGCGATATATGCACCCTAACCATGATCCTGAGACTCACGCTTATATCACGGCACCAAAATTATAAATATATAAAGTCCGTATAAGCCTAATACAAAATACCATCCATCTAGTATAGTGGCCTGACATATGTATAAAAATCCATCCAGAACCAAAGTATGTCATTCAATCATTTATTGACCTGACACCAAATATAAGTAGGACTTAACCTTTATAGTTAATCCATACCTCAATCCAGAATAGGTAGGACTTAGTGTTTGAACTAATCCGTCCCTACTATGCCACCGTCCCATACCGACGCATACAATCCTC
This sequence comes from Cornus florida, assembly GCF_030987335.1. Lineage (NCBI taxonomy): Eukaryota > Viridiplantae > Streptophyta > Magnoliopsida > Cornales > Cornaceae > Cornus > Cornus florida. The sequence goes on along the minus strand of NW_026775571.1, from coordinate 72,438,736 downwards.
CAAATAGTATAATTGATAATACAATAATAAATACTCATCAACCATACTCCAAGACATGCATAAATAAAGTTTAATGCATATATGACCATATTAGGCAATCATTATAAGACCAAAAAATCACGATCTAAACCTTTAAATTACTAAAATAAAGCTAAGTATTTAAATCTTCCAAACAGTCCATAAATTGATATAGTTTACCACAATTTAAATATCAATTTAATCCAACCCAAGCATAGTTATTTGCAGATAATCAATTATACTTATAACACTGTTGAAACATGATTAATCATTATTAAATCATATACAAAAGATTTACTAAGTTCCAGCAAACAAATTAATTAAGAAAACAGTATGCAACAAGTAGGTTTTTCCTTAACTTTATGTTGCTCTATTCCTTAATACATTAATGTAATAATGCTTCCTATTATTTTCTTAGGACCATAGTAGTTATTTACAACCTTTAATACAATTTAAATGGCCTAAGAATACCCAGTACAGCCCAAACAGAGCCCAAAAATCATTTTCTGGACGTTTCAGGCGAGAGCAGGCTCCGATACATTGCAAGCCGCCTCTGCCCTCTTGGGAGCCTGCTCCCCATAAGTGTGGGTGTGATACCCCTCGGATCTGAGACACGGGTTGATCAGGCCCAGGCCCAAACCCGAGGGAATATCAAACAATTAAAGTATTTTAAAACGAACACAGATGACAAAAAGAACAATAAAGATAGAATAAAACTGAAAGAAACATTAATTATAAAATCCTCCATGTACAACTGAAAATTGAAACTCCAATCCTCTAAAACTTCAAGGTTACAACTTGGGAATCCACTGATGGACCCCTAACCAAAAGTTCAACTGAAACTGAAAACTGAAAATAGATAATGCTAGAAATATCGAGAGAAGTCCAACGTAATCAGATGAAAGTGAGACTGTTCGCGACAAGCACGATCAAGCTCTAAGGCTGGAACCATCCTGTACCTGAAAAGAATAATAAAGGGGTGGGTCAGACCTACGAGCAAGTTCTAATCTAACTGCAATCCATACAGTGACCCGATAAGCAGATACACCGTAGACACCTCACTATATCTATCTAGTCCATACGTATAAATATATCCACACTAAGGGACATTCACTAGTCTATAATAGGGGTCTCAACCTGAATAGAAGGCAACATGCGAATACGCACCCAAAGGTGGGCACGAGTACCTAGACCTAACAGGGTACACCTCAACCTATTATAACCAGCTACGCATCCACTGCATATACGCACCCTAACCAACGAGTCTGAGACTCAAGCTCAACTCGTGGTACCATAAACATATACATAAAGTCCGTCCAAATCCAGGGTATGCAGTTCAACTATTTATTACACTGACATACAATAAACCAACTAGTTAGTCACTCAACTTATTCAGTTGATATGACTTAACTACCATCTGTTAATCCAGGAAGTCATCCAACTTGGTTACAGCTGATCTGACTTAGCCACAATTAGGATTCGATATCTTTCAATCCATTCCATTAATCCATTAGGTTAGGTTTATGCGTTTTGAGCTAAACCGTCCCTAGTATGTCACCGTCCCATACCGGTACATACAATCCTCCATATCCATGTAAATTACAACATATATAACAGTTCAATAATTTACAGATCAAAAACCACCATCCAATACTTGCAGAAGGAATCTTAACAATCTAGCAAATAAAATCCAGTAATAATCCATGTAATTGCATCGGAGAATAAACTATTCTAACAATTAACATCCAACACATGCATAGTTCAAATTTAATAAAACAATGACCCTATCATGTATTTAAAATTAGTTCTATAATAATATTATAGTCCAATAAATCGCTAAATTAAACTAAGCGATCTAGTTCCCTCCATCCGGTAACAGAATACTAAGTCATATACTTATATTGTGTTGTAACCTTTAGCACAGAGCCCCCACTATGTCATAAGTCCAATATATTACTTTAAAAGACTTCATCGTGCATCTAAAATAAATTTAAAATCATTTTATAGCACCCTAAACCATCAGATTAAAATTAATCAACAAATCTCCTTCCAGCCGTTAACTGTACGCAAAGTTGTCAAATAGCGTACTATTAATTCCATTTAAACTAAGGGATAAATTTATGCAATTCAAGACCTTAGTTACAAGTTAAAATTATTATTTAACACCCAACTAAAATTTTAAAACTGATTAATAACCCAGATTGCCCAAACAGTGAACATAGTACGTAGAAAAATTTAAAAAACTTAAAATAAACCAAAAATAACAAGGGAGCCTGCTCCAGAATTTGGAGCAGGCTCTTTTCCAGCCTAGAGCCAGCTCTAGGACTTCTTAGAGCAGGCTCTACTTTGTTGTGGGAGCCGGCTCCCACTTCTATGGAACCGGCTCTCACCTCCTTTGAGAGCCTCTGTCCCCGTTGCTTCGTTTCAGTCCGTCCGCTCCTTCTCTGATCAAATCCAACCACTCTGTTGGTCTCTAAAACTAATCTTAGGACTCTTAATTTAGTCTAGAAGCATTCCCCAAGATTGTTTACAATAGTTTTGCAAACAATTACAGAGTTTAATCAAGCCATTTAAACTAGCATAGTTGAAGAACAATACTGAAACTAAATTGCGACATCAGTTTTATCCCAACCCCTCTGTTCTTCCTCCAATTTTAAATTTGAAGTCTTAAATTACATCTAGTATCCAATCAGACCTCGGTTGATTTCAGTAAGATTCAAAATAAAAAAAAAATTTTAAATCAGTGAGACGTTACGCCAAAACAGAGTCAAGAAAACCTACGTGCTATAATTGTTTTGTAAATAAATTTCACAGATAAAACGATCAAGTGAAACATATATAAAACATGCATGGTTCAGTTTAAGGCCAATTAATCTCCTAGAGATGTCCAGGTGCACAGAACACAAATCAAAGGGAAGGAGGAAGAAAAGAACTTGCCTTTGAGTTTTAGACTTGAAACTCTAAATTCCCAGTTCTGTATTGCCCGTTCAATTCCCCATTGCTGTTCCACAAACCCACGTTCCTTCTACCTTGCTTCCACCTATCCTTCCTCTCCTATCTCTCTCTATTCTCCCTCTGTATCCCACGGTCTCTGTTGTTTTTACAGAAATTACGTTTAATTATTCTCAAACCCTAAACCACTGTGACACACATACTTATAGGCTTAGTGATTAAACCCTAATCCATGCAACCTTAAAGCCAGAGCCCATCTCGGCCCATAAACCGACCTAAGATAAATACCTATGTCGGCCACCTATGTAAATTGCAATCCTAAATTCACGTAAAAAACAGAAAACTAAATTCCCTTAAATTTAAATTTTCATTAAATAAAATTGATTAAACAATTAAATAAACACAATTAAATAAATAAAATTTTATAAACAGTTACCAAAAACATATTAAGTAACATGACTGATTAAACAAATAAACCATTAAGCAATTAATTAAACCAAATAATGCACATACAACCAATTTAAACAAATGAAAAAAAATAATAAAATAAATAAAAATGCGATTAAGACAATAAAATAAAGAAAAATGCAATACAATAAATATTAAAAAAAATGTCGAGACTATCCTTTTAAAATTAGGGGTATTACATTCTTCCCCCCTAACAAAAGGAATTCCGTCCTCGGAATTCGCTCTTACCTTCTTCCAATATTTCAGGAAACTGCGAGCGAATGACATCCTCCCGTTCCCAAGTGGACTCAGCCTCATTGTGATGACTCCACTGCACACGAACCAAAGGGATAACCTTATTGCGAAGGATTTGATCCCGACGGTCAACAATACAACATGGTGGCTCCAAATAAGTTGCATCCGGCTGCAACTCAATCTCCCCAACATCGATATGCTGATACCGATCCTCATCTCGCAGAAATTTCCGCAACATGGACACATGGAATACGTTATGTACGCGGTCCAAATTATCCGGCAGTGCCAACTGATAAGCAACAGCTCCAACTCGATCCGTAATCATGAATGGACCGACAAACCGCGGAGACAACTTCCCTTTCTTCCCAAAGCGCATAACACCCTTCATAGGAGATACTTTGAGAAGAACCTGATCCCCAACCCGAAACTCCAAAGCACGAGTGCGACGATCAGCATAGCTCTTCTGCCTACTTTGGGCAGTACGCATGCGATCTCGAATAAGAGCAATCTTTTCAGAGGTATCCTTGATGAACTCAGGACCTAAGAATCGATTCTCTCCAACCTCCATCCAAGAAACAGGTGATCAACACGGTCGACCGTATAACGCCTCAAAAGATGCCATCCCAATAGTCTTCTGGAAACTATTATTATAAGCAAACTCCACAAGTGGCAAATATTCCTCCCAGTGGCCCTTGAAATCCAGGACACACGATCGAAGCATATCTTCCATAATCTGATTCACCCTCTCAGTCTGTCCGTTAGTCTGAGGATGATAAGCAGTACTAAAGTGTAACTTCGTACCTAAAGCCTGCTGAAAACTCTTCCAAAATCCAGATACAAAGCTCGAATCCTTGTCCGATATAATAGACAATGGAATGCCATGTAGCTTCACAATCTCAGAAATGTAAAGCCTCGCCAACTGCTCCGAAGTGTAGTCAGTGCAAATAGGCAAGAAATGAGCTGACTTGGTCAACCTATCCACAATGACCCATATGGAATTATGCCCCTTGAAAGAATTTGGCAACCCTTCCACAAAATCCATAGATATGTTCTCCCATTTCCACTCCGGAATTGGTAGTGACTGTAGAGCTCCTAGTGGCCTCTGATGATCAATCTTAACCATCTAACAAGTACTACACTGAGAAACAAAAAGAGCAATGTCCCTCTTCATACCTGCCCACCAAAATTGCCGCTTCATATCCTGATACATCTTATCGCCTCCTGGATGAACAGAGAACTCAGAGTGGTGAGTCTCAGTCATCACATCCTTCCTCAAATTATCAGCAGAAGGTACCACTAACCGTCCCTTGTACCTTAAACCTCCATCAGCCCCAACATAGTAGAATGGAACCTCTCCGGAAGCTATCTCTGCGACCTTGTCAATGCACCGCTGATCCGTGAGTTGTGCTTGTAAAACCTTGCGAATGATGGAAAGTGTAACCACCATGCAAGCCATAAAAGCATCCGATAACTCATCCACACTCTTCAAAGCATTCCACTCAGTAGTGAATAGAGCAGAAAGACTACCAACAGGTCGGCGACTGAGTGCATCCGCCACCACATTCGCTTTCCCTGGATGGTACTGTATAGAAAAATGATAGTCTTTTACAAACTCCAACCATCTGCGCTGTCTCATATTCAGCTCCCGCTGAGTGAACAAGTACTGCAGACTCTTGTGATCACTGAATAATCTGAAGGACTCACCCAACAGATAATGCCTCCAAATACGCAAGGCAAAAACCACTGCTGCCAACTCCAAATCATGTGTTGGATAATTAAGCTCATGAGGCTTAAGTTTCTGAGATCCATAAGAAATTGGTCGCTCCTCCTGCATCAATACACATCCAAGACCCTGCAACGAAGCATCCGTGTAAACAAGATACTCTATCCCGCTCTGCGGAGTAGCCAGAACCGGTGCAGAAGTCAGCTTCCTTTTCAGCTCATCAAAAGCTCGCTGACAGTGTTCATCCCACACGAACTGTACACCCTTCTTGGTCAGATGAGTGAGTGGTCCTGCTATCTTGGAGAACCCCTGGATGAATCTCCTGTAATATCCTGCCAGACCAAGAAAACCCCGAATCTCAGTAGGTGATGTAGGCTGTCCCCACTCAACTACCGCTGAAACCTTGGCCGGATCCACTGCTATCCCCTTTTCTGACACTACGTGACCCTGAAATTTCACCTCCCGCTGCCAAAATTCACACTTCTCGAACTTGGTATATAACTGGTGCTCACGAAGCGTCTGCAAGACTATGCGAAGATGTCTAGCATGATCGTCCTCCGACCGAGAATAGATCAAGATGTCATCAATAAAGACAATAACAAACTGATCCAAATAAGCCCAGAAGACTCTATTCATTAAGTCCATGAATACTGTAGGTGCATTAGTCGTCCCAAACGGCATAACACGAAACTCATAAGAACCATATCTCGTGAGAAATGCTGTCTTAGGAACATCCTGCTCCCTAACCCTCAGCTGATGATACCCAGAATGCAGATTAATCTTAGAGAAGTATGTGGCTCCCCTTAACTGATCAAACAAGTCATTAATCCTGGGCAAAGGATACTTGTTACGAATCGTAACCTTGTTCAACTCCCTGTAATCTATACACAGACGAAGCGAACCATCCATCTTCTTCACAAACAGAACCGGTGCTCCCTAAGGTGATGTACTCCTACGAATAAAACCCTGGCTGAGTAACTGCTAAATCTGATCCCTCAGTTCTCTCATCTCTACCGGTGCCATCCTATAGGGTGCCCTAGCAATAGGCGCAGTGCCTGGAGCTAAGTCTATCACAAAATCGATCTCGCGACTAGGTGGCAACCCTGGAATCTCCTGAAATACATCCGGGAAATCTTGTACAATTGGTATGTTATCCAATGACACAGTAATCCCCTCATCCTTTTTCTCCTCCACATGGAACAAATAGGTTATACCGCCTCCTTTAGAACGTGGCATAGCTACTACATACATATCCTGACCAGGTATGGTAAAAATAATAGATCTATCAAAACAATTAACTTGAGCATGGTAGTGAGACAACAATCCATCCCAAGTATCACATCATAAGTGTGCATGTCCAGGACCAGTAGATTGGCTAGAAATCTGAGTCTGCCAATATCTAGTGTCACAGGCCCATCACTCTCATGTATAATAGCTGTATCACCCAATGGTGTAGAAATACCCTGAGGTCTAGTGCATACCCTCGTCCTCATCCCAGATAAAGCAACAAAAGTCCTAGCTACAAATGAGTGTGTAGCACCTGTATTAAATAAAACACGTCCATGTAAACCATGAATAGGAAACTTACCCTCAATAGTCTGAGGTGCCTGAACATCCTGTGGCTTGGGGTTATACACCCTGCCATAATGCAACTGTTGTGGTGCCTGTCCCTGAGTCTGCGGCGGTGTCGGTAAAGCCAAATGTGTCTGTCCCTGAATCCGTGGAACCTGTGGAGCTGGTAGAGGCACTGGCGCCCTCTGTCCCTGCTGCACATACTGTCTCTGTCCCTGTCCCTGTCCTGCTTTAGGACACTGCCTGGTGGTATGACCATACTCTCCACAAGTGTAACAACTACCCTGAAAAGTACCAAATGGCCTCCTCTGTCGGTTAGCCTGTGGCTGACCCTGTCCTGCCTGTGGTCCCCCATTCGGTTGCCTCTGAATAGGTGCCCCATTCTGATGAGCATCTAGACCACCCTTGTGCTTCTTCCAAGGCTGTTGCCCTTGGAACTTACCTTTGTCATTCTGCCGGTGACCATTGCCATTCCCCTTTTCAGCTGACTGATTAGTAGAGTCTTTATCACCCCACTTCTCACCACGAACCTGTCTGATGTCCACAGTCAACTGATACTGTTGTAGAGCGGCGTCTACCACCTGAGCATAGGTAGTATAGGCTGGACTACCTGTAATAGCTCTCTTGATAGACTACATCAGTCCCTTAACGAAACTGTTACGCTTCTTCTCCTCTGTATCCACCTCCTCCGGTGCAAAGAGAGACAAGCGTGTGAATTGCTGCTCATACTCCGCCACTGTCATGTTTCCCTGCTGCAGATTTAGAAACTCGGTCTTCATAGCTGCCCTGACTGCATAGGGAAAATATTTCTCCTCAAAGTGAGCACAGAACTCATCATAAGTCAATGTCATCCTCTCCTCTGGGGTGGTAACTGACTCCCACCACTGTAGTGCATCCCCAACTAACTTGAAAGTAGCAAGCATCTGCTTCTGAACCTCCGTGCACTGAACCAAACGAAGATGACGCTCAATATCCTATTTCTACTGGTGAGCTGCTCTCGTATCGGTGGAGCCTGAGAACACAGGCGGATTCCCCTTTGTGAAAGAGCTCCTAGCCTTTCCCCAAGAATCCGTCTGAGCCACTGGTACTGGTACAGGTACCTGCTGAACCTGTGGTTGGCTCCGAAGTGCAGCTGTTACCCCAGCCTCTATAGCCCGAGCAACAAGGTCATTGAGGTGTGGAGGAATCTCTGGATCTCTGTCCCGACCCTGAGTCTGTTGAACTTCCTCCTGCTCCTCCTGAAACCCTGGCATTTGCTGCTCTTCTTCCATTTGCCGACGTTGCAGACGTTCCTGCTGTCTACGTGCCGCTCTCCTCTGTCGACTGTTCATGTTCTGTCCTCTTCCAGTGTTAACCATGCTGTTAACATAGAAAGACAGACATCAGTACGAGTTTAAACGAACCGTAAAAGAATTCAACGAATCCTAAACATAAGCTCTATATAAAAAAAACGCTACGCGGAAGTCTTAATACGAAACGTCCTAGAGACACTTGAACCTGGAGTGCTCTGATACCAACTGTGATACCCTTCGGATCCGAAACACGGGTTGATCAGGCCCAGGCCCAAACCCGAGGGAATATCAAACAATTAAAGTATTTTAAAACGAACACAGATGACAAAAAGAACAATAAAGATAGAATAAAACTGAAAGAAACATTAATTATAAAATCCTCCATGTACAACTGAAAATTGAAACTCCAATCCTCCAAAACTTCAAGGTTACAACTTGGGAATCCACTGATGGACCCCTAACCAAAAGTTCAACTGAAACTGAAAACTGAAAATAGATAATGCTAGAAATATCGAGAGAAGTCCAACGTAATCAGATGAAAGTGAGACTGTTCGCGACAAGCACGATCAAGCTCTAAGGCTGGAACCATCCTGTACCTGAAAAGAATAATAAAGGAGTGTGTCAGACCTACGAGCAAGTTCTAATCTAACTGCAATCCATACAGTGACCTGATACGCAGATACACCATAGACACCTCACCATATCTATCTAGTCCATACGTATAAATATATCCACACTAAGGGACATTCACTAGTCTATAATAGGGGTCTCAACCTGAATAGAAGGCAACATGCGAATACGCACCCAAAGGTGGGCACGAGTACCTAGACCTAACAGGGTACACCTCAACCTATTATAACCAGCTACGCATCCATTGCATATACGCACCCTAACCAACGAGTCTGAGACTCAAGCTCAACTCGTGGTACCATAAACATATACATAAAGTCCGTCCAAATCCAGGGTATGCAGTTTAACTATTTATTACACTGACATACAATAAACCAACTAGTTAGTCACTCAACTTATTCAGTTGATATGACTTAACTACCATCTGTTAATCCAGGAAGTCATCCAACTTGGTTACAGCTGATCTGACTTAGCCACAATTAGGATTCGATATCTTTCAATCCATTCCATTAATCCATTAGGTTAGGTTTATGCGTTTTGAGCTAAACCGTCCCTAGTATGTCACCGTCCCATACCGGTACATACAATCCTCCATATCCATGTAAATTACAACATATATAACAGTTCAATAATTTACAGACCAAAAACCACCATCCAATACTTGCAGAAGGAATCTTAACAATCTAGCAAATAAAATCCAGTAATAATCCATGTAATTGCATCGGAGAATAAACTATTCTAACAATTAACATCCAACACATGCATAGTTCAAATTTAATAAAACAATGACCCTATCATGTATTTAAAATTAGTTCTATAATAATATTATAGTCCAATAAATCGCTAAATTAAACTAAGCGATCTAGTTCCCTCCATCCGGTAACAGAATACTAAGTCATATACTTATATTGTGTTGTAACCTTTAGCACAGAGCCCCCACTATGCCATAAGTCCAATATATTACTTTAAAAGACTTCATCGTGCATCTAAAATAAATTTAAAATCATTTTATAGCACCCTAAACCATCAGATTAAAATTAATCAACAAATCTCCTTCCAGCCGTTAACTGTACGCAAAGTTGTCAAATAGCGTACTATTAATTCCATTTAAACTAAGGGATAAATTTATGCAATTCAAGACCTTAGTTACAAGTTAAAATTATTATTTAACACCCAACTAAAATTTTAAAACTGATTAATAACCCAGATTGCCCAAACAGTGAACATAGTACGTAGAAAAATTTAAAAAACTTAAAATAAACCAAAAATAACAAGGGAGCCTGCTCCAGAATTTGGAGCAGGCTCTTTTCCAGCCTAGAGCCAGCTCTAGGACTTCTTAGAGCCGGCTCTACTTTGTTGTGGGAGCCGGCTCCCACTTCTATGGAACCGGCTCTCACCTCCTTTGAGAGCCTCTGTCCCCGTTGCTTCGTTTCAGTCCGTCCGCTCCTTCTCTGATCAAATCCAACCACTCTGTTGGTCTCTAAAACTAATCTTAGGACTCTTAATTTAGTCTAGAAGCATTCCCCAAGATTGTTTACAATAGTTTTGCAAACAATTACAGAGTTTAATCAAGCCATTTAAACTAGCATAGTTGAAGAACAATACTGAAACTAAATTGCGACATCAGTTTTATCCCAACCCCTCTGTTCTTCCTCCAATTTTAAATTTGAAGTCTTAAATTACATCTAGTATCCAATCAGACCTCGGTTGATTTCAGTAAGATTCAAAATAAAAAAAAAATTTAAATCAGTGAGACGTTACGCCAAAACAGAGTCAAGAAAACCTACGTGCTATAATTGTTTTGTAAATAAATTTCACAGATAAAACGATCAAGTAAAATATATATAAAACATGCATGGTTCAGTTTAAGGCCAATTAATCTCCTAGAGATGTCCAGGTGCACAAAACACAAATCAAAGGGAATGAGGAAGATAAGAACTTGCCTTTGAGTTTCAGACTTGAAACTCTAAATTCCCAGTTCTGTATTGCCCGTTCAATTCCCCACTGCTGTTCCACAAATCCACGTTCCTTCTACCTTGCTTCCACCTATCCTTCCTCTCCTATCTCTCTCTATTCTCCCTCTGTATCCCACGGTCTCTGTTGTTTTTACAGAAATTACGTTTAATTATTCTCAAACCCTAAACCACCGTGACACACATACTTATAGGCTTAGTGATTAAACCCTAATCCATGCAACCTTAAAGCCAGAGCCCATCTCGGCCCATAAACCGACCTAAGATAATTACCTACGTCGGCCACCTATATAAATTGTAACCTAAAATTCACGTAAAGAACAGAAAACTAAATTCCCTTAAATTTAAATTTCCATTAAATAAAATTGATTAAACAATTAAATAAACACAATTAAATAAATAAAATTATATAAACAGTTACCAAAAACATATTAAGTAATATGACTGATTAAACAAATAAACCATTAAGCAATTAATTAAACCAAATAATGCACATACAACCAATTTAAACAAATGAAAAAAAACAATAAAATAAATAAAAATGCGATTAAGATAATAAAATAAAGAAAAATGCAATACAATAAATATTAAAAAAAATGCCGAGACTATCCTTTTAAAATTAGGGGTATTACAGTGGGAGCTGGCTCTAAGGTGTTGGGAGCCAGCTCCCTCCACGTGGGAGCCGGCTCTCTCCTTGTGGGATGGCTCCCTCCTTTAAAGAGCCAGCTTTCTCCCTCTGAGAGCCGTAGCTTTAAAACCATGCATTTTCTTCGCCTCCGGCGAAGTTCATAGCCACTGTATTGTGTTCATTAACATTCCTAGGGTTCAATCTCTATCCCAAATTAATTAGAGCAAACTATTATGCACCAACAACATGAATAAACCAAATTTATAAGCAACAAAAACAAGATTAAAACATTGTTGCTAACAGTTTATGCACAAATAGTTTCAGTTAAACCAAACATACAATAATTTACAGTTTAATTTAACATGCATAACACATCCGTTTTCAAGCTTAGTTTAACTCCTGGAGACTATAAAGCATGCACAGAACACAGGTTTAAGGGAAAGAGTTAGAATAGAGACTTGCCTTCGGTTTCAGTTTTGAAACCTTAAAGCACCATCTCTGAGTTTTTCGACAGATTCTAGACTACCGTTCAACACCTCCATTGGTCTTGGTTCAATCTAGAAGTAATCCCTTCTTAGGTCAATCTAAAAGCAATCCCTTCTTGGTTTAGCCCTTGTCCCTAGCCAAACCCTAACTTTCCTCTGTCTGTTTTCCTCTCAAAACTCTCTGTATCTCGTCGCCTCCACTGCTACGTAACTTAGGTTCTAAAAACCCTTAGCAGACTTACACAAGTATTTATATAGGCTTATACAAACACAACCCTAATTCTAATTATACTAAGAGAAGGAAAAATATAATTCATTAAATCTCTTAGTCAGGTAAACCCAATCCGTGATTACCTAATAGAAAATAACAGCCTAAAAACAATTACTAAAAACAAATAATTAAATTTCCACACAAGCATACATTAATGAAAACAATTAATTAAAACAAAACTCAATTAAATAAACACAATTAAACAAATAATTCAATTTAAATAAAAACAACAATTGAACAACTAGGTAGATAAACCAAAAAACAAATAAAATGCAATAAAACAATTAAATAAAATGTCGAGACTATCCTTTTAAAATTAGGGGTATTACAGTCACCACGTCAGACTTCAGAACAATCAATCACTTTAAGTAACATTGACTCTCAAGGCCTATCATACTCAGATGTGGTCGCTGCTATGATGACTAGAGCTGTCACGGTAGAGGAACAACTAGCAACTATGTCTCGTGCCATTGAGAACCTCACAAAGACTATTGAAGAGAAAGACTTGCAAATCGCTACACTGATGAACAAATTGGAAGTTCAGACCTTCGGTGAATCACCAATACAATTTAGGCATCCTACAGCTTCCACAGCACCGCCATCTGGGAATTGTGCAAATTCCACACCACCACCTTCTGGGAATCCTACATCTTCCACAGTAGTGCCGACGGAGAATCCTAACTCTACCGCACAAGGTACTCACACGGAGGACCCCAAACAGACGCTGTTGACAGAATAGGTGACTGTTTAAACCAATCATACCTCTTCTTCAGTCTCTTTATTATCTGTCAAACAATTACAAGATATGATAACGATTACAATCCGAGCCCAATACGGTGGTGTCTCACAAAACACTCTCATGTACTTAAAGCCCTATATAAGGAGAATCGACAATATGAGAATGCATGTAGGATACCAACCTCCGAAGATTCAGCAATTTGACAAAAAAGGTAACCCCAAGCAACACATTGCCCATTTTGTCGAGACTTGCAGCAATGCCGGGACAGAGGGGGACTTACTAGTTAAACAGTTTGTCCGTTTCCTTAAAGAAAACGCATTCGAGTGGTACACTGACCTAAAGTCAGAATCAATTGATAGTTGGGACCAAATGGAACGAGAATTCTTGAACAGATTCTATAGCACTCATCGTACTGTTAGTATGATAGAGTTGACTAACACGAAGCAATAGAAGGATGAGCCTGTAATCGACTATTTTAATCAGTGGCGAACACTCAGTCTTGACTGCAAGGACCGATTGTCAGAAATCTCTGCTGTGGAGATGTGTATGCAGGGAATGCATTGAAGCCTTCTTTACATTCTGTAAGGCATAAAACCTCGCACATTTGAAGAATTGGCTATGCGTGCCCATGATATGGAGATTACTATAAAATCCCATGACGGCAAAGGTCCGGTGACTATAGAACCACGCAAAGACAAGAAGGATTGGAAAAAGGGTGACAAGTCGTCAAAGACTATTGCTAAAGATTCCATGGCTATCTCAACCACCCCAATCAAGATATCTATTAAAAATGACAAGAAGGATGATAAAAAGCCTCTCCAGTTTTAAGAGAGGGAAAGACAGCGTCCTACGCTCAAAGAGTTAGAAAAAAAGGAATACCCCTTCTCCGATTCTGATGTCCCTGGCATATTAAAATGTTCACTCAAAAGTAAAGTTATAGAACTCCCTGAATGCAAACGCCCTCAAGAGATGGGACGTGTTAACGACCCGAAATACTACAAATATCATCATATTGTCAGTCATCCAATTGAGAAGTGTTTTATCTTCAAGGAAGTGGTGATGAATCTCGCAAAACAAGGAAAAATCTTGTTAGACACAGACAAAGTTGTAACTTCAAATCATACTACTGCTATTTTGATAACCTCTATCGTGGGGAATGCTCGTTCTCAACTTTCAACTTCTGAGGTATATTGCACAACCATCCAGTTTGGCTCATTAGAACCAATCCCCATCTATCTTGGCCAAGGGAGTGTACCAGACGTTTCAACATTTGGAAGGGTCTTTCCTCAAAATGATGATGAATGATGGACTCTGGTGACAAGAAAGAAACCACGGAAGTAACGAGCCGATATTTTTTAGACTAGTTATTCTAACAGGGGACAAAGGAAGAAGAAACCTCAATATTGCCATAAGCAGTCTGGCCATAACAGAAAATGGGTCAAGAAGACACAGTCATCCAAACACGCCTCTATGAGCAAAGAGATCCAAAAGCCTATTACTTTGTAAGAGTTCTTTCCAGAAGGATATCTAGATGATGAAGTTGTGACAGCTTACATGGTTTCAACTGAGAAAATGAGCCCTGATGATGAGAATAGCAAGGATCAAAATGAAGCCTAGACTATGGAGAACCATGCAAAGGATGCAGCCATCATTGAAAAGTTCGATGATAATGAAGTAGTAAGAGGTACGCTAGATTCATGTTATGCACTAATTATTTTCACTGACGAGGATCTTCAGTTGGGTTTGAAGCCGCATAATTGTCCTCTCTTCATTTCCGGTTACATAAAAGAACAAAAAGTTACTCAAATTCTTGTTAATGGTGGATCAGCAGTGAATCTCATGCCAAAATTTACGATGAAAAATCTCGGCATCACAGTCGACGAGTTATCTCGTAGCCGTCTTATTATTCAAGGTTTTAACCAAGGAGAACATAGAGCTATTGGCATGATTCTGGCGAAACTAAATATTGGCGAGCTCCAGGCTGAAACCTTATTCCATGTTATTGATGCAAAGACGTCCTACAATTTGTTGTTGGGAAGGCCTTGGATACATAGTAATGGCGTCATTCCATCGACACTTCATCAGTGCTTCAAATTCTATAAGAATGGAGTATAAACGGTTGTGGCGGACTATAAACCATTTACAGAAGCAGAGTTTCATTTTGCCAATGCCAAGTTCTATATCAATCCTGATATCCCTTTGAAAGTGGCCATCCCAAGCCATCCATCTACACAAGAGATTCAATCTACAAAAACAAAAGAAGCATTAAGTGATCTATTAGATGTTTCAGTGATAGACATTGTAAAGGTAGCTAAAACGCGAGGGGTCTAGATAAAAGCACATCGGACGAAACCTATTTTAAAGTATGTTCCAAAATCTCAACGACAAGAAGGACAGTCACCTGTCGTTGAGATAATTGAAACTAAGGAATTTAAATTAAAGATGTCACAAACCAAGGAAAAAGAAGATATGCAAAAACTTAAAGGAGAGTTAACTCTTCCTTTCACTAAGATTCAAAAGTCTTCACCGTTCAAGTCTCCGTTAAAAGGGTTCATGTGGCCTTCGCAATCTCTGGTTGGACATAGATCATTTCTAAAACAAAGGACTGATGAAGGATTCAATCCTAAGGCATACCAACTCTTGGCTAAGTCAGGGTATGATTTTGCTAATCCTGTAAGCCTTGGAAAACTTAATTCTGAGGTCACAGGTGAGAAAGTGCATGGCCTCAATGAGACACGGAAGAAGTTGAAAGATCAAGGATATAAAATCATTCCACCCAAGTCTGGTATCGGTTTCGGAGCTTTTAAGCCACTTCGAATTCAAATCACAAAAAAGGATAAGAAATCAAACACCTTATACATTGGGTTTGAAGAAGTTGAATATGAACAAGATCATCAAACTATGCATCAAAAATCGGTCTTTGAACGTATAGGAGCTCCATGTGATCGAATATCTGTATTCAATAGTTTGTCGAGCCAAGAATCAAATGTCTCAAGTTCTCATGTCAGCAGTTTGCCTCGTGCCTCTGTTTTTAACAGAATGAGCTTTCATAACCAAGGAACAAAATTTCCACAACCTCAATCTTGAAAGTCAATATTTTCTCGAATTGGTACTATCAATGATATGCCGTTAAGAGGCAGCAAATGTGGAAAGTCAAAGAAAGTTAACATCGACGTGGTGAATAATAGTGAAGTTCAAAGCCTAGTGCCCTCGCGAATGAAATGTAAGACAAAGATAGATATCACCAATGATGTTACACTAAAAGCTCGAAAGCGAACCATTATATTCACTAATCAATCAGAAGAAGTGAATAGAGCAAAAGACACTGATGAATTATCTTGTATTATTTCATACCACATCACTATTGAAGAAGAACCTGATTCTGAACAACCAGATGACATCGAGAAAGCTCCACCAACACTAGAAGACGAAGGGCAAGCTACCGTTGATTAACTCAAATAAATTAACTTAGGGACTGATGATCAGCCCAGACCAGTTTTTGTTAGTGTATTCCTAAGCCCCTCAGAAAAAAATGATTACTTTCAATTATTGTCTAAGTATAAGGATGTCTTTGCTTAGACATACAAAGAGATGCTTGGACTTGATCCTAAAATTGTAGTGCACAATCTCGCTGTCAAACATGGGACACGTTCGATTAACCAGTCTCAACGTTTCTTCTGTCCAGAGCTAGTCCCGAGGATAAAGGAAGAACTCAACAAATTGATTGAAGTAGGGTTCATTCGTGAGGTCAAATATCTAACATGGATTTCGAGCATCGTTCCAATAAAGAAGAAAATTTGACAGATTAGAATTTGTGTGGACTTTCATGATTTGAATAATGCATGCCCAAAAGATGATTTTCCTCTTCCCATCCCCGAGCTCACTGTAGATGCAACCATGGGGCATGAAGCTCTCTCGTTTATGGATTGCTACTCCGGGTACAATCAGATAAGAATGACTCCGAAAGATGAGGAGCTAACTGCCTTTCACACTCCTAAAGACATATATTACTACAAAGTTATGCCCTTCGGACTCAAAAATGCAGGAACAACATACCAACGCGCCATGCAGAGGATCTTCGACAACATACTCCACAAGATTGTTGAATGTTATGTTGATGACTTGGTGGTTAAGACGAAAGAATGAAGAAATCATTTACAGGATCTGCACACAGTTTTTAATAGCCTCTGAAAATATCAGCTCAAGATGAATCCCCTTAAATGTGCATTTGGTGTAACTTTAGGGAAATTCCTGGGATACATCGTACGTCATCGTGGTATTGAGATTGATCCTAATAAAGTTGAGGCTATTCAAAAGATACCACCACCAAAGAATTTACGTGAGCTTCAAAGTTTACAAGGTCAACTTGCGTTCATTCGTCGGTTCATCTCAAATTTGGCTGGCCGTTGTTAGCCTTTTAACTGACTCATAAAGAAAAATGCCCCATTCAACTGGGACCAATCTTGCCAAAATGCTTTCGATAGCATTAAAAAGTTCCTTCTCAATTCTCCAGTATTAGGAGCACCTGTACCTGAAAAATCACTCATACTTTACATTGCTGTGCAAGAAGAATCACTGGGGGCCCTACTTGCTCAGAATAATGAAGAACATAAAGGAAAGGCCTTGTATTACTTAAGTTGCAGGCTCACCTCGACGGAGCGAAATTATCCTCTAATAGAAAAAACATGCCTCGCTCTTGTCTTCGCCTTTAAGAAATTGAGGCATTATTTCTTGGCTTATACAATACATCTTATTGCAAGAGCTGATCCTCTCAAATATGTCATATCTAAACCAGTCATTTTTGAAATTGTTTACGTGCCACGAAAAGCAGTGAAATGACAAGTCCTAGCAGATTTTTTAGCTGACCATCCTATTCCAGCCGATTGGAAAATTTCTGAAGATTTTCTTGATGAAGAAGTCTTCTTTGTGGACATCCTCCCTCCATGGATGATGTTTTTTGATGGCGCAGCACGATCAGACGAGGCAGGAGCAGGTGTAGTTTTTGTCTCTCCAAAAAGACATGTTATGCCATATTCTTTTACACTCTCTGAAAACTGTTCAAATAATGTAGTTGAATATCAAACCTTGATCATCGGCCTTTAAATGGCAAATGAGATGAAGATCACGGATCTCGAAATAAATGGAGACTCAAAATTGGTGATCAACTAACTTCTTAAAAAATATGAGGTTAAGAAAGATGATCTAGTGTCGTACCATCGTTATGCCTCTTATTTATTGGAACGATTTGATAGCGTCATACTAGAGCACATTCCGAGGAAGGAAAATCGAATAGTTGATACTTTGGCAAATTTAGCTACAACATTGGCATTAATTGATGAGGACCTGGTTGATGTTCCTGTATGTCAACGATGGGTCTTACCACAAGTCTTGGAGGATAAATTTGAAGAAAGTAATTTGGTTTCTTATTGGACACAAGAGGAAGAAGACTGGAGACTCCCTATCATTGATTATCTGGAACATGAAAAGCTTCCCGAAGACCTACGCCACAAGATTGAAATATGAAGACGAGCACCTCGTTTCATCTATTACAACGATACGTTATATAGGCGTTCATATGAGGGCCTTTTTCCTTCGCTGCCTTGGAAATGACGAAACAACCCATGCAATGAAAGAGGCACATTCTGGGATTTTTGGAGCCCATCAATCTGGTCTAAAGCTGCACTTTCGTGTCAAAAGAATGGGTTATTATTGGCCCACCATGGTCAAGGACTGCTTGGAGTATGCGAAGAGGTGTTAAGCCTGTCAATTATATGCTAACTTCATACACCAACCACTAGAGCCGTTGCACCCTAATGTGACTTCATAGCCATTCGATGCATAGGGATTAGATGTAGTTACTCCTCTAGAAAAGTCTTCAAAGGGCCACTTGTACATCTTGGCTGCCACTGATTATTTTTCTAAATGGGTGGAAGCTGCACCCTATAAACATGTGAAAAAGGAAATAGTGGTTGATTTCATTAAGTCTAACCTTATTTATC
This sequence comes from Cornus florida, assembly GCF_030987335.1. Classification (NCBI taxonomy): domain Eukaryota; kingdom Viridiplantae; phylum Streptophyta; class Magnoliopsida; order Cornales; family Cornaceae; genus Cornus; species Cornus florida. Next base: position 72,419,752 of record NW_026775571.1, on the reverse strand, counting down.
GATATTGTGTCCCTCGATACATCATTACTAATAATGGGATGAATTTTTAAAACAGTTGGGTGACTGACCTTTGCGAGAAGTTTGGCTTCAAACAATGTAAATCCTCTATGTACAATGTCCCTGCAAATGGTCTCGCGGAAGCATTCAATAAAACTCTTTGTGAGTTATTGAAGAAAGTAGTCAACCAGACAAAGAGAGATTGGCATGAGCGAATGGAAGAAGCATTATAGGCATACCGCACTACGCATCGTACACCTACTCAAGCAACTCCGTATTCTCTTGTCTATGGCGTGGAAGCGGTTCTTCCATTGGAACAACAGATCCCTTCGCTAAGGATAGCCATACAAGAAGGTCTTACAAGTGAAGAAAATGCCATCTTACGTCTTCAAGAACTGGAAGCATTGGATAGGAAGAGATTAGAAACTCAACAACATCTAAGAGTGTTATCAAGCTCGACTTTCTAAAGCGTTCAATAAAAAAGTTCAACCTAGGTCATTTCAAGTTCGAGACTTAGTATTAGCTGTTCGTAGACCAATTATCATGAATCACAAGGGAAATAAATTTGTATCCAAATGGGATGGACCATATGTTGTTCACGAAATTTATACTAACGGCGCATATCTCATTATTGATGAAGACAGAGTAAGAGTGGGGCCCATTAATGGCAAATTCCTGAAGCGCTACTACCCATGAAGGCTATGCTCCTGATCGTATGAGCTTAAACTGCACTATGCTCCTAGCCCGCATGAGCTAAAACTGTGTACGGTCCCAATAATAGGGAAAAAAAAAAAAAGAAGAAAGAAAGAAAAGAAAAGAAAAAGAAGTTATTTTTAACTGAACTACGTCATTGACTTGATCCCTGTAAGGGTACGTAGGCAGCTTGGAGGTTTGTTCCAAGTTCAGTCATCAAAAAAAAAAAATTGTATACTCCTGGCCCGCAAGAGTATAAACTGTGAATGGCGAAACCAATAAACAATGACAACATCTTTGTTAAAAAATAGAGATAACAAATCATTTGTTTTATTGCTGAGATTCAAAGTTACAACTTTTGGAGTTGCATATAAAAATAATAATAATAATAATAATAATTAAAAAAAAAAAAGATGATGATCAATAGTAAAATTCCATAGCTATGATTTCATCACGTTCTTGCCGTAATATCTCTTCTAGTTGATTCACTACTTCAAGATCATAATTAAAGATGGCGTTAGCTTCTTCCACTGATTTTTTATCTTCCCAAAGTTTGGTGACGACTTCCTTCTTATGAGATAACTGGGCATCCGTCGTCGATATGAGAACTTTAAACCCCTGAGTTTCTTCCCTGGCTTGTTGCAACTCCTTCACTAACCTGGCTTCTTTAACTTCGGCTTCACTCAAACTAGACCGAAGTGATTATATACGCTTAGCACCATCATTTTCTATAGACCTAGCATTGGTGAGCTGTGTATCAATACTGGCCAATTATTGGGATTGAGAATCTGAAGTCATCATACAAGCATAGGAAGAAAATGTAGCAACATAATTTGCCGCATTATTCGTATACGAGTCAATTCACCTCCTCAAAACTGAATGGTCTCCAAGGAGTTTTGCGAGTCCCTCATAAAGTGTTTGAAGTTTAGGTGCTCGAGACGATATTTTGTCGGCAGGAGTATCGCGTATGATACCCTTTATGAAATCAATAAAGAATAAAGCCGCACGGCGATGAACATCAAGAGCGATCTCTTCCGCATTGAAAATTGACATTTCGGAGGGGGCAATATGATGCAAGGGATAGCCATATGATCTATACCAACCTTTTCAACCGCCTCTATAGTTTGACTAGTCACTTCAGCAACCCCCAAAACATCCGAGTGTTGAATAGCTTTGCTTCTTTGTAATAAAACCTTTATACCTTTTCCTATCGCAGTTGCTAACACTAAGGCAGATGGTCCATAAATAGATTCTTCACTATATGTTGGGTTAGCAACAAAGACAATATCTTTCCCGAGAAATCCCTCGTTGCCTTTTGTCTATTAAGAAAAGAAAGTGATGGTAAATCGCGGAATAATAATAATAATAATAATACCTGTATAGATTGTGAACTGCTAGGTACCCCATTAAAAAATTTATCAAGAGAAGTGGCAACATATTCCTGTACTTGATCAAGTCTTACCTTATCAGTGACATGCTTCCAGTTACAATCCTCATCGCAAGATTTCTCATCCTCATCTAAATCCATTGCTAACTGACGACGGCGACGGTTATTGATTAGTGGTGGGACATCTTCTGCTGTCTGGTGATGACTACTAGACCCTCCAACAACATCACAATTATTATAAGATTTCATGGTTGCCTTTGCCATTGGCTTAGATGGGAGGCTTGACTTCAGCCCTTAATTAAAACTTTCTTGATTTTAGTTGGTTTCTCTAGTGGGGAAATTATGCGTTTAGGTCGATAGATTAAGATAGACTTTGGCCCACCATTCTGCATATGTTTTCGTGACCCCGAATTTCTGAAGATTGGAGCTTAAAGGAAGCAATACCTTACACCCAATATGGAAACAAATGGACAATCTCCACAGTTTCATAACCTCTTCTAATTTACCAATATGAATGTCCCTCTTCAACCTCCCTCGAACATCTTGAGGAAAATGAAATTGTCTGCTAAACCTGTGTGGACTGTAAGGCTCAATGATGAAATGGTTACCTTGACACAATGTCAAATAACTCAACCGAAGAGAGGCAAAATATTCAAAGATTGAGAAATTTTGCTGGCCCTCATCCACAAATAGTCGCTTTGGCTCAATGTTTTAGACAAATGAGATAATTTGACACCTTCGTAAAATCGGAACAAATTTTGGGCTTCTAATTCATCGAAGTGCTTCGATGACCCTTCCCCTTCGAACTGTATCATTTGAGGAACAAAGTTGTGCTCTAGAGAAATAAAGTGTGTGTTGAAATATTCAGCTAGCCATCTATACACATAGTGAATGGGAAATGTCACTACTGAATTCCAAGGGGTAGAGGAAGAAACAATATCTTTCAAGCCCTTGTAAATGCTAGCCAAAACCGGAATAGAAAGACAAAACCCATCACCATCTGTAATCATGCTGGCAACTTTGAAAACTCCAGGGCAAATTATATTTTCAGGCTGGAAGGCAGAACCAATTTGGATAACGAACAAGTTACAAAGGCAGCTAAATAAGTTTTCCTTTTCATCCCCTGTTCTATTCCAAGGCCGGTGAATACCTCATCCGCTTGCAAAGTCCAAGTATGAATGGTGGTGATCACTCCAGAAGGATGCTTATGAGTCTGTTTAGGGCGTTGGGTTTTGTTCTTTGACGATTTTTTTTAAGTTTTTCATACTTTATTGGGCCTTTAAACCAAAACTTTACCCAGTCAGAAATCTTCACAATCTGCTCCTTTGTGTGCTGTTTACAAAGATGGTGGAACGCAGAAAATAAGTATTAATAGTAAGGAGGAAGGAAAGGTTTATCGTCTTTGTCTAAGTCTGATAACTCTTTCACAGAAGGGATAACTTCTTTGTATTGTTTGCTAGAAAAAGGAAGACCTCCTATCACATACAAGTCACGAAGAGAAATTGACAATTCGCCTATTGAGCAATGGAGGATGTTGGTAAAAGAGCACCAAGATACAAGGAAAGCTTTAAGAACAGGCCCAGGGCGATCATATGTGAATAACGAAGCAAATATTGCACCATATAGTTTTTTTTTTTTTTCTTTAAGGAATTTAGCATGGCGACCCATGACGTCCTCTGACCATTCCCAATATCCATCAGTATAGGATAAATCAGGGATCTTGAAGGAATTGCCCCATTCAGCTCCTTTAACACGCATCATATGACCCAAAAGTGAAAAATGTTCTAGCGCCTTTATTGGTTCATGAAGTGCAGAGCGTAAAATCAGAACATTTGAAATCGGACTTATCTTATTATTCTGATTATAGCCAAGGTTGGAGAGTTCATAGGAAGATATGCAGGACCACTCTAGCAAATGATGGTACAGAGGATCAGAGTGAAGCGGCTTCAGTGCAAAACGGCCAACAAAAGAAGTTCTGACATCCAAAGTAGTTCCTTTCTCTATGGTGTCGTTCTCTCGCTCCAAAATGGTGATAGTATAGGGCTTGAAACTTTTGAAAAACACCATGGTTGACTAGAACCCCCTGATAAAAAATAAAAAAAAAATAAAAAGGTGTGTATTGGCATGCATGGAAGATTTTTTTTGTTCCAATGGAATAATGGGTCCTTACGGACTAATTGCGTTCCAAAGGAACAATGGGTCCTTACGGACTAGTTACGTTCCACGGAAACAATGGGTTACGGACTAGATGCGTTCCAAATGAATAATGGGTCCTTACGGACTAGTTGCGTTCCAAATGAACAATGGGTCTTTATTGACTAGATGCGTTCCAAAGGACCAATGGGTCCTTACAGACTAGTTGCGTTCCAAATGAACAATGGGTCCTTATGGACTAAATTCGTTCCAAAGGAATAATGGGTCCTTACGGACTAGTTATGTTCCAAAGAAACAATAGGTCCCAAAGAGACTAAAAAATCATGAATTTTTTATAAAAAAAAAAAAAAAAAAAAAAAAAAAAAAAAAAACTGTGATTTGGAAAAATAAAATAAAATAAAATAAATAAAATTGGAAAAAAAGTGATTTAAAAAAATTAAAAAAAAAATAGAAACGTGATTTGAAAGAAAAAAAAAAAAAAAATGGAAGAAGAAGAATAAAGACATACCAATTATTTGTGTTCAAGCAGAGGCCGCAATCCAACGCAGTCTTCAGAAGTTGTAATTTGACAAGTCTTCAGAGATTATTGGAATTGATGTCAAACCTTACAATATTGAGGGTATATATAGGCAACAAGATACCTCCAAGTTGTATTGGGATTTGGATAATTCAGTTCAAATAGGAAAGTCAAATTCTAATCCAAAGTTGGATAAAAAAGCAAAAGAGGAAAGCTTATAATCTAAAGTTGGATAGGAAAGTGAAAAAATAAAAATATAAAAAGAAAAGAAAAGAAAAGTTGGATACTTCAAATCATACTTGAAAAAGGAGACAAGTCGTGTCAATCTTGGGACTCGAAGTAAGGGCAATTTGTAGACACTAAAATTTTAGTGGGCTTTGGTTTTGACAAATGGACCCATGAAATATGGGATTAATGTTTAATTAAGTTATTTAATTGGCCCAAGCTTGGTCCACTTAAATTATTCAATTAGCCCAGCCCAAATGATTAAATAAAAACATAATTATTCATAATAAAGTATTTTTGGAATAATTATATTTAAGGATAATTATCATAATATAACCGGCTCGGCTCAGTTATGATTTTATCCTTATCAGGAGATGACACGTGTCATCATCTTATTAATCCAAGAAAGCTAAAAATAAATGCCTGAAGAAAGAAGGAGTGGGGACACTAGTTTAGCAATCCAGAAGGTCCAAAAATTCAGAAGTCCACCAGAAATTAAGACACAAATTCAGAATTCAAAAGTCCAGAAATCCAGAGACTCAGAATTAGAGACACAAATTCAGAATCCAACCCCAAAAGTGAAGAACATCAAACACATCCAAAGACGTGTCGTTCTGCATCAAATTTCACGGTGATCAACAATAAGCACATCAAATCGTGCCGTTCTTCATCCAAATTCCATGGTGATTCAAGATTAAGCTCGTGCAACCCTTAGATGCAACCAACAACAAAAAGGAGATCGAATCAGAAGACCTTTCTTTTTGTAAAGAATATTACAAAGGATTGTACTCCATCTTTATTAATTAATAAAATATTATTTTTGCCCCTATTTTGTTTCTTATTTGCAGACTTACAAAATTTGTATGTATAACAACGAACCATGATTCCAAGTGAATAAGACTAATTTGCCATATATGTGTGTGTGTGTATTTGCTTATTTTCTAATCTAAACTAAGTCATTAAGAAACAAGAATGCAAAATAATTAAAAATAATAACAACAATACAACAATATAAAACGAGACAGAATAAATGACACGTATCGCATTTTCAACATGAATATCTCACTTATAATGTCTTAAGTTAATAGTCTACTATGTTGAGAAAAAATACAACCGTTTTAACGTTTTTTTAAACTGGTCTCAACAAGTCATTGATTTTAGTGAGATTTTTCGGTCACTAGTCTCCCAACTCTAGTACCTTCAGAATCCATCATAAACAAGAGAGAATAAGACTAATTTGTCTTTCTTTCAATTTGGAAGATCTCACTAATAGTGCTTAGAATCCACAATAATCAAATAGAGAGTACATACAACTTTTACACAAATGTAAAAGGTTGTGTATAAACTCAAAAGAGAGAAAGGAAAACTCTTAAATTTTTTTTTTTTTTTTTTTTTGCATTTTTCTCTCTCTCTAAAACATTAGTTTTGTTTTTATGTAGTCTTGTTTTAGTTTGAAAAAGTCATTTTAAAAATATTTCAAAAAACATCGTCAACAAAAAAGGTATCTCTGCCTAAGAAGTTACTGGATCTAGGACATTCTCCATCTGTTTTTGGTTCATAGAGAGCAAATTCGAGTTTGACCAGGCAAATCAAAAAACAATTTGAACAAAATGAAGTTAGACTTTGATTTAATTTTTTTTTTTATGGCAATAATGTTAGGGATTAATGGAGAGGGAGGTGCGAAGACTCAAAATCAGACAAGAAAGATAACGGAACCAATTCTACCACTTAAGAAGACATTTTTTTGAAAATTCAAGCAATGTTATATAATATTTAGAGTAACAGGAAAAGCTACTGAAGCCGGACAAGCCTGCCGGGCCCAAGTCAAAGCAGTGAAGACAAACTAAACATTGGGCCAGCCCAAAGAAATATTACAGTCCAACAAAGGAGGCAAATAAACAAGCCCATAACTCTCTCTGTCCAAAGTAAATATAGATTGATAATGAAGGCCAGCATTCTGAGGTTATAGCCATGTACATGATGGAGAGACACTAATGCTACATTTGGTATGCATGAATGAAATAGAAAAAAAACTTAGAATAGAATGAGAATGAAAATAAAATGGAATGAGTATTACCATTCTAATGTTTGGAGTGACACGCGGAATCGTTATGGAATCGAATGATTATTTTCATTCTTTTGTTTGGTTGAGTATCATTAAATTTGGAAAGGAATGCCTTTTCTCAAAAATGCCCTTTTCATTAGAGGAAAGAAAAATAAAAAAATTATAACTAAACCAACTCATCATGATTGAATACTTAACTTAAGAAGTTGATGTAAAGGATAAATATATATATATATATATATATATATATATATGTATATATAATGATATATCAATATTAATAATATATAAAAAAACCATGCACCATAATATCAACTCAAATAAAGTTAAGGAAATAAATAAATCATCAACCGAACAAAAAAAACTTTGTAATATTTCCAAGTACTTGTGTAAGAACAACTATGAGGTAACTCGTAATTTGTCTTAAGCACCAGTTTTTAGTTGGAAGTTAAACTAGGAGCTCATGGGTCAAAATCAAACTAATATCATAAGCTAATATCATTGCATGAACAAATTAAAATTAAGGAATCCAAAGCATTATTAAAATAATTAAACAAAGTATCACCAAAAAGTGCCACACACCCATCACAAAATTAACCAAATAATCATTCACAGCATTCATAATAAAATTCAAAAACTACTTATCAAAAATAAATAAATAAAGAAATTAATTTATATTTCATACATGTAGATACATTATATGTAGTTGTGTATGTGTGTGTGTGTGTGTATCTATATATATATATTATACACACAAGTAAATATTATGTAATCCCAGCAAAGAATGGTGGTTTAACTAAGAATGAGCCCGTAGGACCCATAGAAAATTTCCGCAACCATCACCAAGTCTTTGCGGCTGCAAACCCTCCTATTACTCTATTCTTTCTCCCCCATATTTTTTTTTTTTCATTTTTTTTATTGTAGATTTCTTGAAAATTCTAGTTTTGATAAAATTCTAATCAAGCAAGGTTCTCCAATCATCCAACGATGAACTTGACTAAGGGTCCAAAAGTCAAACAAGTCCACCTTTAGTTCCAGATGATTACACAAATGTTTTAACACAAAGCTGCAAAAAATAAATAAATAAATAAATAATAAAAATAAAAAAGTAATATAATCAGAAGATAAAAGAGATTTAATATCTACTTATCAAAAATAAATAAATAAAGAAATTAATACCTGCAATTTGGTTGAAAGTCCTGCAACTTTTTGTCAATGACAGCTCTGGATATATTCAGAAGAAAGGGAAGATGAAAGACATTTACGTCTAATAAAGAAGCCGATAAATATGAAAAATGGAATGTGAAAGATTTTTGGTGAATGCGAAATATTTTTGCCTTATTGGAATGTAATTAAGGGCTTATTAGGAATATTACACAAATATTTTATCTTACTATTAAATGGAATAATCATTCCATAGGTTTACTAATGAAATGGATTTTCATTCCATTGGAATGGTCATTCCATTCCATTCTTGCACACCAAATAACTGAATGGTTGGAATGAGCATTCCATTCCATTCCATTCCATTTTTGCACACCAAACGTAGCATAACATTCTTTGTTCTACTACTTTTCTGGTTGGCCTTTTCCATATTTTTACATAAGGTGTGTTTGACTGTATGGAATTCGAATCTTTGAATTAGAATTTGTAAAATTAAAAAAAATTTAGTTCAATTTTTTGAGTTGTTTTTTTTTCCAATTTCAATTTTATATATACCAAATATAGTAATAGTGTATGATTGATTTCACATTTAAGGAATGAGAGAGTAGGATTTTGGTAACAATCATACGCATAGGGAGTGAAAAGCGTTTACAATATAAGAAAATAAAATCTAATTAGGCCTTTTCCATATGGGCCATTATGGGCCTAGATTATTGGGTAAGTTGCTAGTTTTGTACTAGTTAGGAATAAGAATATCAACGAGGGTGGGTTTAGGCAGGTGTATCCTCTCCCGCCCTCACAACCGTTTAAAAATTTTACCCCCATTCTTGCCTAAAATAGCAAAAACGGAAAAACTTTCCACCCCATCCCCATAACCGTTTAACATTTTTATCCCCCAAGTACCCGCTCCGTTTAAAACCATAATTTATTTGTTATTGAAATAAATTTGCTATTTTTTTCCCTCCTTATCTTCAATTCTTCACCATTACAAATTTCCTTTTAATCAAATTCATTTGTTACTTTAATATTGTTACGTAAGGTACTTAATATATAGTGGGAAATATATATATTAATGAAATAAAGGTACTTAAGTAATTTGCCTATCTAAACGGGGCGAGGCGGTGCGAGCGAGGCGACCTCTCCCGCCTTCGCACCAAATCCGTGCGGGTTTTTATTATATCAAACCATTATCGTCCAAATAAGCAAAACGGTCCCTTAAAATCACCAAAAATGGTGCGGGATGGGGCGGGTAACCACGAGGTGGGTTAAATTGCCATCCCTAGTTAGGAAGCTCCAATTCTTGTGAATTTGATTCACTTTTGTAGACGGGATAGCATCAATTCTTGAAAGTTGCCCTTGAAGGTTCCTCTTTGGACCTCAGAATAGAAAGAAGTTACTTATAATAAAATAATAATAAGGTGTACATGTGTGATTTATATTCAAAGAAGATCAAATGGTGCATTTGTTGATTGTTCATGGACTAATAATAAATGAACACGTTATATTTTTATTATAAAATAAAATATGAAAATTTAATCTATCATCTGTGACGTGGTAGATGAGCATTTATTTCACCATATGTCCATATATTATTTGTCCAAATCAACAGTCAAGATTGTGTGTACATTCTCACTAATGACAACCTAACTATTGTCCTGAATAAAAACCTGGCATGGTACACTAGTATGTTCAAAAAATGATTTTGTCAAAATCATTATTCTAAGACTAAATTTAATGTGTTGACTCTCCATTTATTGTGTGGGTTGACTCTCTTGTGTTTTTATGAAAATCCAACGCTATTATTTCAAATTTTCCGTCTAAGACAGTAAATACTTGAAATAATTTATTGGCGCTTTAACTTAGTATGTTATTTTTAAGAAGAAAAAAAAATTAATAGAATTGAGAGGGTGTGAGTACCAATTAAAAAAATATTAAAAAAGAATGCCCCATCCATCTTGAACCCGACCCACTGGCATCCCTCACGCGCCAACACCATAAGGCATGGGAAGATAATTCGATTCCTACAGATGAAACCCATTCCTCACGTCAGATGCATTGACTTCCCAATGTTACCCAATCAACAAGTTTAAACCCGACCCGAGTCAACCAGTCCACCCATTCCGTATTGTTTTTTCGTTAGAAATTGGTATGAAAATAAGGCAATGCAAAATCAATGGGCGTAAACAAAGTGGGTTTGTTATTATAACAGTTACAAAACTGGTTTCAAATTCTCGATTCCCTTGTAGATCCGTTGCTCCATAGCTTTGTTCGGCAGGAATTTCTCTCTCTCTCTCTAAGCTGTCGCTCTTCCTCTGACCATGGCGTCCCCAATGAAAATAGTGTTCGGATTGCTAACATTTGTCACTGTAGGAATGATTATCGGTAATTTTCTGATCAATATATATACATTTTTATGTATTTGTGTATAGTATATGTGTTTGTGCGTGGTATATATTTGTTGTTTGTATACGTGTATCACTGTATGATTTGGATCTATTTTATCTATTTTTGGCCTTTTATATAGTTCTTGTTTTTTCTTGATTTTGATGCTTGGACTAGTTATCTATATGATCTGTGTTCTTACTCTTTGTTGGTTAGCTAAAAAAATCAAGGGAAAAAAAACTAGAAAAGTATTTCAAGCTTTGATGTTTATGTTAATGATGGAAAGTCAACTTATTTAAGCCGAATAGTTGTTGTAGAATGGGCAGTTGAGCAGTGGGTTCTTTATTATGATCAGTCTATAAATGGTAATATTTGTCTGCTATTGCCAAATTGTTGATCCACTGAAATTGTGAGCTTTCTAATGGAATTTTGTTAGGTTACAGTAGATAAAGGGAATGATATACTGAAATTAAAAATAAAAATAAAAAATCATAAATTTACCAACATGTCTTAAAAGCTTTTTGTTCTAAATTGACTGAATAATTATTGGTTCATTCCTTATAAGTTAAGACAGATTAGGATATGGATCTGTTTTGAGTTGGCTTGTTTTATGCCTTCTCATGTTTTAGTCACCTAATTGGTGCTGCATATTCAAGGAGGATCGAGTCAATGCATGACTTGTTGGAGTATCCTCCAATGACTAGGAAATTTTGGGCTTTACTATTGAATCAATTTGGGATGAGTTGAGCTTTCCTAGTCGGTGACTCCTCTGTGCTCTAGCTCGGGAAGAGGTAGGGTTGAGAGAATGAATAGAAACCTGGCATATGGCACCACTTTGTTTGATGTCGTGTATCTAGAGAGTAAGGAACAGGAGATCGTTTGGTGGCATGCATGGGTTTTAAGTTGAAGAGTAACTTTGAGTCCTTTGTTAGGATGGTTGACAGGTCACATCTATCAACCTGAGGAGTCCTTGTCAGATTTTGTAGATTATATAGATATAAGTAGCTAAGTTATGTAGGTTATCACCGATAATTCTAGTATACATGGGATGTGCCCCATCTTAAACACCTTTGATGTAATAGCCTTTAGTTGTAAAAGGTATCAGTTCACTTCTTCGGCATGAGAGTTATTTATTAACTTATTATGCTCAATATAGCCAAGGCAACTCAGTGACACTATTTTGTCTTGGTGAGGAATAGTTTGATTTATGTTAATATTTTGCCTATATCTATCTCTATGAGAGTTTGAACGTTCATAAAAATTGTTAATACGTGAAAAGATTTTTGAAGGAAAAATATATTGTATCTTAATATAAATTATAGATATGTTTCATTCTTTCTGCTGTTCTTGCTCCCACTAAGATTGAAATAGGAAATAAGTTTAATCTAAAAACAAAAAGAAAAATAATTGATCATTATAAATAGGAACACCTGAACAAGAAAAAGAAAAAAGAAAAATAACTAGAAGTTGAAACAGAGAGTGTGTACTGTTTTTTTTTGGCTAATTGCAACAGAAATGCACCATATTTTAGATGGTGTATATGTAGCACCATCTTGTAGTAGTATACTTTATATTGTGATTATCACTTTATGGTTGTGTTGGGTATGATTATAGAGTGCAGGTGGGATCTGTTTTTCCCCCAAAGACTTCTTACATATCACAGAGGTTTCGTAATTGTTGTACTGTCATTCGCAGGATGTGCCCTTCTGAACCTACTCCTCTTTGATTGATCACGAGCTGAGAATCATATTCATCATACAGTTCCTCTGATGTTTTCGTATCTATATATATTTATTTTATATTCTAGCTAGGGTAGGAAAAAATTGCAACCAAGTTTTTCCTTCACCTTCTGTCTAATCGCCATGAGCTCATAAATCTAGTAACAACATGAGATTGATGACTGTTACATATTCTATATCGAAGTGAATCAAATCAACCCATCTTTTGTCTAAATAAACTCAAAATAGAATCAAATTAGCCATCTTGTTTAAATGAAATCATCCTTAGTAGAACACCAGCTGCTTGCAGCAAGATTCTTTAAATGAAGAATATGTTTACTACAAGAAAAGGGACTTTCAATATTTATTTTGAGGGACGTTAATTGCATTTTAAGATGTAAGAAGATCATTTACTTAATAAAACAGTTAGTAGAGAATTGTAGAAGTAGAAAAAAATATCTGCACATAGTTTTCTTAGACTTAGCAAAGACACATGATAGAGTACCAATGGATGTAATTTGGTGGACTTTACGAAGTAAATAAATCATATAAAGTTTTGTATGTGCCTGTTTTTCGATGATAGCTGAGAGATCAAAATATCTGGGATATACCACTAAAACAATATGAGGAATACAAAAGAGTGGATTGAGGGAGAGAAAACCAGCCCAATCTGAGGACTGAAGCGATGGTAGAGAAGACGAAGCCTGGAGTATTGTCAGAGCCAGAAATTCTTGTTGTTCTTTTCTGCCTTTGCTATCTCTATATAGTCCTTAGGTTATTTAGGTGGTATTTGTTGGGCTCCAGATCAGATGAGTCAGGGCCCATGTCCCTTTATGGATCATGATGCCCTAATCCCCGTTCCTTCGATTCTGCTACCAAGTGTACGATTTTCCTTGAATGACCTAAATGGGGGCTAGCTGTAAAGGTTTCTGTACTTACTCCAGCATGTCTTTCGCTTTTATCCTCAAATTTGGTCCTGCCTTAGCAAGACTTAGCTAATTTTCCATCCTCCATTCCAAAGTCCTTTCTGCGTTCCCCCTGGTATCGAAGAGTCCTACCATTACTCTTCGTTGTTCATTTTACTTAGGAGAATGCGGTTTGGTCAGATCGGGGATCAAGACCCGTCGACCGATAGTTTGTGGCTTGGTCGGATCGAAGTTCAAGGCCCATCGATCGACAGTTTGTGGCTAGGTCCGATCGAGGTTCAAGGTCCTTTGATCGATAGTTTGTGGCTTGGTCGGATCGAGGTTCAAGGCCCGTCGATCGACAGTTTGTGGTTTGGTCGGATCGAGGTTCAAGGCCCGTTGATCGACAGTTTGTGGCTTGGTCGGCTTGAGGTTCAAGGCCCGTTGATCGACAGTTTGTGGCTTGGTCGGATCAACTTTTGCTGAGTTAGGATTCCAACATCGACCAGGTGTTGGTCAATTTGTCTTCTTGTTCGAAGCTGGTACTGATGTGGGGTCAGCTTGATTTAACTCTCGATGACGTGGCCTAAACCACATCCACAAGTTTATATAAGTTATTTAGATTATATATATGGATACAAAGATTATAGTTAGTTTTACATGTGGATAAACAGATGATTTTTCTATAAATGTAGGATTACACTAGGATCAACGCCAAGCTCATATTTATTCCTTGTACTTTTAGATAAAATAATGACAGACTTACAACGAGACTTTCCATTTTGCACATTGTTTGCCGATGGCATAATGTTTTTGGATCATTCTAAAGAAACCCTAGAAGAGAATTTAACTAGAGTCAAAAGGCTAAAAACTGATTAGGACTAAAACATAAATTGTGGAATGTAAAATTTAGTAATATTTCAAAAACGATTGATAAAATGGCGATAACAACTCAAAACCAAATAATCAAAATAACTAATTCAGCAATTTAGGATCAACTATATTAAAAAGATGAAGAGATAGATGGGATTAAAATAGTAGGATTGAAACAATTTGGACATAATGGTGGTAGACTAGTGGTGTCTTATATGACAAAGAATATCAAATAAGTTTGAAAGGAAAATTAAGAATTAAGATTATATTAGCATATTCAGTGTTTCAGAAGATTCATTAGTCACATGTGAGCATATGTTGCAAAATGTCATGCACGTGTGAAATTAAGAATTTTATTTTAAATGATGGATTTCTCCAAGAAACATTGGACATGTGTCCAGGATTGTTTGAGAAGTGTCGGTGTTGAAGTAATCTCATTCATGTCGGTGACGTCGGTCTCTTATCCAATGCTTAAGATTCATCAATCACATGTTGGTAGTAACTAATTAAGGGCTTGGAATGTTCAGTGGGCGGTAAAGTTATTAAAATTATAGTTTTTTATTTTTATTTTTTATTATTTTTATTTTATTTTTATTTTTATAAATATATAAGCCTTCAATGTGTTTTTCCTTATAATTGCAGTTTCCTTCATATCAAAAATCATACCGACTTGGGGCTTTTGAATAAAAAAAGAGGGTTTGAGGTTCGTTAGTCACATGTTGGCAAGTGTTCAATAAGTGTTGGCCATGTATGCAATGTTAAGAATTTTATTTTAAAAATTTGGACACGTTCAAAATATGTCAGTCAAGCGTACGCGGGTGTCGAAAAAGTGCTTGTGTCTGAGATGTGCCCGACTATTTTACATAGACCTCTATTACTTGGACTTAAGTATGTGTGTTAGGTGTGAGTATTTTGTCCAAGCATCGCAATTTGTCAAATCTCCAAATCTAAGAATACAGGGACATGACTAAAAAATTATATTGTTTAATTATTATTTTTTTTTTTTGTTAATTCACTCATTTTGAAGCAATAATGTAAGGAGAGGATCTTAATAAATGAGTTTACGTATAATTATATTATAAAATTTAATTTGTTGAATATGCTTGCTATTTATATGTCCAACTAGAGTCTAGACAGTTTAAATACCATTACCTATTTATACACCGGTACCACACAAATTTTTGGAGAATCATAGTAATTGTTGGGAAAATCACAACATGGAATCCAAATATGTAGAATTTCTTTAGAACAGGTACATTGATGAGAATATATCATATATAATTTAGTCTAAATTTTATGTTTATGCTTTCTAAATTTTAACTTGTTAGTCTTAATATTTTTTTTATAAGGAAACTCTAAATAACAATATATATAACATAAAAAACAATTACTATGTTAAATGTATACAGAGATTGATATATACATATTAAAATTACATATATTTGCATTAATTCAATATATACACACATACATTGTCTTGTTTTTTGCGTAATTATTTTAAAAATTTTGTTGTATTGCCATGATCATATTGTGTTGTCTCCTTATCCGGTATTGGTGTCTATCCTTCATACTGGCTTGTCCAAAAAATCATGAAATCTTAAATATTCTTTGATTTAGTAAAACATAGAAAACATAACTAAGCAATATGTTAACCTAAAAGAAGAATGGACAAGGTTTTAAAAAACTACAAAGAACATTTGCCTTTGGAGCCCATTGTTGAGGGACTATGCCAATACGTGGTGACTCGGGTGAGTCATAATGGATTTGTCCTGTTGTGGTAGTTATATACTTGGGAATGAAAATCACGGGTGACTCGATAGGGACTTGGGCCGATTCACCTTGACTTGGTCTGTTACTGCCTATAAACTTTGTAATGGCTGTGATAGCCGAATAACCAAATGCCAAATAGAAAAATCTACCCCATATTTTTATTCTCTCTCTAACAACCTTAGCTCACCTCTAAACTCATAGTAATCACTAAATATTGGGTAAATAACTCTGACCTCCCTTAATATTTAGGGTAATTACTACCGAATGAAGTTTTGGGAGTGATGAACAATGATGACCCAAGATATCTATTGAGGTTTTACCATGTTATTCTTCGTATGATTATATTCATTTATAACTTTTTTGTTGACCGAATTTACCAAATTATCCTTCTCTATTTTCTTCATTTGCTCACCATCACTATCTTTCTCTATCACATGTTTCTCTCTCTAGATCACTTCACTCCACTCCACTCCCATTGTCCCCTCTCTTGTTCTATCTTTTTTCTCCATCAGCAGCACCACCACCTCCAGTCATCTGCACCGCATAGTTTCAGTCTTTTCTGAAATTGCCCAACCAAAAATAGATGAGGTATGGTGCTTGAAAAACCAATTTCAATAATTGTGGGCTCCTATAATTGCTTTGTTCTTTGAAGTTTCAAGATAACCCTCTGGGCATATTTGTCATGGCAGCATCTGATGCATACTTCGTGTTGGAGTCCTCTGGATCGATATAATTAATTCCATAGGAAACATTTTTTATTCTTCAATGTCGACAATTTTAAATATACATAGTTTACTGACTTATAAATCTTGCAAATGTTAAAGTTTGGGAACGAAATAAACATAAATGCACGTGAGTTTAAGTGAGTGGCCCATTTGTGTTGGTTTCATGAAAATGCTTTACTTTGGCCGCGTCTTTTATGTAACATTAATGTTCACGCTTGGGGTTGATTTCAGACAATTATTAGTTTTAGTTTAGTATCTGCAGATTACTTTTAATTTTTTCTTTTTGAAATATAAGTGCTATTATAAAGGGATGATGTCTATGAAATGTGCTTGTAGTTGTCTTTTTCAGTGATGTGGTAAAACTTAATAGCAATGACATTTTGACTTTCTGATTTGCAGGAGCTTTATTTCAATTGGCATTTATTCGAAGATTAGAAGATTCGTATGGTAGATTTTCTCAATCATATCATCTTTCAAGAGATAAAAACTGTTTGAGTTTCTTTTATGCTTATAGCTTGGCTTTCAATGTGTTAATCTGTTCCACTATTTTGACATATTCTATAAAATTTAAATGTGACTAATTTTGTCATATGCTTCCTGAAAATTGCAATCTCTTGGTCTACGTTTATTATCTTGATTGGTTGGGCCATTAACAATGGTTGGTTTGAGGGGTGGATCAGAAATGGATCTAATTTTCGCTTTTATTTTGCACAATTTTTTTTTTTTGATAAGTAACTTTTATTTTGCACAAAATGACTGGTCTCAGGATCAAATTTGGATTCTCAGTCTTGCAGTCTTTCCCTCTTACATCAAGCAATGGTTCCTATGGCTGTGAAAACTTAATTTATATGGTTCTTCTTCCCTTAGAGATTTGTCACCCATTTCATTCAAGTCTGTTCTTTTTTCATAAACTGTTGCCTGAATGACTGTTTTGAGCTTCAAATTTTTTTTATTAATTAGTGAAAAAATAAACAGGTTAAGAAAATGGTTTTTGTTTTGAAAAGAGAGGTGTTTGTTGAGATTTTGAGAGTTATTTTAGGGAAATTTGAAATCAACATATTTGTTTGATTCATTTACCGGGAAAAAAACATATTTCTTTGATTCTCCTTTTCTGCTTTTAGGAAATCAATAGCTGTCCCATTTGAAATATTTGTTTAGCAGGTCTATGGTTTGAATCATCTTGGGTGCAAATAATTCCTTGATGGGGGGTGTGTGACTACCAACTAGGAAAAAAAAAATTTGTTTAGGATTTTGAAATAAGGTATTTGTTGGAGATTATCATAAGAGTGATTTTAGCCTACGATAGAATTTTGATTGGAGTGATTTATTAGATTGATTTTAGGAATCCTCCATCAATGTATTTCCATATTTGTCACTTGTATTCTTTCACCTATAAATAGAGGTGCTGATTGTAAACAATATGAAGGGAGAATATAATAAAGGTGATGTAGCCCTTTGGGCTTTCTGTGCCTATCCTTGTGTTCTTCATGTTTAATTTCTCTCTTCAAGTTTTATATCTTTCAACAGTATTCATACAAAGTTTTACAATATTGTTTGGTTTTGGTTTTTGAAGACAAATGTTACCCATAAAATAGTCATCAGTCTTTTGTTACCCATAAAATAGTTATCAGTCCTTTGTAATTGACCAATGTTAATGCAACCTACAAGTTACATATTGTTTGCTTTCCAAAAATTGTTTAAGAAACAGATTTTTCTCAAATGTAGATGGGGAAGTTGCTATTCAAATCTCACCAATTACTTGCGTTATATTTAGGTATTTGTTTTCAGCACAAATTTGAGGGATTTGACTTAGCTATCATTGAATATTGTTGTAAAGACTGTTTCATGGTCCTTATTGGTTCTGAAGAAATAAGTTTTTATGGTTCTCTAAGTTCATGTCTTGATTTTATTGTATCATTATAGGAATGGACCCTTTCAAGCTTCATTTTTATATTAATCATATCAACTCAAAAAGATTTTTCCAAACTATTTGGGGTTCGATACATGAATTCTATTTTGCCATTCTGCTACATCTAAGGCCATAGTCTCAGTTAAACCACATGATATTGTATCTTTACTAACTATATTAATTCATAATAGTTTTGGTCTTTCCCTTCTACTTCTCCCAGAATTACCCTCAATCAGAACCACATCACTTTTTCTCCTCAGTAGTGTAGTTATTGACCGTCACTGCACATGGCCAGACCATATTAATCCATTTTTCTCTCATTTTATCTCCAATTGTATCTATTTCAACCCTTTCATGAATATATTATTTTCTAATTTTATCCTTTATTGTCTTGCCTCACATCAATCATAATTTCGCATTTTGCCCATTTTTAAATTAATAAATTTGAATCATAAAAAGAAAATTATTTTTGTTTCTGAGAAAAGAGGTGTCCTGATGAGGTTTTGAGTCCTCTCATGATAGTATGAAATCAACTTATTAACTTCCGAGAAAAAAAAAATTCAACTTATTTGTTTGGTTTTACTTTTTTTTCTCTTTGAAGAGAAAATAGTCATCCAATTCTGAAGTATTGATTTTTGAAAATAAAGGGTTAGATACAAAAATTTGGAGTCTCTTTTTATTTTGGTTTTGAAGATAAAGGTCAGCTATAAAAAAATTCTGAAAATATTTGATGCTTGGAAGTCACTTTGTCAAATCTTTGCAACTAATAAATGCCAATACAGAAGTCAGGGTGGATTTTATTCATTGTTCAATTTTTTTTGAAAGAGCAGGAATTCCTCAAATTTAGTTTGGCTCAATTTGAACTTTGTTTCTATATGTAAAAAGTATCATTAGAAAGCACGGTAAATTTTATGCTTGAGAACCAACATAGGAGATCCAACCACTTCAAAATGACCTCTTGCTCCATTCACACCAGATAGGCAAATACTCCATCAAGCACACTACAGAACAACCTGTTACAGTCTAGTTATCACTATAAAAGCTGTCGACGTCACTGGTGTTTTGACCGTGATCTAGACTTCATCAACAAAATAGATAGAATAAGAATGCTCCCAATTCATGGCCATTGGACAATGCACCGACTGAAAATTAATTTTGTCTCACTTGCACATGCGGCACATGTCAATTATCAACTTATTCATCTTCCTCAAGTGATCAATTGCAAGAATTTTCCAAAGTGCCATTGTCCAACCAAGAAATCCGACTTTTCCTATTTTCTTTGTGTTCTGTGTGTGTTGAGGGCGGGGAGAATCCTTTTGTGCCCTAAAACAGATTCCAAGGAGTCAAATCCTTTTCCTGATTTGATCATGCAACCTTTGCATTTCATCATCCATTGTTTCACCCTTTGCATTGCTCTTCCCAATCTGTGGTATAGGAGCCAAATCATAAAAAGGAGTTTGTTGTCTTCAATATGAAGGTGGACTTTTTCCGGTAGTTCGATTCTTACAGTAATTATAGGCAAATTCCCATTGCTTTGGGTGTTTGCCAACCAAACACCTCATATATTTCCCAAACTTCTATTGATTACCTCAATTTGTCCATCCGTTTGAGGATGGTAGGAACTACTATACTGCATCCCAGTTCCTAATTTTTCCCACAAGGCTCTCCAGAAATGTGACAAAAACTTGGATTCTCGGTGTGATGTGATTGTTTTTGGCACTCCATGCAAGCGAACAACTTTCCGGAAGTAGAGATTTGCAATAAAGATATTTTAATAAGGAAAGGACACTTACAAAATTATCCTTTTTAAACTTCCCCAAATTAGCAGTTTAAGTTTAGAATTTTGGAGCATTAAGTTTGGAATTTTAAAAGGACATGCATCAAAATAGTCGGCATCTCTGAAAGGGAAACTTATTTTGGGATGGAGGGAGTAATATTCACTATAAGGCAACTGTGCATGAGCTTCAACAAGCTGTGTTGTTGCTGCAACTGAGCAAAGCTCAAACTGTATACAGGCTTCTCAGTTCACTTATCAGCAAGGCTTCATAAATGTTAAGACAATTTTCTAGATTAATCTTTCTTGAGATGGAAAACTATATGTGAAGTGTATTTATTCCTCCATGTTATAAGTCCAACGTGCTTACATTGTTTCATTTCAATTACTATATTTTTCATTGTGGTTCTACTGTTTTGCGGATGGATCTATCAACATAACATTCTTCTGTTCCATTTTTTGTTTATCCATATTGTTGCTTTTAGAATTTATTATAGAACCTATTACAATGCCTTTAACTATATATATATATATATATATTATTTATTGAATGATAATTTGTATCCTTTTCAGGCACTGATTTCCCTTCACATAGAAGAATGCATGAAAGTCAGAATGTTGTCAATCTGCAGTTGTCAGGAGGTCAGTATGGTTAGTTTCCGTTGGAAATATGCATGAATTCATGTGGTTGAGTTATGCACAAGAAAATAATAACATCAGCCAATATTTTCATCTATTCATTTAAAACTTTTGGATAGAGATTTGGCTGCAGTTGAGAAAAGAGTTAAAAGTGCTAAGTCGAGTTTTCTTATTTACGATGAGGTTATTATTATTATCTTTTTTCATATATATATTTTTTTGCTGTCTGAGTAGAACCTATTGCACTACTTTTGTTTGTCACACCAACTCAATTGTTATTTTGATGACATGCATTTCAAAATTTTGGATCGCATTGTAAATTCTGTACTCATGATTAATTGATTTTCAGTAGCATAAAGATTGCATCTGCATTTTACTAAATGTTTTCTTTGATTTCAGGCATTTCTCATTGGGCTAATGACAAGGACGCCGTTATTTTACGTCTTGGATATGTATGTTCACAATCTTTGTACATACATAAATGGCTTAATGCTGGGTCTCTCATTATGTGTTGTGCAGGCAGAAGCAAATCAACACAAAGATCCAATCACGAATTTTATCAATAAATAAATAAACTCAGAAAGGAAACAATATATAATACTGTTCAGCAGAACATGTTCTACATCCAAGGATGTTTAGACTCATCAACTACACTCACTTCCCTGCTCATCCAGTTCTCTTGAAGCAAGTCCCACTTTATAGCCTACCTTTGGTGAGATCTGGTCTCTGCACAACTCATCTCTGTAATTCCTTTGGAACCCTTAAAGGCCTCTCTCCTCACGAATTAAATTTCTCTTATCAGATACTTATGGGTCCTAATCCAAGTTCCAAGTTGGACAAAGAATATAATTTCTTATTACCCAGCTTAAACTTTTCTGACAAAAAGCAACTCTACAATGGAAACCTTATTATAATAGGACGTTGAGACAACATCATGTACCCCCTACCTATCAAATTTGAAATAAGGAAGGCAGCATAATGTGGAATTATAGCAGAGGATCCAAAAAAGATAATAAAGGTCATTGCCTAGTGCTGGTCTGGCCTAAGAAGGGAAAGAATGGAGATAGACCTAGCCCTTCATGTTATGTTACAAAAATTGATACTTGAACGTGCTTTTTTCGGTTTTTTGAACACTAAATGAATTTACGCAAAGAAAATTAAAACCATGAGGTTATATAATATATCAAAACCCAGAGAAGTGCTTGATATTTGTTTAGAACTGAGAGGTTAAGTCTATCGTTCATGATATGCACATTTTTTCTGTTCTTATGCCTTTCATTCTCTCATTCCTTTACACTTTGTTGGGATACTCTCCCCTTCCCCACCCCTCCTTTATTTGTACCTTTTATATTCAGTCCAAAGGTTTGAACTGTAATCAACTAGTTGCAGCCTTTGAAAGGTAATAATGTGTAGGAAAGTGTATGAAACAAGTTTAATATTCATGAGTCATACGCATTGTCTAATATTATGCTCTCAATGACACAGCTCGTTGTTAGACCTGCCTTGTAAATCAATCCAAGTCTCAACTTTTCCCAGCCTGAAATTATTCACAAATGAGTATGGCAAAGAATCTCATGATTGGTTAGCAGTGGTTTTCTTTGTGTGGATGTTTGGGGTGAGGCAATGCAATAAAACGAATTTGATTATTTAAAGACTGGAGGAGTGAAAACCTGTTATTTGTCACAAATTGTCATGAGTCATGGGCAAGACCACCATTGTGTCACTCACTCTCCTTCTCTCTGCATGCACTAATTCATCACACAATTATTATTATTATTTTCTTCTTATTTATAGATTATAACATATTTACTTAAGATTATTAATCATGCACATAGCCCTGCATCCTACCAGAAAAGATGAAAATGTAGGGAAGGAAACCCAAGTTCCAGCACGAAAGATATCCTAAACACCTAAATTAACGGAGTAGTGATAACCTATTTTATAGGCTTTGTCATGAATCAGATTCATGAACCCCATTTGCCATTAGCCAAAGTATGGATTGAATAGAAGAAAACATTTGTGTAGCTTGTATAGCTGCAGACTCATCACGGAAATTGCCTCAATGAAGTGATTTAACATTAATTCCTTTGCCTCTATGACCATCCAATAACCTGAGAAATCATCGTCCACCAAAATGGCTTCATCCCAATGATACCTCCACTTTAAGACCTTTAGGCACAGTTATCGCTGCTTTAGTAGTTTAATATAACCTACTTTGCTATGATCATTAAAAGTACCATCTGCTCCAATTTGCCTTGATTCCTGGTAGAATGTTTTCCGGTGTTTGGTTACCTTTTAAAATTTGTAAAATGATTTACAATGAAATGATTTTACACCAAAAGGCCAAAAATGACTTGTGGGATACAATTTCTGTAAAACATTTTATGAATTGAGTCTTGACATTACTCAACTTCCCGAGTGTCAAAACAGAAAGGGAGAGAGCTCTATCAATTATGACTGCTACTGCCTACTGGCAATGCTTTTGAGAGAGCTCCCACGATTATGATTGCTACTGAAAATGACTTCCTAAAACTTCCATTTGCCTTATATTTCTTTAATCTCTCTGATCACTGTTCTCTCTCATTTCTCTCGGCTCCCGCCTCCTCTTCATCAATAGATTTAATATGATGAAAATTTTACTACATATATATATGAAGAGCCATTGAAATTAAAGAAAAATGGAACTTTTTATTTTTTTAAAAATATTTTCAGTATTTATGCTGAACATGAATTTTTTTTTTTTTTAAAAAAAAAAAAATGTTTTATGGATAAAATACTTTACATGAAAAATGTTTTACAATGAATTTTTTTTTTTTTTTTTGTTACATCTAAACAAACGGAGTACTTAACCACTCTAAGAGGGGGTTTCAGTAAAATCATAGTTGTATCAGTGGGAGAGTTATATGAATAACCTGCTATCCAATCCAATTGAATTGACATAAGTACCACTTTAAGCTCAACCAAAGTCCAGAAAGAAGCCAAAAGATTTACTCTATCCCAAGTTTGATTCGAATCCTCGCACTTTTCTAAAATACTAGCATTTTCTCTTGGTCTGGATCACGCACATCATTAAAACGAGCAAACCTGGTTACATTTGCCTCTCTTACTCTTGCCTATCCTTTCAGAAATTATTTCTACCATTGTAACTACCCAAAGTCGGCCTTCCTAAATCCTATATCAACTCTACCAATGGGTCATTGCCATGAAGACTGAATGGTAGAGCAAAATTTTTTTTTTTTTCTTTTCAAAATATAATTTAATAAATAGAAGATGATACGGCACTATTGGCAGGGTGCTCCTTTTGCCTATTTGAGTCAGTGCTCATGGTGGGGCCATAGTGAGGGGTGGCTTAACCTTCTTTCCAAGTTCTTGCATCACCCACGCCAACACGCTATATATACATTTATGCAAAATTATGAATCCGAGGGCCAACAGGATCTGTCACAATAATCACTTTCTCTACACATTTTTTTTCTTATAACTAATTCACTAAAAGCAGCAAGGAGCTGCAACCTATGTACATGCAATATACACTAAGAAAGAAGATATGGATACTATCTGTGGAGATCATTTCATTGGTTAAATCTCCAATGAGCCGATGAGGAACTTATCCTTTTCAAATTAACTCAGAGGCAACAAGATTTTGTGCGCAAAGTTTGTTAATAAGAAAGAGCAAAAAGGACTAGAGAATAAGCACCAGCAACGGAGACACGACCTAAACTTGAGCATTTGGAGAATAAGGAGATATGTAGACATCATGAACAACTTCAAGAAAGAAGGCCAACTAAGTATTCTCCCCATAATTGAGAATCTGAGAAGAAAATTAGCTCTCAGCTGATTGTGCAAGAGGGGTTAAGTACTGTATTAGAAATGGATTTTGCTGTGGACTTTAAGAGTGGAAGATAACTGAAGGCAAACAAAATGGAGTTCTGCCCACCAAAATTATTTTTGAAAATCAGTTCTCTTCAGCCTAACATATGGGAATTAGTACCCTATGAGATAAACTTCTAAAACTTTGGTGATTTTCCAGCATCCCATCTGTTGCCTTGTATACCATATTTGCTTTTGATGTGACCAGATGCTAGAGCTAATTTCATTTTACCGGGAATTTTTACTAGTACATTGTAGTGAAGGCACTATCTCTACAAGTGAAATTTGCAAGCCTAATCCTCCCTGATATTTGGAGGGCGAAATCCTTCCCATTTAACTAACCTTTATGCTGCCTCTCTTAAAAAACATCCCCCAAAAAGAGTTGTTTTGCGTATTTTCTAATTTATAACCATTACTAACCGGCACTATAAAAGTAGTGGGGTAGCAGTTAGAAATGTTAAACAGGTCTTGATTATAAATATTATATATATATATATATATATATATATATATATATATATATATATATATATATATACTAGATTAAAGTGAGTCTACCACCTACTAAAAATGAAACTTCTCTTCTGATCATCTAGTCACTTCCCCTCTTGCTCCACCATGTAATATTATTTCGATTGCAATTACTACACAAAGCTGGGGAACTGCTAATGGAAGTTGGGAGGTCCTAAAGATGCGGCCATTTTGTCAATCTATTTTTCTGTAAGTACTATTTTTTATAATGAGTCATATTGAAGATGAGAGAAAAGTGGTGCATTTCATATATTGAAGATGAGAGCCCACAATCCTACTACCGATCACAAAACCTTCATGAGCCCTCATGATTTGACTTTAATAACCACTAGGTTGAGATTAAATATTTCCACCACCATTGTGAACAAAAAAAGTCAAGAGTGTGGTCACAGTAACTCATATTCTACTAGCTTTTTAAATCACCATTATGCTTCGCCATTGATGACCGCATTAAAATTCATTGATGTCAAGCAACCACTGATGCACATTTTCCAATCCCAAAACCTTTCTTCTCCAACACAATCTAAGAAAATCCAATTGCACATGACAGTTAACCTATTCAAAATCAATCTTGAAAATAATATTTCCTGACCACTTCTCTTGGAATTCTCAATTGCTTCTTCGACAATCACTGTGTGAAAAGATTGGTGACCTTTAACAAAAGCACTGTAGGACAAAGAATTGGTATTCTGGAGCTTCTCCTGGGTTTTAAAGACAAGTTTTTTGGGATCTTATAATAACATCGAGAAGCATATATGCGTAAAATATTTAATACAAACAAACATCTCATTTTTATCAATCCACAAATAGAGGAAGCTTAAATGAAGCACCTTATAACTATTAAGAACTTTACTGTTGAAAAACTTCGAATTATTGTCCTTCATTGTCTCCCAACAATCTTTTAAAATTGTCATTGGAAAACCATTTAAGCCCAAACGAATCGGCTCTGACTACACAGTGGCACACGCTTAACCCTTTTATGATTTAAACTTATTATCTGTCTTTTGAGTGCACTCTACCATTCAACTCTATTTGAGATTTGTTGAATTCTCAATTTGCTTTATTCAAAATATATTTTATTTCTTCCTTTCTTTTTCTTATTTTCTTTTTTCAGAAATAACTTTTCGTTAGTGCTGCCAGCCCGGTTCACAAATAGCTTATGATTCATCTTTCCTTGTTTATGTAGGTCAAACCTGAAATAATTGGCTGGTCGCCGCGAATTATTGTATACCATAATTTTTTGAGTATGGAGGTAGGTGAATTTTGCACCTCTTTCTTTCCCTTTTCTTTTCTTTTCTTTTTTAACTGCATTTTTCTGGTTGATATGTCTTTTGATGGGCTTAGTATTGCGTGGTATCTGTATGGCTTGTGTTAATGGGGAATAATACCATTTCTTTTTCCTGGATTATATTACACTTGTGTGTACAGAGCTAAGCTCAGCAACATAGAGATGACTTGATGAATGTAAAATACTGATGCTAAAATGAAATGTAATTGAGATTAATTCAGTACGGCTCATTCTTAAAGTTAGTACTTTTCTTATTGCTTACCATGTAACCACGGGGTGGCGATCAAATATTTTTAGAAAAAAAACTGTAGATCAGAAGGACCTTTTGATATTGTTGTAATGACGTGTCAGCTAACAATCAGAACATGTCTATTTTTTAATTTACTTTTAATATTCAAGATTTTCTTGATTAAAATTTATAAAAGCAGGTTTTGAATTTTAAAAATATTTTCCATGCCAAAAGCTTCGTTTGCATATATTATTTTCAGTATTTAGAGTTCTGCTGATTTTACATGTCCCTTTTAACTATGCCAAATACACCAAACTTCCCTTATCTATGGATCAGGCTTGTAAAATTCAATCCAGGAACTTTGTATGCAAGCTATTCAGAGACTTAATTAGTCATACACTGTTGCATTTGAAAAGTCCCATATATATATATATATATATTTCCGTTTCTTTTCTTTTTTACTCCTAGGGGTGGGCTGGTGAAGCAGGAAGTGTGTTGGAAATGGTTTTGTTCCTTTCAGTACAACTTTGTGACTGGTTCAACGTCTAATATTGAGAATATGCAAATTATAGCTCATTCCAACTCAAATTTAGTATGCTACTTTACTAGTTGGATCCCACGTTTTGGTTACGTGCTTTATATACTTTATTTTATATATACTGTGCAGGTTCCATTATGTTAATCTTCGAGATGGCTTACCTCTTACAATTGTGGACCATTCGGTAAATTAAGGAGGGACAAATATGTTTTTTGAGAAGAAAATTTTATCTTCTTCTTTAGTATGTCTAGCCGAAATTAGTAGATCTTTGGAGGATTGAGATGGACGTGATTGTGTCATTTTGCTATCTGATCTTAGTTACTCTATTTTAGATAGTTTTAGGCCTTTGGCATGGTTAGTTAATTTGGAAGAAAGCTCTCTTTACTTTCTTTGATATGCGACATAGTTACATGTGGATATTGTTCTTTAAGCAAGTTATCTTCACTCTCTGCCTCACACAAAAGTTTCACATATGGATATTGTTCTTTAAGCATGTTAACCTTCACTCTCTGCCTCACACAAAAGTTTCACATATGGATATTGTTCTTTAAGCATGTTAACCTTCACTCTCTGCCTATACAAAAGTTTCATTGTGTTGACCAAGCTGGTTGAATGCACTATGAGAATCTCTGATACCATGCCGAAGCTCTGATATTATATAGTTGCAGGCAAATCAGAAATTAGGTTTCAGATGGAAACAAAGAAAGGTGCAGAAAACCACGTACACAGAAAGCACAAAAAACGTATCAAGTGATTTTGCTTAAAGCTTCCATCAACGGGAAACGAAGAGTGAGAAGTTTCACTAAAAAGATGAAGAGACTACCAAAGTTTCAAATCCTGACACTCTCATACAACAGAATGACTCACTTTCCAAACTTCATAATAGATGCAGAAAACGACGTTCACAGAAAGCACAAAAAGTTCTAAGTGATTTCGCTTAAAGATTCCATCAATGGGCGAAGGAGATTGAGAAGTGTCACTGAAAAGATGAAGAGACTACATGGCTACTGAAGTTTCAAATCCTAACACACTCATACAACAGAATGAGTCACTTCCCAAACATCATAGTAGACCCTTGTTCATACCCAAATACGAGAACAAGAAGGATTCAAAGTAGGGATGATTCCCTGGATCACAACTGTATGGGTCAAATAACACTAGTACTTATCTTTGAACACCCATACTGGGCTTCTGATGCTATGAGTCCTCTTATTATTAGATTACCAACGTTGTTCCCAATTATGGGAGAACAAACTTTGCAGCCAAATCAGACCAGTACCATGCAGGTAAAAAGTAACACTACTGCTGACATTTGAACACCAGTAAGGGTCTTCAAATGCTTATTCTCTTCCAGGTACCAGATTGTGCCACGCTAGTTATGGGTCTTCTCCATTTGGAATGTAACACACTGTTCCAGCTGGAAAACAAACTCGGGTGAAACCAGCACCTACTTTTGTCTTCTCTTTTTGTCATGGGCATTGGAGTTGAAATCAAGAAGCATTACAACGAATGTCCTCTTGGCATTCACCGTCAATGTAGAAAATCAAACTATAAGCAATGCTTGCACTTCAGGATAGCATAGGAGAGAATTCACCCCCTTAATATTCCTAGGGTTTGTGGCATCAATAATTCTGATGGAATTACAGATGGCCATGACTGTAGAGTAAATAGAAAACCTTGGCAATATAATTACTATAACTTAGCAAAAAAATAAAAAAACTAAAAAGAACTTGAAAAAAAAAAATTAAATGGCTTAAAACAATAAAATAAACTACTAAGAAATTGAATTAGAAAAACATGTACTTGTTCTAAAACTTTCCTTGGCTGACAGGACTCTTTCAAGATAGAAACTTTCTACAAGGAAAAAGAAAAGCCAAATATATATACACTAATTCAATATATATAACCTATAAAAACTTCATTGATGATCTCTGGGCCTTCCCGCTATTAGATATTCCGAGTGCAGAAGCATACTCATGGTGAATACTCTTGCACTTTTTAGGGATAGTAATTCGTAGAAGATGATAGAAGGTCATTTTTTCATCAGTAGAGGAGCATGCGTGATACAGATACTCCTCCTGAAACGTTGTGCATCTGAGTCATCTGACACCCTGTCATTCATTGTTTCTTTGACTAGCTCTACTCACACTGAACAGTTTTCATTCAAGATTGAAATCATGGAACTTGTTTAAACCTTTATTGGCTAAAAAAGCAGCATTGCAAGTGTTTATCTTTTTTGTGTATTTTCAAGTTAGTTAAGGTGATTGTTTGCAATGTGCAGTAATTATATTATTCTCATAAACTACAAAGATCCTGTGTCGATGTTGCGTAGTTTGAAAGTGCAATTTTATTGACTTTGTAGGAATGTGATTATCTTAGAGCAATTGCCAGTCCCCGTCTTCAGATTTCTACTGTGGTGGATACAAAAACTGGAAAGGTGTGTGGCTTTTCTTTTTCTTCCGATTCCATTAGTTGAAATCTTGTGTTTCAGTTAACTTTGTGTAGATCTTCTGTAATGTTTCTTTTGATGATTCATGCGACCAAATGCTTTTTTCACTACGGGCTTCCATCAAAATGTTCTGTATTGTTTCTTTGTTGCTTATTGATTAATCTTACATCTATGTATTGTGTTTGCAATTATAGTTAAGACATTGAATTGGTGAATATTCAACATAAATTCTTATATCGATTGTCTTTGGTGTCACTTAGTTTTCATGCTCCATATTGTTTTGAATATAGAACAAGGCTTGCATGTGGTTGAAGCATATGGTTTATAGAAGAAGTTGTAAGGAGGGAAATATAGGTAAAAAAGTGGAAGATGGGCATCTAGTAATATGAGAAATTTATAGGATATTGGAAGGATACAGGGAAGGGATGGGAGGAATACTCCAAATTTGTCAATTTGTTGTTGGACAAGACACTCAGGTCCAGTTTTGGCTTGATGAATGATGTGAGATATTTCTTAATGGTTGTCTTCACTGTTTTTTCTGTATCACATATATTAGATTGGATTTTCTCTCTACCTCTAGAGTGATAAATTTAGTAATTGATTCTATGTTTCATCAAATAACAATTCTTCCGCCCCCCCCCCCCCCCCCCCCCCCCCTGATAGAGGGGTGGAGTGAGATCGTCAGTTCCATGGAGCAGGGAAGGATTAGGAATTCAAGGCTGTGTGGGCTTTCTTTGAGATGTTGTATGGCAGTCATGTGAGTATGGGTAGGTAGAAGACCCCAATATCGAAGGTGCAAGGTAGTGCCAATATTTGAGGTGACAACATTTTATAAAGTGCTCTGTGATGATGTAAGTGCTTCTGGTTTCCATGAAAAGACATTTGCTGGATGAAAGAGAAACTGGTGCCTTTTTTTTCCCGTGGACAACTGTGGTAGAGGCAATTTTGATTATTTACCTTTCGGGCTTGAAGGAGAAGATGCTTTGGAATCAGGGTGACATGCAGATTGGCAAAGCAAACTGTTGACTACTGTTGCTCCATCTTCAGGTTGCCAGAGGGTCCCTGTTCAACATATCTTATCTGCTGTATGTTGGACTATAAGTTGGTCGGTGAGAGTTGATGATTGTGGTTTACGGTTGGTGATGGGGGTTTTGAGGAGGCTTTGGCGGCTGTGTTTTTGCCTTGCATGGATTGTTTGGAAGGATAGGAGAGTGCATAAATTTGAAATGGTGGAGGTCTGCCATATCAATTCAACAAGTTAATGCTTAATTCTTTACTGTGATGTTGTGGCCCGAATTTGGTTCTGCGTCGCTTTGTGGCCCGCTTTTGACTTGATGAACCGTTGATTGAGGTTTGTGTGGGCCTAGGCCAGACAACCTGTTGGAAAATTTTTTGACCTGGTTTTTACTTGCAGATCATGGACCCTGTTTAGTACTCTCTTGTAATCCGAAATATAAGGGCGTTAGGGTTTGGAGTGGGACATTGAAAATCGCAGAAAGGAGAATGAGAGCAAGAGCTAGGGTTTGGGGTTAAAAATTATAATCTCCAGATTTTCTCATAGCGAAAACTTTCGCCTGATCTTCACTGTGGACGTAGGCTTTGCTGAACCACGCTAAATCTTAGTGTTCTTTGTGTGTGCCATGTTTATTTTTCTGTCGTGTTTCTTGATTGTTTCTTGGTTTGCTACATTTGTCATAACATTTAAATTTTTGGATTTGGGAAGAAATCACTTCATTATTTTCATTCCTTTATAGATTTTAGAAGAGACTTGAGTTTTCTGGTAGGAGCATAGGTTTTTGATTTCATGTACGTTTTATATGTCATGGTTGTGCTCCCTTCTGATGCTTTTAATTTAATAATACTTATCAAAAGGAAATAAGTTTCCAGTTGTTCTCATAGTAAATTAACTTATAAGTGAGAGTTGATAAGTAGTATGAAAGTGAGGAAGAAATCTCAAGACGTCTGTGCATATGTGCGCACGAGAGTGAGTAAATACGCTTCCATTGACCTAGAACGGAGAATAGTCATTACCCAACTCCATGTTCCATTGTTTTATGGACTCTAATTTCCCTGTACAGGGATAAAGACTATCAAGGCTGATTGGATTAATTTTCCAGTTATAGTTCTGCATGTACTGCAGTTAGTTTTATGTCATGAAATTATCTAAACAAGATCCTCCATTCACCAAAAAACTGCAACCCCCGGCTTTCAATTTTATTGTTTTGATTACTGCAAGTAATTCCATTAGATAGAATTAACTTCAGTCATTTGGTGGACTTTCTTCATCCCGATCTCGGGGGCTATTGCTTGGTGCAATAGTAAAAATTTGAATGAGCCTGTGGATGGCCTGTCTGTGCAAATAATGCCAGTGGTAGGTTTGTAGCCACTACCCAGTCACAACCTATCAGTAATCCACAATGGCGGAATCCACATTTGGATATTGGTGTGCATTTAGAAATTGAATTACGTGGATATTCAGGGCAGTATGCTGCCATATTCACCTTCTTTTGGTTGTGCTTCCTAAATATTCATTGAGTTGTTGAATATGGCAGTTTTTATTTTATAAAATTTAGTTCACATCCATATTGAAATTTTTTATTTTTATTTTTTTATCAATTTCTAGTTTCTACTTGAGATTGAGTCCAATGTCTGTGGAATGAAATCTTTACCTCAACCTAGGTTTAATATCTGTCTAGCTGTTCTATCATCAAAATCGTTTCGAAGGTTAACAATTTATGTGAAGACAGTTCACAAGTTTGATCGTATTTATATACAACGGTCAACAAGTTTTTTATTTTATAAAATTTAGTTCACATCCATATTGAATCATTAAATTTTATTTTTTTCAATTTCCAGTTTCCATTTGAGTCCAATGTCTGGGGAATGAAATCGTTTACTCAACCTAGGTTTAATATCTGTCTAGCTGTTCTATCATCAAAATTGTTTTGAAGTTTAACAATTTATGTGAAGACAGTTCACAAGTTTGATCATATTTATATACAACGGTTAAAAGTTGGCCAGTTATCATATGGAGATAGTTCACTATCATTGTTTTCCTTTTTTGCGGCATGATGTTTAAAAGTTATATGGGAAACGTGTTTTTATTTTCAGACTAGTTTGTTTTTTATCCCTGTAATCCCAAATTAGTACCTGATTGAATTTATTGTATGCCCATTTATAGGGAATCAAGAGTGATGTTAGGACAAGCTCTGGTATGTTTTTGAATCCTGAAGAGAGAAAGTATCCAATGATACAGGTTGGTACATTGGGAAGTTTACTTTAATTCTATTTCTCTCAAATTTCTGGATATGATGTACCATATAACATTCTGCATCAGTAGTTGAGTGCCGCATATCATATACTAATATCAGGCAAATGATTAACAATATCTTACTTTGTTTCTTGCACAATCAGGCAATTGAAAAACGAATTTCTGTCTATTCTCAAATACCAGTAGAAAATGGGGAGCTCATTCAAGTATTAAGGTGAGGATATTACTTAATTCCCTTTTTAAGTGTCTATATTAGCAGGAAGACTAATATGTTGCAGTATCAAGGCTAACATTTGCAGAAGCACAGGTACGAAAAAAATCAGTTTTACAGACCTCATCATGACTACTTCTCTGATACTGTAAGTAATTTACTCTTTAATGTTTTTATCACCTCCATCACATCTCTTTTCACCTGTATTAGTTTAATCTCCCTTTATGTTTATCTCATGCTGATGAGAGTATGAATGCTTTAATGGCAGTTTAACTTGAAGCGAGGTGGTCAACGAGTTGCAACAATGCTTATGTATTTAAGTGACAATGTTGAGGGGGGAGAAACATACTTTCCTGTGGTAATTATATTTGAACCTTGAATGCTTAAGTTGTGTTGTGTTGACCTAAATTTTAAGGTACCTCAATTAAAATTTTCGAAGTAAATTTCAACTACTATACCTGATGCTAAAGCATAGACATCTTGTTTTACTTTCCATTAGCTCCCTATGAAATTAACCTATACCACATTTCATAGAATAGTCAATTCTTTAATACCACATGTCATAGAATAGTCAATTCTTTGTTTCAAAGTCATGGTCGGCTTATATGAGGCAATGCATTAGATATAAGACTCAAAAAGTTACAAAGAACATTGTAAAAATTAAAAAGAAAGAAAAAATAGAACGCAAAATGTATCCATCACATAAAATAAGGTCATTAGCTAATGCGGTTCTCATTAATTGAGAGTGTTGGGAGGGACAGATTGGATCCATCAAGTAACCGAAAACAAAATATCTAGTATATAGGGCTCAAAAAGTAATGCAAGCTTCACCAAACTAGTCTACTGTCACTACATACGATCATTTTGTATAATAGTTTTGAACAAGAAGTACTGTAGAACTTGATTTCTAATTTTTCTTAGTTAAGCATGTCATAGTTCTACAAAGATCTAATGAATTTAAAAAAAAAATTAAAAATTAAACAAAAAAAATGTATACTTGTATTCTAAATGTATAACATTTCAATTCATAAATAATTTATAAATATGTGCAAAATTAAAGGATGATGATGATATCCAAATAAGTCAGAAAGTGAAAATGATGCATGCATTATTTGTTGAAGAAACTCAGATATGTTGCTCCAAGCCTAACTCACAATTGATATCCAAATAAGTCAGAAATTGAAAATGATGCATGCATTCTTTGTTGAAGAAACTCAGATATTTTGCTCCAAGCCTAACTCGCAATTGATGGTTGAAAAAGAACCAATACTTGGTGTATGAAATTTCCATGGAGAATTTGACTTGTATGCAGAGTTTGAATGTTTAAGAAGCAAGTAAATCAACAAGATCTCTCTGACTATTGGGTTTATGTTGCATAAATGAGGCGATGTCTTCTCAGCTGAATCTTGGTATAGCCATGAGACATCTTACAGGAGAATTTGTGAGATGCGGAGATGTGAGTCTTCTCGTGGTACCTGAAAAGATGATGTCATTGTCTCACGATACAGACCAAGATTGCATCATCCAACTAATTTTTTGTAACATGTCACATATTGTCTTGGATCCCTATGATTCCAAGAGGACTCAGCTATGTCGCCCTGGTATCAGGAGAGACTTGGAACCATCTTCCTGGTACCAGTTGCTGAAGCATCTGGTACTGTATTTGCTTGCTGACAAATGTGAGAGAAAAAAAAAAAAAAAAAACCCAAGTAAAATCTTTGATCAAAGACACAAGCGTCCTGAACAAGTTCTTCAAAAAGCATTACTTAGAATCACTCTTTCCATGAATTTCATCAATTAGACTTCATAGTTTGAAAATAAACTCTTTTTTTTCCAAGCAGATATTCAGTACTTCTTAAATACTCCAGCAATTTGTCATATCCATTTCAATTACTTTAGGTTACATGTCTAATAGGACTTGAATATTTGAAAGTGAAACTATTCTAAGTAGAATGTCATATGTTAGGAATGGCAACTGGGGTTCCAAATCCTTAAATTTCTTCATAAGAGAAGAATTTATGGTTTAGTCAAAATTTCATCTCCATGCAATATATTTCAGTTTTTCATTATCTTTTAAAAAGGGTATGTTGGTATCATACAATTGTTGTTTTAATTTACCATAGATATATTGTCAGGTCCTTGCTGTGTGTTTTCTTATTCTTTAAGAATTCGTCATCTTGCCATGTCGGTATCATAGTTTCATATCCATCCATTCATTTAAATATACCATTAAGTCATTCTGCCATAAAATATTAATTTTTTCAATTTTTATATAAGTTATCTTGTTATTTATATATCTATGTACTTGTTTGTTTATGTACTCAAATTCTTTCCATTGCATGGGTGTGTTACTAATTTTTGAATGATTTCAGGCTGGTTCAGGCGAATGCAGCTGTGGTGGAAAAATGGTGAAAGGGTTGTGTGTAAAACCTAATAAAGGAGATGCAGTGCTTTTCTGGAGCATGGTTTGTTTCCTTTGCATACTAATTTGATCATGTTTATCTTATTACAAATCAGTTGGAATCTGAAATTGCAATTAGTTTATGATAAATGAAAATTTTGGTTTGAGTGCCTAAATATGTTTCAGTATGTTTGGTTAGTTTGCTTGGTTCCCGTCAAAAGTATAAACAGTAGTTGAAATTTTTCAAAAAGGCCTGAGAATCCTCACCAAATTTTGGTACTTTGCTGCTTGGCAATCGGGCGAGTCATTCCAGTTGCTCTTTATGGTTAGACATTTAGGATTGGAAAATCATTTAGCATCTGACAGTTGAAAACGAGTAACTATTGTGTAAAAAGTTCCAGAAAAAATCTCAAATCAAAGTCGTAGATTAGGAGAAACAAGGGATGTCGAGATACATCTATTATTTAGAAATTTTTGAGGACAAGTTAGACCGTTCTGTGACTTATGGGAATGATTCGAGTATATTTTCATTATAATGTCCAACTCATTTGCAGTCCCTGAATGTAAGGCTGCCATGCTTGTCTGCAGAATAGCTGAAATTAGAAGGATTGCTTATGATTAAGCAAACATATCAGAAGAGAAGGAAAAACAAAAAACAAAAATTCATTGAAGTAAAATATAAACAAGTTGTCCTAATAAAAATGTGAAATACTGTCTGATTTCCAAGTTACATTACAAGAAGCACAATGATTGTTATGTACTTTTTGATCTTTAGATGGATTAAAAAATAGCTTGCATCTCATTATTACACTATGTGGTTGAATATTTTTTCAGGGGCTAGATGGACAGTCTGACCCAAACAGCATACATGGGGGATGTGAAGTACTTGGGGGGGAGAAGTGGTCAGCTACAAAATGGATGAGGCAGAGAACTACTTCCTAAATTCTCAATAGTTCTTCCATCTGTTAAAAATATAGAAAGTTTTTCTTTTCTCTTTTTTTTTTTCTTCCCTTTCATAATTAGTCATGATAGAGATAGCTTAATCCATACAACTGGGAAGTGTAAAACTAGCATCAGGTAAAGTAATAAATTTAGCTGAATAATAATTCACCGATCCAATTTGAACAAACCTTGTCCAAGAACCAAAATCGACGTCAGGCATCGTAAATCGTATAATCCAAAGGATTTGTATTACTGAGCAGGCATAGAAGATTGGAGTGGCACTGCAAAAGAGCACTTGGGTATATATCATTCAGTCTCCAGCTCCGGTATAGCTTTTTCAGTTTTTGTCACTTCAGGCATCTAAAAATGTGGTCTCTCCTGAGCATTTTCTGGTTCCCATTTTTGTTTTGGTAGCGGTTGCATTGATTCTATCGATCTTAAAAGTTGAAGGTAGTGCCTTTTCCAAATTAGGTTTCCATTCTTAAGTTGTACTTTGTGATAGTCCCATAGATGGTTAATAGAATGAATGAAATCCAATGGCAAGCAAAGAAGCTTGATTATCGAATGGCTCAAGGAAAACTGATCACTAGAAGAGGATTATAACGCTTGAGTGATTTGAATACTAGGTTGGTGCTTATTATCTACTTTGTAGTTCTGTACAAAATTTATAGAAAATTCTCTTCTCGTCTGTGGATACAGGTTGGGTTGTATTGAACAACATTAAATCTTTTTTTCGTCATGAGAAAATTTTAAATAGTATTCATTTTTGTTGTCTATTCGAAAGTATTTCTGTTTCTTTTTGCTTTTATTTGAATAAGATTAAGAAAAAACGATGTTTGTTAGATTACAAGTTTACCCATTTACCTACAACTTAGGTTTCTTGCATACTACAAATTATCATATGTGATTATACCTACCATATTACCATATATAAGTTACTTGTTCAATATTCATCTACCCACAAACCTTCTCCTATATATAGGAACTTTATGTAATCTTCAATAATGCAATAAAATATCATATTATTTTCTTTCTCAAAATTTTAACTGATATCAGAGCTTTTTGTTCACTAATAAAAAGTCTTATTACTTTATTATAGTCACCGCTGAGGATGGCACATCAACCCCATTCTCGCTGCGATCAACCATCAAATTTATGCTCTCACATCCCCAACATTCAATCTCAAGTTCATAATCAACAAAACCATTATCTGGCCACCCAATCAGCATCCAAGACAAATCATCATAGTTTCACAGCAATAGCACCATAATTCTGCCTCGTTAGTGCTTCATTCTCAAACATAGTCAACAGTAGTCTGTCATCTGCCACAATAGTTGCCATGTTAGACATAGTCAGTAGTTAGTAGCGGTGCCAACAGTAATGCTGCGACAGCGGCAATGTCAGACACAGTCAACAGCAGTGGCAACTGTAGTGACATGTTACATGCACGTCACCTGTTAATCGTGCCTCCATTTTCATCACTGGTGAAAACCTATATCCACTAAATTTTCGTCAAGCGGCTTTCATGTTCTTACCTTCAATCTTAAGTTGGGTTCATACTCACCTTGAGTTTGAGGGGGTAGTTAGATTACAAGTTTTCCATTTTACCTACCACCTAAGTTTCTTATATACTATAAATTATCATATATGATTACACCTATCATATTACAATATATAGGTTACTTGTTCATCACTCACCAATCCCAAAACCTTTTTTTATATATAGGACCTTTATATAATCATATTATTCTCTCTCGCAGTATTTCTAACATGTAAAAAGTAAAGGTGGGAGTGTATTATTTACCGTGAAAA
The DNA here is from genome assembly GCF_030987335.1 of Cornus florida. Classification (NCBI taxonomy): domain Eukaryota; kingdom Viridiplantae; phylum Streptophyta; class Magnoliopsida; order Cornales; family Cornaceae; genus Cornus; species Cornus florida. The sequence continues at coordinate 72,381,313 of NW_026775571.1, read as the reverse complement.
AAAGGGTTGTTGGGTGAATTAATTTACTTTTAAGTTGTGATAATAAGATTTTAACTAAGAAACTCTTAAAAACTATCCGTTAACAAAAGATTCTTCAAGAAATAAAAGGAACATTATCGAGTAATTTGTATGTTATCAATCATCATGACTAAAAGACCCGATTAATCAAAATGTACAATGGGAAATACTTTAAAATGTATTGTATATTAAAATATACACAATTCAGTTTATTGACAAGCATAAATTTATGTTTTCTATAATAATAAAAGTTAAAAAAAAATAAAAAATAGCACTCTTAAGTCAACATTCCAATGTAAAAGAACAAGAATTCAAGTTCCCATAGGACAAGTAAGTGCATGTGTTATTTGTACCCAAAAAAAAAAAAAAAAAAAAAAAAAAAAAAAAAAAAAAAAAAACACACAAAAACAAAAACAAAAAAAAAACAAAAAAACGAAAAAAATCAACATTCGAAAACCTTTATGAGAGTAAGATCGCTTTCCTATTAAAAAAATAAATTATAAATCTATATATATAATCAAGTAAAAAATTTTAAAATCATTATAGATTTTTCACACAGGCATATATAAATATCTCAAGCTATGAATAAAATGTGTGCAAAAAAAGAAAAAGAAAAAGAAAAAGAAAATCAACAGTCATCATATTGTAAATTTATAAGCATTTTCTATAACAATTAGACGTAATAGCTGTCAATATTTAACAAATTCCAACAATTAGTAAGGGGTAGAAAAATTGATTTAGAAAGGCCATCAGGTGGTTAAATGGTGTTGGGTAGGATGAAGAAAGGTCGCCCGCGCTCATTTATAGGTCTAAGGAGGGTTAACTATACACAATCTTACTCATGATAATTAGGTGTCACAGCCGTCAATATAACTTAGAATGATTCAATTTGGAATGATTTCATATTCATGATCAATTCCATAATTATGACTCAATTTAGGAATGATTTCTTGTTGTGACATATAACTTGGAGTTGTTCTCATTCGAAAATCATATTAATTCGAGTTTTGTTTCATCATAGGTGTTCAAGTAAGCTTAAAAAATCTCTAAAGTTAGAGAAAGAGCACGAGAAGTTCATGAAAATATGTTTTTTGCTGGTAAAAAAATATAGAAATGATGGAAGATATTGTTGGTGTTCTTAATACGTCGTGGTATATTATTTCAAACTCAAAGGTGAGTTTTCTTCAAGGAGGATGTTCTGATGCAAATAATAATTACTAGCCTTGGAAAGTGTTGGTCCAAGTTTTAATTATGGTATGGGAAATCTAAAATGTCATGGGAATGGTAAAAGCAATCATTATTTCTTTTTCAGTAGCCTAAAAGTCAGTCTAGCAAAGTGAAGGGTTATTAATAGTATTATTATAAAAGGAACACACTTGTCTATTTCCTGTAATCATGTCATGATCAATATTCTCTCTGTCCTGATTTAGATGCCTTTGAAATTTTTAAAGGGACATGGAGAACATGTCTTATCTTTCTAAAAAATTATTAATTTGTCCTTCTAAAATGTGAATATTAAGTTTGAAATTTTAAAGACATATATGGAAAGATGTTAAAAATATTATTTGAAAAAGGAAAATGACAAATATTTGGGGACAGACAAAAAAGAAAGCAATATATTATTTATTTTTTATTTTATTTTTTTTGGGACAAAAGAAGTATAATTTTGAGTTATTATGAATTTATAAACACTTCTTCAGGCTTTTCCCAAATAATCCTTTATAAATCTAAGGTCCAACGGTGATTGCCTTATTGAAGTATTTCTAGTCTTCTGTCCTCTTGTAAGAAGACTTGTATTCATTTCTATTTGCTTCAAGTAGGATCAGTGCCTTCACTTTAAGAACTGTGATTCCTATAGATCTATGGCTAGATAAGGAAGCAAGGTAACCACAAAAAAAAAGACGTTGAAAGACTACAGCATTAGATTTCGCATCAATTTTCTCGACTAAGCACTCTATTAGAACAAAACGGAATCATTTCTCTCGCAAATCTGGACATTAGGAGAGAAAGGGTTCAACAAATGAATGCATAAGAATGTGAATATTTGATAGAATAACTTACTATAGAAAGAAGTCAACAGCATATACAGTTCAAAAGTGCAAAATTGGGTGTTGACACATCAGTTAAACAGCCACAAAACGCTTAGACAGCAGCGGTGAATCATTCCCAAGAACCTGAATTTTGGTCCTGTGTGAAGATTCAGGATTCAAGATTCAAGTCTGCCCAGTGCCAATGAGTTGTAAACAGTCTGATTATTGATAAAAAAAATAACTCTTAATTAAGAAAGATATTGGAAATCATGTTGATTTTGACAATGCCAAATCAGCTTGGGATGAATTTGTTGGATGGGATGATGATGAATGTGTTAGAATTTGTAAATGAAAATTGTTTTATTAGTCATCAATAGATGTCTTGGACTGAACATGTGTGATCACTTATTACTTGTGGAATAAAAAGATATAACTCAAAACCAACACATAACATATTCAATATGAACCATTGTAACCTATTACAATGCTTTGTAAGCAAATTCAACAATATTTAAAATACATGGTTCTAATGCATAAACATTGTTTAGAAACATACCTGCCATCTTTAGCCGTTTGTGTTTGAGAACAACTTTTATAGAAACACTCTGATACACAGAAACACTTCACCATATAGAAACACTCTTCAACCCTCTATCTTTATCTGTGAAACTGAACGATGAATTCAGACCTTTCCTTCACGTATATATATAGAGGGTTGGGACCGTTTCTAAGCATTGCCAAGAGGAGACATGTTGGTTCCATCAACCAACACATCGCTCTGTAATTAAATAACTGTTATGATACAACGTTACATCTCCTAAATATGAACAATAAAATAATTAAAATAAAATAAAGATTAATTATTATAATATGACCATTAAATTCTTACATTCTCCCACTTAGTCTTATAATCATAATTAATTTTTTTTTTTTTTTTTTTTATGAAAAAATATTTTGAAATAATGTTGGTGTGCATACTTTAAATAAATTATCTATATTTAGGTAATAATTGTACCAAACAACTTCCATGAAGTCCTTACAAGTATACTAATATTGGATCAATGACGTCATTATATTATTTAATAATATAGGACATCAATGGTCACAAACATTAATACACTTAACTTCAAGATTATACATAAATACCACATGTGCTAAACAATAAAGTATTATGCCATGCTTCGGTCCTACCGCGTCTCAATAAGGACACACCATGTCTCATAAATGACATTTATAATTTTCCATACACATGTGCACCAATATGGAAAACTAAATAAATGAGGATAATATAATATAAGAAAATGTGATCACAAATACAAATGTGTCTACAACTGAGTCAAAAATAACCTCCCACTAACTAAGTAAATCGAAGCTATCAATAATACCCATATGAGCAACATGCTCACCGTATAGCTTAGGCGGCAACCCTTTAGTCGTTAGATCAGCAATCATTTGTTGTGTACTAATGTGCTCAATAGACACAAGCTGGTTCTGAATCCTCTCTTTTACAACAAGGTATTTAATATCTATATGTTTAGATTTTCCTCAACTCTTGTTGTTCCTTGAATACATAACTGCAGCGGAATTGTCACAGAAAATCATCAATGGTTTAGAAATAGAATCTACAATCACAAGTCTTGAGATGAAGTTCTCTAACCATAATGCATGACAAGTGGCCTCATAACATGCAATAAACTCTGCCTCCATGGTGGATGAAGCTGTTAATGTTTGTTTAATACTTTTCCATGAAATTGCTCCTCCAGCCATCATGAAGATAAATCCTGAAGTGGATTTCATACTATCCTGACAACCAGCAGAGTCAGAGTTTGTATAACCCACCACTTCAAGCCTGTCGGTCCTTCTATATATAAGCAAATGGTTCTTTGTCTTTTGCAGGTACCTCATTACTTTCTTTGCCGCTCTCCAATGATCCATGCCAGGATCACTTTGGTATCTGCCTAGCATACCAACAACAAATGCTATATCTGGCCGTGTGCGAACCTGAGCATACATTAAACTCCTAACTGCAGATGCATAGGGAATGTTTTTCATTTGCTCCCACTCTATGTCATTTCTCGGACACTGGAATTTACTAAATTTATCACCCTTTACTATAGGGGCAATTCCACCTTTACAGTGTTGCATATCGAATCTTTTAAGAACCTTTTCTATATAGACTCTTTGTGACAATCCAAGAATCCCACGAGATCTATCTCGATGAATCTCAATGCCAATGACAAATGAGGCTTCACCAAGATCTTTCACTCCAAAACTTTGAGATAAAAAATGTTTAGTCTCATGTAACAGGCCAATGCCACTACTAGCAAGTAAGATATCATCAACATACAACACTAGAAAAATGAACTTACTCCCACTGACTTTCACATAAATGCACTCATCAATAATATTTTCTTTAAACCCATATGAAGTAATTATCTCATCAAATTTTATGTACCATTGTCTTGATACTTGTTTTAACCCATAAATAGATTTTCTTAACTTGCACACCATATATTCTTTGCCCTCAATTTCATAACCATTGGGTTGTTCCATATAAACTTCTTCGAGCAAATCGCCATTTAGGAATGCAGTTTTTACATCCATTTGATGTAACTCCAAATCAAAATGAGCTACTAATGCCATTATGATTCTAAAAGAGTCTTTCTTTGAAATAGGAGAAAAAGTTTCTTTATAGTCGATACCCTTTTGTTGAGTAAAACCCTTAGCAACAAGTCGGGCTTTATATCTTTCAACTTTACCTTTTGAGTCTCGTTTAGTTTTAAATACCCATTTATAGCCAATGGGTCTGACTCCCTCTGGTAAGTTAACTAGATCCCAAACTTGATTATTTTTCATAGAATCTAACTCATCTTTCATTGCATCTGACCATTGTTGAGCAAAAGTGCTGCTTTTGGCTTCTGAAAATGATAATGGATCATCTTTTTTACCGATGTTGAACTCAATCTCTTATAGATAAACTTCATAGTCATCTGGAATAACACTTTTCCTTTCTCTCCTTGATCTTCGTAATGGCATGTCAACTATTGGTTCATTTAAAATTTCTTCTATGCGAGGTGTTTGCTCTTCAGGCTCTTGATGACTTAAATCACATCTTGCATGGTAGCAAGTAGGACAACTATGTCATCCCGAGGAACTAAATTTATATTTTGATTTTCCTCAAATACCATGTGCCTGGGCTCTATACTCCCACTGGTATAACCATCCTCAATGAACCTAGCATTTAGGGTCTCAATAAGTTTGGTACTATATGATGGACAATAAAACCTATAACCTTTTGACCTTTCTGGATATCTTACAAAATAATAACTGACTGTTCTGGGATCAAGTTTCCTTTCATGTGGATTGTATAATTTAGCCTCTACTGCACATCCCCAGATACGCAAGTGATTTAAACTGGGTTTTCTTCCTATCCACAACTCAAAAGGAGTCTTGAAATTGCCTTAGACGGCACTCGATTTAGGATATATGCAGCAGTCCTAAGAGCTTCACCCCACAAAAAATCTGGTAAAGATGAATTACTCATCATAGTTCGCACCATATCCATAAGAGTGCGATTCCTTCATTCAGCTACACCGTTTTGCTCAGGGGTACCCGGCATGGTGTACTGTGCAACTATACCACACTCTTGTAGATACTTAGCAAATGGCCCTGGATTACGACCTGTATGATCGTGCCTTCCGTAGTATTCACCACCACGATCAGATCGTACTACTTTAATTTTCTTATCAAGCTGATGCTTGACTTCTGTCTTATAAATTTTAAAAATATCCAGTGCCTCAGATTTCTCACCAATCAAGTACACATAACCATAACGAGAATAATCATCAATAAATGTAATAAAGTATTTCTTCCCGTTTAGTGTAGCAGGAATGAAAGGACCACATATGTCTGTGTGTATAAGCTCTAAGAGGCCATTACTTCTAGTAGCACCCTTATGTCTAGACTTGGTTAACTTTCCTTTAGCACAATTAATGCATATGCCATAGTCTGAAAAATCTAATGTGTTCAGAACACCTTCTCTAACCAATCTTTCTAATCTCTCTCTAGAGATATGACCTAAACGTCTGTGCCATAACATAGAAGAAGAATCATTGGTAAGACCACGTTTGGTACTCACATTAAAAGATAAAAGAGATTGTGAAAAATTGGGTCAAGATTTAGAAGATAAAGACTATTAACTAATGAACCAGAACCAATAAATTTGGAATCATAAAAGATATTGATATTACGATTACTAAAACGAAATTCATAGTTCAACATATCAAGTTTAGGTACAGAGATCAAATTTCTGGACATTGAAGGAACATACAAACATCTTCTAACTCTAATACAAAACCACTACTAAGGACAAGACGAACAACTCCCACAGCTTTAACTTGTGCTTCTACCCCATTACCCATGGTGAGTGTCCTTTGGTTGGGATTGATTTTTCGGCTCCTTATGAATCCCTGCAAGGAATTAGAAATATGAATAGTAGCCCCGGAATCAATCCACCAAGTATTTGGCGAAACAATGGCTAAATTAGATTATGAACACTAGACAATGGGTGCTACCTTTCTTTGCTAACCAGTTTTTGTAACTAAAGCATTCCTTTTTGACATGGCCTCGCTTGTGACACCAGAAGCATTGAACTTTCTTTTTCCCCACTTCATGTGCCTGACTGGGTCCAACATCATTAACCTTTATACCCCTTTTCCCAGTTTTCTTATTATTTTTCTTGACTGTTTTCTGATCCACAATGTGTGTTATATCGGGCTTATTGTGTCGGGTTCTCTCTTCCTCTTGTGCACACATACTAATTAGTTCTGTTAATTTCCACTTATCTTTTTGCGTATTATAAGTGGTTTTAAAAATATCGAATTGCGCAGGAAGAGAAGTCATAATAAAGTGGATTAGAAAAGAGTCACTAACTTCCATATCCAGATTTTTCAATTGACATGCAATATCAGTCATTTTCATGATATGCTCACGCACACCACTAAGACCATCATATTTTGCAGTTACTAATTGGGTCATAAGAGTGATAGCCAGTGACTTAGTCGAAATAGTAAAATGTTCTTCTAGAGCCTTAAGGTAATCCTTAGCCAATGGTTTATCAGGAATGGCACCCCTAATATATTTAGGAATATTATTCTTAATAGACATTAGACTAAGTCTATTAGACCTGTCCCATTTATCCCATTCCTTTTTCACCTCTGCACCACTAGTGTCTGTAGGCTTAGGTGGTTCATCTGACCTAATGGCTAAGTCTAAATCCCCAAGTCCCAAATTAAAAATTATTTCACCTTTCCAGTTCGAGAAATTAGACCCAGTCAGGGCTTTACACACGGTAATGAACCAACTGCCATGCAATAATAACATAAAATATAATTCACATAAAATCAAAATAATTAAGGCCATAATTAAATAGTTTAATTGATGGGAAAACAATCAAACTTTCCAGAATCAATAAGTAATGCCTCAAAATAATTGACTCTGAATGGGATCAACATCACATTCAACAATATTTCCTTTGAGCCAATATTGTTAAATGTTAGTCTCCCACTAATGAAACAAATTTCACCTTTGAGACTAATTAATCATAGATATACAATATCAAAAAATAAATTCCTTTGGGAATAGTATATTAACTATTATATATTCTACATTAATTATCTCAATCCGTTTAATTGGACAAATCTCAATAATCCACCTTTGGGTTAGATTATTGCTCGTCTCAACTAAACGCAATTCCAATCCTTTAACTTTAGCAAAAAAAAAATATATATATAATTTTACCACTAGATCCAAATACTATTGAAATTGTCATGAGTGTGCCACTTTGGTGACTAAACACACATTCCAATTTCAAGAATATTTATGCTTAGGATTGTTAAATGATTCAATTTTCCCAAATGAATCCAATTTATGTATACACAATATGCATCAATATAAACATGAGGCAATATGCATAATAATGTATATGTTGCCAATTTCAAATACATTTATGAAATAATATCCAATTTAATTAATCCATTATAATAACTTTAATTGGCAAAGGATAACAAAAGTAAAAGAAATGTCATATTTCAAGACTTTTACATCACTGTTGCATAGACTTACACATGACCCATATATATATATATAACAATCTTTAGATCAACAATTATAAAACCATGCATTACTTTTTTTTTTTTTTACAATACTTGGGTTAAACAATAAATATCCATATATAATCATTTGATATATAGTAATTCTTTTAAACAGTATGAATTTTAAAAAAAATCTTTTAAAACAAGGACATGCTGTTTCATGTTTTGTAACAGATCGTGTCTCTAGGTGATATATACTTTGTTAGTTATACACATTGTAGTGCAGTTTACATGTTATAAGGAACAAGCATGCATAAGAAAATAAATTTAGAAATACAGACTCATATTCGATCTGTTTGTATAGAAAGAATAAGAAGGGCAACAAACACATGCTGATTTGTGTATCTGTATATACAAACACTATATTGTGGCCGTCTGGACATTAAAAACATAGTAGCATGGACATGTATGCATTAATAGCCAGACTGAATGGTCAAGATTGCATATGCCCACATTTATTAAAATTTGAAAAAAACCTGGGCTCGCATTGCAAAAGCACAATTTGTTTTGGCAGGCATGCAGCACATTTGATGGTGCAGAGTAATATAAAATTATTTAATCCACAATATATATCAGTGTCCCTTTTTTTTTTTTATCTCAAACACGTATATAACATACTGTACTAATAATATATACAGCCAAGAAATTTCATACGCAATATCAAAAATAAATTTATGCATTAGAGTTCATGTGAGGCTCTAATACCACATGTAAGCAAATTCAACGATATTTAAAATACATGGTTCTAATGCATAAACATTGTTTAGAAACGTACCTGTCATCTTTAGCCGTTTGTGTATGAGAACAACTATTATAGAAACACTCTGATACACAGAAACACTTCACCACACAGAAACACTCTTCAACCCTCTATCTTTATCTGTGAAACTGAATGATGAATTCAGACCTTTCCTTCACGTATATATATAGAGGGTTGGGACCGTTTCTAAGCATTGCCAAGAAGAGACATGTTGGTTCCATCAACCAACACATCCCTCTGTAATTAAATAACTGTTATGATGCAACGTTACATCTCCTAAATATAGATAATAAAATAATTAAAATAAAATTAAGATTAATTATTATAATAAGACCATTAAATTCTTACATGCTTGTGTCTAGTGATGAATAGACACATACAAATGGTTGTGTCTAGTGATGAAAAGACATACCTAATTCGAAAAGACACTTCTATTTCTATAAATACCCCATTAAGTTGTCATTTGCATTAGGGGTGCATAAAAACACTGTGAAACCGGAGAACCAGACCGAACCGAACCGAACCGAACCGAACTGATCTTCGGTTTCGGTTTCGATTCCGGCTCTGAAATTGAAGAACCGTTGCATTACGGCTCGGTTTCGATTCCAAATCATTCATAACCAGTAGAACTGGAATCGAAACGTTGTATTAAAAAATTATATATACATACATACATATATATATCTATTGAAGTGTATTAAAATAACAATGTCCAAATAAAAGTAAGACTAGCGAAGATTAGTTGAGTGCTTTTGTCACCTCTCACTCCATATTTGTAGTTTATATACATTATATTACTATTACATATGCTTTATATATATATAATATTATATTATATTACAACACATTACACAAAGAGTTAAACACACAGGCTTTATATGTTTTATATTATTATTATATTACAACACATCTGGGGAAAATAAGTTTTCTCTCTAAAGTAGAACTCAATTGTCAAAATAAATTCCACTCTTAGCTCTTCCCAAAGATTCTCTCTGATGAGTCTCATCGTCAACAGCCTTGGCCTCCCACTCCCAAGCCATTCTCACAGGCCTCCTTACAGTCATTGCCCTATGTCGTCAACAAGACAGATGATCGGTTGGTCAATTAAACATCAACCTTCGCAATAGCACGAATCATTGTAAAATAGGGCTATTGGTCGGGTAAGTCGAACCACTGGGACTGCGCTAATCTATGGCAACCTAAGTGTCTAGAGTCATTTTAGAGTGATAAGGGGTGTTCATAGAGGGTTTGTTTTGTTTGTCACTAAATTACAAATTCAGAATGCATAAAACAATAAATTGAAGGAGATTAAAAGAGAAGATTTAGAGAAGGAAGTCTAGGGAAGTGAGTCCACTCCAAACCTCTACACAAGCTAATTATATGATTAATTTGGGGAATTAATGTAGAAATGACCTTGATATATAATAATACATGACTACTATAATATCTTCAAGAAATTCAATTAATTAAAGAGTAAGAACAACCTATCAAAGCTTCACATGGTTGAGTTACCTAAACTAAGATGCAACCCTAGACATGCTCACTAAGCTAGAGATTGTCAAACAATTAATCAATTGGTGGAAGCACATGATATCAAGTCACAAGATTAACTCATCAAAAGAAATTCTTAAGCTATGGATTAACAAGCTACTCAAAACCATGCCATTAAAACCGTTCCATAATCTTAGTTCCATTGTCACTATGAAACTATAAGTCATACAACTATGAGATTAAATAATCTAAGACAAGAGTATGTAAATCAACATAGTCATTCAAACATTCAAAATCTTCATTACAATTTGTAACATGCTCTAGACCATGGAACTAGCCAAATATACATTTCATTCCCCAAAATAAATCAAAAACTAGACATGCTTACAAGGTAGAGCTTCATCACCTCCCTAGATGGAGGTTTAGTTACCCATTGATGCACTAGAGGAAGGAGGAATCAAAGCCTTGACCTCCATTTTCGAGCTCCCCTCTTCTAGCTCCAAGAACACACCTTTCTTGCTCTCTTCTCTCTCCTCTAATCTTGTAGAATATGGGATAATGATATGTGTGGCCTTCCTTGCCTTATCTACCACCAAAAGGTCACCAACCAACATCTCCAACCACTTCATTAAAGAGGAAAGCAAAGTGAAGAAACCAAGGTGCAAGTGGGCTGAAATGAGCCATTTCCGAAGGGCATTCTGCCCAAAATTCGAGCACTCTAAGCAAGGCCTCGAGCACTCGAATTTAGTGTAAAAATGCCCATGCTTCACTTGCTCCGCCCAGACCTACTTCGGTTAAACAGCCATAACTTTGCGCTCCGAACTCCGAATGATGAACCGTTTGAAGATTTAGAAAGCTAATTCAGAGCTCTAAATATTTCATGTTTTGGTGGAGATCCAATTCTCAAGGATGGTTGGTCGAAAATGAAGATCAAGGCAGAATTTCATTGCTGCCAGGCAGTTCTGCGCACCTCTGGTAACAAGGCCATAACTCTCTGCTCCGAGCTCCGAATGACAAACCGTTTGAAGATTTGGAAAGCTGATTCAGAGCTATAAATCTTTCATGTTATGAGGGAAGTCCAGTTCTTGAGTTAGCAAGGTCAAAATGGCGATCAAAGTTCAGGATCCACTGCTGCCAGAAATTCAGCCTTGTGCCTTTTGATGGCCAAAACTCCACAAAGCCTTGATTTTGCTCCTTTTTTGGCAAATGGACCTGAAAATATATACATACACACAAATGAAGATAATCTACTTAATTAAACAAACAACGGACTTAACTAATGCAATTTAGGGCGCTTAAATATACAGTATTCAGCGCTTATCAACAGATCGTCGTCAGCCACTGTCACTCAGTCAATCTATCTCTCAACCGATGGAGGATATTTACTCAATCCTCAATCACTCTCTCAACTAGTAAAGATCTTTTCGCTTGATCTCGATTGGCGCCGGAGATTAGTCTGTCTCTTTCTTTCCTCTTCTTCTCTTTTTTTTTTTTTTTTTTTTTTTTTTCCTTGCTTTCTGTTTTGAGAACAGAATCGTGTTGGAACCGGAACCGGAACCGAACTGATTTTTAACGGTTCTGTTTGGTATCATGTGTTTAGGTACGGTTTTGGTTCCAACTTTCAAGGAAAGACGGTTCGGTTCTGGTCCCTCCTAAAACTATACCAAACCGCACCGTATGCAACCCTAATTTGCATAATGTTCAATTCATTTTCTGTCTTTCCCTCCCTAGACTTGAACCCAATCCAGGTGGGTTCAAGCCATAAGGCAAATATTCTGAGTCACTTAGACCCTAATTCAATTTCATTGAGTCATATTAAGATTGGTCCTAATCATTTGGTTCCGATTGCACCCAATTTAATATTTATACAATATAGATGCATTTTACACAGAGGAGGTTCACCGTATTCACAAGTTTATAGTGCTGTTACTGGTGAATGTAAACCGTTGTATCATGGGAGACAAGCGTCACAAAATCCGTCAGTGATTTTATTATATGTTTCTATTTAATATAAACAAGTAGAGATTATATTAATAATTGAGATATAATAAAATAACGTAATATGTATTATTATATGATAATATGTTAAATATTGGTGTGTTCAATATTATGTGAAATTGACGCATGTTATATAAGTAAATTATTGAATTATTTATATAATTCAATATTGGAATTATTTTTATTTTGTAATATAATATTATGTATTATATTATATTATCTTAAATTTGTGGAAACTAAAGGTAGAAATGGTGCTTTATTACTTTTATCGATGATTGTACAAGATATTGTTATGTATATTTGGTACGAAACAAATATGAAACCTTATAAATGTTTAAACATTACAGAAATGAGGTTGAGAATCAACTTGGTAAAAAGATTAAGGTGGTAAGAAATTATAGAGGTGGTGAATACGAGAAACACAATTTACTGATATTTATTAAAAACATGGTATATTTCATCAAACTATCGCTCTTTATACATCTCAACAAAATCGTATTGCTGAACGCAAAAACTGTACTTTAAAAGAAAACAAATGTGACACCATATGAATTATGGAAAGGTCGAAATCTTCATATAAATTCTTAAAAGTGTTAGGGTACTGTCTAGCTAAGGTTGCAGTTCCTACTCCTAAGGTTGTAGTGGGACCTAAAATGTGGCAACCTTATGGGCGAATGTGTCGTGGGCGATGCAAGAGGCACAGACAGGCTACTACACTGGGCGAACTACAGGTGCACAGTCCCACATAACTTAGGTAAGGGAAAGGTGAAATGCTTTTATCTGGTGGTTTTATCTCCAATTGGTATTAGGTCTTTTGGGATAAAACTCAAGAACAAAACTGTGCGGGCTCGGGTGGACAATATTATATCATATCGTGGAGTGGATCGTTACATAAAATCTTTGACATGTTATGCTCATAATAGTAGTGCATATCATTTTCTTATACATAAATCATACAATGAAAATAAGAATGAGCTTAGACGTGGCAAAATGACTAGAACGTTTAAATTTTTTGGTCCATATTTTCTAACATGTGTGTCGGAGAATGAGCTACAAAACTTTAAGAAAGCAAAGTCTTCTTCTGAATATTATTATTTCTTAGATTAATTATGTGATATAATATTAAACTATATTGTTATATTTACTTATGCGAGTTCAATATTAGTTTTATAAATGTTTACTTTTATTTGATACTATAATATTGAGCTGTGTAGTTGAATTACTTAGTGTGCATAGTAATTCAATTTTATAATATAGTTTATTTAATGTGTGATATTATTGATTTTGTATTAGTTCATGACTAGTTTGTGTATTTAATACAATATACAAAAATTGACTAGTCTAGCTATGTCAATTCTCCCGATAGTCAAGGGAAAATGATTTATACTAGTGTCTAAGATACGTATAATTGTGAATGGGCTAAATAAAAGATTTTCCGATAACTCTAAAGAGTTTAATGGAAAATTTTATGGATGCATTAAACTAGTATATCGAGATAAGCTAAATCAAGCTAGTTAGCTATAATATACAATTTAGCTAAAAGCTAAAATGTTATTGAGTTGCAAATTAGTTAGCTTAGCTATAAGCTAAAATGATTAATGAGGTGCACAGAACTTAAGAAGAAGATGAAAATTTGTTAGTTAGTTCTAGCTCTCAACTTGGTAGAAAAAACAAGAGGATGATGAGTAGTCATTTTAGTTATAAGCTATTTGAATTATACGTCATATCTGCTCTTGTATGTGGGAAGAATAATATTAATTGTAAAGTAGTAGTTTTTGGAGAATATTTTTCAAAACAAATTCCTCTATTACCAATATAAACAACTTAGATAAGGGTGTACTAAAGTTAAGAGCTACTAGAATTGATAGCTAAGCAACTTAACTTCAAGTTAGTGGTAATAGCAGAGAATTGGGTGCTCACCATGAGCAAGTAATGAGATATATGTATAGAGTGTTTACTTTAAGCTACTCGTGATAGCTGAAAAATGTGTATGCACTATAAGGTGATGTATCCAAAGCTAAAATAATAGAGTTAATTATTTACTTATATGATTGAGTTATGTGATGTGTGACATGTGAAAAGTTAGGATATGTTAAGATGAGCTGACTTAACATGAACCTAAACATAGATAACTTAATTCATAAATACGAGAGATGTAGAAGTAAATATTGTGATACCTCTCGATTCTAGAGTCACGGGTGATCAAGTCCGAGCACAAATCTGAAGGATATCAAATAATTAAAGTATTTAATTGAACACAAAATATAAAATGAATTAAGAATAAATAAATAAGTGAAAAGAAACTAAATAATAAATCCTTAAATTAATAAATAAATAATCCTCCAAATGAAATATCAAAAACTTCCGATATCATTATAACTCGGAAATCCATCTAGTGGACCCCTAATAATAACCCAACTGAAATAATTGAAATGAAATATAATCCGAAACTAAAACATAAAGAGAATCCTACGTAGAATCGAAAGAATGATGTAGACTGTCTCTGTTCAACACGAACAAGCTCTATGTCTAAAACTGACGAACACCTGAAAAATAAAAATAGATCAGGCTCATGAACAAGTTATTTCTACGATAACTCAACCAGAGACCATAAAAACTACACATCTATAGCTAACACATGCAATAACTACATAATCCATAAATACATATATACACTGAAGGAACCTCACTAGACTATAAGGTTACCTCAACTTGAATAATAGGTAACATGCAAAACGCACATATAATGGACATGAGTACCTAGACATACCCTACACAATTACACTATATCTAGCTACACATCCCTGGCCATATACGCACCCAACCATTGATCCTAAGACTCAAGCTCATATCATGGCGCGCGCGCACACACACACACACACATATATATAACATCCATCCTATCCAATATAAAGTAAACAACGATGTGTCATCCAACTTGTTCAGTTGACCTAACACAAATATAAGTAGGACTTAACATTTTACTTAATCTATTCCCTTATAAAAAAAAAATAGGTAGGACTTAACTGATAAGTTAATTCGTCCCTAGAATGCCACCATCCCATACTGGTGTACTACATCCATACAATCCAATAATTGGTGTAACAAATAAAGTAATACATCAAATAATCCAGAAATTAACATAATAACAGAATATCATGCTATCACAAAATAGGAATGACTTATAATTTCTTTAAACTTTCTACATCATGTATCCCACACAAACTGAATCTTAAACATGTTGATATTTTATTTCACAGTCAAGTAAGCATTCTACAAATAGAATTCATGCTAAACATTTAATCTTAATTGCTAGAACAAATTAAAAAGATTAAATCCATTCATTCTTTAAAACATTCAAATAGCATGCATCGTTATGATCAAATCTATTTAAAATTTATTTAAACTCATATTTAGTCTCTATTTAGTGTTCGGGACCCCTCAAAATCAATTAAAGTCAATTTACACGATGTTTACGTAAACTCCTAGTAAGGCTCGAGCTTTTATCCTGATAGCTCAAGCTTTCTATCCATGGCTCAAGCTTTCTATCATTGCTCAAGCTTTTCATTAATAGCTCGAGCTTTGCATTCAAGGCTCGAGCTTTGCACCCATGGCTCGAGCTTTGCTTCCAAGGCTCGAGTATTCTAACAACGAATCGAGAACTGTTACACGAATCAATCCAGAAATCCTACTGTAAATCAGTTCTTTACTGTTAAGGGTTCTAAGGCATGTTACTAAATTTCATCAACACACAAGTATGAAATTACATCATTATAACATGAAGAAATTCATAAAGAAATCAAATCTAACCCATGAATTTATCAATGCACACAGCAAGAACAACCATGAACATAATTTATAAAACCTATGTTTTAGATCAATTTTATTATAAATTTCAGTTTTAATTATTCTTTAAACAACCCTAAAATTATACTAGATATATATAGATCACAGATCAAAAGAAGAAGTATAGAACAAGAACTTGCTTTTAGAAATTTGATAAAAATCTCAACCTCTTTCTTCCTACTTCTTCTTCCTTCCTCTTCTTCCTTCTCTCTCTAACTCTCTCTCTCCTCTCTATCTCCAAAATATATTACATGATTTATTTTTCAGCCCCTTTTACAATCCTATAGTTATATATTTATAGATAACTAAAATAACTCTAATCCTTTTCCCAATCCAAGTCAACTTAATAAAGGAAATAATAAAATTAAAATATTAAAAAGGTAACTTAAAATATGTTACGTACATAATCTATGTATATCCTTATTATATAAATATATAAATATACATAGATTATTATTAAATGACTTTCCTGATATATATAGACACACACACACACATATATAAACTATCCATGGGTAATTATCCGTACCCATTAAACCTCCTATCCAAGTAGTCCATGGAACCTAATTGGTTGGCCCATTACTATTAACCACATCCATAAACTAAAATAAAATAAAACAAAACAAAATAAATATTTAATTATTTAATTTACAATTAATTACAAATAAACAACACATCAATTAAATCAATCATTTCAAATAAAACATTTAAGCATATACTTTCAACTAATCATTTAATTCAAATAAAATATTTAATTACAAATTCAATTAAACACGTAATCAAATAGCCAAATAATCAAGTAATTAAATAAAATTACAATTAAAATATTTAAATAAATACCGAGACTATCCTTTTAAAATTAGGGATATTACAAATATTAATTAAAGCTCATTATAATTAATATCACTAGCATTGATTTACAGTAACGTATATGACCTGTTATAAAAGCAAGCTAGAGATAAAGTTAGTACACATGCACTAGAGACTGTTATACATGTTTGTTAAGAAATAAATATATAGAATCTGGAAAAGGTAGATGAGGTGAAGTATTTAATATATGATATTTCAAGAGTTGGAAAAGTATAATAAATACATCAGAGATAATTTTTCAGGATTATCCCAATGTTGTGGGGGGATATTGTCCATAAATGAAATTTGTTACGAGTTACCTCATCAATTAAGAAATACTTATAAATGTGAGAGTTCTTAATCTTAAGAGATTTTAGATAAGACCAAAAATAATTTATAATATTGGTTATAACAGTAGTGCATCTTGCTTCCTGTGAGGAAAATTTTTAATGAGACAAGTTGATTGTTCCAACTTACAAGTTAAGTGTGCAAGCTTATAAGTCCTTAAGTGGATTAAAATTAGTGCCGAGACAATGACATAAATGTGATGCATAAGTCATCATTGTATGCCTTTAAAAAATTAATGATATACTAATTATTAGTATATTCGATATGAAAGATTTAACATCTGATAACATAATATATTTCAATAGAGTGAGATTGAGATAATGCTAGTTATGATAACAAAAGTCTAGCTAACTTTTGTAGATGTAAATCTCAAATATAAATACTAGTCAAAGTATATCACTGGTTGAGATTGCAAGGCATCTTAATAACTGTAATTAATTGTACACTTTCAATCCAACATAGGATCACTGAAAAGCAATAAATAGGGTAGTTGAGATACACCCTAAGTAAAATATTGTATAGATCGAAGTATCTAACTAAATTAGAGGTGTAATAATGATGTAATCTGGATGTAGGATATTAAAGACTTCAAATCCAAGAATGGATATATCTTTAATATTAAAGGTGTAATTTTATGTTCTTAATATAATTCAAAGTTAGGAACTTTGAAAAAATCAAATAGAAAAGTCAATAGACTTCACCTAGAGGACATTTCAAAATAAATCGATACTTGTGCCGCTAAAGAAAAAAGATATTGCTAATAAGCAATTTTAGGGCACAAAGTATACATTTGCTCTCAACTGGGAAAATCTTTGCAGAGTATAATATTTCTATATACAATCATGTGGCCACATATAAAATTAAGGGTTTTACTAGAGAGAAATTGTACAGATCATCAAGGAGAATGTGGTTAAAAGCCGAAAGTTAACGAGTCATCTTAATGGAAAGCCAACTTAGTTCACTAGAGATCCCAATATCTAGGTTTAAAGGGACAACAAAAATTCTGAATGACTCACCAGAAGCACTGGGAAGATATAAATCTTCTACCCATTTCTATGACGAGACAATGCTACCTACATCGATGATTAGGACAAGCTAAACTTTTAATGACTCTTATACCTTGAAATTTTAAGTGGGGTATGATAGGATACTCTTAATAAGAAGTCACCTATATGAGTGTGAAGTGTGCCGCTTCTATGGGAACTATAAAGGCTTTTCTGGAGCACTCATAAATACCAGGAATTGTTCAAGGCCAAAATGAACACAACAATGAGAACTAATTTTGTGAGAATGGGTACTGTGTGTTTGCTATTTTATTGGTTTACACAAACGGCTGAACAGTTCAAGACATCACGTTCACTGGTTAGCCAGTAAATATGATAGTAATACACTAGGGAAGGTTCAAGGCTAAAAACTACCTATCTTGATGTAGTAACTTTTCGCCTATCCTATCTCTAATGTCTACTTGATCATCTTTTGCATTTAAGCACCCAATTTCCATTCATGTGGGGCATTGTTAGAATTTGTGAATGAAAATTGTTTCATCAGTCATCAATAGATGCCTTGGACTGAACATGTGTGATTACTGGTTAGTTGTGAAATGAAAAGATACAACTCAAAACCAACAGACATAACCTATTCAATGTGAACCATTACAACCTATTACAGGTTGTTTCATGATAAACAGACATATACAAATGGTTGTGTCCAGTAATAAAGAGACACTCAATCTGAAAAGGCACTTCTATTTCTATAAATACCCCATTGGGCTGCCATTTGCATAATGTTCAATTCATTTTCTTCTTTCTCCCTTTCTAGACTTGAACCCAACCCAATTGGGTTCAAGCCATAGGTCAAGTGGTCCGAGCCACTTGGACCCTAATCCAATTTCATCAAGCCATATTAAGATTGGTCTGAACCATTTGGTTCGGATTGCACCCAATTCAGCATTTATATAGTATAGATGCATTTTTGAGTCAGAGAGAGTATTACACAGAGGAGGTTCGCTATATCCAGGAGTTTGTACTATTGCTAATAGTAGATGTAGACTGTTGTATCGTGAGAAACAAATGCCATAGAGTCCGTCAGCACCATACAGGGGATAAATTGTCTTAAGTACATAGAATTCAATACTAGCCCCGATTCAGGTTATTTATTTATTTATTATTATTGTATTGCTTTAATTTGCATGTTTAATTAAATATCGAGTTGCATATTTAATTGATTATTTTTTAGCATATTATTAATTATCTCATGGCATATTAGTAAAACCTTAGTTATATCTTAAATGTCAAATAAAGCATATATTTACCAAAATGTAAGAGACGAGATGAATATTCAACTTTTGATGAATCTTTCATACGTGTAGTTGAAAAATATCAGATCTAAGTGGTTCCTATCTTCCATAATTTGACAATAATAAAACGGAATATGGAGAAAAAATGAAGGCAAAAGAGGAAAAGTCTAAAGAAGGAATGAACAACATGTTATAAGCTTTGTTTGAAGAGGACAATGAAGTAGGTAAGAGAACAGAAGAGAAATCAAAGGAAGCAACCGACAACTTGTGTAAAGTCGAAGAAGTTGTCACCATTCAACCTATGTATCATGGATTTGAGAGTAAAAATAATTAATCATATTGGGATTACAGCAGATTTGTTTCATTAATTAGGCATTACAGCTGTATTTCCATGTATTAGCTGTTTATATTTGTATTTAAATTATTTTTCATATATAGTTTGAGGTAGGTAAGATCTCTAGGAATTAATTCAGATTTGTATAGTTATTATTGATTTTGTATAGCTGGCAGATTTATTTTTTCTTAGTATAAAGTCTTGTACAAATAGAGGCTGGGTCATATCCTCTATATGTATCGAATAATACAAATTATTCATCATCTATTCTTCTTCTTCTTATTATGCTAATATGGTATCAGAGCTGGAATTTTGAATCTGATATTATTTTTTTTCTCTTTTCTGTGCCTCTTGCTAGCCCGGCCTTTGTGCCTCTTCGTGGCTATTTTTTTTCTATCTAGTTATTTGTTCTAATGGCAGAAACCCCTGTTCCAACCACTGTGGTGACTAAACCTATCATCCACTTTGATAACCCCACTCTCCAAATTACCCCTGAGAAACTTAATAGAAAAAATTTCCTTGAGTGGTGTCAATCGGTGCAACTATTCTTCAAAAGTAGAGGAAAAAATGGGGTATCTTTGGGGGACTATTAAAGAACCCAAAAAATCAAATCCTTCTTATGATTCATGGGAAGCTGAAAATTCCCAGACCATGAAGTGGTTAATTAATTCCATGACTCTAGGAATTAGTAGACCATTTCTCTTTCTTTCCACAGCAAAAAAAATATGGGATAGTGTGACTCGGAGTTACTCAAAAAAAGGAAGGGTTCCATGAAAGTTTGAACTGAAAAGAAAAATCCACAACACCAAATAAGGAGACTCCTCTGTGACATAGTATTTTAATACTCTAATGGTATTATGGCAAGACCTAAACCTTCACCAACACTTTGAGATCAAGGACACTGAAGTTGCTAAACAACTTGCTGAGAATTTGGAGGATGGTCAAATTTTTGAATTTCTTACTGGACTTAATTCTGATTTTGATGAAATCAGTGGGAGGATTCTAGGAAAAAAGCCTCTTTGCTCTTTGGAGGAAAGTTTTTCGTATGTTAGTAATGAAGAAGATCGAAAAACAATTCTCTCTAAAACTGTTGCTCCCGAAGTTTCTATTCTCAAAACTGAAGGAGTTCAGTTCAATTCTGGGCCGTATAAAAATCAGAATAAAAAAGGAAAGATTGACTTAAGGTGGTGTGATTTTTGTAATAGACCAAGGCATATAAGACAAACTTGTTGGAGATTGAATGGGAAACCTTCCATTGGAGACAAAGAAAATCGTCCACAGCAAAGGAAGGCCTTTCAGCAGTGACTGATTTTATGGAAAACAATATAGAGGATCTTCCTAATGACTAGCTTTTCTAAAGCACACCTTGAGGCTTTACAATAGATGTTAGGACGGGTTGGTCTAGCTATCTGGTATATCAAATTCTAATTCAGTTGCCACTAGCCACTTTATCCAATCAGGTACTACCCCTACTGCCCTCCTTAGTAGCCCTAATAAACCTTGGATTATAGACTCTAGAGCCTCAGACCACATGACTGGTAATTCCTATGATTTTTTAACATACAATCTATGTTCAGGCAAAGATAAAGTTAAGGTTGTTGATGGGTCGTCTGTTCCTATCCATGGAAAAGGTTTTATTTTTATTTTCAATACTTTATCTCTTTTATCTGTTTTACATGTCCCTAGTTTTACCTGTAATCTTTTATCCATTAGCAAAATCACAAACAATCTAAATTGCTCAATGACCTTTTTCCCTACTTATTGTGTGTTTTAAGATCTAACCTAGGGGAAGAAGATTGGCAGTGGTGAAGAGAGAGACGGGCTGTATTATCTTCATCCTGGTAAAGAGATTGGTCAGGCCCATACTTTAGTCAGTAATAAAAGAAAATCTGATATGGTTGCTCCATTTCAGAACTGGTCATCCAAACTTTAAGTCCCTTAAAGTGTTATATCCTGGTTTGTTTTCGGGTTTAGATCTTTCAGTCTTTCAATGTGAAATTTGTGAACTTTCTAAAAGTCACCGTGTTCCTTTTCCAATTAGTAATAAACTTTCTGCAATTCCTTTTTCGATGGTTCACACTGATGTTTAGGGACCCTCCCGTATCCTATCCTTGTTTGGCTTTAGATGGTTTGTCAGTTTTATTGATGATTACACACGTACATCTTGGATTTATTTGCTTTGAAAAAAATCTGAGGTTAGTAATACATTTAAGTCCTTTCACATGATGGTTAAAAATCAATTCTATACCAATATTCAATACTTTAGATCTAATAATGGGAGGGAATATTTCAATGAAACTCTGGGAACCTACCTAAATAAAAACGGGATTTTACACCAATCATCATGTATTGATACCCCTCAACAAAATGGGGTAGCAGAGAGAAAAAATAGACATTTACTCGAAGTGGCAACAGCCTTATTGTTTTCTAGGAGTGTACCCAAGTGTTATTGGAGCGATGTTATTCTAGCAGCAGCTTACTTGATCAATCGAATGCCTTCTAAAACACTCAATATGAAAACTCTGATTAACTGCCTTAAATCCTTCTCCACAAATG
Organism: Cornus florida; assembly: GCF_030987335.1. NCBI lineage: Eukaryota > Viridiplantae > Streptophyta > Magnoliopsida > Cornales > Cornaceae > Cornus > Cornus florida. The sequence goes on along the minus strand of NW_026775571.1, from coordinate 72,358,635 downwards.
AAAGTATTTTCAACAGTCTTCCTTTGAAAGTTTTTGGGTGTGTAGCATACATTCACCTTCCAAGTAGAGAAAGATCTAAACTTGACCCTACAGCACAAAAATATATCTTTCTTGGTTATTCCCCAAACAAAAAAGGCTACAAATGTTTTCATCTTCTTACGAAGAAATATTTTGTCACTATAGATGTAAATTTTTTTGAAATTCTCTCCTATTATCCCAAGTTTGATCTTCAGGGGGAGATTGGTGATGAAAAGGAAGATCTTTCCTATGATCTCTCAATAAATCTTGACCAAATAAATCTCGATTTTACTCATACTCCTACTTTGACTCCTATGCTTATTGTTTTACCAGAACAGCCGAGTCTAAGGGAAAATAGTCAAGTTGAAAAACCAGAGGGAAACAGAAATATAGTTCAGCCAAACACTCCACTTGTGTACTCATAAAGGAAACCTGGTCAGACTATACAGCCCGACACTCTCACCCGCAATCAATCTTCAACTCCGGAGTTGGAAAATGAGCACTCTATAAGTTCTCAGTCAGGTATTTTACATAATCCTTCTTTGCCTCAATCTGATACGGATTTAGATATTCCTATGGCTATCCGAAAGAAAGTAAGGTCATGTACCACTAAACATGCCATTGCCAATTTTCTATCCTATCACCGAATTAAACCTTCATTTCAGGGTTTTATTTCTCAAATTTCTACCGAAAGTATTCCTGCTAATATTTCTGAGGCACTAAAGGATTTAAAATGAAGAGGAGCAGTTCTTGAGGAAATGAAAGCTCTAGAGCAAAATAAAACTTGGGAAATTGTTAATCTACCTAGAGGGAAGAAACGTGTGGGTTGCAAGTAGGTCTTCACTATGAAGTATAAATCAGATGGGTTAATATAAAGATACAAGGCAAGACTCTTTGTCAAGGGATTCACTCAAGCCTATGGTTTAGACTACCAACAGACATTTGCTCCGGTCGCCAAAATGAACTCAGTAAGAATTTTGTTTTCTCTTGCTATTAATTTAGATTGGCCTTTTACATCAATTTGATGTAAAAAATGCATTTCTGCATGGCAATATAGAAGAGGAGGTTTATATGGAGTTACCTCCTGGTTTCGGAGATGCAAGTAGTGAGAAAGTTTGCAGGTTAAAAAAATCTTTATATGGAATGAAACAGTCTCCGAGAGCTTGGTTCGAAAGATTCTCAAACTTTCTCATGAAGTGTGGCTTTTCACAGAGTCAAGGAGATCATACACTATTCTTCAAACATTCCCCTCATCAGAAAATTACTGTTCTTATTGTCTACGTTGATGATATTATTATGACTGGAGACAACTTCGAAGAAATTAGAGATATGAAAACTCAATTGGCAAAAGAGTTCGAGATTAAGGACTTAGGAAATATAAGATATTTCTTAGGTATGGAAGTGGCAAGATCAAAGGATAGTATGTTTGTTTCTTAAAGAAAATACATTCTTGACTTGTTTAAGGAGATGGGATTTTTAGGAAGTAAACCAACAACAACTTTAATCGATCCAAATCATAGATTAGGACTTGACAGTGAAGATAATCCAATTGATAAGGGGACATATCAAAGGCTAGTAGGGAAACTGATTTATTTATCCCACATAAGACCAGATATTGCCTATACTGTAGGGGTGGTAAGTCAATTTATGCACTCTCCCTTGGAGTGTCATATGGAAGCTGTTCAAAGAATTCTGAGGTATCTAAAAGCTACTCCAGGAAGAGGTCTTCTATTTAAAAAATTTGAACATCTCCTAGTGGAAGTTTACATAAATGCCGATTGGGCTGGTTCAATCACAAATAGGAGATTTACTACTGGTTATTGCACTTTCATGGGAGGCAATCTAGTTACTTGGAGGAGCAAGAAATAGAATCTAGTTGCTAGGTCTAGTGCAGAAGCAGAATATAGAGCTATGGTTTGGGAATTTGTGAGATTCTATGGATACATAAGTTACTAAAGGAACTTAAACTAAAGTCTACATTTCCTATAAAAGTATTTTGTGATAATAAGGCAGCAATTAGTATAGCCCACAACCTCGTTCAACATGACCAGACCAAGCATGTCAAAGTGGACAGGCACTTCATCAAAGAGAAGATTGAAAGTGGACAGATGACTACACCGTTTGCAACAACTCATCAACAATTAGCTGATATTCTCATAAAAGGAGTTACAACGATACTCTTTGAAAATCTAGGGAGCAAGCTAGGAACAGTTGACATATACTCATCAGCTTGAGGGGGAGTATTGGGATTACAACAGATTTGTTTCATTAATTAGGCATTACAACTGTATTTCCATGTATTAGCTGTTTGTATTTGCATTTAAATTATTTTTCGTATATAGTTTGAGGTAGGTAAGATCTCTAGGAATTAATTCAGATTTGTATAGTTATTATTGATTTTGTATAGCTGGCAGATTTATTTTTTCTTAGTATAGAGTCTTGTATAAATAGAGGTTAGGTCCTATCCTCCATAGCTATCAAATAGTACATTCATCATCTCTTATTCTTCTTATTCTGCTAATAAATCCAAATCAGACTTTGCTTCTCGAGGTGGGCAATTTGAAGATAAAAACACTAATCTTTCAACTGTTTGTGGTTTAGTGAGCATTACATCTAATTTCGGTTGCTTGAATAACTTAAGAAATGAAGTTTTGTTCATGAAGTTGGAAAACCATGAATTCCATATGCACGACCTAATTTCGATGATTTCTTGCTGCGGCATATAACTTGGAGTTTTTTCTCATTCAAAAACTAGAATAATTCAAGTTCTGCTTCATCACATGTGTTCAAGCAAGCTTCTAAAATCTTTTAAAATTACATAAAAAGCTCCAAAAGTTCATGAAAAGATTTTTTTGTCGATGAAAAAAAGAATATTGTGTTTTGTTCGAGTAAGGAAAAAAGAAAGAAATGATGGAAGTCTTTATTTGGGTTCTCAATAGATCGTGGTAAGTTGATTTTATCTCGATGGCGAGTTTTCTTCAAGGAGAAGGGTCTGATGCAAATAATAATTAATAACCTCGAAAAGTGTCTTGTCAAAGTTTTAATTATGGTATGGGAAATTTGAAAATGTCATAGGAATGGAAAACGACAGCCATTAAATTTATTTAGGTAGTCTAAAATCAATCTAGAGAACTAGGGCCATTAATAGTATTATTATAAAAGGAATATATCTCTATATCTGCTGTAACGAAGTCATAATCAGTATTACTTTAAGTTATTATCAGTTTACAAATAATTCTTTAGGCTTTTCCCATATTTCCATTTAGAAATCTTGGGTCCAATGATGATTGGAGTATTTTTAGTTTTCCTTACTTGTAAGAAGACTTTTGTTCATTTTTGTTTGCTTCACTTACCTCCATATGGAAAGACAATTTCTAGTTTCGAAATCATAGACTCCAAATTACAATAGAGTAACCTTACCATTACATCAAGAAGCACCCTCATATTTTATTTTTGAAAATATTAGGAACATATTAAGCAAACATTAGGTTATACTATTCAAATCATATTCAACCCACCTCTATCTCAAATCATAAATTTCTTCCCATCTCTCACTCTTATTTTGAATCTTTCTTGGCAAGTTATCCAAAAGACTAGGTAATAAAATACTAAATAGAAATACCCTCTTAGAATGTTCGTACAATTCCAATACTAAGAATCTCAGCAGCTAACCACTGGGCAAATCCAAAATCGGTGATCTTTACTGTATGGTTGGTTATCATCAAGAAAAATATTGATAATTTTTGTTAAATTATATATTAGAGTTGTGGGTCAAATTTTGGTGAAGAATCAAGTTCTGAAAAAATGGAACTAGTTTTGCTTTAATGGAACTTTCTGCACTTGGTCAAAATGGTGATTCAAAAAAATGGAACCAATTACATTTTAGTGGAACCCCATGTCCGTTTTAGAAGCCAAAAGACTTGGAAAAAATGTTGAAGATTTGGGAAAGAAGTTGTGCCTACTATTGTAAAGTTGTAATTGATATGGTAACTCCTTGTGGCAATTTGGGGAACTCTTGTCTAACAAGAAATTGGGTTTAAAGACTATATATAGAGAGATGGGTTGAGAGGTGTATAAAGAGGGAAAAATGTAAGGGGTTTAAGGGTGATTGTTATAAGGAGAAGGGAGACTATATGTAATTCTCGAGTGTAGAGATGTAGCCTCAAAAGATATATGAATGAGTGAGTGAAATTTTGGCATTTAGTTGTATATTCTCTTCCTTGATCATTATAGTGAAAATCTCTCTCTCCATGGACTTAGCCCTAGAGTTGGGTGAATTGTATAAAATATTATATTATGCGTGGATGTGTATTATTACTATCTTAATATCTGATTGTGTTGATGTGATATGATTATACTTCTACTATATGTGATGAATGAGGGGTTTAACCTTTAACAACAGTCAACCGTTCAGTGGGTTGGAAAGAGTTAATTTCTCTAATATTATATATGTACTATTATACCCCTTACTTACAACTTAAGATTTCTTGTACACTATACTATTATCTTATATAACACTCACCAACCCAATTGCCATATATAACTTAATTGTGTAGCACTCGCTTACCCCTTATGTATAATTAATTTATTCAATTAAATATATCATTTTATTACTTCTACCATGATATCAAATCCCAACATGAGGCTTACTCCACATAGGCGAACTTCTTCATGATGGCACCTTATACTGACAATTGGTTGGTAGTATGGTATTCCTCATTGTCACATGTCGAGACATCTCTCATGTCGTTTATATAGTTGGTCAATTCATTGCTACACTGAGATTTACTTATTTTATTGCAAATGTTATCATCATTTGCTATCTCAAGAGTACTAAGTTTTATGATTTCATTTCTCTTTCTAGTCACCACTTGTACTTATATCGATGCGGATAAGGCAACAGACCCTACAAATTTTCATTATACTACTATTTTTACTTATTTCTTTGTGATGTACTCATCTCTTTGATACTTTTACAAGGCACTTGCTGATGATACTTTTGGACTTTTGTGGTTTCATTGGCTCCTTCAGGATATAGGGTTCCCTCATCCACTGCCATTCCTATATATTGTGATAATAAGAGTGTAATTTAGATTGTACACAATGACGTCTTTTATGAGCACACTAAATATATTAAGAATGATTGTCACTTTATTTGTCATCATCTTCTTTAGAATTAATTATAATTGTGGTCCATTACTTCTAATGATAAACTAGCCAACAACTTCACCAAACCTCTTTTGTCAGGCCGCTTTTGTGATATTGTCTCCAAAATCAAATTGGTTTTATGTAACCCACATTGAGTTTGAGGGGGATTGTTAGATTATACATGTACTATTATACCCCTTAACCCAAGGTTTTAACTAAGGATAAATGATATATCTTGATGATAACAAATAATTAAAGGTGTTGAATTTAATGTCTACTTGAGTTGTGCTATGTAGGTTATATATGAAAGAAACTCAGGAGAGCTTGTGGATCAATGGGAAAACCAAGAATGATCCTATACTTGAAGATGAAATCTTGAAGCTCATAATTACATTGAAGAGAAAGATGGGAGACATCAACCCAAAGGTTAAAGAAGATGAAGAATTAAAGAATTGGGTAGAATAATCTTGGGTGAATGCTAGCTTAAATTATAAAGTTATTTTTTAAGTAACTTCATTTGAAAGATCCATCTCTTGACTTGTAGATTATAGGACCATACATATCATTCATATAATTAACGAGTCTTTAAATCAATAGCAATAGACTATGAACTTCATTACATAAAATTGATATATAAAGTCTTTGTTAAGAATTAGTTAGTCCAAGGTCTCATAAGATTTGAAAAAACTCAACACTTGAACTATAAATACTAGGAACAAGTGTCACAATCATATCAGTTAAATTGGTCTTTAAAAATTAGAGTTTAAGGCTTTGAATTTAATTGCTTATTTCTAAAGCCTTTGTTACCATGAGTTGGTTTAAGACTCTAAGACCTAATGCATTTGATAAAAACCATTATTAATGGTCCATAGACTCTTAGTAATAGGACTTGAACTTAGTTAAACCACTCATCAAAGTCCTAGGTGCTAGAAAGATTGCTATCACATAAGAAGCAATTTTCAGCACAGAAGATTTCCTGACCAGATTATACAAAAACTGCTATAACTATTTTTATAGTTGGATTTTTTGAGTGAGGGCAGTGGCATTGCAAAGTTGACTTTGAGCTGTTCAATTTGAACTCAAATTTGACCTAATTTGGATTTTAATTGACTAAGATATGACCATTTGAAGTTGACACAAATTTTGTTGAGTCTGCTGAGAAACAGCAAATCGGCCAACCGATTTGTTAAAGACAAAACACACCGGTCTACCGGTATCTCTATAAAATCAAGCATAATGCTTTTTTAAGTGCTGAAACAAACTGGCCAACCGATTAAACATATCAGCTGACCGATAAGACTAAACTGACCGAAATATCCATTGGTCAACCAAAAATGTCTAGAATTTGAATGAATGACTAGTTTGATCGTTTGACTTCATAGGAACTTACCATAATACCCCTAAACGGCTATAACTTTTAAAAGGGTATAAATATACAATGTTTGGACATTATAGGTATCCAAGAGAGCCAAAGAGAGACCTCCCTTTTGGGATAGAACTTGTTTATCATTCTTGGATAGAAATCTTTTATAGGAATCACCATTGAAGCCTACATTGCATATCATTCATGTGATTCATCTTGCAAACTTAGAGTTGTGCTTTCATTTGTAACTCTAAGTATTAGAGCTTTGGTTTATATTTGGTTATTTAAGAGACATTCATTATAAACTTCAATCCCATATCTATTCTTGAGAGAAGAAGATAAAGAGGTGCTCTTGGCAAGGGAAAACTTGTTTAAGTTATTCTTTCTCAACCAGTAAAAGAGAGAAGGTTTCACTTAACCGTATAATAAGAAGATTTGTTAGAGTTCTCCACTCGTGAGAGTGAGCAATGGTTTCTTTTTAGCCATCAAAAGAAGGAGAAGTGAGATGGCTTCATGATAAGGTTCGTTCTTCACCAGCAAGCAAAACATATAAATGTTTGTTTTCCACCCACAAGGGAAGCCATAGTGGAATCCTTGAGAGGTTTTATCAAGGCATAGACGTAGACTAATGTTGTGCCAAACCATGTATATTGCGGTGTTGTTAGGGTTGCAAATTTCTCTAACCTTACTCTCTATAATTTCCTAGCACTTTCCATTTTATAATCTTAATGCTTTATTTATGAATGCTATTAGATTGCCATATTAATTTACATTTATGAGGAGGATGGGATGTATGCTTGGATTAAGTGGATTATATTGAGATAATTGCTTGAAGAAATCTTGCGTTAATGTATTTTTTCACTATCTAAATATTATTGCACACCAAATGTTTGATAGAATGTATATTCAATCTAACCTTCACATTTAGAGTTTATATGCTTGCCAAGTATTTGATATATTTCTTATAAACTCTATAATAAGGATTTTCATGACATTTGTACCTTGAACATTATTTACATCAATATTATACAAATGTTTGTCCTTATTGGTTAGTTGAATTGCATGCATTGGTGCTTGAAGTAATATGATTTGTTATTTGAAATCAGTGATGCTCATGCCTAATTATGTAACTTACATATGCACAATTCAAAGTATGAAATGAGATGGTCATTTGCTAAGGCAACATACCCAACAAATGTAGTAAGCTATTTGTTATACATTCTTAATGTTAAGAGAGTTTTACACTACAACCCACTAGAAAAGAACATTCATTAATTACAAAGATTCATCTTTTGCTCTAAGAGAAAGAAAGAGTTACTTTCCAACTTTTGTCTATAAGGGATATGGCTTATAGTGTGCTTATTGAAAGGGGTTAGTATGTAATCCTTGAAAGTCTAAGAGAATTTTTTCTTAGCAAGCTAAAGAGACAAGTATAAGAAGCCTAGAGAAGGTAAACCAAAAAAGTTCCATTGTTTACCAGTGACCATATTCAACCCCCATCCTTTAGGGTCAATTCTTGGATAACTATTACATTATTGCATTGAATAGCAGTCAGCAACGCAATTGGCTTATGTAGTTTTACTCATGGAGCACTCTCCTACCCCTGTCCTTCCTATAAATAGAATGCTTATGCATAGTTGATTTATTCAATTCAATATACAATTTCATTACTTCTAACACTTTTGATATCATTTTGTTTTATTTTGATACTCCTACAAAATATTGTTGGGAGAATTCAAAAAGACTGATTCAACTTAAATCTCTCACAATTAAATCAGCAAAAAATATCCTCCCTTTATGTGTAAATCTGTTAGGAAACAATTAAATAGAGCACAATAATCTAAAAAATATAATCAACATCACACACACAATTGACACAATCAATTTTAGCCTGGAAAAAACTCCCCAATGTGGGAAACAAAAAATCAAGGGACCGTAGTCACTAAATCTCCATTATCAACAAAATAATCAATCTCAAGAAATAATATTCTCTCGGCAACAAATATCTTATAATCAAAGATTAAGGAGAGATCTCACAAAAAAAACACAGAGGTACTGTTCACGGACCCAAAAACTGATCCAGAATGCTCGAAATCCAATCTCTACCGTTTAGAATGTAGAGCCTCGTATTACGAATCCATCCGCCAAATTTCAGCTCGATCGGACCACAAACGCCTGTTGATCTGAGCCCTTGATGAAATCTGGTCGCACTTTGAAAAACTAGTTCTATGGAATTTCTCTCTCTGTGTTTTATGCTACAGAAGATGCCGCCTCACTACTGTTTTCAATACACAAACAAACGTATATATATTTGTGTGTGTGTGTGTGCGCGGGCTTCAAACCCACATGGGCTTCACTTGGGCCATCTCCAATTAAGAGGGAACCAGCCTAACAAATATTAAATCTTAAGTTGCAATTAAGAATTTGAATCTCATTCTTTTCCGCAAAATAGAATAAATTATTATTACAACTAAAAATTGTTTCATCTTTTATATTCACTAGATTTGTACTACAATTACAAAAGTACTCTCCCGTCCCACATTTAATGTATGGTTTTGGATAAAAGGGGTGGAGGATGGAGTTAGATCCCCTGCCTCATTGCCACCTTAACAATCAACGCTTAACAGGATTCCAAATGAAGACAAACCAAGTCACAATCAATGACAAAAGGTTCTCAACGGTCGAGAAGTATATAACTCACACACCAACAAGTTTTCAATTATTCTTAAGGTGGGTCATTGTCGCCTGTGCTAACTAAGTCCCACTACATAGTCAATAAAAAGGAGCTCGAATTCTTTGTCGTTACAGTATCCTGATGTAAGATTTTTCAACACAATTAAATATATTTTCAACACATTAAATTTATTTTATATTTGAAAAATAAAATTAAAGAGCTTAGACTCTCTTATTTATTTGGCTTTGGTGCCTCAAAAAGTATCTGGTCTAAAGTTCGAGAGTGCAAACAATTCCTTGAGGTAGGTGTGTGAGTATCATCAATTAAGAAGAAAAAAAATACAAATTGCTTACCAATTTTAATGCTTGATAATTTTACAATTTTACTCTTGAATTGAATATTTATGTTCAGTTCAATTCAATTCGCATTTATAATTTATACATATAAATGTGAGAATACAATCATAAAAGTACCCAAAAGAACGTGTATATACACATACTTATATACAAACAAAATATATGCACAGTTATTACTAATGTACTCAGTAACAATATATCTAAGAGTGCATTTGAAATTACTTTTCAATCACTTAAAAGCACCACTATTTATTAAAAAAATTTGTCACAATTTGTTTGGTAATTCGAAAAAAAAAACCCTTAGGTAGTAGAAATTTTAGCAAATTATTACTTTTTAAAATTGTGAGTAAATGTTCAACATTTTAGGTAAATTATTTATGTGGGTGGACAATCTAATCCCTCTTTATTTTTATACCTACAATTGTATCTCTTTTACTAGAAGGATCTACAACAAATACTAAAATTCTGAAATCAAATATAAATTAATAATTATTAAGTATGTTTAAATCATCTTTATTCTTGTGTTAAATTCAAATACTAACCTAACCAAAAAAAAGATAAAAAAAATACAAATAGCATATCATAAAAAAATGGAATAACAAAAAGAATCAAAACAACTTGATCCTCATGCAATTATTTAAGCCAATAAAGTGTCACAATTATTAATATTTATGTAATGCACATGTTTATTTGTGTATGAATATTATTGTAATATTTCTACCAAACAAATTAAAAGTACTTTAAATATAAAAAGTGCTTTATAAAATGAATAATCAGAAGTTTATTTATTTATTTTTTTACTGATAATAGCTCTTTTAAAGAAAATTAAAATTTTTACCTTTGCTTATAACTTAGTGAAATAAAAGATAAAAGGTTAAAGGCTCTATATTGCGAGAATTATTACTGCAACAATAAGTTTGTTATACTGTGTGACCTTTGTTTTGGGTTGAAAATTAAAATCAGTTTATCCATGCCGGGGTATATCTTATCTTTCAAGATCCCGGAATGGTGGAAGCCGCCGCTAGGCCTTTTTTGGCCAAAAAAAAAATAAAAAATAAAAATCAATAAAAATAAACTAATAAAAAAAAGGAGTTAAATTTCTTTTTACTTTCCCTCGCTTATCCAAACGCATCGTTAACCGGTCCCCACCACCTCTTTCACAAACCCGCAAACCTTTCTGTTTCCTCTCGCCGGTCTCGCTGGACAGAAGCGTGTCTTTCGTCTAACGTCGTAACAGAGAACAGATTTATACACATACCTATACATATATATATATATCTCTCTTCTTTGGCGTGCGCATGCGGCTTTCAGCGTTCTCATCTTAGATCTCTTTCCTCTTTTCTTTCTCTCTCTACATTTGTGTTTGATTCGAATGAGAGGTTGCGGGGGTTTGGTTTGCAGACGAAGAAGAAGACCATCATCGGTGCCGATGGCCATTTCTTCCTCTTTCAATCTGTTCTCAATCATCACCGCATTAGGCATTTTTATCATCTTCTGCAGTAGTTTATCAATTGTCGCAGCCGATTATATTTCGCACGAAAACCCTCCTGCCCCAAAATCTTCTCCATCTTGCAAGCACGAGTCTCGATTGGTAATGTCAATACTCTCTCTCTCTTCTCAATCAAATTCTACATTCTTTGTTTCCCCAATAATTATTGAATAAGGTCGAATAATTTTGACTGCAATCCTTTATATATATAAATATATATGTGATATATGTATTTTGTTAGTTTGTATATAAGCATATATCTATATCTATATTTATGGAATAATTTGGGAAATGTTAAAGTTCATGAATGGAAGTTATAGATAAAATTTAATGCCATAAATTAATGTATTACATGTGATTATTGAATTAAAAAGGCCATTGTTTGCCGCTTGGGTGTGCCAGAGTCTGTGTGGACTCGGAGTGAGTGTTTTGAATTTTATCCCTATAGGACCTAAGGAAGTGTTGTAGTAGTTAAGTGACTGTTGGGAAGTGGGGAACTATCCTTGCTATGAGGCTGCTAATATATTGAGAAAGACGACTTTAGTTGAGACTAAAAGGTATGGGGAGTTGCCTCTAGAAGCGAATAAATGATTAGTGCAAAGCAGATAAATTGGGTCTGACAAAAATGAAATCACATTAGGCAATGATTCCATGGATGAAGTGATTGGAATGGTAACTCCATTTATTGAGAACATATAAAGTACATTATTGTGGGTGTTACACTGGTGTGTTACCAGGGGTGACATTCCTCTCTTCGCATTTTCCACACAAGAAAAGACTAAAAAGCTAATTTCATTCATTTCTTGATAGTACATTGAATTCATTGTTGGGTATCAAGTGTATGTAGAACATATAGAAATGTGTGCAGGGAACATTGTGACTGTTGTTACACTGAGCTACTCACCGAGTTAAGGACTTACAACTATTGGCTAAATTTTTGTAGGCTAGTCTCAGCTGAGCTAAACTAAGGATAAGATAAAAGAGACACTATAGGAATGTGAGTCATTATAATCTATCGAGGTTTTCATTTTATAGTTGTTTTGGAACAGTTATTTCTGTGGTAACTAGATCACATCCTTATCTTTGGTGCAGTGTCCGTTGTCAGCTACTCTGTACACTTGATCCAAGTTCCTGCTTTGGATGTGTGTATAGTGGGGTCAATGCCTGTCTCCACCTTACTTGATCATGTTCGTCTATAGTTGGCACATACTTGGGACACTTGCTCCACATTCCACATGTTTAGGATTGTTGATAATTGGCTGGTAACCAGCTTTAGTTTTCGTGGTAGTTTGGATGAAGCCTTTGTTTTGTTTTGTTTTTTTTTTTTACCAAATTGAGACATATAGTACAGGTTTCAGGCTAATTCTATCACCCGAGAGAATATTGTGGGATGGTTAGTGCTTGCCACGTGCCCTTTTACGATGATCCTACGTGCTGACTTTAATATTATGGGGCAGGTGGAAACAACCATGCATGGTATGATGAAATATATATATATATATATATATATATATATATATATATAATTATAAAAGCTCTAATAATTTGGTAATACTGTTTTTCTTCTTCTTATTATTTTTTAAACTGGCGTGGTGAATACATTTTCTGGAGTTTCGTTGCTATCTGTAGTGCATTATGGAAACACTTGTTTAAATAGGAATCTAAGACATTTTTTCCTCGACCATTGCAAATACTTGGCTTGTTATGGACTTACTTTATAATTTTTAACAAATCTCAAACTTCTTATCTGGGGACTTCCACATTCTAAGGCAGAGATTGAACAAAAACTTTTGGTTGAAAACAAAGAGGAGAGACTTGTACAATCAAGAATGCACGTCACATTTTAAGCCTATATGGTGCTTTTTACATATTTGAATAATAGAATTTGCACGATCTCACAAACAGTGAAAGCAATGATCCTCAACTAAGAATTGTAATGTAGGACGAGTGCGATAGGTTTTTTGGGGTTGATTATTGTTGGTTTATTAAAGGTAAAATTTAGTGGAGATATTGGGTCTTAGGTTTTGTAAAATGTGCAAGGAAGGGTTAAGGAATTGATTAGACAAGGAAGACAGTTTCTTTGCTGTTGGTTTGTATCTTTTAGGCAACTATGTTGAGTGTTCAAGATTTAAGTGATAAAGATTTGTCAAATAGGTATTCGAAAGGTAAAACGAAGATTATTGGATTTGGCTTGGGCTTTCAAAGGCATAAAAGCGCATAAGTTTTAAAAGAAGAAAATTAGAATTAGACGTTGAAGTTAGGAATCACTCATAGAATCCCGTAGGCATCATATCTAGTGTAAGAATTTTATTATACAACTATAAATAGACCGACCTTATGGTTCTCATAATTTCAATATAATAAAGATTGCAGATCCTATTGAATGAGTGATCACTGATAGCAGATTTAAAAAATTAAGAGAGCTGTAATAGTAGTATTATACTAATGAACTGATTAATAACAAGCAAAGAGCCAATGACACATCATGCCTTGAAACACAAGTATACAACTTATGGACAATACTATAACTAATGCATATAAACTAAGAAAATTACTAAAATACCCTTTTCCAAAGGTTACCAAGAACTTTTATTACCAATTCAACTCAACAAAGCTTTTTTCCAACTACTTGGGGCGGTTACATGAATTCTATTTTTCCATTTCACTCTATCTCAAGCTATAGTCTCTGTTAAACCACATGTATCATATTCTTCCTTACTAAATGTATCCCCTTCCATTAGTATTATCCTCAATGTATACTATGGCACTTCTCCTTACTCGTACAATTAAAGGTCTTCTTTACACATGTAGGGATTTGTTAAAGGATTTATATATTTAAGTTGCATCTTGTATAATAACTTAAGCTTTTAGAGTAGATGGTTGTTAATATGGTATCAGAGCAGGTTTATCATACCCTACTCTATACACTACTTGTCTCAGATATTTGTATCAACTCGTCTTGGATCTCCGAATAAACTCGTCTTGAATCTTTGGATCAACTTGTCTCGTCTCGGATCAACTTGTCTTGGATCTCCGGATCAACTCATCTCAGATTTACTCGTCTCAGACTCTCTACACTTCATATTTAATTTCAAGTTGGACACTTGAGTTCTCCGTATGCTAACTTGGGGGGGGGGGGGGGGGGTGGTGGGGGACAAAATGTTAACATTGCTATACTTGGGCAACAAGTTGTTGCCATATTTGTATTTGACTTTATGTATAATTCCTTTATTATAAAATACTTGTAAAGTAAGAAGTTTCTATTCTCTAGCTACAAGTCTTCCCCGATTCACCTATAAATAGAGGTGTTTATTTTAAACAAAATCAAGAGAGAATGTAATGAAAGAGATTTAGCCCTTTAAGCGTTGTGTGTCGTTGCCCTAGTGGTTGAACCCCGTTGTATTCTTGTGTTCTTCATGTTTTTATTTCTCTCTTCAACTTTTATATCTTTCAATATGGAAAGTTTAAGCTATTAGAGAGGGTGTAACTTAAATAAAATCAGTAGAATTGGTGGTAGAATCATAGAATTAGTAGAATCGTAGGTAGAATTGGTAAATCAGTAGTTATTTTTTTTTTTTTATATGCATGGTTGATTGTAACTTATCAGTGAATATAGGGGAAGGTTTTTCTGGGCTGCTTGTTTTGTTTCTAACTTTATGTTCATGAATTCTTGGTTTAATTTTCTTTAATTTTGATCTAGTAAATTGTTACTTGGTATTAGACTATTTACTATTAGTTTAGTTTTAATATAAACGTAATGAAAATTTGTTCATTCATTCCTTTAATAGAATGCATATATTTTCGATAGACAAAAACAGAGGTGCTTATCACCCAATTTTTATATAAATAATGTTAGTTATTTTTTAATAATTATTATTTTGTTTGGATTTACTCCCTCTGTCCCAAAATAAGTGTCATGCTTTCCTTTTTTGTCTGTCCCAACATAATTGTCTACTATCCTTTCTCAAACAATATATTTCACATCTTTCCATATATGTCCTTTGAGTTTTAAATTTCAAATTTGAATACTCAAAATTTAAAAGGACAATTTAGTAACTTTCCAGGGAGACAATGCATGTCCCACATGTCCCCTTAAAAATTACTACTCCCCAAAAATGACACTTAAATTGGGACGGCGGGAGTACTTTTTAACGAACCTTGGTCGATTCCTCTTGGACCTACAACCTAGCATCTATTTAAAGTTAGTACTAAGTCTTGCAATTTTAATTGAATTGATGTTGATTGAATTGATATTGCATAGTTGTCATGAGAGCTCTAGTTTTTGAGCTACATTCTTAGATATATGTATGGATTTATCCCAAGATGTATGTAACTATATTTGGAATTGTAATTTTATACATTTTTATTTTTGTGTTTTTATTTTTATTTTTTGATAGGTATACATTTTTGTGTTTTGAGCTTATTCTTGTTATATTTTAGAAATATTATTGTTTAAGAAGTTAGTTCGAATTAATTTTCTACTAGTTTGGTAGAATCTTACGATTCTCGATTTGATTCTACGATTCTAATTCTATGGAGCCCCAACATTCCTACGTAGAATCCCGATCTTGACACTCTTGTTATAAATGGGGCGGGTGGCTTTCCATGTCCGTGCCCCACACTGCGTGGGCTTTCACTATAAATCCCATCCCCCCCCAAAAGCATTAAATGAGCCTCCAAAGCTATTTAAATGGGGTGGGTGGCCAACGGGGTAGGCTATTTCGCCATCTCTATGCACATGTACAAACAAGATTAATTGATTTTCTCTCATTTGATCTTCAGTTGGTGCTACTTTGACCATCTCACGGATGTGCTCATCAAATTTTACACATTAACAATCAACCATGTGAGAAAGGTTTACAACCTTGGTATTAAATCTAAAGTCAACTAGTTACCTCTACTCCAGACTCATGCACAATGTTCTCCTTCGAACACTGCTATTTTATATCAATTAACTTGTTCTCAACAATGTTTGCTCTCTTTGGTTGTTCGTCCATTCCTTTTTCTTTAATAATACATGGTTGGTTCTTGTTAGAGAATCTCCAGTTGAATTCCTTGTTTCGATTCACTCAATCATATGCAAAGAATGTGTCAAGAATGGTTATCTATGCCAAACCCTAGATTGATTATCAAGGCTATAAGCTTTCTTTTAATATTTTTTTAAAATGCTCATACTCCAGGCTGACTACTATAACCATGTATGTAGCCAACAAAGGAGTCCTAAGCAAAACAGGAAACTTGTACAATTATTTTTTTCTAAATTCTTGTGAGAATAAAAGTTTCTTTGCCGACAATCCATCAGTCAAGCTTTAGATTTTAATCAACACTTTCCAAAAGCCTTTGATCGATGAAGTTGATTAATTGAGCTTTGATTGTTCCTAAATTCCAGCTTTAGTTTGGTCGGTACATGCTTTGTTAAAACTATATATATATGAAATTTTGTTTTTTTTTGTTTTTGTTTTTTAAACATGTGATTAGGTTGATGAATTTCTACATATGATCTTTGATTTTTCTCTGTCTTCATTGTCTTCAGTTGTAGCTATATAGACTCAGATATTTTGTACCACTTTTGTATAGGGATTTGCCAATGCATGACTCAAATCCTAACAAAAGTATGTCAATAAGTAAATGTCGGTGCTCAATTGTTTCATATCAGAAATATTCGTAAAACAAGATCTAGTCTTGTTGGCAGGAAGCCTTGCTCTTTGGATGAAGTGAAAAAAATAACATTTGATTGTGATTTTATGTATAATAAGTCAAACCCAACACAAAACAAATTAATATGCTTTTGTATTGTGTTTAAATTTTCAGTGGTCTAAATATTATTATATTACTATTATTTTTGGTGTCTAAGGATGTGTTGCTTAATTTTTTTTTTTCAGGTAAAGGTTGTGCAATGGGTTAATGGCGTTAAAGATGAAACATTAAGTGGGCTAAGTGCAAGTTTTGGTGCTGAAATGCCCACAAGTACTAAAGAAGCCCAGAGATTGCCTGCCGTTTTCCCAAATCCGTTAACTTGCTGTTCCAGTTCTTCCTCAAAGGTTTGGTTCCATTTTCCTTGATGGACCTTGTCTCATGTACTTATTATGCAATCTTGGAAAATTGCATAATTTGAAGTGAAAGTTTGATTGTTTTATCTTGTGGGAGGGAAGAATTTAATAATAACTTTTGCATTATTTGGTTCACATACACTAAAAATGATATTTTCTGGTAAGCTAAATAATTAAAAGCATAGTGCTCCGGTAAATGGGCGCTTTTATTTTTTGGGGAACATTGGAATTTTTCTGGATATATTTGGAAATGATTATTAAGCAATATGGTTCCTGTAAAAGCTTCGTGTTAAATTGTTTCATAGTGAAATTTTCAGGCTTATTATGATTGTCCATTGTATTGTTTTCAGTTGTCCAGCTCTGTTGTTTTGTCCCCGCGTGGTGATTGTGACTTCACAACTAAGGCTGAAGTTGCACAATCAGGAGGTGCAGCTGGCCTGTTGGTGATAAATGACGAAGAAGGTAAGTATTTGATGTACTGAAACACAATTTTCATTTACCATTGGATGGTGTATTGTATAGGAACTGATGGTAACTATCAATCCTTTTTTTGTTTCATTTATTATATCTTTAAACTGCTTTTGTTCCCCCTTTTCTTTTGCCTCTTGCAGATCTTTTTGAGATGGGTTGTTCTAACAATGATACCACCATAAACATTACAATTCCTGTTGTGATGATCTCAAAATCGGAAGGAGAGGCTATAAACAGATCTATGGCAGGTGGAGGAAGAGGTGAGCCCTTCCATTGTAAAAGTTTTCTCAAACTTCTGCTTGCAGCTATGCAATCTGCAAAAAGCTTTTGTGTTCATAGGTAGCATGATAGAATCTATAGAAGGTGATTTATAGATAGAATAAAGAAGAAAAGAGGATTGTTGGTGCTGTATTTTGCTCTTGCAGTCATATTTTTTGGTTTGCCTTTTCCACTAAATTAGGGATTCCGAATGGCAGAAATTTGGCATTTTTTGTTGAGTTGTTTCTCTAGTGATGTAAAAAATAGTGTTTTCATTCATTGTTTTCCTCCACTGAATATCTTTCAGGGTTTATAAAATCATTTTGTATAATAGTTGGGAGAGAGAGAATTCCTGATTATGTACAATAATACACTATCCATTCCGTCTAATCTCCAATCCAAATGCACCAATTGTAAGACCATATATATTTATATATATCTCAATACTAAGAATATTTGAATAAATGGTGTGGCCACTTAAGCAGGCATGTTGCGTTAGCTTCTGAATGCTTTGGAAAATGAGCAATGACACCACAATTCCTGGATTGTGGTAAAAAATAGACAAGGATTCTCAGATTTCAAATCACAAGATCTGTAAACAAGTTTATCAGGAAGATTAACATGTAAAGGGATGGAGTTGGTTAACACTGATTGGAGGAAGGTAAATATAGCATGCCTACAAGAAACTAAGTGAGTAGGAGAGAAAGGGAATTAAAATGCAAGTTATAAAGTTCATTACACCGGAAAAGATACAAATAGAAATTGAGTAAAGATATTCGTTAAGAAGAAATTTGTTTAAAATTGTTAGGTTAATAGGATTTAGGTTGGCAAATTTCGTAGACCAAAACAAAAATTTGTAACTATTGTTTTAATTTCTAGTTTAGATTAGCAATTTTAATAGTTATCAAGTGTTAGTTGTTACCTCTTGCTCATGGTTGCAGAAAGAATTTTGATGCAACACATGATGGTAATGGCATAATCTTCTACACTAAGGGTAAAAAGGTAATTTAGCACTTGGATGCACTAATCAAATTACGGTTTCTAGAGTTTCTTGTTTTGATCTGATTTGATTCCTAAATCTTATATATATATATCTAAAAGTGTTTTTGGAAATTTCCTGTTCTGAATTTTTGTAAGTCTCAAATTGGAGTAGACTTCTATTGATCGAGCTATCAGTTGGTCCATTGGGGTTGAGTTGATTGACCATCTACTCCAAAAGCTTAAGCTGTTAGAGAGGGTAACTTTAATATTTAAATCCTTCAACATGACCCCTCGCTTGTGGCCTTCTTTTGGTCCAACACGTGTTTACAATTTTAATTTTTAAGGTGATAGTGAGGTTTGAACTCGAGACCTTTGGCTCTGATATCACGTTAACTACAATCTACTCCAAAAGATTAAGTTGTTATAGAGGGTGTAACTTTAATATTTAAATCCTTCGATTCGATCAATTGAGCAATGAGGAATTGCAGTTTTTTTTTTTTTTTTTCTTTTTTTTTTCAATTAAAACACTACAAACCTTGCTCTCTATGTAACTCTATTTTGCCTCTATATAATATACTTGGGCAGAATAAAATATACTTAGAATACAACATATAGGGCATAATTGTGAGTTCTAGATTACGTCATAATTTTATTTTTAACAATGTTGAAATCCATCACTGCAGCTGAAGAGTTCAACAATGTCACCAATCGGTTAATTAGAGATTGACTTGGGCAACTAGTGGTTGAGTGATGCAGTCAATTGTCTCTGAAAAGTGTCAAGTCAGAATTAATGTAGTCAATAGTGTCTAGTCAAAGTTTATTAAGTAGTAACTATTGTATGGGAATCTAAAGATGTCATGGGAATTGTAGAAGCTGTTATTAATTATATGTGGGTATCTTAAAAGTCATTCTAGAGAAGTGAAGTGTCATTAATAGTTTTATTATAAAAGGGACAACCCTCACTATCCGCTATAACCAAGTCTTTATCTATATACTTTTGAAATTTTATCAAAATTATAACTTCTGTTCACGCTTTTTCGGTTTTTCCTTTAGAAATCTTGGCTCCAACGGTGATTGGAGTAACTTCTTACTACTGTAGAATACTTCTCTTTTATTTTATTTTATTTTTTAGTTTCTATTTGCTTCAAGAAAATTGAAGAATCAAATGCCAAGTATAAGGAGTATGCATACAAGAAAAGGCGTAGTCAGAACTTTAAAGAAGGTGAAACAGTGATGGTTTACTTAAGAAAGGAGCGATTTCCATCCAGAAAGAAGAAGATTGGGCCTTACTGAATCGTCAAGAAGATCGGGGAAAATGCATATAAAATTGATTTACCTCGGTGCTTGGGTATTGATCCTACATTCAATGTTTCAGATCTGTATCCATACCTTGATGGCAGTAAAGACGGGGTTGTTGGACAAAACTCAGCTCAACGATGAGTTTATTCCAAGGAGGAAGGATTGATGTGGTCAATTGTGTCTTAAAAAGTGTATAGTCAGAATCAATGCAATCAATATTGTCTAGTCAGAGTTTATTGAGTGATAATTATGGTATAGGAATTTGAAATGTCATTGGAATAGAAGCTATTATTAATGCTTTGTGGGTAGCTTAATAGTCAGTCTAGAGAAGTGAAATTTCATTTATAATTTTATTATAAAAGGGACAGCCCTCTTTATCTTCTGCAACCAAATCTTTATCAATATACTTTTGAGATAATTTCAGATTTAAACTTCTCTTCAGGCTTTTCCAGATTTCCCTTTAGAAATTTAGGCTCCAACGGTGATTGAAGTAATCCTAGTGTTTCTTACTGTAAGAAGGCTTATTTTTATTATCTTGGACTATTATATTTCTAAAAATAAATGTTAAATTTTGGGGTGCACACATGAGCTTTGCACATTATCTGAATTTTTTGTGTGATGTTCTTGTCTTCTTCATTACTTGCGTTTATTTTTGAATGGTTTTGATATGAATAACAATATACTCTTCAATGCAGTGGAACTTCTGATATATTCGCCAAATCGTCCAATTGTGGACTTCTCAGTGTTATTCTTATGGCTGATGGCCGTTGGAACAATAGTATGTGCTTCACTTTGGGCGGGGTTTTCTGTATGTGAGGAGAAGGATGAGCGATATAATGAACTATCACCAAAGGTCTCAAATATATTACTCTCCCTTTTTGTCTTGATTTCGCAATATGTTTAGTTTCATTGCATGTTATATGGATATGTCTAGTCGTAAGACCACAAAGTTTACTCAACTACAAATTTTCCTTCCAGAAATTGCACTATCTTTAGTTTCATTGCGAGACTCTTTCACGGATGGTTATTGACTTATTGTTCAGTATGAGAGAGATAGAAAGAGAGAGATCTTTGTTGGTTCCTCTACTCAGAACTAGAAACTGAATTAAAAAATTATCTTTACCATTACCACCCTTAACACTCTCCAACCCACCATGAAGATATTTATCATGTCCAAATGATGGACTACAGAGATTTTTCATTCAACATGGTAAAATGTAGCTCTGAAAAAGAATGCCATATTCACAATTTCACATCTATAGTAATAATATCACCTCGGTTCAAGATTTAATATAGGTTCAATTTTCTCTTACAATGTTGCAGTCAACCTATGTATTTTTGGTTCTCTCATGGAACGCTAGATAAAGAGCATTATATTAGCTTGACGGGTAATGATCTCTCTCACGGGTGAGCATGAAAATTATCCAGACCAAGCATACCGGTGAGCAAGAGATCATTACCATTAGCTTGACTAAAAACAAAATATATTTGCAGGTTTGGTATAAATCCCATCTCATGCTAGAGTTACATGACCACAATGACCTCACATGCTTCATGTGTTCGTGGCTCTATTATTGTATCTTCTACACTTGATTTTGCCACTATGTTCTGCTGCTTCTTTTTCCATTATTCCATGTAATCTGGCGACTATCAATGTGTAATATCCAGAAACTAACCTCCTTTTAAATTGATATCCATTCATAGATGAACTCCAAGCTTTCACAGTAATTAGCAGTTGCAAGAAATCAAGGAAGAAGTCAGAGCTCCCAAATTCAACCTAACCTGCATCGAGAATGACCAACAACATTAAGAAGTTAGAATTCCTAAATCTTAAGTGTTTTTTAGGACTCATGCTGCTTATAGCCTAGCTTTTTTAACAATAAGTTTAACCAGAAATAGTTCACGAATCCCACAACCTTATATATATATATATATATATATGCTTTGTAGAGGATGAACTAACAAAACATATTCAGAAATGATTTTGTGTGTTGCATGCTATTTGTTGATTATATTGTTGTAACTGTAAAACTAGGATAAGTGCTAAATGGAAGGAGAGAAACTCGAGCATAGGGAGAGTTAAGGGATGTAGGACTAGATCTTAATATATGGATTGTACTTTTAGCAACACTAGAAAAAAAGTGAGGATGTAGTGAATATCAAAGTTCTAAGAGTTATTAAGAAGTGAACATTTTCATTACTTAGCCTTGATTATTCAAAAAGTGAGAGAAATGGAAGATGATATTAATCATAAAATCAAATCAAGGTGGGTTAAATGGATGAGCACCTTTGGTATATTATGCGATTGGTGCGTACCTCTAAACTGAAACCTAAATTTTATAAACCATGGTGTGTACTTCTAAAGTTAAAAGGTAAATTCTATAAACAATTAATGTACCTAATATATTTAATGCAACAAAATGTTAGGCTACTAATAGACAAAATAATCATAAAACGAGTGAATGGAATGCAAATATTGATTTGGAGGTGTGGCAAGGCAAGACAAGTAATGTAAGATTAGTATAGTAATAAAAGAAGAAGTTTTGGGTTTTGGCGTACTCAAACCGAGAGCCAAGAGCTATATTTATATACAAGAATAGGGTACGAAGAAGGGAAACCAAATCAAAGAAAAATAGGAAATATGCCAAAATTTTCGTGATCCTATGATTATGGGGATATCATCTACGTGATTCCATGATTATGGGGATCTTATCAACATGATCCCATGATAATAGGGATTTTACATAAAACACCTAATAAATAATAATAATAATAATAATAATACAGATGTTTTAACACTCCCGATCAAACTCGAGTGAAGATATCAATCAAATCCAGCTTGGTAATTGAGGAATGAAGCAAAGATGGACCAACGGATTTGGTGAACACATCTGCCGACTGATTAGAGGACTGAACAAAGCACGGCTTGATAATCCCCGAACGAACCTTCTCTCTGATAAAATGAATGTCCCACCTCTATATGTTTAGTCCTCTGATGAAGAACAGAATCTGAAGCAAGCATGATGGCTAACTTATTATCACAAAACAAGTTTGAGGACTATTTTTCACGTCGCCCTAGTTCCTCCAAGAAAGATCGAAGCCAGAGAATCTAACAAGTACCCTGGCCATGGCACGATACTCAGCCTCTGCTGAAGATCTCAAAACTACAGGTTGCTTCTTACTTTTCCAGGATATAAGATGATCTCCATAGAAAGAATAGAAGCCAGATGTGGAATGTTTGTCAGTCTTGGACCCAGCATAGTTTGCATCACTGAAACAGGATAACCCAACGTGCCTGCTAGAAGAATAGAATAATCCAAGTCCAGGACAGGACTTAAAGATATTGAAGAATATGATATACCGCATCCATATGAGCTGTACGAGGAGCATGTAAAACTGACTCAACACTAAAAGCAAAAGCCAAATCAGGACGGGTGTTAGTAAGATAAATCAATCTTCCTACCAAGTACTAATACTGCGAGGGATTAGAAAGGAGATCTCCAGACTCAGCCGAGATCTTCATGTTAGGATCCACATGAGTGGAAGCAGGTTTACACCCAAGCATACCCGTGTCTCGAAGAAGATTCAAGTTATACTTCCTTTGCGATAAAGAGATACCCTGCTTAAATCTAGCAACCTCAATTCTCAAGAAATATCTGAGCTGCCCAAAGACTTTCACGTCAAAAGCTTTAGCCAATTGAAGCTTTACTTGAGCAATCCCAGGGATGTCATTGCTAGTAATGATGATATCATCAACATAGACAAGAAGAATGATACATCTACCAGTGGAGGAACGGTGGATAAAATATGTATGGTTAGAATGGCATCTAACAAACTCCATGGATAGAATTACATCACTGAAGCGGCTGAATCAAGCTCTTAGAGATTGTTTTAACTTATACAAAGATTTTTGCAATTGACAGACCTTTCCAGCATACTCCCCCTCAGCCCGAAAGCTGGGTGGAGGATCCATATAAATAGTCTCAAGAAGATCACTGTTAAGGAAATCATTCTTTACATCAAGCTGATGAAGAGGCCAATTGTGAGAGGCAGCCAGGGAGACAAGCAAACGAACTACGGTCAATTTAGCCAGTGGAGCGAAAGTATCATTAAAGTCTTTACCAAGAGGTGGAATAGAAGATCCTTTGAAGGAGAGGAATCTTCCATCAGTGTTCTGAAATCTTCTGTTATTAGCTCTCTTTGTTTTGGGGGTTCGCGCAGACTCTACTCTTCTGTTGAGGAGACTATTGAGTTTTTGGCTTCCTTGGGCCTAAGGGTATCCAGGTTTTTGTGGTTTTGTTAGGGACGTGTTCCCCTTTTGAATGCTTTTTTAATGAATTGCTTATGTATCAAAAAAAAAAAAAAAAAAAAGGTCTTTACCAGCAATCTAAGTAAACCCTTTGGCCACCAAACGGGCCTTAGCCACTGGCCGGATATTTAACACTGAATACCCATTTGCAATTAACATTCTTTTCACCAGGAGGGAGATATACAAGCTCCCATGTTTCATTTTGCTGCAGAGCACCCATTTCTACCATCATAGCATACATCCAATTGGGATTCCGGAGAGCCTCAGAGACATTTCTGGGAATGGAAATGGAATCAAGTTTGCCTAGAAAGGCTTGATAAGACCCTGAAAGACCATCATAAGAGATATACTGCGAAATAGGATGATTAGTACTACAAGCGAATCCAAATCGAACAGGGGGTTTGCAGTCTCGAGTGGGATACCGAGACTCGGGAACACGGTCAGGGAAATGTAAAGGAGAGAGAGGAGATGTACTTGAACATGTATCTGAGGAGGATGAAGGCAGTGGAAGCGAAGCACGAGGGCGACGAGAATAGATCTGCAAAGGGGGTGAGGAAACCACAAGAGAAGACTTTTCTTGAAAAATAGGAAGAGGACAAGCAAGAGGAGAAACCTCTTGATCGGGAGTAGAAGTTTCCTGCAAGATAGTGTTAGAACCATAAAAAGGGGTATGCTCATGAAAGGTGACATCAAGAGAGTGATACATGTGTTTGTGTATAGGATCATAACACTGGTAACCTTTTGACATTGAAGAGTATCCTAAAAAGATACATTTAATGGCCTTGTCATCAAGTTTAGTACGAGAAGGGCTACAATTCTGAACAAAACATATACATCCAAACACCCGAGGCATGATGGAAAAAAGAGTAATATCAGGCTGAAGCACTAATAAGGGGGCCTTACCATTTAATACTCTACTAGGGGTACGGTTAATGAGAAAAGTAGTTGTAAGAACCGCCATGTGCCAGTATGACTTTGGCACATTCATACCACTTAAAAGACATCGAACATCTGACATTAGTTGGCGGTTTTTACGCTTTGCCACACCATTCTGTTAAGGGGTATATGGATAAGTAAGTTGATGAAGAATACTCTGTTGGTTAAGTTGAGACCGAAACTCATTGGAAACATATTCACAACTATTGTCAGACCTAATATTCTTAACTACAGTTTTATATTGAGTTTTGATCATTTGGAGATATTGAGTGAACAAGGGAAAAATTTCAAATTTCTTTTTAAGTAAATATACCCATGTGCAGCGGGAATAATCATCAATGAATGTGACATAATAACGGTGCCCCGAAAAAGCAGTAACAGGAGAAGGACCCCACACATCAGAATATATGAGATCAAACATACTAGGTACATGATGCATATGAGAAATATAACTAGTTCTAGTATGTTTAGAAAGCTCATAAATCTCACATTGAAACTTATTATTCTTACAAGCCGTTATTAATGAAGGGAAGCATGCCATAAATTTAAAGGCTGAAAAGAAAAATCATAGGATCTAGTAACTGGAAGAACAAATGCTTGAAGGTTTGAAGCAAGTGGAGGAGGTGTCGATGGAGGATCCCTTAAGTAGTAAAGGCCATCGTGCTCATATCCCTTGCCAAAAATCCTCTTCGAACACAGGTCCTGTAAAACACAGTAATTAGGAAAGAAAATCACTGCACAGTTTCGTGATTTGGCAAGTTTGCTAACAGACAGAAATTTAAATGCAAAGCTAGGAACATGAAGAACAGATGGCAAAATAATACCAGGGGATAGATGAACATCTCCTTTACTAGGAATAATGGTGGTTGACCCATCAGCTAGACTAACAGACTAATTAACAGGGGTAACAGGAGTAGAAAATAATGATAACTCACCAGTCGTGATCATTGGCTCCGGAATCCAGAACCCAAGTAGGTTTTCCTGCTTTAACATGAAAAGCAATAGTACCTATAGCTATAATAGCCGTGGGAATAGAAGAGCCAGCCCTGGTAGATAAAGCTCCAAACTGCTCCTGAAGCTGATCAATCTGGGACTGTAATTGATTGAAGTCCTGAAAAGATGGTTTGGGAGGAGTTGAAGCAGGAGGGATAACAATCTGTGGAATAGTATACCCACTAATAGTATCAGTTACTACGGTAGTGCGGCCATAGCCAGAAGGACGATTGCGAGAAAATTTCTGCTTTAGCTCGGGATGAAGCTTAAAGCAACGATTCTTTACATGACCCGTGGCTCCACAATGTTGACAAATAACCTTTCCCTCTGAAAGTCTAGAATTAGCAGCAAGAGCCATCTGATCAACTGGAGTCTCTGGTAAAGCTACTGGCTGAGAGATCTGACGTCTATACTCCTCATGATCAACAGTAGCGAAGGCATCATATAAATCAGGCATAGGAAAGGTGTTTATGATCTGAGTTCTAAGAGCATCATACTCAGATTGTAAACCCATCAAAAACTAGTAGGTATGCTGGCGGTCCAGTCTCTTGACCAAAAGAGTTATAGCTTCTTCAAAGAAATTGGAGAGAGGTTCATACTGTGCTTATTCTTCCCATCTAGACTGGAGGTACCCAAAATGCTTTGATTCTGATAACTTGAGTGTCTCCTAAGATACATGAGCAATCTCCTGATAGAGTTCAAAGATACAAGCGTCATTGCGGGAATGGGCAATGCATCTTGTTAAGGGCTTGCCACAGACAAAAAACGGAAGTGTGAAACATGAACATATTATAGATATGCTCCTCCATTGAGTTGAAGATCCAACCTAGAAAGGTGCACCTGTCCATGTCCCATGTAATATATTTAGTATCCGTCTTTTTTGGTTCCTTGACTAGACCCAAAAACTGACCAGTTTTCCCTTTCCCTCCAATATAGAGTTGAAGAGAACGGGACCAAGATACGAAGTTGCGCCCATTCAAGAGCACACTTGTAACCCACTGTGCCATAGTATGATGTGCCGAAGATAAAGTATGTTGGACCGAGGATAAAGTGTCCTTTTGGCTGCTAGAATCAGTCATAGTACCAAAATAAGGTTGGTCCACACGTCAAAGCAGGAGAGAGAAAAAAAAAAAACAAGGCTGGAAAAATCGGCGCTTTCCTCCAAATAAGCTGCCGAACAAACACCGGCAGCCCACAAAGAAAAAAAAAACACTAGAAGGATCCTTAGGTCATAAAAAACTTAAGGGAATTCTCCTAAAAAAAGGAGTAAAAAAAAGAGGGTTACTCGAGAGGTTCGACGCAAGGGTTGGGAGGAGATGGAGGTGTGCCGAAGATGAGGGAAAATGGAGAGAGGGGGAGAGAAGGTGACGGCTTTGGGGAGAAAGATGGGGAGGCGAAGGTTTTTGTTTTGCTCTGATACCAAAAAGAAGAAGTTTTTGGTTTTGGCTTACTCAAACCGAGAGCCAAGAGCTATATTTATATAAAAGAATAGGGTACAAAGAAAGGAAACCATATCAATGAAAAATAGGAAATATGCCAAAATCTATGTGATCCCATGATTACGGGGATCTTATCTACGTGATCCCATGATAGTAGGGATCTTACATAAAACACCTAATAAAAGGCTGGAAACAACTAATAAAAATAAAAATAATAATAATACAGATATTTCAACAGTAATGAACAAATTTGTGAGACAGATGCAGTAATAATTGGAGATAAAGTAAAAGAAAATTGATTAAGATGATTAGGTTTGTACAACAAAGACTAGTAACTGTACCGGTGAGGATGAGTGATGGTAATGATAGGAAGGGAAAACCAAGTCCAATATGGGTTGAGATATAGTAAGAAAATATATCATAGCACATAGTTTGACTAAGATTAATGCCTTGGATGGAGTAGGATGGTGAATATTCATAATATGCAGGCCGTTAAACTTCTGATCCTACGATCCCACAGATTCTACTATGATCCTACAATCAAACGAGTTTGGTGCGATCTAGATTGATTAGGCATTTAGGATCAATCCTACAATCCAGATTGCAATTTAACAACCATGATAGAGTTGACGAATTTATGAAGGTGTAGGTGTAGCTGTAGCTGTTCCACTACCAGCAATACTACAAGATTGGTCAAAAGAGAGTAGAATAGATGATAGAGTACAAGATTGGAAAAAAGTGACCTCTTCAGGCATTATGTGCCAAAGATTGAGTTAGATAATACAAAACAAGTGATATGATTTGGATGGATTTTCTATTTGGACAATAGTATTGATCCTAGAGCTAATACATGAAACAAACCTATTTGATGGTATAACCACAAGCCCAATGGTGGAAAAGGATAGGTACCAACGATTAGTTGGAAAGCTTATTTACTTATCCCATACTAGGCCTGATATTGCCTATGCTGTGGGAATTGTCAGCAGCTTCATGCACGCTCTAATCAAGACCATCTGAACGCTGCATTCAGGATCCTAAGATATCTCAAAGGTACTCCAGGAAAAGGAATTTTATTCTCCAAAAATGGGAATATGGAGATTGAAGCCTACACTGATGCAGACTGGGGATGATCACTCAGTGATAGACGCTCTACTTCAGGGTATTATACCTTCGTAGGAGGTAATTTGGTGACATGGGGGAGTAAGAAGCAAACTGTTGTGGCTAGATCAAGCGCTGAAGCTGAGTTCTGTGCAATGGCTTTGGGAATTTGTGAGTTACTTTGGCTGAAGTTTATTTTAAAAGAACTGAAGTTGGAAAGCCGTAATCCTATGAAACTCTATTGTGACAACAAAGCAGCCATTTGTATAGCACACAATCCAGTACAACATAACAAAACATGTTGAAATCGACAGACACTTTATCACGGATAAAATTGAAGGAGGCCTAGTCTGTACTCCCTACATCCGATCTAAAGAACAGCTAGCCGATACCTTGACTAAAGGTTTGGCTAAAGGACAGTTTCAGGAGTTAATTGGCAAGCTGGGCATGACTGATATCTACATGCCAGCTTGAGGGGGAGTGTGGAAAAACAGATGACCAGAAAATCTGGGATTCTAGGCGCGGTTGAACCCAGGATTCGGATCCAATTTATTTAGAATTATTCCCTAAATAAATTGGAATGATTCCTTCCCATTTTAGTCTCTGATTCCATCTGTTTGTACAGCTGCAAATCTTTCATTTTGTACATTTATTTCTTTCCTTAATTATAGTCTGGAGTGTAGTTGTCCTTTCTTGTATATATAGGCCTTGTACAATCTGTAAACGATGAAGGAAATATAGAATTCCCTATTCAAAAACTTTCCTCAAAACCTTGACTTCAGCCAAGGATGTATTTATTAGATGAAAATTTGAATTTGCCTTTGCTGTCACTCTGATTTTGTACGAGAGAGAGAGAGAGAGAGAGAACCACTATTGTACAAATCGCCTCTCTTACAGTTATAGTCAATTAAATTTGCTTTATAGAATTACACCACTATATATTTGCTTTCTATGCCTGGTTTGGTGGTTAAACACTTGAGCATCAGTTCTAACGGCACAAGTTTTTGGTCCTTAGAGCAGCCACTTCGTGAAATATCGAAGGTTAGGTCTTTCTTGAGTCCTCCCTCCCAAGACCCTACCCTGATGGGTCCAAACTGGGTAATATTTCTATGCTTGAGGCTGTAAATTTAGTGTAATTTTTGGTATGATTAATTTTTTATTTAATGGGACCAAAATTTGAGTTGTTTTTCAAATGTCACCAATGTTTTGAGGTCTGTAACTTGTTGGTAAAGCTGTACCTTGAATCCCAATGTGCTTTTTCCTCTGATGTTTCTATTTTTTCGTTCAATATATTGAAAGAATCAAATTTTGAACTTCTAAACACAACAGCAATCAAGCCTTTTTTCCCAACTACTTGGGGCTACATGAATCCTATTTTTCCATTCAGTTTCAACTTTTTATTTTTTTAACATATGAACTGAATATTCTCAAAATTTGAAATTTTACTTACCGCATGTTTTGGCCAAGTTTCCAGCCACATTAATAAAATATAGTTAGATGGCCATTTTTAAAATTTCATTTAATTATGAGTTTCATGGCTAATTTTTCATCCATAAGTTGTTTTAGTCATCTTAATATTTTATACTCATTGATCTACATTTCCTTACAAAGCGGTATTGTCACAATACATTATTTAATGAAAAAGAAAGTATTGTGAAATTTTAATATAATTGTTTCATCTTTAGTAATTTTTTTTAGCCTAAGTATTAATTATCACATATCTTGATATCTTAATTATAATAATAAGCTAGTTACTTGAATTTTTTTTAGGCAACTTATCACCCTAAATATGCTAGGTACTTGGACTTTGTAAGGAAACTTATTACCCATTAATTGGCTGCTGAAGTCTTGAAATGGAACTATCAGTTTCCTTATGAGTGTTTTGCTTCTGATATAGTCTGCATGAAGTCACACTACTTCTTTTGGACGTAGTTACACCTTGTTTGGTAGCTTTGTTATTTTCTACCGCAACAGTACCTTCAACTTACATGTGTTAAGCATTAGGTGAAGTCAAGGCCAAAGAAAAAATTTGCCCATCTTCTGATTTCTGAACCAGTAACTTCCTCTATCTTCCGGTTATATCTTTGTATGACTTTGCTTAGAAATTGGTCCCTGGTGAACACATGTCGAGCCGAACTGTGTATAAGTGCTACCTTGTATTCCAGATCCCATGCAAAGAATCCAGATCAATAGATGTTGTCAACCTCCAATTACGACAGTGAAGACTGCTGGAAGTAACTTCACACTACCTATGCATATTTTAGATGCTCCTGGTATGTCAGTTGTGACTTGTGAGCTTATTGCTATATGTCATGAATGAACTGAGGGTGAGACAGAACAATGGACAGATACAAAAAATCTGCATGGAACTGAATTGACATTTTTTTGCTACCCTTGGTGTTTTCTTTCTTAGATATGCTTATTTTTCCCCACTGAACTAGATCTTCTTTCCTTTCTGTCATCTGTGTGCACGCGCGCGCGTGTGTGTGCGTGTGTGTGTATTCATGGTGTTTAATTATTTTATGATTGAAAATTTTGAATCAAATTGTCTCTTTTCTCTCCCTAGGGATCTTCCAATGCTGGACCAGGCAAAGATGATGCTGAGAAGGAAGTCCTCGATATCAATGCAAAGAGTGCTATAATTTTTGTCCTAATGGCATCCACATTTCTGGTGCTACTTTATCTATTTATGTCATCTTGGTTTGTCTGGGTGCTGATTGTACTTTTCTGCATTGGTGGAATTGAGGTATGGAAATTCATTATTAGTATTTTCTTAGTGGGGGAAAGATTCTGATTATCTATTAGCTGGATTGACTAATTATTAAGGCATTCTATTTCTGTCTTTGCTTTATCCTGCTGTGTTGAGAGGTTGTGCAACTATCTGGTTGTGGCAAAATGAGGGGGAACTCTATAAATTACGAAATTACTCATTTTTATACTTAATCCAGAACAGTGAATGCCTTGGAATATTCAATGAATTGTAAAACATTTCTGCACTTGTCAACCAAATTCCTTGCATTTGGACATGATAATATCTATTTTTTTAATCCTAGTTGACATGATAATATCTCTGGGTCTGTCATAAAACAACTCCTTGTCCCCCTATTTCTGAATTCTTCATTGTTTACCCCCCGCCACACACACACGTGTGTGTGTATGTATTCCACCTGTCAATTTCCTGATAAATTGTGAAGAATTCTGTGCAAAATGTGGGTTATTGGGGAAACTTTGCAGGGTAACTAATTTACTTCTAAATAAACTTGTTTAACACCATTTTTATATTTCGTTCTATATATAATGGAATTTAATTTATCATCAGAGGTGCCATATTTGAATAGCATGGTAGCTTAATTTTTGGTATCTGGTGGCTGCAATTGAGATGATCAGGTTGTATTTGAATTTGTAGTATTTACATGTTCAACAAACTTTATGGTGCATATAATTTTTGTTGTGACACTGGATAAGTTGTCAAAAAATTATAAAAAATATGTGAAAGGATTCAAGGACTCTCTCTTTCACATATTCAAACTAAATTGAATATTCATGATGCTTCACTCATAAATTCATCATTACTTTTGCATATAAGTTTTCTTTTGATACACTCATGTAGATTAGTTTGTAATATATGAATCTGTAGAAACTTCCAATACAACAATGGCCTACAAAAGGCATATTGTATGATTCTTTATATATATATATATATATATATATATATCAGCTAATGATATACTAAGTGGTTCTATCTGCACTTTGTGTGGATTTATAATTATGGGCAGTTAAAAATTCATAGGTTATTGTTAGCAGATATGATAGCACGATTTATAGAATGACTCATCATATTAACAGAGATTTGATTGTGCTATAGAATATGCCATAGAATATGCTTTGATTTGATTTAGATTTGATTTAATTTCCTTTCTTGTAATATGAGCATGTGCTCTTTTTATTTATAAATACTAGAGGTGTGAATGAGTGATTTATCTCATTCAAGCCTTTACACAATTATCTCCTTCTTCTTCTTTTTATATTTCTTCTTGGTATCAAAGCCAACACCTTTCCACACCTTCAACAGCCTTGCCACTTATGCGTCAGCCACTTTAAGCTGTTGCGACATCGTGTGACAGTGCCTACACATGATTTTTTGTGTTACTGTTTTGTGATCGAAAATATGTATTTTTTAAGCTTTACAATTTATTTTTTACTCTTCTAAGGTTGGGTAAATTGGGATAGTTGGTCTCCAACACCTAGAAGGCCTTGGGTAAATTTTTTTGAGTCTAGAGAGAAGTTCCGGATATTGAGCAAGAGGCTGTCCGACTATAAGTAAGTGGACAGCGCTCCTTGAAAAAGTCTGTATTTGAACTTTTTGGGAATGGTCTGAGGAGACATGGTCTGAGGAGACATTGTTATTGTGGTGTTTTTGGAGTTGTTTATTGTCGTATGATAGATTATGACAGATTTAGGGTCCTCGACTGTTAATTCTCTTGGCTTAAGTTCTGTTGGTGGTGATGCCATTTTTCCCACCAACTCATCAGAAAATTCAGGACTTCAAATCACCACAATGAAGTTGGATGGCTCCAACTATTTGATTTGGGCACAATCTACCAAGATGTTCATTGGTGGCAAAGGCAAGATTGGTTATATTATTGGTTCTGAAAGAGAGCCAGCTGATTCAAAGAAGGCATATCTACAACAGTTTGCAGATAACACTATGGTTATGTCTTGGCTAGTCAATTCGATATAGCCAAACATAGCCATTGGCTATATGTTGATGAAGACTGCTAAGTAGATTTGGGATTCAGTTTAACGCACTTATTCTCAGAGACAGGATAATGCACGAATTTTCTAGTTGGGGCGAGATATCACGGGGATTTCTCAGGGTGACTTTATATCACCAAGCTTCGTGCTATTTGGGAGGAGATGTCATATTATGATTCCTTCCACTCTTGGAGGATCCAGATGATGCAGTTTTATATGCAGGGATTGTGGAGAAGAATCGAGTGCTTCAATTTCTTGCCGTGTTGAACGACGAGTTTGAGTATGCTCGTGTTGGGTTTATCTTCATTCCTTACTCTTGAGGATGCATACTCCTATGTGTTGCCTGATGAGAGTTATTGGACTCATCTTGATCGTCCTGCTATGGCAGTTCGTGTTCCCAACCTTCCAGGAACTACACCATACCAGTTAGTTTAGAATTCTACCACTGGTCCTCCTTTGAGACATAACAATGTGGGCGGTATGACCATTGCGGGAAAATTGGTCACATCAAATCTCATTGTTATGCACTACATGGACGCTCACCGCAATAGAAACAACAACCTTGATCCTCTACACATTCTGTTACACAACTAGTCTCGTTGTCGATTCTTGACAACTCTGCCTCGTCATCTTCTACCAGAGTTACCTTACTTCAAGCTTATTTAGACAAGTTCAAACAATTCTTCAACCAAAAAGAGGCATTATCTCAGCCAACCTCAACATATGCCCACTTAAGTACTATTTCGTCTGCACATAGCGTATCTATATCTTCGACACCATGGATCATTGATTCTGGTGCTTCCGATAATATGACTGGTATATCCTCATTCTTCCAATCTTATAGTATATGTTCTGGCCATCACAAGGTAAGCCTTACGGATGGCTCTATCTTCCATTGCTGGGAATGGTCACATATCAGTTATTCCTTCATAACTTTGTCCAATACACTTCATGTTCCACAGTTAACTACAAATCTTATTTCTATTAGTAGCGTTATTAAACAATTAAATTGTAGTGTAACATTCTTTCCCCACTATATTTTTCAGGATCTAGTGTCGAAACGGATAATTGGCAGTAGGCGTGAAATGGACGGCCTAAACCTGTTGGATGCTCCGTTGTCACTCAAGCACGTTCAGTGTTTTTTTCTAATTATGTTTCATCTAATAAAGCTTAACTTATGCGTTAGCACATACGTTTAAGACATATTTCTTTCGGTTAGTTAAAACATTTGTTTACTTCCTTATTTTGTAACGTAGCAGTCTCAGATTTATCTTGTGAGACGTGCCACCTGGCTAAACATGTTTGTTCCAATTATCAATAAATCTGCTTTAACACCTTTTGATCTTATTCATTCAGATGTGTGGGGTCCTTACCCAGTTATTTCTAGTCTTGGATTTCGATATTTTGTGTTCATTGATGATCATAGTCGTGTTACATGGGTTTATCTTATGAAAATAAAAATGAGGTGTACACCACTTTTAAAAATTTTATGACAATGGTTTAGACTCAATATGGTCGTACCATTAAAAAATTTAGATTTGACCAGGGTACGGAGTATGCTTATTGGGGAGGTACAACAGTTATGTACAGAATTTAGGATTAAGCATCAAATGTCTAATGTTAAAACTCCTCAACAAAATTACCGTTATGAGAGAAAGAATCGCCACATCCTTGACTTAGCCAGAGCAATCTGCATTAGCATGAAGTTCCCCAATCATTTTGGGGATATGCAGTTCTTACAGCTATCTACATCATCTAGGGTTCTTAACTTTGCAACCCCACTCTCAATCTTACATCCCACAAATTCATCTTCTTTTTTTTTTTTCTCCGCGAGTCTTTAAGTGTGTGCGCTTTGTTCAGCAATTGGGGCATACTCGTATAAAACATGACCCTAAGGCTTTGAAGTGTGTGTTTTTGGGTTATTCTCACTCTAAAGAAGGTTATAGGTGTTACCATCCTCCCAGTTGTCAGCGGTTTATATCTATGGATGTTTCTTTCTTTGAGCATACACCATACTATAGTGGTTCAGTTGGTTCTCAAAATGAATGGTTCCCATTGAACAAATTTGATGATCACCTTCTTTCGTTTTCAACTCCTTTACCTTTACTTGTTTCATCTTCTATTATTCCTCCTCGTGATACCCCTCCAGTAGGGGGGATTGTTCCTTTTCCATAGGTTTATAGTCAGAGACAACAGGTATAAACTTCTACTCCCACGATCGACTGCCTTATTCCTTCGGCACCAGCTCCGCCTTTCAAGCTATTGTTTCACTTGATGATTGCCCCATTGCTCTTCTGAAGGGTAAACGTTCTTGTACTCACCCTATTTCTAATTTTGTATTTGATTGTGCTCTCTCACCCTCCTACTTGTTTTTGTTGCCTCGGTTCCTCTTCCTTCTACTGTTGCAGATGCACTAGCACAACCTCAATGGCGTGATGCTATGACAGAAGAACTACAAGCACTTGAGAAAAATCAGACATGGTTCCGCTTCCTAGTGGACGAAAAGCTGTGGGTTATCATTGGGTGTTTACAGTTAAGCATAATCCAGATGGCTTAGTTGCTCGTTACAAGGCTCGGTTGGTTTCCAAGAGTTATGCTTAGACTTATGGCATAGATTATCAGGAGACTTTTGCCCCTATTACCAAGATGAATACCACCCGTGCACTATTTTCCATTGCTGCGATTTGATCTTGGCCTCTATTTCAATTAGATGTCAACAATGCCTTTCTCAATGGTGATTTTCAAGAGGAGGTGTATATGGTTCCCCCTCAGGGCTTTCGT
Organism: Cornus florida; assembly: GCF_030987335.1. NCBI lineage: Eukaryota > Viridiplantae > Streptophyta > Magnoliopsida > Cornales > Cornaceae > Cornus > Cornus florida. Next base: position 72,322,217 of record NW_026775571.1, on the reverse strand, counting down.
TCTCTTGCTCATTTCGGTATGTCTATCGTCTTCGTCGCTCCTTGTATTGCCTCAAGCAATCTCCTCAAGCTTGGTCTAATCGCTTTGGCACTGCCATGCTCCGGTTTGGTTTCCATCAGAGTGTAGCTGATCATACCTTTTTCTTACGTCATTCAGGAGGAAAGACAATTGCTCTTATTGTGTATGTCGAAGCTATTGTTCTTACTGGAGATGATATTACCAGAATTACTAAGGTTAAGAGCTATCTTGGCCGTCAGCTTGAGATTAAGGATCTTGGTCCCCTTCGGTACTTCTTAGGCATTGAGGTGGCTCGCTCCAAGGCTGGCATTTTTATCTCTCAACTCAAGTATGTTCTTGAACTGCTTTCTATTTCTGATCAGCTTGGCACTCGTCCTGCTAATACTCCGATTAAGCAGAATCATTGGTTGGCTGATTATGAGGGGGAGTTGTTGTCGGATGTTGGTCAATATCAATGACTTGTTGAGAAGCTCTTCTATTTATCCATGACTTGACCTGACATTGATTATGCCATGAGTGTCGTGAAGTCAATTCATGCACTCTCCTCATACCCCTCACTTTGATGCAGATATTCGGATCCTTCGCTACTTAAAGAGGTGTCCGGGGCCTTGGTATTTTGTTTTCCAATCATGGTCACTTACTTGTTAAGGCTTAGACAAATGCTAATTATGCAGGATCAGTTTTAGATAGGAGGTCCACTTTGGGCTATTGTACCACTATTGGTGGTAACTTGGTTACTTAGCGTAATAAGAAGCAGGATGTTGTCTCTCGATCTAGTGCAAAGGAAGAGTATAGGGCTATGCTATGGCTCTTGGGGTGTGTGAGTTGTTATGGCTAAAAACTTTGATGACGGACTTGTGCCTTCTAGTTTCGTTTCCATTCCCACTTTACTGTGACAACAAGTCTGCTATTAGCATAGCAACAAATCCCATTCAACATGATAGAACTAAGCATATAGAGGTGGACCGTCATTTCATTCGAGAGAAGATCCTCTCTAGTCAGATTTGCACTCCATTTGTCACAAGCTCTCAGCAGCTTGCAGACATTCTTACAAAGAGTATCCATGCACCAACTTGAGGGGGACTGCTCGCAGATATGATAGCATGATTTATGAAATGACTTACCATATTAGCAGAGATTTGATTATGCTATAGAATATGTCATAGAATATGCTTTGATTTGATTTAGATTTGATTTAATTTCCTTTCTTGTAAAATGAGCATGTGCTCTTTTTATCTATAAATACTGGAGTTGTGAATGAGTGATTTGTCTCATTCAATCCTTTACACAATTCTCTCCTCCTCCTTTTTTTTATATTTCTTCTGTTTTCTTTCTTGGTTTCTTAGAACAACTATGTGGAGCTTCATCTTAATAGTTTGTTCAGAAGTGAATGTTCTGGTTCCACATTCTAAAGCCTGAAAGCTTCAATTTTTGAAAATTGATGTTTCATGGTTCTTCATTTGTTGAAAGTCATTTCTCGGGATAAACTAATTCTTAGTTATTTCTGGGATTTTGCATTTTGATGCTTTTATATATTCATGTAATGTTCTAGAAGCACATTAACGCTTACCAACTTTTCAACCTAAATGAATTATGTGCAATTTATTTATTTTTGGTTTAAATTGTTGTCTTGTGTAGATTGAATGGAAGCAGTTCCAAATATTATTTACCACTACTTCAAAATTAAACCAGCAGTAACTCTTCTTAACAGTTACTCCTCAGCCTCTATGACTTGCTTATTGCAATTATTTTTGTTATCAGGGAATGCATGCTTGCATACTGTCTCTTATGTTAAGGTATAACTGGATGTCACGTCTGTTTTGATTTGACCTTATCAACTAGCCTGTTCGTATTCAATAGAATTTATTTGGTTATTTATTTAGTTTTCTCTCTTTGTTCCTTGGCTTTTACTTGTTGAGCAGAAAATGCAAAAGCTGTGGGCAAAAGACAGTGAGTATGCCTCTTCTGGGGGAGGTTTCCATTCTCTCCCTTGCGGTTTTTTTATTTTGCTTGGGATTTGCCATTTTCTGGGCTGTTAATCGAAAGGCATCATATTCATGGATTGGTCAAGATATTCTTGTAAGTTTTGTCTGTATCACCTATTTTTTACTGGACTAGTTTACTTTTTTATTAAATGTTTGTCTGTATCACCTATTTTTTCAGGACTAGTTTACTTCTTTCATAAAATGTTTGTGACAATAATTGTAGTTGCTGACATGCATGCTTTCACTGGTATCTTTTGCTGAATGGAAACTTTACGTTGATATCTATTTCATGGTTACTCTAAGACACTTTAATAGCTCTCTGTAACCGAACATATGATTGTTCTTTCCATTGTATGAATCAATACTTTTCCAAATACTTGATGTATGTGTCTTTTCGCAAATTTATTGGTTCTTTTCGTTGTATGAATCAATACTTTTCCATGTGCAGTTCTGTACCTACATGTCTTTTTGCAAGTTTATATATGTATTAATTGCACATTTATTTGTAATACTTGTATCTTACGTTTCACGATTATTGGTATATTAAATTTATGTACCATCTTTGGTGTTTGTGTACCATCTTTGGCGTTGTCATCCTCGTTGCCAAGTATTTTGTTATGACAAACGTCGTGAACCTATAACAAATCAAGAAACTATCAGAACAATAAACATGCACCACACACAGAATAGAGCGATTTATGTGGTTAGGCAAAGCCTACGTCCACTGGTGGAGATGAGGCAAAAGATTTCACTATGCGAAAATCAGGAGTTTACAAGTTTTAGCCCCCAAACGCTAGCGCTTTCTCTGTCACTCTCTTTCCTATGGTTTTAGTGTTCCCTCTTTTTTCTACTCCAAACACTAAACGCCCTTATATACTAAGCTATAAGAGAAACCTAAACAGGTTCCACGACCTGCAAGAACAAAACAGGTTAAAGAACCTTTTCCCTGTGCAATCACATCTTTGATGAAGTGCAACTTGACATCAATGTGCTTGGTTCTTTCATGGAACATCTAATTTTTAGTCAGATTTATGGCATTGTGGCTGTCGCAAAACACAATCAAATCATCCTTCTACAAGCCTAAATCACGATTCATGAACCAAGCCTCTTAACTATATAGTTTCCTTCACTGCCTCCACGGCTGCATGTACTCAACCTCAGTAGTAGACAATGCAATTGTGGACTACAAAATCGCCTTCCAACTGATCACACTCTTATAAAGAGTGAAGACATATCCTGTCAAGACCTCCTCTTATCAAAATCTCAGCATAATCTTGTGAGTTTATGCAGCGGAAGATAACGTGGAAAGTTTAAGTTTCTAAGGAAAAGATTAAAATCTGTGTCTTTCTATTTTAATCAGCTTTACTTAATTTAGCAATTAATCAATTAGTTACATGCAAGATAAAAGTAAAGTAAAACAAATAAAGTTTGAGAGATGACACTAGGATTTTTAGCGATGAAACCCCAATTGGTAGAATAGACCAATTGTTATGGGAAAAACCTCGTGGATTGTGCGATCCAAAATAAACCGATCCACTGTGTATGAAACAAAGTATAATAGGCTTTGACTCAAGCTCACACCCTATCGTTCTACCAAAAACCAATTGCTGACAATCCTCTGGCTTTGTGACGTCCCATCCAACAGCCTTGACTCCAGGCTTACTCTTGATCTCTGTAGAAGGATTGCTGGTAGATCATACAACACTCCTCAAATGCTTTGACCCTTTCAAAGTGTAATCATTTCACCCATTTTCTTCAAGATCGGAATTTTATGTAGAAAAAATAGATCTGCTTCTCTGATCGTTGTTGATGCAATATTCAATAAACTTTGAACATGATCAGGATTTGCACAACACCCTAAAATCACTCTTGTGTTTATGTGTGTGTTCAAGAAATAAAAACAGAAAAATCAGATTTGATTTTCTGAAAAATATCTCAAAAATAGGATTTTAATAAATCAAAAGTTATAATGCAAAAGCCGTATGAACCTAAATGTAAATCAAGGTTTATATAGAATTTCAAAGGCCTAGATATGCATAGGAAAAGGTAAATTTCGTGTATAGGACTTTTGGAAAGAATTCTATATCAAATAAGAACTTTAGACAGAACACGAAACAGAAATCCTAAACTGTATCAGACAACTTGATCCTGTAGCTAAGTTGGAACCGATTCCCAAGGACAGAATGTTTATTTTCGAAGAACAAGTTCTTGAACCAGTAGCCAAAGTTAGTACCGGTTCCCAATTGACAGATTCTGAGGGAAGGTTTAAAACTTGGAAAAATCCCTGTTTTGGTAACTTCGAAGAACATACCATGTATGTATAGTGTCCTAAGTGGGAAACAACTTCCTAAAGTGTTGTTCATACCTTTTTCGTAGATCTTAGTTTATCAAACTTGAACAACTCTTCAATTCAATAGCCGATCTCGATCGGACTTGTTTTGACACCGAAATTAACCAATTACAAAATTATATATGTCACAAATCTGAATCAACATACCTAACAACACTCCCACACCTGTCGCTACCTTTTTCATACACTAAGCCAACATCTACACTGTCTCGCAAGTACTGCATTACCCATTTCACAGCTTGCCAATGGACCTTCACAAGTCTATCCATAGATCTACTAACTACACTAGTCACATGTGAAATGTCTGGCTTAGTGCACACCAAAGTATACAATATGCTACCAACTGCACTAGCATTAGGAACATGAGACGTGCTCCATCTCCTCCTTGGTCTGTGGTGACTTTTGTGTTGAAATTCTGAAGTGGGCTGCCAATAGGAGTACTCACAGGCTTTAATGCTTGCATATTGAAGCGTTCCAGCACCTTCTCAATGTACTTCCTTTATAACAAATACAATCTGCCCGCTCCTCCTGCCCCTCTGAATTTCCATACCAAAAATCCTCTTCACGGCACCAAGATCCTTCATCTCAAACTCACCACTAAGCTGAGCCTTCAACATGTTGATTTCTGGCATGTTCTTGCAAGTTATCAACATGCCGTCAATATAGAAGCAAGTACATAAAAGACGCATCTGAGAGCTTCCTGTGATACACACAACTGTCAAACTTCACTCCTACCGTAGCCTCTCCCTACCATAAAGATATCGAATCACTTGTACCACTGTCTAGGAGATTGCTTCAGCCCATACAATGACTTCTTTAATAGCCAAACCTGGTCTTCCTTTCCCATAGTCTCAAACCCCTTGGGCTGATGCATATAAATCTGCTCACCCAACTCACCATAAAAGAATGCAATCTTTACATCAAGCTACTCAAGCTCAAAGACATACAGAGCAACCATAGCAAGTAATATCCTAATCAAGCTATGTTTCACCACAGGAGAAAAAACTTCATTCAAGTCCACCCCTTCCTTCTGTGTATAACCCTTCACCACCAAGCTTGCCTTGAACCTCTTATCTTCCAATTCTGGGTTTCGTAACGTCTTCTTGAAGACCCATTTATAACCCACAATCTTCTGGCCCTTAGGCTTCTTAACTAGCTCTCAAGTCTGGTTCTTATGAAGAGACTCAATGTCCTCACTTATGGCAATAGACCACTGTTTTGACTCTCCACCCGTGATGGACTCATGATACGTACACAGTACTTGCTCATCAATCCTCTCTACCACACTAAGTGCATAAGTATAAGGGCAGTGGAAACAAACAAACATCAAGATCCAATGAAAGACAATAAAGCAATCATACACAAACACAATATATAACGTGGTTTAGCCAAAACCAACCTATATCCACGAATGAGAAGAGATTCCACTATGATTTCTATCGAGATATTACAAAGATAGATTACCAACACCGTGTACATGTCTTTTCACCATGTACCACTCCATAAGCCTAACTCCTTGCCACTAGTGCCACCAATGTTTTTCCTACTCTACCAGCCCATAACCTTCATATTTATTTATAGAGTCCTAGACTCAATTCCTTGGAGCTTTGAGTAACAAGAAATTTCGTAACATATACAACCTCTAAAATAGAAATATACAATCTCTAAAATAGAAACCTAATTAAACTAGGAATTTGAGACACAATTCCCAACAATAAGCAACAGAATCAGCATGTGAAAACCGATACTTTTGAGGTGGCTTAACCTCCCACCTCGGCCTGTCTCTAGCCACACTGTACTGTTGTAACTGTGCATCTTCCTTCTTAGCCTAAATTGGACCTGCTCATCATTTGAACGATGAAGAACATCCTCTAATTGAACCTCTACATGCTCCACCTGCTCACCGACACTTGAGCTCTCGCTGAATCAACTATCTCCTTCTGCGGAATAAGCATCATAAACTCATGAAAGATCACATCCCTACTAACAAGTATCGTCTTTCCCAAAGCATCTGGGCACAACAATCTGTATCCCTTGACCACAGGCTCATAATTAAGAAAAATCACTTTTTTTAGCCCTCGTTTGAAGCTTCTCCTAATTAACATGAGCATACACAGGATACCTAAATATTCTCAGATTATTGTAACTAGCAGGAAAAGCAGACCATACCTCCTTCGGAGTTTTACAGTCCATAGCAAATCATAGAGACCAGTTCACTAAGAAACTATAGACAATAACACTTCGCCTAACCTAGCATTGGACAACATACACTGTGCCCTCTCCAACAATATTCTGTTCATCCGTTTTGCATTTCCATTCTGCTGCGGAGTCTTCTTCACCGTGCGGTGTCTCATAATCCCGCGAGCCTTACAAAACTCATTAAATTATCCGTCATAGAATTCCAACTAAGCCATTGTCTGTCCTCAAGTGCTTGACCTACTTTCCAGTTTGCTTCTCAATCAAGGTCTTCCACTGCTTGAACTGACAAAAGACTCATTCTTGTGCTTCAAAATATAAACCCATACTTTCCAAGAGAAATCCTCAACCAAAATCATCATATATCTACCACCACCATGGGAAGCAACCTGAGAGGGACCCCAAGGATCAAAATGGATATAATCCACCATACCCTTACTGAACTTTACTCTGCATTGTTTCTCGAAGACACAATGCTCACAGAAATCCATTTTCCTGGTTTTCAGAACACCAAGCAGACACTTCTCTCAGAACATTCACCCCCCTCTCACTCATATGCTCGAGCCACATATGTCACAATCTGCTAGTATCTGAGTCCAGATCCGAGGACGATACAACAACCGAACCTATGGGAGAATTTGCGATAACAGGATTTGGGGAGTTTGAGACACTTCTTGGGCATCAATGCAGCTAGTTCTTGCGGAGGCATCTTGGTTTGTGGAGGAAATATGTATTGGATTTATTGAAGGAGATATGGATGTTGGCTGCTGGCCCTTTTATTCACCAATTGAACACATTAATTACATGATAGCTGAGAATGTTGTGAGTATTTCAGCTTCTATTGATTGTAAAGATAATGTTGTAAGCAAATTTTTTGCATGGACCTTGTGAATTACACATGAAACTGTCAATTAAATTCTACAAACCTGCAGTCTGCCCCTGATAAAGATGTTTCATTTTCAAACATGATCTACATGAGAATAGAAGCTTATAGCATTGTGATAACTAGGCAGCTATTGATATTGCACACATCCAGTCAATGTGACAGAAGAAACACATTGAGGTACATTGAGGTAAACATAAATTTTATTAAGAATCTGTCCAGTTAAGAGGATTATATTCTTTATTTGAAGTCTAGGGATCAGCTGTCGATGAATTAAGTGAAGTAGTGAGCAAATTTCCATGCAATCTTTTTCTTTTTAAGCACATCTGATATCTTTGCACCGGCTTGAGGGCTGGGCAGTGATGAGGGTTTATTACGTCATGTATTGACATGGCAAGTTTGCAAGTTTCTTCTAAAACTGACTCCAGTACATATAGTAATGATTTGGTGATCATCGTAATGCTCCGCCATTGCTCCTAGTATGGGTTTTCTACTTCTCTCTTCTTTCTTTCTTCCTAGTATTTTCTTCTCTTTTTTGTTTGAATCAAATTTGTTATGTCTTTCTCTCAATTAAGGTCATATGGAGAGTTATTATCTTCTCTAAACCTTTCTATCTATCCTTGTGGTAGAGGCGGAATCACGGAGGACAACATTGGATAGATATACTCTCCTATATAACTACCTCTCTTGTTGGGGTGTAGACATTAATCATGCATTGTCTCAAATCTTGAAAGTAGGGAATCTTTCATAATGTTTCATTTATAATATTTCCTAGTTATTTCTAGATTTTATCACCAAACTTACTCTTGACATTTTCATCTAGTTGCATATGGATATGAATAATGTATATGCTTGAAATTTTACATGGAAGTGAACCTTCCCAATCATCTGGTTTAAATATCATCTAACTAGGTTTTGGGAACTATCCCTTGATGTTACTAATGGCCTACTATTCGTACTGAATTAACACGGTATAAAGTCATGTTGCATGGATTCATTGTAAAGTGAACGTTATTTGGTTTGCTATGTGCTGATATTAGAGAGTTGTGAAAACTCATTTATTTGTTTATTTATTTTTGTTTAACTGATGATATCTTTCTTACACATGAAGTGACTGTTATTTTATTTCATTTAACTTGGAGGTATAGCTTGTTAGCCATAGTTACAATATTGTTACAACTCTACTCACTTCCTCCGCCCTCTCATAAAGAAATTAATAATTTAATAAATTATGTTTTAATGATGACTTGTTATGCAGGGCATCTGTTTGATGGTTACAGTCATGCAGGTGGCTCGATTACCTAATATAAAGGTGCTTAAATCATTAATCTTAGTCTTGTAGTGCTCGTGTTTCACATCTGTCAGCTGACACTGTTACATTACTTAGGTTGCTACGATACTTCTTTGTTGTGCTTTTCTTTACGACATCTTCTGGGTCTTCCTTTCACCATTGATATTCAAGGACAGTGTAATGATTGCGGTAAGTGTCAATGTCATCACTACATCTCCTTTGCTTACTTTGCGAAGGTGTAAGTTGTTTTCTGTTTTCTTTATTATGATTATAAGGGTATTCTTATTATAAAGTTTTTACTACTTTTGTATCCTTGCAGAGGAATTATGATGAAGTGTTCATCTTGTCTAGCAGTGTATCTCTACTATACATATTTCTGAAAACAAATTCTCCTATTGGTTCAAACTCCCTATGACATCTTAAAATATGACACAACATGTGGTAGTACTGGCCTAAAGTTATTAAAATTATCTGTAAAAGAACTAATATCAGGACAGGAATTTATGTCTGTTCTTGCACCTTATCATAGTGCTGTAGAGCTATTTTAATCTGAGATTGATTGTGCAAAATTCTCTGAGAAGAAACTCTTGATAATAACTCTTGAGAAGAAACTCAGGACAGGGTGTTGGGGGTTGGACCTGTTAGCAGCATTCCAACTCAACTTCATGATAGTCAATTCATTTACCATATTAACACAAACAAATATGCTTTATCATTAGAAAAGATGGATGAGTCAAGCTTGCATACAGTTACAGTTTATTTTACTCCACTATCACTCCTGATTGACTCTGCTTCTATAATGAATTATGTCTTCTTTGAAGCATCTTAGTCAAAAAAATAAATAAAATTATTGTTGAAACTGATTAAAGAAAATAATAATATTTCATGGGAGTTGTAGTTTTAATTTTGGAAATAGGATGGTTCTCAAATTTCTATTAAAACTTATACAGAATCCAGTAATAAAAAAAAGGTCATGCATTATAATATGTGATACAATTACAAACTCCTGGAGGAAAAGCAACGTTTGAGACCACACTGCTAGCTACAAATAAATGAATTGTTTTCAGTAGCTCCAAAGTCCAGACTATTGTAAGATTGCAAATCTTCTCATCAACTTCCACCCAGGCTTCCTGATGCAAGAGAAATAAATAGAGGAATTAAATCTTCAGAACTTAGATGTCCTTACTTACTAGTATGGTTGACTGAGAAGTCTACAACTGATATGCTTTTCAGTAGTATGGTTTGCAGATTTAGCAGCCCAAATGTGGATGCTTTGGCTCCTATTTCACCACTAGTCTCAACAAAAAAGTCATGCATGACATTTCAATGATTTGCTGCTGAAAGTTGTAATAAACCAGAATATTAATTACTCCAAGGAAGGCACAGATCTCCAGTTTCAATGAGAAAACTCTGCAAACCATTCCCATACCTGTTGAGCATGAGTACAACTGAAGATACGATGCTCCAAGGAATCACTGTTCTTCGTGCAATTATAGCAGACAGGGACAACATGTCCTTCAAGTTGCAGATAATTTTTATTCTGAAGCACCAAACTAGTAGTGGCAGAGGCAGCAGGCCTTCCTCCATTCCAGCAGAACTTAGCCCAAAAGGATTTAAAACTGGCTATACCATGTTTCCACAGGATTATATCAGCCACTTGGTGAATAGGAGTATTGGAAATCAAATGCCACACATGTTCTGCTGAAGTAGGCACAAAAAACAGGCATTGCGCAAGCACCATTGAAGATTTTATTGCACATAGAAGCATCTTTGAGATTATCAAATTGCCTCACAATCCTATGACCAAAAAGTTTGAATCAAGGATGTCCCATTACACCAAGGATCCATGAAAAGTTTTACTGGCTGCTCCTCCAATTTTAAAAACAACATTTTCAATCAACACCTCTCTAACTTGTAACAAAATTTTTCAAAACGTGTAAAGGTGTTGTTTAGGCACACAGGCCCAAATAGAAGGATAGTGGTTTTTTAAAGCATTAGACCAAGCAATCCACAATCTTTATTTGCCTTGGATAAAGTCCCATAACAGAGCACATTTTGCAGCTTTGTCTATAGCAGAAATTATACGGCTCAAGTGGCAGCGGCCTTTTCCTTCACGCTTGGTAAGCGCTTCGCGGTAGCCCAAACAATTCCTTATGAAAATACTTTTGGAGCAGGGATTGCAAACTGTCCCCTAATAAGCTATGCTTATTCCCTACATGCCGAATGTTGACGCCACCCGGTCAATTTGACCGAAATCTAGGGCACTCACTCAACAAATTCCCTCCAGTTTTTTTTTGTTCCCGGGGGAATGGCTTGATAACTTGGTCTGCCCTTGCTGAGCCCGAGCTTGCTGAACTGGTGCCACTTGGCACTGCTGGTTCTGGTTGTTCTGGCATTCAATGCACCTGCTACTGGCACAGAGGTTGAGGATTCTGGCAGAGGTGATAATAAGCTACTATCCAGTCTGGCATGAATTCTTCTTCCCTTTGCCTGCCTACACCAAGTCCATCTCCCATTATTGAAAGGAAGATTAGTCAAACCAATTGACAAAATAGTAGAGTTGAAATCATCAAGGATTCTTTTAGGCCAAACCACCCTTTTTCAGCTTGGTACCTGACCACATTCCAGTCACCAATCACCAACCAAGGTTTATCAACCAAAAAATGACTCTGAGTTAACGCTCTTCATAAATTCTTTCTTTGAGCAACAGAATTAGCTATGTAGATAGGAAACATATAAATTATTTCTTTGAGAAAGTGAGCAACAGAGTTAGCTTACTCTATGTTCCTCAATACTTAAGTTAGTGGACTGTGATAGTGGAGTAATTTTGATGTTCTAAATACAGTGGATATGAATTTAGTATGAAAAAGAAACAAATAACAAAGACTAGGAGTAGAAAGATCTTCTTAGCCTCCATATGCATTTATATGTATTTACCAAAATTATGGATATTTAGGCATCCTAGACACTAGACTGTTTCTTTTGTAGTATGTATATGTTGGAGATAATGTTGACATTTCAAACGATTTTAGGTATTTACTGCTTGTAACAGTTTGAGAGACTGCTTGATATATGAATTGACTTTGTGCACTGTTCTCAGCCATGGGTGTTGCTATCCTTCGAATTCTTGCCTTCTATGATTTTATTAACACCAATAAATCTGAAATATCAACTTAGTAAAATAGTTTTCTGTAATTAACTTAACAGCCAACTAACTTTCCTTCTTTTGTTTATAGGTGGCTCGAGGGGACAATAGTGGCGGAGAATCCATTCCAATGCTTTTGAGAATTCCTCGATTTTTTGATCCTTGGGGTGGTGATAATATGATTGGCTTTGGAGACATTCTCTTTCCTGGTTTACTTATTGCATTCACTTTAAGGTATTCATTTAATGCTTTAATCTTATAATATTTATACTTAGAGAGTTGAAGGATTTATATACTAAAGTTACACCCTCTTTAATAGCTTAAGCTTTTAGAGTAGATGGTGGTGAACATGGTATCAGAGCAGACAAGGTCCTGAGTTCAAACATCACCGTCACCCTTATAATTAAAATTGAAACACGTGTTGGACCAAAAGAAGGCCAATGTCACTTAATGAAGTATGATACATAGAACACGACTTAGCTTACATTTAGCGTTAGATTTATTAATGAAGTATGCGATCTTACTTCGCATAATCAATACTGTATTATATTATATTCAAATGTCACTTATGAATAAACAAATTAGATATAAAAAAAAAATTATAAAAGGTAAAACTTTAATACACAAGTTGAAAGGATAAATGCACATTGCATTTAAGATTTGATTATAAGGCACTACTGTTTGATCAAATGGGTACGAGTTACCTGTGGGTGAAAGTCCCGCTACTCACGTGAGGAGCCCATGTCACTGGGGGTTTGGAGTTGGTTTCACCTTAATCCGAAGATGGAGTGGCCAACGGCGAAACACTCCAATTTGTTCCTCAAATGCTAGATAAAATGTCCCAATCGTAAAATGGTTTTGGTTCGGCCAAAATTCTCTTTGTGGGACTTTGTATTTGCAAACTCTTGTATTTGATAACTTCTTAGCATGAAAATATACGTACTTTCAAAGTGGATATGTGCTGTCACTCGAGAAGTTTACACCTAGTGACTTGTACCAAATTGGGTCTCACCTTCACACAGAGAGAGAGGGAAAGAGCAAGAAGAAGAACAAGAGGAGAAGGGAAGGGACCAGGCTGTGGGATCTCCATCATCTCCTCACCACAATATCATTTCATCATCATCAATTTGGGTAGGGTGAGGCTGTTACAAATTATGGGTATTTTGGTTGGTCAACTACGTTAAAAGTGTGATGAATGGCCAATGATCTAAAAGTGGAGTGTTTTTTTTAAAAAAAATTTGTGTGTGTGTATATATATATATATACTTTTAAATTCTCTTTTAGTACATTGTGATCCTTTGCTGAATGCAACTAATGTGATGCTTTTAAACCCTGCATTTTATGGTCGCTTACTTTTTTATTCTTTTATTTTTTTCCTTTTCATTCTTTTATATTAGTTTTTCATTCTTATTTTTGTCTGTTTTGATTGTTGCAGATACGACAAAGCTAATAAGAAGGGTGTACTAAATGGATACTTTCTTTGGTTGATAATTGGCTATGGATTAGGTGAGTATTCTTGCTTATTTTTTTCCCAAATTAATTGCTTGTGTAACCTTAATAATGATCTTGTTGACTACTGTAAGATTAAATTATGAGGAAGCTTGTAGGAACAATTTAGTAACATATCCAATGGTTGGCTAGATCAACATTTCAATTGAGTGAATTTTGGAAGCTGCATCAAGCTTGCTTCTTTCCCTGTCCACACAAATAGATGTGTTTTGTGTGAATTAGACTGTTCTTAATTATTGTCTATGAATATTATTAATGCTTTCAAACTGTAGAAGCCAATTTATGAGTAAGATGTAAAAACAAAGTGTTGAGACCCAGCTTGTCACACCCCCAAAACTTGAAAAAAAAACTCTATAATCTGAGTCAATCTAAAAATCCAAATATCTAAGCATATAGTGTGATTGAAAATATGTATGATAATGCCCAGCAAGAAATTAAACATTGCGTTTGGTGGTGCATCTGGAAGGAGAGGAATAGTATAATGTTCGAAGGAAAGGAGACGTCTACGGCGATGCTAAAACTTCATATTATTCGTTCTCTTTTCAGTTACGTGAAGAGGAGCTCTTGTTCCTCTTCCGATGATTTAGTTATTTTTTTGGATTCTTTGGGGACTTGGTCCCCGGTTCCACTTTTGTATAAGGGTCGTGTTCCCCTTTTGAACGCCTTTTTATTTTATTATTACTCATCAAAAAAAATGAAATTAAACATAATAACCAACCATTATATCAAAACAAATCCACAAACTCCAAGTATTTAAATAAAACTATAATATTCCCAAACTTGTAGAAATCAGAGTACTTGAAAGTTTGCTTCAAGTCACTTCAAACTAGAATCAGTACTTTATTACTTGGAAAAACATAATACATATTTGAAATGCAAATCCTAAAGCCTTTAATGTCGTAACCCTTTCGCCAACTAATAGCCTTCCTTTCTTTGGTTTCCTTCAGCATCGTAATCTGAAAATGATATAAGAGGGAGCATGACAGCTCATTCAGTTTAATAAAACAAAAATCCATTTCAATCACAGTGCCAAATTTACTGAAGATCTGAGATGAGTAAATCAGATCACAAAATTCAAGCGAGACAGAAGATAGTCAAACGAGTCTATAGTAGGGTATGATAAAGCTGCCCTGATACCATGTTGATAAAAAAAAAAAAAAAAAAAAAAAAAAAAAATCAAAAGATTGGAAAGAGAAATTAAGAATGAAACAACACAAGAATATACGTGGTTCAACCACTACAACCTACATCCGCGGCACACAATGCCCAAAGCATTACATCACTTTTCTCTTAGTTTTGTTTACAATGACCGCCTCTATTTATAAGTGAAAGAACACAAGTGATAAATATGGAAATACATTAATGGAGGAATCTTAAAATCAATCCCATAATTATCACTCCTATCAATATTCTATCGAGGCTTAAATCACTCCTATCATGATATTCTCCCAGCAGGCCCCTTAGTAATTTGTGTAGAGAGTGTAAAAAAGAATTAGGAACTTCTTAAAGCATTTGTAGGACCTGCTTTGAAGCTGAAGTGCTATCTTCTGCCTTCTATAAGGGGAGGTGCATGTTTAAGTTCAAGTTGGGATTAAAGCCCTGTTCTGACTTTTCTAAATAAAAAAGATATTAAAGCTTTATTTCTGACTGCTAAATATTTGGTTTCATATTATCTGTGGTCTAGGCCTTCTGTTTCTTTGAACTAGAAGTGTCCGCACTCCGGGCTTGAGAATGTAACAGCTGAATGTCTCCCTACATAATTTGACCAACAAAGGTGCTTAGTAACTATAGTATAGGGTGCATATTTACTTTGAACATACTTAGTTTCATACGGTCTGAGGTCTAGTCCATTTGTTACTTTGAATTAGAAGGGTCCGCACTCCATGATCGAGAATGTAACAGCTGAATGACGCCCAGCATAATTTGACCAACAAATGTGCTTGTATATAATAGTAATTACATTATATGTTGAATATAATAGTAATATAGTGTTTCCTTATTAATTTTTCTGGTGGCTGCATTCCAAAATTTGCTCTCCCTTATTGACACTTCCTGAGTTTTCCTTTACCCTTTATCTGCAGGCCTCTTCTGTACTTATCTAGGCTTGTATCTAATGAATGGACATGGTCAACCTGCTCTCCTCTATCTCGTTCCATGTACATTAGGTATTTGTTGTGTGAGAACTACTTTGAGCAGACATCTCATTCCTTATTTGCAGATTAAAAGGAATTTGTTGGATTATTCTGATATTTTCCTTCATTCTCCATTTCATGAATCAGGGGTCACCATCGTATTGGGTCTGGTTAGGGGTGAGCTGAAACACCTCTGGAGCTATAGCGCAGAATCACCCACATTTGGAGAACCTTGATATGATTGAATGCCCCAAATTTGGATAGAAAATAATGCTGATCTAAAAATGCCATCAGTGGGAAAAGGCTGGCGTCATATTATTCTTTTTAAGGGCCTCAGTTCAATACAGTTGAAGGGGTGGAAAAAGTGCAGAGGAATGGGCAGTTTCACCCTGGTGATCACATCTCATGTATTTTCTTGATATTTAGTTACGCTTCGTTCTTGCTGCTGAATTAGTTTAATGTTGTAAATATGGACTTAGTTGTATTACGCGTGTTAATGTTGTAAATATCGAATTATTTGTATCACGTGAAATTTTGTTTATTGAATGATCTGTTTTTCAAGATAATAATGAGAAAGAAATTTCCATTATGTTTCAATCCTTTTTTTTTTCTTTTTTTTTTTTACTGTTTCCTTGTTCCCCCTTTTCTTGTGGGGAGGGTGGGGGTTGGAGGAGGGGTCGATTTAGAGTGAAATATTAATAAGATGACTTGGGTGTTTGTGGTAACTTGAGGGTCACTAATCACCATGCAGTATTTACAAGATGACTCCGGAGTGTGTGGTAACTTGAGGGTCATTATTCATGATGAAGTGCGTTGCTATTCTAATCTCATTGTTTATCAAAAAAATTGTACATATACAAACAGGACGAGTGTCAGTCGTGTTCTATCCCCTAATTAATTGTTAAATTAGGACCGACTCAATATAATTTAAGACCCTAGGTGAGATCTCTGGATGAGGACTTTAAAAATGACATGATTAAAAGACTTTGGACCCTTAGTATTATAAATATTTTTGTATTACTTTCTTATCTTCTCAATCATCATAATAATATCGTAAAAATTAATATAAAAAAAGTTGTCAATGTGTCATGCCCATGTATCTAGAATTACTCAATAAGATTACATGGACCAAGTATGAAAGGTCATCAGATATTCAATACTACATCTTCCATAGAACAATCTTATGAGAAGAACTTTCAAATAAGAGCAAAATTTGAGAGAGAGAGAGAGAGTATGTATGTTTCCGGCAAAGCTTGCCCGGTAACTTTGATTCTCTCTTGTTTACTAATCAATCTTTTGCCTGGTGGAATGCTGTTTTCTATGTTATAGCTGTTCTGTGAAGTTTGTTTCTAGATTTCAATATCTCTGTTAATCCAGTGATTGCCAGAATATATATTGAGGTTGAGGAGTTTAAATTGGTTGTTGGGGAAAAGATCCCTATTACCGCTGATCTTCAATGAAAACCATTACAATGTCCTCACCGCAAAGGTTTTGGCCATGATTCTAAATTTGCAAGGTGGTTGAAAACTGTAATGGGGAATCAGAGATTATGAAAGATGTCCCTGTCCAATACTCAGAAGATGGTTGATAAATTCAATACTCCGAAGAAGATTATTCCAAATGGGTTCCGGTTTCTAGACCATCTGATGGTATTGTGGAATTTTTTCATGGTGAATTTTTTAAGAAAACCAGTCTGCAGATATGTAATGAGGTCATTGCTGCCCCTAATCTGCAGGTTGAGCAACATAGTCCGAAGCAGATTCAGGACAATTCAGATGATCAGATTGAGCAAATGGATAAGCAACCTTTGGAGGCATCTGCAGGTCATCAAACTGAGGTGTCTCTTTCTCCTAACAAATTTCAAACTTAAGCTAATTTAGATGAAGATAATATGTTTGTTTTACTGCATGAAATTCCTCATATAAATTCTGATCAGTCAATGCATAATAAGAAATTTAATAGTATGTCTCCATTTAAGAAAAAACTCTTAATTTTATTTCAAACTAGGAGAGGAACTGGTGTAGGCTCTTCTAAAGTAGCTTGATATGTTTCCCTTGTTATCTCTTTTATGATCATTGGTTGTTAAAATGTTAGGGGGTTATTAAATTCCTTCAATTTGATCATTCAATGTAGAAGATTTCCATCAAGGAAAAATAGAATCATTTTTGAAGACTATTATTGCTTGCTAGAAGCTGAATCAAGCCATAAATAATTGTAATTGCAGAGTTAATTTCAGGAGTTCATTATTTTTCTTGCTATACAAGGGAGTGACATAAACATGCATCTTTCACCGTAGCTATCATGTAGTTCTTGTTTCCAAGAAGAAAAACTTTTTTTTTTTTTTTCGTGTGGTGGAACGCACAACCGATGTGAGAAGTCGTTATATTACATAGTTGATATGTGGAGCATAGTTCTTATATAAATTGAAAGATTAATTTTCTAAAAATTAAAGAAAAAGACCAATTATTTCAGAAAAAAATAATAATTCAAAATTAAATAACAAGAAAACCACTACTTTTATATAGGATATATACGATGATATACAAGAATGCACTGCAATACTGTGAACAATGCACAGTGAATCAATCAACTTTAATCAATTATTGTGTCGATAACAAAAACCATAACAGAAACAAAAAGTCTCCACATCACAAATTCAGAGCCCGTGAAACCACAGGAGCTTATAGTACCACGAAAAATGCCAAAGTACACTCACGGACTGCCCAATCTGTAGCTTCACACTCTGACATTGCTCACATAATCTCTTCCATTCATTTTCTATATAAACAAACACACCAACTAATTGGGAGAGCAAAATCTATACAAAATGGAGTCATATCAAAGGGTTGCAGTTGTGTCTCTATTGTTGGTTGCCATAGCCAGCAATGGGGTGATTCTGGAGCTGTGCAATGCCCAGTCCATTTGCAACATGTCCACTGAGGGCCTGATGTCTTGCAAGCCGTCGGTGACGCCTCCGAAGCCAACAGCGCCCACGGCCGCCTGCTGCACGGCGCTCTCGCATGCTGACCTCCCTTGCCTTTGCTCCTACAAGAAGTCCAACATGCTGCCTGCCCTCGGAATTGATCCAAACCTTGCCATGCAGCTCCCAGACAAGTGCAAGCTCCCTCATCCAGCCAAGTGCTAGACTGTGTCAATCAACAAAACTAGTATGCCTTGTCCGTGTAATTAATAATGCTGAAGTACTTCTCATGCTTCTTTCCAGCATTTGATGTTCTTTGCTCTGTATTTTGCATTATGTTGTTTGTGAGTTCTCATTTATATGTCAAGCATATATATATGGTGTTTGTGTTGACAGTGATATGAATTTCTCTATTTTTGGTTACCTGCCATGCCATATCAAATGTACAAGATAGTGCAAAAAGATTGAACAAGTTGAGGATAGTTGTATCACTTATATTTGGTTGGAAGGAAAGATTGAGGAATGGTGGAAGAGAGGAGGGATTAAAGAAGCTTCCCTTGTTTGGTTAGAAGGAAGAGGAGATAAATGAAGTAAGAATGGATGAAGCGTCTTCCTAACTAGGGATGTAACTTGGGTTGGGCAACCCGAGCCCAGCCCTATTTTTCGTGGACTTGAGCAATCATTTTTATAATTAGGGTTAGGCTTGGGTTGAAAAACTCAAATTCGAATTTAATTAGGGTTGGACTTGAGTTGAAGTGTTAGCAACTCGAGCCAACCCGAATCCGAATTCTAATATTATTTTCATATATATTTTAACTTTTAAATACA
This sequence comes from Cornus florida, assembly GCF_030987335.1. Lineage (NCBI taxonomy): Eukaryota > Viridiplantae > Streptophyta > Magnoliopsida > Cornales > Cornaceae > Cornus > Cornus florida. Next base: position 72,302,960 of record NW_026775571.1, on the reverse strand, counting down.
TTATATATAATATTTAAACAAAGATTACCTTTTTTTGTCTTTCTAACTACCTTTGTTAAATCTTAAGTTATTGTATGTTTACATTTAGAATAATTAATTTTCTAAGAATTTATTTATAATTTATTAAAAATCTACAAAAAGTCTTTATCTTTTTCGTGTTTAAGAGTAATTTAATCTAAAACTAATTCAAGATCATATTAAATTTTTTGTGTGAAGATTAGCCATATTAGTAATCCAAATTAACCTGAAGTTTTAACTCGGAATTTAAGCCCGAGTTGTAAGCCCAAATTTAAAAGTAGAATGATGGGTTGGGCTCGGGTTGAATAGTTAGGCTCAAGGATAGAGTTAGAATTGGACTTGAGTTTAGCATTTCATATGATGGGATTGGGTTCAAGTTATACCTCAAACTCGCTCAATAAAGTAGTATGTAGTAACACAGAGGACGGTAGATGGTTTCACTTTCAATACATTGCATTGCCAATATGAACTTGCTGGAAATTTTTATCAACCTTTCCGGTTAACTGCTAGTTCAAAGCATCAATAGTAGCCCTCCTCCTCACCCAACTCATCCGACTTCATAATAGGACCAGGACAAAGATAATCAATCCGTTTAATTATCAAATTCATGGTTGATTAATTTGTTGCGTTCGTTAATACCCATCTGCAGGCAGTGTTGATTTGCTGTAAGCAAACATTTTTCCTGCAAAAATGTTTTCCATGGATTTGTTTTCCCTATAGAAATGATTCTCCACATAAACACATTAAATTTCAAAATCAATGTTATATTATCAAGTAAAGCACACTATAAGCATTTTAGTCCACAATGATCACCAAATACTAAATTAAAATATAAGTATAATTGTTTTATTCACTGAGGAAATGAGGATGAAACATAGACAAATAGTCCTAATCTGATTTTGAACTAAATGATTGTAGCTCTTCTCTCTTGGAGAGAATGGTAGCTATAAAATCATCCATTGCTTGAAGAGAAGACCCCTTATGACCTCCCTCCTCTCTCATTGCTAATCTTATCAACTCTTTAACCTCAACTGCCTTTCTCTTCATTTCCTTTCCTTTCCCCTTCTTGTCCATCACTGTTTCTATCACTTTCTTCACCTCCTCCTTCACAATACTACTGTGCACTCCTCTAGTCAGCTCCACACACACTCCCACATCCTCCATCAGCATCTTAGAATTATAGGCCTGCTCGGCCGCCAACGGCCACCCTATCATCGGCACGCCTTGGCTCAAGCTCTCCAGCACCGAATTCCACCCACAGTGGCTGAGAAACACCCCGGTCGATTCGTGGGCCAAAATCTCCAACTGAGGCGCCCATTTGTGCACCAACAACCCCCGTCTGCTCTCCGCGGCCCGTGCTTCGAACCCTTCCGGCAGCCACTCAGCTCTGAATTCCCCTTTCAAGTTGAATCCAACAGGAGACCTAATGACCCATATGAATGCCGTGCCACTATCTTCCAAACCCTTAGCCAATTCCATCATCTGGGTAGCAGAAATGGTGTTCTGGGACCCGAATGAAATGTAAAGAACAGAGTGTTCTTCGTGAGAATCGAGCCACTCGAGACATTTCTCCGGAGACAGTCCAGGCTCTCTGCCTGTACGTTGATGAGAGACGTTCGAATTCGACAACGAAGGGTTGAGCATGGATTGAGGCAGAAGAGGACCAATTGTCCAAACAGGAAGTTTTACATACTTCCTAAGAATTTCCAAACCCGAAGGCTCGATTTCCTCAACCGCATTGCACAACCACCCACACGAGCCTAAAGAAAGCTCAATCTGTGGCTGAAAAAACCGAGACCATGGATCAGTACCATCAGCAGCTCTCAGGAACTGGTGAAGCTGGGACACATGGAACCGGCACGAATCCGGAAAACCTGGCAACCGAAACTCGTCGGCGTCAGACAACCGGTGCGGGAGGTTCTGCCACAGGGAAACATAGGCCGCAGTGCCATACGCACCACCAGTGCTGAAACTAACATTGACAATCCCGAGACTGTTCGCTACCGTATTAGCCCACCCGAAAAACACATCCGACACTATACAGAGCGGAGGCCGGCCTTCCTTTTCGGCTATGTCCGAGACGAGTTCTCGGACAGGCGATTCGAGGGATGACGAAGATTGAAACAAATTCACGATCTGGTGCAGGGGCAAGGCCTCCGTGTTCTCGGTGTTGGGCGGCAAGCCGTGGTCGGAGCTGCTGAATGGGAGTGAGACGAGGCGGATTTGGGATTGGGAGAGTGAGGAGGCTGTTGATGGGTCTTTGGAGATGGTGGAATGGAGGTATTTGATGTTGAGAGGTGTGTTGGCTATGGTGATTGTGAAGCCTGTCCTTTGATGGATCTGCTTTGCCAGAGCCAAGAATGGGATGAGATGGCCTTGTGCCATGAAAGGTAACATCACTATGTGTTCTTGAGAGCCGCCCATTTTTTGGTTTGTTTGTTTGGGTCTGAGTGAATTGTGAGGCTGCTGTTTTTTTGGTGTGATATTTATAAGGGAAGGGTTGGGAGTTTGGGACAAAAGAGTGTGTGTGGACAATTAGCCCGATTTGTGAGGTCTGCGAACCGCGTGAGTGTTACCTACCAATATGTTGATTTTATGATAAAATCTATGAGTCTGATCTTCTATAATTTTCTCTTATTTATTTCCTGCATCACTATTTAGGCGGTTACGGTTACTAGTCGTTATCAGAGCCACAAAGTACTATATAAATAAATTGATTTGTTTTGTTTTGCATTTTAAGCTCCAATTCGATCATAGAAATTAATAAAGGGTCCCCAATTCTTGATAGACAAGTTGAGAAAGGGGTAGCTGAATTAATAATGTGAATGTTCTGGTATGTTCACCAACATACCAGTCGTCTAGCGATATCAACTTCTTATTTTTTAAAGGGAGGTCAATAATTCAAGTCTCAGAAAAGACAAGTGTATCTAAGTACTAACTAGGAAAAATAATATTCTGTTATGTTCTTCTATGAACACCTTAGAATAATTAATTAATTAATCTAGTTAATAAATCAATTAAGACATACGTCATTTTTTTAAAAACTAATTTATCAAGTATTCTATTGGTCGACAAATTGGTTGTTCGGAGAATTCCAAGATGAAGAAGTTGCACATGATGGAATTAATGTGGATCAATGGGATGATGTGGATCAATGGAATCATATAGTGATAGATGAATCGAGTTGGAGAACAACTAAAGAGATCGTTTGGAGCGTAGTGTCACGCCCCGCCTATGGAGGTTGTGCCACGCAGGCGACACGCAGACGCTGAGGAAGACGCTGCATGGCAACTGCATGGCAAGTAGAGTTTCTAGAGTCTTCCGGAGTAGTCTAGAATTGTGTGGAAGATTCTAGATATGTGTAGAAATATGTAGAAGTGTGTGGAAGGTTCTAGACTTCTCCAGAGTTGTGTGTAGTAGTATGGAGAGTTCTAGAATGTTGTACATATTTATGGATAAGTATGGAAGTGTGAAGAAGGTGGGAGAAGATTCTAGAGAATCGATCTCCACCATCGGTTAAAATGCATCCTAGCCGTCCATTGGGGATGGGGATGCCTATAAATAGAGGTAGGACTTCATTTTGTAGACAACAAGTCCTAGAGTGAGTCTTGAGAGCCTTGTAGAGAGCTTCAGTGTTAGCCTTGTACAAAGCATTCTTTGAAGTAATAGAAGTGTTCTTTCCTTGCCAACTTAAGTGTCTTAGTGTGTGTGAGTGTGCAAGCCAAGTGAGGAGAGGGCGAGTGCAACTACGACACTAGTAAGCGCACGAGGGGAGTGTGTTGGCTAAGGTGTGCACGGGAATTAGGCTGACCAAGTACTTGCGAGAGTGGAAGCAACATCTTGGTGCCGCACGGGAGCAGCTAGAGTGGTGCTGAAACTCTAAGCCCGTGACAGTAGGGTCAATTGGGTTGAAACTGATAGTGGAGAAAATTAATTGTACGTGAAACATCATTAAGGATTTGTTGTCTCGTTGAATATGAGAAAATCTACACAAAGGACTATATAAATAAATTGATTTATTTTTGCCCTTTAAGATCCAATTGCTTCATAGAAATTTATAAACGGTCCCCCAATTCTTGTTAGACAAATGGAAAAAGAGATGGTTGAATTAAAACAATTTTGTTTTAAAGTTCTAATTTTGTTAGAGGATAATTTGAATGTTCTATTATGTTCTATGAATACCTTAAAATAGATTAACTAATCTCACTAATAAATTAAAATATTATTACACATATACAATTATGCATTGTTGTTTATGTATACTTGACTTGCGTGTCTGTTTTTGTGCAGGGCATTAAGTACATGCATCTTTCCTTTGCTAAGAAATTGTTAGTGTTAGTGAGACCTTGAGTCAACTTATTGGTATTATGGTACATCTCAGCATAAAAAATATTTATAAAAAAAAAATCTTTTAAAAAAATTCAATTTATATACTCCAACCATTATTGAACATATTGTCTGGAGTCTCAATTAAGACCTACGTCCTTGAATATCCAATTTTTGATGTACCCTCGTATATATGGTATGCCAGTCTCTTACTCTTTTACTTTATGATTATCATGACAAAATCAATACACACACGTGTTCAAATATTCAAAATAATTAACCAGATATAACCAATTGCTATTGGCTAAACCAATTACTTATGATTTGCGAGTTAGACCATTTTCTATTGTACTAAGGCTTTTTCAGGTAAAAACTGATTAGCTTGACATTTTAATGGTCTAAGTGAACTTCAAAATTATCAACAATCTGTTCTACATCACATTGATAAATCAAAATGACAACACTAAAACTTGATAACGTACATAAACCTCTTAGGATTTGGAGGCTAATGCTTTAGTAGTTTTTATTATGTTATCGATCTTGTGATGATCTAGTAAAGACTATTTAGCATGGTAACACACTGATTTATAATCATGGTTGAGAACAAAACATCTCATGTTAAAAAAGTCGAGCATATTACAATCTTACAAATAAAAGTGTACATATTTTATCATCAATGATGAACAATGGCAAGTCGTAAAAAAATAGATGGATTCAATTAAGTCACCTAAAATGCAATTTAAAAACCGTGATGTGCGCGTCTCATGCAAATAAAAAAAATAAAAAACAACTTAATGCATGAATATTTAATTTAATAATAAATTACATTTATTAATAACCTATCGATTTTATTAATAGATAATTGATTTTTAGGCATGCAATCCCAATATGAACACTAAGTTGCTGAAATTTTACACCAATAGATGAAAGCTTTTACTTGTTAGTTAGTTTAGTTCCCTGTTTATGTTTGTGTTGGTTTTAAACTTCAAGTCATGCAAATCGGACTCTTTCCTAATCCTCATTAAGAAAGCATGGTTCTAAATAAATGCTAGTTTGTTAAACCTAACATCTGCCACCTTAGATTTTATAGGCTCTTTTTCTTTCACAAGATGTGTATATATACTAATGAAAAATATGATATTGTATCGATAATTGAATATGTAATTCTGTTATCTGCATTACATGTATTTATAATGAAAAATAACCTTAAAGCTAAAGAAAACTAATTACAACAGGAAATCTTATAACACAACAAAATCTATTCTTTGAAAAAAAAACACTAGCACTCAAAAAAAAATCTTAAAAAAAAAAAATTATTTAAAAATTCTAAAAAAATAGAGTGAGATATTTAAGTAATAAAAACTACTAAATAAAAAAAAATGAAAGCAATCCCAATTCGTTTAGATAACGAATAAAAATCCTGAAATATTCAACATGCCTCTTATAGTCTTTATACGACAAAAAATTCTATTTTGAAGCCTTAAATGATGTTATTTGACTGAAAAATGAATATATCACAATATAATAGTGAGTCTTACTCGTTTGGCCGATTCTAGTAAAAAAAAACTCTCATTCTATATAAAATAAATAAATATATATAAATTGAATCAAAAAATATGTTATCATTCCCGTTAAGCCCCCCGTGGATCCAAAGGAGCCTTACAAGTTTCGGCAATCCATTAAGAATCTAAGATACATCTCATCCAACGCACTTAGGCGGCACTTGCATTTGTATAAAACTACCTCACACTTTGTATTATTTTGTAACAGTGACCAACTAACAACCCTTCTCGAATTCTAGTCTTGGACGAACCAAACTCTTCAGTCTTCACATGTCCCATCAGTTGTTTTGGTAAAATTATAAAATCACAATTCATTGATATGACATAATTACAAACACTCACTCTCAGATATATAAGACAAATCTTCGTCGTCTTTAACGAACAAATACATCGGAGAACATCTACTTTTGCTCACGTTTGCCAATTTAAATTTTGTTAAAAAAAAAACCAAAAAAAAAAACACACATATGATCCATATCTCAGGTTAAAAAAAAAAAAACAAAAGAAGAAGAATGGGTTAGTGCTGGAGGGTACACCTAAACAGATGGTTGACTCATAAAATTGTATGTTCCATTGATAAAATTGAATCGAAGTATTCCCGTGTGTCCTGAGAATCTAATTTATATGATTATTTTTAATGTTTTTTAAACCATATTAGTATTCCCTTTATGGGAATCTAACTTATATGATGATTTTTAATATTTTTTAATTATATTAGTAGTGAATAAATTATTATTATTTTTTAATAAATTCACTTGATAATTTATTTTTTATAAATTTAATATAAAAAAGTTAAATCCATAATGTTACAAAAATATATATATTTAAAATAATTAAAAATAAAAAAGTGAACACGTTTTGTGGGGAAAAAAAATATCTACTAAAGAGGTCACTATAATTTTTAAGTAAAAAAAAATAATAATAATAAAATCTAGGTAATACTGATCAAATAAATAAATTTTTTTTTTTTAACGAATACCAGTCTTATATTTTAAGTGCATTTTTACTTTTATATTTTGTGTGCGTTTTAATTTAAATTTATATTATTTATATCTTAATTCTATCCATTTCACGCTTAGTCCTTGAATTTGTTCTCAATCGTGCTCCACCGAATCAAATAACATGATTTTGATGTCGATGGATTTGACCAGGCACAGATCACATGAAGGTCATCGTATCCCTAGATAGGTGTCACTCTCCATGGTTGGTAGGCATGACAGTTGTCCATTTTGTCCACTCACTAACGCTTCCCTATGTCACAATAAACGAGCCGTCTCTGAATTCTCCTCACTCAGACCCAACCAAAACAAAGATGGGAACCTCTCAGGAACACATAGTGATGTTACCTTTCATGGCACAAGGCCATCTCATCCCTTTCTTGGCTCTAGCAAAACATATCCATCAAAGAACAGGCTTCACAATCACCATAGCCAACACACCTCTCAACATCAACTACCTCCACTCCACCATCTCCAAAGACCCATCAACACCCTCACTCTCACAATCCAAATTCCGTCTGGTCTCACTTCCCTTCAACAGCTCCGACCACGGCTTGCCACCGGACACCGAGAACACGGATGCCTTGTCCTTGCATCAAATAATCACTTTTTGTCAAGCCTCGTTGGCCCTCGAAGCGCCTGTCCGACAACTCGTCTCCGACATAGCTGAAAAAGAAGGCAGGCCTCCACTTTGCATTGTGTCTGATGTTGTGTTTGGATGGGCTAATGAGGTTGCGAACAGCGTCGGGACTGTCAATGTTTGTTTTAGCACCGGTGGCGCATACGGCACTGCGGCCTATGTTTCTCTGTGGCAGAACCTCCCGCATCGGTTAACCGAAGCTGCTGAGTTTCATTTACCGGGTTTTACTGAATCTTGTCGTTTTCATCGATCCCAACTTCATCCGTTCCTGAGAGCTGCTGATGGTACTGATGCATGGTCTCGGTTTTTTCAGCCACAACTCGGGCTTTCTTTACGCTCTTTTGGGTGGTTGTGTAATACAGTTGAGGAAATTGAGCCTTTGGGTTTAGACATTCTTAGGAAGTATTTAAAACTTCCTGTTTGGACAATTGGTCCTCTTCTTCCTCAGTCCAAGCTCAACTCAAATGTCTCTCACCAACGCACAGGTAGAGAACTCGGAATATCTCCTGAGGAATGTCTCGAGTGGCTTAACTTTCATGAAGAACACTCTGTTCTTTACATTTCTTTTGGGTCCCAGAACACAATTTATGCAACCCAAATGATGGAGTTAGCTAAGGGCTTGGAAGATAGTGGCACAGCATTCATATGGGTGGTTAGGCCTCCTATTGGTTTTGACTTGAAAGGTGAATTCAGAGCTGAATGGTTGCCGGAAGGGTTCGAAGAACGAGTGTCCCGGAGCAGACAGGGTTTGGTGGTGCACAAATGGGCCCCTCAGTTGGAGATTTTGTCACACAAATCGACTGGGGTTTTTCTCAGCCACTGCGGATGGAACTCGGTGTTGGAGAGCTTGAGCCAAGGCGTGCCGATGATAGGATGGCCATTGGGGGCCGAGCAGGCCTACAATTCTAAGATGCTGGTGGAGGGTATGGGCGTGTGTGTGGAGCTGAGTAGAGGAGTGCAGAGTAGTATAATGAAGGAGGAGGTGAAGAAAGTGATAGAAACAGTGATGGACAAGAAGGGGAGAGGAGAGGAAATGAAGAAAAAGGCAGTTGAAATTAAAGAGTTGATAAAAGCAGCAGTGAGAGAAGAGGAAGGTCATAAGGGGTCTTCTCTTCAAGCAATGGATGATTTTATAGCTACCCTTCTCTCTCAGAGAGAGGGACTCTCATTTGGTTGAAAACTAGATTAATTTTGTCCTTCACTTGGGACCATTTGTTTTTGTTTCATCCTGATCATCTTATGAGTGAATGTAATTTAGTAAAAAGGATTTTTTTTAAAAAACTTTTTATCAACTTTAGTACTGCACGTTATAATAGTTGTTTGTTAATATGGTATGCTGTGAGTTGCTTTATCTGAAATAGATGCTGAGGTTTGATTTAATATAAACTAGAGGGGTGTGTAGGTTCAATTTAATCATATTTTTATTCGTTTTTTTCTTATTTTATTTTTATATTTTTTTTGTGAAAACCCAATCATGAAAAACCATGGAGACTCTACAGTTTCAAGTGAAACAATCAATATCTCAAGCTCATAGCTACTCCATTCTACTAAAAATTAGTTGTTGAACACGCAGGCTTGTGATTCCTCATCCCCTTGCTGCAAACTTTAGGGTTTATTCCTCAATCATTGAAGAAGGATTGTTGGAAGAACACAAATATTCATTGAATACTTTGTCCCCTTCGTAGTGCGATTGAATACTCCTTCCCAATGAACATGAAGATAAAAGAAAAATAAATAAAATCCTACTTTTTGACCAAATAAGATAATCTTAAAAAACTCTGTACGTCGTTGATCATATTGACAATAATATCCTAATTAACTTATGTGTAATAGTATGAATGTCTTCTCAAATAAACAAAGACACAGAAAAATAAATGATGATTTTATGTGAAAAAACCCTCTTTATTTGTAAAAATAATAATCTTTAAGCTTTGTATTTTTTCATGGAGAAGGAAAGCTTTTATAAAGGTTATCTTTGAGGACGTATCAAACGAGTTTAGTGCAAAAAGGAAACAAAAACTAAAAATCCTGTACATATCAGAAAAAAAGTGTAACTTGTTGGACTTTTCCAGATTTCAAAACTTGAGAATTTTGATTAGTGTGACCGATTAGACATTTCCAAACTTAAGGAAAATCTTGGAAAACCATTTGATAAAGTGCAACTGGTCGGTAAAAGTAGGACGTGTTGGACTTTGCAAATTTTCAAATTTTATATTTAAAAAAATAAAAAATAATAAAAAAAAAAACCTAATTTTGCTAACCTGACCCAACTTAAATATATGTGCAACGGGTCCTCACTCAGCAACATATATATTTTAATTGATATTCTCATCGAGAATCAAAGTATGTCTAAACTGGTTTTCTCTTGTAGTTTCCCTTCGATCGGACACCAAGACTAAAAATAAAACAAAAATTACAGTTCAATAAATTTTGTTTTAGACACGAAATTCATCGACACATAATTAAATATCATACACAAATAAATTCCTAAATTGATGCATGAACATAATCATAATCTAAAGATCCACCAAACCTTAAATCACTACAAATGTGTCACCATCAAACAAAGGAGTAAGTTGAATAGATCCATCTTTCCTAAGAATGCCATTCATATCAAAATTTTGAAAACAAAAACAGATTTTTTTAAAGAATTATTTCACAACAACTCATTGTATAGAGGATGACTCTAATACCAATTGTGAATTGCATAATGCGGAATGGTTGTAGAATATAATATGGATAAGTAGCCTAGAGGGGCATAAATAGGTTCAACTTGCTCTTTATCCGATTTTTGTTTAAATTAAATAACCTCCTAAGGCATTATATTCATCATCACGGAATATATCAAAATATGAATACGATCACTTCTTCAATTCCACTTCCAATCTTGAGTCTTGACAAATCAAACAAAAAACTTACAACTCAATAGGATTCGTTTTGACAACGAAATTTACCAATTACAAATATAATTTATATGTCACACCTTTTTGCCTTTCAAGTCCTTTTACTTACACGCAGAGGCAGAGGCTCCTATGAGCTAACTTGGGCTATAGCCCAGGTCAAAAATAATAATAATAACAATTAGTACTATTATTTTTACTAGCCATAGTCCAACCTAGCCCAGCCCAAGTTACCCAATATCCATAATCAAAACATAAATGATAAATGTCAAGCCCAAAAAATAAGTCTACAAACAAATTAGAACTGAAGATTAAAGAAGATTTAGGAACTGTTTGGCATGATGTGATATTATTTTTTGTATTTTCATCTTCTCTACTTAATTTTTTTTTTTTCCCCACTTCTCTGCTTGAATTTTTTTCTTTAGCCCCCCTATTTTCAAATTATGGCTCTGCCCCCGCTTACACTTATACCATCCCTTGATAAATTAATTTATGTCACCATCACCAATCAAACTTATAGTTGAGGATTAACTACAATAGCAATAATAATAATAATAATAATAAAAACCTTGTACTATCAATATTATTTATATGGTTCACCTAAACACTTTTATTGTATATAACTACTTGGTAAAATTTGAAATTAATGCAACTTCCTACCTTATGTTTCCAAACCACCACCACCACCTGTAGTTCGTACCACCGTAATACCACCCCACCCTCCTGATCACCTGCCACCATTGCTCAGTTACCATTCAGCTGTGATGGTCTGGACACTTGCATTCACCGGCTTCGATAGTCATTCACCTGCAGTATTTAAATATAATTGGATAACTCTCTAATAGATATTCAGTGCTCTGAGTGTACACTGGCTCATTCGAATTATACATGCACAACCTAGAATGAGTAAGTGCCAGCGCACCCAATACCTCCTCCCCTTGGAGGTATGTATGCCTATTGGCATTTAAACCATGATTTAATACAATTTACCTTTTCCCTTTTTTTTAGATGACACTCACATGTTATGTAGGCCATACAAGTTGAGCAATTGTTCCCGCACCCTTCTTTACTCCGAGGGCTTCCCTATTTCAAACCAAGCAGTCTCAGAATTCACTCAGACCAAACCAAAGAAACAAAGATGGACATCTCCCGGGAACACATAGTGATGCTACCTTTCATGGCACAAGGCCATCTCATTCCTTTCTTGGCTCTGGCAAAGCATATCCATCAAAGAACTGGCTTCACAATCACCATAGCCAACACACCTCTCAACATCAAATACCTCCACTCAACCATCTCCAAAGACCCATCAACAGCAACCTCACTCTCCCAATCCCAAATCCGCCTTGTCACACTCCTTCAACAGCGCCGACCATGGCTTGCCACCCAACACCGAAAACACCGAGGCATTGTCTTTGCATCAAATAATAGCATTGTATCATGCCTCAACAGCCCTCAAAGCACCTGTCCGAGGACTTGTCTCGGACATAGCTGAGAAAGAAGGCAGGCCTCCACTTTGCATTGTGTCTGATCCTTTCTTTGGATGGGCCAATGAGGTTGCCAAAAGTCTTGGAATTGTCAATGTTTGTTTTAGCACTGCTGGTGCATACGGCAGTGCAGCCTATATTTCTCTGTGGCAGAACCTCCCACATCGGTTAACTGAAACCGATGAGTTTCAGGTACCAGGTTTTCCTGATAGATGTAAATTTCATCTATCCCATCTCCATCCATTCCTGAGAGCCGCTGATGGTACCGATATTTGGTCTCGGTTTTTCCAACCACAGATTGGGCTTTCTTTAGGCTCTTGTGGGTGGTTGTGCAACACAGTAGAGGAAATTGAGCCTTTGGGTTTAGAAATTCTTAGGAAGTATTTTAAACTTACTGTTTGGACAATTGGTCCTCTTCTTCCTCAATCCGTACTCAACCCTTCATTGGCTTGTTCGACAAATTCACACGTCTCTCATCAGTGTTCTGGCAGAGAACCTGGAATATCTCCTGAGAAATGTCTCGAGTGGCTTGACTCTCATGAAGAACAATCTGTTCTTTACACTTCCTTTGGATCCCAGAACACGATTTATGCTACGCAGATGATGGAATTAGCCAAGGGTTTGGAAGATAGTGGCACAGCATTCATATGGGTCATTAGGCCTCCTGTTGGTTTCGACTTGAAAGGCGAATTCAGAGCCGAATGGTTACCACAAGGGTTCGAAGAACGAGTGACCAAGGCCGGACAGGGCTTGTTGGTGCACAACTGGGCGCCTCAGCTGGAGATTTTGTCACACAAATCGACCGGGGCGTTTCTCAGCCACTGCGGATGGAACTCGGTGTTGGAGTGCTTGAGCCAAGGCGTGGCCATAATAGGATGGCCGTTGGCGGCCGAGCAGCCCTATTATTCTAAGATGCTGGTGGAGGATATGGGAGTGTGTGTGGAAATGAGTAGAGGAGTGGAGGGTAGTATTGTGAAGGAGGAAGTGAAGAAGGTGATAGAAACGGTTATGGACAAGAAAGGGAAAGGAGAGGAAATGAAGAAAAAGGCAGTTGAAATTAAAGAGTTGATAAGAGCAGCAGTGAGAGAAGAGGGAGGTCATAAGGGGTCTTCTCTTCAAGCACTGGATGATTTTATAGCTACCCTTCACTATAAGAGAGAAGGAAGGGTTACTAATCATTTAATTGAAAACTAGATTATTTTTTGTCAATTGCTTGGGACCATTTGTTTAGTACGTATTTGATGATCATTGTGGCGTAAATGTCTTGTTATGAGCTTATGTGTTTTGGTTGATAATATATCATTGGTTTTTAAATTTCATCTGTGGAAAACTACCTGCAGGAAGAATGTGTGCTTAAAGTCGATCACACACTACCTGCAGGCCTGCACATAAAAGTCAACTGACATTGGCTTTGTGGTATTCCCAATTTGCAGGCCTGCACATAAAAGTCAACTGACAATGGCTTTGTGGTATTCCCTAAATTGGGAGTGAGAGCGAATTTGAAAGCTGAAGCGAGAAAACAAAAAAATTAAATTATAAATGGTGAAAAATTGAACGAGAGTGCACCCAAAACATGAGAGTGACACCCATTATAAAGGATTGTATGACTTAGGGTATTCTCATATAATAAGTGAAGCCTAAATTTAAATAATGCATGTAGTTTGCTGGTTATTGCATGCATTCAAAATTTATGAACTATTCGAAGAGTTTAAAGTGAGTAGCGAGCAGTTTGAGTCTTCATTCAAACACATATATGTAATAAAAGTATATATATATAAAACTAATACTTGTAGAATGAGCAGAAGGATATTGACGAACACAACAAATTAATCAACTGTGAATTTGTTCTACAAGACAGACTGATTATGTTGCCGCGTCCCTTTTAACCCGTATAAATTCGGATGAGTTTGTTGAGGGAGAGAGAAACTATTGATGCCTTGAAAGTGAAGAACACCATCTCTATGTTACACAATTGACAGTGATATTAATTTCTCTCATTTGGTACTCACTATGCCATTTTGCAAAACATATTAGATGATGCAAAAAGATTCAACAAGATGAGAAGTTAATAATTATAAAGCTATAATTATGCCATTTCGCAAAACATATAAGATGATGCAAAACATATTAGATGATGCAAAAAGATTCAACAAGATGAGAAGCTAATAATTATAAAGCTAGAACATTATGCAACATTTTTTTTTTAACTTATAGTACTAGTTTGTGAATTAATGACAATAATATGTTTTGTTAATTTGTCACATGGTAAGTTTACTTCAAATAAATTTTAGTTCTTATTCACTAATTTCACGTGCTGCAATTAAGTTCAATTGAGTTGAATCCATTTTGAATGTTAGAGCTCGATTAGCTTGGTCAAATCAAATAATTAACATGCAACTGTTCGAGCTTAGAGAGCCAAATTTAGAATTAGTGTTCAAATTTTAATCTATTTCTTTTTGTCATACTAGTGAAACTTTAGCTCGACTCATTTGATCTATTTTACCCATCCCGAGCTAATAATACCTGAAAATAAGGTTCGTGGTTTGGTAGAAGTGAAGGAAGGAAGGAAGGAAGGAAGGAGGGAAATGAAGAGGGATGAAGTAAGCTTTCAAAATTGTTTGGTAGGAGGGAGGGAAAGAGGTGAAGAATGGGATGAGGGACGTCCAAACATCCATTTGAATCCATCATTTAACGTCAATTCCAAAATTGGTGGAAGAGGAGAGAGAGAGAGAGAATTCTTTTTGTTAAATAAAATTGAAATAATACTAGCTATTAATCTAGCTCATTTAAATTTATTAATTTAAATATCTAAGGGTCCAATGAAAAAATTGACAATAAGGGTCTACCATTTTTTAGTTCAATCCGAAAGCAGGTGAGAGAGAGAGAGAGAGAATTATTTGTGATAGATACTCACACAAATACTTGCATTGAACTGTCTAACTAAATAATTTTTAATCGATTATTTACACCAAATACAACTAAATGGATAATGAACAAATCATGGATACCACAATGAGTCATAAAATTTATACAACACAAATGATCTCGGCAACAGAAATTTAAGACATCAATAGAAATTAAAATAGAAAAATAATTATAATAAACTAAGTAGGAAAGGACAGTCCTGGATAATGTGAGGCATGCAAGCATTGTCCTAAAGTTGTATGGCTTCCCTATATGCAGGTGCAAGCGAACCATTACGTCTCCAAGATACAACCCATTTCTGCCGGTAGTACTCTTTTATGAGTATGTCAACAGAAGACAATGTTGTACCAGTCTTGTATCAAAGCTGCCCCAAACTCAATATGAAAATACTCTATAAATATAATAGTATCTAAAGAATCAAGAAAGAGGAATGACTGCCTTACACCACTCACATCACCCAAGAGTGTCTCACACCAAGTACGGTAGAAGGCATTATTTATATACTTGCAACATGCACCTCTTATATATATCATAATTATATAATTAAAATGATGTAATAATGGAAATAAATAAAATAATAATAATAATACTTAGTAATATTGATGATTTATAACAACGATACTTTAATAATATTCATAATTTTTATTAAATATTCCTGACAGTTCCCTATTTAATAAAAATCAAATCATAAAAAATATATACACATAATTGGACAAATTTTAATACCATGCAATAGGCATAGATGTTTATCAGTCGAAAACCTACACTTAGTTTTGATAGTCTCCATTTGAAGAATATGGGTGAACAATGTCTTGAATCCAACCCCTTAACCTAAACTTAAACATATCACAGATATAGTATTGACTACAGATTTAGTACACCGATTAGCGCTATTGATGGTCATGCGCTCATATCTTACTTCTCATTAAAGCTCTAGAGAACAACCCAATTCCCATAGTCGCGGCTTGATGACACTCACTAAAGTGAATCCTCGTAGGATATATGTGACATATACCCTACGAGAGTATGCCCGCCTCAAATTCATTCAGGGCAATGCCCTTCCTAACGTCACATCAAATAACATTATGTTTTAGGGATGGGTAAGAGAGAATTTTCAAGAGACACTTCCAAAATATAAAGTGTTGTATATGAGTCACGTAGTACAGATATTTTGTACCACATTGAACCTTTTTCATGGGATCTCCAATTACAAAGGTTGGGTTACCTCAGGAGGTGACTCCTTTAGGGCTTAGCCCATCCCCCTCGGTATTGATTTCTAGGACTCATCTCCTATAATTAAAGATACTTGGTCCATTATTTTTCATAACTCGACGCTTAGGTTTTTCATTCTTTTGTTCATAACCCAACGCTCGAGTTTTTCTTCCTTTCCCCTTACTTTATTTTCTTTTTGTCTTTCATTTTCAATACTTTTTCCCCTCCATTTTTCTTTTCCACATTTTTCCTCTTTTATCCACCCAACCATTTCCTTATTTTCTCTCTCATTTTTTTCACAAAATAATTCATCACTAAATAATACCTCTTTAAAAAAAATTGGAAATAGATTGTTTGCTTGTTGTTTCATCCGTGAGTTGTGCAGCGGAAGATAATTATGGGAAGTTTAAGTTTTTAAATAGAAAAGATAAAATATGTGTCTTTCTATTTTAATTAGCTTTACTTAATTTAGCAATTAATGATCAATTAATCAAATATAAGATAAAAGTAAATTAAATCAAATAAAGTTTGAGAGATGACACTAGACATTAAATCAATTGGTTTAATTAATGATCAATTAAACCAATTGTTGCGGGAAAAATCTCGTGGACTGTGCAATCCAGAGCAAAACAATCCACTATGTTTGAAACAAAGTACATGGACTTTGTCCCGTCTAATAGCTCTTGACTCCAGACTTATTTTTGATCTCTGTAGAAGGATTGCTGGTAGATCAAACAACACTCTTTGAATGTTTTGACCCATTTAAAGTGTGATCACTTCACCCCTTTTCTTTAAGATCTGAATTTGATATAGAAGAAATAGATCTATTTTTCTCTGATCGTTGTTGATGCAATATTCAATAAACTTTTAACATGATCAAGAATTGAACAACGCTCTAAAATCACTCTTGTGTTTATGCGTGTGTTCAATGAATAAAAATAGAAAAATCATATTTGATTTTCTGTATATATCTCAAATAGGCTTTTACATAATCAGAAGAATTAATGCAAAAGCCATATTAACCTAGATGTAAATCAAGGTTTATATAGACTTTCAAAGACCTAGATATGCATATGAAAAAGGTAAATTTTGTGGATAAGTCTTTTGGAAAGAATTCTATACCAAGTAGCAAGTTTAGAAAGGAAACAAAAACCTAATCTGCAACAGCTTTATAAACCGGAAGTCACATGTGGAATCGGTCCATAGTGTCAGAATATAAAGATTCAATTAAGCAAAGGTTCTTGAACCAGTAGAATAAGTTAGTACCGGTTCCCAACAGACAGAATTGAATGGGAAGGTTTTAACCACTTGGAAAAATCCCTATTTCGGTAACTCTGAAGAACATACCTATATGTATAGTGTCCTAAGTAAGACTTGACTTCTTAAAGTGTTGTTCATACTTTTTTCGTAGATTTTAGTTTATCAAATACAAACAATTCTTCAATTCCGTAGCCAATCTCGATCTTGATTTTGAAACTTGAAAATTACAACTCGATCGGACTTGTTTTTACACTGAAATTAGCCTATTACAAAATATATATCTCACATCATTCAAATGAAAACTGATTGTATATGTTTGTCATTGCAATATGGAGATTGGAAGTGTTATAAGAGAGAAGTACAAATATAGAAAAACATCATAGGCACATGTGCACACACACAACACCACATTAGAAACTGGGGCGAATCCTGTGCGATCCTTCTCTATAAAGTAAAAGTCAATTTTATTAATTTATGACCTACCATACAAGCACACTTGTCATGGTGGAGATTAATTTACAAACACCAGGACTTTGATCTCTCTGAATCACTACCTACACATAGTATTACTATTTCATTGAAGGATCTACTTTAATTCTCTTACATAAAATTCTATCTTATAAGACTGGATTTCTACGAGAAAAGGAAGGCAAGTTGGTCAAAAATGAAATTAAATTGCAGATATTTGAATTTCTTGGTTACTTTGTATACATGACTACTAACAAGAAAATAATTTTCTTGCTCAGATGTCTATGCTAAAAATTCTTGAACGGAAATTGTTGAAAGTGCAGAACCAAGTTAGGTACCTGACTAATGTTACAAACGACACTAAAATTGTGACCAAGCATTCAACAGAGAATCTGATTTTGTAAATGCGAGAGCAAGGCCTTAAAACTTTTGGGGAGATAACAGAAACTCCGGAAATAAATCTAAAAAGAGGTTATGCATACCTACTGGAACTACCAATCCGACTCTTATTATCTAACGGAGGGTTAGAGAAAATGCGTGATTCTAATGTTAAATTTCATAAAAAGCTTGATGATATTTACGAAGAAAGTCCCAAGTTTATGTGGTTAAAAGAACTCGACCAATTTGAGGAAGCACTTAACCAATATGATAAAGAGGTATGATGATTCGACCTTAAGGGACATTGCTGGGAAAATGATTAGTTCTGAGATATGTAATATGAGGGCGAATGGAAAATCATTTGAGCCACAACTCTACTCTATATTCACCATCTACAACTTATGTTGCCTCAAGTGAGATGCAATATCAATGTGATTATATTGCTACATTTTGAGTTGTTAAGCATAACTCTTAGAAGGATTAGAAATGCTTGAAACAATGTGACTAGATGGACATGGGGTATAACGAGACATTATATATTTTAAGGTAAAATGCAAAAAAAAAAAAAAAAAACCCTGAACTATGGAAAAATCTACAACTAACCCCCTGAACTACGCAAAAAGTTGCAGATCATCCCATCTGGCCAACGTCTGGTGAGATTTAGCAGTTAAAATTTGTTAAATTATTTTTAACGACCATACTACCCTTAGAAGCATGAAAGGACAAGAGTGCCCTTAATTTTCAACTGTTAGACCCCAATATCCCAGTCCTACAACAAACCCAAATCACGAACTTTGATATGGTTTTCTGTTGGTGTTCTTGGTGCTCAATCGACTGTTAATCTTGGTGAATGAACATCTTATTTTGGGAGTTAAAAAATAGCCCATCACTCATTGCTTGTGATTATATATATACATCCAAAACTCAAATACTTGATTTAATTTCTTAATAAAAATTGAATACACAGTTGATTTAATTGCCAAGACCTAATTAATTGTTGCGTTCGGATTCAGAAGCTGTATGGAGAACTTGTTACACTTTTCATGCTTGTTTGTGTACTGACATCAAGAGCTCAATGAAGCCAAGGTTAATATGTTTTGGAGACGAGAAACTGAGAACAAGAAAGAAAAAAAAGAAAAAGAATTAATTGGCTGAGGATCACTACAATCATATCATTCTTGAAAACAAAAGACAATGTGTGCCACTAATATCTTCAAACCCAAGTTTGATATCTTTATGAAATGTCCCTGTATTAAAATTGTCAAAGCAAATATAAAAGAAAAACAAGAAGAAGATTTTGAGAGCATATATGAATTATTGTCAAAATGAAGAAGAAAAAAAACACTGCATGCGGGTTGGTTTAATTCGTTGGAGGCGAAGAAGATGAGTGATTTAGCTTTTGTTGGGGGAAGTCGCCATTATGAAGAGGAGAGGAACTGAGGCCGGACCAGTGCTGGGTTCTTGAATGGCCGGATCTGGCAAGGGCGATAGTAACCGACTTTCTCTTTCTACACTCTTACATATATATTTGCAATCGTCTTTCCCCCATCTCATCTTCCTCCTTATAACTCTCACCACTATTTTCAACACTGTCACTTCCGAGTCAGACTCGGATTGAGTCACCAACCTCCTCAACCTCCAATCCCGATCCGAATTCGGGATCATCTACCTCAATGTCCAACTCCTCAACTGTTTCATCACCTCTTCCAACCACTCCCGCAACCTCAAGTCACTTCAGATGGACGTCGGAGACTTCTCTGGCTTGGCCGAGTCCATGGCCGAATTTGTTAACTCTAAAACCAAGCTCACCATTAGTGTCTATAATTTAGGAAAAGAAAGATGACGTGGAGGGCGTTTAAGGTTTGATTTAATGATGAAGGTTATTGTTGGTGAGGTGATGAATTTGGGTGGTAGCACGGCTGGGCATGGATGAGTAGAGATAGAGT
Organism: Cornus florida; assembly: GCF_030987335.1. NCBI lineage: Eukaryota > Viridiplantae > Streptophyta > Magnoliopsida > Cornales > Cornaceae > Cornus > Cornus florida. The sequence continues at coordinate 72,282,840 of NW_026775571.1, read as the reverse complement.
GTTTTTGGGTCTTCAAATAAGAAAAGGGTCTGCAGTTGGTTTGATATTGTTTGTCAAATTGCGTCGTTTTATTAGAAGGGCATCTTCATCTTTTTCCTTTTTCGGTGGCTTGAGTGGGTAAATTACAACAAATTCAAAGTTCAAGGGGGTTTCTTGTAGTTCAGGGAGGTTAGTTGCAAAACCCCCATAGTTCAGGGTCGTTTTTTTTTGCATTTTACCCTATATTTTACTTAAGGGTTGATGTCTTTATATTGCCTTTCTATGAGTTACTAGTTTAGAGCTCCCACATGCAGGTGTTATCGACGGCTGCATGGTTCACTAGCTTGAATGAATTGTTTTAATAATTTGACATTTTAAGAAAGATATACGGTAGCGTCATGCACCTATTGGTGAGCCCAACCTGGTTAGAAAAGTATAGATTAAATTTAGTAACTTTCCTTGTCTAATATTTTTATTCGGAGACTGAAGAAAGAAATAATATAAATATATTATATTCTTTAGTTTATGTATTCGAAGACAAGATACGCACAAGCCTTAGCACATAAAATATGCTCTTTCTCTGTTAATTATTTTTAAAGATCAAGAAAAGCTTTTAGGTTATGGATTCGAAGATTACGCTTATATTTGTAGCATAGTTCCACAGCATGATATAAAGGAGTCGAAAAAAGCACACAAAACATCCGACGGTTCATTTTTTTTCTTCAGGTAAAGCTACTTTGAGGTAACTTGATTACGCTTCTGTACTTGTTTAATTTTTGACATATTCTAATCGATTGGTATAAGATATTTCCATAAATTAAGGTCAAATGTAAAACAAATTGACCAATAATTCAAAACTCTCCCTCTTCCCCCCCACGGCGCATATGCAAAAAATCAAAACCTGAAACTTACCTATAGACGTATACATACATTGACATACACTCCTTTATATTGGTAAAGTAGTCTTGGCATCCCAATGGTAGACTTGGCATCCCAATGGTAGATTTGGAAGGTCTTAATGTTGGTGGTGGTTGTGGCCATATGCTCAACTTATTAAAGTGGTTGAGAACAAAGATTTGGAGCCAAAATCATATATGGGTTTGTGTTTCCACCTTTGAAATCAACAAATTTGTCGATAGATAAAATAATTCTCAGCTTTTTGGTAACTAGCTTCCCAAGTGGGTGACTTTGGTAAGCATGTTACTTTTAGCATTGAAACTCAAAAGACGAATGGTGATGGTCGTAGAGGAAGAGGAATGAATGTAATTTTGGCCAGAAATGGTAGCATCGGTGGCGGATATAAGACATAAAGAAAAATAAAAGAGGATAGAGAGAGATAGGTAGTGGTGGTGGCTATGGTTGTCGTGGTTATGGTGTTAGTGGTTGTAGTTGTGTTTATGGCAGTGGCGGTGGAAATGGTGAGGAAGAGGTGAGAGAGAGAAATTAGGGAGTAAAGAGATTGACTAATGAGAGTTTTTACAGCCAATGGGTTGTTTTAAGGACAATGTTTGAGTTCTGTGTAGGGAGGATGAACTTCATCTTCCCCAATGACGTGGCTTAATAGAATTTCAACAAGTGTCTAAATAAAAAATAAAATTAAGATGGGCATTGCCCATTTATTTCTGGGTTTAACCTATTTATCTTTTTTTCCTTCTCAGTCTCTTTTCTCTTTTTCCCTCTCTCCATCTCAATCTCTAATCTTGCTGCCGCTTTCCTCGACATTGCATTCAACGACCTCACTGGTGAACTTCCAACGTCTTTATCGGAGATCCCCAACCTTGACACAATTTCGACCGGTGGAAATTGGTGCTTGTGGTGCTCCGTTGCTGGCCTGCAAGTTATTCCCGCAAGTTTCTTAGAAGAAACCGGCTTATTGCTTCGCCGAAAACTTCTTGTTGGAATATGGAGGCAACCACCAAGAAAGGAGGAATGAGGAAAGCGGTGGATTAGGGATTGAGATGGAGAGAGAAATGAAACCAAGAAGGAAAAAGAAAAAAATGGGTTAAACCTGAATAAATGGGTAATACCCATCTTAATTTTAACTTTTAATTATGGACACTTATTGAAATTCTATTGGGCCACATCATTGGGGAGGATGAACGCGCATGACTCAAGCTTTGTTCTTATTTTAATTCGACTTGCTTACATCAACATGATATTTTATATTGTTGTATTAAAATTAAGGTAACTTTGATAAATTTATAGTTAAAGTTAACTCTTCTAACTATTATGATAAACAAAAATAATATTAATATGTTAGGCCCCGTTTGGTAACCGTTTTTATTTATTGTTTATCATTTAAGTTTAAGCATAAAAAGTGTTTATGTGTAACTTTTGTTTATCGATAAATAAATACATTGTTTGATAATATAAAAATGTTTGTCTTATTTTAAAAATAATAAACAGAAAAACATGTTTGTTAACCTTAAACTGTTTTTTAAAAATTCAACACTAGTTTCAAACAAATAATATATTATTTCTCGCTTTCAGGTAACAAATTGCTACTCTAATCAATTTTTTTTTTTTTTTCGGAAGGTACTCATTGCTTAAATAATATTTCAAGATACCCATTATGAATACCCACCAAAAGAATGTAAAAATAAAGCTTTGAATTTCTTATTATTCTTTGGCTTGATATACAAAGATAAGTTCACTATCTTATTACTCATTGCTTAAGTATAATTCAAGATATGCATTATGAAGACCCCACCAAAAGAATGTAAGAATGAAGCTTTGAATTTCTTCTTATTCTTTGGCTTGATTTACAAAGATAAGTTCAATATTTGACCGCATAATATACAAAGATAAGTTCATTGTTTGACTCACTTCCTTTCCAACTAATATAGATAGTGTATATATATATATTGTTCAGTATTTTGTCTCTCATATTTTGACAGCGTTATCGAAGGACAACGAGATGTTGAGGGCAAGCAACATCTTGCTGGAGTACCATAAATGATTCTCTTTTCATTGGACTCTTAGATCCTCTAACAAGGTTACTCACAACCTTAGCAAATGGAGTGTTCGTAAAAAAAACATTGATATTCAGTTGAATGGATGGCCCTCTTGGTTATCTAAAGTTATTGAGGATGATATTTGTTTTGCATCTTAGCTCCCTGTCATTTATAAAATTGGCATGTGTGAATCATAATTATATAAGGGAATTTATATAATTGATAAACAAAAATAATATTAACAAACATGTTAAACATTAAATTGTAAACATAAATAATTACCAAACGGGCCTTAGTAATAGGAAACAATCCGACAGGGTTTCAGAGTAACTTGTCCATAAAAAAATACAAAATCTACATAGTTTTAATAATATAAAATAATATAATAGACATGTACGTATGTGTGTGTGTGTGTGTGTGTGTGTGTGTGTATATATATATTCCTTGACAAGAAACTTACACATCAATTATTTTTATTGAGACTTAACCCTCATCATCCAAGAAGTAAATGAGATATCACTGGCTACGAGGCCCTAGCATTCCCAATATTTTAAGAGGCCCTATGCGAACTTTCAAATGTGAGGTCTTTTTTAAGTTTTGACACGTGCAAAAATTTATAAGAGTGAGAAATTTTCATTAAAATGAGACATAAATACATAAAATATATTATTATTGAAAACACACAAAAACATAATTCGATTTTAATGTTTTATAAAGAGTAGATCCAGTTTATATCAAAAAAAAATTTCAAAAATATTCAACACAACTTAAAGCCCATTTGGGGTTGCTGTTGGAATAAAAAAAACTCTTTTATCAATAGAGCTGTCAAAAAATTGAGGTCAATAAAAAGTATGCTAGATGATTGGTGACACATTATAATAAGTATTTTTCACAATTAAATTATTTTTTAGTTTATTTGGTAACAATTTATTTAAAACACTTCTATTATTAATTTTACAGTAAAATCGTTTAATATGATGTTATCATAGTTGATAGTAGTAACACTATTAAGGAAGTGATATAATTGTCGTTATAAAAAATAAAAAGGACAAATTTGTCTAGTGAAAAATAGTTACCTAAAATATTTAACCTCTACTCATGAAGCAGTTTTAAAAATTTCAAATTCTAACTTCATTCAAACGCTTTACTGAACTAAATTTGGTTATAATTAAAAGCGTTTTTAATTGTTACCAAACAGATAAATGCAAATTTTCAAAATAAAAGCGCTTCTAAGGGATAGAGAAGCAATCCCAAACAGACTCTTAGTCACAAAAATCAAAATTCAACTTCATATCAAGGTAAATTTAATTATCTTACATTTTGAGCTCCAAAATTATAAATTAAAATATTCCAATCACGGTTCTCCAACATATATTTTTCAATAGCTATTATAGCCAATCCATTCAATCTATCTTATGACATCATCACTGTAAGTACGATTCGATAACTTCAACTTTGAAAAACTTCTTTTACTGGATGCAACTATAATTAGGATAGTTAATAATACTCCGTGTATGCAATCCAAGCATTTGGCAAAATAATAATTTAACTTTTTTATAAAATCAAATAATTCAATTGCCTTTTTTGTTCCTCTTGATAAAGTTTCTCTTTAGACTTGTAATTCTGAAAATAATTTAGTTGTTTGTAATGAGCTTAATAAAGTCTCTTATGTATGCACATGAGCCCAAAAAAAATGTAATAATAAAATAAACTTTAAATATAAAAAAATCTTTTTTTTTTTTGAAGGGAGGGATAGAAATAAATTATTGTCTAACATATATAAATTGATATTATAAGTGAAATTTATTTATTGTCATAAATTTACATTATATGTATTGTATTTTAGTTATGAAAATTATGGTATATCTATTTACCCTATAAAAGTCTATTCTAATTGTATTTTTTATATACACTTTTTTGCAATAATAATATATACTAGATTTTAATATTTTCTAAGCATTGTTTCAGTTTTAAGTTGTTGTCTGAAATTTTACAAGTTAATTTTATTTGTATTTTTTATATACAATTTTTGGTAATAATAATAATATATACTTGATTTAAATATTTTATAAGTGTCGTTTCAGTTTTAAGTTATTTGTTTGAAAATTGAAAGTTCACGACTGTAGAACTTTGTTGGTTAAAACTTATATAATGTCAATTTTACATTCATATTTTCCAAAAATCTGTATATATCTTATATAAATGATGTCTAAGTTGAACTCATGTTACAAACTATGTCTCCCTTTCTACTTGTCTATGTAAAAAGATCTTGTCTCATATATTTTTTTTTAATGTTCAAGCTAGCCTTATTTTTTGGAAGGTATGTTTCTTGCAATGTTTTTAATAAAGAAATCTGTTTCTCTTGTGTTACTAGAATTTTACGTTGTGAGTTTCAGATAATTTTTGATAATACACAATATATATATATTAGCATTACCCATCTTAAGAAAATAGATAACACTAAAGAGCCACAAATGAGATGAGTTTCTTTAATTTTTTATTATTTCTTACTTTTATTGCACATAAAATTCATATGGCAATTTTTTTTTTTCTTTTTAAAATTTTAAAGTGCTCACATTATAGAAGGAGACGCAATATTAGAGCATGAGAACTTTAAAGTATTGAAACAAAGAAACAATTGTGTAATGTTTATTGTTCTACTATTTTTATAATTTTTTAGTTGTTTTATGTTGTAAATCCTATGAGAATAAATTATAAATCTTTTATGAATTATTAATTATATATTTTCATTTGCATTTTTAAATTCGTTCTTTTCTGTTTCGAAAGTGAACGGTGAATCATTTTTCTCTCATTGCCAATCTTAATGATCAGTACCAATGTTGCATAAATTTTTAATATTCATACACATTTAAACTATATATTTTTTTATTTATTTATAAATCTATAGCTTTATTGGATTTATAAAATTTATATACATTTTAAAGTAGATCTTTAAATTTAAAAATTATTTATTTGTATTTTTATGTTTTAAGAGTTACCTTTTTAAAATTAGGTTATTGGTGGTCTATTACAACTACTAACTAACTATTACTTAAGAGTTGTGTCTTTTTAGATTTCTTTCTAATGGTTATCAATCAATCATTCTTTCAAAATTAATATGATTATTTAGAATTTAAAGCAGTTATTTTAATAAATAATTGGTTTGTGACTTTTCATGTTTTAAAAGTCAATGTTTAATATTCTATATATAATATTTTTAACAATCAAGTGGAGTAACATTGAGTTTGACCTTATAATCCAAATAGTTGTCCTTTTACTAGATTTAAATGTCTTTGTAATTTTATAAAGTTGATTCTAATATATATATATATATCATAATTTTTTATTTTTGAAGGCAATTTTTTTACACTTTTCTTTGATATGTATAAGCAAACAAAAACAAACTTTCTTTTATCTCTTCAAAGTGATTTTTTAAAACTAAATTTTGAAGGTTGTTATGATTTCATAAATTTAATAATAATGTGATATATAATATTTCATAATGTTTACAAAATTTTATTTACGTGTATTTGAACGTGATTTTTTCTAGTATAAATTATATATATTTTTTATTGAGTGGGGAAAGACAAGAGTCGGTATTGGTGAGACTTGTTTGCTACTAAAGCGTTTAACCCAAGCTGCTCCTCTCCAGCTTTGAAGAGAAGCCCTTTTAATGGTTGACAGTGCTTCTTTAAAGTATTTTTATCCACACACTAAAAAAAATTTCTTTTTTGGGCCAAAAGCGGGTGTTCAAAAGCCAGTCCAAACACGGCCTAACTTGGGCCTATAGCGGCTGTTCCAAAGCCAATCCAAACACGGCCTCACTCTCTCACTTGAAAGTCTCTATCGGTGACTCTCTGCCCACTTTCCAACTTTCGTCGTCGTGATGTTATTTGCCTTTCCCTTCCCTTTCGTCATCTCCAGTCCCCCAAATCAATTGAAGCTACGACATCGACGATGATAATCATGACCTTCGCTAGATGTTCCTCCAGTTTTGCAGCGAAAATCGCTCAATTATCGATATTATTGTTGCTCTTGATCTCTACTTGTACTAGTTATGTCTCTGCAAGTGGTGGAGTGATCAACGTCAATTACAAATTCGCCGGCGTGGAACGCTCCCTCAGTGCCCTAACAGCTCACGACAGCCTCCGACACCTTCGGATGCTCGCCGGCGTCGACCTTCCCCTTGGCGGAACTGGCCGCCCTGATGCCGTCGGGTCATTCCTTTCACTTTCCTCTCTCTCTCTCTCTCTCTCTATATATATATATATATATATATATATAACTAAACATGTATATAATTTCTGTAGAAGAAAGTGATATACTTGGGTCTCTATAATCACTTGTGTAGAAGAAAGTGAAAAATTGTGGATATGACAGTTCATTTTATTATTTGGGTTTCTTTTTCTAATTTTCTTTTAATGGTCTGTGGTTTTGATCTTTGACATGTTGCTCTAGTTTCTTGTCGTGAGTGTGTTGATGTGAAATGATTCTTTTGGTCTTACAAGTCGAAATTGACTGATTGAATTTTTTGAAACGGTCCTAGAACCCCTTAACCGTTTTAGTATGTTATAGTAAGTGAGCTTATGTTTGTGTATTTGTGTGTGTGTTTGTCTTGTACTTATTTTATTTTAAATTTTAATTCTATAGGCTTTACTATGCGAAGATTGGGATTGGAACACCTGCAAGGGATTACTATGTTCAAGTAGATACTGGAAGTGACATAATGTGGGTTAATTGTATCCAGTGCAAAGAATGCCCCGAAAGAGGATACCACGGTGTATGCCTCTTGTTTGCGTTTCTTTATGCTTCCCTTTGTTCTCGGTATCCACCTCATTGCAATTTATAAGAATTTAGTCACTGACACTAATTTCTGAAACATGTTTTTAATTTCTTTTATTTTAACAGTTGGAACTTACACTATACAACCCGAAGGACTCGCTTACTGGCAAATTGGTTTCATGTGATCAACAATTTTGTTTAGATATCCATGGCAGTTCAGCTTCCAGCTGCATGGCTAACCAATCCTGTCTATATACTCAGTCATATGGAGATGGAAGCTTTAGTATTGGGTACTTTGTAAAGGATGTTGTCCAATATGATCGAGTATCTGGAGATCTCCAAACTAAATCCGCAAATGGAAGTGTCATATTTGGGTTAGTCAAATTTCTGCTTTTGTTCTCTAATATCATGAATACATTTAAGTAATATTTTACTTATAAAACATGTTATACAATCAATTTATATAATATAATATAATTATTAATATATCAAATCTTGCAATGTCTTATTATATCTCTGTTATTGTAATAATTTAGCTTCTTAAGTTGCATATCGTGTTTATTGTACATTGTTTTTGTGTGTTCTACAACACTTCCTAAATTTTTGGGGAAATTAGGAATTGCACTCGACCTTTTAATTAATTAGAACCTGTTCATTACATATGTTTGCACTATTCACAAACTTCTCATGAGTATCCCATAAATTAAAATCAATTCCATGTTTATTTGCTAAATTGCTAGCTCATTGTGAGTAGTTCCTAACTATTCATCTTCCACTGCATTAGTGTTTATGGCTTCATATGTAATTCACGCCATACAATGATGGGTATATATAGCCAACTCCTTATGCATACATACATGTCCTTCTTCTCCCTTCTTCTTGTCTTCCTGATGTCTCTATGTGGTTATTGTGTTATCATGTTGGGATGTTTACATGCAGCCAATTTTCTAAATTCTTATACAAACAGATGTGAGTGAACTGATTTTTATACCAGACTTAGAGGGGGGTGATTAGGTTACTAAACTAACGAGATTAGGCCGGATATTTTTTTTTTGATAAGTAATAATAACATTAAAAAAGGCGTTCTAAAGGGGAACGTGTCCCTAATACAGAAGTGGAACCGGGACTAAGGCCCCAAAGAATCCAAAAAAGTAATTAAATCTTCTGAAGAGGAGCACATAATTGAAAAGAGAACGAAGAATGTAAAGTTTCACCATTGCCATAGACGACTCTATCCTTTCGAACGTTCTGCTATTTCTCTCCTTCCAAATGCACCATCATACACAATGTGGGACAATTCTCCAGAAATCGCGTACATCTCTTCTCACACGACATCCTCTCCAAACATGATTAATTCTTAGTAGATCGTGGCATTATCTAAGACATACCAAACAACCCAACAATAAGATTCCAATAGTCTTTCGCCACAGGGCAATGCATAAGGAGGTGACTCTGCATCATTCTTGCATAGACAACACCAATTAACAATACAGTTGGCCCTTTTCCTCAAATTATCAATTGTTAGAATCTTTCCCCAAACAACGGTCCAGATAAAGAAAGCAACCCTGGTTGGAGCCATGGACCGCCAAATAGTTTTCCATGGGAAGTCATGATTGTCAAAATTAGACAAGCATAAGAACAAGAATCTTACTTCGAAACGACTGTGGGAAGAAGGAACCCAAATCAAATTGTCATTCTCTCTGCCAACTCTCTTGTCGATACAGAAGATCTAGAAAAACACATACCTCATCCATCTCCCAATCCTGAAAAGAGCGTCAAAAATGCACATCCCATGTAATCCCACTGTTATCAAGCTGATAACAGTCAACTACGTAGGCATGTTTATCAACTGCAATACTGAATAATCCAGGAAATGTACGAGACGGTGGCTGATCACCACACCAAAGATCTTCCCAAAACCGAACGCGACGTCCATCACGGACTTTGAATCTGATATGAGCAGAAAAGGCATCCCAACCCTTCCGAATAGACTTCCACATCCCTACTCCTCCCACAAGGGTAACCAGATGTGTTGACCAGCCTCCATTCTCTTCCCCAAGCTGACAACTCAATTTTCAACTATCACAACTCAATTCAACAAAGCCTTAAACCAACAAATTTCAACTGTCAGAATTAACAGAAATTTTACTATTAATTAATAAATATGTAAACATAAATAGAATGTAGGAATATAAAGCGTAAAATCATTCACAAACATGAACATCGATTTTTTACCTGGAAAACCCATATTGGAAAGACCACGGGATCTAGTTTAGGTAGGTCAAATCTACTAATTCAAGAATCTTTAAGTTACCTATAGCTCAGACTCATGTTGGATGCTCCATCCAAGCTCTGGTTGTGTCAATCAATGTCCACATGCAATCCGCTCTTCAATTTGTGCTTTGATATGTAATGAGTAGGCAATAATCAATTCTTTGTTTGATATGTTGATGTTGTGGTTGATCAATTTTTAAGTATTGAATAAGGCTCCTTCCTTTAGAACTCAATCACACAATATAATAAGGTATTTTATGAAGAACATCACTTGTGACTGAAAAATAAAGCTCTCAATCTCTCTTACAAATATGACTTGTTGCTCTAGTGTTTTTCTTATATATATATATATAACTTTTTTATAGTGTTGGAATGATTATAAATTGATTAGAAATGCTTTGGATGAGTTTTGAAAAGTTTAGAAACCATTTTGAACTTGAAAACACAGGTTTTACCAGCTTTACTAGGTTATCAACTAGATGTTTAATTGATTTAAGTCATTGCAGCATTTTTCAATTGATAGTTTGATCAGTCAATCAAAATTTTCTACTGAGCCTGACTGCATGTAATCTGACTTTAGATACTTCGTTGAGGGGTCAAACAGGCTCAAAATTAGGCATATAATATATTGTTGGAAAGCTTATCATCTCTACATTATGGATATATAGGGCGAGTAGACTATATAGCAATAAAACTAGAGACGTGGAGCATCAAGGGCCCTTTTCTCAGTCCATTGCCGTTTGGATTTTAATTCAAAACTCAAAATCCTAGCTATCAAACCAAATTTAAGTTTCCAAATTTATTCAATTTTCAGTTTTTAAACCATATTCAAACAAATTATTGAGTAGATTTCATTAACTCCAAACTAGTCCAAGTTTCCTAATTGATGCTATACCAATTTAACCAACTTTTCAAGATCAAATTGAAACCTGTTAAAAAGATTAATTATTAAATTAATCCCTCCAAATCCTATGGTCTTTTAGGTCACCCATCTTTCTAAATTGCTAGAGTTTGGAGAAAGACGTCGATGTCATCTTTCGGCTGAGTCTTCAATCTACAATCAAAGCTTCAATGTCGATGCAAGACACTTGATGAAGTGATACAACACCATAGATGAAGACACAACTTTTACTCATGGAATATGACAACACGTCACTTTTTCCTAACAAAATGTACTAAGATAAAGAGTAGCATAAAATTGTTAACGTCTTAGCGAGATTATTGCATTGCAAAAATGTTTTTTTGTGTTGGGGGGCGGGGGGGGGGGGGGGGGGGGGGTGTGGTTTATTCCGAGTTGATAATTAAGAGAAAGGAAGAAAGATTACTCCACAAGCCATTACGAAGAGATGACCAAGTATGTGCAGTTTATTACTTGCCGCGATGAGATCTGATCTTTGTATGATTTTGGAGTTGGATTTTGGTTGTGTGATGGCGTGAGGGACAGGCAATCGAAGAGGATATGAGTCATGAAAATTTCTGCATGTGGATTTATTGGAGAAGTATTTATATTTGTTACTGTCTCGTATCTCCTTTTAAGTTTTGGTTTGTAGTGGTAGTGCACACATTCTCAATTTTTTGTAAATATTAAATTAAACATGTCCTTTATATGAAAATAACCCTGTATTAATTGTAAAGAAGTCGACTACACTGTAGCAGCTGGCATGATAGAGCAATGGATGCTTCATGGATTGGTTTGACTACTTTAAAATGCCTTTAAGGCATTAAACTTGAAGTGAGACGTGTGGTAGAGAATGATCTATATTTGTAGTTCTGTACTATAGACAATATCACTCTCTTGATATATATGGCTGAGTAGCTAATTTATTCATGTTGAAAATTCTGAAATGACAACACAAAGAGTTAAATCCTGATTATGGAATGGAAAAGCCGTGAGTGAGCTTTAATGCTCTGTTTGATACAAAGGATGGAAATTGACAAGGGAAGTGAGAGGGACAGAAGAGGTATCCCAAAGGAAAGCGGTGAGCCTTTTCCTCATATGTTGACTAGTTGAGTGGAAAGGAGTCAGAAGGAAGGGAAGTTGCGTAATTTGACCATTATATCTTTCAAGAATTCAATAAAGTTCTTTTACAACATCATAGGGGGTCTCATTGAAAATTTTAAAAACTATATTTACCCTTCAAGAATATATGTGTATGCCCTGGTTATGTCTTGTCAGCCCTCAAACAGGTCAATGTTTGCAGACTTCTAAATTTGAATGCTGTAGATTTTTGGCTCATATAATTAATTTTGGCTGTCATTGTGGCAGTTTTATACTGGTTCAACTGAAAGGCTGTTATGAACAATGAAAAGTATCATTGTAGCCTTATGATTCCACAGCACATCTTAAATTTCTTCTTTATTATTATTATTATTATTATTATTATTGTGTGTGTGTGTCTGTGTACAAGATGGATAAGTTTGTTAGCTTCCAAGAACTTTGTGGTGTTGCTTTCCACCTACATTGACTGAAAATTCCATTCCTTTTTCTCTTGTTCACACTAATGAGCGGGATTGATGTAGTGCAATAGTAGCTAAAGGAAATGCAAATTTAAAATAGAGATAGATTTAAAAATTTGATTGATATCAAGATTGAGTCCAGTTGTGACCTATTCTAAGCAGGTTTTTGTTTTGAGTCCTATTTAGGTTCTTTTTAGCTTAATATGGAGTTGATTTAGTTTATGCATGTCCTTATGTTCTGGTGAGTAAAGGGTACTTGGATAATTTTACATTTTCTATGTTGGTATGTTGTAGTGGAGCATGTGTTATCTTTTCTGTGTTGATGAGCTTAGGTGTGTCAGTTTGCCTTTACGGAAGTGGAACTGTATTGTTTTGCTGGTTGAAGGTTTTTAATTTTCGTTCCCGTTTTTTATTTCCTGGTAAGATAATTTTGTAGAACCAAAAAGACTATGTAAAGAAGATTAACGAGGGCATTACATCCTGAATACAAGACATAGAAGAACTAACAAAACAAGAGAACCAAAACAAAGAAGGATCTCTACAACAAATCTGATGTGGAAGAATCCATTCCTTTAGCAGCCATAACATGGTAGGATTCCTCAAGAATTTAGAGCAGGCCATAAGTCGTAGTCTGTCAGTATGAATATTCTCCTTCTGAATGGATATCTCATGCTTATAAGAATTCTGGTGGAATCTGCAATTCTCTCTCCAAATAACATACACAGTAGCAGATAGCATTACTTATTTAGGAGAGAGTGGAAGTTATCACTTCTGAGCTTAGCTACTGCGTAGTCCAACAAATCATCAAATGGACAATCAGGCCATTGAAGAATACCTTTGATAGATATACGTCTCCAAATTCCAGGCTGGATCATAGCCCCTTGCAAATCCTGCAAATAGAGGTTATGAATAGGTAAATTCCTCACTTCATTATTGATACTAGCAGCCACTTTAACATCCCTCTCTATCCCAGATTGGTAGATAACTCTAAATCCTTTGCTTAGGACAATAGGACTATGGCTGTGTCAGTTAAAAAACCAAAGAGAAGTATTGAGCCCATTACTGATAAGAAATTAGAAATAGGGTCTGAAACTTCTCTCATGAGAAGGATGTTCCTCCAACTCAAACAGCCCAAGGAGAAGAGGATTGGAGCTTGGGATTGACAAGATTCCAAGCATACCTGGTAAAGACATCCTGATTCCATGAAATAAGGTCTTTAATGCCCGGACCCCCTCTGATTTTGGACAGCGGATACCACTCGATACCACTTTTGCACCACCCTACTGCATAGAAGGCCCCTCCCAAAGGAATCTTTTCAAAATCAGTCGCAAATATTAATTTTTCTTGGAAGGGTTAACTAGCAATACAAATTTATCAACTGCACTCTGCTAGCATGACACAGAAAGTTGGTAGTCCAGCCATGCTCTAGCAGTCATCTTTTCCACCAATTTTCTTCAATGAGATATCTTCAGTTTGGTGGATAAGCAGACGCACACCCAAATTATTTGAAGGTGACCTTCATTGAAACCTAATTTTTCATGAATAGTTACCTTTTTGTCTTCAGAATTCCAGAGAAGAAGAATATAGAGCTCTTACTGTTATTTTGGATTAGACCTAACAGCTGACTGAATATATTAAGACCTTTGGCACTGCTTCCACAGACTCTGTGGTGCCAACTATAAGGTCGTCAACAGAGCACATATGGGTAATTTTAAGAGTTTCACACCTCCACTGATGGCAGAAAGAGCTCAAAGCAGCCTGATTTTGCATAATTCCATTTAAAACCTCCATACCCAGCATAAAGGGGTTGGGTGACTTCGCTTCACACTGTCACAATAATTTTTTTTATTATTTATTTCCTGATAAAGTAAAATTTCATTAAAAGATGCTCAAAAGGGGAGTGCTCCCCAAAATACAACTACACTAAAGAATTCATCTCTATACCCTCAATCTATCCAATAATCAACAAAATCCTCTATAGATATACAAGCACTCCCTAATCCAAAAAATATAAAAAATTCAGAATGTAGTGCTTCAGTACCCACACTGGTGCTTCCACACCATCAAAAAGACCACCCGTTTCTCTTTTCTCTCTCTTCAAACCCCACCTAATGGAAAGGGGGCCTGCCCTCCATGTATCTCGAGCCCTACTTCCCACTATACATCCCCTCCAAGACTCAACCACATCCATTGCAGAGGCCGGTTACACCCAATGCACCGCAAACACTGAAAAGAACACAGCCCATATGTCCCTAGCTATTGGGTAGTGCTAATGGAGATGGCTGGCTGACTCCTCATCTCTCTTACACATACAACACCAATTGACTTCTCAGGCTCTTTCTTAAATTATCCAGCGTCAAAATTCTCCCCAATGTACTGCTTGGTGCAATGGAAGTGGAGGACTGGTGACTATCGTTTTTTTGAATTCAATTTCGTTCCAAGGGTACTGCTTGGTGCAATGGTATAATGCTTAAGCTGCAAAGGGTGGGAATGTGTATTCAAGTTTGAGGGCAGCCAATTTCTGCAAGTAATGTGAAAGGTTAGATATGTATCTAGTCAATTCTCACTGGTTAATGCTTTTTAGTTCTATTGCATTCCAAAATTTGTGCATGCTTGTGTGCATTGTACCTAAGTGCATGCTTATGTTATGTGTGCATTCATGTGTTTGTCTTTTGTTTTTTGCCCAATGTTTTTTCTCCCTCCCTTTGAGAAGCTTTTTGACCTTGTGTTACTTGAACTAATTTTTTTCCCCCTTATTTAGTTATCTAATTATTTGAAAAGGATGCAATGCATAGGTATCTTTACTAAAACAAAGATAGTTTCACATAGTCTGGAAGATGCTGAATCTAATATCATAAGAAATTTCATTACATTTCAATTATTATTATTTTTTTATTTTTTTAGGTTTGTAATGTTCTCCTTTGCGGTTCGTTCTTCTATTTTTCTATTTGAGTACTTCAGTCATCTTGTTTGCATAATTTACTTTCTCATCATGGTTCCTTAAATTGAATCAAGCTTGCAACGTGCTCCCTTTCTGGCTATTAAGCCTATTGTTGAAAGATATAAAAGTTAAAGAGAGAAATTAAAACGTGAAGAACACAAGAATATAACATGGTTCAACCACTAGGGCTTACATCTACCACACGAAAAGCCCAAAGGGCTACATCTCTTTCATTACATTCTTTCTTGATTTTGTTTACAATAACAACCTCTATTTATCGGTGAATTGGGGAAGACTCGTAGCTAGAGAATAAAAATTTCTTGCTTTACAAGTATTTTATAATAAAGGAATTACTGAAAGTCAAATACAAATATGGCAACGACTTGTTGCCCAAGTATAGCAACCTTTACATTCTGTCAAGGAGTGATTTAAGTCACTCCTATTTCTCCAACACCCCTCCTCAAGTTGGTATGCGGAGATTTAACTCAAGTGTTCAACTTGAAACTAAATATGACGTTGTTGAGAGTCTTAGATGAGTTGATCTAGAGATCCGAGATGAGTTAATCCGAAGATTCGAGACGAGTTAATCCGGAGATCCAAGACGAGTTGATTCAAAGATCCGAGACGAGTTGGTCCGAAGATTCGAGATGAGTTGAGTATAGAGTAGGGTATGATAAACCTGCTCTAATACCATGTTGAAGGCTATAAAAGTTGAAGAGAGAAATTAAAAGATGAAGAACACAAGAATATAACATGGTTCAGCCACTAGGGCTTACATCCACGACACACAAAGCCCAAAGGGCTACATCTCTTTCATTACATTCTCTCTTGATTTTGTTTACAATAACCTCCTAAATTATTGGTCAATTGGGGAAGATTTGTCGCTAGAGAATAGAAATATCTTGCTGAACAAGTATTTTATATAAAGGAACTACACGGAAAGTTAAATACAAGTATGGCAACAACTTGTTGCCCAAGTATGGCAACCTTAACTCAAGCACACACTCTTGTCCCCAATGGGACTTGAACCCTCGACCTTTCACAAGGTAAAGGGGATTACCACAAGGCGACAACACTTGGTGGCTATTATTATGCATCTTTCTTTTTATTGCAGTTTAACATGTCAAAAACCAAAACACATAATGAATCCATATCTTTATTCAGAATGCATAACCCTGACTTTTCTGAAAATGATATTTGTTCTTATTTATTTTTTTCCCATTAATATAATTTATTTCCCTGGTAATCTGTTTTTCTTTCTTTCTTTTTTTTTATTTTTTATTTTTAATTACTTATGTAGCGTTTGTGATGTGATGTTTCTGAGTAGGTGTGGTGCTAGACAATCCGGGGATCTTAGTTCATCTGAAGAAGCACTTGACGGGATACTTGGCTTTGGAAAATCAAATTCATCTATGATTTCACAGTTGGCTTCATCTGGAAAAGTGAAAAAGATGTTTGCACATTGCTTAGATGGTGTAAATGGTGGTGGCATCTTTGCAATTGGGCATGTTGTGCAGCCCAAAGTTAACACAACTCCGTTGGTACCAGACCAGTATGTGATATCTTACATTAGAACTTGATCACTGTTGTTGCACCTATAGTTATTAATTTGTTTATTGTTCCTCTCTCGATGCTCTTTTTTGTGTGTGTGTGTGTGTGTTCATTATGCTGATTGGATTTTGCTTGCTTAATTTGGGATTATTAGATCCGTCTGGTTATCTGATAGAGTGAACAATATTAATTATGCATGTTTTAATAATTATGGAGTAAATTACCATCCAATTAGTCGTTATTTACATAATAATTCTTTTACAAGTAATTATATTTTCCTGCTATTGTTTTCTCCTTTCTTCATAGATGGTTTTCTTTTCCTTAGAAGGGAAAACTTAAATGAGATTGTGATTGTTAGATCAGAATCAGGGTCATTTCAGAATAGAATAAAAATCTTTCACTTGTCAGCGGAGTTTTCCTGAGCCTTTTTAAAGATGCACTTCAACTTTCATGCCATCAATTTTTTTGACATTTTTCTTTCTTTCCTCTTCTCCCTCTTCCTTATTTGTCCTTAAAATTTATTGGCACAAAGAGTCCATTTAGGAGGTGCATTTAAGACTTCTCCGAAAAACCATTGCAATAGTTCACTGGGTTGACTGTTTTTTTTCGCAGGGGACCATAATTTTGAATTGACAATCAGTAGGTAAGTAGTGCTTTAAAAAGAATGAAACATCTGATTGAGAAAAAGGATTGCATGATAATATGAAAGAGCAAGTTATTTGTGAAAGTAAGTTCCATTAATCTTTATGAGGATTTTTTTTGCCATTGTTTACATTTTGTAGGTGTCATTACAACTCTGTATGACTACTAGGCAGAGTTTGAACTTGTGTTCTAGTAGCTGCTACCAATGAGAGTATTCTAAAGTTAAAATGAAGCTTGAAGGTTATTTGGGTCATGTGCATTTGTTTCTGTGTAGCTAAAATAGGAAAAGTTACTCTCTATTTCTCAAGGAGTGGTCTCCTCTATTATATGTATTACTACGTAATACGAGTATATATTAATACTCTCTCCTTTTGAGGCCCTCTTTCCCTTTCTCAATTTTATTTTATTTATTTATTTTTCCAATTGAGGCTTCTTTCATTTTTTTTTTGTGCTCCACTGTTTCTTTTTTGTCTTTGTTTTTTTCTAAAGCAAGTTTCCCACTTTTTTTTGTTCTCTCATTTTGCTTTGGCTTTTACACTAATTAAGGCTAGTGAAGAGAGAGAGTTTAGAGAGAGAAAAGGTAAAGCTCGTCGTTTTGCAATTTTAATTAAATTGTTTGTTATTTTGATTTGAATTTCAGATGTGAATCGGTTGAGATATCTTAAAAAATATATCTTGTTAGACTTCATTTTTTGTGGGTTTTCCATTTTCATCAGTTCTAAGTCATTTTACTTTTCTTTTGAGACTTATTTATAGCTAAAATCATGTTTTGATTTCTTTAAATTCTATTTTTTTTTTCCCCTTTGCCAATAGATTTTTCAGATCCTGATATTTTCTGGAAATTTTATTTTGAAAGGTTATTTTCTGAAAATTTGCTTGAGCCTTGGCATATAAGGCCTTCAAATTTTTTTGTTTAATTGAGAGTCCTTTAAATTTTTGCTTAATTAAATTTGTGTTTTGTTTCGTTTTTCTGTATTGGGGACGCGTTCCCCTTTTGAACGTTTTTCTAATATATCTTTACTGTCAAAAAAAAAAAAAAATTATTTGTGTTTTGTTTGGGAAGTTTCATAAAAATCTTCTTTAAATTACTATTTATATATATATTTTTAAAACAATTTGGTAAAATTTTGGGTAGATATATTTTTGTATGAATATAATGAATAGGAATTTTTTTTTTTGGCTTACAGTAGTCTTATATTAGATGTAATGTTCACTTATAAGTTTGGCCCCCCCAACCATTCAATCCTGGCTCCGCCCCTGATTCCAGCCTTGTCTTTCTGTTGTGAGCTGATCACATGTTGTGGATTTCAAGAAGATGATTTTGATCTTAATTACAAATTTAAATTGCCACCTAGGCATCTGACTACTAATGTATTAATTTTCGTAATTTCATATGTTAAAGCATCCTCAGTCCAAAATCTAATTATTTGGTTGGACTTGTGACTTGTTCCTCATCAGTTGTCTTAAGTAGTGATATTGGATGAACCCGTATTAGCAGCCTCACATAATGTTGCCTAGCTTTCTTAGAAGACATCTTTTAACAAACCCATCTTGGCAGCCTATTATAAATTGGTGGGGAATTCTGACCTACTTTTGGTGGAGATTTTTGATCTACTGAACAATCTTCTAGTAGATCAAGAGCAAATTTCATTCCAATTATTTCTTTTTCGACTGCCTTTTGACATATGAAGATTTGTGGTTGTCTTGAAGCTTCATGTGAACTTCAACTCGTTCTCTGTACATGATCAAGTTTTCGGACTAACCATCCTAATTATAGTTGGAGCTCCTCCCTATTTTGTTGTCTTCTTTGATTTAAAGTCTTGGATCGGCTTCTGCTCTCATGTCAACTGTTGTGGTAATGGAGTATGAGGTGATAAATTTATTTTTAAACCATATCGAAGCTGAAGTTTCTTAGAGAAAACGAAGGAAGGACATTGTGTATTGAGCAAGCTAACCAACATTTTCTTAAAGACAAATTTCATTACTAGCTATGAAGCACCGATATGGAAACGGGATACGGTACAATACAATATGGATACGGGACGCGGGTACGACATGATAGAGACAAGGCGAATTGGCAATATGATAAGCCTAAAAAAAATAAAAATAAATAAGATGCAGAACACGATAGGATGCAACAATAAAATATGAATATATTATTATTATTATTATTGTTTCTGGAACACTATAGGAATACGACAATAAAATATTACTATATTTTGTTATTATATATACCGAAATATTGATTTTTGACCTTTTAATTTGCAATACTGTGGATATATCCTAAAATTTATTCACAAATAAAGAATACCCAATGCCTTTTTGACGTGTAAGATTTCATTAAAAGACACTCAAGAGGGGAGCGCTCCACCGCTCCCAAGAGAATACACAAAAAAACTGAAGACGGCCAAATATAATTTCAAGCTATCAACAAAATCCACAAGATCCCCCACTTATTTACAATTTCGCCCGTTAACCCAACAGAAAAAAGAACTCAAAATATTGTTTTTTAGAGACCAAATAAAAGTCTCTTCTCCATCAAAGGATCTCCTATTCCTCTCACACCACAAGCCCCACCATAAACAAAGGGGAGTGGCCCTCCAAGCATCTCTGGCTCAGCTATCACTATACACCCTCTCCAAGACTCAATCATGTCCACCGTAGACTCGGGACATCCAAAACATACTGAAAGCCAAAACATAGACCAAACATCTATTGCCACCGGACAATGAATAACGATGTGATTCACCAACTTCTCAGGTTTTTTGCACATGGAACATGGTGACATTAATTAACCACAATCTGACGCCTCCTTCTAAGATTGTCTAAGGTGAGGATACTCCCAAGGGCAGCTGAACAAACGAAGAAAGCCACCTTCAGGGGGGCTTTCGATGACATTCCAAGGGAAGGAGGGGCCCAAAATCTCCAAACAAACACTGGTAGAAGGAATGGACTGAAAAAACCTCTCTCGGGAGACCTGTTGAAACCATCTCATCCATCCCTTCCCCCTCCACCACTTGTCTATATGGCAGTGCTATGGGTCATTACCCAATGTTGGTCGCTGTTAATAGAGGATGCTGGGAGGAGCAGACTGGATATACACCTTACCTTTGGCATATTTGCAAAAAGTGGCTGCTCTGAAGATTCGAACCTGCATTCTCACGCTTGACACCTTGAGCATTTTATTATTGCACTCGGCAAGGCAATTACATGACATAGAGAACTCATTTCATCATTTAAGGATTCAAGAACTAAAACAGCTTACAAACTAGCATAGACGTTTTAAAATAAACCTCCATCATGTTCAACTTTAATCAATCATTACATCTCATCCATAAGTTCAGTGACAGAAGCAAAAGCACACAAAAAAAGAATAGAAAAAACAAAAAGATAAACCCCACAACCCTCTTCAATCAACTTCCAAGAATGTGAACAGTGTTGGGTGAAGCCTTGAAGCTGAAGGGTGAAGGTGGTGGTGGTGATGAGGGTGATTGTGGTGGCAGCTGGTGGTGGTAAAACAGGGTGGTGGTGACGATTTGTACTCGGTGGACGGGAAGGTGACGTCGTGGTGGTTTGTGGCTGTGAAGTGAGAGAACGAGGGAAAGATGGTAGAAGGAGAGGAGAGAAATGTGTAAGAGAGAGCCCCATCCCCAGCCCTTAAAGACCAACCAAATTATTTGGTGACTGGAGCTTCTTCCTTATTTTTTCTTCTCCTTTTCATCCCCTTCTTCTTGCCTGTTTGGTTCAAGCAAAGGACTCTACCTCTTGGTTTGGGTGTTTCAGCTGTGTACAACTGGGGGAAAAAAAGAAAAAAAGAAAAAAGAAAAAAAGAAAAAACTGATATTCCTAGACACTTCTTGGCTGTAATGGGCATGTGTCTGGCCGTGTCCCACCCATATACATGTCGGACACATGTTCGATACGGCCAGGGCATCCTACAGGGGTATCTGAGCATCATAGTTCACTAGTTAAAAACTCCAGTTTATTGTTGTCTTAACTTACATTTATTATAGAGTTTCTTCTGATTTCACCATAGCGGCTTTCTTGAACTTATAATATATTCATACTCAATTGTCAAGATTAAAAGAATCAAGTCAATTGCAATATCTTTTAAGAGAATTACTCTGATAAGTAAGAATTAGTTCAAATAGGATTCTGAGGTTCAGTTTTTTACTTTAGGGTGCCTAACACGAACAATACTTGTAAACACTAAATCTTACTATTAGAACTCTAAATCTCTCAGTGCATTAAAACTAAAGCAAAAGCAAAGAGAAAAAAATACTATTAAAAGCCTCTACAAATAACTAGTATTGTAGCTTGAATATTGGCATGTTACCGTCATGCTGTGGTACTGCTGAAGTACTCATGACCAATGTTGCTATAGAATCGTGGATAAAATTTCTGTAGGGCTCCTCGGTTTTCTGCTCCAGCATCAGGAACACCAGGGAAAAAATATTTTAGGATCTTTGTTCATAAGACATGATCAAATTTACACTTTTGCTTCAACTGTTTAGCTCCACAAATCCTACTCCTTTCTGGCTTGGGAGTTGGGACTCAAACTTGCAGTATGAATCAACGAGAAGCTAAAATAACTGAAGCTTACTTTGAATCTATCAATCATACTTCTTTGACAATTAAAGAGTAATATAGGGTGGAAGCTTAAAACCTTGTTATTAATACAATATTATTTGTTATTTGAGAGTAATTACTCTGGATGCATTTTCCTAGTTTCTAAATGTTGGTTCTACTGTCAATGCTAATCACCGGCGTACTAAATCCAGTTGTGTCAAGTTAGTCCCTCTTTGTGATAAAGCATAAAACTCAGAATCATGTAATAGTTGAGATAATAGATGTGTCACTAGAAGTTTCAACTTTTAATACTCAAAATCATCTCTCTATGAAATGCTTAAAAATGGATTGATATCTTGTTCGAGGTTTCATCAAATTTAAAAATTGTCTTTTGCACCATTGAAATACTTTTGTTCTTGAGCATGGAGACCCATTCCATACACAGAAGAAATTAAAGTGCATAACGTTCTAGTAGGATGTGAAATGGATATGCTTTGTTCTATTGATGTAATTAGTAATCTACTGAAGTTTCTTATTTTTACTATTTAAGTTGAAACACATGCATTTCATCTATCCTTGGTTTATCTTTTGTTTCCTATTATGAGGAAATTAATGCTCTTTCTACAATGCATTGCATTGACCAGGGGCACATGGAAAAATATATGATCAGTGGAATGCAGATGGGCTTCCTTTTAATGTTGTTCCATTTTCTTAAGAGAGAGTGTATTTCTGTTGCATATCAATGTTCCCAGTTTTGTTTTTCAAGCATTTTCCTTTCTGTATTTATGATTTCTTATTCGCATTATGGTTTACTGTTATCAATCATGTTAAACTTAAATATTGGTCTGTGGAATTGCAAGTATTAAACTAAATTTTGTTATAAAAAATCTTAGGCCACATTACAATGTCAATATGACGGCAGTTGAAGTTGGTCGTGATATTCTAAATCTTCAAACAGATGTATTTGAGGTTGGAGACAAGAAAGGGACAATAATTGATAGTGGTACAACCTTGGCTTATCTTCCAGAGGTGATTTATGGGCCATTAGTAAACAAGGTATAGCGTATATTAATGTTTTACTTATTAATCAAATTATTTTAGTTGGTGAGCACAATGGATTTTTAGAATTAACTCGTTTTAATAATTTCTTTGTTAGATACTGTCTTGGCAGCCTGATTTGAAATTACACACTCTTCACGAACAGTATACATGCTTTCAATACTCTGGGAGGTATGGTTTATAGTATATCAAGTCATATATAACTTCTGTATTTGGAAATGGTATGAAATTATCTATCCTTTTAGGCTTTTTGGAATGCATATTTCATCTGAAAATACATGTTTTGCATCATTTTTGCTTAGAAGTGTGGATATATGGATTTTGTGCATGGAGAGTGTTTCCTAGACTCTAAATATTGGATGTAGCAGTTAAAACCCTGTCCATCTATATCCTAATTTTTTGAAAAAACAAACAAATTCCATAATTTTAAGCTTTTATTCTTTTTTCTTTTCTTAACATAATTCAATAGAGGAATAGATGCCCTGGTTATCCTAGTGACAAGCTCACTTTTACTGTTGGAGCTGGCATATCAATCTTTCTCTGGTCAAGTAAGAGGATTAGTTACCTTTCTTGGTAGTCAGTACTCAATCATAATAGATACACTATTCATAGATCAATTGATTTACTGTTGATTTTATTAGTTATGCAGCTAACTCTTCATGGCAGAAACGGTTATTTGTTGGAAAAATGTGTTTTATATATGTAACACAATTTTTAAGAATGGGTACTCCTAGTGTGAAAATAATATTGAGTCGGGACATTTCGAACTATGAGAGCTCATGATTCTGCTTCTGATGTTATCTAATATAGTCAATGGACTCTTGTAGCCAACTAACGGGCAGCTTCATTTTCTTTTCCCTTTAAATTATTATAACTAGACCATTTTCATCCTCCAAATCATCCTTCATTCCCATTGAGATCATTTTCAATATTATTTTTATATTTAGTTTGCATTTGCAAGTTCTTTTAAAAAGAAAACAGTGAAATTTAACTTGGGAAAATATGTATTATTTTCTTGAAATTGTCTCAGGAAAACAATGAAATTGATTTTTTAAGGACAATGTGTAGATTACTTTCCAAAATATTCTCAAAAAATTGGAACTTAGAAATTTGTTATTAATTAGGGAGATCTATTCCAGGTATGACTTCTTAACAGCTTGATGAATTTTGATCTTAATCACATTTTTAATTGAGGATATGCACACCCATTTTGATGCTTGCGCGCATATGCACAGACAAACACGTGTATACATCATCTTTTTAAATTATTCAAAGTGCTTTTAGAATAAAATATGCTCTCAATTGATGGCGTTATGGAATAGGTCCATTGGTTCAAATTTTTTTTCCTTAGTTGGTACTCACACACACATGCCTCCATTGAGGCTTGAACCCTTGATCTCCCTTTGGGAAGTAAGGGTCTTATACCACTAGGCCAGTATCCCGTTGGTTCATAGATATATTTGAACATTGTTTTCTTTATTAATGATGCAATGCTCACAAATAAATAGTAGGGATAATTTGATTTTTGACTAGTTTTCAAGCCTATATTACAAATAAAGCATATACGAAAAAGAATAGGTGTCCAAAGTCGCATAAGACAAATTAATTACGTATTTGACAACTTATAAACGGCTAATTTCGTATTTGACAAGCGCCTATACATTTGTGTCCAAATTACTCCTCACATTATACAAAATGACTTTCCCAAAACCATTTATGAACAGCCTCCACCACCACCACCACCTGCTGGCGAACCCTTCCTCTCCGGAGAGACATTCCGGCAAACCACCACCCGTCATGAATCACCACCACCCACTGGTGAACTCATCCTCTCCAGTGAGACATGAAACACAAACTGTCATTCATTTTTTTTGTTTTTTTTGAAGCTCATCCACAAATATATATTGATATTAAACTATGAATGCAATTGATTCATTGCCCTCTACTTTCAATCTGGCCACTTATGAATAAGTTCTTCATCCACTAAAATTCCTATTATATGAATAGCCATATTTCATTGGCTTCTTCTGAATTATTTATTTAAGATTTTAGTTATTTCATTAGCTTTCTGTGTTGATGTTGAATCTTTTGTTATTATGGTGCATTATTTTCATTAACTAAATCTGTTCAGATGAAGAATTTCTCAGGTCAATCCTTTACTGTCCTTACATATCTAATTCAAGTAGTTGTTGGTAAATATAGGTTAACAGAAGTTTACACAATAACTTTTCTTCTATCAATTGCAGCGTTGATGATGGATTCCCCAATGTCACTCTCCATTTTGAAAATTCACTTGTTTTGAAGGTTTATCCTCACGATTATCTATTCCCCTTCGTAAGTATCTTGCCTTATGCAAGTTGTGCTGGGATGGTTATTTTGTTCTTTAACTGCTTTACACTTTCAATACTGTGCTTTGATTATAACTCAACTATTGTATCCACGGGCTCAAATATCTTAATTCTTTTAATAACATAGATTGAAAGTTTTGGTGATACAAACTTTTTGTTAATAGAAGAAAGTTCTGGTTTAGTTTTTCACCTGAACTATTTGATGTGCTTAACAAATCTATGATTCAAGTGATATCTTGCAGCTACCAGAATATACATATATTCTTCATAGTAGGAAAATGGGAGTATAATAGTTCAGTTATTATGCGATTCCTTGTGCCGCATGACCATAAAGCCATATATTTGGAAAGCCTACCAATGAATGATGTGGTGCGGTATTAGAGTACGATTCTCACATGCTTGCTATTAAGAGAAAAAAAAGAACCTTTGTATGTATGTCAAAGTATATGTTCCTATTATATAGTATGATTGTCACACACTTCTTATTTATATAGACACACACATGTTTATAAAGATATATGCATGTGTGTTCAGATAAGTGTTGCTTTTCTTGTGTGTGTGTCTCTATTTATGTAATTATTCCAAATTCCAATATATTCCAGTAGGACATATGAAAAAAAATGTTATTTCTCTGTTACTTGTACAATTATATCAACCTCAACAAACCCCTTTTGAAAAAATAAAAATAAAAATGAAAAGTCCTCGAAAAACCCTTATCCCAGATAAATTAGAGTGGTTACATGAATCTTTTTTTCTTTTGATGAAGATGGCCATATATATATGTATATATTATATCAAATAATAGGTTTTTTTTTCTTCTGCCAGTGCTGCAGTGCACTCTTGTTAATATTTGCCTACTCTTTCCAGCAACTTCAACCTTGGTCTTGGCATTTCTTAGTAGAAGAAAATTTGGTTTATGTTTCACATGGCCAAACATCTTAGCCTTCTCTTATCTGTTCCCAATTTTGCGTTCCTACCTTTTCATGACAATATTTGTATCTCATCATGTTCTGCATCTGCTATCTTATAAAGTTCATTTACATCTGCGATGTTTACAGGATGGTTTATGGTGTATTGGTTGGCAAAACAGTGGGATGCAATCCAGGGACAGTAAGGACATGATCCTTTTGGGAGGTGTGCACCTAATAACTGTACATGTTTATGTCAATCTTGATTCTTGAGTGCTAAATTTCCTAAATAAAGTTTCCGTAAAAATTATTTTCGTAAATAACCTCGATTGAAGCTTCATTTACTTTCTTGCAAATCAGTTGGTGCCAGAGGCCCAGAGAATGCAACTCCACCGAGGACATTAAATTATGTGTTAGATATATGAATACCCTATCCCGTCCATCTGGAACTCTTGATTCAAACTTTTCGTTACTGGGTAAACGATGCCTCTTCTTTGCATTTATTACGGCTCTTTCTACACGAGTATCGTAATCGTAATTGGAATAATTTTATTACTCCAAAGAAACCCAGTTCCTCTTTTTCAAAAGCAAATCAAAGATTGGTCGTGTTCGTTTATGATTCTCATGTATGTGAATACGAATCCATTTTTTCTTTTTTCGTAACCAATCTTCTCACTTACGATCCACATCTTTTGGAGCACTTCTTTTATCTTTATGTCCGGAGCCTCGAAGGAAAGATCTTTCTTTGAAGAATTTTTTTCTATTTTTATAGTTGGAATTAATCAGTTGTACCTATACACTAATCCAAGGAGAGATGGCTGAGTTATTCATAGTATAGCATTGGAACTGCTATGTAGGCTTTTGTTTACCGAGGGTTCAAATCCCTCTCTTTCCGTACCTTCACCTAATTCACCTATGTTATTGAGGGCAATGTATCAAATAGGAATATATACCATTATTCCAACAGTTAGACCGTTCTTTGATATAGGTTCTCTATTCCTAATTGCGGTGGCACGGAAAAAATACTGGAAAGGGTAGTTAAGGAATGAAAATCCCCCTGGTGATCTATGATTGCATAAATGGGAGAAAAATAGAAATCCAGATCAAGCCCTTTTTTCTCTTAACCTTAGGTTAATTTACTTCTCCGAAAGGGAGCAAAATTGTCCAAACCCTTGTTCTTGTTATTTTAGTTAGGTTAAAGTTTTGACGGGAATAATGTTCTACTACTAGCAATTCATTTATTTTCATATATTGGATTTGAATCAGATTTCAGATCAATATTGATTGACTGCCTCCATTATGTTGTTGCTAGCAAATACCACTATTTTTGGTTTTGGATCTTCCAAATCATTCCTGCAGGAGATCCGGACCAAATTTTTTTTCTCTTCCTTCGATAAAAAGATTCATTCTCTTCATAAAAAATAGGAGGTAGAACCAATAAAGATTTCGTTTTCGATTCATCCTTGGAGTTGAATACCTCATTGAAGAATTGTTTTTGATCCAATCCACGGTTGAAATCTTACAAGATTTTCCAACTTTCCATTGCAAAAATAATTTGTGCTTGTGGATAATGTTTTATTCTTTCATGCTACCATACCGTATGCTTCTCACTTTGAGTTATTTTTCCAGTACTGCATATTTTCATTTTATGATAATTAAAGTACTTTATTGTGTCTATAAAGTTGAAAGAAATTTCTGAAGTTCCTTCTTCTTCTTCTTTTTTTTGGTTAGTTAACTGGTCGCACACGCCCAAAAGTGCCCACTATGGGGATCGAACCTCTCACCTCCCCACCAAAGACCTTTCGTTTTTTTTTTTTTTTTTTTTTTGTGGATACTGGGTGTGTTTGTGTTTGCTTTATGATTTAACTTCCTAAAAAAAAAAGGGGAAAAAAAAAATATCTCACCTCCCCTTTGAGGAAGGAGAGATTATACTAGCTTTACCAATAGCCCACTGGTGAATTTCTGAAGTTTAATTTCTGCTTTTCTGTTACTTCAACATGATCTACTAAATTTTTATTGCACAAGTGAATAAATATTCATATTGTCGATGCATCTATTGTTAATCAGCTTATATGAAGATGAATTTGGTGGAAGCTGAAAAGAAATGGAAGGCAGAAAAAGTACATGAATTAAAGCAACAGATTAAACCCAATGAAGTAATCCTTTTGCACAAGTGTTACTCTGATGATTTTTTGAATAATAAATTTGATTTTGGTATCCGTATGATAGTTCTCTTGAGGTGCGTGGTCCTAGGGGGGTGGGGGTTTGGACTTTCATTCGGAGGGGGTGGGATGATTTCTGCAAACATGTTCATTTTCGGATTAGAGATGGTAGGAGGATCAGATTTTGGGAGGATCTTTGGTGGGGAGTTTCTCCTTGCTCTCGCTTTCCCACGGCTCTATAGGATTGCTTCTCACAGACAGGCCATGGTGGTTGATTGTTATCACCTTGATAACGGAGACTGACTTGGGAGTTGGGATGTTCAATTTAGGAGACACTTTCAGGACTGGGAGATTGAGGAGGTTACTTTTTTTTTTGGAGGTTCTGTATCGCCAGGTGATCACAGTTGGGGATTCTGATTGTTGGCTTTGAGATCCCAACTCTCAGGGTCAGTTCGAGGTTAGGTCCTTTTTTATGTGCCTTTCGGTTGGTATCGGAGGCCCTTTCCCTTGGAAGTCAATTTGGCGTTCTAAGGCTCCCCTTAAGGTAGCCTTCTTTGCTTGGACTTCTGTCTTGGATAAGATTTTAACCCAGGATAATTTGAGGAGGAGGAATCAGGTGGTGGTCAATCGTTGTTATTTGTGCTTGCGTGATGAGGAGACAGTTGATCACCTTCTTTTACATTGCAGCATGGCTAGAGACTGTTGGGATTTGATGCTTGGGTTATTTGGGGTCCATTGGGTTATGCCTTGTTCCTCTAGAGGTTTGATTGAGGCTTGGAGAGGTTTCTCTGTTGGGGCTCTCATTCAGGATGCTTGGAGGGCTACGCCTCTTTGTATTTGGTGGTGCATTTGGCTGGAAAGAAATCGGAGATATTTCGATGGAAAGGAGAAGCCTATTTCTATGCTTAAGTTCTCTATTATTTCTACTCTTTTTTGTTGGGTCTCAGGGAGAGATTATAGATCTACGGAGGAGATCGTTGTTTTTTTGGCCTCTTTGAAGGTTTGAGGTGCCTTTTGGCCCTTGTGTTTCCTTGGGTTACGCTCCCCTTTTGAGCGTTTTCACTAAAATCGTACTTATCAAAAAACGTGCTGATCTGTGGCATGATAATATCTGATTTTGTATTTATGTGATGGTGAGTTTTTGAACTTTCACGTTCTTGTTTCTTCATACTGTTAAAACCATTCAAAAGATACAATCATTCTGAGATTTTGTGATGCATTGTTTTGTTATAGTAATCAATTTTTGACCTTTCATTCCAATGGCCAGCTGTAGTTTAGGCTGAAAGTATGATAAAGCTTAATGGATATGATCGATGATACTTTTTCCATGAGAACAGGTGTTTCTGGATTCTTCTAAATCCTAAAGTTTTATTATGTTTGCAGATCTAGTACTCTCAAATAAGCTAGTCTTGTATGATCTTGAGAATCAGGTTATTGGATGGACTGAGTATAACTGTGAGTATATTTTTCATTTATAAGTTTCCTTTCTTTTAATATCTTGTTTTGGTGTTTGTTTAGAATCAGCCATAAGCTAGTGTTAGTTAAGTAATACAACTTCTTCAATATTATTATTTGCTAAATTTTCACATTTCTAATAATCATTTAAGACATTTTTTTAGCTTTATTTTTGTCATTTATTTGCATGTTAAAGTTCGTATTGAGTTCTGAAATGATGGTGATGATTATAGAATGGATCTATGTGCTACTACTTGAAAGTGACAAATTTAATCACCAAACTACCACTTTTCCTGTTTCATGGTATCAAATTTTGCCTAGAACTCTTTGCTTTAAAACACCAAGCTGCACCGGTTGCCAAGGCATTATTGAGGTTGGGAGTGCTTTCGGTCGGATTTGATACTCCTTTGTAATCAAGTGAATAAACATTTAGAATGTTCTTGCTGCAAACTGTCCATGCTTATCGGTGATTTGGGTTTTTAGCTGGTTGCGGGGAAAGAACTTCACGGGTAACCTTTGTACATAAAAAAGAAATATTAAGTTGTGACACCAACCATGTACTAAGAATCAACGTCTAAACCTGAAAACCTGATCAGCGTCTTACAAATTTCATTCTTGTTTGAAAACTTGTGGATAAAAGATGATGCTATATGTATTTGAGCAGCTTTTGTGAAATGCTATATGGAGCATGTATATAATGATTGATTACTCTTGGATCACATTTTGATACCTGGTTGTGCGCATAAGAGGTAGATCAGGCCACTTATTATTCTTTCAAGGGTACATAGATTCTTCGGAATTTCCTCCTTAAATCAAAGCTGTGTTTTCCATTAGAGAAGTATGAATAGGCTTGATATGTCCTTGTATGACTAGCTAATAATTGATAGTTTATTCTGTAGGGCTTACAAGAAGAAAGCAGCATCAAAGAGAAGAGGAGAAGAAATAGAAAAAGGAATAATTTATATTTCTCATTTCTAAAAGCATTTTGTGCATAATAGATTCTGTCGCAAAAACCATCCTAAGTTGGAGAACCAAAATCTACTATGGCAATCTGCCACATAGCACAAAATTGACCTACCCCGCTATGCCTTATATGCAATTTGCCTACTCTTTTTGTATAAAGGAGTACAGATGGAGCCTGCAGTTAGCTTATCCCTGATCAGGGATTGTAAACTTCAATATGTTTGTTTTGGTGCTGGATTATCTTGTTGGGCAGTGACCTCATTTAAAAAAGTCTTTTAAACCACAGTGGCTCAGATAGTCTTTTTCTCGTGGCTCCATACCCCTACATCCGCAGTGAATTTATAACTGGTATTGGCCATTGCACTCTTTTTTTTGTTTTTCAATATATCTAAAACTCTCAGACCTTTTAATTAGCAGAGGATTCAGCTCGGTCTATATCAGTTTAAGCCTTTACCCTTAGATGACTATAGTTGGAAAAATAGTAGACCTCTTGTTGGATAAGATATAAAACATTTGAGATACTGGTTCTAGAAGCATGCACAACCTGTCTTGCAAAGCCCAGGGCATATTCTACATGTCGGTGTCTGAGTGAAAGATAAGTCTACCCAGTAGCCAATATCTTAAAAGATGTTCTTCATCAACATGAGGCTATGCCTCTTTAAGCATCTCATCAATGGTTTTCTTCAATGGTTGTATCTGGTTCTCTTGCTCCAAACTTTTTTCTATTATTCAGGAACCCATTATATATACTTTCTATGTGGAATATAAACTCACTTTTGTAATATTGTTACGTCTAGCCACAATAATGTCTAATGAAGCAAGGTCATAAATATTAAACTCCCTAATGAGAAATTATTTCAACTGCACCATCTCCTCGAGGTCACATGTCAGTAGGACAAAGATGTGTAATAATAAATTTAAACCCCATTATTTGAAAGACTCCTCAATTTATGCATAGCTCTGTACGCAGCTGGTCTACATCCCTATTATTCGAGTATGTATTAGAAGATGACTTACAAGATTATTTCTTTGCGGAGGATGGAATAAGTTCATTATCAGCCTACTATGGTATTTATTTGCTCAATACTCCATTAGTAATACAGAAAAAATATATGGATTTCCTTGAATTGGGCTTAGAAGGAAGAAGAGGAGCTAGTTTTTGTTGACTACTTGACCATGTGATAGGAAGTCAGGTATTAACCATATAGATTTGTCTTTGTGCAATTGTCAAAGAAACCAGAAACGGAGATTGTACGGTCATCCTGAAAAATTATGTGATTGGAAAGACAACTTTAATTATGCTTAGACATTCAGTTATATATATATATATAGGTGTCCTTTTCAATGTCATGCGAAGAAAAATTAGGTTTTTATCATGTTTAGGTGCAAGTGTTTACGTCATAATATCAGCAACATGATAGTCCATTACTGATTTTTTTTCTTTTTTTTTCATTGGCAAAAAACTCGCACACCCATTACATAGTCCATTACTGTTTTTTCCAATACCATTTCTGTTCGTTGTTCACGTAGTACATGTACATAGCATTTTTCTTGCATTCTTCCCTCTTTTTCTTTTAATGGAGGAATTTGAAAGTACCAGTTTCTGTATTACTGATTTGCTAATTTATAGTTGAAGTAGTTAAGCTTTTCTATAGTCTGGTTTCAGACAGATGGAGTGGTAGAATGATGTCTAAAATCATATCTGATATGTGTCAAAGTGATTGAATTTGTAAACAAATCATGGTCCATTTTTTTAAACTTCAGAGTGTTCCACTTTGGATCTGTTAAATTTGCAAGATGTATATACGTGACTTGGTGCTCGGGGTTTAAACTTCCAATATTTTGTAAACTGATGCTACTTTATAACGATTGAAGTTTAAACCTGTTTTGAATCTTTAAAATTTTAGGCATGGTTAAAGGAATGTAAATGTAAGAAATCCTTATATTTTGTCACAGGCAACATTTAGTTTTACTTTTGACTCGTTTATTGTTGATTTCAGGCTCTTCAAGTATTAAGTTGCAGGATGAACTGACTGGATCAGTACACTTAGTAGGTGCTCATTATCTGTCTTCTGCTTGCAGTCTCAGTATCCAGAGGGCTATAATCATCTTCTTGTTAATCGTTCTGCTGCAAAATTTAGTATAGCGAACCACCAGTAAGGTGTGACAAAGAGACAGAACTGCCGCAACTGATGGAAATTCTGGCGGCAAAAAAAAAAGAAAAGAAAAAGGAAAAAAAAAAAAAGAAAAAGAAAAAGTTGAACATAAGATATTCATACGGATGATATTGATGCATCTACTACTACTGTGGTATATGCATTGTTTACGCACAACACACACATTAGGCTAATGGAATTAAACTTGCAATTTGTATTTAAGTTTCTATTCCCATAGGAAATATTGAAGATGACAGGCATATCCGTAGGCCATTGTTATTGTTTGTAGTCTTACTAAATGGGTGATTAGGCCATTGTTCTTGTTTGTAGTCTTACTAAATGGGTGATGTATATGCTCATTGTATATATACTCAATTTTTGCCCTCATTAAATAACATAGAAACTGTCGCTCAATTTCTCAGTCTTAAAGGATATGCTTTAACTTGGCCTTTGGCATCTAGAGGTTGTACTATAGTTTCAACTTTGGATAGGAAGCCAGTAAGCCACATATGTAACTATCTTCCAGGTATGTTCTCCTTTTTTACTCATTTTTTCTGGTAATGATAATTCTTTTCCATCGTCTTTCAAATCTTTGCGAACATCATTATTGACGTAGTGTGATCGTTGCAATCTCACCCGGACACTTTAGAATTTGGGAATTCTGTGCATCTTTTAGATTCGCTTCTTCATCTGCCCCTCTGATGCTCTGATCTTCAAAAAAACCTCTGAAGTTGCGTGAATGTGTATATGCAGTATTTACAGAGTTTGCATCATCTTTAATTGAATGGTCTTCCTCAAGTTATTCTTTTCCTGTTATATATCTCATTGAAATGTATGTTTATATTAACATAACGTATGTCCATACAATTCAGTTACTTTTTAGGGTGCGAAAATTGGTCATCAGATTATATTTAAAGCCTTTCCAAACTTTTCTTATGCGCTGTGATAAATATACTCTGTTTACGTATGGTTAGGACTTGCAGTTTTCATAACAATTCTAAGAAGAGGCCTACTAAAAGTACACCATTAGCAGGTAAAAAAAAAGAAAAAAAAGACTATATATTGTAGGCATTTTCACATGAGTTCATATTCAGTCCTGAGCTTGATCGATTGGCCGTGCAAGTTCACAAAAGGAACCCTCGTCTAAGTCGTTAGTCCAGTTGGATATGCATGTAACACAAGAAGGGTTATTAGGACCATAATACATGTCAAACTTCATTGATTTGATCATTCATTGTAGCTACTTGTTTAGCGAATGACATTTTTATGATATTTACCTTTGATTGTTGATATTTGTATAGAGATTATAAGAAAATGAAGTGGGACTTATTTGGGTCTCACTTCAGTCAAAGTTGGGTCATTCATTGTAATTATTATTATTATTTATTCGGTTAAAGTTGGCAAGAAACTAACATACTCATTTGCCCTTTATAGATTCTATCTACTTTGGAGGACGGAGGAAATGCTACTATGCTACAACTCTTAATAGTGTCATTCATGGTTTTACTGTACATTGTTTATTGCAGGTTGGTTACACGTCAGCACGGTTTAGCCTAAGAAGTGTTGGTGAATTCCATTCATAATGGCCGTTTTGATCATTTGGAACAACTCGATGAATTTAGCAGATCTTTTTAGGAGACCCCAATCACCATAGATCGAAGCTATCCAATTTTTACGGTTGAGGACTTTGAGGCCATCTGATTTCAGTAATTTTTGTTTTTTTATTGGTGCAAAACGTATCATTTAACTAACAGGACACTGACAGCAGTATGGGTGTCCCAACTGGTGAAGTCATGGGTGTCAGTGCTCCAAGTACGGTCTCGCATGCATACATGTTAGGTGTTCTCAACACAAAATTATAATAGATGTTCATACTAGAATACATCTTATTCCACTACTAGAAAATTATACATGCATTATATATATATATATATAGTAATTGGAGGAGCTGATTGTAGTTATCACTCGCATTGGAAGAACCAAGTAGTGGGGTACATAAGATACTTCTTGTGAGAGTAATTGAAGGAAATTTTTTGCAGAGGGCCCAAAGGCAAGCCACCATTTACGACACAGTCGTCGTTACCCAGTACTTTGAACTGCCTAGGACTGACCAGAGCCTGAGAAAAGGCTCCACATTTTATGTGAAGGTCGATAAGTGGGCACATTGGACAGTTGTTCTCCACCTCCACCATGAACTTTGGAGGATTCCCAAACCCCACCTGCGTCTGCTTCACCGTCGGACTATTTGTGCTGCACTTTGCCCCACAACCTGCACATAAGATATGCAACCAGATTTAGGTGGTTTACACAAAACTAGAGTTACATGTTGAAATTTTACTATGATAGAAGAGCAAACAAAATATGAAAATTGACCAAGTGTTGAAAATACTAAAATGCCCTCATAAAAATTCTTACTATCAGATTCCACGCTACCTATATATCATTATCCTTCATTCTTGTTCTCTCTGTGTGTGTTTTGTGTGGGGGAAGACTTCTTACTTAGAAAGTATTATAGAACACCGATGAAGATGCTTTGTACTAATTTAGATGAAAACAGGCATAAGCAGTTCAGATAGACACAAGTAGGTGAAGAGAGAATTATATACTAACCAAAGTGGAGAGAGGCAAGTGTGAAAGAAGTCCAGAGGACAAGCTTAAAGGTGCGTTGGCTTTGCATTTTCATTTCCCCTAGAAGTTTTGATAGAAGACTTTAAATGCCTTCACTCACTGGTTATGCATGTTATATATATGGACCACGAGATAGGGGGATGTTTGGGGGCAGTATGGCATTGTGACTTGGTACATTTGTGGCTGTGGGAAGTGGCATTATCTGTGTGTGTGTGTGTGTGTGAGAGAGAGAGAGAGAGAGAGAGAGAGAGAGAGAGAGAGAGAGAGTGTGTGTGTGTGTGTGTGTGTGTGATGAGGATAAAATAAGATTAATCAGGTGCAGAAAAATTGTTGGCAGCCTTATTGATCTTTGGCCATGTGAGGGAGATTGTTTGGTAGGAAGCATGTACGTCTCCACCATCACCTACACTTTCTTTTGTTGCATGTGACTCTCTCTCAAAGTCACATGCTCTGCTTGCGCATCCGTGAAACCAACACAAATGCCGGGAAATTTATCAGACTGGTAACATGTGCTCTCACTTTTTCACTTATCCAAAAAAAAAAAAAAAAAAAAAAAATGTGCTCTCACTTTTAGTTTGATTGGTTTGTGGAAGAAAAGGGTGCAACTAGGGCTTTTGAACATTTTTGATTTGATGGGTCATCTTTCTACTAAATGATCAACCAAACTCCTAGTCACGCATGTTCATAATTTGAAACAATTTTTATTATTTGGATACTTGGCCAACTCATTTTGGAAATTTGCTCGACACACATTTGGTTAAGTCATTCTTGGCATTTGACCATTCGCATCTTACACTTGGCTTTAAAGAAAATAAACATATGACAATTTAAAACAGCATTGAGAACATTCATCAAAGTATTTAGAAAAAAAAATAAAAAATAAAAAATAAAATAAAATAGACATTAAACACGTCACATCATGTAATAAACAAAAATATAATTATAATAACAAGATAGAAGAGTAATATATTCTTTTTTATATTTGAATAGCTTCATCTTCTAATTTATATAACTTCTAATGTAGAAATTATAAAATTTTATAGTTGTCTTATATATTTTGTTACCCCCAGGCGACATTGTTTGCATTCTAGAGTAGTCGAATTTTAGACCTGATGTTTCATGAGGCACAAGAGTCAAGTGGCTCACTGTAACAAATGGGCGCTTGTCTATTTATTCAAAAGTTCAAGCTATTGGGTTGTGCTGCATTTATACCCAATTACTTTTCTATCCGGATCCTATGTGGGACAAATAACCCCTTATAACATTTTTTCATACCCAAACTCGCAACGCTCCCGTTGCTGTCGGGCCACCCTACCTATTCGGGGTGACTCACTCGGATGCCTTTTGGACTCGGCGCTTAGCGTGGCACCGGATCAAGGATTGAGTCTGACTCTGATACCAACTGTAATAAGTAGGTGCTTGTCTATTTACCTAAAAAGTTAAACTATTGGGTAGTATTGCATACTTATCCATTTATACCTAATCACTTTTTTCATATCCTATACCATACAAATGACCCCTTGTAATACTTACAATTTGGGTTAAATTTATATTATATTACTTGTGTCAACATTGTGACGTTGTCCTACTTTTTAGAATTTAATGTATCTGCATATTCATTAGCCACGACCCATATAGTCAAGTACATGGTTGAAATGGTGGGGCTGTTAAATGGGTCAGATGTTCAGCTTGGCCAAGATTGAAGCCCAAATTTGTAGCCTTCAACTAAACATGACCAATGTAAAAGCCTTTGCTAATGAGTTTATGACAAGGCAGACACAATTGCTTCTGGGTTGGTGGACGAAATGTTCTTCTTTTCCAATATTGAGGATCCTAATACACCACGTCCACATAAGTTGGCCCATGTAAAGTAACATGACAGTGGCCTTTCGGTTGTGCTACCACTTATTGTGTATGTGTCCGCTTCTCTTTTAGAATTTGATATTCGTATTGTATCGTGCCTATTTTGTACTTTTCAAAAACTGGTAGCCTTAGTTTTGCCGGTACTATGAGAGTGGAACTCAAGGTGATTGGAACTTCTTCAATTGTTTTTTTTTGCAAAATAGCTTGGAAGATCTTGTAATTGACACATGTTAAGTTGAAAATGAAATTATTTTTTTCTTTTCATTCTAAAGAAGAAACAATAGTCAAATTAAAAATTAAACATTGAGAATTCAAGTAGAATAAAATATTTTCAAGTGCTCATGAATCACTTATTTTCAAGTAGAATAAAACGTTTTCAAGTGTTCTTCCTAGTCTTCACTTCTCTTCCAAATATTGATTTGTCTGTGAGAGTTTCTAGCCCACTTATTAGTAATTTCCAACCTACATTTGTACAAAATATTTACTATTAGGCTCAACTCACTGTGTCAGCTCAGCCTTATCAAAATATATAAGTTGAGTTGTAAGTGGTTAATCACAATAAAGACTCTCTGTCTCTCTCCCTGACTTTCTTTTTTTTTTTTTTTACCCAAATTTTTAAAAAATTATTTTTTAAAATATTTTGGAAAATTCAGAAATTTACTTTAGTTTCTCCTACCAAAATACACAATATCACCAAATTGATGATATAGATTTGAGCCAAAATATCTCATATGTTATAAACTATTTCAAACCAATATCAATCGTTGCAAACACGATATGAGCCCACGTTTGAAGACAAATATATATATATATATAAAACAATATAATAACACATTTCAAACGGGCCTAAACCAAATTTTTCTCGATAATATATCAATCGTGATCCAATTGAGTTGACTACCATGGGCCTCAGTTGACTGGGCCACTTGCCTCTTTTGTATGTTTTGGTTCAAACAACACTTGTTTCTGCTGGGCTTAATTGCCTTACTCAAGTCAGCTTTGACACACCAAGGCCCATTTATAATTATTTACTTTTCATATATATATCTATATATATATATATATATATATATATATTGTTTTTTTGCTTTGTTTTTTTTTGGATGATTTAGCAAACTCAAATACGCATAACACCACTAAGATTCGAATTCTGGCCTCTCATTTGATATATTTTGCTTAACTAGTCGAACTTAAGGCAGTACTCTTAAAACGATCTCTTTTAAACACAAGATACACTTTTAACAAGATCTTCCCATGGTTAAGAACTTAAGATGCCATGACTACTATTTCATATTGGACCACCCACTCGCAGTCTACATTATAGGGTACACATTCGAAAAGTTAAAGCTAAGGAGTCTATTCCCCACTTGACATCAAGAAAAGACATCATTCAAAAATTAATTATGCAAGAATTTCTTTTAAAACATTTCAAAAGATACATTTAAATTCGATACCTCGAACTTGCATTGATGATGCACAAATACAATAAGCCCAAATGGATGGTCACCATCTTTTCAACTTAATTAAAGTTTAAAACTCTAATGCTATGATTGGGAGAGTGATTTGATGCCTTAGATATAAAATTGGAGAGAAGTTTAGTTCAATTTAATTTAAATTTTATATTAATTTTTTTTAATTATAAATTCAAAGCATTGATTCGGTACCGCCAAACATAATATTAGTCTAATTTCAAGTTCAACCCAACTTTTAATTTTTTTTCTTAATTGTGGTTACGTTTGAGTTATATTTTTGTTACTTGCATTTAATTTAATTAGGTTAAGGTTAACCTAAATTGGGATTCTTTTTTTTTTTAATCTGTATTGAGTTATACAAGTACTAATTTTGTACTATCACTTGTGGTATCGAGCAGATGGCAACATATGTCAACGGGTGTGATGTGAGCAGGTAGCTCACATTTCCTTGAGCAAGATGAATGTGAAATGCTATGTACTAGTTCTATTTCCTCTGTTTCAAAAAGAATGTCTTTCTTAAGGAACCATAACTTACAAAAAGAATGTCTCATTTAGAGAATTGTGAGTCATAGTTTCCCAAATGAGACATTTATTTTGGAATTGAGGAAGTACTATAAAAGGCGGAGCCAGTGTACGCTGAGGGACTTGTCCCTGGCTTGGCCCCCTGGCGGCGAAATTATTATTTTCTAAATTAATTTTTTAGTTTTTCTTCATTTAGTCTTTAAATTCCTTAAAAAAAGGTTAATTTTTTCTTGTTAAATTAAATTATAATTTTTTTTTTCCCTTTTTAAGCTATCATTTTCTTACTTTTTCTTTTCCTTTTTCTTATTTTTTCCCCTTCTACTCCTTTAGATAATTTTTTTTTTCTTAACATTGTGCCCCTCCTAAACTTAAATCCGGGCTCCACCCTACTACTATATGTAAATGGTATGAGGTCCTAAAGCACAAGAATATAAATTGTATCGTACCATGTGATTTAGTGGATCATTACAAATAATATCATAACCGGAGCCTAGCTAGCCAGTTTACGAAGCTGCCATAACTAGAGAGAAATAGGAAATCTAAGAATTTGCCCTAGCAATATTATTTTATTTTTTAAAAATAAAATACTCGAGATATTTGCGAGAAAATTTTCAGAATTATTTAGTTGCATATAGAGCATACATATAAAAAATTTAGCCCCAATAGAGACTAATTTCATGAGATATCATATTGTGCGTTAAGTATTTACATTTTTTTTTATAAACTCACCATTTAAAAAAAATAAAAATCAAATTGAATAATCGGTTCCTGTTGGGGCTAATTTTTGTTTTTTATATGTTATGCTCTATATGTAAATCAATAATTTTGAATTTGTTTTTGCAAATATTCTGAGTTTTTTATTTTCTAAAAATAAAATAAGATTGTTGGAGCATATTCTTAGATGGCCTAATTGTCTCTAGTTATGGTGACATGTTGCACAAATATTATATTTCTGCAATCTTTGTTTCATGAACTTTTCCGCATATGATTTATGAGATATGAATTTTTGAAGTTTTGATAAATTATAAGATTCAAATAAAACAGTAATAAGGGCATTTTAGTTTAAATATTTATTTTTTAACTCCTTATATAGTTGGAGGGATTTATTTGTAAAAAATTAGATAAAGAAATTTACTAAAAAAAGAGGTGTTTATTGTGGTTTGACCTAAATTATATGGTGATGTGGTTTCAACAAACTAGAAACTGTTTCTAGAAAGCAATATTTCAAACACATTGTAGAAACTAATAAATATGTCTCTGACATTATTTTAGTACTCTTGGTGTTGAATTGTTGATGCAAAACATAACATTTATGATACTAAATAAAAAAATAGGAAAAAATTCATATCCTTACAAAGTGGCAACTTTTGACCAAATAATAAAAGAGCATATAGGGTCACTTTCTTTTCATATGACCACAGTGGCCGCACACATGGTTTCAATATTGAATACTGACAACTCACTCTTGCCCTACTTAGAGTGGACTGAAAGTTGACAACGAATAATAAATCCAACACACTTTACACGTTCTGATTTTCCCCTTCATATCTCTAATAAAAACCCATTCTCTTATCCCGTGTTTGCCTTGTTGCAAAGAAAATTAGAGTTGAATTGGACCTGCTAATTTTAGTCATATCCAAAATTTTGTTGGTACCTTTTGGCTCTTTTCAAATCTTTAATGGTGAAGCAAATGCGTAATGGTCAATCAAACAGTGTATTATCATTAATTGTCTTCTGACTTAATGATATTTTTTTATTTACTTTTTAAAATGAATAATGAGGAGTTCTTAATGATATTATATATAAAGGGGTGTGAGTTTCATGCCAAGGGGCAAAACCAGTATGCAAATGAGATGTATGTTTCTTGTCAAGATCAAAAGAAGAATCAAAAAAACTCTCTCTCTCTCTCTATATATATATATAATATGTATTTTTTTTCAATAAATTTAACAAAAACACCTTAAAAACCTAATAAAAAATCTCTATCATTTACATTCATTTGAAAACTTAGACATCTATTCCTAAATTCATAAAGTCAATCTTTTTTCATTGGACCATAAATATATTTCATTTTCACATCAATATATTACCAAGGGTTGTGAGCGAAAAATGCTGGTATGTTTTTGAAAAAAACTTAACATTTAATTTTTGAGTAAATAAAGATCTGAATTCCAAAAGGATTAAAGTACCCTTCTATAATTATATTAAAAAAGGATAAAAATAATAATTAAATGTGAAATGACCATATACACTTTAATCTTTTTAGCATTCAAATTCTCGTTTGCTCAAAAATTGATGTTAAACTACTCCAAAAACAAAAATTGAATGTTTTTAGCATTCAGGCCCAGCACAACCTTCGTAGAGAGAGGGAGGGAGAGAGAGAGAGAGAGAGAGAGTCTGCGTGTGCATGTATGAAAGTAAAATACTCCCAAAAAAAAAAAAAAATTCCGTCCTAGGATTGGTTTGATTCTGCGACGAAGTAGTAGTGTGTCCTAAAGGGTTAGGGTCGATTTAACTTGTGGGGCTAGAACCCTAACCCTTTAGGACCACTATATATATATGTATCCATCCCCTGCTAGCCCGACAAGTTAAATAGAACCCTACTTTAGGACCACTATATATATGTATCCATCCCCTACTAGCCCCACAAGTTAAATAGAAGGGATAATTACGTATAAATGGGGTTAGGGCTCCGTATTTACTCAGAGGCGGAGTCAAAGTTTCATATTTCCCTAAAATGAATTGCTGACGTGGCACATGGATTATTACTGTTCAAGAAATGTTTTGCCAAAAATGTCCTTCTCACTTTTTTCGGTGTTGCCTAAAATGCCCTTTCTCCATAATTTAATATATTGCCCTAATTCGTTCGGTAAATACGATCTTCTTTGGCCCTAAAAATAAAATTCTCTCATTCGCTGCTCTCTCTCATCGCTGCTCTCTCTCTCTCTCTTTCTCCATGACTCTTTCTAAGCCGGTCCCTCCACCCTCTCTCTCTAGCTTTATCGCTGTAGGAATTGAGAAACCCAGCTCAATTTTCAGTCCAGCTACAATGGGCTCAGAAGAGGGATCAAGGGTTCTCGGTGAGCTTCAAACCATACATTTGTCAGTGCATTTTCATTGTTTCAGTTGAATTTTTCTTGTTTTCTTTTTTCGGCTGTAAATTTGGATTGAGTTATGATGATTTGGTGTTTCTTAAGCTTTTTTGTTGTAATGGTTCTTGTTTTTGTGTTTTCTTCTTATTGTAGGCTATTGGGTTTTCTAAAATTAGGGTTTTCTTCCTATTGTAGGCTATTGGGTTTTGTAAAATTAGGGTTTTCTTCCTATTGTAGGCTATTGGGTTTTCTAAAAATAAATATAGAAACTACACAACAGGAGCCAGCTGCAACTCCTTTTTTTTTCACTCAATTTAATAGGAAAAATGTAGAGAGCGTGATTTTACATCATGGATCGCTGGCACTTATAAAATGTTTTACATAGCACTTGAAAAACAAGAGTTCAAATTTGAGGAGTTGTCACTTAAGAAGGAAGGAATTACTCTTATCGTGCACTATGGTTGGTGTCTCTCAAATTCGTTGTGAATCAGTTGCTCTGTTTCCAATTTATTTTAATTTTTATTTTTTTTTAAAAGAAATTGTCACTAAAATTTTCTTACTTCATCATCAATCAATTGCACAGAGCACCATCACATCAATCACTACAGACTCAACTGATTGATTTAACTGTCTAACAAGCTATTGGTTGTTTGTGAATAGGCGAGTAATGGTGAGGAGCCAATGAAGCTGAAGCTATATTCTTCCTGGGGGAGCTCTTGCTCTTGCCGTGTTCGTATCGCTCTCAACTTCAAAGGTCTCTCTCACTCTACTACTTTCGCTCTCTAAATTTTGATCAGTCAATTTCTTCTGCCGGTTTCACTTTCTAAAACCCTGATTTTTTATTTGATTTTAGTTAAATTTTTTTTTTTTTTTTGTTAATTATTGACCATTAGTTATCGCCTCTTTCAACATAGATCTCAAATATGAGTACAAAGCAGTTGATGTCATGAAATGAGAACATTTTAGTCCTGGTGAGAACATACATGGTGTCTCAAGAAATTTCTTGTAGTATTTAGGCTTATTTATATGATGATAAAGTATGATATTTATAATAATTAACATATTGGGTGTCTGGCATTAATGTTACACTATGGACATTCAAACTTCAGAATTCATTTTTTGTTCACACATTATGATCAGTAACTTTTGTTGGTGGTGGATAATTTATCAAAGAAAGTTACTTTCAGCTGGAAATAGACATCAATTTAAAGGAGAAGTCACCCTCTCTTGAAAAGAGTCATAAGCTCTCTTCACTGGCTATTGGATTGAGAAAAATATCGTAATTTGTGAATGTAAAAACACAGTCTGAGAATCTTATATCAGTCCTATCCATAAAGAGAATTCATGGCTCTTGTCAACTGGAGATCTTTGGATAGTTTTACTATTAATTTAAAAGGTTTATTTGGAAATGCAGAAATGTAACACTAATTTCATAAGTTAGTGTTTGTCTTAACTTTTTGATCCATTTCATGCATCTAATAAGTGAAAACAAAATAGAAACTTGATTATTATCTATTGCTTGTAATATTATATATATATTCAGTTTGGCTTTATAAAATAGAGTCTTGAACGGTCGTTGCAATTTAATCATTGGCCTAAAAGTTTTTGGGACTCTAGCTCCATATTCTTTTTTGGTAGTCTTTATATATCTTGTTAATGTG
Source organism: Cornus florida (assembly GCF_030987335.1). NCBI lineage: Eukaryota > Viridiplantae > Streptophyta > Magnoliopsida > Cornales > Cornaceae > Cornus > Cornus florida. The sequence continues at coordinate 72,238,402 of NW_026775571.1, read as the reverse complement.
TTATCTGTTTTTTGAGTATAGAATATTTAAATATCTTGTCAATATCTTGCTATTGTAGGCTATTGGGTTTTCTAAAAAGAAAGATAGAAACTATTAGATATAAGGGGACTACACAAAAGGAGCCGGCTGCAACTCCTTTTTTTTTCACTCAATTTAATAGGAAAAATGTAGAGAGCGTGATTTTACGGGTTGGATCACTGGCACTTATAAAATGTTTTACATTGTAATTGAAAAACAAGAGTTAAAATTTGAGGAGTAGTCACTTAAGAAGCAAGGAATTACTCTTATCGTGCTCGTATCATACTCTTTAAATACTAACCAATATGTGTTCCTTACTTTTTAAACTTAGTGCTTTCTAGACAGTGGCTTTAAATTGAATGTACCCACTAAATGGTTGATTTGTTAAAATAAGCTATATCCTATTATGCACTAAAATAATTGGATTGGTTATGTACTTTCTGCTACAATGGTTTTCACATAACATAATTGTCTGTGTTCGATGATTAACACTCGCAATCAGCATCTTTCTTGAGCCTCTTTGTTCTTTTGAAAGAATATTCTTTGAGCATTTGACTTGACCAATATATGAAAAATGATATATCTCAAATTTCTGTTGTTTCGAGACAGGAAACCTTCACTGACTTCAATTTTTTGTAAATAATGATAGGATAAGTTCTCATCTAGTGAAGATAAAGTGGAAGTTGTTATTAAGATTTTTTAAATTGATGTCATTCCTGTTATTGTGAACTTCAGAAGGTTAGTTTCTATAATCCTCTTAAGAATGTATAATCCTCTGAAAAATACCCCTGCACACTATCATACTCTTTAGGATATATAATCGAAATCGTTATAAATTATAGGGATTATTACACATAAATGGACTTAGGGTATCATATTTACTAAGAGATTGAGTCAAAGTCCCATAGTTTCTTTAAAATGGGTTTGACCCAAAAGCTGAGGTGGCACATGAAAAAATACTGTTTGATATTTCTGTTGCCTAAAATACCCTTCTTCCTATTTTATGTGTTGCCTAAAATGCCCTTTTCTACACTTGCCTAATTTCAAGCCCTAAGGCCTTTCATATTCCATTCGGTGTAACCCTCTCTCACGACTCTTTCTCCCTCACTTGTTTCCTGCGATACAGATACAATCTGCCATGGCATGAACAATCTTCGATCTGCTAAAGGGAAATCAAATACTCAGGCTCAACGGTTCCTCTTTCCCTCTTTGCTGAAACCCTAACCTTTCTCTTCCTAATTTCTGGTGTAGCGGCAATAACTGGACGGTTGCAAACAATTGGGGTTTTTTACCGTCATCTCAGCCTCCGGTCACGTTATAACTCTTGAAATAGGTACTTTGACCTAATTAGAGCCCTAATGCTCTTTCATATTTCTATTTGTGCAGACCCTTCTCTCTCCCATTCTCAAATGAGACCTAGCCCTCACTCTATTGAATCCATCAATGAAAGCCTAACCCTTTCTAAGCACTGACATAACTTTGCCTCAATCACAAAGGCTGATTGTTTGAAGCTTTGTCTTTTGCAAGTTTCACCTTCAGAGGAAAATCGCCCAGGTACTGGCCTTGTTCTCCTTTCTTCCTTTTCTAAACTTTCATTGATCTTTATTATTCTGCTTTCTTCCTTCTCTGAACTCTCATCAATTTTCTAATTTTTTCTTCAATCGCAGAAGTTATTTCTTCAAGCATAGGGATAAGCCCTAACCCTCTCTAACCCGGGTACTATTTTCCAATTTCCTCTTTCATCTCTGCCTTCCCCTAGAAAGTTGTAGAGTCTCTCTGTAAATGATACTATGTGTTGAAAATTTTAATCAATTAAGTTGTTGTTACTTTCTGCTGACATGATTTCAATTCATGTGTTGTTTACATATTCACTAGATTTGAGGATTCATATGCTGTAAGCTGTGTTTTTCTGTCTTATGAAGTTGCTGGTTTTTTTTATTTTCTTTTATTTATTTATTTTTTTAATAGAAGAATGATTCAGTTTTATCCTTTTTGGTTTTGGTTGTGCTACTGCTCCAATTGGGTGCATACTAATTTGCAATAAAAAGTGGAACTAAACTTTCTTGTTTCTCCAAAGATAAGATTAGAGGATTTTTTTTACTTTAAAAAAAAAAGATAAAAAAATATTAGAGGATTTTTCAAAATAACTGCATACCAGTAATACTGGTAATTTCTTTGTAGCCTCATTGTAAATATGACTATGATTACTATTGATAACTCCTCTATTCATGGTAGGTGTGATGGCAATACAATTATTGGTTATATATTATGCAAGGAAGTAAATAAGTCAAATCCAAAAGTTAAGGGAAAAATAACTGTGATGTTAATGAGTTCTCATTGGGAAACACTTGCAACTAATCATGCAGAATTTCATAAAGTTGTGGTAAATCTCAAATTTCTGTTGTTTCGAGACAGGAAACCTTCACTGACTTCAATTTTTTGTAGATAATGACAGGATAAGTTCTCAGCTAGTGAAGATAAAGTGGAAGTTGTTATTAAGATTTTTTAAACTGATGTCATTCCTGTTCTTGTGAACTTTAGAAGGTTAGGTTCTATAATCCTCTTAAGAATATAATCGAAATCACTATAAATTATATTAACCCAAAAAGACAATCAGAGCTACTTCACCAAAAACCCATAAGCCTGAACTCTCTTCAAGGACTTCACAACTGTGACTAGTACCATGTGATGAGAGGTTATATACAAATTTATAAACTCAATCTACCATAGAGCACAAATCCATGTATAATGGGTAAGGCAGTCAAGTAGTTCCTAATATAGTAGTAGTTATGTAAGGAAGAAGCTCTTCAATATTGGTATGTATAGAAGAGACTACGTACCTATGCTATGTCTGACTGTGTGGTTAAAAGTGCTATTTTATAGCCAGAAGTTAGACACATACGCGATAACTAAGTGGTTGCCATAGGGAATATCGGAAAGAAGTAGTACCTTAATCTGCTACAAAATAAGGAACTACGGCTACAAAATATTTGCTACAAGATATGGAGTATATATGTATTGGCTACTAACTACCTCCTGGGACATAGTATGCACTACCTCCAATAATGATACTAACATTATATTTCTTCAATTATTTGGTACAATTTCAAGAATCTTGTTTAGTCACTTTTGTTTTTTAGATAATTACTCCAAAAATATTATTTTTAAGTTTTCTAGTTAAGTTTAATGGTGGTTAATAGCATGCTTTTTACATACGTGCTTTAATTTTGGTGAGAAGGTGAATATAATGATTATGGAAGTATCAACTAGGTATAATCTCTTATATAGGAATAAGTAGTTGATATATTCTACCAACAATTGCAGTTATCTTATACAATAAATGTGTTAATTATTTTATCTTTGTCTTAGTTTTGCATCTTTAATCTTATGACTTTACTTCTCAATTATTAGGGATTAGATTCCATATTATGCCTATTTGATTACTGAAATGTCACAATTTTCTCTCCTTACCAGAAACATATGCATACTAAAGATTTCTTTCTATTAAAATGTTGAATTCCAAGCGAATAATGTACTTCTTTTGTAGATTTTATACCTCAAGTTGCTAAAATTTTGTTCCAGACATTCCATCAAGCTAAAGTACAATTATTTCTAATAACGTAACAGTAGAAGTGCATGTTATTCCCAGCCATGAAAATAGTATTTTCTCTCTATTTTTTTTTCCTTGGCAAACTAGAAGGAGAAAGGACTCGAACACAGGAAGCTGGCCACTCTATCAATTAGGCCACTGGGTGATACTCTTTTCTCTATAGAATGAACAAGTTGACTGAAAAATAATTTAGGATAAGTAGATTATTGTTGATTAATTAATCTCATTTTGTTGGATTTGTCTTACTAATAATGGTGTCTATGCAAAATTTCATTTTGTAGCATATGTGGATGATGTTTCTTTGTGTATGTTGAGAATTAACAATGTAGGACAAAGGGCTAGCTATGTCATTAAATTTGTTTGCTAGAAGGCATGGACTTTGGTATTGATCATCCCAATCTTTTATAAAAGTTTAAGTCATTGCTTGGACTTTTTAAGTTAAGATGTAGGTTAAATTAGGCTAGAACACAACAATTTTGAACTGTCCATTATTTGGTAGCAGAGAAAATAAGGAAAGAAGAAAAACTTTAAGATTAACAAGTTTCTATAAAGGAGTAGAATTGTTACAAGATTCCATGTTTCCTAATTTCTTCTTGTTTTCCCAATTTCTTGGCAACCAAACATAGGATAAAGTATAAGGACTTAGGAAAAGATTGGTTGAATGGACTTGTATCCAAATTTTCAGATTTTCCAATAGTTATTAGGAAGCCTTTTTATGCATAATGTACAGTTTATTGCAAATTTCAATCACTTGTGAAAGTAGTACAGCAATTATTGAACCTTTTTTTACTATTTCGTTGTTATTATTGTATATATGTTTGAATATTGTTGATGTAGCAAGTCTCATGATTGTTTTTTCCTTTATACCTTATGTGGATACATAATTTGAAACTTTGAACTAGCATTTAGAGACATCGTAGAGCATTCCTTGGCAGATTATCCTGTTAATTTAAGTTTTTCATGCGTTTCACCTATCTTTTAGATTTGATATTCATTTGTTTACAGAAAAAGAAGTCAATGGTCCAAATTTAATCAATAATTAAAACTAAGAATCTACAATCACACAGACACATTTTCTCAATCTTTTGCTCCAACAGTGAGAAGTTGCAAAGCATGACGCGCGTATTTTATTTTGACTAACAATTATGATAACAAGGCTCCAAATTTCCCATCCTCCAGAACTTCTTAAGAACTCAATTCATTTATGCGAACCGAGCTGAGTAATTGGTTTATTTGAGTGAGTCAAGTTTGATCACAACTGTTAAAAAATTAACCAAGCTCAAACTAAGCTCAGACACTGCTTCTAACCAGCCAAGCTGAGCATAAGCTCTATAAAGTTGGCTTGACTCAGCTTGTTTACAGCCTACGAAATGGCTGATCTCATACTTAAATATGTCTCCTTATAGTGGCCAGTTTAAGCTTTCACCATGTCACCTGACCCCTTTTTTTTTATCAAATATATATATATATATATATATATATATATATATATATATATAAAGTAGCATTTTGAATACTAAAGAGTTGAACTATCACAAAAATATACTAGGCCATGTAGAAATTCCCACGTCTTGAAGAACCGGCTGGCTGGTGATTGTCCCTTCCACTTCCAAAACCTTTTCTCCTTTTGCTGATCGAAATGCAGAAAGGAGAGATGACCCTGATTGGGTCTTCAATTTTCTTATTGCCCTTTAAGAAAGACAAAAAAATTAATATTTAGAAGTTGGATTTGATGTGACCTTATTTATAAATTCATTATAGGATAAATTATTTAAGCTTGAAACTTGAACGGAGACTCAAGAAAACGTCATCAGAATATCTCCCATCAGTTAACTGGACTCATGTACACATATTTTTCTGAAAGTAACATGTATGTGTGAGATTTGTCAAACCACCAAATTACAAATTCTGAGTTTCAACAAGAGTATATCTAAAGAAAACAAGGGTTGAAGTAGTTTTTAGTTTAGCATACAGTTGCCAGTTTGAAGAGAGCCTTGCATTCCTAAGCATGCTAACTCTATTTTCTTTCATTAATTCTTTCTTTATTTCTTTGTTTCTGATGCACACTTTCTTATTTCTTTACACTTAGAATAGCCTTCCTTAATTTATAATTATAGTAACATAAAAGCTAAAGCATGTGGTTCCTATTTTGTAGCATAACTACTGCATAAGACTCAGCTTAAATGAAGACTGGACTTATAAATTTGAATATCTGTGTCATGTTCGATTTTCTATTAATAGTTAATAAGTTGGTGTATATGTCTTAAGATGACTGTTCGTGTTCATTCTAGCTTCTCGTGTTTATGGTTATCTTGTTCTGAGATTTGTAACTGTAATTCTTGTTTTGCAAACTAAATCCTATTTGGTGAAAATTTTTATGATCTTTTTTATATACTTTTTTTTTATTTATGAATTTTAGTTATAAATATTTGTGAAGATAATGATTGAAACAGGATCTCCCTTTGCAGGATTTGAAAGACTAATTGGTAAATTTGGGTTGAACTTTAGTCTTGAACAAGCTGAAGGCCCTTATTGTGGATTATAATTTTTACAATTGCAGCACCTTACGGTCTTACCATATTTTAGAGTGCTTTCATCACTTCATACTGGTAAGTCATATCTTTAATTATTTAAATATATATATATATTTTTTATTCCAGTTTTTTTCATGCTAATAATAAATTGGATGTTAACCGCATGAAGCATAAATCTGTACCCAATTGTATATGAAACAAAGTACAATATAAAGTAACAAAATTTATTAATATATAAACAACAAAATTTTCATTTTTTTATTTTTTTATTTTCTTTTGTGTGTGTGTTTTTGTGTTTGAAGGTTGAAAGATTTGTGTAGTTATTCAGTTGTAGAAGCAACAAAAACACTTCCAGTGCTTCCCAAAAATAAAAATCATCATTATCATGGTGTTGTCATAAAACTTTATTTGAAAAAGGATAATTCTTAACTTATTTATTTGACTCGAGAAACTGATGTTATTAATATTTGTGGGCCAATTTGGGTGCTTAATTGGTAATTGATTGTGTGTTTGAATTTTGAATGTCCTAGATTCAAAGGGGGAAGCCACATAAACTTGCACTGAGAATGGCATAGACTTTATAAGTTGTAACCTTCCAGCACAAAATGAGTAGTTGGTAGTCCAAAACTCCTCAATTAAAGGATCACAGTGCTGCTTATTCAGTCTATTAGACAATAATAAAACTCCCAAATATCTAATTGGGAGGGTCCTAATAGAGAAATTAAGCTTTCTGAGAATTAGGTTTTGAGTAGCAGTCTCTATACCAGATCAGAATATGACACCTCTTTGCATTATTTGGAATCAAGCTAGAAATAGAAGTTAAAACTAAATTGAGCTATTGATTCTGTCAGTATTTTAACAGATTCAACATCCCAGCTGCGATTAACATAAGATCATCAACAAAAAGGTCCATTACTTATCCTCTGAGCTGAGCATTTCCAATGGTAATCGAAACCCCCTAGAGTTATTCTCTAATTAAAAATACGAGGTAGAACCTTCATTCCTATAACAAATGGTATGAGGACATTGGATCCTTCCTCCTTCCCTTATTAGGTAAACCATACAACCATTAACATCCAAGGAAAAGAACTTTTCAACAATTTCAATAAAAGAAATAAAAATAAAAACTGTAAGTGTTTTTTTTTCTTCCTTTTATCTATTCGATTGGGTTAAGTGATGCTTTATATATGCTTATTTTTGTGTGTTTTACCTATCATTAACGTGCTTAGTTGGATTAATTCCGAAGAATGTGTATTGAATTAATGAATTAGGAATATATGAGTACTCCCAAGTGCCTTTGTAAGCTAGCAGATTTGAGATTGAATCTTTTCAACATGTAATGTGTAGAAGTGCAAATTGGTAAATTTAAGTTGGACTGTTATGTCCATATATGTGCTCTATCCTTCCTTTTTGTATCTAATGTGCCTGTGTTGGTAATTTATTTGTAGATGTTGAATACCCGGTGTTCTCCAAATAAATTCAAGGAAACGGTTTGCAATTTAAGTGAAGACATTGCCGTACAAGAGATTGGGTTTGGGTCCCTTTTAGACATTGAGTGTACCATTTTGAAGCGCAACCTGTGCTTATGGTTGGTAGAACACTTTGACCCTAGAACATCTCATCTCACCCTTGAATCTGGCGCTCGGATCCATGTTACGCCAAGTGACGTTGAAGAGGTACTTGGCCTACCCTCGGGAAGAGGAGAAGATGTGCCAAATTATATTGTACAAAGTGTGCATTGGTTAGAAAATGGCATTTTTTTAAAGGACGGTGTAATAGAAGTGCCAAACTTAGTGCATCAATTAGACGTTCTTCCTGTTGGGGATGACTTCAAGAGGGCTTTTGTCCTTTTCGCTTGCGGATCACTTCTAGCACCCATATCGAAAAATGAGACAAGCAAAAGGTTATTGGCAGCGGTTGACAATGTGGATGCTATTAAATCGTATAATTGGGGGAAGTTTGTTTTAGATTGGTTGAAAAAAGGAATTGCGTCCTATAAAGGAAAGGAAGGAAGAGAAGGTTGTACATACATACATGGATGCTTGTTCTTTCTCATGGTATGTTCTAAGATATAATATTTGTAATGTGTCTATCATTTTATTTTAAATAGCTATAATGTCATTATCATAATGGCTTATATGTTGTAGCTTTTCTACCTACACCGTGTGGATGTCAATGGACCAAAACCGAAGCCTGAGATGTCATGCGTACGTGGATGGACCAACAAATTAATAGGCGAGAGGTTGAATTTGGAGAAGCATAAATATAATGGTTTCGGCTTCGGTGAGGTAAAGTTTACAACTGATACATCTGAAGATGCCGATAAGGTAATCACGTCAATTATGGCTTTTTATAATTGGTACTAAATATACGGTTATATTTGCATATTCATAATTACTTGGAACTCTACGGTTACATTTATATATTAACTGATATATATATTTATTAAACTTGTTTAAAATTGTTAGGAGTTGGCATATGAAATTATTAAAGTTGTTAAGAAATGGAAGCAACGGCACAATGTAGGCCAAGGCAGGGGGTCGAGATCCTCAGAACCCAGTTCATCCACACGACAACCTAACCCATCTTCGCAATTGTTTGCACAACACAATCCGATTGAGGAGGAAGATGAATCCCACATACCAGTGGAGGAGGAATTCGAAACCTCCACAAGACAAGCAAACTCACCCTGGCAATCTTTTACAAAACACGATCCCATGGAGGAGGAAGGAGAAATCCCCGCACCAATGGAGGAGGAAGTGGGAACCTCCACAGCAATGGAAGAGGAGCGTGATGTGCAGGAAGCAGTGATCCCTTTATTACGTGTTATAAAGCCTGGGCGCCATAAGGGATCACCTTGGGTTGAAATGAAGGTCAACCGATTGCGTATCCTTCGTCCAGAAGCAAAGGCAGTCATCTCATATGTAATACCCCTAATTTTAAAATGATAGTTTCGGTATTTATTTATTTATTTTTATTATATATTTTTTTAATTGTTTAATTGATTATTTGACTAATTGTTTATGTGTTTAATTGAATTAAGTGTTACTTGATTAATTGGCTACTTATCTATGTGTTATTTGTATTTTGTCTAGGTGTTATTTGTATTATTTGTTTAATTAGATTGTGTGCTTAAATGATGTATTTGATTAATGTTAATTAATTGTAAATTAAATATTTTCATTTCTTTTATTATTTTATTTTATTTTTCTTTTATGGTTATGGTTAGTAGTAATTGGCCAACCAATTGGGTCCCATGGACTGCTTGGATAGGAGGTTGGATAGGTATGGATAATTATCCATGGATAGTTGTATATGTATATATATAGATATATATGTATATACATATATATAAAAAGGAAAGTAATTTATTAATATTATAGTAACTTTAGTATTAATAAATAATCTGATGTATATATTTTATATATTTATATAATAAGGATATACATATATTTTATACGTAACATGTTTTAAGTTACCTTTTTAATATTATGGTAACTTTAGTATAAATAAATAATCTGATGTATATATTTTATTTATTTAATGAGAATACAGATAGATTATATACTTAACATGTTTTAAGTTACCTTTTAATATTATGGTAACTTTAGTATTACTAAATAATCTAATGTATATATTTTATTTAATTAATAATGATATACATAGATTATATACTTAACATATTTTAAGTTACCTTTTTAATATTTTCATTTTTATTTATTTTTATTAAGTTGACTTGGATTGGGAAAAGGAATAGGGTTATTATTTAGCCTATAAATACACAACTATAGGTTGAAAAAGGAGTGAAAATATATCACGTAATATATTCTAGAGAGAGAGAGTTAGAGAGAGAAGGAGAAAGAGGGAGGAAGGAGGAGAAAACCCTTTAGAGAGAAGATCAAGGAAGAAGAAGTTTAACTTTCAATCCGAAAGTTTAAGGCAAGTTCTTCTTCTATCTCTTTCCCTTTGATTCGTGTTTCTGTACATGCCTAGGAAATTCCAGGATTTACTAAACACATAAAATTAAATAATTATGCATGTTTAATTGGATTAAAGCATAGGTTTTTGTGAAATTGGGTCATATCTGTTATTGTGTTATAAATTAAAAAATGCATGATTTTGATTTGATTTCTGGTGTGAATTTTTACATGTTTGAATTATGTATTTTTCATATCTGTGGAATGATGGAACGTAGAAACATGCCTAGGATTCCTGAACATTAAATAGGGACTAGGTTTGGGTTTAAATAAATTTAAATACACTCAATCATAACGATGCTTGCTATTTAAATGTTTACACAAACGAATGGATTTAATATTTTAAAATGCTTTAGCAATTGAGATTAAATGTGTAGGATGAATTGGATATGGAGAATGCTTATTTGACGATATAATAAAATATCATCATGTATAAGATTCAGTTTGTGTAGGACATATGATATATGAGCTTAAATAAATAATAAGTCATTCATATTCTGTGATAACTTGATATCATATTATCATAGTTATTTCTGGAATGTTTGATGTATTTCTTTAATTATTACATCAATTGTTGGATTGTGTGGTTTAATGCACCGGTATGGGACGGTGGCATTCTAGGGACGGATTAACTTATCAGTTAAGTCCTACCTATTTTATATAAGGGAATGGATTAACTAAAATGTTAAGTCCTACTTATATTCAAGTCAGGTCAGCTGAACAAGTTGAATGACTTATAGAGGATTAATTTATTATATAAGGGAATGGATTAACTAAAATATTAAGTCCTACTTATATTCAAGTCAGGTCAGCTGAACAAGTTGAATGACTTATGGAGGATTAATTTATACTGGATAGGATGGTCACTAGATTTTATATATATAAGTATGGTGCCATGATATGATCTTGAGTCTCAGGATCAGTGGTTAGGGTGCGTATATCGCCAGGGATGTGTAGCTAGATATAGTGTAGTTGTGTACCCTGGTAGGTCTAGGTACTCATGCCCACTATATGTGCGTTTTGCATGTTGCCTACTATTCAGGTTGAGACAACCCTATAGTCTAGTGAGGTTCCTTTAGTGTGTATATATATATATACGGACTACTAGTTACTGTTGGATTGACTAGGATGTATACGTGTATCGGATCTCTGCTTGGACTGTAGTAGAGTAGAACTTGTTTGTGGGCCTGACCCACCATTATTTTTCAGGTGTTCGTCACGAGTAGAGGTTGTTCGTGCTGAGCGGGGATCAATCTACTTCATTCTTCCGATGCTACATAGGAATTCATTTATGATTCAGTTTCCTGTTTTAGAATACTGTCATTTATTTAGTTTGGATTTTCTAGGGGTCCACACAGTATGGATTCCCGAGTTGTATTTTGGAGGATCAGTTGTATCAGAAGAGTTTATTAATTAATGGAAATATATTATGAGGTTTATTATTAGATTATCATTTTAGTTTCTTGTCAGCATTTTATTTATTCTTCTTTATTCTTTTGTACTCTGTGTTCGTTTATTATCAATTTGTTTTGATATCCTCGGGTATTCGAGCGTGGGCCTGGCCAACCCACATTCGGAAATTCGGGGGTATCACAGTTGGTATCAGAGCACTCCAGGTTCAAGTGTCCTTAGGAGTGTCTTTCGTTATGTGACTTCCGCGTTGCGTCTCTTAAAACTTAGAGCTCATATTATGATTCGTTGTACTCTATTTACGGTTCGTTAGGAGGAGCTGATGTCAATTAGATTCTGTAGTTACAGAATGGTTGGCATTAGGAGGAGGATTGGGTTCAAGGTGAAAGCAATAAAAACCCAAAGAAGTAAAGAAGTAAGTTATCGATTTCATTGCCCGAAAGCAGAGTTAAGGATTGACGGTTTAGGTTCGTTTGGCGTTACTTTAAAAGTATAAGCCAAGGAAGGATTTAGGTGTACGTGATAGGTCACCGCATATCGGGACCAACACGACTTCAGTTGATCTCAAAAAGGAGACAAGCGAAGAGTAGGAGCCGAAGAGGATCCTAATGGAGGAGATTTATGTGCATTCAGTAGAGAGGGTACTAAATCTTGAAGATGGATGATCGCACGAGGTGATCTGAATTACTAATAGTATAGCGAATGTTATTAGTAGAATTAGGGTTGATCAATTTACAAATAATTAAGCTTTCTTATCATCTTTAAAAGAGGTATATAAGAAGTATTGTTCAGGAGTTTGGGGATCGGATGTGTTCTTATCAGAACGAAATACATAATTTTTAAATCACATACAAAAAGGCATTGGTATTATGTTGTGACGTTCTAATTCGATTTATAAAGTCAAGTAAGACAGTTTACATTCCGCATATAAGGAGGATGAGGGTTAAGCCCTTGGTATTTGTTTAGGAAAACATTTGTGCTTTTAAGCGATGTTTTAAAGGATATGTTTCGAGGTTGGATAATTATTTACGAAACTATTAAAGGAAATTTTGAAATAATCTAGTAATGTTGATTTCAAAGGAGACTTTCTTTTCTAGAAAGAACGATGTCCTAAATAGGAGTATATTTTGTTTTATTGTGTTTATCATACGTGTTTTTTTATTTTTATTTTTTGTTAATTACTCGGGATTTGGTATGCGGTTTAGTTGGGGACAGAAGTGTGTGATCAGCCAACTATTAATTTAATAACATAACATGGAGTAATAGCGCTATTTACGCTAGATTTGTGAGTGTACGGTCGTAGGATTTGGTAGATACACATAAATCTAGTCAATCTATTGGACCTGGACATGTGTCATTATGGTGTGTTTTGGGATGTGATAATTAAACCATCACTACGAGTCAAACAATCTAGAACGATTAATTTGATATACTTTACGTTATGTATGGATTCGTATCATATTACAACGCCATGATATTGGTGATTGTTAATGTTTCGGTATACTTGAGGTAGTGGTAAATAAAGATCACTAAAACGCCATGATGATATATCAGAGGTGCTAGATTTGCTAAATATCTTCTTGAAAATTTCAGAAGTTGTTACCAAGTCAGAAGGAGGATTTAGTACTGGATTAAATACTTATTAGAATGACACCGAGTGAGGATAGGAGACTGAATAAATATTTATCAGTCTATTCTTAATCAAGAATTTTATTCGTGAGGGCGTGTCATTAGGAGGAGTTGCCGGTGTTGCATATAGAGGAGGAAACTAAGTCTTATTCACTTGCATAAATAATATGAAATTTTTTTTTTTAGGTCACAACTTGCAACAATTAGCTGTTGCTAGGAAATTAATGACTTATGTGGAGGATGGAAAGATTTCATATTCTTTTGAAGTTAGACAAAGAAGTTGGATTGACACTAACTTGTCTTAAAGAAGCAGGGTGTGTCAAAGATAAGATGGTAAGACCAAACACCTATATAAAGATGAGGTGCATGGTATATATGGAAAGGTCGTAGTTTGTTGACTTTTGTTGAGTTAAAGTCATAGTTGACTATTGATAAATGGAATTACCGATTGACTTTCAATATCGGTAAGTTTATCACAGATCAGTAGTGGATAGATTGAGTTGCAGAATTCGCTTTTGAAGATGCTCCAATTTAAACAATGGGTACAGACGAAAACTGGTGGTACCGGAATAACAGTACTTTCTGCAGACAAATTGGATGGAGGATGCAAAGACTGAGTTTCACAACTCTTAGTTCTTTATTCACCCTAGTAGAAACATGATGATTCACAGTATGAAGCAGGTGTTTGGAGGACAGGCAGGAAGAGGAATATAGTGTTTTTTCTCTAAGTCTAATATTTATTAAATAGTAGAGATGGACCATCAGAGATCACTGGATTCTTGCAGCTATTTTCTATACTGAAGTGGAAATGACAGAGCATTTTCACGGATTTAGTTGAGGGATTGCTGATTTGATGCAAGGGTCAGGATTCTAGATGGGATATTGGTTGACTGATAAAATTAAATCAGTTTCATTTTATCTATTTTTATCAAGCTGGTAAGATATCAGTTCATACGAATATAACGGATCACGAGACGGTTTAGATAGATAGAAGTGGTAATTCACACTTTATATCAAGTTCCGTCTGGTAGAAGCAATTATGGAAGTAGATGCTCTTAACAAATGATAGAATAATTAGTTGTTGAGTTATTAGATGCATTTATAGCAAGTGTAATAATAACACTTGTTATTACTACGGTAGTTGAGGAGTTCAATTTTGAATATCGGAGCTGACCCTAGAGAAGGTGTTACCTTACTCAGATGGAGTTTAAGGTAGTGGAGGAGGAGTTAGTAGTTTCTATAAATAGTGATATGACGGTCGAGCGACTGAGATGGAAATTTATAATTTTTTTTGGTACACCCAGACGGTTAGAAGGTACATCACGACATCAAATGTCAGTTTTGGTGAACAGGTACGGATAGGGACGTGTCTATAATTGCCCTAAGTGTAAAACCTGCTACAAAGGTGGAAAGTTGATCATTAGATATCATAGGAATCTTTAGCCACTTCCTATACCAAATATGGAAGTTGAACTAAACAGGAGTGATAGTCGGTGGGAATGATCGACATTGATTTAGAATTTCAATTTTCCATATGGAATCCGAGTGGTGGATTGAGAAAGATTGCTTGAGGACATAAATTTGAGTGATGCTTCTTTTAGAACTTCATAGTAGTTTTATAGTTCAGTGATAGTGGTGTTATAGCATGTGGATGTCCATATTAGTGGATGTAAAGTGCTATTTCGAAGGAGCTTTATGAAGATTTTAGAGTAGCAGCTCTACTTCATAAATATAGACGGGGGAATTAATCGAGAGATAAATTAGACCATAAAGGATATGTTTGAGGCGTATATCCTAGATTTGCATGGACTGTTGGAAGAATTTACTTCACTTGTCGGAATTTTGTCTGTGATATTGTTGGCACAAGGAGGTTAGTGTGACAACTTTGGAGGTTTTGTATCTTTCACAATGCATACCTCTCATTTGTTGGTTGGAAATGGAAGTAAGGGTTGTACAATTAGACCTCGACTTCATTTAAAAATATGTCGAAAATAGATACTTCCCTTTATATTGAACTGCGCGCGGTTGGGAAGCAACAGTAGGATGTTGTAAATAGTTGAACTCGTATACTAGAGTTTTTCTATCAGGGAGTAGTTTGCTCGTTCTGTTTTCTATGTAGGAAGATAGGCGATTTTTGGAGAAAGGTCAATTTTACTTATTACATTGACTTTTACACGATTGTGTTTCGCAATTGAGGCAGTCACCTCTGACTTAGCGTTACCAAATTATTAGCGCTGGGTGCATAGGAGTTTGTGCGTATATTCTATGGCACTTGGAGGTATGTAGATCATTCCCTTGTCGACATAGGAGGATTACGTTGTTATTTGATACAACCTACGCATTGTATGATTATTGTGTTTCTTAAAATATAGGAACTCTGTATACCACTGGGTATATTAGAGTTAAGTGGAGCCCTTATAGTGAGGTTGCGTCTATTTGGGAATATGATGATGTTTTTCGCTCACAGTTTCCAAGCATAATAGAAGAAAGTAAGGGCGAATTCCGAGGACGGAATTCCTTTTATTAGGGGGGGAGAATGTAATACCCCTAATTTTAAAATGATAGTTTCGGTATTTATTTATTTATTTTTATTATATATTTTTTTAATTGTTTAATTGATTATTTGACTAATTGTTTATGTGTTTAATTGAATTAAGTGTTACTTGATTAATTGGCTACTTATCTATGTGTTATTTGTATTTTGTCTAGGTGTTATTTGTATTATTTGTTTAATTAGATTGTGTGCTTAAATGATGTATTTGATTAATGTTAATTAATTGTAAATTAAATATTTTCATTTCTTTTATTATTTTATTTTATTTTTCTTTTATGGTTATGGTTAGTAGTAATTGGCCAACCAATTGGGTCCCATGGACTGCTTGGATAGGAGGTTGGATAGGTATGGATAATTATCCATGGATAGTTGTATATGTATATATATAGATATATATGTATATACATATATATAAAAAGGAAAGTAATTTATTAATATTATAGTAACTTTAGTATTAATAAATAATCTGATGTATATATTTTATATATTTATATAATAAGGATATACATATATTTTATACGTAACATGTTTTAAGTTACCTTTTTAATATTATGGTAACTTTAGTATAAATAAATAATCTGATGTATATATTTTATTTATTTAATGAGAATACAGATAGATTATATACTTAACATGTTTTAAGTTACCTTTTAATATTATGGTAACTTTAGTATTACTAAATAATCTAATGTATATATTTTATTTAATTAATAATGATATACATAGATTATATACTTAACATATTTTAAGTTACCTTTTTAATATTTTCATTTTTATTTATTTTTATTAAGTTGACTTGGATTGGGAAAAGGAATAGGGTTATTATTTAGCCTATAAATACACAACTATAGGTTGAAAAAGGAGTGAAAATATATCACGTAATATATTCTAGAGAGAGAGAGTTAGAGAGAGAAGGAGAAAGAGGGAGGAAGGAGGAGAAAACCCTTTAGAGAGAAGATCAAGGAAGAAGAAGTTTAACTTTCAATCCGAAAGTTTAAGGCAAGTTCTTCTTCTATCTCTTTCCCTTTGATTCGTGTTTCTGTACATGCCTAGGAAATTCCAGGATTTACTAAACACATAAAATTAAATAATTATGCATGTTTAATTGGATTAAAGCATAGGTTTTTGTGAAATTGGGTCATATCTGTTATTGTGTTATAAATTAAAAAATGCATGATTTTGATTTGATTTCTGGTGTGAATTTTTACATGTTTGAATTATGTATTTTTCATATCTGTGGAATGATGGAACGTAGAAACATGCCTAGGATTCCTGAACATTAAATAGGGACTAAGTTTGGGTTTAAATAAATTTAAATACACTCAATCATAACGATGCTTGCTATTTAAATGTTTACACAAACGAATGGATTTAATATTTTAAAATGCTTTAGCAATTGAGATTAAATGTGTAGGATGAATTGGATATGGAGAATGCTTATTTGACGATATAATAAAATATCATCATGTATAAGATTCAGTTTGTGTAGGACATATGATATATGAGCTTAAATAAATAATAAGTCATTCATATTCTGTGATAACTTGATATCATATTATCATAGTTATTTCTGGAATGTTTGATGTATTTCTTTAATTATTACATCAATTGTTGGATTGTGTGGTTTAATGCACCGGTATGGGACGGTGGCATTCTAGGGACGGATTAACTTATCAGTTAAGTCCTACCTATTTTATATAAGGGAATGGATTAACTAAAATGTTAAGTCCTACTTATATTCAAGTCAGGTCAGCTGAACAAGTTGAATGACTTATAGAGGATTAATTTATTATATAAGGGAATGGATTAACTAAAATATTAAGTCCTACTTATATTCAAGTCAGGTCAGCTGAACAAGTTGAATGACTTATGGAGGATTAATTTATACTGGATAGGATGGTCACTAGATTTTATATATATAAGTATGGTGCCATGATATGATCTTGAGTCTCAGGATCAGTGGTTAGGGTGCGTATATCGCCAGGGATGTGTAGCTAGATATAGTGTAGTTGTGTACCCTGGTAGGTCTAGGTACTCATGCCCACTATATGTGCGTTTTGCATGTTGCCTACTATTCAGGTTGAGACAACCCTATAGTCTAGTGAGGTTCCTTTAGTGTGTATATATATATATACGGACTACTAGTTACTGTTGGATTGACTAGGATGTATACGTGTATCGGATCTCTGCTTGGACTGTAGTAGAGTAGAACTTGTTTGTGGGCCTGACCCACCATTATTTTTCAGGTGTTCGTCACGAGTAGAGGTTGTTCGTGCTGAGCGGGGATCAATCTACTTCATTCTTCCGATGCTACATAGGAATTCATTTATGATTCAGTTTCCTGTTTTAGAATACTGTCATTTGTTTAGTTTGGATTTTCTAGGGGTCCACACAGTATGGATTCCCGAGTTGTATTTTGGAGGATCAGTTGTATCAGAAGAGTTTATTAATTAATGGAAATATATTATGAGGTTTATTATTAGATTATCATTTTAGTTTCTTGTCAGCATTTTATTTATTCTTCTTTATTCTTTTGTACTCTGTGTTCGTTTATTATCAATTTGTTTTGATATCCTCGGGTATTCGAGCGTGGGCCTGGCCAACCCACATTCGGAAATTCGGGGGTATCACATCATATGCCATGGATGAGAGCAGAAATGATGAGTGAGAAATTATATAAATAATTTCTTATTTGCTCTATATTTACTTACTTTCTATGCTCAAACACTTAATATGTTATTGTTTAATTATAGTGAAATGCTGGTGAACATAAATGATATTTTCCTCACAAGAAAAGAGATGAGAACAATCTCTTACAATCATTGGATATCAAATATGGTATGTTCACTTAAAGTTCATTGATTTTTCAAACCAATCACACGCATGCATTAATGGTTTAAATGTGATCATTGTAGGTGGTTGAAGTCTATTGCCAAATGCTCCAGCTGAAACAAAAGCGTAGAGGAACCAAATTTTTCTTTCCGCCTTCGATTGGGGTAACAAATTCTTCTATCTATAGTGAATGTTTGTTTGACACATATTAGGTTATCAATTGTGTGCATTTTTAGATTGAACTTTCCAAGATACCTTCAAAAGTGGTTGATAGGAAAGGTAAAATACAAGCAGTTTGGAACAAGTATAAAAGGATAAGGAATGTCGATGATAACAAAGTTTGCCAATTCAATATGGTAATATTTATCGCTTGCAAACATAAATAATTATTATACTTTTATCAAAAAAATATGATTCTAAAAGTAATTAAATTTTTACATTGTTAAATATGCAGCTTTTCTTTCCAATACTTGTAAATGAGAAACATTGGTGCTTGTATGTCTTTAACATTTGCGATAGTCGTATGGATGTGTTGGATTCAATGAAGCAATGTTCGCATGATAAGCGTACTCCAGACAAGATGTCAAAAGATTTGGTAAACGCTTATTACATATGAGCTCATTTTTTTGATTATGTATTCATTTACTGTTAAATTAGGACGGTAAAGTATACAAGTTGAAGAACGTGGTACTGAATTTTTTACTCTAATCATTTATATATTGTGCATTTGTAGGTAATGTTGGTTGAGGTATTCACCGGAAGAGATCTACAAAACTTCATATACAATGTGCCCAACGTACCTCAACAGCCCGATAGGTAATTTTATCACTTAATGTTCCTAGTTTGGTGTACTGATTATGTTCACAATTATAATTAACAGATACCTAAACAGTCTTTTATTCAGTGATAGTTGTGGTGCTTTCATGTTGGACTTCATGGAGAAATGGGATGGTTCACTCAGTCACCCAAAAGAGAAGGTGAAGCCCAATTCTATTTTTTACATGGGTCTTATTTATTTTTTTCCCCGAATGAAGAAAATACCGAATTACTAAATCACACAATCTCCTCGATACTCTTCGTTAATCATTTAATTCTCTGTTTTCTTCTAAACCATTGGTGCATTGTTAATCTAAGCACCCACTGGTCATTAGTCTTCAAAGGAAGAAATGGGTCTTGCCTTTAAAGGTTTCAAAAAATATATTTGTAAAACTGATCCACATTCCTACATACTTTTGTTCAAGGGTTGAAACTGGAGGGTCTTCAATTCCAATACATGCAAACATAATTTAAAAAATTAATGCAACCACAAAATGCATCCACTATAACGTTTTCCTTCCTCTTCACTGCACTCCCCATTCTGTTTTTACACGTTTTCCAGCTTATACCTTTCTTTTTTCTTTTTGCATCTTTTAAACCCATGTTTGTGTGCAAGTACTTCGCTTTTTCCGATCTCTCCCCGCTAGGCTGCAATGTCGTAGTGTCAATAGCGGGAAGACCAGGGGACTATGGCACGTGTTGAAACAAAGAGAGCGGTAAGCACCCCCTTTAGGCAACAAAATTTTCAACCTTAGAACCCCCTAATGCAGTATACCCTTAATGTGTGCCATTTTTTTGAAAGAGAAAGCATCCAGCTCTAGTGAGTACGGATCTAACATGAAGTAAGCAATAAAATGAACCATGTAATGAATGATATAGAAAATGTTTGACATCCACTGTATAATGGGTCCTATCGAGTAGAAACCAGCTTTGCTAGATGAGGTTTAAATGAATAGCATATTCTTAAATATTTTCAGACAGTTTTTCATTGTCAAAGAATTCAGTATGAGATCAGTAGCTTAAATCATCAGTCAACCTTGTTTTTCCTACATCACCTAACCAATTAGATACGCAAATACTGGACTCCTGTCATTTTAAATGAACATATTGCAGTTTATATGGTCACTTCACTGTACTTAGTGGTGCTCATTAAAAATGAACCGAACACAAAAGATACTGAAACTACGACATATTGAAATGAATGACTAAAAAATTTCAAAATAAATAGTCACTTTAAGATTACTTTTGGAATGTCAGAAAAAGGTGCGTGCCATTGAGTGTTTGGAATCAGTAAAAAGGGATAACTATTTTGGGACAGGGAGATCTTTCGTATTATTAGATTTGTTTTGGTTTTGTTTATGTTCTGTCTCTGTGCTGATCTGACCAAATTGCTAACATATTTCCCAAGGATGAAGCTACCTGTTTATGCAATATTTCACATATAAAAGTTTAGTATCACCGAGATTTTGTGCATATGCCAAATTCAACATTGTTGAAAAAGTTTTCTTTATCAAATATATAGTTTTTGCAACACTAGATTCCTATCTATTTACACTTATATGTATTCACGCATGAAGTCCATTTCCCTATCCTATATTCATGATTTGTCTTTACCTGGTTTAATTTGCAGGTGGATGTTGATAGATTACGTGCAATTATTGCTTCAAATTTGCTTTCAGATGACAATAACAAAATGAAGGATTTTGTAAAGAACAAAGCACTTTATCCATTTGGTTAAGCATGTTGATTTCAAGTAAGCTTCCATCAGCTTACTTGTGGTTAGTAATTTTTTTTATTTTTTTTATTTTTATGATTCTAACATCACCTCCATCAGCCAACAAGGTACCATTTACCTCAAGGAACCTCACATACCAGTATTTGCCCAGTTGGAAGCTAGAGGAAGTGGGATAGGACGATCGTTGAATTTTCTAAAAAGTGGTACCTGAAATGATGTGGGATATGGGACATTTGTATTGTTGAATAGTGTCATTTTTTTTTTCATGTATTTTGCACTCTGTTGGTGTTAGCTATTTTTAAAGTTTTAAAGAATAGTAGCTTTGCAACTTTTGATTGTGGATTAGGTTGGTATATTTTTGCAACTATTGTATGGCTTATTATATTGGCATCTACCTTACATGAAATCAAATGAAGTTGCTCTTTCAAATGAAGTCTCAATGAAATTTCTTTCACTACTATATTAATGTACTAATTTCAAATTTGATGGAGTTTAAAACTGAAGCAGTTTATAATGAATGAAAAATTGGTTTGGATCTTCCTTGGTTCCATGGTGTCGATAAATGGATAGTTTAATGAATGAAAAATTGGTTTGGATCTTCCTTAGAGAAAACGTGGTACCTTGACGCCAAAAAGAAGTACCTTCAGTTCAAAAAATGTGGTCCCTTTGGGAAAAAAGTAGTACCTTTACAAAAAGGTACCTATTTTTGCAATTGAAAATGGTATTACACCCCACATCGCTAATTAAGTTGCACATTACATCCACAAACAGCTCCATTAGCG
Source organism: Cornus florida (assembly GCF_030987335.1). Taxonomy (NCBI): domain Eukaryota; kingdom Viridiplantae; phylum Streptophyta; class Magnoliopsida; order Cornales; family Cornaceae; genus Cornus; species Cornus florida. Next base: position 72,216,505 of record NW_026775571.1, on the reverse strand, counting down.
CCATCAATAAGTGTTTAGAGAAAACGTGGTACCTTGACGCCAAAAATGAGTACCTTCAGTTCAAAAACGTGGTACCTTTGGAAAAAAAGTGGTACCTTCGCAAAAGGAATTTATTTTTGCAGTTGAAAACGTGGTTTTATACCCCACACCGCTAATTAGGTTGCACATTACATCCATAAATAAGTGTTTAGAGAAAACGTGGTACCTTGACGCCAAAAAGAAGTACCTTCAGTTCAAAAAACGTGGTCCCTTTAGGAAAAAAGTACTACCTTTACAAAAGGTACCTATTTTTGCAATTGAAAGTGGTATTACACCCCACATCGCTAATTAAGTTGCACATTACATCCACAAACAGCTCCATTAGCGCCATGAATAAGTGTTTAGAGAAAACGTGGTACCTTGACGCCAAAAAGTGGTACCTTCAGTTCAAAAACGTGGTACCTTTGGAAAAAAAGTGGTACCTTCGCAAAATGAATTTATTTTTGCAGTTGAAAACGTGGTTTTATACCCCACACCGCTAATTAGGTTGCACATTACATCCATAAATAAGTGTTTAGAGAAAACGTGGTACCTTGACGCCAAAAAGAAGTACCTTCAGTTCAAAAAACGTGGTCCATTTGGGAAAAAAGTAGTACCTTTACAAAATGTACCTATTTTTGCAATTGAAAATGGTATTACACCCCGCATCGCTAATTAAGTTGTACATTACATCCACAAACAGCTCCATTAGCGCCATGAATAAGTGTTTAGAGAAAACGTGGTACCTTGACACCAAAAAGTGGTACCTTTAGTTCAATAACATGGTACCTTTGGAAAAAAAGTGGTACCTTTGCAAAAGAGATTTATTTTTGCAATTGAAAATGGTTATACCCCACACCGCTAATTAGGTTGCACATTACATCCATAAATAAATCCATTAGCGCCATGAATAAGTGTTTAGAGAAAATGTGGTACCCTGACGCCAAAAAGAAGTACCTTCAGTCCAAAAACGTGGTACCTTCACAAAAGGGACTTATTTTTGCAATTGAAAATGGTATTACACCCCACAGCACTAATTAAGTTGCACATTACACCCATAAATAGCTCCCGTTAGCGCCATGAATAAGTGTTTAGACAAAACGTGGTACCTTTTTTCCAAAAAGTGGTACCTTCAGTTCAAAAACGTGGTACCTTTGGAAAAGAAATGGTACCTCCGCAAAAGAGACTTATTTTTGCAATTGAAAATGGTATTACACCCCGCATCGCTAATTAAGTTGCACATTACATCCACAAACAGCTCCATTAGCGCCATGAATAAGTGTTTAGAGAAAATGTGGTACCTTGACGCCAAAAAGTGGTACCTTTAGTTCAATAACATGGTACCTTTGGAAAAAAAGTGGTACCTTTGCAAAAGAGATTTATTTTTGCAATTGAAAATGGTTATACCCCACACCGCTAATTAGGTTGCACATTACATCCATAAATAAATCCATTAGCGCCATGAATAAGTGTTTAGATAAAATGTGGTACCCTGACGCCAAAAAGAAGTACCTTTAGTTCAAAAACGTGGTACCTTCGCAAAAGGGACTTATTTTTGCAATTGAAAATGGTATTACACCCCACAGCGCTAATTAAGTTGCACATTACACCCATAAATAGCTCCCGTTAGCGCCATGAATAAGTGTTTAGACAAAACGTGGTACCTTTTTTCCAAAAAGTGGTACCTTCAGTTCAAAAACGTGGTACCTTTGGAAAAGAAATGGTACCTCCGCAAAAGAGACTTATTTTTGCAATTGAAAATGGTATTACACCCCGCATCGCTAATTAAATTGCACATTACATCCACAAACAGCTCAGTTAGCGCCATGAATAAGTGTTTAGAGAAAACGTGGTACCTTGACGCCAAAAAGTGGTACCTTCAGTTCAAAAACGTGGTACCTTTGGAAAAAAAGTGGTACCTTCGCAAAAGGAATTTATTTTTGCAGTTGAAAACGTGGTTTTATACCCCACACCGCTAATTAGGTTGCACATTACATCCATAAATAAGTGTTTAGAGAAAACGTGGTACCTTGACGACAAAAAGAAGTACCTTCAGTTCAAAAAACGTGGTCCATTTGGGAAAAAAGTAGTACCTTTACAAAATGTACCTATTTTTGCAATTGAAAATGGTATTACACCCCGCATCGCTAATTAAGTTGCACATTACATCCACAAACAGCTCCATTAGCGCCATGAATAAGTGTTTAGAGAAAACGTGGTACCTTGACGCCAAAAAGTGGTACCTTTAGTTCAATAACATGGTACCTTTGGAAAAAAAGTGGTACCTTTGCAAAAGAGATTTATTTTTGCAATTGAAAATGGTTATACACCACACCGCTAATTAGGTTGCACATTACATCCATAAATAAATCCATTAGCGCCATGAATAAGTGTTTAGAGAAAATGTGGTACCCTGACGCAAAAAAGAAGTACCTTCAGTTCAAAAACGTGGTACCTTCACAAAAGGGACTTATTTTTGCAATTGAAAATGGTATTACACCCCACAGCGCTAATTAAGTTGCACATTACACCCATAAATAGCTCCCGTTAGCGCCATGAATAAGTGTTTAGACAAAACGTGGTACCTTTTTTCCAAAAAGTGGTACCTTCAGTTCAAAAACGTGGTACCTTTGGAAAAGAAATGGTACCTCCGCAAAAGAGACTTATTTTTGCAATTGAAAATGGTATTACACCCCGCATCGCTAATTAAGTTGCACATTACATCCACAAACAGCTCCATTAGCGCCATGAATAAGTGTTTAGAGAAAACGTGGTACCTTGACGCCAAAAAGTGGTACCTTCAGTTCAAAAACGTGGTACCTTTGGAAAAAAAGTGGTACCTTTGCAAAAGAGATTTATTTTTGCAATTGAAAATGGTTATACCCCACACCGCTAATTAGGTTGCACATTACATCCATAAATAAATTCATTAGCGCCATGAATAAGTGTTTAGAGAAAATGTGGTACCCTGACGCCAAAAAGAAGTACCTTCAGTTCAAAAACGTGGTACCTTCGCAAAAGGGACTTATTTTTCCAATTGAAAATGGTATTACACCCCACAGCGCTAATTAAGTTGCACATTACACCCATAAATAACTCCCGTTAGCGCCATGAATAAGTGTTTAGACAAAACGTGGTACCTTTTTTCCAAAAAGTGGTACCTTCAGTTCAAAAACGTGGTACCTTTGGAAAAGAAATGGTACCTCCGCAAAAGAGACTTATTTTTGCAATTGAAAATGGTATTACACCCCGCATCGCTAATTAAGTTGCACATTACATCCACAAACAGCTCCATTAGCGCCATGAATAAGTGTTTAGAGAAAACGTGGTACCTTGACGCCAAAAAGTGGTACCTTCAGTTCAAAAACGTGGTACCTTTGGAAAAAAAGTGGTACCTTTGCAAAAGAGATTTATTTTTGCAATTGAAAATGGTTATACCCCACACCGCTAATTAGGTTGCACATTACATCCATAAATAAATCCATTAGCGCCATGAATAAGTGTTTAGAGAAAATGTGGTACCCTGACGCCAAAAAGAAGTACCTTCAGTTCAAAAACGTGGTACCTTCGCAAAAGGGACTTATTTTTCCAATTGAAAATGGTATTACACCCCACAGCGCTAATTAAGTTGCACATTACACCCATAAATAACTCCCGTTAGCGCCATGAATAAGTGTTTAGACAAAACGTGGTACCTTTTTTCCAAAAAGTGGTACCTTCAGTTCAAAAACGTGGTACCTTTGGAAAAGAAATGGTACCTCCGCAAAAGAGACTTATTTTTGCAATTGAAAATGGTATTACACCCCGCATCGCTAATTAAGTTGCACATTACATCCACAAACAGCTCCATTAGCGCCATGAATAAGTGTTTAGAGAAAACGTGGTACCTTGACGCCAAAAAGTGGTACCTTCAGTTCAAAAACGTGGTACCTTTGGAAAAAAAGTGGTACCTTTGCAAAAGAGATTTATTTTTGCAATTGAAAATGGTTATACCCCACACCGCTAATTAGGTTGCACATTACATCCATAAATAAATCCATTAGCGCCATGAATAAGTGTTTAGAGAAAATGTGGTACCCTGACGCCAAAAAGAAGTACCTTCAGTTCAAAAACGTGGTACCTTCGCAAAAGGGACTTATTTTTCCAATTGAAAATGGTATTACACCCCACAGCGCTAATTAAGTTGCACATTACACCCATAAATAACTCCCGTTAGCGCCATGAATAAGTGTTTAGACAAAACGTGGTACCTTTTTTCCAAAAAGTGGTACCTTCAGTTCAAAAACGTGGTACCTTTGGAAAAGAAATGGTACCTCCGCAAAAGAGACTTATTTTTGCAATTGAAAATGGTATTACACCCCGCATCGCTAATTAAGTTGCACATTACATCCACAAACAGCTCCATTAGCGCCATGAATAAGTGTTTAGAGAAAATGTGGTACCTTGACGCCAAAAAGTGGTACCTTTAGTTCAATAACATGGTACCTTTGGAAAAAAAGTGGTACCTTTGCAAAAGAGATTTATTTTTGCAATTGAAAATGGTTATACCCCATACCGCTAATTAGGTTGCACATTACACCCATAAATAAATCCATTAGCGCCATGAATAAGTGTTTAGAGAAAATGTGGTACCCTGACGCCAAAAAGAAGTACCTTCAGTTCAAAAACGTGGTCGCTTTGGGGAAAAAGTGGTACCTTCTCAAAAGAGACTTATTTTTACAATTGAAAATGGTATTGCACCCCACACCGCTAATTTTCTTGCACATTACATCCATAAATAGCTCCATTAGCGTCATGAATAAGTGTTTAGAGAAAACGTGGTACCTTGACGCCAAAAAGTGGTACCTTCAGTTCAAAAATGTGGTACCTTTGGAAAAAAAGTGTTACCTTCGCAAAAGGGATTTATTTTTGCAATTGAAAATGGTATTATAACCCACACCGCTAATTAGGTTGCACATTACATCCATAAATAAATCCATTAGTGCCATAAAGAGTACAAACTTTATTCCAATCTATCTAACTTGAGGGAATGAGTAATACAAAATATACTCCAACATCACTTAAAACATTACACATAAGCTAATTTTTTTTTTTTTTTTTTTATTCTATAAGATATCCTAAAAACAATTATTCTCTCCCTAATAGGTAAAGAAGCTGCTTTTAAGCCAGTTCCATTATGAAATAGTACTTTGCAAAAAGTTCTCCTTACCTGATTTGTGTCCATAGTTCTTCAAAGTTTTTCTCCCGGAACGGAGCTCTCAACGACTACAACTTCCACCAGCGTTCCTTAAGCAATTTGATAGAGTTTTACCTTCCAAGTCTATAATTAGGAGTTATGCAAGCAAATCGTAGCGGGTTGAAGTGAGAGAGGTTAATAACACAAAATATTTTTACAAGGGTTAGCATGAATTTATGGAAGACAATTCACTAGAGTTCGAAAATTTCCTAGTATCTTATTATATATACTGAGGAGATTTCCTAGTATTTTCTTATGTATGAAGGAAGAACATTTGATGGTTGAAGACAATGGCAAGCAGCAAAATCCTATACGTCGGAGGGGTCTCATGGCCTCACGAAATGTCGTGAGGAGTTAAAAATGGAATAGTTTCAAATATGAGGAGTTAAAAATGGAATAGCTTATAATGCTATAATGAATAGAAGCCAAATAATAGCAAAATAAATACAGGGTACATTTGTAAAAACACTTTTGAAACGTTTATTGAGGAAAAAATAAATACACACTTGAACACATTGAAAAATAAATACACACCAAATCTCGATGGAGGTGACGACGATTACATGCCAGGTTAGTTTTACAAAAAAAAATGAACCATCGATGTGAGGAGTTATAAATGGAATAGTTTTGAGAACGATTGAGAATGTAAAACAACTACTTTCAATCCATGCATCTCTTAACGAGTACTTTCGTTCTATATACTTTCGGTCCATAGATCAACAACTGAGATTTACTAGTGCTAATGTTATGGTTTTGTGCATATGCCATATGTCTATTTATAGAGCCCAATTCACAGACATGTGAATGAATTTTACCCATATCATGATTTGGCAAAAGGGACTTACACATCTCTCTCTTTGGCATGATAGGGGTGTCTTCATAATAGTTGTCGTGTTATACACCTAACACCACTATTTTTAACTTTACCCATGTGATGATAAGATGAGAAAGTGGATTGGTTTTGTGTATCTACAAGAGCTGATTTTTTCAGTGAGAGTCATATTCTGTGACTAGCCATGTGATTGAAAAAAAAGCCAAATAATTTGAAGTGGCCTTACACCATGGCAGATAAAGATGAATGGTCACATCATCAAGAAAAAGCCTTAGTGTCTGAAAAAGTTATAAATAGTGGCATTGTTGTCATGAGGCAGAGTATTGACATCCGTATTTGTAATTACAATTTACTAATCTAAAGTTTTTATTTTAACAAAACTATTATAATGTTAATTTATTTTTTAAATAGATTTCTAAGTGCACTTTGATTATGTAGTATCTTTATTTTTTCTCATATTTGATCAAAGCTATTAAGAAATCTATATGTCAGATGTTGCAGGAATGAGAGCATTTCCATTGCAAAGAAGATGCATAAGGATCCAATTAAAGTTATTCAAGCCATTACTAATGATCCAGACTTATAAGTTGCTTCAGAGTTGTCAGATTATTCAGATACAGGGGATGATGACTTTGTAATTCCACCTCCCCGTTATTGCTAAAAAAAACTTAGTAGTTGAGTTAAATTTTATGCAGTATGTATATGAAATGTATGTATTTTTGATTTATTTTATGCAGTATTTTGCATGAATTCCACCTCCCCGTTATTGCTCAAAAAAACTCAGTCCTTGAGATTTACTAGTGCTAATGTTATGGCATTGTGCATATGCCATATGTCTATTTACAAAGCCCAATTCACAGACATGTGAATGAGTTTTACCCATGTGATGATTTGACAAAAGGGACTTACACCTCTCTCTCTTTGGCAGGAAGTGGGGTGTTTTGCATAATAGTTCATGCACCTAGCACCACTATTTTTAACTTTAGCCATGTGATGATAAGATATGAAAGTGGGTTGCTTTTGTTTATCTACAAGAGCTGATTTATTCAGTAAGAGTCCCATTCTGTGTCTAGCCATGTGATTGAACAAAAAGCCAAATAATGTAAAACAGCCTTACACCATGGCAGATAAAGAGGTATGGTCACATCATCAAGAAAAAGCCTTAGTGTTTGAAAAAGTTATAAATAGTGCCATTGTTGTCATGAGGCAGACTATTGACATCCCTATTTGTAATTACAATTTACTAATCTAATGTCTTTATTTTAACAAAACTATTATAATGTTAATTTAATTTTTAAATAGATTTCCTCCTATAAATTATTTATATCATTTGGATAATCTTTAAATTATTTCATCCATCACTTTTTCAAGTTGTGCATGAATGGTGTCTGCCTATCACTACAACAAAAAATTCATTGTACATTAAAAAAATTCATCATTTACTAAAGTTCCAAAACAATTCACCATTCATCAATGTTCCAAAACAGGAACAAAATCTTCTAGCACTGCTATTTACCAAATTTATAAACCTTCTACCACTTGAGTTTCAGTCTGCACTTGTAAAAAAATCACCTCATTGTCCATGGTACAAAATCCAAGCAAGTAGCTGCATCACACAAGTCTCAAATTCAGTATGCTAATCAGAAAAAGGAACGAATAAGATTGTCATTTATGAATCAAATAGATATCATCATCATTGACAAACAAAATGTAGCGAAGAAACTACTACCAAAACGTACGAACAAAATAACATACATAAATAAACAAAACCAAGATAAGAGAGCCTAGTGCTAATTTGGGCAGTAGGCAACTTAATTCCGCCTACTCCTGATAAACAATACTGCTTTCCCATACAATTAATTTGGGTAATGGAGGTCTAAATCCCTTTGACCCGCCTAATTTAATTCCAAAGGTTTTGTATTTTCATGTAAATTTTGGTGTACACCCAGAAAGACCAATTAATTATATTGGATTCTCAAGTACAAGTATAATTTAACTTGATTATCAGTGAACAAGATATGTAAGTAGTAATAGACTAAATAGTAAAGGGAACCAAGATCCAGTATAGGATATTTTCAGCAAGGGGTAAGAAAACAGGATCATAAAAGAACTGGACAAAGAAACTGCAACTATATTTCAAGATTAACCAGTTAAACATCACCTTTTGAGTCTTTAATTTCTTTAATAACCCTACTTTGGGATCACTCCTACACCAACACAGTTATTTTATTTTTATTTTTTTTAGTATTTTCTTCAGCAGTATCCTAAAGCCATCATCCATACCAAGACAGTTTTTGGTTTCTTTTAATTTTCTAATACAGTTTTCTAATACAGTGTGTGATTGTTCCAATCAAGAGAACCAACCCTTGAACTATGCCCGTCTTGCAAAGTCCTCAGCTGTTCAGAAAAACCATGAAAATTAGAGTACAGGATGGAGAGGTGGCACCAGAAAAATCAAATCTAATGCCTAGATCATGAGAAATGTGACAATTTGCAATAAATACATTTCATTTCACTCCAAATAAAGAATATAATACTCTTAGTTCTAATATTTGTTTTCTAAAATATAGGCCAACTATACAAGCCATAATCCTTCATAGTAGTTCACTTTATGCATTATATCAGTATAATAAAATCTTTAATGATACATGCCTCATTCAACCTTGCACTTCACCACTAAACTGGACTTTGTTCTCTTCCAAACTAAAAAAAACATAAAAGAAACTACCAACTTTATCAGAACTTAAATGGGATATAAAAATGCATGTTGTGTTGCATTTAAACCCATGTTTTTCTTTATGTTTTTCTTTTTCCACACAAAATGCAGTTAGAGAAACTGACAGAAGCCCGATTTCTTCTTAGCACCTGCATATCATGGAAAACATGAGTTCATGAAATATCAAAGAGCAGAGTTCCTGGTTTGTAGTTATTCAGTTGAACGTTTCGTTCCTCCAACCACTCGGGCTGTGAGTGCCTCTATTCTTTATTTTTAGGCTTTTTCGTCTCTGATTTAAATTTTCTTTCAGCGAGAATGTGTTTTGAATCTTATTGTTTATCATCTCATTTTTTGTAATAAAATTTTTCTTTATTGACCAGGGTTTCTTACAACTAGTCAAAAATGCTTGTCATCTTTTTTTAACAGAACAACATTAAAAAAGAATGCCAACTTTTCACCATGCCTCGTCTAATTACTTACAATAATCTGTTCAAAGAAACAAAAGCATAAATGATCAATAAAATAGAAAAAATGAAAGCATAATTAAAAGAAAACTCTTACCATCCGACAAGATGAAGGGTCCAACAGCAAGATGTACTCCATCCGGCGCCCATCTGACACTTGTCACATGCCCAATTTCCTCATCAATCACAACAAGTGCAGAAGTAGCGCCATTAGCAGCATTCCACAAATATACTGAATTCCCAAGAGCGATAGCGACAATGTTACTGCTACTCCAATCCAGTAAATTCAAATAAAACTCATGTAGGAGCTCAGAAACAACAAGAATCCTTTCTGGAGACTGTTAAATTACCAAACAAACACATGTCAACAAGAAAGCAATCAATCCAAAACACAAATCAGAATGAGAGCTTAGCAACAAGAAGAAGAAAAAGGAAAGAAAGAAAACCCACTTGGGGAATCTATCTCCTAGACTTGTTCTTAAAAGCAAGGATCCTCTTCCTGTAAGCTTCTTTGGCTGGAGAGCATGGTGTTGGGCTTTCTTTTCTTACCATCCCACCGTTGAGCATGTAATGTGCAAAATCAAAATCCATTGCAGATCGGTTGGGAATAAACCTATGAATTTCCAATAAAACCTATATATATATATATATATATATATATATATATATATATAAAGGCAAAATGACAAGAAAAAATCAGCCATAGAGTTTAAAACCCAGGAGCAAGATTAGTGTGAAGCCTATTGCGATGACAAAAGAAGGCAGGCAAAGATATTAAAAAAAAAATTAAATAAATAAAGAGAGTATATTTTGAAATGTAATATTTTCTTTATATGGAACACAAAAACAAAACCTGAAACTATCGTTACTGTCTTCTACAACTATTTTGGTTCCTTTCGAGTAAAAATTCTTTGTAATCCAAGACAATAGGACATATGATAATATTACATTATTATCTATTTTCCTCACTTAGAAACCTAACAACTGGAGAAATGAAAATGCTTACCGGTTCACCTTATAGCCTGTTGGCTTATGGTTTGAATTATAAACCCACTGGTCAAGGTTCGAGACTGGTATATATAGAGAGGAAGCTATATGAGAAGTCACAGATGTTAGATTGTGAATCTTTTGGTCATTCAACCCAATCTTGCTCTTCTAAGCCCACTACTAAGCATACACAAAAATGGAGAATGAAGGAGGACGGCTAGACCTAATTCGAATTAGTGGGAGGAAGTTATAAGGGGAAAAGGGAGAAGTGTTGTGGATCCCCCCAATGAGGAATTGTGAAAGGAAAGCCCTAAAATGGCTATACCTATTGCTTCATTATCAAATATATTTGAATTCACTTCTTCTTTTGATGTGTCTTTGATCACAATCTCATTGCACCTCTCTCAAGAGATTATGGGACCTATTGATTATTTAAACTTTATTGGGTCTATTTCTCTGAATAAAGAAAGAACTACGTAAATCCAAATTTATACAAATAGAAACAAAAACATATTGAGTGTGTTTTCCCTGAATCTTCATGTTGAATCCCATGGAAATCCAAACCAAGAAACCTACAGGACTATGACTTAAAAAATTATCTAATGATGTCAAAAATTCTAGTCGTGCAGAATCTATACAAGTTGAACAAATAAACCCTAAATTCCTGAAAACTCATATTCGTAGACAATAAACCATCCAAATATGCTAAAGAAACCCTTACGTGAAAAAAAATCAAAATCCAAGAAATTAATGGGAACATCAACCACAAAAATCTAAAGATATTGCAAACAACACTAGATATCGTCTAAAAAAAAGAAACATTCAAATAGTAGACGAAGAAACCGTAGTTCACAGTAAATCCAAAAGTCCAACAAATTCACGAAGACAAACAAAAGAAAGAAAATCAAAAGGAATTCGATACAAAAGCTAAAAGAATTTAAACTTTTCTCGTTTTCTTGAATTCATTGCAACGAAACAGAAAGCCAAAAATATCAATTGGTTGGCGAACATACATAAACACACACAAGCAGATGGAAACACATACTTTTTCGCACAAATTTTGCCTTCGAAGTTTCTGATCGGAGAGAGGGAATCGCGACATTTTTGTGTCCAATTCCTGAATCCAAAATTGATGTTTTAGGAACAGCATATATATATATATATATATATATATATATATATATATATATATATATATATAGGGATCAAAATTGTATAAAAACAGAGTAGAAATCCTAGCAAAACGATGAACAAGACTAGAGAGAGAGAGAGAGAGAGAGCAAGAGAGCGTTGATGAATGAGTTGGGTTTAAGAGAAAATTAGCAAAACCTCCACATATCAACATGTACGAAGAACGTGAGAACTTGCATTAACTCATTAAACAACATATCAACAACTTCTCCTCCACAACAATCAATCAAAACCTCTACATACGATGATCCCATACTCCCATGCTTTCAACATTTTAAAACAAGAAAAAAAAAAATGGCCTCCACATGGGCCGATGTAGCAATAAGGTAATAAAGTTCAAGATACACCATAAAATTGGTCACTTAAAGGCATGTGACCCCCCCGAGTATGAGTATAAAAAGCATTACAAATGTGCAATCATAAAAGATTTTTATCGAACATAAAGACCATATAACTTACAAATTTGATGTACTTGATAGCCATGCAATCGACGCTCCCGTTGTTATCTCTTCCCAGCCCCTAGCGGGAAGACTACATTTGAAGTACATGCAAATCAATTAAACAAAATATAACACCAAAATATTGTACAAGTGGAGATGGTTAAATGAAAAAACTCAAAAATAAGGGACATATGAGCAAACAACTTTTTTATTAGGCGCTAGTAACCAAAAGCAAGACTCTAAACAAAATAAATAAATAAATGGGGTAACAGTAGTCAACTAAGATTATAGCAAAATCCTTTTTATTATTGTTTCTTTATTTTTTTATTCTATCAAACATGATTGGACAATTTGGACCACAAAAAATCAGAAGGAAGCCCAAAAATCTATTTGAAACAATTTTTCCCAGAAATACATACTTCCCCTTGAAAAATCAATAAAAAAGAAATTCTCAAACAATTTGCATGAAACCAAGTCCATTGGAAGCTTAAACACACAATTTTTCTTCTATCAATTTAAATCAATAAATTTTCTTACCGATTAAATAAGGTTTGAAGGAAAAGATAGGAAAAATTCTGCTTACAAAACAAGGATCACAGCATGTTAAGATTAACTTCAAAAATCCATACTAATTTCAAAATCCAATCAATTTGAGCCAAAACAAAAACCTGTAAACTCATTAATAATAACTGATATCACATAATTTGAAGTGATTATTGTCAATTATGCTCGTGAGTTTGAAACGTATTCGTTCACGTGATCTTTTGGACATTTAATAGAGAAACAAACAAGTCTTTTTCTTTGTCATTGTATAAAAAAGAACAAGTGATAAATACCAAAAAGTGCCATACATACCTCATCGGTTCGCAACACAACAAATTGGTCTCTGCTGGTTATATGTGACAACACCTCACTTCAGGGACGGATATAAGTCCAAAATCCTTAATAAAGTAGTCCCCAAAGGCTCTAGACATTGCCAATCTGGGGCATTCCTCATTCGGCAGCCAAATTTTATGCACCACAAGCTTGTTGTTTAAACTGAACACTCTTCCTTTGTACTGATTTATCCATTCAGCCTCATCTGTCAAACAATGTTGATAATGTAAACACAATGTTCATATAATTTTTGAGACACAAAGAAAGTGAGGAAGAGAGAGACTCACGAGGTAAATTGTGGTTGAAATAACAGTCATAATGCAGTAGGGGAGCTCCAAGGAATTAATAGTGAGGAAACAAGTCATAATGACTTTAATATGATGTTATTTTCCTAGCCTTCCGTAAGCATGTAACATGTAAGCCCGTCCATTGTCACATAATCCCATAACCTCCTTGCTTTCACGACCCTCCAGCTGCCAGAAAACTCACACACCTATGATTTTTAAATAACACTCCACATGAGACTCATACGAGGACCCAGGAAAATAATTTCAATACCAAAATAAACCACCAGACGAATAATACAGATTCAACTTAGAATAAGTTACATCATACTTAGAAATGTTTTCTAAATAAGTTAGAAATACTATCACAACATAGTTATACTAATGCAGTAGGGGAGCTCCAAGGAATTAATAGTAATTACAAAATAATTCCATATTTAAGGCCTTAACACCTTACAAAATAACTCCACTAGAATTAGCAATTATATAACTATTCTATCCAGGTATAGGAGCCTTGCACTTTCGACGATTATGACCATTCTCGCCGCATCGCGAACAATGTAACGACCTTACATTTTGAAATTGTGATTCGATTCGTTTAATACGAGGTCGTCCAGGGGGACGTGTTACCGCAGGAGGCCTAAGATGGGAAGCACCTTCACCGTCAGCAGCAGCAACAGCAGCTGCATTCGGCATATCATGCATGGGGACAGAAGACATGAGATGTTCACATAGTTTTTGTTGTGTTTCAACCCTAAACCATGGATCAACCATCTCATAAATATTTAAAGATAATTCATGGATGGCATAGCATGCATGCGAACAAGGAATCCCACTCATGGTCCACTTCAAACAACTACAAGAATTTTCACTGCCAAATACCACCCTGAATGGTTTTCTGTCTCGATCATATATTGTACACTCAGTAGGCGAAACACTCATCGACTGAAAACCAAGAGCTAACTCTTGCTCTTTTTTTATTTTCTCCTCAATACGATCCCCAACCGGGATAGTCCACTTCTGAACGTCCAAACTCTTTTGGTATAAAAATTTGCTGAGTCTTTGCATGTGTGTATCCATCAACCTTGTGATTGAAAAAACCCTCTCTTCTTTCACCCATGCATTGAAGGACTCTGCTTGATTGGTGTATAATTTATCCCAACGCTTGGAAGTAAACATAGCATTTGACCAATGTTCAGGTGAATTCGCCAAAACCCAATCGCATAACTCCCCTCGAAATACCCGCATGGCAGCCAATGCATTCTTATACTCATCTACAGTTCGAGCATATGCAATTTTATCGAGTAATTTTTTCGCATGCTCTTTACCCGAAGCCCTCAATCCTAAACTTTGTCTCCCAAGAATGGATGTAGAAAAATTCGCCGTTAGGTGACGAAGACACCATGAGTGGTACTGGGAGCCAAAAATATCTCTAATACAACTTATTAGGCTCGGATGCTTGTCGGTTAAGATTGTCACAATGCGACCATCTAGAATCTCTTTCACCTTGCTCAAGAACCAATGCCAATCATCATCATTCTCAGAAGAAACAACAGCATACGCCAAAGGCCACAAGCCATCATTCGCATCGAACCCCGTTGCACCAAGCATTGTTCCTTTATAATTGCCACTCAAGTGGCAAGCATCGATTGCTAACATGGGCCTGCAATAGTTGATGAAACCTCGTATGGAGCACCCATAAGCTACAAACACTCGCTTAAATCTCCTATCATCCGTGCACTCCCACGATGTAATTGTCCCAGGAATATATTCTGCTATTCGTTCACACAACCACGGGACTAAAATATAGCTATCCTTGGGATTTCCCTCAATGATATGACGTGCACACTCCTTAGCTCTCCACGATTGCATGTAAGTCATTTTAGCAGAAAATTCACCGTTTATGTCTGTGGAAATAGTCTTGGGGGTGCATTTAGGATTGTCCCTAACCTTGTTCACAATAGCTCGACCCATTTCCTTCGACCAAAAAATGGCTTTATAATCTGAAATGTCTTGAGCAGTGTGAGTGTGAACATTATTAAACCGCTTGATTCTCACTATATCACCACTTCCTTCACAACCAGCTGATAATTTCCATGGACAATTATTAACCTCGCACACAACTCTATAATATTTTCTGCTATTGTCCAAGTACTTGAACCGAAAATGATTACGAAGACCAAACAAAACGAGTGCATCTTTGAAATCATTTGGGCTGTCAAAAAGCTGATCCACGCAAAGAATGTCATCAATGTGTCGGAAAGAATCCCGATGCGCATTTATCGGAGGAAATGAAGACGTTGACGCAACACTTTGTAGAAGACCAATTGGCGATGTGGCTTCAACACATTGTCTACAAGTGGATAAAAAGGTATATTAAAAATCACATAACCTATGCAGCGCATACATCAATGTATTACTTTAAATATATGTGTCTTACCTCTCACTATGATCAGTAGGAATTGTGCATGATGCAATTACAGGCTCTGCATCTTCCATATACACATTTAGCATGGGACCACTCACTACAAGCATCACTCTAAATCCAGATTCTCCCGTCATCCTCAAAAGTTCATTCTTGTTAGATTCGGTGGTATAATATATGACTTTACCACTCATGTTTGAAGATGAACGTTGTTGTAACTCATTTATAAATGATTCGTATGTTGTTGTTGTTGTTATCATAAAAGGGTCTGTGACATCGCCGATGTATATAATTTCCCCATTCTCATTTTTGTCAATTTTCCCATCAAATCGACAATAGCATATAATTTGTCTCTCATCCATTTGTCCAACTGCTTCGAAAATTGACTCATTAGTTTAAAAAAAAAAACTAAATATGAAGTTAAAAAAAAATGAAATATAAAACAATTAAAAATCATAATTATATAATGTAATTTAGAGATCTATTTACAGCGAAACACTACTAATTCCCTCAATAGGGATAGGCGGTGTCAAGATTAAACTTTTCCTAAACACACACTACAGACCTTTTTCAAATCAAAATACAACCACAAAATCAATGCCATTGATTACTAGATAATTGTATCACTATGTGTACAACAAACATATATACAAGATGAGGGAGATTATGAGATGAATAGAGAGTTAAATGGGACAATATAGATTGAAAATAAAAAATTGAGAGTTAAATAGAGAGAGAGCAGAGTGTTGAATATTTTTCACACACAAAATTTATATGTGTAAGTCTTGAAAATGGGGGAGACAAGTACAAGGGAATGTTGGAATAATAAATTAATACTAAATACATTTTTTTTGATAAATTAATGCTAAATACATATATTAAAAAAGCCTCATTTATAGAGTTTGCTAGCTTTTGCATCAATTCTATCATGTGCGTAGATGCCTAAAGACATATTACACAGAGGTATACTCTACATGCCATTTGAGAAAGAGGCAACAATCTTGAATAATTCTTGATCTAAATTGAGTTATAATAATTAATTATACATAAAAACTAATTGGACTACCTATGTGTTGGTGGCTTTGAATTTTAACTCCTAAATTCCTACGTTCTGCTGAGGATTTAGTCTGCAGTCATCAAAGAGCCTTGAATATATAGCTTGAATACAGATATAGCTGATTTAGTCTGACTCTTTTTGTAGGAAGATACAGATATAGCTGATTTTACATAGATATTATTTTCTAACGGAGTGAATTGATACTACTCATAGCTATCGACCAATATTGTGGTGTGTATTGGTTGTAACTGACAATGTGAATTTAAAATTTCAAATGGATATAACCATGGTCAGTATTAATGGTTTTAACTAAATTTTGATATTTCCATTAAAATGGTATCTCTCTTTGATTTTGGATTGTGTGTGTGGTTATTAAATTATGTGTTGATTTGTAAGGTTGCTTTCAGATTTGGACAAAAATAAAATGAAAGTCTTGATAGTTTGTTGATGTAATGAGCTTAAAAATTTAAAATTATATGCTTTGAATATATATCTATATCAGTCCATGGCAACTACTGCTTAATGATAAATAAGCTGTGAAACTACTTTGATCATATGGAGCTTATTAGTTGCATCATGATTACTACTAGTTTTGTGTATGTGTTCCATTATGTACTAGTTAATGTGTGGTATTTAGGCTTATGGCCAGTGTGTGTGTGTTAAAATCATGTATAAACATACATATATATGACAAAGTCGTGTTATGTTTAAATATTTCAGCCTAATTCTTGTAAAAATTAGAACAAATTCATGTTGGTTTGGATGACTCCTAAAGGTTTTTTTTTTGGAAGGTTAAACAAGTATTATTATACCATTTCTCTCATTCCTTCTCTTTCTCCTTCCAAATCGAGGTACGTTAGGGTTTTCTCTCCCCTAATGGCACACGTGTTCTATGGACCTGTATTAAAGTATAGTTCACACTATGATTCTTAAGATTGATGTGCTTATTGACGGTCCAGTGCTGTTTCAATCTCCTCCTAACAGCACTTAACATAATCATAAACTAGATTTAGCTCAGCCATTTTGTCTTGAAGTTTTTCCTCAATCTCATTGGGAAGCTATTCATGTAGTGGCTGAAATATGTTTGTTTTTTTATGATCCAAACACACTCAAACAAACAAGAACAGTGACCAATAGCTAGCCGCAGAAGTTACAATAGGTGTAGCTAGCCTATGACAAGTGTGTTTGTGTTAAAATCTAGGTCATACAATTCTTTTTAACAGGTGTAAATCTAGCTCCCATTCTCACGATTTGTTTGTAATTTAATTTTGTTGCTTTTGTGCTCTATCTACCACTTTATGCGACTTAGTATAAAACCAAATATAAATATTAACTTACTGAATTTTTCTGTTACTATCAAATACCATTAAAGCAAAATTACAAAATTAGACCCTCCCTCACAAGAAACAAAATTTTAAGAATTTATTAATCACTCTAATCGATTGCAATAGGCTGCCAACATAGTTAATTGAGAGTCGATAATTCAAAGAGCATTTCATTTTATTTTTGTCCAAAGCTGAAAGCAACCTTACAAATCAACACATAATTTCATAATCACACACATGATCCAAAATCAAAGAGAGATACCATTTTAATGGAAATATAAAAAAATAAGATGTTTGGATACAATTGAAAATCAAAAAATAAAAGTACATGAAGCACCAGATTTAAAATTAGATTCCTCATAAGTACAAATAATTCTTTGAGACTACGCTTTCATGAGTACAAATAATTCTTTGGGAGCTCCGAGAATTAGTGGGGTAAAACCATGTATATCTCGATTGCGAGAAAAATATATAATGCAGCTAAAAGAGCATAGGCAGATTTAATAAAGCAATCCCCACAAAAATCTATAAACTCTACCATGTTTGAAGGCTTTTCTCTTAAAAAAGACTTTAGTAGTACTACACTTATCTATTTCCCATTGAAAACTTTAAATCACCCATTAGCTGTTTTGATTTTGATTTTGATTTTGATTTTGATTCCTTTCCTAGTGCAAAGACATGTAGTATCCGTATTCACCTTCACATAAAGGTGGTGTCTTTGGTTTGATTGTAGTGCCAGAGTTTTGGACCAAAAAAATCAGATCCACCTCAAAGAGAGAGAGAGAGCTCTCTCATGTAGCCTTTTCAAAACAGAGCAAAATACAAAGAAATATTGTCAGTGTTCCCTCAACCTCTTCACTCCTCATTTATGAAACCTGTCTTTCTTTATTTATTTGACATCAAAGCTCTATCAAGTGAAATTCTCAACTCAACTCACAATATTATATATATATATATATATATATATATATATATATATATATATATATATAATATGTTTTTGGAGTAAGTGTTGTGATTCTGTACACAATAGGAGATTATTTATTATCTATTATTAGAAAATCGAACGGATAAAATGAGAAACTTTGGGAATACCCCCCCTAAGGTAGTGTGTTTAATTGTGGCATTCATATTAAGTCATCAATTTAATATGTATGTTCCACAATATATTTATATATATGCACGGGTGTAGAATATATTAGATAAAAAAGTAGTGTTACTCTTCAATTTATACAAAAAGTAGTGTTACTCTTCAATTTAGTTCT
Organism: Cornus florida; assembly: GCF_030987335.1. Taxonomy (NCBI): domain Eukaryota; kingdom Viridiplantae; phylum Streptophyta; class Magnoliopsida; order Cornales; family Cornaceae; genus Cornus; species Cornus florida. Next base: position 72,197,389 of record NW_026775571.1, on the reverse strand, counting down.
AACTTCTATTTCTACTTTGATTCCAAATAATGCAAAGAGGTGTCATATTCTGATCTGGTATAGAGAATGCTACTCAAAACCTAATTCTCAGAAAGCTTAATTTCTCTATTAAGCTCTCCTCTTCGCACTTCTTCAGCTCTCACGGCTGTTGGGGAAGTTTTTGAAAAATCGGCAAACTCTCTCTCATCTCCCAGAGAAATGCTGCCCAGAATTGACGAGAGTGGCAGGTTTTGCAGCCCCAGAGCCGCCAGAGAGATCACCTTGTATGTCCCCCTCTTACCAATTTTTGTTTTTCTGTGTGTGTATATATATAGAAAGTTCGGGCTATTTGTTTTGGTTCTTTGATGGGTTGAAAATTGCTTGAATTTCAATGTCAGGATAATTATTTATGCGGCGTGTTTGGAGGGTTATGACCCAATTCGGCTATTCAAGAAGAGAATCAACGCCCGAAGAGGTATTAGTATTACCAATGCTATGTCTTGTTTTATGACAATATGTTTATCTTTTTGGGTTTTTCTGCATCCCTTTTGATAAAACTGAATAAGTACTTAATTTATTTATTTATTATTATTTATATAACTGGTGTTTAGATAACTACATACTGCTTTATATTTTCTCTTTTTCATCTCGTTAGAAACTAAATAACTTCCAAAGCATCAGTCTTGGACAGAATTTTGATCGAAATTTACTTCTTTCTTTCATTCTCTCTTTCTTTTCTCGTAAATACAATTTAGACGTAAAGGTCATATAACAGTTTTCCCATTATTGTTCGTGTCTTGTATTTTCAACTGAATTTGGGCTTAGGTATAAAGCAGCTTGCACTCTTCACCGGTTGGGGGGGGGGGGGGGGGGCGCGGGGGGAACTTGTAAGCATATCTAGAAATTTGTTGTTTAAAACCATTCAAATTTCATGAACAGATGGTGAAGAAATCTTTTCCATTTCTGGTCATTGCATGGCAATATCTTAGACTAAATTTTTTAATCGTTTAAAAATGTTAACATATTCAATCAGTCTACTAAAAAGAATTATTTATCTAATTTATTTAAATGTTGGTAATTATCAGACACCAAGGCCATCACTGACATGCTCTAAAATGCTATGTTTCTCTAGTGAAAACATTTACCAAAGACTTCCAACCTTGTAAGCTAAGGCACAAATCATAGCATAACCATGAAGATTTGTTACTTCATCTCTGAGTCACAGTCCAAAGATCCAAACAGAGTAGCTTCTTCCCTTTTGTTTTATATTGAGAACTAAAATCTTTATTAGTGATTCTTAACACCCAAGATATTAATCATGAAATTATTATAAAGCATTTTCATTTAATTGAACCAAACTCAAATTTTATATTTAATTACATTTCAACCACTAAACCACAACAAATATAGTATGTATGAAAAACTTGTTTTTAATTTAATATTGTAGAACCAATACTAGTAATCTTAAACAATTCTTTTACTAAGCAAATGCAAATGGGAATGTAGATTTCACAAACATTTGATAACAAGTGTCCCTACCCAAAGACTATCACATGCATGCCTCTTTACAGTTTACATTTATTGATTGTATCATAAGGTCTCCAGAGCAAATGACTTATGAAGATAGGATTTAAGCTTGTTACCTTGGCACAAGCTAGTTAGCTAACTAGTGAAATCCAACAAAAAGCCTGTAGGCACCACACGTACTGCCACTTGCTTCCACATGGTCCTAGTAAATTTAAAGAACATGAATTATTTGGATTTAGGGACATTGAATCTCTACTATACACATGTAGGCATTAACAGTACAATGTTTAAGTTTTAAGATCAGATTAATGTTCTATAAAAAAAAAATTCAGCAGGTAACAAAGGACATGCATGGAAATTTGTTTTTTATCCTGTTTAATTATGTTTTCTTCAGCAAATTCCGAGTATTTTAAGTATGAAAACCCATGCTAGTGGAAAGATTGTAGGATAACATTTGGGATTTCAGTTCAGTCAACGTATAAAGAAAGCATGAACTCTTCAAAAACAAGCAAACCTAATTACAAAAGAAGAAGAAGAAAAATAAAAAATAAAAAATAAAAAAAACATTTGATTAATTAAGTATCTACTTTATGAAAATTTTGCCTTTGTTGGTGGGATAAAACTGAGTTTTAAAAATTAATTTTGTCACGCACAAGAGAGCAACATTTTGTTACGCACATTTCAAACATATACAACAAACAGAGCAACAACAATCTTGATTGCAGAATAGAAATTATATATATATGATTGCATAATAGAAATTATAAGAGGAGAATATATATAAACATAACCTACATGAAAATCAGACATCCAATTGGAAAAAAAAAAAAAAAAATTATAACACTAAATCAGGACCATAATCATCTAAAAAATAAACGTGTGTGTGTTAAGAGGGAGAGAGTACTTACCATATTACTAGAACAACAATAAATGAATGGCAGAAGTGGAGAAGTGCTTCGCTGGGTTACAGAGAGGGCGCACCAACGACGGTTAGACGTGGAGAAGTGCTTTGCTGTTACAGAGGGGGAAAGAGAGAGGGCTTGAATGAGGGTTAGGGCTCAACGGCTACGCTTCAATCCTGTTACAGAGATGGGGGGAGAGAGAGAGAGGGCTCTTAAGGGCTCTTCACGAATGAGATGAGGGAGGGTTAGGGTTCCATGTTCGGTGATGCTGTGTTTGCCTGGGCTTGCTTCGCTGGATTTGTGACGCATGACTGTGTATTTTAGGGCAACAATGCTTTAGAGTTGAGTGACTAAATTAAACGGGGGCAATAAGGTAAATGTGCTGGAATAGTGAGAAGGGCATTTTAGGCACCACAAGTTTTAAACAGTAATAATTCATGTGCCATGTCATCAATTTAGTCAACCTCATTTTTAAGAAATATGAGACTTTGACTCAGCCTCTTGGTAAATATGAAACCCTAACCCCATTTATATGTAATAATCCCTAAATAGAATCCTAGCCCTTTAGGACCCCACCACTTCCTCGTATCCATCCCCTACTAGCCCCACAAGTTAAATGGAACCCTAACCCTTTAGGACCCCACTGCTTCCTCGCAGAATCAAACCAACCCTATATATATATATATATATATATATATATATATATATATATATTGACTGAAAATAAAGACTAATTTAACCATTAAAAAAATTAATAAAAATTAGTTTACCATTTTGTTTTTCCCCTTTTTTTTATTTTTTATTTTTTATTTTTTTTTTTGAAATAATAGAGGCACAGAGAAATTTTAGGCAGCTAAAGTGGCAGCACAACCTTAGTTTAGAGAGAGAGAATATATAAATATATATATATATATGAAAGTAAACCACTCCAAAAAAAAAAAAAAAATCAGTCGTAGAGTTGGTTTGATTCTTGGAGGAAGTAGTGTGGTACTAAAGGGTGATGGTTAAGGAACTAACAGGGGATGGATACATATATATATTGACTGAAAATAAAAATTAATTTAACCATTCAAAAAAATAAATAAATAAAATTAATTTACGTTTTTCTTTTCTCCTTTTGTGAAATAATAGAGGCGCAAAGAAATTTTAGGCAGCCAACGTGCCAGCACAACATTAGTATAGAGCATGGTTTGTCACCGATACGCGACTCTTATCGGTTAATTTACACTGACTTTATTTAAATTTTTTACACCACGAACGCGACCGAAATCGCAACCATGACCGATATTGCGAATCATAGTCTAAAAAAAGAGTATGTGTCTATATATATATAAATATATACATATGAAAGTAAACTACCACATATATATATATAGTACTTCGTAGAGTTAGTTTGATTATGGGAGGAATTAGTGTGGTCCCAAAGCGTAATTTATATATATATATATATATATATGAAAAAAATTATATAGTGCTCCTCTAAATTTGTAATTTCTAAAATTATCTCTTTATTTTATTTTATTTTATTTTTTCTCTTTTACTCTTCGAATTCATTAAAAAAACAAGGAACCTTAGTATGGACCTGGAGAGACAAAGTATGTGTGTGTGTACATATATATATATATATATATATATATATATATATATGAAAGTAGACTACTCCAAAAAAAAGGCATGAAATTAGTTTAATTGGGGGAGCAAATTCAAGAATATATTGTTTTTTTTTCGGTAAATAAGAATATATTGTATTATTAGGCTCTATTTGTTTTGAAGTAAAATATTTTTTTTTTTTTGAATTTTTTTTATTTCAAGTAAAATATATTTTTATTTTTATTTTTTTGATATTTTGTAAAGGTTTAGGTCGAGTCAATCAGATGAGGCATGTAAAATAACTCGTCCAAAATTAATTGTTAGATTATTTTTGTTAAATTTTAATATGTATTTTTTTTCTTTATAAATATTTTATGACTATAAAATTTTAATATATATATATATATATTTGGTAATTAAATGAGTAGTTCTTTGTTTCTTGAATAGGATGATGACAATATTTGACCTAGATGGGTCAATCATGCTATTTATCAGTGGAGATCTATATATATATATATATTTTCTCTTTGGTCCGTCTATGATCACTAAGCAAATATATACGTATATTGACTAAAGGAAACGACATTCACGTTTTTATGGAGAAAAACTGTTTATACAGGCCCACCATTTTGGTTTGACCGTAAGGAAACGACATTCACGTTTGTATGGGAAAAATTGTGTACAGTTGAACAGTTGCTTTTGTGTAGGGAGCAATATATACAATTTCAATTTTAGTTATTGGATTTCATCTAGTGATTGAAATTGAAAATATTTTTTAAGACTCTAAAACCTGAATGTTTTAAATAAAATAAACAATAAGGAGATATTAATAATAAAAAAAATTAAACAAATAATTCAATGAAAATGGTGGAGTCCTTCTATTACGGGAAAAAAAGAAAATTAAACACTTTATGCTCTTTTTTTTATATTTATATCTGGTCAAAAAGATTCTCTTCAAATAGTGCAAGTTTTTTTTACTGCATACTTGGATAAATTTCTCGCAGGGGTTAGTATCTCACTCAACATATTCCTTTCTCGATGCATGACTATGAATAACTTTACATGGGAGACAAATTTTTTTTAGTTCGTATCATCGTGTAATCAATTTATTTCTCTAATTGTTGAGATTTTTTTTTTTGTCCTAGCTAATATTAAAAAATGAAAGAAGATAAATTTTTTTTGGGAAATTATCATCACAACTGATGGTATAAAATAAATCTTAAAAAGACTTCACTACTCTCACTCTTCTATATCCAAAGATGTTAGTGGAATTATTTTTTCAATTTTTTTATTATTAATACCTCCTTATTATAAGGTGTTTAATTTTATTGGAGTTTTCAAAACCAGAAACAACTAATATAGTACAGTCTTGTTCAGTTGCTCCCTGGTGTGTAGGGAGTAATATACGCGACTTCAATTTCAGTCGTTGGATTTCATCCAATGACTGAAATTGTAAACATTTTTTAAGACTCCAAAACCTGAGTGTTTTAAATAAAATTAAACAATAAGGAGGTATTAATAATAAAAAAATTAAGCAAATAATTCCACGAAAATTGTGGAGTCTTTCTATTACGGGGAAAAAAGAAAATTAAACACCTTATGCTCTTTTTTCTATATTTATATCCTAGTTAAAAACATTGTCTTCAAACAGTGCAAGTTTTGTTACTGGATACTCAGATAAATTTCTCGCAAGGGTTAGTATCTCACTCAACATATTCCTTTCTCGATGCATGACTATGAATAACTTCACATGAGAGACATTTTTTTTTTTAGTTCGTATCATCGTATAATCAATTTATTTCTCCAATTATTAAGGGGTTTTTTTTTTTTTTTTCCTAGCTAATATTAAAAAATGAAAGAAGATAAAATTTTTTTGGAAGTTATCATCACAACTGATGGTATAAAATAATTCTTAAAAAGACTTCACTACTCTCATTCTTCTATATCCAAATGATGTTAGTGGAATTATTTTTTTAATTTTTTTATTATTAATACTTCCTTATTATAAGGTGTTTAATTTTATTTAAAACACTCAAATTGAGTGTTTTTGGAGTTTTCAAAAACCAGAAACAACTAATATAGTTGTTTTCAATTTCAGTCATTGGATGAAATCCAACGACTGAAATTGAAGTCGCGTATATTACTCCTTGCACACCAGGAACAACTGAACAAGACTGTATATATGTATATGAAATTATATATATATATATATATATATATATATATATGGAAGGTTGGAGAACCCCTGACTTTGTATAATATGTATATATTTAAAAAGTAAGGTATTCTAGTTTTTTTAAATAAATATTTTTATGTTTTGTTGGGTTGGGCTTGGGGCCCTATTCTTAAAGTTAGCCGGGCTAACTGCGCTATATGGCCCTTGTTGTAATCCATTTCCTTATTTATAATATTTATTTTACTTTCCACAAACAAACAAAAAAAAAAGGGGGAAGAAGTTGAATTATCAGACAAGTTTTAAATTGCAGTATTATCCTAAATCATACAAGATTTAAGTTATAGTACCATCCTTTATAAATTATAATATTATAATCAACATACTAGTGGCATAGCGGTAGAATGCTCCTATTTCTCAAAGGGAGGTCAGGGGTTCGAACCTCAGTTGATGCATGTGTGTGTAAGTACCAACTAAGAAAAGAAAAATACAATATTATAATGTCATCATGATGTCATCTTTTACATAAATTTAGTCGGATGTGTCCAACTTTTGGCTTTCTGTCATTACTTAAAAAAAAAAAAAAAAACACATGCAATACTCCTAACAATAACAACTTACACTTCGAGCATCTCCAACCGTTGTATATATATTTCTTTGTGTAAATCTGATGTGTCATAATATAAAAATTTTGGATTATTTTTTTTAGCTCCAACAGTTGTTTTAAATCTTTTGTGTAAGAAATATATTTTACAATAACAACCAACCAGTGTCATGTCTGGATCCTAAATAATTTTTACAATCCTACTTAATATAGGGTTGATTCTATAATGGAATGAGAAAGATGGAAAAGAAAGGAAATATGTTGATGTGACTGTGTAAAAAGATTGTATAAAATATAAAATAATTTACTCATTGGTGACCTGACAATATATCTTTACAGACTGCTGGAGATTAAAAAAAAAAAAAAAAAAAAAAAAAAAAAAAAAAAAAAAAAATTACATATCATACGTGCTAATGTATATATTTTACATAAAAATGTGTTTTAACAAGCTACTGGAGATGCTCTTATATGTTACCAAGTTTAAGTTGTACTGATAACTAACTTACTGAGTTTAAGTTGTACTGAAAACTAACTCAGTTTAAAATAATAATAATAATTGCTTAAATCCTTTCAAAGCACGGATTGGACTCAATATTGAGTTCTTATTAACTTACTCAAATTACACTTTTAGTTAGTACATATATCACCTAATGCTGTCTTCTTCTACCACAGGAATAAATACACACAATTTTAGACCTATAGAGAGAAAATTTTGGTTTAAACTTTCTATGGAACACTTATACCTTAAGTATATTAGATGAGTAGTACTTGAAAGCTCTCAAATCCAGACAATGAGCACAAAAGCTCAAATATAAATGGACAAATTACAATCACCTCAACCAGATAGCTTATACGAAGCACTCAAACAAATCAAACTTCACAAGATTATCCTCAACCAGATAGCTTCTACAATGCACTCGAACAAATCAAACTTCACAAGATTAGCCAAAACCACCAACTTTTGATCACAAACTCCTCAAACACCATTAATCAAACCTAGATTTCAATCTCCAGTGAGCAAAAAAAGCTTATACAAGAGATGAACAATTATAAATTAAGTTGATTAATGTTGATGACCGCGCCACGGTAGCTAACTAGGTGGCGCCACCTCTGCAACATAGGCACAACTGGCCAGTGCTGACCTGGCGTGCCCACGGTGGATTAGGTATTCTCAAGCTACCTATCCAATAACAGAACTCACTGGTCGAGGGAGGGGTCGCTACCCTTCCTCTACTGTGGACACGCCCCGCTCCAGTCGGATGGGCTCCTCCCCCCCTGGCTCGCTCGAGGGTGCTCTCTGAAAGAGCAGCCTCGACTAACCTGTATACACGTCTCCCTTCTTGGCAAAGAAGATCTCGGGATAGAATTAGGATGGGAACCTGCGAGGTCATGAAGGTAGGACCTCGAAAGGGGCCTATCCCCACTGAAGCACGGGAATCTGAGGACATGTGGATAGGTGGCTGAGATCTAAGGGGTTGCCTCAGTCCGAGGCCAGCACGAAGGGGAAAGGATACCCGGTATCTAAGCTCGAGCGATAAATGATAAACAATGCATTAATGAAAGACATTTGATAAGACCCGCATTAATTAGGGTGCGCCGTTACCTCATTTGTCTGGGGGGCAAAGCGCCGCGGCCCATCCATTAATGTCTCATCCGTCAGAGGAAGAGACCATTAAACCTGTGGATAAGAGCGGGCTCAGCTAAAGGACCAAAATACATTGACCGAGGAGGAAAACACTATAAATAGGGTTGTTAATCAGCTTTAAACAGACACAACCACCTCATTAACTCTTATCCTCTGACAAGCTCGAGGTTGCATGGTACCAAGGTTGGCCTTCCCTTTCTCAATCTCCATACCTAGAGAATCCCTCGTGTTGCTTGGATCTCCATTTGGATACTGATCTCAGATCTCTTGGTTTACATGGAACGATCTCCTCATCCTATTCACGAACTACCATCAACATTTTGGCGACTCCACTGGGGATGAGCGCTTCGCATATGTCAAGCATACGAGAGATCAGTCCACCTTCTCAAACTAGCCCTGCTTTAGATGAAGGCTATAACGGATCCGTGAGTATGCTAGGGTCGTATTTCCCTGGGACCAGGATTATCTATCCTGATGCCCTGGTTGAAGCTCACAACGCTTTATCTCATAGAATGGAGCAGTTAGAGAGCATGCAAAGAGAAGTGGTGACATTGCTGCGGGAGATTATCGATAGAGGTGTACCTCAGCGAGATTTAGGCCCAAGTAGTGTCCAGCTTACTGGGGGACACATGACCCTAGAAAACTTGACACGACATTCATTTTCATCATCAGCTGAAATAAGACGAGCCGCTGGCCGATGTAGACGGTCACGAGACGCGCCACCTCGGGCCAGCCGAACTCTTTTCAGCACTCCCCTCACGGCACTTGCAAGGCTGAGTATGCCAAGTACTAGCCGAAGAGAGGCACGGCGCAGGAATGGGGGATCAGAGGAGCTCGGATGTCAACAAGATCTCACGCAGCGGTCGCCGTATGTAACTGTGGTGGATCTGCAAGCACTGCTACGAAATGAAAAAAACATGCTGATGCAGGAGGTGGCTCCCGAACCACCCTATGCGCAATCCATTGCACTCCTCCCTTATCCCCCGGGGTATCTGAGCCATAAGTTTAGAAATTTGATGGAAGGAAAGGAAATCCGCGGGAGCATGTGGTCCGGTTTATTGAAGCTTTGGGGCCCTTTGGAAACGATCACACACTGCGACTTAGAGAGTTCTCAAAAACTCTCACAGATAGGGCCTACAAATGGTATGCGAATTTAGAGTCCGGGTCGCTTACTACCTGGAACCAATTAGCCACGATTTTCCAGTCGAAGTTCTTTCAGGCGGAGGAAAGGGTGACCACTCTCTCCTTGACCAAAGAGATTCAGGGACCTGGTGAAAACTTGCTTACGTATGTCCATAGATTTCATGATCGAGCCATGGAATATTACGAAACCCATGAAGAAGAGGCACTGGCCAAGATATGCATTCAGGGCATGCAGGGATCTTACCGAATCCATCTCATTAACTTAAAGTTACCCACTTTCACCGATTTAATAGAGGCATCTCAGAATCTGGCAAGTAACCTCGCTATCTGTGCGCAGGGCGCTATGCAAGAAGAGTACCGAGGCAGACGTAGACCTCAGGTTTCGGCTACAGATGAATCGAACAGCAAAAGGAATGGGAGGCCATCCCGTACCCCTCGAACAAAGAATCCAGACGAGGCACATCCTCTATTCCCATGCACCCCGGAAGAGGTGGAAACCATCCTTAAGAAGTGGATCCAACATGGAGATATCAGACTGCCTGAGGTTCTTCGTGAGCTTACTGCGGAAGAAATGGCTCACCCCAAATACTGCATATATCATCGGCATACTCGCTACCCTACTTACAATTGTTGGGCCTTGCGGAATACTTTCCATAGACGAATTGCTAACGGTGAACTCATTCTCCCTCCCAGGAACGTGAGGGAGGAACCGTTTCCTACACATGATCGATGGGCTGCAATGATGGTCTCCGGCGTAGCAAATGATGAAGGACGAGTCGAAGAGGATGTTTCCTCCCCCAGCAATGACTACCATCAACATGGGGACAGTGTCGCCCAGGTCGCGCTGGTAAGGGAAGACGATCTCGATGCGTTCCGATTGCTGGAAACCGCTTCAGTAATAAATATCCTTCAGAAGATGGATTTATCTCCTCTTGCTCAGAAAGAAATTGCTAAGTTCTTATGCTTGGTGGCAAAGGAAGGTGTAAAGGAAGTCGCGTCGATCACATCACTCTCAGTACCTCAGAGATCGACCGGGTCGGCCATAGTCTTTACTGAAGAAGACAAATGTGTTCCTACACCGCACAACAGGCCATTGTATGTTACGGCCTCTCTTAATGGGGTCGAACTCAAGCGGGCGTTTCTTGACAATGGTTCATCCCTCAATATCATGCCATTGGAAATCTTCCGTCGCACTGGATTGCCAAGTGAGAAGCTTATCCGGAAGTCGACTGAAATTGCTGGGTTTGGGAGTGATATTCGAAGAACTGAGGGATATGTGACAACTGAGTTGGTTATTAGAAAATTCAAAGGCCCAGTTAAGTTCCATGTCATTGATTCAGACACTTTTTATCACTTACTTATGGATCGCAGTTAGATGCATAAGTTTGGAATTGTTCCATCTTCGTACCACCAGTGTATGAAAGGGTTTTGGAATGGGAAGCAAGTGACGGTTCACTGCTCTGATCGACCGTTCACCAACAGGGAATCTCATATGGTGGAGGCTGCATTCTTTAATGAACTTGAGGAGGCGGAGGAACTCCAACCGTTGAAGGCCTACTCTTTGCCAAAGTGGGAGGCCATCGACCGACAAGGAAGTGAAATGATGCCAGGAGCGAATACCAGTCAGAAGGGGCCGGCCGTTTGCAAGAAAGTACGTCTGGCCGACGGGAGGATCGCCTACCGCTTATAACGGTATTGGGGGGCACGATCTCGGGTGAGGCCGCGCCCCCGTGTGGAGACATGTCGCGTGGAGTCTCCTTGTCATGAGGACGAGGTCAAAATAGAAGCCGAGTCTGTCCAGCTTACCCAGGGAGAGCTGGAAGAGGTCAATCTAGCCACTAACGGTTGTTACCAGGTGATCTATGTAAGCAAGCAGTTGGAATAAAATGAAAAGCTGGCATTAATAGCCCTACTAAAGGAATTTGAAGATGTCTTTGCCTGGACGTACGAAGAAATGCCAGGATTGGACCATCGGGTAGTGGCTCATCATCTTAATGTGCGACTGGACGCATTCCCAGTCAAGCAAGCGCAGAGGAGTTTCCGGCTCGAGCTCGAGTTACAAATAACAGAGTAGGTACAACGGCTTTTACGAGCCGGCTTTATCAAACCGATTCAGCATCCTACGTGGCTGGCGAATGTGGTCCCAGTGAAGAAGAAGAATGGAAAGATCAGGATTTATGTTGATTTCAGAGATTTGAACAAGGCATGCCCTAAGGATGATTTCCCGCTGCCCATGATTGATAGCTTGGTAGACTCCACCTCAGGACCCCAAATGTTCTCTTTCATGGATGGATATAGTGGGAACAATCAGATCAGGATGATGTAGTATGATACGGAAAAAACGGCATTTCGCACCCCCATGGGGAATTTCTACTTCACGGTCATGCCCTTTGGCCTAAAGAATACCGGGGCCACTTATCAGCGAGCCATGACAGCTATTTTCCATGATATGTTGCACAGGCAATTAGAAGATTATGTGGATGATCTGGTGGTAAAATCGCGAGCTCGAGCTGATCATTTGGCAGACTTGAGAAGTGTTTTCGAAAGGTGTCGAAAGTACAAGTTGAGAATGAATCCGTTGAAATGTGCCTTTGGCGTCAAAGTCGGCCGATTCCTGGGATTTATGGTTCATCGACAAGGTATGGATATTGAGGAAGGTAAGGCTTGGGCTATCATGTTGATGCCCCCGTCGCGGTCCCTCAAACAGCTAAAGAGTTTAGTAGGGCGGGTCTTGTACCTACAACGCTTCATACCGGCACTTGCTGAGATAACGCACACTTTTAGCACCTTGATGAAAGGAGGCTTCGAGTTCAGATGGAATGAGGATCATCAACAGGCTTTTAACCAACTCAAGAAGTTGTTAGCATCGACCACTACCATGATGGCTCCCCAGATCGGGGTCCCCCTCAGGCTTTCCATCACGTCGACTGAACGCTCCATAGGAGCGCTTCTCGCACAGGAAAAGGATGGCCAAGAATGCCCTGTGTATTAGATAAGCCGAATCATTCAAGGAGCCGAAGCGCGCTATTCTCTGATAGAGCGCCACTGTCTATCTCTAGCATTTGCGGCCAAAAAGTTTCGCCATTACTTTTTGGCTCATACCATTCACCTCATCACCAAATGTGACCCTTTGAGGTACCTGCTCTTGCGACCCATTATCTTGGGAAGAGTGGCGCGCTGGCTTCTAATGTTGGCCGAGTTCGATATCCAGTGCCTCGCACCCTGCGCCATCCTAAGTCAGGCTTTGGCCGACTTGATAGCCCAGTTCCCTTCTGGAAACTTTGAGCCAGTGCACGATGACTTGCCCCATGACGAGTTCGGGTCGGTCTGTTGCGCGGATCAAAGCATGATGTGGACCCTGTCGTTTGACGGATCGTCAACTTCCACGGGAGTCGGCACGGGAGTAGTGTTAACACCCGAGCAAGGGAAAGTCCAAAATCTATCATTTAAACTCACTTTCGGATGCTCCAACAATACGGCAGAATATGAAGCCCTAGTATTGGGCCTATTGGCAGCACGGGAAGCTAAGATCAAGCGGTTGCGTGTCCAAGGTGACTTAAATTTGGTGGTGAAGCAGTTGGATGGATCCTATGCCATCAAGGAGCCGGCGTTAGCAGCGTACAGAACAATCATTCAAAAACTTAGCAGTAATTTTGATGAGCTCTGTATAACTTATGCACCTCGGACAGCCAATCGACACCCGGATGCCCTAGCAACCTTGGGATCTAAAGCTGAAATTACAGGAGAATCGATGGATATTCGAATCCAAAAAAAGAAGGGATCCTGCTTACATAATGAAGAATTTGTTGAACGAAGGAGTGAGGAGGACTGGCGAAGCCCGTATGAAGCCCAATTGAAAGGCAATGCAGGAGAAATTCCTTTACAAGTACTCAGAAACTATACTTTGTACCTCGGAGTGTTGTATTTTAGAGCACCCGGTGATACCTTGGCAAGATGCATTGGGAAACGGGAGGCCAGCCGAGTGTTAAACGAGGTTTATGAGCACACGTGTGGCGACAACTCGCTGAGCCTGTATTGACAAATACAAAGGCAGGGATACTACTGGTTAACAATGGCAAAAGATGCAGCGGCTGTTCAAAAAGCAGGTCCAGAGTGCCGAAACCAACTCGAAGAAGCCCAATGTGTGGCTAATATTGAAGAGGACTGGAGGCGAAAGTATATGGAGTATATTGAAAAGCGGTCGCTCCCGCAGGATTCAGAGGAGGCCGCGCTGCTTAGGAAGGACGCTGGGCGATTCTTTATCCGTAATGGCGAGCTAATGAGGCGAGGCTTTGATGGTAATGCTAAGCGGTGTATCAGTCTGGTTGAAGCCCGTGAAGTCTTGAAGCAAACACATGAGGACGAGCACCAGGGATGGAAAAAATTGTACAATCGCATCATACAGTTGGGTTATTACTGGCCTATAATGCAAACTGATAGTAAAGATTATGCCCGAAGATGCCGGGAATGCCAGGTTCACAACCATGCTATCCACGCACCAGCTATGGAGTTACATCCCATACTTGGGCCATGGATCTGATAGGTCCAATCTCGCCCAAGTCCAAAAAGATGAAGTGGATACTGGTGGCAACAGAGGTTTACACTAAATGGGTCGAGGCGACTGCCTTGTCAACAACAATTGGCCAGGTGGTGGCAAACTTTATCAAAGAGAATATTATATGCTGTTTTGGCATACCTCGGGTCATTGTATCGGATAATGGAACCCCCTTTGTCAATAGCAGAGTCCGTGCACTTCTTTGAAGGTATCAGGTGGCCCATCGAAAATCAACACCTTATTATCCGAAGGGGAACGGACAAGCCGAAGCCACTAATAAGACGTTGATTCGAATTTTGAGCAGAACGTTGAAGGAGTAGCATAACAAGTGGGCTGAGCAGTTACCGCTCACCCTTTGGGCTTACCGTACCACCACAAGGGGCGCTACAGGTACTACACCCTTTTCCTTGGTGTATGGGATAGAAGCAGTGCTCTCAATTGAGATAGCGATCCTATCTGGAAGTTTAGCCGAGCGAAGCCAACTGCAGTTCAATCAACGGATTGGCGAGCTCGAGGGACTTTAGGAGCGGAGGAGGCAGGCGAAGGATAAGATAGTGGTATATCAAAGAAGGGTGGCTCGGGCCTACAATGCCACTGTCCGACCTTGAGCATTTCAAGAAAGTGATTTGGTCCTGAAGGCCGCAATGCATGTAATGCGAAACCTGGCCGCCCCAAAATTCACTCCAAAATGGGAAGGACCCTTCGAAGTCAAGGCTGCTCGCCTCAGCGGATACTATGACATCGGGAAAGTGAGAAGCAACAAGATATTGGGTACATTTAATGCCAAGTGGTTAAATTTTTTTTTTTCTTAACCTGTAAGCTTTACTCGAGGCCCTATGACTGTATTAAAAGTTCTGAATTTCAAGTTAAGGACCCGAAGGACCTTGTGCCTCCCTATCAATGTCTAATGTCTGAGTATTTCCCTTTGAACCAAATTCCCAGATTGACCTCATCTTTGATAAAGGTCATAAAGGCATGCGTAAAGAAACTATGAATGGGTGCGCCTCTAACCTCTTACCCCTGGAAGAGGTATTTCATAATCGCCATATCATATATCTTTTTTTTTTTGGCATCTGTAATAATCACTATACACAAAAACGGACAACACAAAAATGGATAACACTTTAAAAAAAAAAAAAAAAGGACAACTGTTTCATTAATAAAAAAAACTGTTTACAAATAACTGATCCATTCCTTGAACACAAACTGTTCTCAGTAATACATCATTAAGGTAGATCGCCTAGGACTAGAAGGGCAGGGCCGAGTTGTGCCGACTTGCGCTCGATCTCGTTCTTCAAAGAGGTGATATGCTGTTCCCTCAGATTCACTTGTTGTTGCAGTTCGACCAAACGTATCCTCTCATTTTCAAGGATACCTTCTTCTTCAAGGACCTGATCACGAAGATCCTTAATTTCCTCCACCATTTTCTTGCGCTCCCCAAAGGCCTTGATTCGCACAAAGATTTCCTCGGCCCAAGTCACGTCAATTTGTGGTCTTTTCAGATTTACAAGAAGGCGATCTTGGGATTCGAGCTCCTTTTTGCCTAAGGAACAATCCCTCGCTCCTCGGAGACTTACCACGAGCTCGCACGTGGTTTTGTATACAAATTCCAGGAATAAAGGCAGCATCCCTTTGAGATTTCCAAAAGTTTGCGGATACTTGGCCTTTATCTCTTCTAGGATCTCTACCTCTTCCCTCGAGACAACAGTACCACCCCACGAAACGCGTGAAGTAACGCGATCTCCTTGATCTAGCCTGTTAGGACTTTGTTTGGTGTCTTCCCTTTCCTCGTCACCTTCGAGGGAACGGTGTCTCTCACTGGCCGCATGCGTGTCCCGTCCTGATTCGGACAAAGCCATGGCCTCAACTTGATCAACACTTGGATCATTTTGCTCCAGACCATGTGAGTTCTAGGCCTCATCTTTGGAAGAGTCGTTGAAGGTCGAGCTCCTCGTCTCATTTAAGCTATCCTCTTCAGGGGGAGGAAGGGATTGGATGGCTGACTTAACCATCTCCAGCAGCTCGGTAATAAGCTTTCGCGGTAGTACGTGGACGACCTCAACCTGCGAGCTAGTGTCGCTGTCCTCACCTCGTTGACCGGAATGATGACCCTCAGAACCATTTGCTGCCTCGGCTGCATCAGAGGCGGTCGCTTCGACGTCTGTAACATCATAAAGACAAAGGTGTCTTTAAAAAAAAAAAAAAAAAATTTACCTGCGTTTGAAGGCGAGTGGGTTGGGCTTCTCTCAAAGTTAAAGGTCTCCATGGCAGGGTTTAACTTGGTATTGACTTCTCCCGTCTCCTCGTTAAGACGGCCTAAGCCTCGAGCCAAGGGGATCAGCTCTTTCCCCATCCTGCGGCGGGAAGGTACAGGAGGATTTAGGTCCGATGCCAGAATCTCTCTTGCTGCTTGATCGGGATCTTCAAGGACGCATGCAAGAGTGTGAAGTGGATCGGAAGGAACTGCCAAGCCAGTATGAGTTGTTGAAACATGAACTGTGGCACTTACAGTAGAGGTTTTCTTAAGTAGCATAGAGTGTGATCTTGTGCTCGAAGCCACCCCAGCTCAACTAGATGGGAGAGAAGCATCCGCAGGAGCAATAGAATTGTGAACGAGGGGGGGATCATTTGAGGTGTTTTGGAAACAAACGAGGAATAGTTTAAGTATTAAGAAATGATGGAAATTGCGAAGACAGTAACTTGCACTAACCTTAGGTTTCTTGGAAGAAGTGGCCGCGGGGACAAAAGTACTAACGTCCCGATCGACTTTGCGTTTATCTCGACGAGTCTTTGTAGCTCGGAGAGCTATCACGGGCGCTGCGGCACTAGATGAAACTAAGGGAAGCAAGCCCGAGGTACTGCAAATCTTCCCACGAGCCGCTATTGACGTATTCTTGAAGGGACGAAATAAGGCGTCACTTTTCAATAAAGAACGAGCAGGGACAAGAACTGGAGTGCTAACCATAAATTGCTTAAAAGAATTGATCACTTTCTTCCAGTATGCTCTGGTTTGCGCCCCCCATCGTCCCACTCGTGAGGTCGAGGGAACATAAAGAATCTGGCGATCTCTCAAGAGCTCGGCCTCCTCAGAATCAATGAAGCGTAGAAATCCCAAGGCATAGGTACTATGGTCTTGGCGCGCACCATATCCATAGTCTCGAGCAAGTCCTTGATCCAATCCAAACTGTCGAGCCACCCTATGGGGATTGTAAACTTTACCCACACCCGAGTTAGGAGGAAGGAGGGCAGGAAGGTAACCCGTAATGTACAGAGCGATCATTGTCAAGGCTGGGGTACGTCTCAGAGACTTGCCTGAGATAACCATGCCATCCTTTGAGGCACAGCACTCCACCCGCGGCCCTTGAGTATAGGGACGAGCTAGAAAGCAACTCTCCCTGTCAATATACTCTGCCAATTTCTTTTTTGTGGAATGTTTGTGCCATTGAAAAGATCGCTTCAAACCTTTGTCCCGAGGAAGCGCTGTCGGGCGAGGGCCATAACGGGGAAAATGCTCATATAAGAACATTTGAAGGAATATTGTATTGACAGGAGAAACCACGCTCATATGCCCAACGGAGCGTTCCATCCAGGCATACGCCAAGTCGAGCTCATGATAGAGCGTACCAAGAAATAATGCGGCTAAAGGAAAGCTGTTGCCTCAGGATAACCTAACAGCCAAAGGAATAAGATCTGGACATGGTCCATCATCAGGAAGACTTGGAAAAATGAACCTCGATAGCCAATATAGAAGAAATGCGGCGAGGCGAGCTGAGTCTTTGCATTTAGGACTATTAAAGGAGGCCTCTCCTTCTTGGTCCTGAGGAGGAAAGTCCCGAAAATAGTAACGGAAGAGCGACACGAAAGTGCATTTCTTTCCAGTCTCTGGAAACTCCTCGCGAAGTCCGTCATCCTGATAGCGCGAAGCGATCTTCTCGGCCGCGGTGACATTACTGCGAAGCTTGGCAACAAGTTTGACCTCGTCTTCAGAAAGCACCCAGGAGCCAGGGTTGTGCTCGCCAAACACATTCAAACACATAAGCTGCACTACATCCTCTATCGTGGGGGTAAACTCGCCCCATGAGGTAACAAAAGTGTGGGTATCGCGACTCCACCGAGATATGAGAAGAGCGAGATCATGCACGTCTCGGGGGATGGTTAGCTCGCGGGTGTTCTGGATCGCGTCTGCAATCCTTGAAGCCTTCAGAGTCTCAAGAAACTCGGCATCAGATAATGTGGCATCCGTCCACAGATCCCAGCCTCGGCCGTGACCGGTCTGACCGGTAAAAGCGAGACTAGAATGGGGAAAGTCACCACGTTCGACTCTGAATCGCAGTATCGAACTAGGAAGGATGGGTATTCCTGCCTGTGCATAAGGCTCGCCCTCAAATAAGAATGTGCCCGCTGGGGTCTCATCCACCTCGCTAAGCTCATCGTTGTTCACCCAAAAGGTATCGTTCGGGCCAAAATAGGGAGCAACTCGCCATTCAGCCAAGGGAGGGATGTTAGGGACATCGTCGCGCAAGGCCATCACTGTTATCCTACCTCAAGTGAAAATGGGGGAGGGTGAGATTTCTAAGAAGTCAAATTTAATTTGCACGATCTCACAAGAAAAAAACAAGTGTGGGCTTAAATAGTAGGGGTCGACACCCCAAGCGTCGCGCCTCTGACAAACGAAAAGACAGAGGCTTGGCATTCGAGGTGTCGCAGCTCGGCGCACCGGTAAAAAAGTGACACGTGGCCTATGAAGCCAAAGAGACATGACTCTTCAAGGTAATGTGACTCCTCGAGACTGAAAAGATGCGACTCTTTAGTACCAGTAGTAATGACGGCAGACCTGAACCAAGTTAATAATTTGCTCGAGCTCCCTTTTGGCGACCTCGAGCAGGGGGCAAAATGTTGATGACCGCGCCACGGTAGCTGATTAGGTGGCGCCACCTCTGCAACATAGGCACAACTGGCCAGTGCTGACCTGGCGTGCCCACGGAGGATTAGGTATTCTCGAGCTACCTATCCAATAACGGAACTCACTGGTCGAGGGAGGGGTCGCTACCCTTCCTCTACTGTGGACGCGCCCTGCTCTAGTCGGATGGGCTCCTCCCCCCCTGGCTCGCTCGAGGGTGTTCTCTGAAAGAGCAGCCTTGACTAACCTGTGTACACGTCTCCCTTCTTGGCAAAGAAGACCTCGGGATAGAACTGGGATGGGAACCTGCGAGGTCATGAAGGCAGGACCTCAAAAGGGGCCTATCCCCACTGAAGCACGGGAATCTGAGGACATGTGGATAGGTGGCTGAGATCTAAGGGGTTGCCTCAGTCCGAGGCCAGCATGAGGGGGAAAGGATACCCGGTATCTAAGCTCGAGCGATAAAGGATAAGCAATGCATTAATTGCGAATGACATTTGATAAGACCCGCATTAATTAGGGTGCGCCGTTACCTCCTTTGTCCGGGGGGCAAAGCGCCACGGCCCATCCATCAATGTCTCATCCGTCAGAGGAAGAGACCATTAAACCTGTGGATAAGAGCGGGCTCAGCTAAAGGACCAAAAGACATTGACCGAGGAGGAAAACACTATAAATAGGGGTGTTAATCAGCCTTAAACAGATACAACCACCACATTAACTCTTATCCTCTGACAAGCTCGAGGTTGCATGGTACCGAGGTCGGCCTTCCCTTTCTTAATCTCCATACCTAGAGAATCCCTCGTGTTGCTTGGATCTCCACTTGGATACTGATCTCAGATCTCTTGGCTTACGTGGAACGATCTCCTCATCCTATTCACGAACTACCATCAACAATTAACTCGAGAGTTTCAACAAAAATTGACAGAGGAGGCTTGGAGAAGTGATCATGGCTCAAAGATGTCCAAGACGTGGGATTTATATGTTTAAAAGAGGCTAAATGAGCGCACGTGAGTTCACTTAAATTCATTAAATCCTGAGAGTGCGATTAGTAGATCTATGTGCGACCGATCCCACTTAGATAATTTTGAAAATAAAAAACTGAGACTATGACTGTTAAAGTGTGACCGGTCCAATAATGTGCGACCTGTCTCACTGTTAGGTAGTCTTTTTCTTAGTAAAGAGTTCAACAGCATATTATATATATATATATATATATATATATATATATGCATGTGTTTCTTTTCTTTTTCTTTTTCTTTTATTTTCTACTAAATAAATAAACACGATAATCTTTTAAGTTATGTAAAAACTCCTTTAGCTACCCATACAATGTAATTTAGTCAACTTTACATTGATTTCTAATCAATTATCTCTAAGTTAGACTAGTGCACAAAAAAAATATAAACTTTATGTGTCCTGATTTACATCACAAAACATAGTAATAAGAGAAATACATATCACTCATACCACATCAAAGAAAAAATATGATTTTGGCATTCTCATAAAAACCTAAAATAAACAGCCTAATTGTAAACTATAAGATATGGAAATTAGATAAAGAATCTAAGCTCAGTCCATGAGCATAGAAACCCAAATGATCTCAAGGGTTAGGGTTTCCATCCACATACTTATTGGGAATAAGTCACATAGCATTAATAGGCACATATTTCTGCAAATTAATTTTCTTTCTTCGTCTAATTAAATAGTTTTAACATGCAAATTATTTTGAAGAAATTTTTAAGGATGATTTTTTTTTTTGTTTTTCTTATCTAAATTTCTTATAGCATAAAAATTTCTAGGTTTATTCAAATTATTTTGCCTCTTAGTGTGAAACCTAACTATTTTGATGTAGAACTGATCAATTGCTGAAGCCTTTAATGAATATTTAAGTAGTTTCATTTTTATTTAGAATTGTATGTAAAACTGATTGCTGAAGCTTTTATGACCCGTTTGGACCGCCAGGGGGCAAACGGGTATATTGACAGATTTTTTGGGCTGATCCTGAAGTGTGCATTTTTTAACCCGGAAAGAGCCCAGTTTTATCAGAAATGACCCAACTCGCAAATATCGGCAGCGAAGGGGTGCCTTTTGGCCGAATTCAATCATTTAGGGCTCGGAAATGACGTTTTCTCATTTTTGAATATTTTGGAATTTTCGTTAGAATACTAAACGGATTCTATTTGTTTTCTTTTTTGATATTTAGTAGTTTTTAGTAATTAAGTTTCTTTTCTTATTTTTACAGAATATTTAGAGCAAGTTTGTTTTTGAGCAGTTTCCTTACGCGGCTAATTTCCTTATGTTTGCATAGCATATCATTCATTCAATTATCAATTAAAATATCAGGTTTTGAAATTATTCTTTGCCTTGTGAATTTAAAATGCTTACCTCGTGGATTCAAGGTAACTTGTTTCTTTCGTAGTTATTCTTTTCTTTTTATTTATAAATTATAAATGATAACATGAATCTTTTGAAGTTATGAGTTAGGACAAATTACCAAAATAAAATAAAATAAATTAAAAAGAAGAAAACAAAAGACCTCCAGGATGATATATTTGTTCCTAATGGGTTTTTTAATGACTGTTCAAGCTAGTTGGGAGGTATCATACAATAATTTGTCTTGATTTATTAGAGGTGTTGACAGATATGATCGCGTATTCTTGTGTATAAATAATATGTTCGGAGAATTTATCCAAATTAAGAATCCTTTGATCCCTCCAACATAATCCGGATTACAAAACCTCTAACACAAAAATCATTGTCTGTTAATACACAATTTGTCGGCCTATTCTCGTCATTTGCCAAAAGTGACATTTTTTTATTTTTTATACTTCATATCTGTACCACATGGCATTCAATATTCATCATTCAATTCAAATTATTCAATCATTGCCGTAGAGATGATTGCATGGCATTTTGGTAATTTTATTTTTTCTTGGCATTTTGGTAATTCTACTAGATTAAACAGTGAGAAAGACGGATCTCAGCCCTATAAATGAGTGAGCCCTCAAACCAACTTCATTGCGAGTGAGAAACATTTTACCGAGAAGAAGATCTGAAAAAGCTTGGTGGTGAGAAAGTGAGCCATGGGTGTGGAAGAGGGTCTTGATCATGAGTACACAAAGGATGGGACTGTGGATCTTAAAGGGAACCCAGCCCTTAGATCCAAGAGAGGTGGATGGAAAGCTTGTTCCTTTATTGTTGGTGAGTCTCTCTCTCTCTCTCTCTCTCTCTCTCTAGATTATCATTTTCTCTCTTATCTTTTAGGACCCGCATGAGTCCTATAATGATGGTCACTATGCCTCACCTTTTGGGGCAGTTGTACACTATAATGCCTCCATCAAACTCGGAAGACAGTTGTCTTCCTTTTCATGTCTGCTGTGAAGCTTTGCTTGTTTGAAAAATGGTTCAAATATATACACACAAACAGATAGATACATAATTACATATATATATATATATATAGGTAGTTTTAATACTAAGTATTTTACTGTCACTACCTAACATGGGATTTATGCAAAGAACCTCGAAATACTCATGGCCCTCTTATCAATGGACCTCAAATAACTAAAGTTCGTTAAAATGGTATAGAGCAGTACTTAGAGTGATGCAGTGGAATATTAATTTGTGATATAGTATGTGAGTAAGTTAATGCTAACATTGCCGCGTAGCAGAGTTGGTGACGGGGAGGGCTTTTTAAGTGTTAGTCCCTCGTATTTAGTACTTCGATTTGATTTTCCTTAAATTCTTTAAGTTCTTGATTTAAAATGCTACTTACATTGAGGAGTCGGAGGTGAGTGGCCGGAGTTTACCTGATAAGTATAAGTATGATAACTATAAGTATAAAAGGTATAAAAGGCAGACAGTTACGAGAGTTTTCAAGTCAATATATAAGTTCTAAATTGATTGATTTTTTAAAAGTTGAAAATTTAAATACTCTACAAAAATATATTTAATTGATTGTGTTGAAAAGTTTTTTTTTGAAATTTTAATTAAAAAATATTTACTTTTAGAAAATTGTAATTTATTATTCTCAAAAGCAAGAGAATAGGTATATTTGACATAAACAAAATTTTCTTTTGGTGTCTCTACGCAAAGACCTCAAATTATTATTCGCTTATGAGCTAAGCAACTTAAGACAAAGTTATACTAGTAATATTTTATAATTTCGCATCTTCAGTGATTAAATCTAACTACCCACTAAACTACTAAATCACTAGCTTTCAAATTACTATTCATAAATCTGACTAAATAAACAAGAAAAGGAAATGGCTTCTTTGTTTTTTTCTCTCTCTTATTTGAGTGACCAAAAAAAGAAAAATATTAATTATAAAAAAGGTAAGACATAAAATTTAAAGAATCTAGATATCGTATACAATTAGAGGTCATATATCAAAATGATAATGATATAGAATAAATATATTAGACTGAATGTTGTTTTGTTTACATTTAGAATAAATAATTATACATCCGAGTTGCATTATTGGACTTCATGAGGCATGCATGGGACTTTTGTTCGATTAATATACAATTCTTTGAATTTTGCTCCATCTATTGAGTTCTCTGATTATCCTTAAATAATTTAATTATGACAATGATTTTTAGTATGAAAAAGACCATATTATAGTCAATCCTTTTCGTTTCTTTTTTTTCTTTTTTTTTTTTTTTTTTGTAAATATATCATAGTCAATCTGGCTTAAACAAATACAAATCAATTTTTAAGTGATGATGTCTACTAGCTCACTTGTCATTGAACAAATACCTAACTTTGAAAGACACTCCTTAATTTTGAGTTATTTGAAAATTGTGGAGTAATTTTGTCGTTTTCGAAAGGCCCTGAAACTCTCTAATAACATGACAACACATGCATCACCCACTCCATTCCTCATTGTGAGGAACAAATAGAGTGTGTGTGTGTATATATATATATATATATAATTATATATAGATGTAATTAATATTGACAATATTATTAATTCTTAAAAATTATTTTCTCCAAGACTTTAACCTGTAGTTTTAATTATATAAACTTTTACCATAAATTTCTTACAATCAAAGTTTATATTTCAAAGGTATCTCCATTAGTAAATGGCAAACATCCCTAAACCAATAACTCAATCAAAAAATGATAAAAACAATATTATGCATTACACAATACAAAAAGATCTACGTGAAGATATTTCACCACAGTAAAAAGTAGAATACAGCATCTAATTCCCTAACCCTTTGTTATTCCTCTCTGATTCTCTTTCGGTGTTCTCTCACATCCACATAATAATTAAAATCTAACACCTTTTTAAGTTACCAAGTCCACAATTGCGACCCCATCCGAACCCAAGCAGAATTCGGACCACAACATCACATTAACTTTATACAAAATTGAAATATCTATAAGCTTATATATGTTCTTACCATGCAGTTTATTATGATTCAAGCAATCACTTTTTAACTTTTTTTTTTTTATTTTTTAATTTGTTTGTTTTTATGTAGTGTATGAAGTGTTCGAGCGCATGTGTTACTGTGGCATATCGGCAAATCTAATCCTTTATTTGACAAAGAAGCTCCATCAAGGCACGGTCACTGCCGCAAACAATGTCACCAATTGGATAGGCACCATCTGGTTAACTCCAATCTTGGGCGCATATGTTGCCGATGCCCATCTCGGTCGTTATTGGACGTTCATGATTGCATCCGCAATTTATCTCTCGGTATGTCTCATACACTATATCATTATATTATATCAACACATATATCATTCCGAGTTGTCTTAATTACTTTCAAAATTTAAATAATTTTTATATATTACATATTTAATAAATAATAATAATAGTAACAAATAATACACCCACGTGACGTCATTTTTAAGTCCAAAAACAAAAAAAAAACCCTTCGTTTTTAATAAATAAAAAAATAACACTAAATAACATCATTTCAATAGAAGGGTAGATTGAGGCCCACCATAATAACATAATGTTAAGTTCTATAAAAAGTAAAAAGGTGTTTTTTTTTTTTTTTTTTTTTTTTTTTTTTTTTTTTTTTGACAGAAAAGTGAAAAGTAAAAAGTTGCACCTAGGAGAAAAGATGATTGAATGGCGCAGGTCTGCATAGCTGGGCACAATTAATTGCTTGGGTCGCTATTGCTCAGAGCATTACTTTTGTGCAGAATATAAAACAAAATATTCCTGAGATTTATTTTGAATAATTAAATTTTAGTTCATCTATTATATTATTACATCAACTATTATTATAAATATACTCATTTTTTAAAACTAGATAACCTAAATGCCCCTCGTACTTAATTAAGAACATATATTAACACCATTTTAGGTGCAGTTTATTATAAATAAATAAAAAAAGAAAAAAAAATATAACTACTTATGTTTTAGATAAAGAACGATTAGGGTCAAACGATTAGGGTCGATCCGATTGTTTTATATGAATAAAATTATGAAGTTATGATGATAACTGACGTCATGACTATACCGATATCATTAAATGCTACCACAACTTCTATTAGATATATTACTAATAAGTGTTGTATTGCAGTCGTTCACATGATATTGTTCTAACTTTATATTTCAATTTTTATCTATTTATTTTTACTTTTATATTTTTATCAAGGACTTAATTGGTATATCTCTATCATTTCAAAAAAAAAAAAAAAAAGTTGAAGATTTACATTCTCAACATGACTATATAGAATTAGTGTATATATGATTTCCTTGTAAAGAAATAATATTAGTTAGGGTAAAGTGTAAAACCCCTCTATTATATAAAAAAATGTCTAAAGTATACCCTCCTATTTAGTGTATGAATATGTATTTTTCTAACATTTAAAAATATGAGAAAATTTCTCCCTAAGAGACGGATCCACATTGAATTTTTTTTTTTTTTTGCTCATTTTCAATAATATACCAGGAAATATTATATTTGTCCCCTCTAAAATTACTAAAAAAAGAGCATTATTATTGCCCCCAAAATTCATTTTTGTCCCTCTTTACTTTACATCCTGACTTCGTCCTGTTCCTAATACATGTTGATAGTCCTTCTTGACAGTTTCTTATTAATATAAAAATTCCAAAATATCCATAATATACCCTTAAAAGTCTTAATGGTATTTTAAGTATGTTAGTCTTCAACCTCTTACTTATTGTTGAAATAATGTATAACAAGCTATTCATTCCTACAATTACTTTGAGCATAGCTAGTGTTTCGGTTTGTCACAAGTCACCACATACATTTTCTTTTTAATTTGTTTTCTTTGAAAACACACAGTGACGAAATCATTCTGTTATCATCTCATCATCATTTGAGTTGGGTGGTCTATATTTAACTTGGTCTCACATCCCTTTCATTTTAAGCGACTTGTGTGTCTATATATATAGAGATACATATCAATATATCACGAATGCTTTGACATTAACATTGGGTGCACTTTCAGGCATGTAGGAAGACATCTTTGTCTACGAAAATGACACATATATAGGGACTTCACAAAAGTCCTCTACCACTCCATCCTTATTTCCAATAAAATGACAAAACAGCCCCTGTAGTTATCTTCTCATTTTCTCCCTCTTATGTTTTTTCCCTCTTTTCTCCTTGGCCAACCCTACACCTCTCTTTCAAACTTCATAGCATGGTTCGATTTGTTTTTTTTTTTTGGGTAGAAAAAGAAGTTTATATATATATATAAAAGAGAACAAGAAAGTAAAACAAGAAAGGGTTTAAAATAGATATGATGGGATAAAGAAAAACAAGAATAGGAAGAGAAGGAGGGTGTTTTTTTTAGTTGAATAAGACGAGGACGTTGAAGACAGGAGTTAATTAATTTTGTTAGAGAGAGATCGGACAAAAGGAAGGCTCAAAGATTTCTAAGTCTATTTTAAGAAAGAGATATAAGGACTTTTTTGTTATTTCATTTAAGAAGAATAATAAGTAGAGTGTCATAGTTTAAGTCACTTCAGAGAGGGTGCAGGAGTGGGAGCGAAAGTAAAAACGGGAGTGTAAAAATAGTAAAATTTAAATCACACGAACGAAATCTAAAATTAAAATATACACAAAACATAATAGCAGCACTCATTTAAAATAATTATATAACTTAGGGCACGATATATTTGGGCAGCGCTATTAATACCTCCCTCTCACGCACACACTTCAACTAGAAAACTATTTGCCAGTTGATAAACGTGGTAAACCTGATTAGTGAAACTGCTTTTGATTTTAATAAGGGATTGCTTTTCTTTTTCAAAGTCAAATTCAATGATCTGCATACTATTAATTTCAAAGCATTGTTCTTGCTTTTTGCATTAGTCAATTGGGTGTAAAATATTAGAAGATGCTATTTCATGGGATGTGAAAAATGGAGGGCATTGTTCCTAATATTCCTTCCAAATAAAATCTCATTGTTCTTTCAGCCTATGGCCTCCAAATCTCGTATATATATATATATTTTTTGGTCCCCTAAAAGAAATCATATAATTATTAAATTTTGTAAATTCCATATTAAAAAAAAGTAAACGATATCATATTATATATATATATTTGTAAGCTAAAAATGAATATTAGATTAATAAATACAAATAGTTAAAATCTTGCACTCCAAAATTCAAGTGAAACACTAATTCACTAAATTATTGAATCAACCAAATCATCGTATAATATATACAAGTACATAAATAAAGATTTGATGGCGAAATGTCTAAAAAAAAAAAAAAGTGTGGGGTGTGTACCCCACCAATAAATTATAAAAGCAATAACAAAAATGGCTGGCACAACAACAGAATCAGCAATTGCCACCATTAGAACCAATAAAGCAAATTTAATCCATCATATCACCAAAAAAAAAAAAAAAAGGAAAACAAAAGAAAAAAAAAAACACCAAAAAGTTCAAAATTATAACTAAAAACAATGTTTCAATTGGTTTGGACATAATTGGAATATTTGAAAGGATTAATGGTGGGGCCCATGTCACTCTTTTTGACATTCCATCGGTCTATCACTACGTATGTGGACATGTCCACTTGTTATGTCAAATTCTAATACTTATCAATATATATGTTGATTATATATAATTATATAAATGGTCTCAAAAGTCCAAATTGACCTTTAAACCTAGTTGGTACCCCCGAGACCCTCAGTTATAACTTAATAAAATTTTGTTACTGATTATTTCTGTTTCTTTGAATTACTCTCTGATTGCAGGGAATGTGCCTACTAACACTAGCAGTTTCAGTCCCTGGGCTAAAACCACCTCCCTGTGCCGCCGACGTCAACCCAGCCGACTGTAAGAAGGCCTCAACACTAGAACTAGGTGTGTTTTATACTGCACTCTACATTTTGGGCGTTGGGACAGGCGGGACGAAGCCCAACATCTCCACGATCGGGGCGGACCAATTCGATGATTTCGAGCCCAAAGAGAAGGCCCAAAAGCTTTCCTTCTTCAATTGGTGGATGTTTAGTATCTTCATGGGGATACTCTTTGGGAACACATTTCTTGTGTACATACAAGACAATGTGGGATGGGCCCTTGGCTATGGGATCCCAACTGTAGGCCTTGCTTTTGCCATATTAGTCTTCATAATTGGCACACCTTTCTACAGGCACAAGGTCCCCACAGGGAGTCCCTTCACAAGGATGGCTAGGGTTATAGTGGCTGCCCTAAGGAAGTGGAGGGTACCCATTCCTAAAGACCCTAAAGAACTCTATGAATTTGACTCGGATGAATACACCAGCAAAGGGAAGTTTAGAATTGATTCCACACCCACCCTCAGGTTTGTATTCATCCTTTGTACCATTCTTTTATAACGGCTTAACCCAGAGCACGAGACTCCCGTCATTTCAGAGTTTGAGGACCAATTGATGTATGCAGTCTTACCTTCACAATATATCATTTGGTTATACCACTGTTGCAAATTATGTTGATCCTAGGTCTTCCCAATTACATATATGTATATACGAATTTGAATATTCCCTTATGTAGTGAACAGTTTAGAGTGGACCCCACTGCCTGTGCTATGATCTTCACCCTACCTTATGCACTAGTTCATTAATACGCAAACATAGTCTATAGATGAAAGTACACGCTAGCTTGGACCAAACTTCAAGCTTAACCAAGTCTAGGCTTTACAATTAGGATTTACCTTTCTAATGCATGTTGATTTCCTGTGCTAATGCAGGTTCCTCAACAAAGCTTGTGTTGAAACTGATTCAACCAGTCCATGGATGCTCTGCACAGTGACTCAAGTCGAAGAAACCAAACAAATGCTGCGAATGATATCCATCTTGATCACCACATTCCTTCCTTCAGTAATGGTTGCTCAAAGCAATACCCTTTTCATCAAGCAAGGCACCACTCTTGATAAAAGAATGGGTAACTTCAAACTTCCCCCGGCTAGCTTAGGCGCTTTTGTGACAGTGTCCATGCTTGTTAGCATCATTTTATATGACCGTGTCTTTGTCAAGATCATAAGAAAATGGACAAAGAATCCAAGAGGCATCACTCTGCTTCAAAGAATGGGAATTGGTCTTGTGCTCCATACCATCATTATGATAATAGCATCCCTAACCGAGAGGTACAGACTTGGTGTGGCCAAGGACCATGGCCTAGTCGAAAAGGTGGGACAAGTGCCATTGACCATATTCATTTTGCTTCCTCAATTTGTGCTTATGGGAGTAGCTGACGCGTGTTTTGAGGTAGCCAAGATTGAGTTCTTCTATGATCAAGCACCGGAAAACATGAAGAGTCTTGGGACTTCTTATGCTATGACTAGTAATGGAGTTGGGAATTTCCTTAGCACATTTATTCTTTCGATAATTTCTGATATTACCAAGGCGCACGGTCACAAAGGATGGATTCTGAATAACCTTAATGCTTCTCGTCTTGATTATTATTTCGCTTTCCTCGCCATACTAAGCTTCTTGAATTTCATATTCTTCTTAGTAATGACTAAGCTCTATCAATATAAGGCTGAAGTTTCGGATTCAATGGAAGTACTTGGAGAAGAACTAAAGGGTGACTGAATGAGCTACCAAGAAGAAAGAACCTTCTCAAGTCTGGCTGGACTCAAACTTTGTGAAACACAATCATATTTTTTTTTGAGTGATTGTTGATATATTTCTGTTTCTATATCTGGAAAATAGAACATGCATCCATTTGCTCCTACGGGACTTGAAACTTTGGACCTTTTACTTTGGAAGGTGAGAAAGTAACGCAAGACTACAGCCTTTGGTGGTACTTCTTGATGGTTTCACCCCAGAAAATATCGGCCTATCAAATTTATAGCACTATGCTTGTAATTTGGATTTGCTTTACCCAGTTAATTAATACACTGCATGGTTTGCACTTGTCAGAAGCTAGATGAATGAAATTGTGTTTTGTTAGTGGCTAGAAGTGTTCATTTCAATTTTACTCGAAATCTGTCTCAGATGGTGAATGCATTGTCTTGAAAATATATTTCTTGCAAAAATCTGAAAGAATTTTGATGAATTTGAATATTGAAAGATGATTTGGGAGGCCTCAGAAGTGGCAAAGTCAGCAGTAGAGATGCATCAAGAATAATTTTTTTTTTTCCTTTCTTTCCTAAACATTTCCCAAATGTTTGGGGATTGGGAATTCCTAAAGCTTTGGGATTAGGATTCGAGTTTGAATTAGGCCGTCTAAATTATACCCTCTACAGACACAATTTTAAGATAATAAATAAAAATACGTTATTTTCAAGGTTTACTTAACCAAAATTGCACAATGGTAACCAATTGAATTAGGCGTCTTCAAATGTAATCCAATCATATCTCAATGGATTGATGAAATCTGAAACCAATCTGATATGTAGGAATAATTGGCTCCGTGAAATATTGATTCAATCGGTTCAGTTCTACGAATTGAACTTTCCTTTTAATCGGCTTGGCTTGTGTTCAGATTATGTTTGATTAAAAGTATCTTATTACAGATAGTTCTATTTGCATAACAAACTAAGCTCTACTAAAAACAGTGTGACAACTGTAATTCATTGATTTACATTTTTACTTGATTTACTTTCTCTCATGGCTTCTCTCGCTCTTCCCCCACCATGGAGGCCTCAAGAAAGTTTATTAATGTTTCACTGATGAGCTATGTGATTAATTATCAAATTTGCTTACTGTCATCGTATCAATATTTCTATGCACGAGGTGCTTGTCATTACATATGTTATACAAATAGTATACGTTTCAGACCTATAAGCATTCTCATTCATAGTCGGCACTATATACATATCCATATAATTGTTCTCTACTTAATTTTACCTTAAATATTGATTTAGTAAAATATGTTCCATTATCTAATCAAATCTGTTGAGTATGCGTAGCGGAGTGGTTGTGGAATATATTATATGGATAGATAACCTAGAGAGATAGTAAATAGATTCAACTTGCTCTTTTATCGAATTTTTACTTATTTTAATTTTATCGAATTAAAACTAAAATCAAACCACAAAGCAAAAATAAAGTGCAAGTAAAGTAAATAGAGTTCGAGAGATAACACCAGAATTTTATCGAGGAAACCCCAATTGGTAGAATAGACCAATTGTAACAGGAAAAACCTCGTTGGACTTCGCAGTCCTGAGATAAACGATCCACTATGTTTGAAGCAAAGTATACTGAACTTTGACTCAGTCTCACACCCTATCGTTCTACCAAAAACCAATTGCTGACAATCCTTTGCTTTGCGACTCCCCCGTCCAACAGCTCTCGACCTCAGGCTAACTCTCGATCTTTGTAGAAGAGTTGCAGGTAGATCAGACAACACTCCACGAATGCTCTGACCCCTTCAAAGTGTGATCGCTTTACCCCTTTTCTTCTAGATCTGAATTTGATGAAAAACGAATGAATTCTGCTTTTCCGGAATTTCTGAATCTTCAATTATGCTTCAATTCCGATGAGATAGAGAACAACACTCCTAAATCACTCTTGTGTTTATGTGTGTGCTCTCAAAAATAAAATCAAAAAAATCAGATTGATTTTCTGAATGAATAAAAAATATCTCTCAAAAGGCTTGCTCAAAGATTTGAAATTTTGTATGCAAAAGCCGTGTCTAACCCAATGTGTATGACAAGGTTTATATAGAGTTTAGAAAGTCCTAATCTTTCAGAAAATATGATAAAATTCGTGCATAGGATTTGGAAGGAAGTTGGGATTAAAAAGGAAACATTCAAAAGAAGGAAACTGAAGTTAGAATAGTACCAGGATTTCTTGAACCTGTTCGATAAATCTTGAACCGGTTTAAGATGGACAGACTCTAAAATCACCACTCTGGTGAAGTTGAACCTGTTCGATAAATCTTGAACCAGTTCAAGTTGATCCTGTTCGATTATTCTTGAACCAGTTCAAGATGGACAGAATGTAAAATCTTGTTCTGAACAAAATGGAAAGTGTAGAATGTGTCCAATCTTTTTTAGAATCTTCCTAATGCTTTGTTCTTACCTTCTTCAAAAAAAAATCTCAGTTATGGTAACTTTGAACAACCTTTCATTTCTGCAGTGGCTGTTGATCCAGATATAGTAACTTGAATTTACAACTGAGGACTTGTTTTGACACCGAAAGTTGCCAATAACAGAATATATATTATTTACAATCTTCCCAAAATATATATCTCACAAAATCAACTCCAAATTAATTTTAGGCTCATTTGGTTGGACAAAAAATAATAGTGAAAAGTAAGAGTGAAAGAAAGTGATGTAGAAAAGAAATCCTTTTTTTTTTTTTTTTTTTTCTTATTTTTTGTTGAATTTTTTTTCTTCTAAAAAGTTAGATGGTTATGGAAAATAATTTTCTCTTGAAATTCTCTTTTTATTACTTACCAAAAATTTAAAGTGCTCAATTTTTTTTTAAGGTAATTAGGAAATTTATGCATGGTATTGGATAACAATATGCCCTTCTAACCATTCCAAAAAAAATGCCCTTCACATAATATTATGTATGTCAAAGATTAAGATAATTGAAAATTTTGAACTATCTCATCAATTAATATTACATTTTGATTTGGTGTATAATTTCAAAGAGAAAATCTGATTAACTCATACTTGACATGAATGATGATATGATAAAGGTATATATGGTCCAACCTTTACAATGACAAAAGAAAATTATACTACTAATAATATTTGTTAAGGAATATAAAAATAAGTACTTTTCCCACCAAGTATGGGTCGACTTTGTCCCTTTGTTATAGTATTTTTTTTAACCACTCTTTGTTATAATATTGGTGCATCAGATTTCGTATGTTTAATGTTTTTCTTATCATGCATTTTGCAATGAAAATTTTACTAAAATTCAATTGAATTTTTTACCAAAATCAAGCATTATTTTATTCTTGTCTCAAACAAACAACATCCTACACAAATTTGATAAAATAGTCATTTTACATGGTCAGTATTTATACTTACTAATTTATTCTACTAAAATGAGGGTATTATCGTCATTTTAAGCCTCCAGAGAGCTATTTGCACCAAATCAATAGTATAGGGGCACGTGTTTTACACTACATAAGAAT
This sequence comes from Cornus florida, assembly GCF_030987335.1. Classification (NCBI taxonomy): domain Eukaryota; kingdom Viridiplantae; phylum Streptophyta; class Magnoliopsida; order Cornales; family Cornaceae; genus Cornus; species Cornus florida. The sequence goes on along the minus strand of NW_026775571.1, from coordinate 72,163,850 downwards.
AATTTTGCACTATATCAACAGTAGAAGGGAGTTTTTACACTTAACCCTGAATAAATAATAAAAGAAAGGACAATGTCCTTAGATCGTATAAGGACAGTGCTTACCTTAGATCATATACTAAATTACTAAAATAATGTATATATATTACACTATATATATATATATATATATATATATATATAAATTTTTATTTTTATAAATTTGAGTGGATCGGATCTAATTGGTTAACAGATCATTTTTTCAGACCCTAATCTGTTAATCGATTTGGTCACTACAAATTATTAGTTTATCAATCTGTCAACGAATAGTGAGATTAAAAAATTAATCTGATCAGCACGGAGCGAATTGAATTGAATTAGATTCACGAATTTACCACACCTTCATGAATTGAGAGTTTACGAGAATGTATTACCGATCTAAAAGTTTGAAACTGTAAGTTGACAATAAGGGTGTCGATGGAGGAGTGAGAGCTGATCGAGTTCATGATAAGACGATTGTGATTATAGACAAAAACTGTCATAAATGTGATCATATTCATATATTTTTTGAATTATGGTGATGTTTTGATGATGCAAAATATACCAACATATACACAATGCGAAAGAGAAAATGGGGAAAAAAATTTATATCCTTACAAAGTGATAGCCTTTGACTAAACTGCAGTAAGTGAGCACAGTGTCACTTTCTTTTTATGTGATCTCGGTGGGCGAATACTTGATTCCAAAATTGTATAATGACAACTGGATCATGCCTCTACTTAGAGTGGGAATATTACTTTGTTCCAAAATTGTATAATGACAACTCCATCATGCCTCTACTCAGAGTGGGAACTTAGGAGGACTCAAAATTGACAATGTATATAAAGCCAGTACACTTTACATCATCTGATTTTCCCTTTTTATCTCAAACAAAACTCCATTATCTTATGCCGTGTTTTTTTTGTCCCAAGATAATTGATAATGACTTGTATTGGGCATTTGGACCTTCTTAATAGTCGTCCATAAATTTATGGTGGTGGTGGTTCCTTTTGCCTCTTTCTAATCTTTAATGGTGGGTGAAGCAAATCTTTAATTGTCAAACGAATTGTTTTTGTTTTTTTTTCATTAAGTTGAATGAAAAACTTCTTATGCGGGCTTTATATGTGTGTGTATGTGTTTTTAGAGGTATAATGGTGTTGACAGAGATTTGGAAGGTAAGTCTTTTAAGTCTAATTTTTGAATCACACTTCTAATATTAAAAAAAATATAGGAATTGTACTATTCTAACGAAGGAGTGACAAGAATTTTTATTTTTTTAATTATATAGGGGAAAAAAACTTGTATAAAACCCTACATAATTTGTCTCTTTCAAACTTAAAACCTTAATTATTTATTTATATAATTCAAAAACCATTGTTCTTTTGTTACAAGAGAACTCCACAACAAAATTATGATGTGAAAAAAAAAAAAAATCCTATATAAAAATAAGAAAACGAATAATGGGAGGCTTTTGAAACAAAATTTTATAGGTCACCACGTTTGCTCAAGTTGTATGAAGAGAAGCATATATTGTTTGTTGTTTCTTACAACAACTGATTTGTATAAACTCCTCAAAATAGACCTTAAGCTCTTATTAACACTTGTGTAACCGAACAGTATGAAAGTAATTTTTTTATATTAAGTTATGATACCTCATATTGTTTTAGCACCGACCGATAATCGGCATCTGACACCAAATGAAAAAAAAAAATACAAGAAAATAAATAAATAAAATTGTATTTGACTATCTTCGTGTCTTGAAAATAATATTTAGTATAAAATTTGAATTAAATTTCATACAGTTTCAAATTCAATAGGTCAATTGGATACTTTCAAATATATCATTAAAGATTTTAGTAAAATCTTGAATAAGAAAACATCGTGGCTGTCAAATAATTAAGTCTATAAATGTTTCTTACAGATTAAAGCATTGAAATATTATGTTTTATTTTTCAGGTACATCTTGTTTTTTCAATCTCTATCCCATCTCCACATAAATTCCTTTAAAAAATTACAAAATCATCACAATCATTTACAAAATTACATCCAATTTTTTATTTTTATTTTTTTCCGAATGGTTAAGCAATAGAAAACTTAGAAATCTATATATTAAATTTGATCTTAAAATTGCAAAATCATCTCCTCATAATTATTATTAAAATGTTGTGAGATTTATATTTTCTGAATCATGTTTCAAAAATGCATATTTGTAAATAGCATCCTATCGTTGTCTGGCTATATAATGGTTCGTGAAGGTTTTTTTTTTACAAACTTCAGATTTTTATGTGACATCCAAATGACTCTTCTTCTTCTTCTTTATTATTTATTTATTTATTTGTGATAATTGTCATAGCGTGTTGACACTGATGAATAGTCATAATCATAAAAGTTTGATCAATTTGGATTCTCTTGCAAATGGGGGAACGCAAGTCAGAACCTAGCACTATAAACTGCGAGGAAGTAGTGCATGTGGTCCTAGAACTAGAAGAAGAATTAGGGTTTTATTTTATTTGGTCCAGAGTGTATATATATATATCTATGAAATTAAACTACTCCAAAAAAAATATTATTAGTCATAGAGTTGGTTTGATTGGGGGATCAAATTTAAGAAATATTGCATCAATACAATTAAATTGTATTTTATTGTCTCTTAGGTCATTAAGTAAGTAGATCTTTAACTCTTCAATAGGACGGCAATGACCCGTAGATGGTCTATCATGCTATTAATAAGTGGAGTTGAATATTCTTTTTTATCTTTTTCCGCCTTTGATGACTTGAGGGAATATAAACTACGTAAGATTGCATGAAAAATAGTGTTATGCATCCCATCATTTTTTATTTTTATTTTTTTCAGTTGGTATTCAAATACAAATATGTCTTTTTTGAGGTTCTATTCGCATGGTTTTACATCGGTTGATGGACTATTTGTGGGCGTGCCAGAATATTTGTACAAAACACTCAAAATGTTGATTCGAACATTAGCCTATCCCTTTTTCCGATGGCTGATTGTCAGGCGATTGTGTGGGAGAGAGACTAGTAAGAACTCTCAGTAAGGTTCTTTTTATGTCTTATTTGTAACAAGGACTTTTTATCTAAGGTGCTTAAAAGAAAATAAAATGCGATTTAAAGTAAATGAAAATGAACTGGCTTAATTGAAATGGACTTTAAAATAAATTGGCTGAATTGAAATAACACAGAAAATAATGACATTTTCAAATGAAATCTTGGCCGAATTAAAATGACATGAATCTGATCAAAGATTTGTCATTGAATCCGTTGCATAAAATAAATATTTAATTTGTAAATAACATAATTAAGCATTGCAAAAGAAAGAATAAGTTACTGGAACTTAGTTTCTTCGAATGAAATTTGCCATTTGGACAAATGAATTGAAGATAAAGATGACGTTGAGTCATTTGATGAATTTTTGATTCATGCTGATTTGTGGTTGGTGCTGGACCAATTGGAATGAAATACAACACTTCTATTTATAGAAGTTTTATTTAACTTATTTCCTAATTAATTGCTAGAAAATCTCTCTTTCCCGATTTTCTTCACTTCATGGCTTGCTGGGTCAAATCCCAATATATCTCCACTTCTCTTCATGGCTTGCTTTAATAAATTTCAGTAGAAAATCCTTGCTGAAGACTCTCCTTGATTTAATCAAAAACAAATTGCTGAATTGTTACCAAAAAAGTTGCTAAAGAAGTTGCTAATTGTTAGCAACTCTTTTCCTTAAACTCGGCTGAAGTACTTCTCTTAGATAGCCTGAATATCCCTTTTGAATTTAACAATAACTAGTGTAACTACCCTTCTTTGTTAGGATCCCTTCTTCAATTAAATCCCTATTTCATAAGGATTTCTATTTAGCTAAATCTCTAGCACTTCTTTCCTAATTAAACAATTTATTTGAATAAATTCAAATATCAATTACCATATTTCAGCAATAACCTTATTGAGAAAAGTGGCTGAATTCCTAGATCTTCTTCTCTTGGTTCTCAATTGGCCGACTTTCCTTAAAACATAATAAACATTTGTCGGCTCCTCACTGGTCCACGTCATCGCTGAGATGGCTGCAAAGTTTTGGTGCCAACAAATGCCCCCTGAATTTCAAATTTCTTATCGGCCATTTAGGCCGATAAGATTTTTGGAATTTTTATAACATGAAAGAAACTGGCAGCCAACAAGCTTCTAGACTTTATTTCTTCCGGACCACTTCTAAGTTGGTCTTTATTTTGCGTCAACTAGGACTGGCCGATCATGGTTCTTCTATTATTCCCACAAAGCTGGCTGATACCCCTTAAAATATTGGCCATTTATAAACCTATGATAGACCTCACCATTGAAGTTTTCCAACTCTACTGGTAAGGTACGATCGTGATCTGCCAGGATCAGGTTGTTATGTAATGTCATTTGGGCCGATCTAACTGGCTTCTCTATTGAAAAAACAAAATTCTGCCAGTATAGAGCTTTTCTGATGGCTGATCCTCTTGAATTTTTATACTCCCATGGAGCTTTTGAAAGTATGCCATCCCAAGTTTTTGAATAGTCATCTTCTTTAAGGACTTCAGCTATATCTGCCGGAAATACCAAGAAAAGTATTTCTTTTCTGACCGATTTTTTATTTACTGAGTAAGCTTTCAGAATGTCAGCAGCCATGATGGCCTGACTCCTTCTTAATTCTTTATTTGGCACCTCAACATATGGCCGATGAAGCATTATCCTCGGCCAAAATACCTTTTTGATTAACTCTTTAGAGTTAACATCAGCTAGACTTCTTTTCATAGTGGCCGATACTGGTCGCCCCATTTTATTTGTTCTTTTGAACAAAATAAGATTCTCTTCGTGTAGCACTACATCGGCCACATAAAATTTTACATTAAATGGCCGATTTATTTTTGTCCTCAAATTTCTCTTCAACTTAACCTTTTTTAGTTTCCATCCCCACTTTCTTTTCTTGAAATTCGGTTGAGGTTGAAGAGATAAAAGAATTCTCTCAGCCAATGATGGTTCTGGCTGAGGATTAGATACCACTCTCGGCCAAGCATTCTGGTAATCTAGCCGATTTGATCCTAAAATTCTTTTACCTTGATAAGAAGTGAATCTCTCTTGAACACTTCTGTTAGAAAACCGAGTTTGGACTTTTATTTTATGAAAAAACTTAATTTTACCTCGGTTAATACATTTCCATTTAGGGCAGCAACCGTGTTGTATGAGAGCCTCGACATTTGAAATGGCTGATGGTGTCCTCTCGGCAACCTTAGGTTGATTCCCTTCATCAACCTTCCCTTTGGGAGCCTGGCTGATCACATTACTACCTGCTATGAAAACATCATTGTCGACCCCTATGACTTCATCATCCGCTCCCTTTTTGGCCGATACAGTAGATGTTCGAGTGCCGGATGTGGCTGATTTTGGCTTTTTGTACATTGGTCGGCCTATTCCCCTAAGGCCATTACCATATTCTTGCTTAATAATATCAGCTACCTGAACCTTTTCGACTATCGTTGGCTGATTGGGTTGATCAATGACTGGTCGATCCTGATTTGCCACTAGCGGCTGATTGGGTATCAACTGCCCCCTGAGTACCAAAGTTTTTGGCTGATATACTACTGGCGGCTGATTTTCTACTAGTGGCTGATTGTAAATCGGCCAACCTTGTGGCTGATTAGTCATCGGCTGTCCCTCGAACATCGAAGGTTATGGTATAGAAGCAACAGGCTGATATTCTAGCCATTCTTATTGCGATTGATTTACCACTGGCGGCTGATTTTTTGCTAATGGCTGAAAATAATTTGGCCAGCCTTCTGGCTGATTAGCTATCGGCTGCTCCTCGAGTCCTGGCTGATGTACTATTGGCAGTTGATAATAATTCGGTCAGCCATATGGCTGATTAGCCATCGGCTGCCCCCTGAGTCCTGGTTGATATACCATTGGCGGTTGAAAATAATTCGGCCAGCCTTCTGGTTGATTAGCCATCATATTTGGTTGAAGCAGAACCATCGGCGACCACGGCTGTGATAGCTGATCATTTACTACCGGCTGAACAACCTGTAACGAAATCGACTGAATGGCCAATTCCTGATTGTTGGAGCTTTCAGCCTGAGCCGGCCTATTCATAATGGCGGCTGAAAGTTGAGACATTATTTCATGCAGGTCGTTTTGACGTGCACTCATTCTACTCATCGCCTCTAATAAAGAGCACAACTGTGTTTAAACCATTGATACTTTTGATGGTATAGCTAGTTCATCTACAGGGCCCAAGGTAGAGCTACCAACCTGAGCTGGCTGATGTTCTTCTTTTAGATCTTCTTCAGTGGCTATGGCCTTTGAATTTTTCGTAAGCCATGGCATTTTTGCTTCTTCTAACACCCATTAGTGGTCCCACAGGGCGTGGCAAAATATGTTCGCCCAGTTTTACGCCGGTCGATGGACTCTTTGCGGGCGTACCAGAGTATTTGTACAAAACACTAAAAATGTTAATTCGAACACCAGCCTATCCCTTTTGTCTGATGGCTGACTGTTAGGCGATTGTGTGGGAGAGAGACTAGTAAGAACTCCCAGCAAGGTTCTTTTTATGCGTTGTTTGTAGCAAGAACTTTTTATCTAAGGTGCTTAAAAGAAAATAAAATGCGATTTAAAGTAAATGAAAATGAACTGGCTGAATTGAAATGGACTTTAAAATAAATTGGCTGAATTGAAATAACACAGAAAATAATGACATTTTCAAATGAAATCCTGGCCGAATTAAAATGACATGAATCTGATCAAAGATTTGTCATTGAATCCGTTGCATAAAATAAATATTTAATTTGTAAATAACATAATTAAGCATTGCAAAAGAAGAATAAGTTACTGGAACTTAGTTTCTTCGAATGAAATTTGCCATTTGGACAAATGAATTGAGGATAAAGATGACGTTGAGTCATTTGATGAATTTTTGATTCATGCTGATTTGTGGTTGGTGTTGGACCAATTGGAATGAAATACAACACTTCTATTTATAGAAGTTTTATTTAACTTATTTCCTAATTAATTGCTAGAAAATCTCTCTTTCCTGATTTTCTTCACTTCATGGCTTACTGGGTCAAATCTCAATATATCTCCACTTCTCTTCATGGCTTGCTTCAATAAATTTCAATAGAAAATCCTTGCTGAAGACTCTCCTTGATTTAGTCAAAAACAAATTGCCGAATTGTTACCAAAAAAGTTGCTATAGAAGTTGCTAATTGTTATCAACTCTTTTCCTTAAACTCGGCTGAAGTACTTCCCTTAGATAGCCTGAATATCTCTTTTGAATTTAACAATAACTAGTGTAACTGCCCTTCTTTGTTAGGATCCCTTCTTCAATTAAATCCCTATTTCATAGGATTTCCATTTAGCTAAATCTCTAGCACTTCTTTCCCAATTAAACAACTTATTTGAATAAATTCAAATATCAATTACCATATTTCAGCAATAATCCTATTGAGAAAAGTGGCTAAATTCTTAGATCTCCTCCTCTTGTTTCTCAATTGGCCGACTTTCCTTAAAACATAATAAACACTTGTCGGCTCCTCACTGGTCCACGTCATCGCTGAGATGGTTGCTAAGTTTTGGTGCCAACAGGTTCAAATTCCGTTTAAAAAGTAAGAGTCTAATACCACTAGGTCAATGATTTGTTGATTATATCCCACTATTTATTTTCAAGTAATGACCTAAGAATAGTGATAGAGCAGGAATAGAGGGAGTTGAGGCCACCCCTCGCCCCCGCGAATTTTCTCCTTCCCCATATATTTTATATAAATTTTTGTAATCTATTTATAATTTTCTTTGAAAAAATATATATAATTTATTAATTGACCTCATTCCAAAAATATATTTATCTGTATTCATAACAATCTATACCTCTCTATATATTTATATACATACCCCCTTAACATTGATTTATATAAATACAATGTGTCCCCCTTAAAAAAAATTCCTTGTTCTGTCCCTGCCTAAGAATCATTCTCATATATATAAAATTGAGTAAGTTAATTATTTTAAATAAATATTTTCAATGTGGCACCAATCAAAGAACATAAGGGAGAGAATTAGGAAAAAAAAAACATGAGGGAAAAAAAAAGAGAGAGAGAAGAATTAATAATAGTTGATGCACTTTTCATATAGTTCTTCTGTTAGGAATTATGTCTCAAATTCCCATTATTATTAGTTTATATTTTAGAGTGTATTTTTTATGGTAATTTCTTGTAGAGACTGTATTGGGCTCTAACAAATTGTAATCCTTGTCCACCAAGGAATTGGGTATGTGACTCTAAAAATAGATACTTAGGCTATTGTTGAGAGTTATGAGTTGAAAGAGATATAGCCTCATAAGGGAGTACGTTAATGGTAGAGGTGAGTTACGGGTTTGATAGAGTGAACACTGATGGCGAGATAGAGTCTCGTGGAGTACACAGAGAACTCGGTCAAGAGTTTGTGTGCATGGTCCGGTGTTGAAATTCTCTACTATTGTAATATCTCTACATATATAGTGACTCTGTTCTTATCCATAGATGTAGCTCAGATTTTGGGTGAATCACGTATATATCTTGTATTGTGGTTTGAATTGTTGTTTTTCTTTCTTTCTTTTGTTTTCGCTGTGCCCCAATTGGGTAAAAAAAAAAAAAAAACTAAGCTATTGATTTATTACAATAAGGATAATCTGACAACTCACTTGGGCACAAAATTCAAAAAACACATTTATCCTTATTTAAATCTACATAGTTTTGATGAAGCGGCAACTAACAATCACAACAACCAATCAAAATAAAACCCCTCCACAAGCTTATCCTCACCTTATCACACAACTGTTCCCAAAAAAAAAAAAAAACTTGTCACAGACGAATGATCTAGGATATAGTATCAACACGGAAGAACTCTACAACTTGATGACTTACAACTTTTAAGGAAAGTATCAATAGGAAAGAACATAGTGGTGATGGGAAGCTCAGCCCCGAAATGGTTGTCCAATGTTTTCAAAATGATTGTGGATTTAATGTTTGAAGAAGATTTAGGAAAAATAATTAGGGTGTATTTGGCTTCATAAAATTGGAGTTTTATTTAGAATTAAAATTGGAGTAAATTTTAGTTCAATAAGAAATTACTTTTCTTTAATAACATCATTCCAATTACAAGGCTTCAATTCCATGCAGATGAAAATATCCTTACAGGAATTTTTATGGAGTTAGAAAATTTAATCTGACGTGACCAAGCATATAGCTGACAGGTGTCTCTGCAATTGTTTCTTCTTGGTGAATGCTTCCTCTAAAAATTCTTCAATTATAGACAATATGTAATTGAAAAATTACACAAGCGAGATATATATACATATATATTGATAAGGAGATTTAAGATAAGGTAACTTAACAGACTCACCAGATAAGGAAGTCCAACTGCATTTGATCAATTTGAATTCAAATGACATATGACTAGCGAATAACAACAGTTCAAAATCAAAATACATAGAAATCTCCTTAATCACCAACAAATCACAACAACTCTACCAGTGTGTCGCTATAAGTACAACTTCTCAACAACCAAACAAGTATGCGACAATACATACATAAAAAATTATTGCCATTAATTCAGAGCTCCGGTGATTGACTTGATCATCAGAGATCTTGGCAAACACCATACTGGTGCCAGACAAGGTTCATCACTTTTCTTCTCCTTTCTTTGCAGGGAAATGGTGTCATCCTAGGTCGTGCTGATTTCTGCTTCAACAGTTGGCGCCGTCTATGGGTATGAAAGTTCTGATCATAAAAGATCATGGTTTAGTTGCGATCCCGGCTGGCCGTCGGCGAGGGAACATCAATGCAGAATCTGATGATTGTTGAAAAGTGCGCATTTAAACCCCTTAAGGTCGAATATTCTAGAACCTTTATCTATCTTATTTTCCCGTTTTAGACTAATTTCATGATTATTGCCCTTTTCAAGCACCTATCCCAACAATAAGTTAATTCAGCTAAATTAGAGTATAAAAGAAGCATTCTCAAGCTATATGGAAGAAAGAAGCAAAGTGGTGGAAAACAGCATCTTCGATCGATCAGACCAAGCTTCGATCGATCTCGCAGTGATCGTTCCAACCATTTCAAAAAGGATCGAGACTTTTGTCATTTTCCTCACCAAAATACCTTCTTCGATCGATCCAACATTTCTCTGATTGATTGAACACCCTTGATCTTATCCCCACCTACCATTTTTGTCTTTTTCCCAAAATATTCCAGAAATATCTCAGATTTGTCATTATTCCAAAAACGCGCCGTCATGGTTCGATCAATCTCACCAGACTTCGATCGATCGAACCTCCTTAAGTGCGAAAAAAAAAAAACAGAGTTCTAGCTAATTAAAAGGGTGCTTGTGGTGCAATCATTTGGAGGTCCTAATGCACGAGGTTTGACCATTAGGTATGACACTTGAGTTACCTATAAAAGGATTTTGAGTCATATTACATAAAAACAATCTTGGAGAATCATAGAAAAGGAATCATACACAAGAGAGGTTGGAGGAGTCTAGAGATTGGAGAGACACACACCATTTGGGAGTTCTTCCACTTATCTAGGGTTTCCATCAAGGAGAAGAAGATCATTCCTACTATGGAGATAACCCTTGAGGGTTGGATGACTACATCAATGAGTGACTAAACATCTTCTTGGGGCTAGAGTTAGCCATAAACATGCTTTCTAGACCTTGATGCTTTGTATTTTGAGGGGATTTGTGTTGTAATTTTTGTCTTGTCTTTTAATATATATAAATCTTGTTTCTATACTGATTTTTGTGGTTTAATACTTCCAATTGATCATTTCATTCTATTCATATGTCTATGTATGCTAGAATAGATGTTCATGTGTTTATCTCTAGATTTTGTTACATTGATGCATGCCTATGTGTGTTATATCTTGAATCTAGTGATGGTCAAGGCATGGTGCTTTAATGGAATACTCTTGTGGTTTGTTTGACGGTTCATACTTATTTCTTGATGGATTGTGCCTCTTCCTTAGTTTAATTAGTTTAATTTTCATGGTCCTAGCTTAGCTGTAGTGTAGTTGCCTTACTTTCTTAGATGGGAAGACAATCCATGCTTATTGTTTGATGCTCCATGCTTATGAATGCAAGTAGTATGTTTCTTAGTTTGTTGATATGTTTTGACTATGAGCTTAAAGGAAGGAACAATGGCTTAAATTAATATATTGTGCTATTCATTAGTTTTTCTAGACAATGTATGTTTAATTGGTCATCCATGCTTGTTGATTCAATTAATCACACACATTAGTATTGCAACATATAACCCCTCTCATTTATTGCACATTGAGTGTCTAGGAAGGTGATGTTTAGCGGTGACCTATAAGTCCCAAGACTTCTCTCTCTTATTTCTCTATACTGTACTTACTTGAGTTGTTCTACATTACTTTCATTTAATTTAAAATTGTGGTTTAATTAATAAATTAAACCACCTTTTGATCACTCAAGTTACTAATCCGACCTTGTTTCCAAGCAAAGTACGCTTCCAATCTCTTGGGATGATCCCTACTTGCCTAAACTATATTAGTAGTTAGAGGTAGTAATGACACTTTATAACTTCAAACTTGGCCACTCTTTAACACATTTTAACTTGTTAGTTCACGATGACACCAAGTTTTGGCACTGTTGCTGGGGATTAGGTAACGCCGTATTTTGGAAACCATTAGGAATTAGTACTCCTTTGATCGAGTCTTTACTTTATTTTTATTTTGGTTACTTATTGTATTTGTTTTTAATTGGCCAGGTGAATTGAGCCAAGGAAAGTGAAGCAAAGGGGAATTGTAAAAGCAAAGAGCCAAGCTAAACTAAGCATAAAAAGCAAAAATCTAAAAAATTGCAAGGCAAATCAAAAATTGAAATTAATTTGAAGTTGCTTAAGGACCCTTTGTGAGCCTTTTCTAACTCAATCCATAGTTAAATCGTGAGCCCACATGGAGGCATGTTTTTATTTTCTTAGATAGATCGTGAGCCCGCGTGGAGGTAATTTAATTTTTCTTGTATATTGGTCAAAACATGGGAGTATGGGATCAATGTATGTGGAGAATGTTTGCTGATTGATTTGTTGTGGGGGCGAAGTGCTTGATTTGTTGATTTTTTTTGTTGCGCTGTTTGATTTTTGTTCGGTCTTAATCAACCCTCCATCATATCAATGGAAAATCTAGAGGGTCATCTTGTTTATTTAGACCCAAATTTCATGGAACATCCTTCGGTCAACCAATTTCCTCCTGGAGTTCAAGCTCCGATTCCTCCAATGATCATTCGTGATCATTACAATTTTCATGAATATCATGCACCGACTTATATCATACTTCTTAATTTTGGGGCCGATTAATATGAAATTAAGCACGAGACTATTCAAATGTGCCCACTTTTCTATGGCTTAAATAATGAGGAACCATATCAACACCTTGATGAATTTCTTGTAATATGCTCCACTGTGAAGTATATGAATATCCCAGAAGAAGTTTTTAGGTTACTTCTCTTCCCTTTCACTCTTAAAAATAAGGTGAAACATTGGTTCAATAATTTGGAGGCAAATTCTATAACTTCCTGGACACAAATGCAAAATAAATTTTAAAAAAAAATTTTACCCCCTAAGTTTAACCAATTCAATGTGAACTGCCATTAGAGAATTTTCTCAAAGGGAAAGAGAACTTTTGCATAAAGCTTGGGAAAGATAGAATGATTTGCTAAGGAAATGTCCTCATCATGACATTCCTAAATGGTAAGTAGTTCAATACTTCTATGAAAGCTTATCTGACACTCACAAGGACACAGTTGATACTTCATGTAGGGGTTCATATTTTAGGAAACATGAAGATGATGTTTGGCACCTTTTTAAAAAAATGAGTGAAAATTCATTGCATAAGTCTCACACTTCTTGGTTGAGTCATGATTCTAATGAAAAGAAGAAAAATTTGAAGGTGTGTCAAATTGAAAGTCCAATAGAGATCGTGACCGAGGTCAAAACTCTTTCTAAAAAATTTAATCAATTCTTATTGAGTCAAAGACCAGTTATTAAATCATCTCCTTTTCATCATTTTCATCATTCTTATAAGCATTGCATGACATGTTCTAGTGTTTTACATTCTACTTCCAATTGTCCTCATGGACATGTGTTTGATAAGCAATATGAACAAGCCAATGCCACATTTGCTCACCCTTATTCCAATACTTATGTTCCGATGTGGAGTGAATATTCAAAACCTTTTCAAGCTACAAATTTTCAAAATAGGTATGTTTCTCCTCATCAAAGAAATGAAGGTTCTCGAGGATTGACATCATCTTCTTCCTATCATCAAAGAATGAATCATTACTCTCATCCTCAAGCTTATAACTCTCAAGCTTGCTCTCATGATCCTCATGCACTTTCTAGTAATTCCACATTTGAAGAAAAGGTCTTGGCGGCTTTGGGTAGTTTGGAAGTGAACACTAAATTGTTGCATTCTCATTCTCAATCGATATCAAAGCTTGAATCCCAAATTGAGATGATAGCTAATTCATTAAATACAAGGGAAAATGGTAAATTACCAAGCTAACCTGAAAGGAACCCAAAAGCCCAATATTTCGTGGAAACAAACCCTACATCGGGGTGCCCTTCCTAAGAGTAAGTGCAAATAATTACCACTTTGAGAAGTGGTAGGCAAATTGACAATAGGGTTGAACAACCAATTGAAGTTAGTGAACCGATGCAATCCGAAGTTGACACCCGTCCCGTTCCCAATTTTACTCCTACTTCCTTGGATGAAAATGTCACCGTTAAGAATTCTTAACCCTCTTCATCATCTCCTCAAGTTACAAGGTCTCATGAGTCCAAAGCTCCATTTCCATATGCTTTAAAAGTGACTTCGCCTTTTAGGAGGTAAGAAGGAAAAATCCTTGATATGATGGAAGTTTTTAAACAAGTTAATATAAATCTTCCTTTCTTGGATGCAATTAGGCAAATTCCGTCTTATGTAAAAATTTTAAAAGACCTTTGCACACAAAAGAGGAAGAGCAAGGGACAAGGCCCTAGAAACGTGTTTCTCACGGAGCAAGTAAGCTCCATCATTCAACATAACACTTCACCTAAGTTCAAAGATCTCGGTGCTCCGACCATCTCATGTGTGATTGGAAACCATGAAATTCGTAGAGCTCTTCTTAACTTAGGAACAAGTGTTAATTTGATTCCTTACTCTGTGTATGTCCAACTAGGTTTGAATGATTTGAAGCCAACCTCGGTAGTGCTTCAATGCATCGCATACTTATAGAAGACGATGTAAAACCTTTTAGGGATACCCAAAGGAGATTGAATCCAAACATGAAAGAGGTGGTTTAAAAGGAAGTTGTTAAAGTTTTGGATGCCGGTATAATTTATCCAATCTCTGATAGCAAATGGGTGAGTCCAACTCAAGTAGTTCCAAAGGAATCGGGGATTACGGTGGTTGAAAATTCAAAAGGTGAGGAAATTTCTAAGTGTACCGCCAATTCATGGAGTGTATGCATTGATTACCGAAAATTAAATGCCGCCACTAGAAAAGATCACTTTCCTTTGCCATTTATTAATCAAATTCTAGAGAGATTGGCCGGGCAATAATATTATTGCTTCCTTGATGGTTATTCATGTTACAATCAAGTAGCTTTGGACCCTTTAGACCAAGAAAAAACCACATTTACTTGTACTTTTGGCACATTTGCTTATAGACGGATGCCTTTTGGATTGTGCAATGCTCCCGCCACATTCCAAAGGTGTATGATGTCAATTTTCTCGAACATGGTAGAAGAGTACCTAGAGGTCTTTATGGATGATTTTTTCTATAAATATATCTTTAGTGCTTAAAAGATGTCGTGAAATAAACCTTGTTCTTAGTTGAAAAAAGAGCCATTTCATGGTTCAAGAAGGTATTGTTTTGGGTCATGTCATCTCAAAGTAGGGTATCAAAGTTGATAAAGCAAAAGTTGAGCTCATTTTTGAATTGCCTCCACCTTCTACGGTGAGAGAGGTTTGTTCCCTTTTAGGTCATGCCGGCTTCTATCGCCGTTTTATCAAATACTTTAGGAAAATTAGTAGACCCTTGTGTAGTCTTCTTACCAAGGAGACACCATTCATCTTTGATCAAGCATGCCTTGATGCTTTTCATAAACTGCGTAATTTATTGTCATTTGCCTCTATTATGCAACCTCCCAATTGGTCATTACCGTTTGAAATCATGTGTGATGCCTTTGATTATGCTAAGGGAGCAATTTTAGGGTAAAGGGTAGAAAACTTTCATGCGCCATATACTATGCAAGCAAAACCCTCTCGGGAACTCAATTGAATTACTCCACCACCGAGAAGGAATTACTTGCCATAGTATATGCTATTGATAATATCCGGTCTTATCTCTTAGGATCGAAAGTCATTGTCTATTCTGATCATGCTACTTTGAGGCATCTTTTGACAAAGAAAAAAACAAAACCTTGTTTGATAAGTTAGATTTTACTTCTTCAAGAATTTGACTTTGAGATAAAAGACAAGAAAAGCACCGAAAATGTGGTTGCCGATCACCTTTCGAGGTTAACGGTGGAATCTTCCCCAAGTCCACCAATTTGTGATTCATTTCTGGATGAACAACTCTTCCAAATTTCTAATGGCCAAATGCCTTGGTTTCCCGACATTGTGAATTTTCTGGCAATTGGCAAGCTTCTAACTAATTGGTCAAGAAATGAAAAGAACCGTTTCTTTGCCAACATCCAGAATTATTATTCTGAAGATCCTGTCTTGTATCGATATTGTCCGAATTAAATTGTAAGAAGATGCATTCCGGAGAGTGAAATTCCAAGTGTCCTTGTGTTTTGCCATACCCTTGCATGTGGTAGGCATTTTAGCGCAAAGAAAACCACTTTGAAGGTGTTTCAAAGCGGGTTATTTTGGCCTACCGTTCATAGAAATGCCTACAATTTTTGCAAGGCGTGTGAGAGATGTCAAAAGATGGGAACTATGTCAAGAAGAGATATGATGCCCTTGAAAAATATTCTTGTGGTTGAGATCTTTGATATTTAGGGTATTGATTTCATGGGTCATTTTCCTATATCCTATGGTTTTCAATACATTTTACTTGCCGTTGATTATGTTTCTAAGTGGGTAGAGCCTTGTGCTACTAAAACGAATGACCACTCCGTGGTTGTTCAATTCATTAAATTTAATATTTTTACTCGTTTTGGTATGCCAAGGGTAATGATTAGTGATGGGGGAAAGCACTTTTGCAATCAATTCTTAAGGAAACTATTTCTCAAATACTCCGTCTTGCACAAAGTTGCTACCCCTTACCATCCTCAAAAAAGTGGGCAAGTAGAAGTTTCAAACCGGGAAATTAAGCATATACTTGAGAAAATAGTGAACACAACTTGGAAAGATTGGTTGCGGAAATTAAATGACGCTTTGTGGGCTTACCAGACGGCATATAAGACTCCCATTGGCATGTTTCCTTATAGACTTGTATATGAAAAGTCTTGCCACCTTCCAGTTGAGTTAGAACACAAGGCTATATGGGCAGTTAAAAAGCTAAATCTTAACCTTGACAAAGCCGGAGAGAACCGTTCACTTTAATTGAATGAGTTGGAAGAGTTGAGACACAATACTTATGATAATGCCCAACTCTACAAAAAAAGAACTAAAGTTTTTCATGACAAACACATTGTGAAGAAATCTTTGGAGCCCGGTCAAAAAACATGGCTCTTCAACTCTAGATTAAAACTCTTTCCTGGAAAGTTACGAACCAAATGGGAAGGTCCTTATGAAATCATTTCTGTTGCGCCTTATGAGGCGATAAAGATACAAAGCTTAAAGAATGGCAACACATTCAAGGTGAATGGGCAAAGATTAAAACCCTACATTGAGGGACAAGTTTTTCAAAGACATATGGAAGCTGCCCTTTTGGTGGATCCTATTTATGAAAAGATATAGTGATGCATTTACTCTTATCAAAGGGAATTTGATTTGTTTCCCCCTTTAGTACCATTCATTCTTTGTGTCATCATCATCATTAACTTACTTGGATTTGTGTGCAATGATAAATGCATGAATTTTTGCCTGTTCAATCGATCTCAAAAGGAGGTTCGATCGATCAAATATCATCTCTGCATTTAATCATCTCTCTGTCCCATCGTGCGTAAATTTCCTGCATATTTCAGCTCTCTGTGTATCGTGTGAACTTTATTCCCGATCGATCTGAGTATTCCTTGATCGATCTAGCTTTTCCTCAGATTGATCTTTATTTCATACTTAGAAAATTTTTTGAACCTTTGAAAAATCATCTCTTTGTGTATTGTTCGAAGTCGTCTGCAGGTTTTCACATTCTTGATTGATCTAGCCTAGATTGATCATTCTTAGGTCGATCACAGCCTAGACCCTTTGAATCTTTAACTTTTTCTTTATATTTTTAGTTATTTTATTTTTAATTTTCTTTTACTTTTACTTAATGTATAATATAAAAAACAAAAAAATAAAAACGATCATTCAAAATGACATTCCGTCTTGTTAGAGACGTTAAACTTATTACCCACATGACACATTGTGTCTTTTATCTCTTGTATCATACATATTCATTTTCAATTCTTCTTTCTATATTTTTCTTGCATATTTTCAATATATATATATATATATATATATATATATATACATATAAATTCATTATTGTGCCCTTATGTGTAGTCATGTTACTTGCATATTTTTTTATGGGGCTTGATCTCATATCTATCTTTCTTTTTGTGCTATATTGCCTTAGAATGCTTGATTTACTTATCTTATCCCATTTGATATTTGATGTGAGTTTGCTAGTGTGGTTATTCAAGTTGGTTATTGATTCCAAGTTTGGGGGTGCACTCTTTCCCAATGGATCACTACCGGGTTTCGTGTCTTTTCCACCATGGTATATTCTTTCCATCTTTTTCATTGTTCTCATTGCACATTGATGACAATGTGTAGTTTAAGTTTGGGGGTAAGGTGACTTTGTTGCATTCTACTTAAGTTGAGCTTTAAATCAGAGCATAAAAGAAGCATTCTCAAATCAGAGCATAAAAGAAGCATTCTCAAGCTGAATGGAAGAAAAAAGCAAAGTGGTGGAAAACTGCATCTTCGATCAATCAGACCAAGTTTCGATCAATCTCGCAGTGATCGTTCCAACCATTTCAAGAGAGATCGAGACTTTTGTCATTTTCCTCACCAAAATACCTTCTTCGATCGATCCAACATTTTTCTGATCGATTGAACACCCTTGATCTTATCCCCACCTACCACTTTTGTCTTTTCCCCAAAATATCCCAAAAATATCTTAGATTTGTCATTATTCCAAAAAAGCGCCGCTATGGTTCGATCGATCTCACTAGACTTCGATTGATCGAACCTCCTTAAGTGCGAAAAAAAAAAACAGAGTTCTAGCTAATTAAAAGGGTACTCGTGGTGTAATGATTTGGAGGTCCTGGTGCATGAGGTCTGACCATTAGGTGTGATACTTAACTACTTATATAAGGATTTTGAGTCATTTTACATAAAAACAATCTTGGAGAATCATAGAAAATGAACCATACACAAGAGAGGTTGGAGGAGTCTAGAGATTGGAGAGATACACACCATTTAAGAGTTCTTCCACTCATCCAGGGTTTCCATGAAAGAGAAGAAGATCATTCCTACTATGGAGATAGCCCTTGAGGGTTAGATAACTACATCAATGAGTGGCTAAACATCTTTTTGGGGCTAAAGTTAGCCCTAAGCATGCTTTCTAGACCTTAATGCTTTGTATTTTGAGGGGATTTGTGTTGTAATTCTTGTCTTGACCTTGGATATATATAAATCTTGTTTCTATAATGATTTGTGTGGTTTAATACTTCTAATTGATTATTTCATTATATTCATATGTCTATGTATGCTAGAATAGATGTTCATGTGTTTATCTCTAGATTTTTTTACATTGATGTATGTCTATGTGTGTTAATATCATGAATATAGTGATGGTCAAGGCATGGTGCTTTAATGGAATACTCTTTTGGTTTGTTTGATGGTTCATACTTATTTCTTGATGGATTGTGCCTTTTCCTTAGTTTAATTAGTTTAATTTTCATGTTCCTAGCTTAGTTGTAGTGTAGTTGCCTTACTTTCCTAGATGGGAAGACAATCCATGCTTGTTATTTGATGTTCCATGCTTATGAATACAAGAAGTATATTTCTTAGTTTGTTGATGTGTTTTGATTGTGAGCTTATGTGATACCCCTCGATTCTAGAGCCACGGGTGATTTAGTCCGAGCACAGATTCGAGGGATACCAAACAATTAATATTTAAAGAAGCACATAATACAAATATCAAATAAGAATAAATAAAAATACGCTGAAAGAATTCTAAATTAAAAATCCTCAAAATTTAAATAATAAATTCCCAACTTCCCAATAACTATACAACTCGGGAATCCATCTAGTGGATCCCTAATCCAATCCCAAACTAAAAAGTAAAATGACTAAAATAAAAATACAAAGCTAAACATGGAAAGCAGTCCAACATAGTCAGAGGAGTGTGTGTCTGTATCTGCTCGGCACGATTAAACTCTAAGCCTGGAACTTGTGAACACCTGAAAAAAATAAGAGTGGGTCAGGCCATATGTAAGTTCTATCCTACTACAATCCATACAGAAACTCGATACGCAGAGACATCTTAGATAGCTCAACAATATCTATATAGTCCGTAAATATATCCACACTACAGGACTCTCACTGGACTACAATGGGGGTCTCAACCTGAATAGAAAGCAACATGCAAAAATGCACCCAAAGGTGCACATGAGTACCTAGACCTAACAGGGTATACCTCAACCATCACAACCAGTTACGCATCCTAATGCATATACGCTCCCTAACCAACGATCTTAAGACTCAAGCTCATATCGTGGTACCATAAATTATATATATACATTTCCAACCAAAACCAATGTAGTGCCGCTCAACTGTTCGTTGCCAAGACACGACATAAAATTAGGATTTAAATGTTTTAATTAAATCCATTACCTTCCTAATACAAAAATGTAAACAAACATCCAATATGTTGTTCAATTGTTTTAGTTGACAGGACATGAAACCATGTAGGATTTAACTGTTTTAGTTAATCCATTCTGTTTGTATGAATAGGTAGGAATTAGCGTTTTGAACTAATCCGTCCCTAGAATAGGTAAGTCTTAGTGTTTTGAACTAAGCCGTCCTTAATATGCCACTGTCCCATACCGGTGCATATACACATATATAAGTAGGACTTAACTTTTATAATTAATCCAACTTATTTTCAAATAGGTAGGACTTAGTATTTTTAACTAATCCGTCCTTAGTATGCCACCGTCCCATGCCGGTGCATACACACACAACCAATCCAACAATTGACAAAACAGTACAAGCAGTTCATCAATTATAATACAGAACAATATAATAATAATCAGAATCTTACTGAACACATTATAGTGAAATTCTTAAACATAAATTTCATAACAATCCATAAATCCAACAATTGATGCAATCTAAACCGTTAAAATATCAATTAACTCCATATAAGCATACTACAATTTCAGTTAATCAACTATGCTTATTTCAGTGCTTAAACATGATTAATACTATTTAATCATACATACACAAAATGCTAGAATTATAGTAAACAATTAAATCCTCCAAACAGCCCAGAAATTGATATCGTTTTTAATAAATTAAATATCAATTTAATCCAAACCAAACCTAGTTAATTGCTAGTATTCCATCACCCTTATACATTGTTGAAATCTGATTAAATATTATTAAATCATATGTGAAAGATTTGGTAAGTTTCAGTAACCAAACAACTTAACAAAACAGTGATAAACATGTAGGCTTTTCTTTATCTTCATGTTGCTTCATTCTTTAATACCCTAATGTGGTAATGCTTTATAATATTTTCATAGGTCCATCACAATTAAGTACATCATTTGGTGTAATTTAAACGGATTAAAAATACTCCAGGCAGCCTAAACAGCCCCTAAAAAAACCAAAATTATGCATTTCGGGCGAGAGCAAGCTCTCATAAGTTGAGAGCCTGCTCCATTAACTTGGGAGCCTTCTCCATACACTCGGGAGCCTTCTCCATACACTTGGGAGCCTTCTCCATTCACTTGGGAGCCATATTCTTCAAAACTGCTCATCTTCTTTGTAACGACCCACTCTACCACATGGTATGATGTTATCCGCTTTGGGCCTAAGCCCGTATGGTTTTGTTCTTGGGCTTCACCCAAAAGGCCTCATACCAATTGGAGATGACACACTTACATATAAGCACTTCATTTTTCCTTTTCCCAGGCAATGTAGGACTGTGCACCCGTAGCTCGGCAGTGTGGTAGCCTATCAGTGTCTTTCGCACTCGCCCACGGCACACCCGCCCACAAGGTCATCACAATCCACCCCCCTTAGAGGCCCGACGTCCCCGTCGGCACACTTCTAGCTGGGTCAGGCTCTAATACCAATTGTAACGACCCACTCCACCACATAGTATGATATTGTTCGTTTTGGGCCTAAGCCCGCACGGTTTTGTTCTTGGGCTTCACCCTAAAAGGCCTCATACCAATTGGAGATGACATAATTACATATAAGCACTTCACCTTTCCTTTTCCCAGGCAATGTGGGACTGTGCACTCGTAGCTCGCCAGTGTGGTAGCCTATTAATGTCTTTCGCACTTGCCCACGGCACACCTGCCCACAAGGTCATCACATTCTTCACCTCCGGTGAAGTTCAGAGCCTCCGTATTATTTTATTTAACTATCTAGGGTTCAATTTATGTCCCCGAATTAATTATATGCAGGTGTCATATATCATCGACATAAATTAAAACCAGTTTAAAAAAATCAACGAAATCATAATTAAAACAAAAATATGTATAAACCATTAAACCTTTTAATTCAATGCATTTAAATTCACTACAACCATACTTATAAGATCAGTTTTAACATTAATTAAAACCCTGGAGACTACCTAGGCATGCACAGAACACAGGTTTAAGGGAAAAAGTTAGAATAGAGACTTGCCTTCGGTTTCAGTTTTGAAACCTTAAACCACCATCTTTGAGTTTTCTGACAGATTTTGGATTGCCATTCAACACCTCCGTTGTTCTTAGTTCAACCCTTGTCCCTAGCCAAACCTTAACTTTCCTCTCTCTATTTTCCTCTCAAAACTCTCTGTATTTCGTCGCCTCCACTGCTACGTGACTTGGGTTCTAAAAACCCTTAGCAGACATATTCAAGTATTTATATAGGCTTATACAACCGCAACCCTAATACTAATTATATTAGGAGATGAAGAAAAATAGTTAATCATATAGCTAAGTCGGCTACGACCTAAAAATATAAAACCCTAAAATCATTATTAATAAACCAGTATAAATGTAATTATTAATAAATCCAAATAGTTAACTTAATGCTATACACACATATATATATACATGTATATCCATTCATGAGTAATAACTGTACCTTATAAAATCCCATATCCAAGCCCAACTCCGTTATTTAAAAACATTAATTTAATTTAAAACATATTTTATCATTTAAACAAATAAATCAATTAAAACAATTAAATCAATTTAAACAATTAAAGCAAACCCACATAATCATATAATTAAATTAAACACATACTTCAATTAAACAAATAGAATATTAACCAATTAACCAAATTCACAATTAAACACAAAAACACATAGCCACGTAAACAACGAAAAATGCCTGAGAAATCAAAGTTAAATTCCAATTTTATCCTTTTGAAAACTAGGGTATTACAGCTTAAAGGAAGGAACTATGGCTTAAATTGATATATTGTGCTATTCATTAGTTTGTCTAGACAATGTATGCTTAATTGGTCATCCATGCTTGTTGATTCAATCAATCATACACATTAGTATTGCAACATATAACCCCCCTTATTTATTGCACATTGAGTGTCTAGGAAGGTGATGTTTAGCGGTGACTTCAAATTCCAAGACCTCTCTCTCTTATTTCTCTATACATTACTTAATTGAGTTGTTCTAAATTACTTTCATTTAATTTAAAATTGTAGTTTAATTAACAAATCAAACCACCTTTTGATCACTTGACCTACTAATTCGACCTTGTTTCTAAGCAAAGTACGTTTCCAATCCCTTGGGATGATCCCTACTCGCCCTAGCTATATTAGTAGTTAGAGGTAGTAGTGGAACTTTATAAATTCAAACTTGGCCACTCTTTAACACATTTTAACTTGTTGGTTCACGACGACACCAGAATCCTAGTCAAAAGGAATTTCCTGGGGAACATCTAGACGCCTCAAACGACAGGGACTGCATCATAACGTTAGAACAACAGGTTTAGACCTTAAACCAAGGACTAGACTAGTTGGTTCAACAAAATGTGAAGATTTTGCAACTCTTGGCTACCCTGACAGGACAACTGCCTCAACAAGAATTATCTAATGGGCATCTAGATCCTTCCAATCTGAATGATGGGGGAGAAAATGGGGAGGACCGAGATAACGATCATCCTTAAGAGTTTGTGGCAGAACAAAGCCTGGTTGGGAACCGACATAACGAGACAACTCCTCCTTTTCCTCCGTGGAATTCCTAGCCTCAGGCAGACATGACTGCTTATATTGAGGAGAAGACAGAGGAAATCGTTCACTTCGACCTACAAATCTAAGATCTTAAGGCAAAAATAGAGGATGTGATGTAGGTTATGAAAGAAAAATGTTGTGCCGCAATAGATGACTTGGTGCAAAGGACCAACTTGTCGTTTAGTCCTACTATCATGTAATACTCCCTACCAAGCAAGTTCAAGATGCCCTCATTTGAAGTTTTGAGGGACCAAAGATTCTCTCGACCACGTGGAGACTTTTCAAACTCTTATACATCTACAAGTTGTGCCAGATGAATTTATGCGCCGGGTTTTTCCCACGACCTTCAAGGGATCGACACGAGTATGGTTCAATATGCTGAAGCCATGAACCATCAACACCTTTGAAGAACTGAGTAAGCATTTTGTAAGCCATTTCATTACAGGCCAGAGGCATATAAGGTCAGCCACCTGCCTGCTTACTATAAATCAACAGAAGGGAGAGTCGATATGGGAATACACCACATGTTTCAATATAGAGATGTTGCAGGTAGAAGAAGTGGGTGATAAAGTGGCTTTGACCGCTTTCATGGGAGGATTACAGACCTCCAGATTCCTGTTGTCCCTGGCAAAAGAACCACCTACCAGCATGGCAGAGTTACTAGTAAGAGCACAGAAGCACATTAATGCTGAAGATGCTATGAATGCGCGAAAGGTGAAAAAAGGAGAAGATAAGAATATGTCACCACCTGGAGTTAAGGGTGAGAAGGAAACCAAATACAAAAAATCTTTTTTCAATCAAAGTGAGTGAACAACTCGTGAGAGAGACTCCGATAAGTACACCGACTACACTCATTTGAATACGTCGATATACCAAATCTTCTTACAAATTTAAGATGATACATCTCTGAAATGGCCATGGAGGATGAAGTCCGATCCAGCGAAAAGATCTTGAGATAAGTATTGCAGGTTCCATCGGGATCATGGACACACTACGGAGGATTGTTTTGACCTTAAGAATCAGATTAAGAATCTGATTCTAATAGGTCACTCGTAAAAGTCTGTTGCCAATAAAGGTACCAACCCTAATAATTGCCCTCTAGGGCAACAACCAATTAGGGGGATCATGATCATCTTTGAATGAGTGGACTTGGATGATGAATCCAACTTAGCTCATGAGGCTAATGTGATAAAAGTTGACTCCCTAATTAGGAATAGCCTCATCAAGTAGTTAAAAATAAAGACCGGAGGCATTTCAATTCAGTACTTTGGAGGGAGGATAGCTTCCTCACATTTAATTTTATTTTTCAGTAAAGTCACCATCACCAATAAGATGGATGACTCCTCATGTTTATGCAATAAAATATTATATTTTCAGTTACTTATGAATGACCTGTGTGCTTATGCTTTACATAAAGCTAACAAGAAACCAAGCTCCCTTACTAAAGGGATTAGATAAGTAAAGCTCGAAAAACCAGTTCCCTTACTAAAGGGACAAGTTGAGTGAAGCTCGTAAATTTTATTCCCTAACCAAAGGGACGAGTTGAGTGAAACTCATAAAATCTGCCAATTACATGTTAGATTCCAAAAGAAAATCCAATCATACATTACTAAGAGTTATTAACCATGGGGTTTGAACTTATGTCTTTACAAAACAGAACCCTGATTTGGTATTTGTATTATTTCATCTAAGGAACAAAACTCAAGGTGTACTGTTTACCCTTAAAACAACATCCTAGGTCTACTATTTACTCAGGAATAGTAAACCGAGGTAAAAATAATTTCTACCTCGGGAACAGTACGCTGAGGTTTGTTCACCTTAGGAATAGTGACCTGAGGTAAAAAAAAAATTAAAATTCCCCACCTCGGGAACAGTACCTTAAGGTATTATTCACCTCGGGAATAGTGACTTGAGGTACAAAATAATAATAATTACCACCTCGGGAACAGTATCCCCGCTCGAGCTTTGGGGTACTGTTCACCTCAGGAATAGTGACACAAGGTAAAAAAAAAAAAAAAATAGTGTCTGACATTCCAAAAATTAGACGAGTAAGTTTGGGAATGGGGGGCAACTAATAAGGAGATTTGAGATAAGGCAACTCCACAGACTAACCATGTAATGTCCCAAATTTTTTAAATTTTTTATATTAATTATTTTTTGTGCCTCGTTTTACGTGTCATGAAGGCCCTGAGGGCTATTTCTGTTATTTCCTGAGCCGATGGTTTTAGAAATATAATTTTAATTATTTTAAGTCATTTAGAAGGGACGACATTATTTTTAGGATTTTTCGGAAGTCGGGACGATTTCCGGGCTCGGAAAACTTTTCTCAGTTTTGCCTTTTGTTTTGAGGGGCATTGTGTTCTTTTTAGACATATATACATATACCTATATCTATACCTTGGGGAAGATATTTTGGGGACATGGGTGGAATGTGGATTGTTAAGTGAGGGTATAAGGGTAACTTTGCCAAAAAGTGGAATTCACCCAATGAGTGACAAGTGGCAAAGTATAGACCTTGTGTGTGTTTGCAAGACCACCTAACCACCTTCTTCCTCTTTATTCTTGGACACACACTCTCTCTTTCTATATCTCTACATTTTTACCTCTTTACTTTCAAGCTTCCATTTGGGTGAGTTAGGTTAGAATTTTGGCGAAACCATAGAAAGAGAAAATGAAAAGCATGAAAAGGGCTTTTATTTGACACCAATCTTGCTAGGGCTTGGAGGGACTTCGAAATTGGGATGACTTAAGGGCTTGTTTGTCTAGCTAAGGGCGTGCTTGGTTGCACATATTGAGGTAGGTATTTCTAATGCTTCAAACTTTACCTTTTATTGAGTAATTTATATTGATTCTTCATTTATCCCTTAGATTATGCATGTAATGTGAATAAGATAATAGATGATGTTGATGTAATGAAAGCATGCTAAGTGTGATAATTAAATATACCTTATGTGCTAAGTATAAAACATGATGTTCTAAGTTTCAAGAATGCTAATTTCCAAGTGCTAACTTGATTGTGATGATGTAAGTATATGATGAGCATGTTTGTATCCTTGTTGTGTAAAATGCCATGTTGTAGTTGGTTTATAAAAATTGCCATGCTTATGGTTATATTATAGAAAATGCCATGTTGTGTTTTTTTCTAGAGAATGTCATATTTGTCCCATTGTTGTCACATATGAAAGTGAAGTTGAATTAATGAATTTGATTAGTATGCATAATGATGTGTACCAAATTATAACCACTTGCAATAACACAAATCTTTGTAGAATAGGGCTATATTAAGGGTGCCGAATCACAGAGAATGTCGTAGTTTGTTTAAGCATCCAATTAATATTACTTTGATTCAAGGAGAAAAGTTGATTATTTCGGGTTATTTGTCACGAACATAAAAATAAAATTAAACTAAATTAAGGATAAGATCAAGAGAGAGAAAGTCTTAGGGATTGACTTCACCACGAATCTCATATTATGGTCAACCATTCAACCTTGGGATTTCATAATTTATGTATCAGATGAATTAAACTCAATAACATTTATTTAATTCGGGTTTAAAGAAAGATGTTCCATGAATTTCAACTAACTATAACCTATCTTTGGTTGGCACGAATTATCTACCTACCTACATCTAACTAATGTTGTAATATAACTCGTCTTCCTTAGGTATATAGTATGAAAACATTCATTCATGAAAAACATTGGAACACCATTGCATAATCTTCATTCTTATGTCCGATAGGTATCCAACAATACCGTACAATAAGAATAGGTTGAGAACAATTTAAGAACAATTAAATCTAAGACAATGTATTAATTAATAAAAAATCATTAATTCATTAAAACACCAATTGATCCGTAATCAATTGCTCATAATTATGCAATCAAGATACATAAACATATTAATCCCAAAAATTAGAATGATCAAACCATAATACTCAAATTCGGGCTTCATTAATGCCCTAAGAAAAGAATTAGCTACTCATGACGATGAAATATATCATTTGTGTTGTCGTGGTCTTCGTCGTCACAGACTGCAATTCTCCTCTTGGGATCTTTACCTTTGGGAACCCTAAAAGCCGCCATTAATTAAGAGAATAATAGCTAGGAAAAGAGATATATGAGATTGTGGCCTTCTACCTCTTTTTATAGAAGAATTAACTTCTAATAGGGGCTGGATGGGCTTTTAGGTCTTCTGGAGTAATTTTGGGCCCTTTTAGGATGAAAGATGACTTAATTAAGACAAATCCTGCATTCAAAAAGTTTGACTAAACAGCAAGGGCTCGAGCCTAGAAAGTATGGCTCGAGCCTCTTGAGATAGGGCTCGAGCAAAACTTCAACACTTAGTCAATTTTCTTCAAATAATTTTTCTTTTTCATTAACACTTTGAATATTTTGAGGATGAATCTTCATAGCGCTCGATCACTACTTCTTGAGGCTCGAGCTTTGGGGTTTTGGGCTCGAGCCTTTTGGCAAAGGCTCGAGATCTGGCAAGTTGGAGTTTTCCAAAGCGTGTTTTGGCATTCCGAGGCAGTTTTGGCTCGATCACTTTTGCAAGAGCTCAAGCACTTTGAGTTTGGTCTTGAGCCTTAATATCTAGGCTCAAGTCTTTTCGCCTTGGTTAATTTACTTGCTTCTGTTGGATATGTGCTCGAGCCTTAGAACTTGAACTTCTCCAAAATCACCTTCTTGACCTCAGGCTAGCTTCAGATGACCGGCAACAACTCTATAACCTTCAATGTCTGTCTTTTCATCATAAAAGCTCGGTTTTAACCATTTCTTTGGAAAAATTCTTTAAAACATGCAATAAACATAAATCAATATAAAACTGGATAGAAGTATCATTTTAGGTCTTAACATATGCATATTTAGGGACTCGAATATGCAATATTCAGCGCTCATCACATAGCATGGCGGAATGTTGAATGAGAAAGGGCTTGAAAAAAAACTTTTATAAAATAATCTGAATTTTGCGAGTTCGGTACTAATTCGACATAGAGGGAGCGCGTGCTGGTTTTGGACATAAAAAGTTGATTACTAGACCCCAAATGGTTGCCGGATTTGGAACCAAGATTAGTAATTCAATCTTACCTTGGTAAAATCGGTTAGCGGTTTTTGGTGTGAGTTAGGGTCGGTAGAGACCAAGTTTGGGGAACGGTTGTGCACTGTATTCCTATGCAATATTTTGATGGATTGCTTAAATGCTATTGTGGAGATTGATTTGTGATTCAAATGCTATAAAATCCCCTAAGTATGATCCTGGTTTCTTTTAATCCCCAATATGTGATGTGTGGCTCAAGGGAGTCCAAAGTTGGCGCCTTAGGTATCTTCTACTGAGCCTCCGTGTTCCATTATCATTTTAAGCAAAGGCGTGGTTGGTGACGAACCCTCATATGTATAGTTAGGGTTGACAGAAGCATTTTTTGATATTCTTGTAATCAATGTATAACTTATGTGATCTTAATTGTAATAAAAATCATTTTTGACATCTTTTATGTAAATGTTGTAATATGGCCATGGAGGCTTCATTTTGTAAATCTATTTTATTTGGGCATGTAAGTCATGAGGATGATAACTATATTTATACTTTGAAGTTTTGGTATGATATGGACTTTAATGATGTAATTAATTTGAACCATTATAATGTATGAATGATGTTATGGGAGTGTATATATATTTTTAGGATTTTTTTGGGATATATTTTAAGTATATGAAAGTGTTATTTGTCTTAAATTTCAATGTAGGAACCAACCAAGACTTCATTGGAGGTTAATGGCTATTTTCAGGGTTCAACTCGATTAATCGAGTCCCCTCTTGATCGTTTGAGCCTCCCATACTTAAAAAATTTGAGAAAACCCTCAAATTTCATGCTCTCAACCCTACCATTCGAGCTTGGACTTGATCGATAGAGCACTTTTACCTGTCCACTAGTTGTTTACTCAAACTTCAAATAGCCATAACTCCCTCGTTTCAAACCCAAATTAGGTCGTTCTTGAGTCTAAACTGATCGGCTTGAAGTAAGCTTTCCAATGATATTAATATTATCCTTAAATTCTAATAACACTGAGAGTTATAGTTATTTTAGTGAAGTGGTGTCGGAGAATCCTTCAAACCAAGAGTGGGTAAGTATGGTAAATTATACCTATGGCCATTAGGAACTTATGAAATGGATTAAATTGG
The DNA here is from genome assembly GCF_030987335.1 of Cornus florida. NCBI lineage: Eukaryota > Viridiplantae > Streptophyta > Magnoliopsida > Cornales > Cornaceae > Cornus > Cornus florida. Next base: position 72,134,020 of record NW_026775571.1, on the reverse strand, counting down.
ATAATGTGATGTTAGAAAGCCCTATTTGACTACTTATTATCAGCTATTCCCCATATTTGCCTTGCAATGACCATTTTTCCTTTGTGTGCCCTCGAGTTCGCGTTGGGACTCGTGTAGCGATTCGAACCTCCATGTTTGGGTTGTTACAGAATAGATAAGAAAATCTAATTGTATTTGATCAATTTGAAATCAAATGAGATATGACTAACGGATAACAATAGTTCGAATTCAAACTACGTAGAAATCTCCTCAATCGCCAACGAATCGCAATAGCTCTACTAGTGTACCATTATAATTATAACTTCTCACTCACCGAATAGGTATGCGACAATACATACATAAAAAAATTACTGTTATACATTAATTCAAAGCTCCGATGACTGAATTAATCGTAGGAGAGCTCTGGGCAGGCAGCACACGGGTGTCAGTCAAGGTTCATCGTTTTTCTTCTCATTTCTTTGTAGGGAAACGGTGTTATCCCGAGTCGTGCCAATTTTTGCTTCAACATATATATAGACAGATGATGGGAGAGAAACATTCAGATTGGTGATTGCTAGACTAGGAAAATTGAAATCAAACTGCTAAGTAAAAAGGTTTTATTTTTTTGCCACTTTTGTAGTTTAAGGATTTTTCTTTTGCTAAAAAGGTCATAGTTCAAGGGAGGTTTATTGAACTTTACCCTATAATTTTTTGAAAAGCATTCTTTCTTTCCTTTTTTACATAATAATATCCTCATTTTTTTAGATTATGTGTGCCTCAAGAGTAACTTTTTTTCTTACTAGAAACAATTGATTAAATGCGAAATAAGTGAGGTACTTTTGTGATATAATTAAACTATGTTAAAATGAGTTATTATTATTATTATTTTTATTTTATAGTATGAATTTGACCAAAGTAGTATTTTTTGAAAATAGACTTGAACCAAATAAAAATAAGTATGTAATAATTATTATTTTTTATAAAATATATAGGGTTAATTTCTTAGACACCCCTGAGGTTTGACAAATCTTGCATGGAGACATATTTCAAAAATTACTATCACTTGCACCCCAAATTATTTTTCTATCTCTTACACAGTTAAAAGATGTAAATGGACATTATTACCCCTAATTTTTTAATGTCTTTTAATTCAAAATATTAAAAAATTGAAAGAACCAAAATACCCTCATTAATTATTCCTACACAACCATCTAATATATATATATATATCTCTCTTTATATTCCAACTTCATCTCCCATCTTCATCCACAAGTTCATAACCATTGTAGAACTTAAACCACTTCTTTATCTGGTACAACTTCATCAAATAGCACCACCCAATTCCACCCACAATCATAAAATCACTTACAGGCACCAGATAAATAATCTTGGTAGCTATCACCATAATCAGGGTGGAGTCAATTATGGCCCAGAGGGGGAATATGCCTCCTCCCTTGCCCTCCACCCACTATATAAACTTGCCTATTTTTGTTATTTAAATATATTTTGAAGGTAAATTTTACCTCAAACCTAATGCCCTCTACCGCCTAAAATTTTTAATTACTAAAATTATCTCTTAAATTTTCTTTCTTTTCGCTTTTACTTTCCAAATTACTTTGATTTCCTATATATATATATATATATCCTTCTTCAATTAAATTTTAACACTTTCCCTTCATAGTTGTCTCATTTTTCTTGTTCATTTTTTTCTTTTTTCTTTTTTGTCTTCCATTTCTTAAAATTCTTCTTATTCTTTTTATTTCTCTTCTTCTTATTTAAATCAATGTATATAATTTCATGTATATATTCAAAATAACAATACAAGTCCATGATAATGTAATTGTATTAAGTGAAAATATTATGTATCGAAATTCATCTACAACAAAATCATCGGGCAGATACAGAAAATCAAAACACATAAAACACCATCCCAAACTAACACCTCTTATAGTCAAGATCAATAGTCTTGACAAGCCAAAGAAAAGGTGTCAGCTATTAAAGAAAACCACCACAACAAAAGAAAAAAAAAAAAAAAAACCAGCGACAAAAACCACCAGCAAGAGAACCAAACACACCAGCGGTAGGCAAAGACGGCGTACGTTGGTAAAAAACACAGATGCATCAGATCCACTCCCAGCACAAAACACCAAAAAGCTCCAAAAAAGAGCAGATAAATAAACCCAACTCCGGCGACCCAGCAACTAGCTACCCTTGAAAACGGCGCAGATTAGGAGATCGGAAACAAAAACTCATGATGAAACGTGAGAAACGCTGCTCACAGCGAAACCTTGACGACAGCGAGAAAAAACAACAAAAAAGGGCGTGAATCCACCCACCGAACAGGCTATGTACAGCAGGCCGATATTATTAATCAGTGGGTGACCGGGATTGGGACCTCCATGGGAGGGAGTGGGGAGAAAGCAGATGGAGGAAGGTGAGGAGCGGTGACTAGGGTAGAGAGAAGCGAGAGAAAAGTGGGGTAGGAAGAGAAAGGCATTTTTCACTCTCAAGTGAGTTAGTGGGGTCATTTGCCTTTTGATTTGAATTATCTATACACCAAAAAAACCCAAAGAATAGACCCACAATTTGTAATCAGCATGCCACCTCTTAGTGGCGACTAACAAGAACTTATATGACGATGATCTCCTAGTGGTGACTAGCTATAACTCATAAGACGGCGATAAAGAAAAATCCAACAAAACCTAATGAAAATTCAGGCAGTAACGAAGGCAATTATCAGCGATGAGAAACTGAAGATGACGTGATGGCGCCAAGTTCTCTTTCCAAACGCCTTGACTCCACTGTCGAATCGTTCAAAACCGTGCTCACTCAGAATTGCAAATATCCTTGGTTTTTTATTTTTATTTTTTCCTTTCTGTCTTTTTTTTTTCTTCATGTGAAAGAGATAAACTTATAAATTAAAATGTTAGGCCAAAGGTCACATAATTAGTTAATTTTTGATGAAATGCCAGCCATAAATAAACACATATTTAGAATATAAATTAATTTTAATAATAAATTGTAAGGAAACTAATGCCGTATTAGAAATATATTAGGCTATTATAATTTATTAGTATTTAATTGATTTAAGTAATATGTTATTTCCTTGTTTATTTTCTTAATTCTCATATATAAGGATGCTATTGTAATAGAATTAGGGTATTGAATTGAATAAAATGAAAAACTTTGGTAGCTAATCCCCAATTCAAAGGATTATTGGTGGTTGAAATCCAATCAACGGATCACTTTAGGGTCTAGAACCCTAACATATGGTATCAGAGCATTTGATCTGAGACTGTTTAAATTTTTTTTTTCTATAATAATTATTATTTTTTCTAATCTTGAAGATCCCTTACTATTAGGATGAACATGATGATGCGTAATAGTGAAGCCAAGATGGATGCAATGTTGAATGATAATCAAGCTAGTTTTCAAGAAATTCTTTCAGCTTTGTAGGATTTAATAGAAAGACTAGGAACACAACCTATTCCTGTTCCTCCCCATCCACAACGTGATGATTGGGTAGCCCCTCCATGGTGAAAACCTTGGTCAACCACTTTAATATGACGACGACGATAATAAGAAAGATGAAGCATATCTAACAAGAGTAACATTAACAAATAAAGATAAAGATGCACGAGCCAAAGGTGTTCTAATAATAACGAACCAAGAGTCGTGGTCGTCAATGCGGCAGACCCAAACCCGACTAAAGTCAATGGAGCCCATGTCACCAACGATAATGATGATAAACATCTTACTCCGATTATTCAAGTTAAGCCTATTACCCAATTGTGCATTGTATCTCCGACTTTGTTGGTTTGCAAAATAGATGGTTCGTGGCATATGTGGGTTGATTACCTATCGCGCACTCAATAAAGTTACTGTTAAGGATTGCTTCCATATTCCAATGGTGGATGTGTTACTTGATGAGTTACAATGGAGTTATCACTCGTTAACTCATAAGTGGAAGGATCGTCGATAACCCTACTTGCGAAAAGTATGGATTCCACGCTTAAGGACAAACCTTGATTCATGGGGCGTGGAATGTTAGGAAATTAATACCAATTAGTATTAGAAATATATTACGCTATTATTATTTATTAGTATTTAGTTAATTTAAGTAATATGTTATTTCCTTGTTTATTTTCTTAATTCTCATATGTAAGGATGCTATTGTAATAGAATTAGGGTATTGAATTGAATAAAATTAAGAACTTTGCTCGCTAATCCTCAATTCAAAGGATTATTGGTGACTGATCTCCGATCAACTGATCACTTTAGGGTCTAGAACCTAACATATGTTTGGAAACTAATACCAATTAGTATTAAAAATATAGTAGGCTTTTATTATTTATTAGTATTTAGTTTATTTAAGTAATATGTTTTTTTCTTGTTTATTTTCGTAATTCTCCTATATAAGGATGCTATTGTAATAGAATTAGAGTATTGAATTGAATAAAAGTTAAGAACTTTGGTGGCTAATCCCTAATTTAAATGATTATTGGTGGCTGATCTCCAATTAACGGATCACTTTAGGGTCTAGAATCCTAACATCTGGTATCAGAGCATTCGATCTGAGACCGTTCCAAATTTTTTGGTTCCAACGCCTTTAGTCGGGTTTAGGTTTACTGCATCGACTACCGTAAGTTTTGGTTCGTTGCTGTTTGGAATGCCTTTGGCTAGTGCATCTTCATCTTTGTTTGTTAATACTACTTTTGTTGGAATTGCTTCTTCTTTATGATCATCGTTGCCGTCATGGTGAAACAGGTGATCAAGGTTGTCACCATGAAGGGGTACTCGATTATCACGTTGGGGAGGAACAAGAATAGGTTGTATTGCTAGACTTTTTGTTAAAGCCAGAAAAGCTGTAAGAATTTGCTAAAAACTAGCTTGATTATCACGCTATATCACATCCATCCTGGCTTTATTATCATGCGTCATCGTGTCCATCCTAGTAGTAAGGGCAACAACATGTTCTTTGAGATAAGAAACAAGAATAATAGAAAAAAAAAATTAGATGGTCTCAGATCGAATGCTCTGGTACGTACTATATGTTAGGGTTCTAGACTCTAAAGTGATCTATTGATTGGAGATCAGTCACCAATAATCCTTTGAATTGGGGATTAGCCACCAAAGTTCTTAACTTTTATTCAATTCAATACCCTAATTCTATTACAATTGCATCCTTATATAGGATAATAAGAAAATAAATAAGGAAATAACATATTACCTAAATCCACTAAATACTATTAACTAATTTTCTACTACTAATTGGTATTGGTTTCCTAAAATAAATATAATGAAATATGTAAATGGACATAGGATATTAGGTGATACTAGAGAGAAAGGATTGGGAAAATGGGCACTTTGGTCATTTAAATTCGGTTTTATAGGTAGTTGTGTTATTTTATATATAAATTTGGTCTTTTGTAAGTCAACACAAAGTTAAAAGGGTAACAATGTCATTTTACATACAAAAAGTTTTTTTTGACAATACTCAAAAATGACGTTTGTGTGAGTGAAAAACATACCAAACGTTTATACTATGAGTAATAATAATTTTTTAAAGATGTCTTTACATGAGATTTGTCCAAACTTTATGAAATGTCAATAAAATTTACCAATATATATATATATATATATATATATATATATGTACACACAAATTTTGTAGTCTGCAAATAAGATAACAAAATAGGGGCAAAAATAATATTTTATTAATTTATAAAACTTGGAGTACAATCCTCTGTAATATTCTTTACAAAGAATAAGGTCCTCTGATTCGATCTCTTTTTTGGTTGGTTGGATCCAAGGACTGTATGAGCTTGATCTTGAATCACCATGGAATTTGATGAAGAACGGCACGATTTGATGTGCTTCTTATTGATCACCGTGGATTTGATGAAGAACGGCACGATTTAATGTGCTTGTTGTTAATCGCCGTAGATTTGATGAAGAACGGCACGACTTTGGATGTGCTTGGTGTTCTTGCTTTTGGATTTGGATGTTGGGGATAAGATATCTCCCTGAAATTCTAGATTTCTGAATTCTGAATTTGATGTCTCTGAATTTCTGGACCCTCTGGATTTCTGAGTCTCTGAATTTCTAAATTTGTGGATTCTGAATTCTGAATTTGTGTCTGAATTTTTGAACCCTTTGGATTTCTGACTTTGTCTCTTCTGAGTCTCTGGATTTCTGGACTCTGAATTTGTGTGTCCTGAATTTCCAAGTCTCTGGATTTCTGGACTTCTGAATTCTAAATTTGTGTCCCTTCCTTCTTCCTTTAGGCCTCTATTTATAAGCTTCTTAGATTAATAGGATGATGACACGTGTCATATCCTGATAAGGAAAAAATAATAACTGGGTCGGACCGGTTATATTATGATAATTATCTTTAGAAATAATTATTCCAAATATATTTTATTAGGAATAATTATCTTTTTATTTAACCATCTGGGCTGGACTAATTAAATAATTTAAGTGGACCAAGCTTGGGCCAATTAAATAACTTAATTAAATATTAGGCCCATATTTAATGGGTTCATTTGTCAAAACCAAAACCCGCAAAAATTTTAGTGTCTACAAATTGCCCCCACTTTGAGTCCCATGTTTGACAGGATTTGTTTCCTTTTATCAAATGGGACTTTCCTTTTTCTTTTTTTTTTTGTTCCCTTTCCTATCAACTTTGGATTGTAAGATTTCCTCTTTTGCTTTTCTATCCAACTTAGGATTTGAATTTTACTTTTCTATTTGAACTAAATTATACAAATCCCGGTACAAATAGGAAATATTTTATTGCTTATATATACCACCAATGTTATAGGTTTTGCCATCAATTCTAAAGCCTCTGAAGACTTGTTAGATTGCAGTCTCTGTTTGAATAATTGGTATGATTTTTTATTTTATTTTATTTTATTTTTCTCTCTTTTTTTTCACTCAATTTTTTTTTCCATCTTTTTTTTTTTTTCCTTTCTCTCTCTCTCTTTTTTTTTCATGCAATTTTTTTTCCTCTTTTTTTTCACGTAATTTTTTCTTCATTTTTCTTTTCACGTACTTTTCTTTCCTTTTTTTTTTTCACTCATTTTTTTTTTCTCTCTCTCCCCCTTTCACACACCTTTTTTTCCTTCTTTATTTTTTTCATTCTCTTTTTTTTTTTATGCATTTTTGTCTTTTTTGTTTACTCATTTTTTTTCTTTGTTTTTTCTCTCTTTTTTTTTTTTTTTTTTTTTTTTTTTTGGGTGCTAGTCAATCACGGTGTTTTTGAAGAATTTCAAATTCCATACTACTATCGTTTTGGAGCGAGAACAGACTCTAAGAGGTCATGCCACCAGCACAGACTATGTCGTCAGCAACCACGAATCGACTCGGAGAGGAATGAGATATGTAGACGCAGGGAGGCTTTGCCAACAGCTCTGACAACGTTATCAACATCCGTTGCCAGAGCGTCTTCATCAGCCATGGATCATCCAACAGCCATTGATAGAGCAAAATTAGACTCCGATAGGTCATGCCACCAGCGCAAGCAGTGTTGTCAGTAGCCATGAATCAGCCCAGAGAGCAACGACAGATGTAGATGGAGAGAGGTTTTACCATTAGCTCAGACAACGTTGTTAACACCCACCGCCAGAGCTTCTTCATCAACCATGGATTATCCAGCAACCATTGATAAAATGAGACTAGACTCCGAAGGTCATGTTACCAGCACAGGCAATGTCGTCAACATCCATGAATCAATCCAGAGAGCAACGACAGATGCAGTTTTTATTAGCCACAGATCAGACATCAACCATTCAGAGAGTAAGAACAAACTCCAAGAGGTCATACCACCAGCATTGTTAGCCATTGCCAAAGCGTCTTCATCAGCCATGGATCATCCAGCAACCATTGATAGAGTGAGACCATACTCCAAAAGCTCATGCGACCAGCACAGACAGTGTTGTTAGCAGCCATGAATCAATCTAGAGAGCAACGCCAAATGCAGTCTTCATTAGCCATAGATCATACATCAACCATTTAGAGAGTAAGAACAAACTCCAAGAGGTCATACCACTAGCATTGTGAGCCATCGCTTGAGCGTCTTTATCAGCCATGGATCATCCAGCAGCCATTAATAGAGCGAGACCATACTCCGAGAGGTCATGCGACCAGCACAGACAGTGTTGTCAGCAGCCGTGAATCAATCCAGAGAGCAACGACATATGCAGTTTTCATTAGCCACAGATCAGACATCAACCATTCAGAGAGTAAGAACAAACTCCAAAAGGTCATACCGCCAACATTGTTAGCCATCACCAGAGCGTCTTCGTCAGCCATGGATCATCCAGTAGCCATTGATAGAGCAAGAATAGACTCCGAAAGGTCATATGACCAGCACAGACAGTGTCATCAGCAACTATGATCTTGGTTGCAACTTGATCCACCTTCTGATAGAAAAATCTAAATAGAACCATTTTTAGATGAGAAAGTGATGATGAAGCGAATAAACCGCAATTTGTTAACACAACTATCAAAAAGAAGCACACAGTGGTAATCGATCCATGATACTCGGGCCACAAACACCACGACAAAAAGTTGTTGCAGATGCTTTAAGGATGTGACAGATGAAGCTTGCATGCCTATGCCTCTGTGTGGTGATTTGTTTTTACTTTAGCAATATCTTGGCGACACCGTGAATTCCTTGACGCAATACCTAAATAGAAAACCAAATTTCTCTTTCAGCAATACCTCGACAGCAAGCAAATTTTTTTTCAGTGACACCTCGACGATGAGTCAAAACTTTGTTGCAGTAAAGCTTTGGCGATGACCCGGATTCTTCAGCAACACTTTGGTGGTAAGTCAATTTTATTTATTTCTTCAAGCCACACCTCGATGATGAACAAATTTTTTTTTCTTTAACGATAGCTCAATGACAATCTTTTCCAGTAATACCTCGACGACGAGCAGAATTTTTCTTGGCACCTATAGTCTGGCGCTGAACCAATTTATTTCCTCGCAACTACACTTTGTCGGATCAAAATTTCCTTTGTAGTTATAATTATGGCGACTGACCAAAATTCTTCTTTGCTGCTATATTTTGGCGGTGGGCCAAATTTTTTCCTTACAGCCACAATTTGGTGACAGATCAAATTTTTTTTTGCAACTACACTTTGGTGGCATGCCAAGTTGACAGGTGCGACGAGCACTTTTGATATTGCATGATGAGTGACAACATCTTGAGAGCGAGCCAAGTTAAAAATTTGTGACGAGCGACAACAATATCTTGACAGTAAGCCAAGTTGATTAATTACGACTAATCCTTTTGATATCTTGTGACAAGCGCACTTTGCTATTTTGCATACTCTTGAGGATTTTTTTTTTAGCATCGTACTGAACTTAAAATGAAATTCTAAACTACTTATGTACCCTCAAAAGAGGGATCAAGTGATCACGTAGTTCAATAGAGACGTGTTTTTTCCAAAAAAGTTTTTACTCGTGTTAAAGAGTTTTTTTTTTTTTTTTTTTTTTTTTTTTTTTTTTTTTTTTCAAACAGTTTATACTCGTATCAAAGAGTTTTTGAATTTTTTTTTTCAGGTAGACAGTTTAAACTCGTGTCAAGGAATGTCATTTTTTGTTTGGGAGACAGTTTAAACTCATATCAAGGAGTTTTTTTGATTTTTTTTTTCAAGTAGACAATTTATACTCGTGTCAAGGAGTTCTTGATTTTTTTTTTTTTTTTCAGGTAGACAGTTTAAACTCGTGTCAAGGAATGTCTTTTTTTTTTTTTTTGAGACAATTTAAACTCATATCAAGGGCTTTTGATTTTTTTTTTTTCTTTTCAGACAAACAGTTTATACTCATATCAAGGAGTGTCATCAACAGTTTATGCTTGTATCGGCCTGCACTTCAACTTTAATATTTTTTTTCAACTTTGCAAGAATCAGACGACAATCCAAGCTTATACTGGAGAGCACGGACTATCTCGTCGTCACTTTGAGGATTTTCTTCTTGGTTTCCTTGACTTAATGCCCCCTGTGATTTTGCATTTTTTATTGAAGTCATTGTTGTAGCATGGTGCATTTCTTGATGCAAGTCTTTCGAGTTGATGCTTATAATGAAAGATGATGCTACTTTGTCATCCAACTTCTTCGGACTCACTTCCCTTATCTTCTTGAAGGTTGTTGGGTATATCTGGAACATCTTTCCTAGCACTATGATTTTCCTTGCTAAGCTCCAGTCATGGGCTCGAGTAACAAGTTGTTCAAATGTGCGAGGCTTAATCCCTTGTAGGATGTAAAGAAGTTCCCAGCACATACCTTGCATACATGCTTTAACTGTAGAAATTTCAGACAAACGATCCTTGCAGTCAAGACTTAAAGCTCGCCAATGGTTGATGTAGTTAACCACGGATTCACCTTTCATCTATTTTGTGTTTGTAAGCTCCAGCATACTTACAGTACGACGAGTGCTGTAGAAATGGTTGAGAAATTCTCGTTCCATCTGCTCCCAACTGTCAGCACCTCTAACTTTGAGGTCTGTGTACCAATCAAATGCATTCCCTTTGAGGGAACGAATGAATTGCTTGACAAGGAGATCTCCGTTTGTACCAGCATTGCCATAAGTTTTTACAAAGTGTGCGACATGTTGCTTGGGATTGCCTTTTCCGTCAAATTGTTGAAGCTTTGGAGGTTGATACCCAATTGGCATTTTTAAGATGTCAATTCTTTCTGTGTAAGGCTTTGAGTGCATGTGATCACTTTGAGGAACGCCACTGTATTGTCTCTTATGCAATTCACTATCATGTCTTGAAGTTTTTGGACAGAAAGTGAGGTGACGGAGGCAGCATTAATTATTGAATTAGCGGACATGTCATTTTGATCATCAATTGGAGTGTTCTCTGGCATGGAATTAGAATGAGAAATTCGGCCTTTGCTTGACTCAACATTGTCGTCACGCAAATTTTACTTTTCTGTCAGCAAGACAATTTTCAGATCTTGCTCCTTTAGAGAGTGTTGTAATCTTTCAATTGCACGGGGTATAGTCATCAATTGCTCTTCATACGAGGTAGTACTCGTCATCATAACTGGCATAGTGCTGGAGTTAGAAAAAATCTTTGGCCTTGGGTGGACCAGCCTTGAACTTGAACTTGTGACTGGAGTAACCTTTAAGGTTGTAGAAACCTTCCTCCTTGCCCCCAGCGAGGTGAAACTTGAACTTGTGACTGGAGCAACCTTTGAGGTTGTAGAAACCTCCTCCTTTCCCCCAACAAGATGAAGGCGGTATGAGTTTGAGTTTTTACTTTGACAGATTTGGCAGAATTAACTCTCATCGCATCGTGTTGGAAGGAACGGAAGATTTGACCATGCTCCACATCGTTGAACTTGCAGAGGTGTTTGTACCACTTGACGAAGTTGTAACCTTCTTGCCACCTTTTGTGATGGTATTGATGTTGTCCGTCATGACCGTGATGTCTTTGGTAGTATTATTACTCTTCGTCTGAATCTTATTAGAAGTCATAGAATCTAACGATGACTTTGTTGAGGATTTGATGTAGGAAAAAGAGATGAGAGGCAAAGAGGATATCCCACCGGGCGTGCCAGAAATTTGTACACATAAATTTTGTAGTCTGCAAATAAGATAACAAAATAGGGGCAAAAATAGTATTTTATTAATTTATAAAACTTGGAGTACAATCCTCTGTAATATTCTTTACAAAGAATAAGGTCCTCTGATTCGATCTCCTTTTTGGTTGGTTGGATCCAAGGGTTACACGAGCTTGATCTTGAATTACCGTGGAATTTGATGAAGAACAGCACGATTTGATGTGCTTGTTGTTGATCACCGTGGATTTGATGAAGAACAGCACGATTTGATGTGCTTGTTGTTGATCACCGTGGATTTGATGAAGAACGGCACGACTTTGGATGTGCTTGGTGTTCTTGCTTTTGGATTTGGATGTTGGGGATGAGATTTCTCTCTAGAATTCTGAATTTCTGAATTCTGAATTTGATGTCTCTAAATTTCTGAGTCTCTGAATTTTTGGACCTTTTGGATTTATGAATTTGTGGATTCTAAATTGTGAATTTGTATTTGAATTTCTGAACCCTTTGGATTTCTGACTTTGTCTCTTCTGAGTTTCTGGATTTATGGACTCTGAATTTGTGTGTCCTGGATTTCTGAATCTCTTGATTTCTGGACTTCTGAATTCAAAATTTGTGTCAATTCCTTCTTCCTTCAGGCCTCTACTTATAGGCTTCTTAGATTAATAGGATGATGACACGTGTCATCTCCTAATAAGGATAAAATAATAACTGGGCCAGATCGGTTATATTATGATAATTATCCTTAAAAATAATTATTTCAAATATATTTTATTAGGAATAATTATCTTTTTATTTAACCATCTGGGCTGGGCTGGGCTAAGTAAATAATTTAAATGAATCAAGATTGAGTCAATTAAATAATTTAATTAAACATTAAACTCATATTGAATGAGTCTATTTATCAAAACTAAAGTCTAGTAAAATTTTAGTTTTTACAATATGTATATTAAAGCATACAACATCTCACGAGTTATTAACTTATGACACATCACCATAAAGGGATAATGTTATTTTTCTCACTCGTCACTGGTTTTATTCCCATACCCCACGTGTTGACTCCATATCTGAGTTACCCTCAAACCAAATTGCTAGCGAGAAACGTTATAACCAAAATAAAAAATAAAAATTTTCCTGGTAGGAAAGAACAGCTTACACAATATTGCTAAGACACTCATGGCTGTAGAACAGGGGGTTGATGAGTACACGAAGGATGGGACTGTGGATCTTAAAGGGAACCCAGTCCTTAGATCCAAGAGAGGTGGATGGAAAGCTTGTCCCTTTATTGTTGGTGAGTTTTACTCTCTCTCTCTCTAGATTATCATTCTCTCTCTTATCTTTTAGAATCTAAGTCCTATAATTAATGATGGTCACCGAACCACAGTATCTTTTGGGGCAATTGTAAACTAGATTGTAGACTCTGGTCAAAGCTTAAACTTTGAACAATAGTTGATATATATATATATATATATATATATATATATAGTTTTAAATCACGTACGATCACTAGACAATTTTTTAAATAAATTTTTCAGTTTCACTACGTGACCCACTTAATATAATTTGAACCTTTAAACCGAAAAATATAAAAGTGACCATTTAACATTTAAAATATCAATATCAAATAATAGCTACATTAATAACTTTTATTTTAAGTCATTCTTTTTGCTTTTTGAAATGCAAAAGTGAAAAATATAAAAATGGTCTTTGTAATAATCAAAATATTAATATAAGTAATTTGTTAATAACTTTTACTTTAAATAATTCCTCTTGCTTTTTGAGATGTAAAGTTATTAATTAGATGACTTAGTTGTTTATTTATTGAATTTCCTTTTTGAAATTTAATTAATTATTTAATTATTCTATTTTTTTTTTTTATTTTTTTTTTTTAATTTTTCGTATCTTGATTCATACTTTCTATGCATATTCAATGATATAAACCCAAAATTTCTTGGTTGCCTCGTGAGGTTTCTAATGGTGCTGCGCATAAGTTTGCAGGGTGGGCTTTAAGGTTCCCATTTATATTTAAAGTTGTATGGCCGTAGACTTGTCTTATAGCTGCTGATGCATTGATTTTTCCTTGATATTTCAGTATTATCTGTTTCATTTTCGTAAAAAAATAAATTAGTATAAAATGAAATAGTGACAAACAATAGTTATATACACTTTTGATCACCGAAAGTCTACTTTTCAAGTTTTCATTTATATTCAAAGTTGTATGGCCGTAGACTTGTCTTTTAGCTGCTGATGTATTGATTTTTCCTTGATATTTCAATATTATCTCTTGCCTTTTCGTAAAAAAAAAAATTAGTATAAAATAAAATAGCGATAAACAACAATATATACACTTTATCACGAATAATAATAAGACAAGTCTACTTTCCACGCCAAGGAAGAAATGGCATCCTCACAAGCAATTGTAATCAAGGTGAGAAGAACCCTAGTGACGTCTGAGTTGAGGTTGTCCAATGGTCCGATAAAGTGATGGCAAAATACTTAGTGGGATATTGATAAATATCAGGGGAATCAAGTGAAATTTATTCAAAATAATTTGTCAATATTAGATCTTTACTAAATTCAAAATTTCACTATTATTTGATTGAATCCTTGCTAAATCCAACAATAGATTATTAGAAATTATAAAACGTAAAAAGGGTGAGAAATTCTTGCAAAACCAATTATCTATCAGTTAATTTTTTCCACCCACTGTCCAAAATATTCCTTCATCTATGTGTCAACCAATTTTTTGACTTTTTATATTTCTTCTTTTTTTGGTCACTCAACTAAAAGTTCAAAGGTGTTATTTTACTGTTTATTTAGTGAGATTTATGAACAGAATTTGGAAGTGATTTAGCAGGTGTACGATCATTTTCCTATTTTATTTTAGTAAAAAAGTAATTGATAAGGGAAGTAGGTGAGATTATGAAATGTAAAAAGGAGTTTATGTGGAATATTGACAAATTTCGAAGGAGGTAAGTAGAATTTATCCAATTTCTTATAATTATAAGCTTATGTTTTAAAAGGTATCCCCTTTAGATGTTTTTAGATCACGACTCACAACAATTATCCTTACATAAGATCGAAATATCTATATATTGATGCGTAAATTCTCGCGATTCGGGACAACGGTGTTTACCAGCAAAACAATGGAAAGTTATCTTGAATGACACCAGTGGGGTGCCGGTTGAGAATCCTTCGACAATCAAGTTAGTACGTAGAATCGTATAACAGAAAAATCATTATGTATTCAATGTTTAGGGGTTTTTTTTTTCCCATACCTCTTTTGATGGCCGGCCAACTACCATATTTATGGTTGCATCGGGGTCGAGACAGTTATGTAGATTTTGATTAGGAAGATTCAATTTATCTTTTCTAACTGATCTGCCCTACCTTGCATAACTGTATGAATGATTTATACTCTTTTCTCCGAAGTCGAAGGAAACAGTTTAGTATAGGTGGAGGCCAAACTTGGGGTAATTTTTCCCCTATCAGTTGCCCTCTATTTCCTTGGTTTGGAACGGACTAGGAAATATATATCCCTGGACACTATTCCTAAGGTGAATAGGTACATCGGGGTACTCCCAAGATAGTTTTTTTTACCCCCCGGACACTATTCCCGATGTGAACAGTAACTTAGGTATGGTATTTTTTTTTTTTTTATTATTATTTTTTTTTATATACCTCGGTAACAATTCCTGACGTTGCCAAATGAAAGGGCGTGAGTTCAAATTCTACTTTGCACAAATTTTCGTTGAGACACGATAGATTTATTTGGAATCCAAATATATATATTAACCTCGAGTTTTATTCCTAACATGCCAAAAGTTATGGTAGGAAAGGCTGTGAGTTCGAATTCCACCTTGATTTTTATCGGAGGTAACATGATACTCGGTTCATTTTGGTATCCAACAAATTTATGTACTGGGTACAATTCTTGGAGTGAATGGTACATTTTTTTAAACTTCTGGCTACTATTCCAGTGAATTCAAATTCCATCCTAATTTGTTGAGTGTGGGATTTCAACTCACGCCGTGTGATATTTAGAAATGGTTCTAGCGCCAAAATTATAATGTGAAAGGGCGTGAGTTCAAGTCCCACACTAAACAAATTCTTTCCGAGGTAACATGATCGTTTTATTCTCTTTGGAATAATACGTGTGTGGTGATCAATTCTACCTCGGGTACTATTTTCAAAGTGAACAATAAATTTTATTTTTTATTTTTACCTCGGGTAATGTTCCCGAGGTGAATAGTTATACCTCAGCTATTATTCTACGGTGGGTGAAAGTTCTATTTTTTAAAGGGCATCAGCTTAACACTCAACAACACCGATGTGTGATGATAGTTGGATTCACTTTGGGAATCAACACAATATATATATATATATATATATACATATATATATATATATATTTTACGAGCTTCACTCAACACTTCCCTTTAATAAGGGAATAAGTTTTACTTGTTTCACTCAACTCACCCATTTAATAAGAGGAGTAATAATTTCGAGCTTCACCCAGCCAACCTTTTTAATAAAAGGTTTAATTTTTTCGAGTTTCACTAAGTTCGCCCTTTTAATAAAGGGTTAGTTTTTACAAGCTTCACCTAGATCGCTCCTTTAATAAGGAGATGTTTTGCCTGAGCCTTATAAGTTTTTCCTTTAATAAGGGAATATGTTGCTTTTATTTTTTTATTTTTACCTCTATGAGCTTGCCCTTTAATAAGGGAGTAAAATGTTTGAATTTCATGAGCTTATGCTTTATGCTTGCCATGCACTGTGGCTATGGTGGCAGAGACTCGCCAGACTTGATGTGCAGGAGACCAGACTTGGTTCTTAGTATAAGAGACCATTCTTGGTGCTCGATGGTTAAAAACCTCATTGGGCATGAGACTACCTTGGACGTTAGGGTGCACACGGTTTGGTTCTTGACGGTTCCTCCAAAGTTAGAACCGGAACCATACCATTAACACATGGCACCAAACCATGAAAGATTGGTTCGGTTCCGGTTCCAACATGGTTCTGGCTTCAGAGCAGAAAGTAAGAAAAAAAAGGAAGGAAATAAAGAGATAGAGAAATCTCCAGCGCGGATCTCCTTTACTAGTTGAGAGAGGATGGAGTAAAGTTTCTTCACCGGTTGAGAGAGATAGATTGACTGAGTGACTGAAGACAATCAATGATGGCTCTCGTTGACGACACAAGGCGATGAGTCGATGACTGTAAAGAGGCCTGTGAGTATGAGCCGGGAGTTGGAGGCCAAGGCGGTCTATGATGAGACTCTTATCGGAGTGATTATTCTACTTTGGACTCAGATCAATGCCATCCATAAAACTGATATAGAATAAATATAGCTGTCAACCATCAGTTTCTGTTTTCTTTCTTTCTTAATATAATAATATTATTTTAAGCTGCAGTTCATTTTTTCAGCCTCAAATCTCACGCTCTGTTTATGATGTATCAGGGATATAATACGTACATATAAAACTTCTATATATTACAGACTCCGACTCTTTGGGTTATGTGTTGTAATATAATAATACAATATAATATATATATATAAATCCTATGTAGAGTGAGTGGCCGACAAAGTCACAGAAGTACTCAAATAGTGTCAGTTTTGATATATTAATATAATGTAATATATATATATATATATATATGTAATTGGTTAATATATGGTTCGGTTTTGGTTCTACCGGTTTTGTAGGATTTGGAACCGGAACCGAGCCGTAATACAATGGTTCTTCATTTTCAAAACAAGAACCGGAACCGAACCGAAGCATCGGTTCTGGTTCGGTTCTTAGTTCTATGGTTTTTTTATGCACCCTATTGGATGTGGTGAAATCATTAATTGTAGAAACTTTATTAGACATAAAGTCCTTCTTAGTGTGTAGAGGCCTACCAGGCTATGGTTTTGGATGATTGAGAATTGGTCTTAGATGACCAGTGCTTGGTTTCGGAAGACCGGGTAGCCCAAGGGGTCAGGTACTGGCTGGATGAGAGAGACCAGGGACTCAGCTGGCTCGATGTACCAAGGTTGATGCGCTAGTTTTCTAAACCTTGTCATCATATGTAGATCGATAATTGATATCATGTGCTTCACTGCTTTGCCCCTAGTATGATGAATGTGGGAGTGTTGGGTGAGGACCCATTCTATAAACATTTAATAACGGTGGACCGGGTATTCTGGTGCTACAACAATATACAATTGTTTAAAATGTTGGATTGTGTTCAGGATGATTACTGAAAATCTACAATGGATTATTGATCCAAACTTTTGCATAATCTGAAGTTGATGGGCATTTCTTGTAAAAAAAGAGAGGTGATAACCATAATCTTGTAGTTGAAAGTTTGGTGTCCTGCGATTGGCTTGATACTTGGAGGATGAGGGCATGGTGCCCAACATCTGATGGATGATGGCCTAGTTACCAATAGTTGAGTACCTCATTGGGCGCAATGATTGCCCTGGACTTAGGAACCTTCTTGGGCATATAGACCTCATTGGTGGTAGAGGTTTCACTGGTAGGTATTGACCCCCTTGTTAGTATTGGCTTCCTTAGTGGGTAGAGACCCACTAATTTATGTAGGTGTGGAATAACTAGGCCTTAGTCTTCAACAATCAAGCCTTGGTAGTTGTTTCCGCCAAATTGGAGATATGATTTGGTTTTGGGCGACCAGACCTTAGTAGTGAGGGGATTAAGCACCGCCAGATGGAAGTCACCAGACACGTTGGTTTGGTGCCTCGGTCGATGTGCTAAACTTATAATACTGTCATCATACATAGGGTGACATCATGCAACCCATTGTCAAGGGCAGATTTAGGGGTGGGCTCTGGTGGGCTTGAGCCCACCAACAATTTTAGCCCAACCAAAAAATGAAAAGAAAAGTATTATTAGTATTAGTCCACCTAAATAAATAATAGCACACCCTATTAACAATTCCTGGATCCGCCCTTACCCATTGTCTTGCCCTAAGTATGATGGATGGGGGAATCTTGATGTGGAGACCCGTCCTTCTATAAGAGCGGGGAACTCGTTGTCGCAACACTTCGCAAAGGATGATTTCAGGATGGTTTCCATGATTAGAAATATTCGTCTCGCCATCCGAGCTGAATTGCGTCAGAATTACTACTTCTTCAGGGAGCTAAACATTTCCTATAGGCAGCGCTAGTTGTTGATGTGAAAATCCTCTCGACTCGGGACAATGGCGTTTACCTGTAAAACAATGGAATGTCACTTCCAATGGCATCGGTAGGGTACCGGCTGAGTATCTTCCAACGATCAAGTTAGTACTTGGAATCGTATAACAGAAAAGTCGTTTTGTATTCAATATTTAGGGATTTTTTCTCATACCTTATTTAATGGCCAACTATCATATTTATGGTTGCATTGGGGTCGAGGCGATTACGTAGATTTCGATTAGGAAGATTCAGTTTATATTTTTTAACTGATCTCCCCTATCTTCCACAGCCGAATGAATGATTTATGCTATTTTCTCCGAAATCAAAGGGAACAGTCAGTATAGGCGGCGGCCAAACTTGGGGTTACTTTTCCCCTATCACTATATATAATGACTTTTTACTTGTACCTACCATTTAGATTCGGTTTGTTTCCACATATTTTCCTTTTATAAGTAAAATATTTTTTATTTTTTATTTTTCGGTGTTTAGAAAAGGTCTAATTCGAGATTGAAGTTGAGTCCGATGGATGGGGCGTGTAAAATATCTTGCCGAAAATTGATGAGTAAATTTTTGTTGTTTTAATATTTTTTTAATAAAATTTTACAATAACCAAACACCATAAAAATATAAAAATATTTTACATCCTAACATTCAGTTTTTAAACTTCTTACTTATTTATTTCATTTTGGTTATCTTTATGCAGCGTATGAAGTGTTTGAGCGTATGTGTTATCACTCTATATCAGCAAATCTGATTCTTTATTTGACAAAGAAGCTCCATCAGGGCACACTCACCGCAGCAAACAATGTCACGAATTGGATAGGCACTGTCTGGTTAACTCCCATCGTGGGCGCATATGTTGCCGATGCCCATCTAGGCCGTTATTGGACGTTCATGATCGCATCTGCAATTTACCTATTGGTATGTCTCACACACCATATCATTTTACATCAGCAATATCTCTTCATGTCATTCCTCAAATTCTTAACACGAAAATATCGAATAAGTACACGTTTATATTTTTCACAAGCCACAACTACATTTTCTTTTTCTTTTTATTTTCTTTGAAACCACACAGTGAATGAATCAGTTTCCTTATCATCATCATCATTTGAATTAGGTGGCTTGTAGGTCTAGCATTTAACTTGGTGGTCTCACAAGTCACACATTTGAATGCCTCACATTAAAATTGTGCCTTTTAAGGGAATATAGGAAGAAATCTTTGTCATATGATACGAAATCACGCACGCGCGCATATATATATGCATAAGTTACAAAATTATTGATAATTTGACAAACGTGTTAATCGTGTGATTAGTGAAACTGCTTTTCATTTCTAGTAATTTATTGCTCTTTTGTTTTTTTTTTTTAAATGTCAAATTCAATGTTCTTACAGACTATTAATTTCAAAGCATTTTTCTTGCTTTTGCATTAGTCAATTGGGTTAATTATTGAAGATGCTATGTCAATGGCTGCAAATGTGGAGGGCAAATTATTCCTTCGTTAAATGAGATGAGTTTGATTACGAATAAACAAAAAGGTATCAAAATTATCCGAATTCACAAAAAAACACTACACACCCACCCTTAATCCCAAAATAAGATGAAATAATAATAATAAATAAAATAAAATAAAATAAGATAGAGCACTTCGTTAAGAAGAAATCTTGGAATACAAAAAATAGAGATGATTATAGGATATGAAAAAATTTGATAGGATTAATGGTGGAGCCCTGACCCAATCTCTATTTGGGCACTTCAACATTTGACCAATGTATCAAGGGTCGGTGTTGATGACATGATATCCCATCCGGTCACCGACTTCTTTCGATGTTGGAGCAAATTACATACATTGATAAAATATTTAGCATTTATTAATTTAACCATTCTTAAATTCATTGTCAAAAAGGGATTTTAAGCGTGAAAAATTAGCAATAACTTAATTTTCATACAATAGAAAGATAAAATTATTATTTTATAAAATTTAATGTACAGATCTACTGGAAAGAAAATGCTAGACGTGCGGTTGATCCTACATATCAAATTTAAGTGGAGGTCACCATGGGCCTTGTGGCCTAGTGGTATATTCTCTACATCTAGAAGTGGATGGTGAGGGCTCGAGTCTACAAAAGAGCAAAATGAATGTACGTGAGTTTCTTGCCAGATCTACTAGGAGTCAAAGTGGATGATAAGGGCTCGAGTTTACAAAAAAGCAAAATGAATGTATGTGAGTTTCTTGCCAATGAAAAAAAAAAAAAAAAAATTCAATAATTTGTCCAAACTTCGTTATAAGCCTAAAAAAATCAATAATTTATCCAAACTTCCTTATAAGCCTTTTAGAATTTTGTCGGATTGTAATCTAACACTCAACTTTAATCTTGTAACTAATATTTTGTTACCACAATATATATATTTAAATTTTCCCATTCCAATTTACTATTGGTCGCTTTTGACAAGATGGCCTTATTCAATCTGACTGCAGGGGATGTGCCTACTAACACTAGCAGTTTCAGTCCCTGGGCTAAAACCACCTCCCTGCGCCGAGGATGTCAACCCGACCGACTGTAAGAAGGCCTCAACACTAGAGCTAGCTGTGTTTTATACTGCACTCTACATTTTAGGCATTGGGACGGGCGGGACCAAGCCCAACATCTCCACGATTGGGGCGGACCAATTCGATGATTTCAAGCCCAAAGAGAAGGCCCAAAAGCTTTCCTTCTTCAATTGGTGGATGTTTAGTATCTTCACGGGGATACTCTTTGGGAACACATTTCTTGTGTACATACAAGACAATGTGGGATGGTCTCTTGGCTATGGGATCCCAACTGTGGGGCTCACTTTTGCCATATTAGTCTTCATACTTGGCACACCTTTCTACAGGCACAAGGTCCCCACAGGAAGTCCCTTCACGAGGATGGCCAGGGTCATAGTGGCTGCCCTGAGGAAGTGGAGGGTATCCATTCCTAAAGACCCTAAAGAACTCTATGAACTTGACTTGGAAGAATACACCAGCAGAGGGAAGTTTAGAATTGATTCCACATCCACCCTCAGGTTTGTATTCATTCTCTATACCATTCTTCTATAAAGGATTAACACAGTGACGAAACTTCCGTCATTATATGATTTGGGGAGATCAGACGTATACGATATTATTTTCGTAGTATATCATTCTTTTATTGGCTATAACCAGGCTGCAAATTATGTTGACCTAGGTTTGCCCAAATTTCAATTCTCTCATGTGCAATGGACAATTCAGGGTGGACCCTATTATTTGCGTGGTGATCTTGACACTCCATTGTGTATTGGATTGTCCCGTGCACAAGAGAAAAACCAAGTTCATGTACACAGTCTATAGATTTGTGCACATTAGCTTGGTCCAGACACAGTTTAGGCTTTACAGCCCAAGCATTTGTATCTGTTTTCAATACAATTTGAAACACACTTTGTTCCACACACTAGAAACATGAAATAATAGTGTGTTGAAATGTAGAATAAATGTGTTGAAAATAGATGCAAGTGCGTTTGAAAAACGCTACAATACCAAGGTGCTACACAACAGAGAATCTGACTAACTCAGTATGTTCACAGTGTACCATCCAATAAAATTTATCCCTCTTACTTAGAAGAAATGCTCTCATATCAAGGTGCTACAACAGAGAATCCGGCCGACTTGGTATGTTCACTGAATAAAAATGTACCATCCAATAAAATTTATCCCTCCTACTTATAAAAAATGCTCTCATCAAGTTGATTTGGTGCATTTTCATTGGGTGAGCATACCAATAACTTGTGATGTCTAGCCCACCCAATAACTTCTCCAACTTTTGACTTGCTGGCCCCATTTAATGACAGCCCCATGCTTCCTTCTTAGAATTCTAATGCATATTCCTGCTTGCACTAATGCAGGTTCCTCAACAAAGCTTGTGTTGAAAATGGTCCAACCAGTCCATGGATGCTCTGCACGGTGACTCAAGTCGAAGAAACCAAACAAATGCTGCGAATGATATCCATCTTGTTCCCCGCATTCATCCCTTCAGTAATGGTTGCTCAAACCCATACCCTTTTCATCAAGCAAGGCACCACTCTTGATAGAAGCATGGGTAACTTCAAAATTCCCCCGGCTAGCTTAGGTGCTTTCGTGACAGTGTCCATGCTTTTTAGTATCATTATATATGACCGTGTCTTTGTCAAGGTCATAAGAAGATGGACAAAGAATCCAAGAGGCATCACTCTGCTTCAAAGAATGGGAATTGGTCTTGTACTCCATATCATCATTATGATAGTAGCGTCCCTAACTGAGAGATACAGACTTGGTGTTGCCAAGGACCATGACCTAGTAGGAAAAAAAGGACAAGTACCATTAACCATATTCATTTTGCTTCCTCAATTCGTACTTATGGGAGTAGCAGACGCGTGTTTTGAGGTAGCCAAGCTTGAGTTCTTCTATGATCAAGCACCCGAAGGCATGAAGAGTCTTGGGACTTCTTATGCTATGACTAGTAATGGAGTTGGGAATTTCCTTAGCACATTTCTTCTTTCCTTGATTTCTGATATTACCAAGGCGCACGGTCACAAAGGATGGATTCTGAATAACCTTAATGCTTCTCATCTTGATTATTATTTCGCGTTCCTCGCCATACTAAGCTTCTTGAATTTCATACTCTTCTTAGTAATGACTAAGCTCTATCAATATAAGGCTGAAGTTTCGGATTCAATGGAAGTACTTGGAGAAGAACTAAAGGGGTTGACTGAATGAGCTACCAAGAAGAAAGGACCTTCTGAAGTCTTGGCTACACTTAAACTTTGTGTAACACAATATTTGTTTCCGGTGATTGTTAATGTATTTTACTTTTAATATCCCAGCAAATAACACAAGCACCAACTTATTACTCCGATAGGATGGGAGTTTAAAAAGGAAGGCCGTGAAGTACAACTAGACTACATCCTTCGGCGGTGATTGTTGATGGTTTCATTCCAAAAAATATGGGCTTTTTAATTTGAAGCACTATGCTTTTAATTTGGATTAGCTTTAGACACCGTATGGTTTGCACTTGACAGAATGTGGAGGAATGAAATGGTGTTTTGTAAGGGCCTAAAAGATGTTCATATCATAAAAGTGAAGACATTATTTTGAAAAATATGTTTCTTGAAAAAATCATTGGGCGGCTGCATGGAATTGGAGTACTGAAATTAAAATTAGTGGATTTTGAGAAAAACAATTAAGAAAATTGAACCAAAACTTTCTCAAATTCCACCATTTCAAACCCCAAAACTTCAAAAAAAAAAAAAAAATCAGTTTCACCAGTTTTGACATATAGGTTGAATTCTTTTTTGGTAGTTGTCATGCTTATGATGTAACCAGGTACGGACTTGTAAGGGGACTAGGGGGGGACAATGCCCCTCTCGATTTTTTTTTTTTTTTTTTTTTTTTTTTTTTTTTTGTATTATGTACTAGACTTTTTTTAAAATTTATACAATGCCCCCCTTGAAATTTCACAAATGCCCCCACTATATAAGTTCCCAAAATATTATTTTATCTCCTACAACTTTACTATTTCACACTTCGGTTCTCTCAAGACTCTCATCTCTGCCTCCTGCGTGAAAATTAGGGATTCAAGTTCAACCTTCAAAATTCATTACGGTGATTTGGTTCTCTCAAGACCAATTTCGGCACCTCTATACGGTGAGTTTGATATACTTAATTTTGACTCTATTGTTTTGTCCTTTAACCCTCAAAATTTTATTTTTTTAGAATTATCCCATATATAAATGCATACACACATAAATTTATATAGAAAAGAAAGAGATTACCAGTGATTTGGTTAGATGATTAGTTGACTGTATTTTTTTTAAAAAAGATAGAGGATTGAGATTCCGAAAAGGAATATAATAAGGTTTCGTAATTTGTAAAAAAGTTCTCAAAGAGGGATTTTATCTATAAAAGAAAATTGTTTGCTGCCTCTAAAATTATGGTTGGATAATTGGATCAGTACTTGTTTAGTTGTTTTAACTTTTAAATCAACGGAAAGTAGGACAATCTCTTCCCTTTGCAGTAGCCAGTAAGATGTATATAGTACATGGAATTAACTTTCTTTTATCTTTGGGTAATGTAGGTTCAAAATTTTGCAATAAAGTTTTATTGAAGTCAAATTAAATACTAAAAAATTCCACTAAATTTATTTATTTATTCATTTTTGTTATTTATAGCTATTTCGATTGATTGTTGGTGTATGTTGAAGCACTTTGTATAATGACAACAATTTTGAGAAATTGGGAGTGTTTAGTGTTGCAACTTGCAAGATCAAGTTCTTTTATATAGGTACGCCCTTTGATTTATTTTTTCTAATAGCAATGCATATGCAATTTCTAATATTTTATTTTTCTATTTTATTTTTTTTTATTATTATTTTTTTTGGTACAATGAACAACGGCATAGATGCACAATTATTTTGTTATATGAAATTTCTTAATATTTAATTTCTTTTTTTTAGTACAATGCACAACAACACAGGTACACATTCTGTTATAATATGCAATTTCTGAATTTGTTTGATCACTAAGAATCCAAACTAAAATGTCGTCACTCTCTATAGGAAATTGATCAGTAATGAACAAATTTGTGACAAGAGGGTTGCCACCATCTCTAAGAAGAGATGATGGCTCTTCAAAGATAAGTGATGTAGAGATCAACCTTGAGGATCTGGCTACAGATCCTGGACTACGAACTCCGATATTGAATTACCATCCCGATGTCCGAGATCAAATTCGGAGAGCATATATGCTAAAGGGTCCTTGCCAACCTGAAAAATATCATTTTCCTTATAAGAGTTATGGGCAATGCTTACGACGATTCAACCCAACATGGTTTAATGCATTTTCTACTTGGTTAGAATATAGCATAGATAAAGATGAAGCATATTGTCTATGTTGCTATCTTCTTAAACCAAAAATCGAAGAATAATCGGGTGGTGATACCTTCATGAGTGAAGGATTTTCTAATTGGAAGAAGGGTTCGACAAAATTACAAAGCCACGTTGGAGGTCCGAAAAGTGCCCACAACCAATGTTCGAGTATGTGCCAAGCATTAATGAAGCAAAAACAGCACATTCAGTCAATTTTCTTCAAGCAATCGGACAAGGCACGAATTGCATATCTAATACGATTGATTGCATCAATTGATTGTGTTAGACATCTTTTGCGACAAGGTCTTACATTTCATGGTGACGATGAATCTGAGGATTCAAGCAACCAAGGGAATTTTCTTGAGACATTGCGATTTTTTGCGAATCATAATGAAGATATTAATGCGGTTACATTCAGAAATGCGCCTGAAAATCACAAATTAATGACACCTAAGATCCAAAAGGACATTGTTAATGCTATTGCATTGGAGACTCTCAATGTTATTATCGGATATATTGGCGATGCTTTTTTTCCTATTCTAATTGATGAATCTCAGGACATATCAACAAAGGAGCAAATGGCTTGTGTTTTATGCTATGTGGACAAGAATGGGCATGTAGTTGAACGTTTTGTGGGTCTAGTGCATATTTCTGATACCACTTCCATCTTACTCAAGAAGGTGATTGATGCTTTTTTTTTTAAGCATGGGTTGAGCATTTCTAGATTATGAGGGCAAGGTTATGATGGGGTCAGTAATATGCGAGGTCAATTCAATGGTCTCAAAACTCTCATCTTAAAGGAGAATGAATGTGTTTTTTACATTCATTGTTTTGCCCATCAACTCTAATTGGCTCTCGTGGGTATGGCAAAAAAAAAAAAAAATGAGGTTTCTCTCTTCACTTCTGTTGCTAATCGTATAAATGTAGTTGGCGGTTCATGTAAATGTTGTAATATTTGTCGAGAGAGGCAAGCTTTTACAATAATCGAGGCATTTAACAATGGTGAGCTTTCAAGTGGGCAAGGCCTAAATCAAAACACTTCTCTTAAACGAGCTAGTGATACACATTGGGGTTCACATTATGACACTTTGATTAGCGTGATTACTATGTTTTCAGCTATTGTTACTATACTTGAGACACTTGCAGAGGATGAGTCATCAGAAAAGAAGTTTGAGGTAAATCTTTTATTGGAATTTATACAATCCTTTAACTTTATATTTTGTTTGCATTTGATGAGAGCTGTTTTGGAAATTACAAATGATTTGTCAAAGGCACTTCAAAGGAAAGATCAAGATATTGGGGTTGCTATGTCTTTGGTCAAATTAAGCAAGGTCCAATTACAAAGGATGAGGGAAAGTGGATGGGATTCTTTACTCAATGAGGTTTCTTTTTTTTTGTGTGAAGCATGACATTCTTATTCCTAATATGAATGACACATTTCTACCTCAAGGAAGACTATGACGTAAAGCTCATGACAAGTTGAATTTGCATCATTATCATGTTGATTTGTTTTATTCCATCATAGATATGCAACTTCAAGAGCTAAGTAGTCGTTTTACTGAAATAAGTTCTGAGGAGTTGCTTTGTATGGCTTGCTTGTGTCCAGATGATTCATTTTGTGTTTTTGAAAAGCAAAAACTAATCCACCTTGCTCAATTTTATCCAAAAGAATTTTCTCCATATGCTCTCATGAGACTTGGTGATCAACTTGAGAATTATATTGCGGATATTCACTCAAATAGCGAGTTTGAAAGAATAAAAAGGATTGGTGACCTTGCCAAAAAAATGGTGGAAACCAAAAGAGACAAGGTACATTCACTAGTTTATTTGCTTGTGACATTAACGTTGATCCTACCAGTAGCAACTGCTAGTGTAGAGAGGGCATTTTCTGCAATGAATATCGTGAAGAATCGATTGCGCAACAAGATAGGAGATGAATGGATGAGTGATAACTTGATAGTATATATTGAAAAGGAGATATCTAGTGGCATAGATAATAAAGTTAT
This sequence comes from Cornus florida, assembly GCF_030987335.1. Classification (NCBI taxonomy): domain Eukaryota; kingdom Viridiplantae; phylum Streptophyta; class Magnoliopsida; order Cornales; family Cornaceae; genus Cornus; species Cornus florida. Next base: position 72,106,381 of record NW_026775571.1, on the reverse strand, counting down.
CATATTTTCAAAATATGAAAAGTCGTCGGGGACAATTGTGAATGTGCTCAATGGAATGATTCAATGAACAAAAAATGTGTTCAATGGGATCCTTATGTTGTTTTTGGGACGCGTTCCCCTTTTGAACACCTTTAAAGAATTTGCTTAATTATCAAAAAAAAAAAAAAAAAAAAAAAAAAAAAATTGTAAATGTGCTCAATGGAATTATCAATGAATGAAAATTTTCTTTTTGCTTATTAGGATCGATGGTTTAATATATATATATATATATATATATATATATATATATATATATATATTATTTATGTTGTTATTAAACCCCCCCCCCCCCTTCGCGGACATAATTTTCTGGGGGATGTAACCTATATGTATACAATTGTTATCATGTTTATGATATCAAATACTCATCTTCGACTGTATGGAATTGAAAATTTGAAATTAGAATTAGTAGAATTAGAGTAAAGCAACTCACAAAATTGAACTATATATATATATATTATCAATTTCAATTCCAAAGCTCCAATTCCATGTAGCCTTATATTGTGTTTGGGAGCATTGAATCCACAATTTGAAATTTAAATTGAAGAAAAATTAGTTGAAACTTTGAACTAATTTTTCTTCCATTTCAATTCCAAAGGACAGACTCTCTTGAATCAAATCATTGGCTTGTGGAATTAATTTATTGATTGTGTTTTATGCATGTGTATCGATTTCAGTTTTAGTTTACGCAACCTCTTTTTTTGCTTGAAACATTTTATGATAGAAAATAAAAGCTAAACAATGGAAGTGATATGAAAGGGGAGGAAGCTATCCAAATTTATTGAATGGTCAATTCCCATACAAATCTTCTAAACTTTTCTTGGGTGCAACCATGGGTGAACTCACATCACAAACTCCAGAAACTTTGGAAAAGAAAAAATGACAAAAAATCTATAAAATGGAAAAGATTTAAATTATGGCCTCCTCAAGTCTTACATGGTTTATCTCCTTTGCATTTCCTCTATACATCTCATCTTGGTTATTATTTCGTGTTTCTCGCTATAATAAGTTCATTTTCTTCTTAGTAATGACTAAGTTATATTTCGGATTGAATGGAAGAACTGTTGGAATCATATGCCCTACAAGCTAATTATTTATTATTTGTTCGATATTTATTAATAAATGTTTTATTCATGCGTTGGGCTTTACATATTTTTGCGTGAGATGCATTATAGTCCTCAAGTTGCATTATAAGTGACTTAAGTATGTAAATGAGATTTACATGCAAGAGATTTGGGCTCACTGGTTTCTTGCACCTTGGTATTGTTCGCAATCAGTGATAAAAGTTAAGGCACTTTTATCTGTTAGACTGTAACTCACTTGACCTCTTTAAGATATGATGGTTTGTTTTGACCATTGTGGTTGTTGACTCTAAGGCATTGTGTTAGTGTGCTTGGAGTACACTGGACTGGATCACCATACAATGTACTGTCATTAATTATTTTGGTGTGTTTCTTATCTACTAAATTAATAGACTCTAAATCCTGAGAGATTTAGTGAACTTAAGTTTTAGTACTAGTCACTTTGACTTCCCAATGTGTGAGATCTTTTTAAGGTCAATATCACGGTATCTTGGGTGGCTAACGTTGGAGCTTTGGGAACACAAATGCTCAACATGGAATCCACACTCTTTATAAGAGTTAGAATATCCCCTTGATACAATTTAATAAGTTTGATCACTGGAACCTAGCCAGGGCATTTTAGTAAAATGTTTACTAAATTATTTTTCTATTATTTATTTAGAAAAATATTTATTTTGAAAAATCCTTTTATAAAAGAATTTAATTCAGTGATCATAAGGATTAAATTGGTTACTCAATGAATATAAAATATTAGTAAGCCTTAGGTGGGACGGTATATTTTTTCCTAGGACTACTTATGGATATTCGGTAATGGAGGAGCTTATATGTAATTATTTAGTAGACAGGGCCTTGTCGTAATTTCTGAATCCTAGAGTGCAATTACAATACTATTGTGGTGCTTATTTTAATTAATTGGATAGGATAGAGTTGTGAGATAACTCTATCTTTATCCAATTGGAGCTAAGATAAGAAAGCCCTCTTGAATCCTCATCTCTAGTCCCAGATATTATAATCGTCTTTTAGGTCATATATTTTGATATATGACGATACAAAATATATTATCGTACACTGTCCAGTGTACAGAGAGTGAGAGAGAAGGTTAGGGTTCCACAATCCTACATTGGGGTCATAAAGGTGAAAACTCATTGGTATTCAAGGCCTAAGGAAAAAGTGTTCATTAGAGTTCAAAGCCAAAGAATAGTGTTATTGAATTCAACGATTATTCAATCATCCAAAGGTATGAGATTCCTTTACAGTATTTCTTGATTTGATGAAAAATCACGTGGATATGATCCAAAAAATTTATTAAATGCTTCCGTTGTGCCTACAAGTACTTAGAGAAGAACAAAAGGGGTCGACTAAATGAGCTATCAACTAGAGAAAAGACCATCTGAAGTCTGGGCTTGACTCAAACTTTTTGAAACACAATCGGATTTGTTTCTTGTGATTTTTTATGTAATTTTATTTCTGTATTATTATTCTTTCTTCTGTTATATACATCCAGCAGAAATCATATGCACTCACTCGCTCCTATGGGACTTGTAACCTTGACCTTTCAATTTTGAAGGTGAGGAAGAACCAAAAGACTACAGGCTTCAATGGTAATTGTAGATGGTTTCACCCTAGAAATATTGGCCTTTTAATTTATAGCACTAGGCTTTTAATGAAATAACTTGAAATCTCTATCTGATGGTGAATGCATTAATTCATTGTCTTAAAAGTATGTTTCTTGCAAAATTCTGAAAGGTTTTTGTTGAATTTGAATATTGAAAGTGTTGGGTTATTTCAACCACAAGTGATAAAAGAAAAAACATATAATTGTTGGTGTGAGTAGCCATACACACGGTCAAAATTGAGATTGGTTTTGGGTTCGATGTAGCAATGGGAAGCAAATTTTGCGTCAATAGAGAATGTGTTTGGGTGGTGATTTCGGTGAATCGTTTGCCATAAATGTGGGTGTATTTTCATAATAGGATCAAAGTTAAAGGATGTTGTTGGTGTTTACGTATTGTTGGCATCTTCAAAGTATGAGTTGAGAAAGATGTAACCTCATGAGGGAATTAATGGGTACAAGAAATTGATGGGTAGAGGGAATTTAGGGATTTGGTAGGGAGAACACTAGTGATGGCCAGGCACGGACCCAACATAGGACCAGTAGGGCCCCCAATGAATTTTTTATGTTTTTATTTTATACTTCAATTTTTTTAAAATTTATGAAGATGCCCCAACTAAAATTATAATTCGCCCCCACTGAATTCTCTTTTGCTTTTACATTTTATACTTTAAAGTTTTGGAAAATTTTGAAGATGCCCCCACTAAAATTACAATTCTCCCTACTAATTTTTTAATTTTTTTTTATTGCATTTTTACACTTAAATTTTTTTTTATTGAAATTACAAAAATGGACCCAGTATATAAGTTTGCCCTCACAAATTAAAAGACAACATCCCCTCACAAAAATTTCTAGGTCCGTCACTGGTGATGGCCAAAGGGAGTGTACACAGTGTAAGACCTGGGTATCTATCACCATACCTGTAACAAAATTTTGTATATACAGTCCGGTATTTGGTAACTCTCTTCCGTTGTAATATTTTTATCTTTACACAATATAATGAAATCTCATCATCCATGGATATAGTCATGGGGTGAACCACATAAATGTATTGTTTTGGTGTAATTTTTGTTGCGTCGTTTGTAATAAACGTTAAAGGTTATTTTTCTTAGCCAAAGGCATTTACGACCAACAAGAGCTTCTGTTGGGTCGAACAAGTGGTACTATCAGGTTGGTCTTGGGGAGTGTGCTAGAGCCATGTTAGTTGGTGATTTAGTTTTGACGCCGAGATAGAGGAAAAGTAACAGTGCAAATTTGTGTTCGTGGTACATAAGGTGGTGATTAGGGAGAGCTTTTGTATTGCTGGTACAGAAGGTTTTGATCGGGAGAGTGATTGCGTATTCCGGTATTGATTGCAGAACCTCGACAGAGGAGGTGTTTCAATAGCATGGGTTGTCGGTAAAATATCGTATTGTGATTATATTGTGTTTGTTGAAGAGGGGAGACAAAGACGTGCCAGAAGAAGCTTTAGTTCTCTGTTAACGGTAGGGAAGTGCCGGTGTTGTTGGTACCTCCTCCTCGTGAGGGAATTAATGGGTACAGACAGTTTAAGGATTTGGTAGGGAGAGCACTGATCGTGAAAGGGAGTTTCGCGGAGTGGTACACGGTGTAACACTTGGGTATATGTCACCCTATACTAGAGCAGAAGTTTGTGTACACAGTTCTGTTTTTGATATTTTCTTTTATTGTAAAATCTTTATCTCTATATAAATATATAAATATAGTGGAATCTTCTCCTATCATTTATATCATTTATGAACCTAACTTGATTTTGAGTGAATCACGTGAATCTTGTATGGTAAATGTAATTTTTGTTGCATCATTTATTATTATAGATTAAAGGTTATTTTTCTTAGCACATGACGTTTAGGACCAGTTTCGGTTGCCCCCAACACACACATGATTTGGGAGGAGGCCGGAGTGGCAAGAGTCAGCGGTAGAGATAACCAAGAATCAATTTTTCTTTCCTAAACTTTTCCCAAATGTTTGGGTGTTTGGAATTCCTAAAGCTTTGCTAACATTTTTGTTACTTGTATTAAATTTGGGTTGTTCAGGTTGCCTCAGATTTTAATGGGACTCTGATTGTCTTGTCTGACACCTCTATGGGAGGCCAATCTGAAGTGAGATTGGATTTGAAGAATTTCAACCAAAACCCAATCAAAACAACAAAAGAATTGTCCAAAGATCAATTGGAATTAAGTATTTGGATTCGAATTAGGCAATCTAAATTAAATATAATCTCAAGTTGAAATAAGTAATTGTGAACATTCACTCAATAGGAATTGTAACTTCAACAGTTGAATTAAGAGGTGATAAGAAAGTTACAGAGTTTCCAGGGAGTTAGATGAGTTCATGATAAAACATAAATTTTGTGATGATGGACAAAAACTGTCATAAATATGATAATACTACTTTGTACAAGCAAATTACTCCGGTGTTTCAAAATTCTTGATCTGTTAGGAGAATTCAATTATCTATGATAGTGAATTTTTAATTTTTTTTTTTTTTTTTTTTATTATATTGATAAGTGAATTTTCAAATACAGAGTATATCTTTGTTAAAAGACAAAGTAATACTTTGTAATTAGTGCACTTTAGGGTGACAATTCGTGTTCGCGAGTCATAATCATATCATGTCGACCTAATGATATTATACTAAATAACTCAACCCGAACACGACTCGTTTAATATTCGTGTCAGGAACCTTCAATATCAATCTGACTACTAACCTATTTACTAAAATAAAAAATTATATTATTTAAATTTTTAATAATACTCGATCAAATAATAAATATTAGAAAAAATATAAGTTTTGTTTCTGGTTTATAAAAGAGTAAATGATAAGGCACAAATTTAAATAGTTATTTTATAACTTAAATATAAATTTGTTTATGATACATGTAATTAAACAGGTTACATAAGTTGAATCACTTCAATCTAAATACGACATGATTAATTAAATGAGTTAATTATGTCAATTCAAAACTATTTAAAGTTAATCCAAATCCGTTTAATTCGTGTCGTGTTGAGAAGTCATATCAAATTTTGTTATTCAGTGCACTTATTTATTTTAAAAGATAATTTGAGAATGTTATAAAAATATATATAATACATTCATAATTAGAATGAGATTTATTTTGAGACATTAAAATAAAAAGATGAACAAAAGGAGTACTTCATATGATTTTACTATGGTGATGTTTTGATGACGTGCAAAAAATAACATATATAATGCAAAAGAGAAAATAGGAAAACAATTATATCCTTACAAAGTGATAGCCTTTGACCAAGTAATAAGCAGAGAGTCACTTTCTTTTATATGATCTGAGTGGGTGAGTACTTGGCTCCAAATTTGAACAGTGAGAACTTTGTCGTGCCTCTACTTAAGAGTGGGAATTATGAGGTCTGAAAATTGACAACGTATGTAAAACCCTATATACTTTAAATCTTCTGATTTTCCCTTTCTATCTCAAATAGAAATCCATTATCTTATGCCGTGTTTGCATTGCTGGAAAGAAAATTGATAATGACTTTTATTCGACATTTGGGCCTACTATTCTACTAGTAGTCGGCCATAAATTTATGGTGTTGGTTCCTTTTGCCTGTTTCTAATCTTCAATGGTCAACCAATTGTGTACTCTTTTGTTGGCATTCAAACCCTAACCCGCCACATGGCGGTTATTTTGATAATGATGTAGGAACCACCCAAGTGTTGGCATGAACAAACAAATGGGGTGACAGGGTGGCAAAAGGATAGTGATGGCATTGTATGAGAAGAGTATAGTAAAAGTTTGGGTTGTTGACAGTGACTATTGTGATTAAGGATATGTTTGGAGAGGGAAGATTTGGAGAGGTCGGGAGAGAAAAAAAATATATATAATAATAATTAAAGTTTGTTTGGTTATTTAAAAATGAGAAAAAATAAAGGATTTGATTGTTTAAAAATGAAAGAAAATAAGAGAGAGGGCTATCCCTCTTTATTCTTCATTTCATATCTCTTCAAAAATGAAAAGATAAAGAAGAGAAATCATAATGTTTAAGTAATATTTTCATAATTCCGAAATAGTCCTTAACAATTAAAAAGAAAAAATTATTATTTCATCCACTCATATCCCATCTATTTAAAAGAATATGATAGTAATTTGGTTGTTATTAATTTTCTTATTTTTTGCCCTCTATTATATCCAAACAAGAATAATATCAATTTATTTATTTATTTCTTTTCTATCTATCCAAACATAAATAGAGATTATTGCTATTATTTCTTTTCTTTTATTTTCTCTCATAAATAATACTATCATTCCTTTTTATTTTCTCTCTTATGTTTCCAAACAAAGCATAAGGATAAATTTGTTAAAAGTAAATGGATTGTGGGTATATTTGAAGCGTGGGGATGGAGATTACTATTTCGTTATTGGTTGGAGTGTGATAGAAAAATGAATGAGAGAGAGAGAGCGGAGAGGGGAGGGATGGATAAGATGTCTTAAAGAAGAAAATGTGTCTAATCCTATCTTTTATTTTTTGAATGGAATGCATAATAAAAAATATGAATGGGTGATATTTATTTATTGGGAAAACTACATAGAAGTAGAGTTAGGAGTCTTAAATAACAAAATGGTTTATTTTTTTGTTTTGACTGAATTAAGCAAAATAATTACAAAATGCATAAGAATTATTGTTAAGGTCGAAAATGCTCTCCAATCTCTTATTTCAAAATACCCAAAATATCATTTTTAAAATTATATAATTTCAAAATACCAAAATAGATAGTTGAGAACCAATTTGAACTATCAAATACAAATTAGATAGTAACTAATGACAAACTTAAAAAATTGATGGTGAAGAACACAAACACCGTTTAATTTGGCCCTCACTTGTTCCTCCACCAGTGTCTGAGCCTATTAGGGATAGTATAACTTTTGCAGCCAACTCTGGATCACGTGTAACTGGAGGTCATATTATTTGTCACCATTATGAAGGGTTAGACATGTTAAAGCTAGCTGCTTCAAACTTTATCCTGAACTGAAGCAAAAATTTGCTAAGAACTGTTCATCTGGAATGGGTTCTTCTTATATTGCTTCTATTGCAGAGACTTCTGCTACTACTGGTGGACCTACGGTATTTACTGGACTAAGCCAGCTTCAGTCCTAAATTAGGCAAATCTAGGACTAGCTTGGCTCCCCTGCTTCCAGAGTTGGTGCTCCTTTGGCTGCTCCTACTGTTACTATTGCTACAAGTACTCCTACTGAACTTCATATTAAGGCCAATCAGCCTACTTGGGTTCTGGATTCTGGAGCCAATTATCATATGACTGGTGAGTTATCAGTTTTTTCTTCTAATGTCATACCCGTTACCCAATTTGTGTGTTATGTGGATGGCTCTACATCTTATATTCACTGTAAGGGTGATGTTTGTCTGTCTCCTGATATTTCTCTTTCATCTGTCCTTCATGTACCTAAATTTTCCTTTAACCTTTTATCTGTTAGTTAGTGTAATAACTCGAACTCAGGGGTCCGAATCGCTAACCGGGTCCTTACCCGAACCCAGGGTTATCTAAGGGCATTACCGTCCTTTTTAGTGTTAAGACACCATTTACTCAACATACCAAGGTCAATACGCCATAACTATATCACATACAAGCTCTATGATGGTCCAAGGTAACATCACATTCATTCAAAAACATAGAAATGTATATCTTATATATAGTCTCATGCTCATATACAAGAATTGTACTTTAATTACATCAAATTACAGACCATGAGGCATAATTACAATGTTAAGAGTCCCTAAGTCATAATACCAAATACAATAAGCTAAGGTTTTACAAAATAATGTGACTTAGATACAAAATAGCAAAATGATCTTCTAATTCAAACTAAGCTTGTGGTGGAATGTCATCCACCACTTCATTTCCGTGTCCTGAAAATCATAAAAATAAGGGGTGTGAACACAACGGCTCAGTAGAAATCGCCTAAGGTGTCAGTTTTGGACTCCCTAGAGCCACGTAACACATAAGGGGAGAAAAGAAATTAGGAATATACATTGGAAGTCCATAAAATAATATTTGCATTTCGAACAAGCATTTATTCTAACAACACAATTCATTTCAACAATATACCATGTATGATATGAAATGCAATACACCACTTTCCGTACTTGGTCTTTACAGACCCAACATCCAATTTCGAAAACCGTTAACTGACTTTAACAAGGCGAGATTGATAACTATCCCCAATTCCAATTCTGGCAACCATTTCGGGCCTCACAACTGTTTCGGACCTAGTATCAACTTTTTCACGCCCTACACCGGGCCACGCTCCCTCTAGGTCAAGCTAGAACCGAACTCGCAAAATCCGGTTCATTTAAAAATAAAAAAACCTCCCCTTTTCAAATAAAAACTTTTCTTTTATAAAATTTCCCTTTTCAAAACCATTTCAAAACTCCTTTCCCTTGCCATGCCATGCCATGAGATGCAACATTATTCATACTATTAACCACAAGGGCATCACAGCAATAGTAATAATACCAACATGGCATTTACAATTCTATGGACGTAAATAAGGTATTTTAATACAATTTTTCAATTATAATCATGGCATGCTCATCAAGTAATCATAATAACACAATAGCATGTTATCAACTTACACATCAATATAATTTCCACATAACAAAGTCATACATGCCTTTTTCACAACATTGAAATTAAATCATACTATAACACTTAAACAAGTTGTTAACACCAACAAGGCAACAATATGATTTTATATATATATATTTCAAAACTTTAAAGAAAGAAAAAATAGAATTGCTCAAATAAGGCAAAGCTTAAGGTATTTGGAAGGCCCCTACCTCAATTGAAGAATAAATCAAGCAAAGCCCCCAATTCAGCCCAAAAATTTGAAATCTCAAAGATGCTCCAAACTGAAATTTGCTCCGATCAAAATGGATCTCTTATCTTGCTTGTCGACTTTGCCTTCAGTGGCAAAGTCTAAATTTTAAGGATAAAAGGTAGATCTAAGCTTGTTTTGTGGAGAAAAAAAAAAAAAAAAAGAAATAAAGAAGAAACTGAAAGAGAGAATTCGTGACTGAGTGATGAAGAAATGGAAGTATGCCAATAATAAGTCATTTGTAATGACTTAATATGAAAGTGGGTTCCATGGTCTTATAATATATCTTTTAACATTAACATTTATATATATATATATACACACACACACACACACTAACTAAATTACAACCACAATTAAACATGTATCCATATAATTGTACATCAAATAATAATGCATGAAATACAATAAACTTGAAACACAGTCCCCGTACTCAACAACTCCGGTAACGGGTTTGACCTGGGACCTCCCGGCCAAAAAAATGAAAAAAATGCCAAAATAGCAACCAATGCATTTTCAAGAGTCTTGAACTCAAGGAAATGCCCCAACCAACTCCTGCAACTCACCAGGTACACCCCATGGTATCCGGCACGCAAAATGAGACGAAATGAAAATAATCCAGAAAAATAAAAAAAATCCCAAAAAATGAAAAATAGGAAAAATCAGGATCATTACAGTCGGCTTGCAAAAAATCTCCAATGTGCAGTTATATTCTTACCAAATCATTATCTTTTGCAGGACCTTTGTTTGAAGAGAATTTTTGGCAGAGGTTATGAGCATGATCGGCTTTACTACTTTGGGAAACCATCAGGAATGGGTCTTCAAGCTTCTATCTTACATGCTTAAAGTGCTTATGATGTTTCTTTTCGCACTTTTAGTCTATGGCATGCCTGTTTGGGGCATGTAAACTTTCAGTATCTATGTTTGTTATTTCCTTCATTAAATAAAGCATGTAAGGACCATAAGTTTCAATATAAAGTTTTTGAGCTTTTTAAACATGCTAGAACTAGCTATATTTCTCATATAAGTAGTGCTCCTAGTATGTTTGGGGCCTTCCCCAGTCACTGTTTTATTTGGCATCGATATTACGTGACATTTATTGATAAGTATTCTCGTTATACTTGAGTTTATTTATTGAAAAAGAAATCTGAGTGGAATAACATAGTTGTCCAAAATATTTGTTCTGATAATAAGCGTGAATATATTTCGAATGAATTCCGGACTGAACTTAATAAAAAGGGAATTTTACATTAACTCACTTGCCCCTATACTCCTAAACAAAATGGTGTGTCTGAATGCAAAAACCATCATCTTACGTTTGTGGTCCGATGTCTTTTGAGTGGTACGCACATGCCTAAATAATATTGGCATATGGCTGTTCTTATAGCTGCTTTTCTGATTAATCATACTCCCAATTGAGTTTTGGGTGGTAAGGCCCCACTTTAGATTCTCCAGCCTGATTATAGCTTATTTCATCTTCTACCTTGTGTTTTCGACTGTACTTATTTTATTCATAACCGTAGTCCTTCTTGGTGTGTCCGTACCAATTCATCAAAAGTTTGCAAAGATATGAACTAAGAGTGTGAGTGTGCAATGTGGCCAAGTTTTAAATTTGTAAAAGCCACCACTACTTCTAACTAAAAATATAGCTAGGGTGAGTAGGGATCATCCCAAGGGATTTGTGGGCACCGTTGCAATGGAAACAATATATAGGGTTAGTAGGTCGAGTGATCAAAGATTGATTGGATTGATTGATTAGACTATTATGCAATTGAAATTAAAATAAACAAAATTCAATGATTAATAAAGTAGAGAAAAATATAGAGGGGAGGACTTGGGGTACTAGAGCTCACCACTAAGCTTGACTTCATTAGACATGAGCAATTGTATATTAATGGGAAATTGACTTGTAACATATGTGTGTGTGTGTGTGTGACATTAATTGAAATTAGGCATGGATGGCAAATAAGCATAGGTTGTCAAGCCAAATCAAATAGAAAGCATAACCTATCAAATGAGACCAAAATCCATTCAATGAAACCACAATTTATGCACACACAACTATCTAGAAACATACACCAAATGCATTCATAAGTATGGAACACCAAGGAACAAGAGTAGATTGTCCACCTATATATGAATTTAAAGCAACTATACTACATCTACACTAAAAACATGAATTTTAACTAAGTAAGCTAAAGTTGTGGTACAATCTATCAAGAAACAAGTATGAACCATCAAATAAATTGCAAAAGTGTTCAATTAAGCTCTATGTTTTGACCATCTCTAGATTAACTTCATCCATACACATAGTGTAATACCCTTATATTTTAAAGAATTATTTAATTAAATTAATTGCCTTTAAATGAATTTAATGGATTTATTATTTTAATTTAATTATTTGTTTACTTATTTATTTGATTTATTGGTATGATGTGCTTGATTATTGATTAATTTGTTGGCGTGTTGATTTTTATTTGTATAGTATGACTTGGTTGTTAATTCTTATTAGATTATGTGCTACACGTATTTAGTTGTTTTAATATTAAGTATTTATTTATTTGTTTAAATTTAATGGATTGGGCTTCGATTATTTGGACCAAAGGATTTGGGTCTTGGGCTGCAGAAGGAAGCCTCAAAGGATTTTGGATGGTTTAAAGACCCATGGATTTATATATATATATATATATATATATATATATAGTATGCATATTAAATAAATTATATATATAATTATATAGAGAATTATATATTTATAGTAAGTATATATGTATAGGAATGCATATATATGGTAAGTATAGTTAAAAAAGGATTTATAAATATATATTACATAATATATATATTTATATTTATATGTTTTATGTATATTAATATAGTTAGAGTCCTACGTAGAGAATGATTGGCAATATATATTATTTATTTTTGTTGAGTGAGGAATATATATATAATAAATAATTATATATATAATATTATATATGTGTATATATTTTATTTAAGATTATTATTATTATTATTTGGATAGTCATACTAGGAATAGGATTAGGATATTAATATATTTAAATATACACATAAGGTTATATTGTTAAAAGGTTTTTCACGTTAGAAAAAAATAAGAGAAACAGAGAAAAAGAAGAAGGGAAGGCTGACAAAGAAAAGACCGGATCAGAGAAAGAGGACGTCGGATTTGGAAAAGACAACCAAGGTTGAAGCGTTGATTTCATTTCGAAACCTTCAGGCAAGTTCTTTTCTAACTCTCCTCTTAGAACCAATAAGTTTATCACCTTGGGTATTAAAATCTATAGATTAAATTGGCATGTTAATCACCTAGACATAGGATAAATGCATGTGAAGAAATTGATTAAAAGAAAAAGAAGAATCCTTCTTGAACTAGGAAACTTTCTACAATTCCCATTTTATTATTCTCTCTGTATCTCTTTCCTCGCCAAAACGGCTCAAACCTCGCGTGGTTGAATGCAAATTCGATTATCTACAATTTTGTATTTCACGAAAATTTTGTAAAACGGATGTTTACCTTGTCAAAACTGGGTTGGAAGACAGTACAAATTTTGTATATATATATATATATATATATATATCTTATCCCATAATTGTTTTAACCAATTTGGATAATTTGTATTGGTTGGGTGTTGACATAATAATTCTTAATATTTATATTTAACATGTAACGTGTTATTTGGACATTACTAAATTGTGTAACCTACGTGTTATACTGCCACACATAAATAAATAAATATAACCTAATTAACTAATAAGTTGTTCATTGATATTTATCATGTTTATATATGTGATGGTGGTGTTGATGAAATCATAATCGGTTATTTATTTAAATTAATTATATGCTTGTAACTTGCATGGAGTGCATATGTATGATTTATTTTATAGTTAATTGTAAAATTTGGTACATTGTTAAATTGGAGACATGGATGAGTTGTTAAAGGAATAAATAAATTGTCTTATTAATTGTATGAATAAAATACATACATAAGAAGTATGGATGAATTGCTAATTAAGAGTATGAATAAAAACATTCTTTTGGAGGCATGGATGAATTGCCAAGATATAAACAAATTGTCATTTAATAGGCATTGTTGATTTGCCAAAGTATAAATGTATTACTTGTAGAGGTATGGTTGAGTTGTTATAGTATAAATAAACATACTTCTAAAGGCATGGTTGATTTGCTAAATCATAAATCAATATTTGTGGAGGCATGGATGAATTGCAAAAGTATAAATAAATCAATATTTGTGGAGGCATGGATGAATTGCAAAAGTATAAATAAATTGCTAGATAAGTTAGATGATTAGATATACATCTATGGATATTGTGTTTATAAGTTGGAGGTAATAAATATTCTTATATTATAATAAACTAATGTTTAAAGGATAATATATTATTTTATAGTATTGATAAAATAATATTAGTGAAGGCATGAATGAGTTGCCAAAATATAGATCTTTGTTATGTGATATTTATAAATAAAATCATACATTGGTGGACATTGAGATTTGGATTGAAGGAAGTATTTCTTGGATTATTATTTATTATTTAAATGGTTAAGTAACTGTTTAAATATGGAATTTAGGTTTAAATGAGTTTTATTTTAAAAGGGGAATCTACTTAATGGTTAATTTAAATATGGAGGTAGTCTTATTATTGTTTATGGTCTTGGATTTCAAGGATTATATTAATGAATTTATTCTTTATATATATATATATATATATATAAGGTTAAAACTTTAATTATGATGATTTTGGTTAGAGATGTTTTATTTATTGGTTTTCAGAGGCTTGGTAGAGCGAACTTGCTCGTGGGTCTAACCCACGATTTATTTTTCAGGTTATTAGAAGTTCCAGTCTCGAGGTTGAGGATCCGCAGCTAGGAGACTGTCATTCATTTACTCATTTGGTTTACTTTTTAGTATTGTTATTTATTGTTAGATGTCTGGTAAATTAATAGTTTATGGTTTAGGAATCCTTGACTTATAGGATTTTCGAATTGTATTTTAGAATTTTAAATTCATGGAATTTATTTTTGTCAAGGAGGTTTCATTTTATTAATAGAATTTCGTTTAGCAATTTATTCATTCTTTTTATTCTTCTTGTATTCTATGTTCGTTTAAATATTAAATTGTTTTGATATTCCCATGTTTTTGGGTGTGGGTTTGGCCAACCTACACGTGGAAATTCGGGGGTATCACACATAGACATGTATAAATTCCACTAAATCTAAAGAAAAGCACATGAATCATCCATTCTAGAATACATATACATATGGTTAGAAGTAGATAATCAATTGAAAGTATTAATCCATACACATCAAGTAGAAACCATAAGATATATATAAAAATCCAAGATCAAAACATTGTTACAAATAAATCCCCAAAAATATACAAAGAACTAAGTCTAGGAAGCAAACTTAGGGACTACTCTAGCCCCAAGTAGATGTCTAGCTACTCATTGAAGTAGTCATCCAACCCTCAAGGGCTATCTCCATAGTAGGAATGACCTCCTTCTTGATGGAAACCCTAGAAGAATGGAAGAACTCCCAAAATGTGTAAAAGCTCTCTAATCTCTAGCCTCCTCTCCAAGATAAGAAAATACAAGTTATGAATAACAACTATGCTCTAAAAGTGGCTCTCAATCCTTATATAGGTAGGTCAAATGTCACCCCAATGGTCTGGGCTCGTACACCAAAGCCCCTCCAATGATTGCACCATAAGCCAACTTTTAATGAGCTGGAATCTATTTTTTTTTTCGGACTTGAGGAAGTTTAATCGATCGAACTATGTTGAGATCGATCGAACATGGCTGAGATCCATTGAATGCTATAGAGATCGATCTTTTTTGGCGATGCCTTTTTGAATAAAGACAAATCTTTGAGGTATTTTTGGAAAGAAGACAAAAGTGGTAGGTGGGTGGTAGGTGTAATACCCCTAATTTAAAAAGGATAGTCTCGGTATTATTTTAATAGGTTTAATTGCATTTAATTATTTAGTTGTTTTCTTGGCTAATTGTTTACTTGTTTAATTGATTTAATTATTTGTTTAAATTGAATTGAATGTGATTTAATTGTTTTATTTTTATTTTTATTTTATTTATTTTATTTATATATTTTTAAGGAATTGGATATGGATAGTAGTAATTGACCAATCAATTGGGCTCCATGGACTACTTGGATAAGGGGTTTAATGGGTACGGATGATTACCCATGTATATGTATATTTTATATATATATATATATATATATATATATATATATATATAACGAAAGTCCATTTAATAATAATCTGATATATATTTATATATTATATATAAAAAGGGGAACACATAGATTATACGTAACATATATTTAGTTACCGTTTTAGTATTTAAATTTTATTTTATTTTATTTTTATTTCATTTTAGTTTGTCTTGGAATGGGAAAAGGATTAGGGTTATTTTAGTTGCCTATAAATATATAACTATAGAGTTGTGAAAGAGGTTAGAAAATATATCACGTACTATATTTTAGAGAGAGAGGGAAGAGGAAGGAAGAGAAAAAGAAAGAGGGAGGTTAGGGTTTTTTATCAAATCCCTAAAGGCAAGTTCTAATTCTTCTCTTCTCCTTTGATTCGTACTCTATACATGCTAGATTAATTATAGGTTCTTTAAATAAGTTAATTGAATCAAATTTCATTGATTAATTTGACAATTTAAATTCATATTTTAATAATGGAATTTAATTCTTCTCTTTCACCGAATTTAACACTGTTGATGGCCTTGTGTTTTAATTTAATTTATTTACTAGCATGAATCAATCTGGCTACATTGATTTATTGTCTGCAAAAGTGTGCCGAACGAGGCCAATATTTTGCATGAATCAGTTGGTACACTATAAGCATTTGAAATCAAATTGTGAATTTGTTACCTTTATGAATGCACGCCAAACGAGGCGACTGTTTGCGTAACCAATTTGTATACTATAAGTATATGAAATCAAATTTTAATTTGTTTCTTGCATATACACGCTGTCCGAGGAAGACAAAAAGGAAAAAAAAAAAAAAAAAAAGTACACAAACAAACAATGGCTTAAGGACAATCAGTATAATTAGAATTGGGTTTCTTTTTGTTCATATGGTATGCACGTCCAACGAGGAAGTAGAAAATCAATGGATTTAATGGGACTAAATTGATTATTTAGATTGTTCTTTAAATTGTTTTTTATACAGTGTTGTTCTGTTTTGATTTCATAGTATTATTTGATAGTATTATTTTGTTCATTAAATATTTTTGATATTAATCTATTTAATGTTAGAATAAAAAAAAAATTATTAATTAATATTTGTTAGTTTTGATTGATCGATTTGAATTAAATTTTTATTTAATTTAATTAGATTCATTAAGAATTGGAATGCATGATTTAAGTTTACATGCTAAGTATGGAATTTAATTAATGTTAAAAGGATAAATTAATTAAATATTGTTGGATTAAATTATTTTGATCAATTGTATAGATTTAAATTAATTTAATCAGAATATGGAGATGTACAATTTAGTTGATATGCATGTTAATTTCTTGTGTTGTAAATTAAATTATACTATTTGGAATTGATATTTTTACTCAAGTAAATGCAAAGAATGTGTTTATGATTTATATCATATTTTTTTGAATTATTAGATGTAAATATTATTTACATTATTCTTGGATTGGAAACTTTTATTTGGCTATTTTATGGATTAATGCACCATTATGGGATGGGGGCATATTAGGGACGGATTAACTTACTAGTTAAGTCCTACCTATTTTTAATAAGGGAACGGATTAAAAACAGTGTTAAGTCCTACTTATTAGTGTCAGGTCAACGGAATAGTTAGATGACATAGTATTGAAATAATAATTGGATAGTTTATTTTTGATGGTTGGATAGGACGGATTTTAAATATATAATTATACACCATGATATGAGCTTGAGTCTCAGGATCAGTGGTTAGGGTGCGTATATTGCCAGGGATGTGTAGCTAGATATAGCGTAGTTGTGTACCCTGGTAGGTCTAGGTACTCATGCTCATTATATGTGCGTTTTGCATGTTGCCTACTATTCAGGTTGAGACAACTCTATAGTCTAGTGAGGTTCCTTTAGTGTGTATATATCTACATATGGACTATTTAGTTATTGTTGAATTAATTAGGATGTGTACGTGTATCGGGTCTCTATTTGGGATGTAGTAGATTAGAACTTGTTCGTGGGCCTGACCCACCATTATTTTTCAGGTGTTCGTCAGTTCCAGTCTTAGAGATTTTTCGTGCCGAGCAGAGACAGTCATTCACTCTTCCGACTCTACGTAGGACTCGTCTTTATTAGTTACTTATTATTTTTATTTCGGTTCAGTTATTTCAGTTAGGATATTATTAGGGGTCCACAGGATGGATTCCCGAGTTGTAGTTTAATTAATTACTAGTATCCGAAGATTGGAGGATTTTATTATTGGATTTTTAATTATTATTTATTTGAGGATTTTAAAACAGGGATTTATTATTTAGTTTCCTTCAGCTTATTATTTATTTATTCTTTATTATTCTTTTTGTATTCAAATGCTTGTTTAAATATTAATTATTTGATATCCCTTGTATTCTGTGCTCGAACTTGATCACCCGTGGCTCTAGAATTGAGGGGTATCACAGTAGGTGTGGATAAGATTGAATCATTTCGATCGATCTAGGAAATGTTGGATTGATCAAACTTGTTGGATTCTTTTGGATATGGACAAAGGCTTGGATCCATCTTGAATTGTTTAGATCGATGAACTTTCGATCGATCGAAGAAATGCTGAGATCGATTGAACATGCTGAATTTCCACACTTGCTTCATTTTACTCCCACTTTGCTCCTTTCTTCCATTCAGCTTGAGTTAACTTCTTTAATGCTCTTATTTGATTGAGTTGACTTATTTTTGGGATAAGCACCTGAAAAGGGCAAAAACACGAAATTAGTCTAAAACGAGAAAGTAAGATAGATAAAGGTCCTAGAATGCTCAAGCTTAAGGAGTTTAAATGCACACTTTTCAGCACTCATTACACACCCAAACTTAAATATTGCTAGTCCCTAGCAATGAACTATAAAGTAAATGAATGAAATGAACAATTATACAATTATGAACTTAGAAAGTAATAAATGGATTACATTACTTTCGTAGGGAACACGACTGCATTTAGTGTATGCAACAAGCCTTTTAAACCCTTAGGTTACCCCTAGTGAACGAGTGAAGTCTCGTGAGGGTTTTCAGAAATGATACCCATAAACATTAAGCTCATTCTTTCAAAAGAAGCACCAAAATTGGAAACAAGTATTAGGAGAAAACTACCTTACTTATGCAATTTTTCAACCATTTCCAAGCAATCTTCCAGAATCTCAACATCAAGCAAACAAATATGGTCCTCCATACATCAAGAAAATGATCATACAAATCAAAACAACACTAGAATCCTTTTTGAGTGGACCGCCATCAAATATGTTGCTATCTAAGCCAACTAAAGAAATGATCACATCCTTATCCTCAAACTAGCACACAAATCTAGTACCGATCATCAAGACAAAGAGGGGACCTTTTATTAAAACTTTATTGTTCTAGGTGCACTTATTTTTTATTATTTTTTTATTTTTTTTTTAATCCTAAGGATCAAAGATGGAAGCATAGTGCAATGTATTGATCTATTAAGCTTTCTAGCGATCCATGAGGTCAAGCGTTAGGTCAATGACTCCCAAACCAGACGGCTTTAGGGCACTAGGTGTTTAAACACCCCTAAGGACTTACAATCTCAAATCAACTAGGCTACAAATCAAAACAACCTCCATCTAATCATTTTCCACTTCTCACCTTTTGGGAGAAGTCCTCACTTTTTTATTACTTTTACAACTTTTTCTTTCCCCCCCCCCCCCTTTTTTTTTTTTTTTTTTTTTTTTTTTTTTTTTTTTTTTTTTTTTTTTTTTTAAAGAAGTTCAATTATTAACCAAGAATTTGGGCCCTTCACCTTTCAGCGTGAGAAATTCAGTACTTGATGAGGCTAGAATCCCGGTTACTCAATGAAAAGGGTTTATTATCCACCTTTATCAAAATGAAGGCTTTCAATGCACTACTAGCCCAATTGGGATATAACCAATTCAATAATCAACAAAGCATGTACCCCACAAATGAATGCTAGTGTGCGCCTGTGCTAGTGTAGAATCCTAAAGTGAATCTCAAAATAATCACAAAATTAGGATGATATGGACCACAAGTGCAAACATGATATCAATCTTTCAAAAAATTTACTCCTAAATGGCATCCACAAGGCATACAAGGAGTATTAGACTCTCAAGTTAAGCAATTTTTAAATTTTAAGCAATATAGTCTTTAAAAGATCAAAAACATAGCTAGTCATGGATCAATCATAGAAATCCGTCAAATACACAAGTCATGCTCAAAATTTTAAATTGAAAGCAAATACTGTAACAGCACCCATTACCCCCAAACTTAAATGGCACAATGTTCTCAATGTGCAAAGAGAACAAAGGAAAGAGTATACCAGTGCGGTTATGGCAAAGAATGGCCGGGATAGAAGTATCTAAAGTAGGTGGTATAACCCCCCTAAACTTGGGATTAGCTGTAATCCTGAAAAAATGGCACTGGGAGAAAAGTTGATCAGATAACAAAGAGGATAATAATAGTGCACAGTAGACATATAAGTGTAAATGAGATAATAAATGAACTAATGAGACAAGAAAAGGGTGGTCCTGAAATGGAGTCACCTGAAGTCACTGGGATGCACCTGATAATGGAGTTAGTCACAGACAGATATATCACTAGAAGAATATGACATCCAAAAGATTATGCTTAAATAGGAAAATAAAAATAGTATATGGTACATCACAGTAATAGGGCCGACAGACTGGCCACAAAAATAACATAACTGTATCAAAATATCAGGAATGTATCACAGATATATAATGTGATAAAAGAGGGGAATAGAGATCAGACAGATAAGGTAGGGCAAGTAGGGCGTGATCCCCTGATATCTCTGGATATACCTTGCAGTGCAGCTAAGACATCGGAGCGGAGAGATGCCACATCTGACCGAAGAGAGACAACTGCGTCCTCCAAAGCCTGGATACGGTCTCCAAAGCCGAGTATCGATGCTGGAGCTTTTGGTACCACTGGATCAGGAAAATGATGTGCATCTTGAGCCTGCTTTTGGAAATGTAATGGTGACCCCGTTGGAGAGTGATGTGGTAGCTCCTCTGCTGGAGGCTCCTGCTCCAAGTCTATATCCATATGTACGGTAGCGCCGGTGCGACTTCTAGATCATCTGCTGCTGGCTCTGCTGCTGCTGCTGCTATCTCCTCCTCCTCAGCTATTAGAACAACGTCCTCTACCTTTCTCTTGATAAGAGCATTGTAGCTCTTATTCCACTCCTTCTTGCCACAATAGCAAGCTCTTATCTCGGGATACTCATCTGGGTGGAAAGGATAGCGCTGATCTCAGAGGATCTGAGGGATAAGATGACCAAATGGGAGGAAAGTGGCCCTTCTAGGCTTGGCCTTGCTGATGTTAGTTGAATACAGCCTCATCATGACACTTCAGTAGAGTGCCATCATAGATACCCAGTGACCTGTAGTGAATGCATATAAAGCAACGAGAAAGTCTGAACGCTTCTGGATCTTATGGCTTGCCATAAATACGTTTCGGAAGAGTACCGAATAGTACAACCAAAGGTTATCGGGTAGATAAGTCCGGGTGGCAAAAGTCTCGCCATCTGCATAGTGGCCAGTCAGTGCCACGGCTATGTCTGTGTAAGAAGGCCTCTACTCCAAGAGAGGATAATGAACATTAGGAGGGCAGACATGTGGCCATCGAGAAGCTCTGGCAAGAATATCAATCGTAATCTGGATGGGGTGGCCATCAATAGTAGTGTGCAGCTCTGACAGGTTACTCGGGGCCGGCCGGAGGTTCTGGTAGAACAACCAAACAAGCCGCGGGTAAACTGGATAGGTGACTGGGGCCAAAATAGCTGAAATGCCCCTCCGGTCAATATCATCGTAGGCGGACCGGGTCAAAAGATACCAGGAGAAGAAAATAATATCGAATATTGACTCATGTGCCACCTCAAGGCATGAGTATCTCCTGGTAGATCTGTCGCGGTCCTAGCCTGGCTGTGAGGGAGAAGGTATATGTGCAACCTTAGCTAAATAAAGATGATGCTAAAGGTGAAGACTGTAGTCTAGAGTCAGCTGATGGGGACTGAACTGGATCTGCCTCTAACTGCTTTAACTACTCAGGTTGCTCAGCCTGCTCTAGAGTTGGCTCCGAAATGGGGTCCTGAACATGAGATGGGCCTGCCTGCTCCTTTACTCGCTGCCTTACTCGGCGTGGATAATGCCTACGAGCAACGGTCTTTACTCTAGCCATGGCCTGCAAATTAGAAAGAAAAACACTTGCAGAATAAGTTAGTATTGGCATAAAGAATTGAAGCACAGTATATAGAAACATGTATGTCAAATAAGATAAACAACACAGAATAATAACCATGAATCTATGCAAGTGATGACGTAGCCAAATAAATAGTGACCAAGTGTACCATGCTAAACAGTATAAGTATAGAATGCATCAAATGTGGAAAACACAAGCCTTGGGTATAAATAAGGTAGCATGGAACACAAAAGATGGTGTGTGAAGTGTATAGGCAAATATGTGATGTTCGATCGATCTGGAAAAGATGAGATCGATCCAAGTTGGATCGATTTGGACTTAAGTGAGATCTATCTTTACCAGATCGATCTGAGAAAAACAGAGATCGATCGAACTCTACTAAGAATGTAAACAGTCACGGATCTGTGACGTGGATGGCACCGGGGCACCCAAGCAAGCTTGTGGGGCCCTCTCACACAACAACAACACAATATTAGTCACTTGTCTTGGCACGTGACCCCCAAAATCAAATCAGAAATGATATATACACAAATCTATATACATCTATACATATACATATATACACATGCTTCATCAACTCAAAAATGGCAAGAATCAAACATGGGAAGCTCAGATCTAACATGGCAACATAAAAAATATAGGATTGAAATTCAAAACCCAAAATTACAACTTAACTTACCAAAATGGGAGAGAAGTGGATCGGGAGAGAGAGGATTGTGAGATCTGAGATAAAGATGGAAGATTCGAGGCTCGGGAAGCTTGCCGGAGAGTTCGCCGAAACTGAGAGGGATGGGTGTTGTAGCGGCAAGAGATGAGGGTCTGAGATCGATTTACAAATCGATTAAAATGACCCTAGGGTTTTATTTTAAAAACTGGTCCCGATAAGTTCGATCGATCTGGACAAATCTCAGATCGATCGAATAAAATAAACTAAAAATTCAAAATATTTTTGGATTTTTACTAAATTAAAATTTAAAATTCAAATTAAAGTCAACAAAGGGGGGTACAGATCGATCAATACAAGATCGATCTGAAAGATACTTCGATTGATCGAACAAGTGAAAACCTGCAGAAAAGTTCGAATGATGCACAGAGAGGCCTTTTTCATGGATCTCAAAAATTTTTCTAAGTGTGGAGTGAAGATCGATCTGAGAAAAAGTTGGATCAATCCAGGAACTTTTGGATCGATCCAAAGAAATTTTCGATCAATACACAGAGAGCTGATTTATGCAGGAAAATTTCGATCGATGGAACAGAGGGATGCTTCGATGCAGGAAGGGATGTTCGATCGATCGAACCTCTTTTGAGATTGATCGAACAGGAACAAAATGCCTATTTTCAGAATGAAAGTGCTTGCATACCCAATCATAGTTCCTATCAATGTGTATAAATCCCAAAACATATCTAGATGATGCAAGAAATGAAAGGTAAAATAGAAATGAGGGAAGAATAGGGTTCTAAACACTACAAAACATTTACTAGTCGATCTTTAACGTCTCTAGCAAGACGTTGGGCTCTTTTAGCTCGGATCAAATATCTTGTTATGTAACCCTTCCTTGATGGGGTGAATGGATTTTTGAATCCCACCCAACAAATTGCTCCCTAAGGAACTCATTGGATTTGATTTAAATGACATTGACGGTCCTTGGTCAAAACAACTCTTGGGCTTCCATGCCTTTGGAATACTTGACTTTAATGCAACTTTCTGTGCTTTCAAGTTGGTAGACAAACCATGGAAATGTTCAACATCAAGTAAAGACTTAATTTCATCAAATTCATGGTTAAAACATTCCTCTACAACACACACTTCTTCATGTTGGTCCATTGAATTCGAGGTTGGGTTAAAAATGTTTAACTTCACTTTTATATGCCCAAATGAGATTTTCATTATCACCATCCTACAGTTGATGTTAGCATTTGAAGTTGCCAAGAAAGGATGGCCAAGGATAACGGGAATTTAGCTTTTGAGTTTCGGAACTAATTCCGTGTCAATGACAACGAAATCGACCGGAAAGAAGAACTTATCAATTTTAAACAAAACATCCTCAATGATACCCCTAGACTTTTTGATTGATCAATCGGCAAGTTGTAAAACTACCGACGTAGGTTCAAGTCTCCTAAGCCTAATTTGACATATACCGAGTATGGAAGAAGATTGACACTTGTTCCTAAGTCTAAGAGAGCCCGATTGATGACATTATCACCAATGATGCAAGAAGTAGTAGGTGAACCGGGGTCTTTGAACTATGGGAGAGTATCATGTTGCAAAATAGAGCTCACTTGCTCGGTCAAGACCACTTTGCTTGGTGTTTGGCTTTTGTTCTTCCTCTTTTGGGTGCAAAGATCTTTTAAGAACTTGGCATAAGCCGGAATTTGCTTAATTGCATCCAAAAGAGGGAGATTAATCTTCACTTGCCTAAACATTTCAATGATTTCATTGGTCTTAGTTTTTTATTTATCAAGATAAATGGATCCTTTTAAGGCATCCGGAAATGGAGCTCTTGGCTCAAAAACTTTTTCAAAATTTTTCTTTGAAACATCATCAACACAAGAATTTTTCAAGTCCTTTTTTCAAATCATGCTTTGATTCATCTTTCAAATCATTTTTCAATGCTTTCTCAACATGATGATCATGCACATGCATTGAAGGAGGAATAAAATGTGAAACGGGACGGGTGTCAACTTTTGGTTGCACTGGTTCATTCTCTTCATTGGACATACATACTTTGTTGTCCACAATCTTTCCACTCCTCAAGGTTGTCACCGCATTGACGTGCTCAATTGTGGGACCTTCCGATGAGGAATGAGTCTCCACAACATATTGTTGCTTTGGTGGGGCATTCAAAGGCATTTTCCCTTTCTCTCTAGCATTTAAAGTACTAGTTATTTACCCTACTTGGGTTTCTAGCTTAGTAATGGATTGAGAGTGGAATGAAGCAATTGATTGCTCGCCTCTAGAGTACCTAAAGCGGTCAAAACTTTCTCTTCAAAAGTGGGACTTCTAGAGTTTCCTTGAGAATATGATTGATTTGGAAAATAAGAATTAGATAATTGGTTTCCATGTGATTGAAATGATGATGATTTAAAACCTTGGGAACCTTGGCTTTGCATTGGAGGTGGAACATACTTCCCTTGAAAACCACCTTGGGGAGGGTTTGAGCCTTCCCCTTGGCTTTTCTAAGAAAAGTTTGGATGGTTCCTCCAACTTGGATTATAATGATTGCCATAGGGATTATTCCATTGGTTAGCAAAAATGGCATTTGCTTGCTCATGATTGTCATTTTGCATATGTCCATGGGGACAGTTGGAAATAGAATGTAACACACTAGAACAAGTTATACATGATTCATTAGATGCACGATAATGAACATGATTAGGGGAGGAAGACATTTGATTTGCCGAAGTTTGGTTGATAAAAAATTGATCAAACCTTTGTGATAAGGATTTCATCTCGGCGGTTATGTCATTGGAGTTGTTAACTTGATACAAGCCAGCACTCTTCCTTCCACCTAGATTTCTACCATTTTTAGAAGACAAAGATCTATGCATGGAATTTTCACTCATACTTTCATACAATTGCCACATATCATTTTCATGCTTATCAAGATAAGAACCACCGATAGATGCATCAACCATACCCTTATGATTATCCGGTAAACTTTCAAAGAAATATTGAACTAATTGCCACTTAGGTATGTCATGATGTGGGCACTTCCTAAGCAAGTCATTGAATCTTCCGCATGCCTCATGAAACATTTCCCCATCCCCTTGAGAAAATTCGCAAATAGAAGTTCTCATTGCATTGGTCTTTGATACGGGGTAGTACTTCTTCAAGAACTCTTGTTGCATTTCTACCCAAGAAGTTATCGAAAAAGGCTTAAGATTGTTAAACCAATATTTTGCCTTGTCTTTAAGGGTGAAAGGAAAAATTTTAAGTCTTAACACTTCTTATGGCATGTCCGTGTATTTCACGGTGGAACACACTTCAAGAAACTCATCCAAATGCTTATAGGGTTCTTCACTTAGAAGTCCATGATAGTTAGGAAGCATTTGAATGGTTTGTGGTTTGATTTCATAGTGATGTGCTCTAAATGGAGGCAATGGAATTCAAGTGGGTGCATTATATTCATTAGGCACATAATGGTCTCTTAATGCAATGGGAGGATTCAAAATTGGTGGTGCTACACGAACACCTTGATTAACTTGAACCATAGGAGGTTGTGGAACAAAGATTGGTTGAGGCATTTCCAATGGAATTTGGCCTTGTTGTTGTGGTGGAATAAATGGTCTAGGCATGCCTAATGGTACTTAGATGTTGTCATGATGCACATTAGGGTGGAGGATGTCTTATTGGTCTATGTGACCAAGGTCCTCCACATGGTTGTCATTCAAATCCTCCATTGTTGAAATGGAGTGACGAGAACTACCTCTTCCCCTAGGATTACGAATAACCAATTCAAGATGAAAATTAAGAGGGACAAGAGTAGGATTTAATGACCTACGACCATGCATGCACTAGTAAAGACAATAACAAGAAATAAGCAAGCAACAAACACTTCGCCCCCACAACAATTCAACAAGTCTTCACATACAATGATCCCATACTCCTATGCTTGAACAACATGTAAAGAAAAGTAAATTGCCTCTACGCGGGCTCACGATTTATCTAAGAAAGGAAAAATAAGCCTCCACACGGGCCAACTATTTAACTAGAGCTTGAGTTAGAAAGATTTCACAAAGGGTCCTTAAGCAACTTCAATATATTTTTCAACTTTCTAGCCTTGCTTTGCTTTACAAATTTTTTTAGATTTTTAGTCCTTTTTACCTTGCTTAGCTCCACTTGGCTTCCTTGCTCTTTAATTCTCCTTTGCTTGGTTTCTTTCACTCAATGCACCTAGTCAATCACGAACAAACACAATAAGTAACTAAGAAGAAAAAAAATAAAAAAAATCACGATCAAAAGAGTACTAATTCCTATTTGTTTCCAAAACACGGCATTGCCAATTAGATCCCCGGCAACGGCGCCAAAAACTTGGTGTGTGTCGTACCAATTCACCAAAAGTTTGCAAAGATATGAACTAAGAATGTGAGTGTGCAATGTGGCCAAGTTTTAAATTTGTAAAAGCCATTACTACCTCTAACTAAAAATATAGCTAGGATGAGTAGGGATCGTCCCAAGGGATTTGTGGGTATCATTGCAATGGAAACAATATATAGGGTTAGTAGGTCAAATGATCAAATATTGGTTAGATTGATTGATTAAACTATTATGCAATTGAAATTAAAGTGAACAAAATTCAATGATTAATAAAGTAGAGAAAGATATAGAGGGAAGGACTTGGGATACTAGAGCTCACCACTAAGCTTAACTTCACTAGACATTAGCAATTGTATATTAATGGGGAAATTGACTTGTAACTTGTGTGTGTGTGTGTGTGTGTGTGACATTAATTGAAACTAGGCATGAATGGCAAATAAACATAGGTTGTCAAGCCAAATCAAATGGAAAACACAACCTATCAAATGAGATCAAAATCCATTCAATGGAACCACAATTTATGCATATACAACTATCTAGAAACATATACCTAATGCATTCATAAGTATGGAACACCAAGGAACAAGAGTAGATTGTCCACCTATCTATGAACTTAATGCAACTATACTACATCTATACTAAAGATATAAATTTTAACTAAGTAATCTAAAGTTGTGGTATAATCTATCAAGAAACAAGTGTGAACCATCAAATAAATTGCAAGAGTGTTTAATTAAGCTCTATGTTTTGACCATCTTTAGATTAACTTCATTCATACACATAGACATGCATAAATTCCACTAAATCTAAAGAAAAGCACATGAATCATCTATTCTAGCATACATAGACATATGGTTTGTATATATAAAAATTCAAGATCAAAACATTGTTACAAATAAATCCCCAAAAATTTACAAAGAACTAAGTCTAGGAAGCAAACTTAGGGGCTACTCTAGCCCCAAGTAGATGTCTAGCCACTCATTAAAGTAGTCATCCAACCCTCAAAGGCTATCTCCATGGTCGGAATGACCTCCTTCTTGATGGAAACCCTAGAAGAATGGAAGAACTCCCAAAATGTGTAAAAGCTTTCTAATCTCTAGCCTCCTCTCCAAGATAAGAAAATACAAGTTATGAATAACAACTATGCTCTAAAAGTGGCTCTCAATCCTTACATAGGTAAGTCAAATGTCACCCCAATGGTCTGGGCTCGTACACCAAGGTCCATCCAATGATTGCACCATGAGCCAACTTTTAATGAGTTGGAATCTATTTTTTTTCGAACTTGAGGAAGTTCGATCAATCGAACTGTGTTGAGATCGATCGAATATGGCTGAGATCCATCGAATCCTGCAGATATCGATCTTTCCTGGCGGCGCCTTTTAGAATAAAGACAAATCTCTGAGGTATTTTTGAAAAGAAGACAAAAGTGGTAGGTGGGTGGTAGGTGTGAATAAGATCGAATCATTTCGATCGATTCAGGAAATGTTGGATCGATCGAACATGTTAGATTCATTTGGATAAGGATAAGGGCTTGGATCCATCTTGAATTGTTTAGATCGATGAACTTTCGATCGATCGAAGAAATGCTAAGATTGATCGAACATGCTGAATTTCCACCTTTACTTCATTTTGCTTCCACTTTACTCCTTTCTTCCATTCAGCTTGAGTTAATTTCTTTAATGCTCTTATTTGGCTGAATTGACTTATTTTTGGGATAAGCACCTGAAAAGGGCATTAACATGAAATTAGTCGAAAACTGCAAAGTAAGATAGATAAAGGTCCTAGAATGCTCAAGCTTAAGGGGTTTAAATGTGCACTTTTCAGCGCTCATCACTTCTCATCATAAATTTGATGATAAATCTATTATGTGTATTTTCTTAGGGTATTCTGCTATGTCAAAGGGCTATCGTTGTTATGATCCTACGGCCAAACATATATACCATTCTGTTGATGTGACATTTAATGAAACTGTTGCTTTTTATAGTACTAATTATGTGGTACATGATTCTCTCTCGTGGTCTGGAGAAAGAAGTCTCTTTTATTGTTTGTCTTGTTCCTATATTTGAAGATTAAGCTGTCCTGGAATCTCCTTCTCAACCCATGTGGGGTTCCCCTCTGCCTTTGTAAGTCTACTATCATCGCCATTGCACTCAATATCCCCTGTCAGAATCATCTTTCAAACTGGGTCTAGGTAACTCTCATTCTCCCGTAGATCTTACCATTCACGAGTATACATCTCGTTATCCTACCCGTGTTCGTCACCCTCCTAATTGGTATGGTTTCTCTAATAGCACTAACCACCCTATTTCCTAGTATGTCTCCTATGATGGTCTTTCAGGTGCATATATATCATTCCTGGATAAGATTGGGTCCGTTTATATTCCTCAATTAGTGTGAAAGGCCCTCTAAGATCCTAATTGGGTGTCTGCTATGATAACAGAAATGGATGCTTTAAAATGTAATAATACATAGGAACTTGTTACTTTACCTGCTGGGGAGAAAATGGTTGGCTGCAAATCAGTATTTAGTGTAAAGTACTTAACTGATGGTTCTATTGATAGTATAAAGCTTGGTTAGTGGCGAAAGGTTACACTCAGATTCTGGGCAAAGATTTTGGTGCTACCTTTGCTCCTGTGGCAAAGTTGACGTTTGTGCGACTGCTTGTCTCCTTGGTTGCTGCCCATTCTTGGCCTCTACATCAGTTAGATATTAAGAATGCATTTCTTAATGGAGACTTACTTAAGACTATATATATGGATCCACCCCCTGTATTTTGGGCTAAGGGGGAGTATGTTGGGAAAATATGTCGGTTGTGGAAGTTTCTTTATAGTCTGAAACAATCTCCTAGAGCATGGTTCAGTCGTTTCAGTGATGTTATTCTATCCATGGGTTTTGTACGCTGCCAATCAGACCATACTGGTTTTATTCAGCATTGCTATGATAGTCGATCACTGCATCATGTTATCAGTATATGTGGATGATATCATTATCACAGGTGACAGTGCTTCAGGGATTGTTCAGGCAAAACTTCATCTTCAAAAGTCCTTTGATGTGAAGGACTTAGGTCCCCTTCGATATTTTCTTGGAATTGAGGTTGCTAGATCCCGTCGTGTAATTTTCTTATCTCAAAAGAAATATGTTTTAGATCTTCTTCAAGATACTGGCATGCTTGGGTGTCGACCTGTTTCCACTCCTATAGACCCTAATCTCAAACTCTTTGTTGAGTCAGGGGAATTACTTCCAAATCCATCTGTGTATCAACGTTTGGTAGGTCATCTTATCTATTTAACTAACACAAGGCCTAATTTGACCTTTGTTGTTAGTGTGTTTAGTCAATTCATGCATGCCTCTCTCTCAGCTCATATGGATGCAGTATACCATATTTTAAGGTATCTTAAGTCGTGCCCTGGCCTTGGTCTGTTCTATGTCTCAGGAAATTAGTTCAGACTCTTATGTTTTACTGATGCAGACTATAAGTGATGTAAGACAGATAAACGGTTTACCTTTGGCTTCTGTACTTTCTATGGTAATCATCTCATATCATGGAAGAGTAAGAAGCAAGCTGTAATCTTTAGATCTTCTGTTGAAGTTGAGTACCAAGCTATGGCTCAAGATACTTGTGAGCACCTTTGGCTTCAATCGATTTTTGGAGAGTTGGGTCTTGTAGAGAAAAGTTTTTCAAGGTTGTTTTGTGACAATAAATCACCCATTATGCTTGCTTCTGATTCTGTGTTACATGAAAGGTCGAAACATATTGAGGTAGACATTCACTTCATTTGAGAGAAGGTTCGATCATGTATCATTAATCATATTTTTGTTCCCTCGTCATAACAGACTGCAGATGTGTTCACAAAGTCTGTTAGGCCTTCTGTTCTTCAGTCTTCCATAGTTAAGCTGAGCTTGGTCAACATATTTGCACCAGCTTGAGGGGGCCGGAGTGTTAGAAATTATATCTATAGGTTGAATCGATGATTGTGGCAGATTTATTGGGTCTTCATTATAGGCTTATGTTTAGACTTTTATTTAGGAATTTGATTTTTATTCTCGATTTAATTTTTTTTTTTTTTTTTTTTTTTTATATTTGTAATTTTTCACTTATATATAATGATAGTCAGGCTCTCAAATTGAGTACGACAATTTTACCAAATCACTTTTCATTTTTACTTTGATTATAAACAGAAGCAATGTTTAATTATTTTGTCAAAAGTAGAATCATGCACGTTTATTAATATATATTCAAATTAGAATTTTGAAATCGGAAAATAAAAAGCTTGCATTATAACATTCCCACATGCTAATTTTATTGATATTGTGGTGAATACAATCACCTGTATATCTTTACAAAAGAAATTATTTTTCCTCTGATTCGATCTCCTTTATTGGTTGAATTCAAAGACAGCTGGAGCTTAATCTTGAATCGAGTTGTCAAGAGCATTCTTCAAGTATTTGTAGCTGAAGAAGACGGTTAACAATTTCTGATCAAGGGCTGATGAAGCTTGATCTCGAATAATTTGGTAATTTTTCAGAATAGTTGAATCTTGAAAAAAAACGGTGGCGATTTTGAGAGTGGTGGTTGTTTTTCGCTTTCAGAGCCTTCAAATTTGTTGAATTTAAGAAAGAACGATACGATTTTAGATATACTTATTATTTTTCGTCTTCAAAATTTGAATTTGAGAAAAAACAATACAACTTTAAATGTGTTTATTATTCTTTTTCCAACCTCGTCCATTTTTTTTCCTTTAATCATCAACATGCGTAGATTTCATGCCCCCAAGTAATAAAGTTGTTGAAGAAGATCGTAACAAAGTTGAAGATGGAGAGAGGGAAAAAAGAAAAAGAAAAAGCAAAAAAAGTTATAAAATGGCAAAAAGAACCTTCTCTTAAAATACTAAACGGCAAGGAGTGAGTGGTTTTTGCACATCTGTACCGCATGACATTTCATCATTCAATTAAATCATGGCATTTTGGTAATTGTGAAAAAGGCAAATCTCAGCTCTATAAACCAACGAGTTAGCCACAAACCAAATTGCTACTGAGAAACATTTTATCCCCCCAAAAAAACTGGCTGGTGAGAAAGAAAAGCACACACGTTATTGCAAAGTCGGTCATGGCTGTGGAAGAGGGGCTTGATGAGTACACAAAGGATGGGACTGTGGATCTTAAAGGGAACCCAGTCCTTAGATCCAAGAGAGGTGGATGGAAAGCTTGTTCCTTTGTTGTTGGTAACTTCTCTCCCCCTCTCTCTCTCTCTCTAGATTATCACTCTCTCTCTTTCCTTTTAAGAACGGAGTCCTATCAAGATGTTCACCATGCCACACCTTTTCATGTTTGTTGTCGTGTGTCTTTTCTTCGTAGTTTGATAAGCGTCTGAATATCTGTATGGTTGATATATAGTATAAATAAATATATATATATATATATATATATATATATATATATGTATGTATGTATGTATATATGGAGTCTTAAGAATATGGAATTATTATGAGCTAACTTAAGAAATAATAAATTATGATTTCGCATCTTCATGATAGAATCCAACTACGAACTAAAATACTAAATCACCTCCAAATTACTATTCATAAACCTCACAGGAAATACACACGTACCTTTGATCTCTTAGTTGATTGACCAAAAAACAAATAAAATTGCTAAAAAATTGGTTGCAACATAGATGATGGAATGTTTTGGACAGTGGGTGGAAAAATTCAACTGACAGATATTTAGTTGTGCAAATGATAACGTGGCTAGGAGCCTAGGATTCTTATGTGAAACAATTAAGATTTGAAATGTAGTAGGTAACAAATAAAAGCTTTAAGCACTTCAAAAAAATTAAAGAGACAAAAAATAAAAATGTTATACAAGTTTTGAATGAATTTACAGCATATGTATGTTAATATATACGCATGTAATTAATATATATATATATTGACGGTTTTTGCAGATAATTTAAAGAGTATAAATATCTTATACAATTAGAGGTCATATATCAATTGATATTCATAAATATATTATACTAAATGTCCTTATGTTTTCATATAGGATAAATAATTATGCATTCGAGTTGCAATTTTTTTTTTTTTTTTCGGTAAATAATTAGAGTTGCATTATGGGACTTCATGCCTGTAGAAAAAGTAGCCCTTTTGTTCGATTTGCATCAATACACACTCTAAATCACTTTAAGTATGTGCTCTCAAAAATATAAAATCCAATTTCTTTTAAAATCTCTCTCAAAAAGCTCGAAGAATGGTCTAAAAATAAATTTATGATTTTACTAATTGAAGCATTAAGATTCCTTCTAGGGCTGGAGTTTTGAGAGGTTTATATAAATTAGAGAGTCCTTAAAATTTATGGAAAGATGTTTAAAAAACATACAAGAACTTCTCTAAAAGTTTTGGTGCAAACAGGAAACTAAAAAGTTTTCAAAAACTGAAATCCGGTAATTCAGCAAAACGCAACCGGTTCTCTTTGAAACGTACCCGGTTTCGTTTTGGCTGAAACCACTTCTGATTTCAGAAAGTGAAACTGGTTCTGTTTTAAAGTGTAACTAGTTGTGTTTTGGCCAATAGCTGCAATTTGCCCTCCATGAAATGCAATGGGTTCTGTTCGAAAGTGCAACCTGTTGTGCTTTTACAGAGAGCAAAAAAAAGACTGTTTCGACTCTAAAAAATCCAATGCACTCTCTGCCAACCTAAAACATAAAAGTGTAATGTGTCCTCGATCATACACATACCAAATCTAAATGATGTTCTTATCGAATCGAAGTATGCGTGTATTTGTAGTTCCACTTCCGATATCGAGATTTAAAGTAAAACAAAAATTACAACTCAATATGACATGTTTTTACAACAAAATTAGCCAATTACAACATTTAAATCTCACAATAATATCATCACATGTCTTCTATGCAATATAGTCTGAACTATTCAATAAACAACAAATAGAATAATATGTCACAACTCTAGGGTTTATCACTTTAATTTGTGTTAGGAGTTTTAAGTCGAATTTTTTGGAGTGTTTTACTTTATGCAAAATCGTCCACTCTACATGAATAGATAAAATGTCATCTAAAAATCACATTTGGCCAGAATTTTATATTTCATAACCTGCTATCAAATTGCACATAAACCTATTTGATTATGCTTAAATTATTGTTAAATATTTCCACTACCTTTGGGCAAGAGGGTTGTTCAGTTTTAATCCAAACACTCTCAACTATTTTACTCACTTACCCTACACTAAAACACTAATCACCTTTGCGCAAAAGTAAATATAGATAAGTGCACTATGAAACCTCAATAGGCTAATGGCTTAAAATTTCAAAAACAGTAATCTCCATGAGTGTGTTACCTTTGGGTAAGCATCACCTACTTTGGCTACTGCTTGAAACGATCACCTTACCAATCCTCTTAAACTCTAAGGAAATGCCTAAAATGCAAAATTTTCATTTTGTTTAGGTTCATATTTTTTTATTAAAAAAATGCATATAAACTTAACCCAAATATTATGAAACAATACATGAACTTAAACCAAATATAAATAAAAAATACTATTTATAATCATTTATGTACATAAAATTATTTGAAGCATGAAAAAGAATAACATGCATCAAATATCCAATGTTCACAATTAACTATGCACCAATACCTTACAAGCGTCTTGAAGGAAAGGATTTCAAAGGCTTCATCTATATCACAACTGAATATATAATTAGAAATTCCAAACAACCAACAGTAAGTATTTAAACCTTTATCACATCTAGCATCTGTCAACTCAAAAAAAGAAAAAATCACACTTAAAATTTAAGTTAATAAATTATTCAATGTATGCTTATATGTTCGAACTTTAAACAATGAACCCAACACCATTTTCATATTTAATCAATGCGTCAATTTAGAAATAGATGCCTGCTCGTGTATATGAAGCAACTTTAGATGCATCTCTTATTACAAAGCTGCAAACTACAGTTTTAAGTTCTATATATCTTTTCGTGAATCAAGTTTAACCATGTTGTGCATCAAATCTTTTTACTAGTAAACTATATTACAATCCAATTTTAATTAGTAATCAAATAGCAATTCTGACAAGAGTATTCATGCACTAAACAGAATCTGTCACTATCACAAAACTCCGATACAAAACTTTGTACATGTGAGTTGTGCAATTCTGACAAGAGTATTGCACTAAACAGAATCTGTCACGATCACAAAACTCCGATATAAAACTTTGTACATGTGAGTTGCTCCAATATAAAACTTTGTACATGTGAGTTGTGCAATTCTGATAAGAGTATTGCACTAAACAGAATTTGTCACGATCACAAAACTTCAATATAAAACTTTGTACATGCGAGTTGCTCCAATATAAAACTTTCTACATGCGAGTTGCTCCAATATAAAACTTTGTGCAAAGTGAGTTGTGTGGTGCGGAATGATTGTGAAATATAATATGGATAAGCAACTCACGGGGGTGAATAGGTTTAATTTATTTTTTTATTTGATTTTTGCTTAAATTAAACATATCAAAATAAAAATAAATTAATCAACTCACAAAGTAAAAGTAAATGCAAATAAAGTAAAGTAGAGTTTGAGAGACACTTGAATTTTTAGTAAGGAAAACCAATCGGAAAAATCTCTATAACTTTCGCGTTGTTCGAAGTGAAATGATCCACTATATTTGAAACAAAGTACAGTCGACTCTGACTCAAGTTCACACCCTCTCGTTTTATAAAAAATTAGTTGCTGACAATCATTGACTTTGCGATTCCCTATCCAACAGCTTTTCTACCTCATGCTTATTCTTGATTTCTGTAGAATGATTACTGATAGATCAAACAATACTCCACGAATGCATTAACCCCTTCAAAGTGTTGGAAACAGGGGCATTAAAAACATAAACTTTGGATGAGATTTTAAATAAATTCCGCTAAGAATCTTTTGCGGATCTATAGACGAGCGTGCTCCTCTTCGCAAGGAGATGAACGTAATATATTTACTTTCTCAAATCCGTTTCCGAGTGAATGAGAAATTAGCTCCAAAGTCAGGTGTTTGATAAGCCTAAATGGGTTTGCAAAATGTGGAAAATATTTATCCTACATTGGAAAAATATTAAAACCAAAAGGCACCATAAGGCCTATATAAACCCCCCATTGGGTTCATTCCAAAGCACTCCAATTCAGAATCATTTTTCTCTAATTCTTAATTCTCTCATTCCTCTCTCTTCTTCTATAAGCGTCTGTGGGTTCGAGCCTTAGTCAGTCACTCTGAGTCCAAGTTTAAGTCAAAGAGTACTATGCCGAGTTGGTTCGCCTATTCCTTTTTTTGCAGTGCTACTACCCAAGGAAGTAAGTATCGTTGTATTTTAGGAGATAGACGCCACTGAATCCGTTAGCACCATAGCGAGGCAAATTTGTCTTAAAGACATAGAATCAAATTCTAGTCTCGACTTATTTTCAGGTTCTTTTATTTTGTTTTATTTTATTTTATAAGATATTATATATATAGATTATTATTTTATAATAATTATATATATATATATATATATATATTATATTTTCAGATAATATTTAAATAAATAATACTATAGTATATGGTATCATTAGACCATATTTTTGGACTACAATCTTGTGACAGATTCGGCTTAAACTATACTTTAATTATTTAAATATTATTGTTATTTTATTTCTCTAAATTTGACTGTAGTTTGTATATTTAATATATATCAGACGAATGGCAAGTACAAGTACTACTATATATGCCTAATGTTCTCGTCAGTCATACGGAGAAGTCCGAAAAATTTAATGGGGCGGAGTTTAAAAGGTGGCAACAGAAAATGATGTTTTACCTTACAACTTTAAATATGTGCCAACTAGAAGTGAGAAAAAGTATTTCATTACTTTTATTAATGATTGCACAAGATACTGTTATGTATACTTGTTAAGAAAAAAAAATGAAGCCTTGGAAATGTTTAAACATTATAAGAATAAAGTTGAGAATCAACTTGTCAAAAAGATAAAGGTGGTGAATACGAAGCATCATTCGCTGACATTTGCTCAAAATATGGTATTTTTCACCAAACTACCACTCCTTATTCACCTTAATAAAACGATATTGCTGAACGTAAAAACCATACCTTAAAAGAAATGATGATGGTTATGTTGATAAGTTCAGATTTAAACCAGAATTTGTGGGAGGAAGTTTTGCTTTCTACTAATTATGTTCTCAACAAAATACCTCAAAGAAAACAAATGTAACACCTTATAAATTATGGAAAGGTAAAAAACCTTCCTATAAATTCTTAAAAGTGTGGGGGTGTCTAGTTAAGGTTGCGGTTCCAACTCCTAAGAAAGTTAAGCTA
This sequence comes from Cornus florida, assembly GCF_030987335.1. NCBI lineage: Eukaryota > Viridiplantae > Streptophyta > Magnoliopsida > Cornales > Cornaceae > Cornus > Cornus florida. Next base: position 72,068,901 of record NW_026775571.1, on the reverse strand, counting down.
TAACCAAAAACCTTTGATGGCATTTTCATAGGCTATGCACAGAATAGTAGTGCATATCGTTTTCTTGTGCATAAGTCATACACTCGTGACATCCATGTCAATACAATTATTGAGTCAAGGAATATTTGTTTCTTTGATGATATATTTCTTTGTAAAACTTTTCTTAAAAGAAATCATGATATTGCTTATAGTAATATACAAGAGAATATAGACCAAGAGTCTATAGATGATGAAAATAAGGAAGAACCTAAACGTAGCAAAAGAGTAAAACATCAAAGTCATTCGGTCTTGATTTTCTTACATATATATTGGGGAATGAGCCATAAAGCTATAAGGAAGTTATGTCTTCTCCTGAAGCTCCTTTGTGGAAAGAAATCATAAATAGCGAAATTGAATCCATCATGCAAAATCATACTTGGGAGTTGGTGGACCTTCCTCCTGGTACTAAACCTTTAGGATATAAGTGTATTTTCAAGAGGAAGATAAAGTCTGATGGTTCAATAGATAAATATAAAGTTAGGCTTGTTGCTAAGGGATATAGGTAAGAGGAAGGCTTGGATTATTTTGATACATATTGACCAGTCACAAGAATAATATCCATTAGATTGTTACTAGCTATTGTGGCATTGCAAAATTTAGAAATACATCAAATGGATGTTAAGACTGCATTCTTGAATGGTGAATTAGAGGAGGAAATCTATATGGAATAACCTGAAGGTTTTGTTGTTCCAGGAAAAGAAAAGAAGGTGTGCAAACTTGTAAAATCCTTATATGGATTAAAACAAGCATCTAAACAATGGCATGAAAAATTTGACAAAGCGATGTTGTTAAATGGTTTTATAATTAATAAGTGTGATAAATGTGTTTATGTGAAAAACACTCAAAATGGATATTTCATTGTGTGTCTATATATGGATTATATGCTAATAATGGGTAGTAATGATGTTATAATCAAAACTACTAAAAAGATGTTGACTAAAAATTTCGATATGAAAGATTTAGACATAGCTGATGTCATACTAGGAATCAAGAATTCTAAAAATCAGATGGTCTAGTATTATCTCAATCTCACTATATTAAGAAAATATTAGAAAAGTTTAATAAAGAAGATAGTAATCTTGTAAAGATTCCCGTTGATGTAAATATTCATTTATCGAAAAATACTGGTCCTATTATATCACAACTTGAGTATTCTCGCATTATAGGAAGTTTAATGTATTTGGTGAATTGCATATGACCAGACATAACATACTCAGTTAATAAATTGAGTAGATATACAAGTAATCCAGAAAAGAACTATTGGACTGCAATAATTAGGGTTCTAAGAAATTTAATATATACCATAAGTTATGGATTACATTATTCTAGATATCCAGCAGTACTTGAAGGATATAGTGATGCTAATTGGATATCAGATATGAAGGATTCTAAATCCACCAGTGGCTATGTCTTTAATATTGAAGAAGGTTCCATGTATTGGAAATCTTCAAAACAGACTTGTATTGCCAGATCCACTATAGAATCTGAATTTATTGCTTTAGATAAAGCTGGTGAAGAAGCTGAGTGACTTCGTAATTTCTTATAAGATATTCCAAATTGGCCTAAATCTGTGCCCGCTATATGTATACATTGCGATAGTCAATCAGCAATTGGAAGGGCACAAAGTAATATGTATAACGATAAGTCTCGACATATACATCAACGACACAATACTGTTAGATAATTGCTCTGAAGTGGGATAATCTCAATAGATTATATCAGGTAAAAAGATAATTTAGCGGATCCGTTTACAAAAGGTTTGACAAGAGAGTAAATGTATAGTTCATCGAAGGGAATGGGATTAAAGCCGAAAGCTAACAAGTCATCTTAATGGAAACCCAATCTAGTTAACTGGAGATCCCAAAATCTAGGTTCAAAGGGACAACAAAAATTCTGAATGGCTTACCAGAAGCACTGGGAAGATTTAATCTTCAACCCATTACTATGATGAGACAGTGTTACCTACAACGATGAGTAGGATAAGCTATGTTTTTAATTACTCTTATATCTTGAAAATTCAAGTGGGGTATAGTAAGATAATTTTAATAAGAAGTCGCCTATATGAGTGTGAAATGGGGCCGCTTCTAAGGCTAAGTATTCTAAAGCACTTATGAAATACCAGGAGTTGTTCAGGGCCATATGAACACAACCATGAGAACCGACTTTGTGCGGGAAGGAACTATGTGTTTGCTATTGTCTTAGTTTACATCAATGGCTGAATAGTTCAAGACATCATGTTCACTAGTTAGCTAGTAAATCCGATAGTAATACATTAGGGAAGGTTTAAGACCAAAAGTTACCTATCCCGATTCAATTACTTTCCAATAGTACTCTCTCTTGTGTCTGTATCTTCTTCATATTCTTTTTATGCAAATTTCCATTCATGTGGGGGATTGTTGGAAACGGGAGTATTAAAAACATAAACTCTGGATGAGATTTTGAATAGATTCCGCTAAGATTTTTTTGTGAATCTATAGACGAGCGTGTTCCTCTCCGTAAGGAGATGAACGTGGTATATTTACTTTCTCAAATCCGTTTCTGGGTGAATGAGAAATTAGTTCCAAAGTAAGGTGTTTGATAAGCCTAAATGGGTTTGCAAAATGTGGAAAATATTTGTCCCACATCAAAAAAATATTAAAACTAAAAGGCACCATAAGGCCTATATAAACGCCCTCTTCGGTTCATTCCAAAGCACTCTAATTCAGAATTCTTTTCTCTAATTCTAAATTCTTTTCTTCCTCTCTTTTCTTCTATAAGCGTCTGTGGGTTCGAGCCCTTATCTTTGGGTTAGAGCCTTAGTTAGTCACTCCGAGTCCAAGTTTGAGTCAGATAATACTACACCGAGCCGGTTCACCTATTCCTTTGGTTTGCAGTGCTACTGCCGAAGGAAATAAATGTCGTTATATCTTGAGAGATAGACACCACTGAGTTATATCTTGAGAGATAGACACCACTGAGTCCGTTAGTACCATAGCGGGGCATCGACTTATTTTCAGGTTCTTTTATTTTGTTTTGTTTTATTTTATTTTATTTTATATGATATTATATATATAGATTATTATTTTATAATAATAATAATTATATATACTTATTTTCAGGTTCTTTTATTTTGTTTTGTTTTATTTTATTTTATATGATATTATATATATAGATTATTATTTTATAATAATAATAATTATATATATATATATATATATATATTATATTTTCAGATAATATTTAAATAAATAATACTATAGTATATGGAATCGTTAGACCATATTTTTGGACTATACAAAGTGTGATCGCTACACCCCTTTTATTCCAATCAGAATCTATTGGAGATAAAACGAACTTTGCCTTTTCTCTGCACGTTATCAATGGACCTTCAATGATTCAGCCTCCGATCAAATAGAGAACAATACCCTAAATTACTCTTGTGTTTATGTGTGTGTATTCTCAAAATAAAATTAGAAAAATCCAAGTTGATTTTTTGAATTATCATAAAATCCTAAGTGAGAAAACATATATTTATAAACTTTTGAAAAACTAATTATACTTGGAAAACAAGTTAATCTTGTGCATGATCATTGTGACAAAAGTCTATCCAAAAAGAGAAAGCCAACACATACTAGAATTGAAAATAGTCTACAACCGGTTCCATGGGAAGGAACCAGTACGCAACTTAATAGAAACTGGTTTCCAAAAATACGTTGCCCAACCGGTTCCGTGGGGCTCCGCAACTGCAGTGAGTTTTCCAACCAAAAATTTATCCATAATTAAAAATAACGTAATCAATATCGAAGTATAAAAATTACAATTTGATCAGACACATTTTGATACTGAAATTTTTCAATTACAAAATTAACATCTCACACGGTACACGACATATAATCAAATGCCACGTGTAAAGTAACGTTAACTACCATAGCTAATTTATCCCAAAAATAAAAAAATAAGAAAACCTTTAACTACCATAAAATTTTGTTCTTTTTATCTCAAAAATATATGTACACACAATATCAATTACATCATGGAAGCGCCCTATTCGACTTAAACCCAAATCATGAAAGAATGAAAACAGTGAACTAGACGATATGAACCACCATGAAATCGGTCATTAAAAATTTTTTATTTTGATTTGGTCAATACCCTATGTCACATAATTATTTTTTACGAATTTTGCTCTCACGTTTCAAATGTGCTCTTACTTTTAATCTCATTTTATTTATTTATTTAATTTTATCACTTTTACTTTCCGCGCTCTCGAATTCATTACGCCTTGTTATAACTTAGTCAATGCCATGCGCGCCACTCATTTTTATTTTAATTTTTTTGGTCCCACACCGTAGCCGTGAAACTCAATGAGTCACGCCTTTACTCCAATCAAGATTAAAACTTATTTGTATTTGAAAAAAAAAAAATCTAGTCCAAACTGTCTCTGACACTTGGATTTAAATTCAATATTCAACTTAAAGAAACTAAGATTACGGCGGCGATAACTAAGGAGAAGAATTTAACGACATAACTGATAGATGATTAAATTTTAGACTAGTGATACTTATATAGAAGATTTGCAGTGAATTATCTAATGAAATAATTTTTAATTAATTATTTATTTTAAATACAAGTAGGTGGATGTTCACACCCTTTATTTGTTACATAAATGACTAATTAAAATAAGTAAGTTTAATAATTTACTGTAACTACTTAATGCAAAAATTATTTTTTTAAATTTTAAAATAACTAATAAAATCATACTTTTAATTATATTATAAAATTTAAAAGTACAACCTAATCCATAACTATCATAATTATATTTATATTGTAACTTAATTTTTGAAAACATAAAGTATAACAAGAAGATAACTTTTTATTTTAAAATTTTCCAACAGTTGAAACTTGAAATTAGTGACCTTTTTATCCATTAATTTTACTGCATATATTGAATTCTATGGTTATCTTTATATTATTTTAATTATTTTGGAAAGCTACTTTTTGATAATTGTAAGAATGAAAAGACCATATTATAGTCAATGACAAATCATCCGTATCTTTGTATTCTTCAAATCAATTTATAAGTGATGAAAGGTCTAGCTCGCTCCTCAGTGAACAAATACCTAAATACCGAACAAATCAATTTATAAAAAATGCCAATTTCTCAACGAGTTAATTTACATAAAATGACATCTTACTTATAGCTTGTCCCTAATTAATATATATATTTTTATCAAATAGATCTGATTAATATTGACAATATTATTTCTGCAAAATTATTGTCTCAAGACTTTGGATGTGGAATTTTAATTCCCTATTAATGAGTCAACTCTATAAACTTTTGCCAAAAATTTCTTATAATCAAAACTTATATTTGAAAAGACAGTACTTAGATATCTTAGGTGAGGATCTGTACCATTCTCTCTATATTTGTGGCATAATCTTGATATGACACAACTCTTTATCATCAATAATAATAATAATAATAATAATAATAAAATCTAAGAAAAAAGGGAGAATTGAAATCCAATGGATCCATTTTACTTTTGGATGACATTATTTCTTTTCATATTTTATTGATCATGATGTGCCATAACAATATTATGGCCACATATGTGGTGAGAGGTGCAGGTCGGTAGAGGATCTAAGTACTGTCATAGATTCTTTAGATCACAACAATTACTTGATATCATGTGACAAAAAATAGTAGGAACATAATCAAGAAACTACGCTATGCACTACACAATACACAAAGATTGATGTGATTTGACTTTATAAGTAAAGATTTGTGAAAAGGTTTCAATGTGAAGAAAGTAGGAGATTACAGGTCCAAAATCTGGACACTTTTCTCTCTCTCCCCCACTATTTTCGCTTTTAATTTTCTCTCATATTCGCGTCACAAACTCTTAACACTCTTATGCTATGTTTGGTGTACAGAAATGGAATGAAATTGAATGTCAATTTCAATCATTTCATTGTTTAATTGGTATGCAATTTAAAATTGGAATAGTCATTCCATTGAAATGAAAATTTATTTCACAACTAAATCTATAAAATAGCCATTCCATTCCCAAATAATTTTTTTTTTATAAAAAAAATCAACTTCTCAAATAATCATCATGTTCTAAGTCCAAAAACTACCATTACCTTCTACTACAACCACATCCGCTTTCACCACCAACACTATTACCACCGCCACCAACTTTTACCATTGCATACCGCTTTCCACCACCACCTCCACCTTCTTTCACCACCAACACTGTCTTCCTTTGCCCGCATTAACCACCACCACTGCTATTGCCTTTCAACATACACCACTACCACCAATGCCACCATCACCTTTCACCACCACTACCACTACCACCTTCCACCACCACCGCCTTTCACCATAGCCACCGCTTTCCTCCATGGCCATCACTGCCACCACCACCACCACCACCACTGTCTTTCACCACCACTACCACCTTCCACCACTGCCTTCCACAACCACCTTTCTCCGCCACCACTGCCTTCCACTGCCACCGCCATCGCTACCATCTCCTTCCACCACCACCACCGCCATTGCCATCGCCATCATCTTCCACCACCACCACCACAGCTATCGCCTTCGACCACCTTTCATCACCATCACCTCCTTCCACCATCGCCACCACCACCGCCGCCACCACCGACACCACTTTCCACCACCGTTACCACCACTATCGCCACCACCTTCCACTATGGCCACCACCTTCCACCATCGCCACGGCCACCTTCCACCACCTTCCACCACTACCACCACTTTCTACCACGCCTACCACCTTCTACTACCACCATTGTCACAACTTTCCACCATCACTACCTTCCACTACCGCCACCTCCGAATCTACTGCTTTCCACCACCACAACAGTCACCTCTATTGGCTTCCACCATCGCTACCTACACCATTATCTCTTTTGACAACAACCACTACACTACTGCCACCGCCTTCCACCAACATTACTGCCAACTTCCACCACCACCGCCACCGCCACCGCCACCGCCACCGCCACCGCCACCGCCACCGCCATCTCCACTGCCACCGCCTTACACCATTGCCACCGCCACTGCCTTCCAACACCACCATTTATAGCACTACTGTTTTCCATCTCCACCACCATCCACCACTGCCACTGCTACCATTTATTTTTAAAAAATTATTAGAGAATGTTATTTTGTTAATTTAATTTATTTGTTACTAAGAATGATATTTTGAAAAATTCAATTTGAAATTTATTCCATTCTAAAATTTAAATTGGTATAACCAAACAGTAGAATGGTTATTATCATTTCATTTCTACACATTTCATATTTACAACTAAACAATAAATTGAAAATAGTCATTCCATTTCATTCCCATTCCCATTCTCATTCTTATTCCCACTTGCATTACATTTTATTCCTGCACACCAAACACAGCATTATAGAATGAATTCTGATAGATTAGGTCTTGGTCCATGACCCGAAAAATATAACGAATCAAACAAAATTACAGCGCGACCCGAATTGAAACAAAATTCAAGCCACAACATCGTGTTAACATTATTATACAAGATAGAAATATATATATATATCCTTATGACTTTTACCATTACTTACCATACAGTTCATATGATACAAGTAATCACTTTTTAACCCTTGTTTTTTTGACCTTTTCTTGATTTTGGGTGTCTTTTTGCAGTGTATGAAATGTTTGACCGCATGTGTTACTGTGGTATATCAGCAAATCTGATCCTTTATTTGACAAAGAAGCTCCATCAAGGCACAGTCACTGCATCAAACAATGTCACCAATTGGATAGGCACCATCTGGTTAACTCCAATCTTGAGTGCATATGTTGCCGATGCCCATCTTGGTCGTTATTGGACGTTCATCATCGCATCTGCAATTTATCTATCGGTATGTCTCACACACCATATTATTATATTATGCATATTTGTTGATAAAGGAGATTTGTTTTTTTCCTAGTTAATACTCACTCCCAAAGAAATTATTTGCACCCAAAAGAATTCAAACCTTATCCACTTAAACCAACCCTTGGAATTTTGATAAAAGGAGAATTCAAAACATTGTGTAGCAATGTCTTGATAAAACTAGCCAAAGAGCAACAAAAGATTGCTATAAGAAAATCTTAACCATCAATCAGTTGAGTTTCAGTTTGACTAACTTGAATTCAATTTGATTAAAATCTTTTTAAATATTTCAAAATCATCACCATAACAAAAAATTTTGATGCCCATCAACAAATGTGGCAGATATCTATTCTGACAATAAAGTCAATTAAGCAGTTGTGGAGGAACTAACATGAGCAACCTTGGTAAACACGGTGAGATGAGATTGGCAGTAGACTAACGAAATTGAACAGAAGGGGACTCTAATAAATCTTCAGGAAAAGTATTTTTACAAGTTATACAACAATGCAGATAAAAACATGTAGATAATAAGCTTAAATTGGAGCTTTTCTCGAACAAAGGTGCCAATTAAGTTCAATATGCTTCATGCATTCATGAAAAATAAGATTGTTGGCAATATGTAGCTTAGCTTGATTGTCACAAAATAATGTGATAGGAGAAGGATGAGAAATACCAAGATCGCCTAACAAATATTTTAACCACTGAAGTCATATGTTAAAGTAGGTATAACACGATATTCGGCCTCAGTAGAAGAGCTAGAAACCGTAGCTTATTTCTTGGTTTTCCAAGAAATGAGGTTGTAACCAAGAAAAGTGCAATGACAACCTACGAATCACAGTAACCTCGAAAACGAAAATGAAGACTATTAGATGATGATAAAAAAAATTCATTTACCAACATAACCCTTCAAATAGTGAACCACACATTGTGCTGCATCAATTTGAGCACTACGAGGAGATTGCATAAATTGGCTTAAAACATGCACCGAATAATTAATATTTGGTCTTGTAACAGTAAGATATATAAGACGTCTCACTAATTGGCGAAATGGAGTGGGATCAGGAAGTAATGTCCCATCATCGGGTGATACCCACCAATGTTGTTCCATGGGAAAATCTGAGACATGCCCACTGATTAAACCAAAGTGTCTTTTCTTTGTGAAAGAAAAGTACCCTTATGAGATCGAGCAACCTTAATGCTAAGAAAATATTTTAGGTTGCCCAAGTTTTTAATAAAAAACTTGGCTTCAAGAAATTGTTTGACGTGTTGAATAGCCAAATCATCAATTTGGTCGAAAGACAATTTGTAAACAAAGAGTAGGCAACTTTGATTGAGAAAAACCAGCCTCAAGAAGAGTATATGAAAAATTGGAAAACCACTGGCGTGATGCCTTCTTTAACCCATAAATGGATTTGTTTAATTTACAAATCTGTGTCTCCCCGTCGGGGGAACCAGGCGAAAGCGCCATATATACCACTTCTTCAATATCACCTTGTAAAAAGCAGTTATTAACATCAAGCTCATGAAGAGGCCATCGCTTGACAGAGGCAATGGAAAGTAGAGCACGTATTGTTACCAATTTTGCAACAGGTGCAAAAGTATCGTATAATCCAATTACAACCAATGAGTTTCTTGTAGGGTGGAAGACATGTGAGGCTCGAAGTATGGTTGGATGGTGACAAGGAAATTAAGTCCATTCCACAATGATTTGAGCTTTGTGAAATAAGCAGAAACAAACATGTCCACTTTTTTAAGAGGGGAAATTGACTGTTTCAATTGATAAATTTGTGGAGCATTGGATTGAGAAAAACGCTCCGAAAGATCCATCCAAATTGCCCTGGCAGTGTCAGCATATATGATACTATTGCGAATCTCACTTGTAACGGAGTTGAGAAGCCACGATTCAACTAAATCATTGCATCTCTCCCATTGAGAGAGTTCATTAGGTGTAGTCGGCTTTTCCAAGGTGGCACGAATCCAAGTGCCATAATTATCACTAGACAGTGGAGGTGCAACAAGCACCATGGTCGGACTATCGGAGATTTGGAATGATGAACATAAAGAGGATAATTAGTTGATCCTTGCAGTTTGTCTTAAAACGATGGCTTAAATCAATTTGTGTTTCAGCAATTGAAGAAGTGTTGAAGAAAAGAAAGAACAAAAGAGGAACGAATTAAAAAAAATGTTTTGAGAAATTAAACTCTGATACCATGTACACAAACAATTTTGGTGATTTCTTTCTCAATTGAAGAGAAAATTAATAATTATTTTATTTATATATATAGACAAATATATTATAATATAAAAAGAATCGACAAAACTTGATTTACACGAATTTGAATTAAAGCATTATGGATCATAGTCAGGACATATAAGAATTTGAATTAAAGCATTATGGATCCAGAATGCTTTAATTCAAATTCTTATATGTCCTGACTATTTATATATAAATATGGTATCAAAAGTCCAAATTGATCTTTAAGCTTAGTTGGTCCCCCAAGCCCCTCAGTTAACTTATTAGCCTTTTAGAATTTTGTTACTGATTGTAATCTACCACTAAACTTTAATTTTGTTACTAATATTTTTTACCGCATTATTTGTTTATTTATTTATTTATTAATATTTGCTCTTTTGACAAGATGGCCATTATCAATCTGATTGCAGGGGATGTGCCTACTAACACTAGCAATTTCAGTCCCTGGACTAAAACCACCTCCCTGTGCCGCCAATGTCAACCCGGCCGACTGTAAGAAGGCCTCAACACTAGAATTAGGTGTGTTTTATACTGCACTCTACATTTTAGGCATTGGGACCGGCGCGACGAAGCCCAACATCTCTACGATTGGTGCGGATCAATTTGATGATTTCGAGCCCAAGGAGAAGGCCCAAAAGCTTTCCTTCTTCAATTGGTGGATGTGCAGTATCTTCATTGGGAAACTCTTTGGGACCACAGTTCTTGTATACATACAAGACAACGTGGGATGGGCTCTTGGCTATGGGATCTCAACTGTGGGCCTTGCTTTTGCCATATTAATCTTCATAGTTGGCACACCTTTCTACAGGCACAAGGTCCCCACAGGGAGTCCCTTCGCAAGGATGGCCAGGGTCATTGTGGCTGCCCTAAGGAAGTGGAGGGTACCCATTCCTAAACACCGTAAAGAACTCTATGAACTTGACTTGGAAGAATATACCCGCAAAGGAAAGTTTAGAATTGATTCCACACCCACCCTCAGGTTTGGTACCATTCTTCTATAAAGGATCTAACTCGTCAGATTTACATGTCTTACCTTCACATATTCGGAGTATCATATATATATAAGTGGACTCTACTACTTGTGTGGTGAACTTCACCCGGTGTACAAGAGAGGATCCGAGTTCATGTTATAGATGAGTACACATTAGCTTGGGCTAGACTAAGCTTCAAAAAAGTCTAGGTTTTACCGTCCAAGCTTAGTCCATGTATTGGTTTATCTTTGTAAAATTTAGGCCAATTTTAAGAGTAGATATTGGGTGAGCCAGATATGCCACGTCATTAGTGTGCTCAAGCCCGAATCATGTACTATAGCATTTTTCAACGCACTTACATATGTTTTCAACACATTTATTTAACATTTCAATGGTCAAAGTGTGTTGATTTGTATAATAAATGTGTTGAAAACGGATGCTAAGTGCGTCGAAAAATATTATAGCACTAAGGCGCTACAATAGAAGATCCGGACTCGGTATGCTCGCACAATGTAAATGCAGTTGAGTATACCTATGACGTGATATGTCTGGCTCACCCAATATCTTCTCCAACTTTAGACCTACTGGCCCCAATTAATAACAGCCCTATGCTTCCTTCTTAGTATTCTAATGCATGTTCTTTCTTGTGCTAATGCAGGTTCCTCAACAAAGCTTGTGTTGAAACTGGTTCAACCAGTCCATGGATGCTGTGCACGGTGACCCAAGTCGAGGAAACCAAACAAATGCTGCGAATGATATCCATTTTGATCACCACATTCCTTCCTGTGGTAATGGTTGCTCAAAGCATTACCCTCTTCATTAAGCAAGGCACCACTCTTGATAGAAGTATGGGTAATTTTAAACTTCCCCCGGCTAGCTTAGGCGCTTTCGTGACAGTGTCCATGCTTGTTTGCACCGTTATATATGATCGTGTCTTCGTCCAGATCATAAGAAGATGGACAAAGAATCCAAGAGGTATCACTCTGCTTCAAAGAATGGGAGTTGGTCTTGTACTCCATACCATCATTATGTTAATAGCATCCCTAACTGAGAGGTACAGACTTGGTGTTGCCAAGGACCATGGCTTAGTTGAAAATGGAGGAGAAGTGCCATTAACCGTATTCATTTTGCTTCCTCAATTCGTGCTTATGGGAGCAGCCGATGCGTGTTTTGAGGTAGCCAAGGTTGAGTTCTTCTATGACCAAGCACCCGAAAGCATGAAGAGTCTTGGGACTTCTTATGCAATGACTTGTAATGGAGTTGGGAATTTCCTCAGCACATTTCTTCTTTCGTTGATTTCTGATATCACCAAGGCGCATGGTCACAAAGGATGGATTTTGAATAACCTTAATGCTTCTCATCTTGATTATTATTTTGCATTTCTCACAATACTAAGCTTCTTGAATTTCATATTCTTCTTAGTAATGACTAAGCTCTATCAATATAAGGCTGAAGTTTCGGATTCAATGGAAGTACTTGGAGAAGAACTAAAGGGGTTGACTGAATAAGCTAGGAAGAACAAATGACCATCTGAAGTCTTGGCTGGACTCAAACTTTGTGAAACACAATTAGATTTGTTTAGAGTGATTGTTGATGTATTTCTTTTTTTATATCCTGACAAATAGAACACGCACTCATTTGCTTCTATGGGATTTAAAATATCGACCATTCACTCTGAATAGTGAGAAAGTATCATCAGGCTACATTCTTTAGCAATAATTGTTGATGGTTTCACCCCATAAAATATCGGCCTTTTGATTTATAGCAATATGCTTGTAATTTGGATTAGCTATACTGTTAAGACACCGTATTGGGAATTCATAAAGCTTTGCGAAGATTTGAGCTAAATGTGTTTAACAATAACGTCTCAGAAAAGTGACTCAAAGCAGTTTCATCAGTTTTGACATGGTCTTAAAATAAAAATCTAGTTCTCCTTTCTTACAAGTGATGGATGATTTATAAGCTGTGTCTTCATTGAGAAGTCCACACCTTTTTGCTGGAGCATTTTGAGGATTAAATATGTCCTTGGTAGTAGAGAAGTGCTAGGATTTATGGTTCAGACATGTGTTCAGAAGCTTAAGCTAGAACCACTAGATGGTCAAATATTCTTTTACATTTAGGTTCTGTTTGTGTTATTTTATTTATTTATTTAATAAATATAACAAATTTTACTAAATACTAGTTTTATTGAATTATGATGTAAAAATTTGTCAAGTTACGTACTTGGGTACACTGCATCTGTGTATAATATTAGGTTCTGAGCCTGCATCCGTTATATATATATATATATATATAAATTTCGAAACTAAAATTCTTCAATGATGGTTCTATGACTAGCATATCAGTGTATTGGTTCATGGATAATATAAAAGGGAATAATCAGTGTTTGTTTGCTTAACCTCCCAAAACAAAACAAAAACCCAAAAAAAAAAACAAAACAATGGGGGCATACCTCCGAGAACAAAAAAACACATGGGCCAACTAAAAACTAGCTAGAAATCCCAACCAAAAATGAAAAAGCAACCAAGGCGGGAAAATCATCAGGGCAGTTTCAACCTGCCCAAACTTGGCCTAATATCATTTTCATATTTGAAATCAATCAGACTTTGACCCAACGTCTAATTTCCCAATTCAGGTAAGTCAAGTAAACATTCCTGATGTTGTCTCTCATGAAGTTGTGAACCTTTTTTTTTTTGGAAGAATATGATTCAATTGAGGACTAATTTGATCATATATTTACTTCATCTTTCACATCATTTCAATTCACTGTGAACCCTTTGCATATGATTCAATTAAGGACTAATTTGATCGTATTTTTACTTCATCTTTCATATCATTTAAATTCACTGTGAACCCTTTGCATCTGATTTGAAGTTATATATAAGTCCTCTTTTCTTTGCCTACTCAATGCTTGTTAAAATGACAGACTGAAATTGTTTTATACATTGTAGATTTTTCAATTGTGAGAGTTTTGGACAGGCACTGGAAGGACTTCGGGCTGAGTTTTAGGTGAGCCAGTGCTTGAATGCATTTTATTCTCATTATTACCTCTTTTGTTTCTTAAATCCATCAAGTGGGTCAAATTCCCATTTTGTAGTTGTCATGCCTATGATGTAAATCATGTAACCCCTCATTGTAACTGATTTCACTAATAGTATGTTTGGGAGCATCAAATCGGTGGCCTGTATTTGGACTATGAGGAAATTTAGTCAAAACTTTGAACCAAATTTCCTCCAGTTTTAAATCCAACGCGCCAATTCAGTGCTCCCAAACGCAATGTTAGTACAATCTTTTGCACGACACTTAACGTTATGTAGCATGTCACCCATGGTTGCATACCAAAGTGGGAAATAGGATGTTGCAGTGTTAAGCCTTGATCTCCACTTTCACATAATATCTGCTCTATACGGTTAGTCTAGTCCCATTGAACAAGCCACAAGGTTGAAGGTGCAGAGAACAGAGATCTGTGGCATTGCTTTGGGTTGTTGCAAATTTTCTGCTCTCTCTTGGTTCACATCAATGGCTTGTGGAACAAATTTTATTGCTAATGTATTTTATGCACGTTATGGATTTAATTTTTAATTTCAACAACCTCCTTTTTTGCTTGAAACATTGTTTTCTTTTATGATTTTCTTTCACAGTGGTATCTGCCATCTTGTACTTGGAAGCCAATCATTCTTAGTGGTAGCTTGTCGACAAACTTGGTGCTTTAGGCAGACTACGATGAATTTTTGCCCCATACCAGTACCAAACAATGCTAAGAAATTATGAATGTGAAGTTCACGATCGCATTGAATCCTCCATTCGCCGAGAGGAGAGAGGGGTTCAAATTGACTTAGATACTTTTGTTTGCTAGAACTAAAATTGTAAGAACACTAAAATGATGTTGCAGAATGATAATTCTGATTAGATGGTTGCTGAGTTACCTTTTTCATTTCCAATTCTATCAAGTTGCTGAGTTACCTTTTTCCGTATGTTGTGCTTTAAAAACATGTTAACTGTGTTAAATTACCGGAATATATATACATATACATATATATAAAGACATACTGGATATTTTTAAGCCTCCAGAGCATCACTTGGCACTAACATATATACATATATATATATCTGTATATATGTTAGTGCCAAGTGATGCTCTGGAGGCTTAAAAATATCCAGAATGTCTTTGAACCTTACAATTTAAACTGTTCAATACTTCTTAGTAGTAAATACGTGGAAATTGGATTCTAAACTAGAGCAGAACTTGCTAAAATGTCCCCTTTTATTTATTTATTTTTAGGTAAGTTAAGAAATTTTTGTTAGCAGAAGTAAAATTTAGGTGAAGATCAAATATTTGGCACTCTCCTCACACCAAGATTGAGTTATAAAAATCATAATTAAATTATGTATTGCTTCTATTCAACAATTTGTGAACGTAGTTCTTGATTGAGAGTGTCAAACACCCTAAATTTCTTTTTCTAGAATTTGTTTTCAAGATTTAAGTCAAATACCAAAAGTAAAAATAAAAAGAAAATTATATTACATGTAAAATGCTTTACAGAAAGAATGTTCTGTGATGAAATAGTTGGCACAAGTTAATAATACCAGAGAGGATAAATAATTTATCCTTTTGCACATTTCATCACATATAAGAACTAACAACATTCCTAGTGCTGTAAAGAATTAAGCCAAGAATAACTACAATCTCTCTCTCTCAGCTCCCCAACAATATCTTGATATCACATTCAAATGTACAATGAGTTTGTTACTATTAATCCCCTCTCACACTTTCTTCAAGCTGCCAATGCAATTTTTCTCCTTTGCATTTACTGTACATGGTTTGAACCCGGCCATTATCGGATTTCCTGAAGAATGTGTTCTTTCGGATTAAACTATACATGTCAAACTATCTTCATCACCTCCTCTTTGCTAATTGGAATGTCCTCTTCAAGAACTGATTCGCTGCTCGATCATTCCTATGGCACAGCACCCTCAATATTGTATTGGGATCGGTTCTATTCCATCTCCCGGTTGTTGGAGGCATAGGCAGCTTTTGCCCTGAGCCCATAACCCCTATTCCACTTCCCTCACAAGCCACAATGCCGAAATCTTCCACTAGTTGTTCGGCAGATTGGCCCATCAAAGCCACCACCCCTTTCACTGTCTCTGCCTCTCGGTCCACCACATCCTCGGCTATCAACCCTTCTCCACATGTGCAAAAAACCCGTTTCAAACTTTCAAAGTCCTCCTCAATCATATCGTGATCTGACCTAGAAAAGATTCGAGAGCTTCCCCCCGCTAGCAAAACCATTAGGTAGGCCTCGAAAGAAGCCTTCATAACTTCTTTCATTGCCATTGGTTGAGCCCGGTCAGTCACAATGGCACCCAAGAGAGTAAGGTTCTGCTTGAGGATCCGTAGAGCTGGTCGAATACGTGCATTTTCTACATCACCAACGTATAGGCTTTCATAGAATACAGGATTGGAATCAAGGAAGATGAGACGGTAGGCAGCAACTTCCGACACATGTTGGGAGGCTGCTTGAATGGTTGTACGGGCATGATCTAGGTATGATATTGAACTGCTAAGTTGTCTGCGGTGGTTATTATAGTGGCTGCGTGGTGACTGAACTACTTGAGGGGAGAAGGAGAGGCTTTTGTCAAGCAAATGAAGCTGAGATAGAAGATAATGCAAGGTGTTGAGGCGAATGTAGAGGCGTTGTGTCCCTCTGCTTGTTGAAGGACGCGGATGGTGACCTTCATTTGATTCATGTGGGTGTGAATCTTCCACAACCACACTGCAGGGGCTAGCTCTTTTCCACAACTTGATGAACTTGGAATCCCGGTTGCATCGTGTCAGGGAAGGAAGATTAGGGATATAGCTTTGCTTTGATCCTGAAAAAAACACAAAAATTCGACAAAGAAGATTTATTCATGATCAGTTGTCTTATGTATCGATTATTAGAATAAAACACATAAGATTCGTGTAGCCTAAACAAAGATACATTTCAAAGAGAGTATTAAGTGTAGAGATTTTCAACGATGGTTGTTACCACATGATGCGACGAAGGCAGTGTAGTCTAGCACCATATTCTCTAATCCATCAGCAAAGTCATGAACTAAATCATCAGAAACTCCTATTGGGATTTCAAAGAAGTCATCGACAGCTTCATTGGAATGTCTCATTATCTCTACAGCCGATTGTGCATATGGTTCTGATTTGGACTTTGGGTTCCATGTCTGCAACAAAAATTGCAACCAAATTACTCTTACAAACTAATTAAAACATAAATTTTAATGAGTCTAAAACTTATTTTCCAATTTGACAGGGCATGCAAGAGATAAGATTACTTCACTATCTTTTGCTCTCTGAATACACTCTTTTCCTCTCTTCAACCTCTCCTGAATCCATTGTTTCAAAAAGTTTTGTATGATTGAATCAACTTCATATGGAACCATCTCCCTCACGACCGCTTTGCCTCCATCTTCACATTCGACAGAGTCTTCAACTGCCATCTGAACCAAAACCTTTTCTAGCTTCCCAGCACTCTGTAATACCATGATTGTCTCATTTGTGAGCGTTGACACCCCAGCCAAGTATTGCCTCAACAATGTTCCATAGCAATTATGAAGCGTCACTGCTGCAAGACCGGCTGCAATTGGATGCCATTTCTTGAGCACAGGACTATAAGTTAATCTCTCTTTCAAGCCCAATTCCTCAGTTTCTTTCGCTAACTGAAGGAGGACTTCGCTAACCTCTTGAACTTCAACTGTCATAGAATCGACATTTTCACATTCTAGCATCTTTTTTTGAAACAATTGAACACGGACACAAAATGATAACATGTGTTAGAGTGGTGAAACACAATTGGAACTTGAAACATTAAAAGGGGCTAAGGTACAAACCTTAGCGAATGCATTCCTCAGCGACGACCGGATATAGTGATTCACCCTAGTTCCTATTGTGTCTTCTGTCACTTCATCTTTCTCTAGCCCCTCTGCTCCAATGCATTTAACATCTTCTTCCAATATCTTTGTGGCCGAAAAAACTAAGGGAAGGAGGTTCTCCATTAGGCCAACTGTTCCCCCATCGAAACAACCATGATAGTCAAGCAGTCTCTTCTCCGACCATTTCTTAATTGAATTCAATGCGGATGACAGCATCTTGACATAGCCAGGCTCTCTGTCTGTTCTCTTGGCATCATTGGCTACTTCTGCGAGCATAGTTAGTGTGGCACAAAGAAGCTCACTTTCTGTTTGTCCTGTGGTGAGATATTGTTGGAACAACACCCAAGTAAAGCACAAATTGTGTGTGCATCTATTGATTCCCAATATAGACCATGTCTTCTTCATGAGCTCAAGAAGCTCATCAATCTCATCCAGGACTCGAGACTCGTCCTTTAGATCAAAGATTGAGTGGAGAAGAGCAATGTAGAGGTGCACGTTGAGAGGGAAGCCATCAGCCCAATGGCATATCTCCGTTTGTGTGCCATCAGGGCTTCTCCAGGCTAGTGAAACCGCACAATTACAGAGTGTTTTCATGGCCTCGGAGTTTTTTCCTGTGTCAATTGGCTTTATCTCAGAAGCTGCAATGATTTCCCTCAGACGCATAGCAGATGTGTTCGACTTCTCTAGTGGGATCGAGGGGTGAAGAACAAGTCCTGCTTCAAGGATTTTGAGCTGACGCTTTTGCCATATATGGTACTCGTGGGAGTCATTGAATTCGGACGGCTTTAGGTGGCGGAGGAGCTCAAGTGGTAGAATTATCGTCTCTGCGCGTCTTCCCATCTGAATAATCATGATTAGATCGATTAGGCCAAAAACTATGAATGTGAGGGATAAATTTGAGTATCAGTTTTTTCTCTGATTGATTTATTGTTATGACTACCATATTTCAGCAGCAAACAGACTTGGAATGAATTCATAGAAGTGAACATACAAAAGCAGATAAAACAAGTTCAAAAATTTGAAGTTGCAACAAAAACAAAAGGAAAATGCTTTTTAGTTTACCTATTGATTGATTAGAAGTGAGATTCCCTATATTTTGTAAACATGACCAATCAAAAGTTGTGGGTGAATCAATTTTCTATAACAAATCCGTCTAAATAGCACTATTCAAAAGAAAATGGACAGTCGAAGTTTGACTCACTACAGTAACAATGAAATAAATAGTATGAAAATCGCATTGCAGGCCAAACATCAATTGAGCATGTTTAACTGGTTCAAGATTTTTTTTCAAATCGCAAACCATTGTATTTCTCTGCATCACATATCTCATTTACCTCTAAATTGAGGGTTTGAGTCTCGTTAGAAATAAAGGGGTGTGTGTATTTCTTGTAAAAAAAAATAAATAAAAAAAAGACATTATGAAAAAACACAGGTTTTTAGGCACACAATTAAAAGCCACAAAAGTCTTATCTTTGAGCATGATATGATTAATTGAAAATGTCGGCAGCCATAATAGATCAAAAAAAAAAAAAAGGGCCTATAAAGTGATTGTCATTCAAACAACCAAGGTCTTCACAATTTAAAATGTCCTATATTACACAAACATGTGCAAAAGTTTTACATGTAAAACTTTTATATCTGGTCCTAAAATTATTGACAACTAATGCTACTTGGTTTCAGGATGTTCCATATAATTATTTCATGAAATTTTTGTACCAAAGCTTTGTTTTAATTAAGAATTATACAAACACACACACACACATATATATATATATATGTATATATAAATGCATGCATGCATGAATAAATCCATGCACATACGTACTTGGCCAACTAGGGTCCTCATGAGCGTTTTACGTAGTCTGTTATCACTCTGCTCCGTCACCTTCATCTGCTGCCTCATTATCTCGGCCGACGTCATCGGCCGCCTTGACCGTGGTGCCTGGGTCGCCCCAAATGCGACGCCGGGACTGGATCCGCCGCCTGGCGAAGAAGGGTTATTCCCGCACGCGGTGGTCCTCCGTGAGTGCGAACGTTTCAGCATCTTCAACCCTAAAGCCCTCTTTACTTTACTCGTCACCGCCATCCCCACGCCATGCGCTCTTGCCGGGGACCCGCCGGACCCGGATCCCCCTCCATCACCTCCTCCTCCGGTGCCACTGTCCGAGGAATAGAACGTCAAGGCGTTCCTCCCACCTCCAAACCCCGGTGACGACCGGCACGCCGTGAAGAATATCTCGTAGGCGGCCTCGCGAAGGTCGTCGCGGTCGATGCCGTCGAGCTTTCCGAACGGCCACCCTAGGTCGGCGGCATCGGTGGCGGAGACGACATGTCCTGATGGGGAGGAGCCGGAGGATGTAGGAAGGGAGTCACGGCGGGTGTGGTGGCACATAGCGTATTTGGGTGGTGGGTCAGATCCCGGCGAGTGGGTAGGTCGTCAGCTATCTGGCGGGAGAGACGGAAGAGAGAAGGTCAGCATTTCTCTTAAAATAAAAGGATAAAAGAGAGGATGTAAATTAGGTGGCTTTCTGGTGATGACAGCATCGTTGTGCGAGGAATTGGTAGGAAAGAGAATGAGAGAGAGATGGGCGTTCATGATTTTGCCAGCGTCATTTGCAAAGATACAAGAAAGCAAAGATGGCCAGTCATATTTAGCAATAGTTATCCTTATATTTTTCTTTTGGAATTATAGTTATCCTAATATTTCTAGAAGTATTTTATGAAGGACAAAAAAAAACAAAAAAAGTCTGGGATCAATTATATTGTCCATTGATATGATGATTATTGAGAAAAAATATCTTAGGGCACTAAGGGTTCTTTTGGAAAGTGTTGTGTGGTGTAGTATAATGCTTTAGCTTAGAACAGAGCAAGTGTTTTGTAATGTGGTGTTCTAAAATGAAAACAAAACATTTTTGGCAACAAAAATTTGTTCCAAAGAATTTTGGAACAAAAATGGTAGAACATGTTTGGCAAGGTATGTTGCTCAAAAAAATATGAGAGCAAAACATGTTTGTCAAAGTGAAAGTGTAACCAAAATCACTAAAAATAATAATAATAAAAAAGGTTGGGTTGTTTGGTAAATAATGTTTCCATCATTATCTTTTTTATAACTTTATTAAATAGAAAGTTAAAATTAATTATTGTATTATTTTCTGGAGGAAAATCACATACTAAAATGTTCGTCCAAAATATTCCCACTAAAATTAAACACCCCCTTAAACAATAAACCGTCATCACATTGTCCCATTTCCGTTCAAATCTATTAAGTTTATATGAAATGACAAATATACCCCTATAATAAAATATAAAATTTAAATACCTTGTATAAATATAAATTAAATACCTTATATAAATATATATATATAAATTTAAATACCTTATATAAAGATCTCTTGTTTTAAATACATTTCTCTCTCTCTCTAAATATATATATAAAGCCACTATATTGATGACACACTGACACCTTATCAATCCTCCTCTACTACCAATTTGTTGGATAAGCCCAAGCAAAGTCAAACAAAAATCATATATATATATATATATATATATATATATATATATATACAAATTATATATAGCGAATGTATGGAACGCTGTTACAGATGAATCACTGCGCCAAGAGAGAAAATCAAAGTCTTCAATAGTCAATGATTAAATTAAGGTTTATTTCATGATTATCTTAGTTTGTGTATATGGAAAATATCAGTTTTTCTTGCAACCATGGCCATCATTAAAATTGGTGGAAACAGAGCGACGAGGTGGAGTGATCGGTGCCGGAATTGACTGTAAATCAATCTCCGACCAAATTCTGGTGTACAAAATCGGAATGCTCAACATCGCTGATCTATGGGCAGTTAAAACTATGGAACAGACGATGCAATTGAGTAACCAGGACACAATAATTAAATTATTGTCTCCCTGTGATCTTCAGAGATACATGAAGAAATACAAGTATATCCATATAGGTTTAATATAAATTGCTTTTAAACCTTTAACCTTACTTGGTATGGATGCTTGTATCCAGGCAACACTTAGGGATGCTAGGTGTTTAGATTTTCACCCTTCTTTAATGGGTGCACTGGAAACCAGTCTATATTATGGACCGGTTTACTTTGATATATATCCTAGTCTGAATCTATCCTTGACGGATTGAAATATATACGAAGCAGCTAGTCTTCGTGTATAGACTCATGGGTATAATTTCTTACCTGGATCGGAAGTGATAAGTGTAATTTATCGCATTCACTATATGGTACTTGATACCTACTGTCCGAAAGTTATTCGCAAAGACTCTAAAGGAGCAACTGCGCTTTGGGATACAAACATGTTCACTTCAAATATTGCCACAAAAGGCTAATTTCTTGGAGTGACATAACGTTCCCTGACCATTGGACAATTCCTAATGCAGTTCCTGCAAAGCCTATTTTTAATAGGAATTTGGACTGTATCATCCAAGATCGTGATGGTGATGTTCTTCTTAGTTTCAGAAGATCTTTAGATCTACCCAGATCTACATCATCTGGAGGAATTAAAGTTCGTTATAAGGTTTCCTATCCCCCTTCTCGCAACTCTGTTTCATGAATGTCTAAGGACAAAGATGAATTTACAGAGGTTGATCAACTCAAGCTGAAGGGACTCCAGCAATCACAGAATAAGATTCCACATGTTGTTTATGAACCAGCACCAAAGAATCCATCCTGTCGGGAATTTGGAATTGAAGTCACACCCACTCCATCAGAATTGGGTATTGAAACTGAAGAGAAAGGTGATGAAAGATAAGAATATTAGTTTTAATGGATTTTATACCTGATAGAAAAGCCATTAATGCTGAATTTCAACAGGAAAAATATCACGAGTTTAGAAATTGGTATTTTAAAACTTTTGATGATGACAAGTTACAGTTTTATAAAACACAATTTTATACTTATCTTCAAGAAAAGAAAATGGTTACACCTTTTGTTTCTTGGTTTTGTCTGACACATCATTCCATTATGAATTTAAATATTTTTGATGATTTTCTGAAAAACATGGATTACTAAATCTGATAAAGTTATTCATTCAGTCCATCCCCCCACTAAAGCTCTATTTTTGAAAACCACGGATCCAGATACTGGTTCTAAAGTAGAGACTAAGGCTTATAGCCAACCCGCTGCTAATCTTCCAAACAGTGATAAAGAAACCAGCTTTATTATAAAGGAAGATATTTATAAAGTATACAGACAGAATAACTATACTAATGTTTGTATACAAACGATAGGGTCCCAATTAGGAAGAATTGAGACAGGTATGGATACAGTTTTAAATATTCTTAATACTAAGACTATATCTGTTAAACCTTCCCCAGAAGTTCCCTTATCAAAGGCCCTTGTTCAACCTGCTATTGAAGTTTCAGGTTTCAGGTTGTCCAATCAGAAAAAGAATGAAGAATTTCTTCAACTCCTTACTCAGAAAATTCAAGGACTTAAACTCCAAACTTTGTCCCACATTGAATCTGACACTATTTCTGACAATGAATTTTCCCCTTATATTGAGGATTTTTAGGCTGCTTTTTCAACTATGCCTGATCTTAACAGAATTGTCTATGATAAAAATATCCACTCCAATACAGCCCCTGCTCCGAGTAGATATTACTATCCTAGACCAACCCTCAAGATATTTTGTATGAAGAAGATTATTTTCATACTCAGAAATCTTTTCATGGAAAAACCTTTATGAATGGAACATCGATGGTAAATCTGACTATCAGATTTATGAGGTGGTACATCAAATGTTAATGTATAGTCAAGTCTGTAAACTTAGCAACAACACTGATCCAACAATTGCCAGATTCATTGTTGCTGGTTTTACAGGCATCCTTAAAAGATGGTGGGATAATGTTCTCACTGATATTCAGAAAGTAGAGATATTTTTAGCTATCAAGATTGTAAAGGATGAAAATATTCAGCAAGAAGGCCCAACTGCAGATGCGGTCTACACTCTCATCACCACAATTATTCAACATTTCGTTGGCCCTAAAGGTGCTAACAGTGAAAGGAGTAGAGAGTTGTTACATAATCTAAGATGTCCATCTCTAACCCATTTCCGTTGGTATAAAGATGTCTTCTTAGCCAAGGTTTTACAGCTTCGTGATGCCAATCATGAACACTGGAAGGCAAAATTTGTGGATGGTCTTCCTACCTTTTTTGCTGAAAGAATCAGAAAGAAGCTTCGGGATATGAACAATGGAATTTCTATCCCTTACAGGAACTATACCTATGGTGGATTAGTCAACATCATAATCCAAGAAGGTTTAGCTCTTTGTAATGATCTGAAGCTACAGTCTCAGTTAAAACAACAGAGACTAACGGGGAAAAAGGAAGTAGGTGAATTTTGTGAACAATTTGCCTATCAAACACCTTTATCTTTTCCTAAAATTAGGAAAAGACATAAGGTTGACAAACCTTATAAAAAGAAATATTCCCGAAGGAAATATCAACAAAAGGTTGATAATTCAAAACAGTACACTAAGCCCAAAAGGAAAACTTATTCAAAAGCAAAGGGTAAAGGAAAACCCAAAACAGAGGCTAAGTGTTTCAAATATGGACGGATAGGCCACTATGCCAATAAATGCAGAACTAAGGAGAAACTTAACAATCTTCCCATTAGTGAAGAGTTAAAACTCCAATTAAGCAAATTACTACTTAATACTAGTTCTTCTGAAAATGGATCTTCTGAGTTTGAAGAACTCATGGAATTACAATCCTCGTCTTCCTCTGAAGAAGAAAATAGTAATCCAGAATGTTCTTGTCACCAGAAGAATGACTATTACAAGGCTATAGTTGAAATGAATGGGCTAAGTTTAAATGTTTTAACTGCTCATCAACAATCCTTGTTGGATCTTATAGATCAAGTTCAAAATCCTCAGATAAAAATGAAGATCTTTGAAATAGGTTATGCTATTGCACAACCTCAAGAAGATAATGATAATCCAGACTTTATAAGATCTGAAAATCATTATAGCATGAAAGAAGTTCTAAATAGGTTAGAACATCAAAGCCAGAACTCTCGTCCTGCTAATCTTCCAAATTTAGGGATGGAGGTTAATAATTTAAAAGCTGAAATTCGCCAATTAAAGATCCATCAAACCAATATGAATTTGGAAATTAAGCTTTTAAAAGATAAGGCTAATCATGCTCCTATAGAATCCTCGTCTTCACAGATTGAAGTGCCTAAAGAAAAAGATTATCTTAATCTTTTGAATCAGGTCACTTACCAAAAATGGTATATCTCCATTAATTTGGTAATCAATCAGGAGTACACTATCACTAATGCTGTTGCTTTAGTTGATAGTGGTGTAGACATGAACTGTATTCAAGAAGGATTAGTCCCTACTCAATATTTTGAGAAAACCACTCAAGGTCTTACCAGTGCAAGTGGTGGTAAGATGCAGATTAAGTATAAACTTAATCACGTTTTTATCTGTAAACAAGGTATTTGCCTACCATCTACCTTTTTACTTATTAAAAACATGGCACAACAGCTTAGTTTGGGCACTCCCTTTTTAGCCTTAATTATGCCAATTGAGAAAATTGATTCTCAGGGAATATGCTCCACTTTACAGGGTCAGACAATTACTTTTGAATTTTTGACAAAACCTGTAAATAAGCATATCAATGCTCTTAAAGATAGCATTATCTTTAAAGAAAAGCAACTAAATTATTTGCAAAAGGAAGTCTCTTCCTTAGCAATCAATCAAAGATTGGTACATCCCACTGAGCAACAGAAAAATTGAGTCAATACGACAAAGTTTTCTAAAGGATATCTGTAGTGATGTGCCTAATGCTTTTTGGGACAGAAAGAAGTATATTGTTTCTTTGCCTTATGCAAAAGGATTTACCGATCTGATGATCCCTTCCAAAGCTATTCCTAGCCATATGAAGGCTGACTATTTGGAATTGTGCAAAACTGAAATTAGCTATTTAATGGGAAAAAAGCTAGTTACAACAAGTTACTCCCCATGGAGTTGCAGAGCTTTTTATGTCAATAAAAATACTGAAAAAGAACGAGGAATTCCTCGATTGGTCATTGATTATCGTCCCCTCAACCTTGCTTTGAGCTGGATTAGATACCCAATTCCCAACATTAAAGATCTGTTAGATAGATTACAATCTACTGTAATATATTCTAAATTTGATCTCAAATCAGGATATTACCAGGTACAGATTGTAGAAGAGGACAGATACAAAACTGCTTTTTGTGTACCCTTTGGACAGTATGAATGGACAGTAATGCCTTTTGGATTAAAAAATGCCTCTTCAGAATTTCAACATATTTTGAATGACATTTTTAATCCTTATACTAAATTTTTTATTGTTTATAATGATGATATTTTAATATTTTCAAAATCAATAGATCAACATTATAAGCATTTTAAAATTTTCAAAGATGTTATTTACAAAAGTGGTTTAGTAGTATCTGCTCCTAAACTAAAAATTTTCCTCACTCAAGTAAGATTTCTTGGTCATGAAATTTGTGATGGAAAAATCAAACCTATTGACAGAAGTATTGAGTTTGCCTCTAAATTCCCTGATGAAATTAAAGACAAAACTCAATTGCAAAGATTTCTTGGGAGTTTGAATTATATTCGTAACCATTACAAGAATCTTGCACAGGATACAACAATTTTATATACACGGCTCCGGAAGTCACCTTCCCCTTGGACTGAAGAACATACAAAAGCAGTCCAGAAAATTAAACTTCGTGCTAAACAGATTCCTTGCTTAGCCCTAGCAAATTCTTCATGGTTTAAAATTGTTGAGACAGATGCATCCAATATTGGATATGGTGGTATTCTTAAACAAAAGAATCCAGAAACAAGAACAGAGGAGCTTGTTCGCTTCACTTCAGGATCTTGGAAAAATGCACAATTAAATTATTCTACTATTAAGAAGGAAATTCTTTCTTTAGTTAAATGCATTTATAAATTCCAAGATGATTTAATCAATCAGAAATTCTTGTTACGCATTGATTGCAGTGCTGCTAAACAAGTGCTGGAAAAAGATGTTAAAAATTTAGTTTCCAAACAGATATTTGCTGGTTGGCAAGCTGATTTATCTGCTTTTGATTTTTCTATTGAATATATTAAAGGCAGTTCTAATTCCTTACCTGATTTCTAAACCCGTGAATTTTTACGGGGTTCATGAATCAGCCCCATCATGGGCAAGGCCGTGGTAATACCACAAAAGGCCGTGGCAAAGGCAGGGCAAAAGCCAAAGTGGTTATACCACTCACTGATGATCAGTATCCAGCTTTGGAGCATCTCTCTGATTTGCTTCAGACTCCTATTCCAGGAGAAAGCTCACAGAAGAAAACCATAAAAGAGGTTCTTATCACAGAAACCCCATGGATACCTAATTCAAGGTATATCCAAACAGTATTGGTTTTAGATCCTCAAGATGAACAATGGATGCCAGATCCTTGGGAAATAAAAACCAGATATTTCCAAACACAGCAATATGCAGCACCAGATGGTCGTCATCGATATGTCTATAAAGTAATGCTTACTGAAACTTCATCTGTGGAATTTACCCACACAAAGAAATTTCCAAATTCCAAAGATAGTCCTCTTACTTATAGTAAAACTATTTTTAAAACGCTTTATAAGCCTTCTGAGTAGGGATTAAATCCTAATTTATCCAGAAAACTTGCTTTCAGGCATAATTATAATTATTGGGATTATATCTCAGCCTGGACATATTCGTTCTTTTATTAGAATCCAACACATAAACATACTTGGTTTTTCAAGATATGTCCTCAATCTTTTAAGGTTGATTTCCCAAATTGGGCTATTCCTTGGTGGGCTATATTTGGTCCAGATCTGAATATTTTACCAGAATAGGTGAGACACTTATTCCTCGCATGGCAGCAATTTCATCCTCAACTCAGAGGACAGGATAATATTCATGCGGGCAAATCCACCCTCTTATTCTTTACAGAATTTGGAATCCCTTGGATTTGGAGATGGGATTTCCAATGCAGTTTTAATCCTGAAAAGCTACCTATCTCGCAAAGGAGTTTTTATTACAGATGGTGGGCTAGCATGTCTCAAGAACTGTCTCTGACAACTCTCTTGAACCTCATCAAATAGAAAATAGTGGAGTATCAGAATGCTATTCCTAAACTGACATTAACTCAGTTTCCAGATGCCACTGACATCTTTAATCCTTTTGAAATGATTAAAGATATGATCAGAAAACAGCAGCCATTAATTACTGAACCAGATTTAATGGTTAAATGCATGGATTTCATGAAGGCTAAATTTGTTAACACATTTGGTTCTTCTCCATCCACAGTGCCGGATGACATCTCCATGGTATCAGTATCCAGCCAATATGGTAATCAGTATTCCTGTCTAGCTGGCGAAGCACAAGATCCTAATGAAGATCTTATCCAGGATGAGGACCCCTCTGCTGAAGATTATTGGGATTCTTTAACAATCCACTTGAAGGAAAAGATGAAAGCTCCCAAATAGTAGAAGTTCTCTTTATGTTGCCGATAGAAGATGACAAAGCACTTTTCCCCAAAGTCTTCGTTCCAACAGTATTGATTCTTGTCAGACGTCGATCGTTCCTATCCGACAAGATGACAGAATGTAGTGGTGGACCATCCGACTGCATTATTCTAGCACACGCCATCCAACCACTATGCGGATTTCAAATTTAAAATTTCACGTCCGTTTTCATATATAAATAGAGGGCAATGTTTCCCCTCAAAGTATCTTTCAGTTTCCTTTTCTCTCTCGTTTATAATATTTCTCAGTGTACTATATTTTGAAGTCTTAATAAAGAAGGAAGTTTTCTGTAAGTATTTCAAAATTATTATCTGCTATTATTTATTTGTTGATTATTATCTGTTTATTTCAATTGTTAACATATATATATCGATCCTGTCAGATATATATATATATATATATACTCACACCGAGATAGCAAAGAAGCGTCGTCACAAATGAAGCACAACATACACTCTGCAATCGCCTACCAAATTGCAAACGACAGATGAGAAACACGCCGATTTGAAGAGAGACGATGAATAGAGAGCTGGCCGGAGTTTCCTAAACGCTGATTTGAAGCGTCGTCACAAATGAAGCACAAATCGCCTCTGCAATCGCCTACCAAATCGGCCACGACAGATGAGAACAAACCCTAGTTTGTGTTCAATCTTTCCTTTTATACTTATTCTGCCATGGGCTAATGTGTTCTCACCGCTATAGTATCCATTGTAGCCCAAAAATTGTTGGAACAAACTAGAACATTTTTTTTTTTTGTTTCAACTTTGGGCCTCGAAAGCTGAAGTGTACTGGAACTATTGGGAACAATACAATGCGGGCCAAACATATTGTGAGCTGAAAATGCATGGTTACTGTAGCACTGTAGGGAACAACACAGAACATTACACTACACAAACCAAACAGGGCTTAAGGATTAGTGTTGAACACTGTGTATTAGTGTTACACAAAAAGTTAATGGCACTCATCTCAAAAACATACTTTTGGGGTGACTGAGTAATGCAACAGTCATTTTGAGTACATGCTGCACTTTTTTTTTGTTTTTTTCATATATAATACAACAATTTACAAGGTGGCTCACAGGCAGGCTGTAGCCTTAGGCGATTTAGGCGGTCCCCTAAGGTCCTAGTCAATAAGAAGGTTCCAAAAGTTTAAAATTTTCTTATATTAAGTTATACTATAATTATTTTCTAATATTGTTAAACTCTAATAAATATAAAAATTTTATGTTAAGCCTCAAAGATTTATATCTTAAAATAACTTATTTGTCTCTCCTCACGTTTCGATTTTATATTAGACCTCAAATATTCATATCATAAAATAATTTCTTTTTTTTTCTTTTTTCTATCTCTTCTCATTCATTCCGATTCTATATTAGGCTTCAAATATTTTATATCATAAAATAACTTCTTTTTTTCTTTTTTCTCTCACTCCTCATTCATTCTGATTTTATATTAGGCTTCAAATATTTATATCATAAAATAACTTCTTCTTTTTTTCTCTTTTCTCTCTCCTCCCTTGTTCCATTAAACTCTAATTGATACATAAATTTAATATTAGCCCTAAAAAATTTACATCTTTATATGAATTTTTTTTCCTACCTTTTTATACTCTTATTCACGTTTTAAAATAAATCTTAACCAATATAGAAATTTTTTTCCTACCTTTTTCTACTCTCATTCACATTTTACAATAAATCCTAACCAATATAGAAAATTTAATATTAAGCCCAAATTATTATTATTATTTTTTCATAATTGGAGTTGTATTGAGTTCAAAAAATAAACCGGAATACAGGAGCACAGAGGGCATACCCTCAGAGAACAGAAAAAATAAGAAAAACTAGGAATATGTGCTTTAATGAATAAGCCCATTTTCAGTACAAAAGGACTATACCAAACAGAGATTACACAATATCATTAAAATTAATACTCTGAACATCACAAACTTCTAGGAAAGCAGTCCTTGCCACCACCTCCAAATCAAGGCTATTGGAACCATGAAGTCTATTATTCCTTTCCCTCCAAATGTACCACAGACCTGCAGCAAAAAGACTTTGCAACTGTTTTGACTTGTTATATAAATTATCCATCCAATTGAAAAGGTCCCAAGTTGTTAGCACATCTTAAAATTTATTAAGATCCCATCCTAGAATCCCACCCAACCATTTCCAGAAACCTTGAGAGAAAGGGCAGGTAACAAATACATGATTTGTAATGTCCAAACTCTTCTGACAAAGTGTGCATCTAGAAACCAAACAGACTCTTCTTCTCTGCAGATTACACATGGTAGGAAGTCTATCCAATAACATTAACACAACTATTGTAGACCATCTGGGCCAAGCCTTCCCCCAACACAATTTAAACCATAGAACCACTATATTAGTTTGTCTAACACAATTCCAAGCATTTTATAAATTGAATTTCCCACCATCCCACAACAATTTATCCTCCCCACCTTTAATTTCCACATTCTGCAAAAATTCCTTTACTGCTGTCAAGTTTTCACTTTGCAAATTATGCAAATTCCAAGCTCCATTCAACATTAGAGAACTAACAGGAACATCCCTTTGAAGACGTAGACTTCTGACCACTCTATAGCCAAATAATGAATTGAACATCTGCCCTTTACACCACGGATCCCTGAAGAGATTTATGTGCTGGGCATCACCAATCTCAAAACAAACATTCTGTTGTATCACTTCCCTAACAGCAACCATTGATTTCCAAATAGGGGAGCTAGACTACGAGGCAATAGCATTCCAAAAAGTTGTATTTTGAGAATACCTGAACTTAAACCAAGAGATTATCTTTGCTGTTCAAGTAATCCAAGCTAACACATAGCGAGCTGACACCTAAATATCAGATAACTTTCTAATTCCCAAACCCCCTTCTGTTTTTGGTTTAGTAATACAATCCCAATTAAGAAGATACATCTTCTTCACATTATCTTTACTTCTCCAAAAGAAATCCCTGCATTGCTTCTGAATTTGGTTGATAACCACCACTGGAATATCATAAAAACTGCACCAATATTGAAAAATTGGAGTGATCACAGCTCGAATAAGTTCCAATTTACCTGAAGTAATCACAACTCGAATAAGCCCAAAATTTTGTATCATTAATTTTTTTTTCCCCTCTTACTTTCTCTCTTATTCACGTTTTTTACACCAGCGCTACAAATATTTTTAGGTAAGTTACACCAACAGTAAAATATTAAATATCTATTTAACGTTGTTGTTTAGGAAAATGGCAAAAACTTTCCATATATATATATATATATATATATATATAATGTTTTATCTTCTTCTTTTCAACAAGTCTTCTCCTCCAACTCTCATTACAAATTTTCAGTTGTTATGAAAAATTTGTAGAAATATTAGATTTGGGTTTTCTAAATTAGGTTCAATGGTTCTTTTTCTTTAATTATTTTTTAATTTTATTAACTTTTGTTTTTATAAATTTGTGTGTATAGATATTTGTATATTTTATTTTTGAGTTATGACTAATTTTATTTATATTGTTGAATAAGTCACTTTTTATTTTTTGTCTGAGACCCCAAATTAGATTAAGCCGCCCATGGTAACTCGGCACGACCAACATCTAGGCAGACTAGAAGAGAAATAAAATAATAATGCCCAACAAAAAAGGCCCAACTAGGGATCAGATTAATTACAATATCATACCCAACATGATAAACAAATAGCCATTATAACAATTAGTAATGGATATCATCAATTCCGGTGAGCTTCCGAGTAATCCGTGGGTGTCACACAGTAATTTTGTTTGGAGTACGTGGCGATGGACGAGATCGAACGAAGGCTAGGCTCCATTCAGTAGCTAATGTAGAGATGGGGTCTTTCTTTGATGCCTTTAGTGCTCCGCGTGATGGAAGTGATAATAAGCCTGAGTACTGAGGATTGCGATGAAGGAAGAAGTTTGTAGAGCTTGTTGTTCCATTCTAGCCAAATGTTGTAAACTAAGGCAGTGATGGTCGTTCGACATAGTTGGATTTTGGGGCAACAGTTAACCCAATGTTGGCTTGCCCAAACCACAAATTGCGGGCTAACTGTCGTGGGTGTAAAATCTGCATATGTCTTACATAAATCTCCAAATTGGGAGATGAACTCGCATTTGAAGAAGAGATGAAAATAGGTTTCTAGATTAGAAAAGCAGAAAGAGGAGAAATTTTGTTCAACTTTTGACATAACCTTGTGGTCCAAAGTGTAATGTTTATTATATATATATATATATATATATATATATCTCTTAGTGGAGGGACCCACCTTCCACTTACTTTTTTTAATGGCCATAAGGCCATTTAGACCTCAAAATCTCACTCTCTCGGTAGAATCTCTTCCCCCTCATTTCTTGCATTTTTCTTTTTCTTTTGCCATGATTTTCAAGACTTGATTCCCCCTTTATCTTTGAGAATTTGATAGTACTTCCTTGGCAAAGTGGTAAAGTTCATTAAGGCCGTCATTTTGATCGGAGCAAAGTTCAATTTGGTTACCCTTTGGATTTCAAAAATTTGAGCATAATTGGGGCTTTTTGCAACCATTAAGGTAAGGGTGCTCTAATCCACAATTTCTTGGATTTCTTATGAATTTTTCCTTTAATTTTACTCTAAGCATGCTTAATTTTAATTATCTTGATTATGTTTGTTGTGGTCGTTGGTATTTAAGGTGATAAAGGCATGTTATGTGTTAAGTGAGCTTATGAATATGATTAAATTCTTGTGGTGAAGAAACATGTTTAGTGTTGATGTGTTATATGCCCTATGATTTTAAATTGTTATGGAAAGTGATGTTGTAGTTATGAAAATAAATTATTTTATTTTATGCCTATGTAATTAAGTTGTTGGATTTGCGAATTGAAAGTATGTAAAATGCATGATTTAAAAATATGAGAATGTGATATTGTGTGGAAATTCATGTTTTAAACATGCCTAAATGATGTGGATGATATGTACGAAATTTTTATATTGTCATAGCATTTAAGGAATTGCACAATTCATGCATTGCCATTGGGAAAGTAAAGGGAAAAGTTTGTTTTAAAATTAAATGAAATTGTTTTTGGAAAAAGTTTTTGAAAAGTGTTTGTGAAAACCGAACGCCTAGGAGGCGCCTAGTGGTCCGTGGTGTTAGTGTAGTCTAGAGGGGACTAGAGATTAAGCTAACTAGGCCGGATGCGACGCCTTGGAGGTACATTGTGGTCGTGGATAGTTAGTCAATCCTCCCTTCGTAACGCCTTGGAGGTGCCTTGAGTCAGATTGCACTAACGGTTTGAAAGTTGAAACGGTAATGTTTCGAAAAAATGGGGAGCGACATGGGCATAGCATTGCACTGCATTAGCATACATGGTATAATTGTGACTTGAATGACAATTGTGGTTATATTTGACGACGTAGTTATGGATTATATCCCCAATATTGTATGATCCCGTTTTCTTGATATCTATTATATATGTGGACTCACGGGGTCATAAGAGGTGTGTCTTAAACACTTCCTACTGAAGTTTATACTTACCCCATTATTTTAACATTTTTCAAGTTTAGGAAAAGAAGGGGCGGGCGAAAACGCATCGTAACTTAAGACTAGACTAGAACTTTTATTTTGTTGTCTTTTGTATAGAAACATGATCATGTACCTTTTATAAAAATTAAGTGTAACTTGTATAGTGTTGTAATGGTAGAATTTGTGCAAATAAATATATTTCATGGATTATAACTTAATTAAAGTGATTCCTCGTTTGGATGAGATGGAGGAACGAGACATTTTGTATGTATGTGTTGATTTTGGGGATGTTCTATATTATTGCAATGCGTGTTGGGACATGATAGATTAGTTTTGAGGCCCAGTGAGGCAATTGCATATTTTATGTATTTCAACAGGTTGTAGAGGGATTTTTCTGCAAAGGTCATGCCGAAATTTTATTTATTTTATTATTATTATTATTGTTATATTTTTTGTATCATTTTGGGTCGTTCCAAATTTGGTATCAGAGCGTTAGGTTTGAAAACTTTTAGGACGATGGGTAGTGGCTTACCTAGATGGGGTAGAAGG
The DNA here is from genome assembly GCF_030987335.1 of Cornus florida. Lineage (NCBI taxonomy): Eukaryota > Viridiplantae > Streptophyta > Magnoliopsida > Cornales > Cornaceae > Cornus > Cornus florida. Next base: position 72,034,192 of record NW_026775571.1, on the reverse strand, counting down.
TTGACTTGCATTGATTGCGTGCTTGTGTTTACTTGTTTACTGTTTTAAGAAGCATGCCTACTTGTTCCTTGCTTATATATTTACGGTTTTAAAAGAACATGCTTATTTGTTGAGTGTCCATGACGGGGGATAATCGATGGCCGTTCCTACACGCCAAAATTGATGTAGTGAATGTGCGGTTCAAGAAAAGCCTTTTGGGTCAAGTTTAAATTTATAAAAACCACTACCAACACTACTACTAAAGTAGCAAGAGTGAGTAGGAATCATCCCAAGGGATTATACGTGTTGGAATTTAACTTCAACTCTAGCGTATCACAAGATTGCAAAAGATAGAGATTTGTTGATTAAACTAAGGTGTAATGAAATTAAAATGCAAGTAAAGTAAACTAGTTAGAGATAGGGATTTAAGAGATATGAAGAGAGGTTTTAGGGTGTTGGAATCACCACTAAGCTCGTGTAATTAACCACTTGCTTTCCATTAATGGGGAATACATTGTTGTGAACAAAATGTGACTACCAATTGCAATATTAAGCATGGACCATCTAATTTAAGCATGAATTGTCTTACCCAAACTAATTGTAGCACAACCTATCTAGTTTAAGCATGACCCTCTAAGTAGCAATAATTGTAGCACACATCAATCTAGAGAATCATGGAATTTGCAATAATAAGCCGTGAAATATCTAAGCAATTATAGATTGTCTACCTACCTACAAGCATGAATTAAATTATAGAACAACCTATCAAGCATAAGTATAAACCATCAAATTAATTGACAAACTCATTCAATAAAAACCCATGTCTAGCCATCACTAGATTCTCAATCAACCACACATAGACATGCAATTAATATAGAAAAATTAGTGTAGAGATCAATTCCCCAAATAATCACACATAAGACAACATATAATTAAAATAGAGAATCAATAGGAAGAATTAAACCATATGAATCATGTAAGAAATAATTCCTAATTTAATCACACATAGACATGTAAATAAATTAGAGAATTAATAGGAAGAATTAAACCATAGAAATTATATAAATATACCAATATTCATTAAATTCACAAGGTTAGAACACTAATCACAACAATATATATAAACCCCCAAAAATAGAAATACAAGGGTTTAGATTACACAAGACTTAGGGCTCATCCAAGCCCTAAGTATAGATCTAGCCAATCATGGAGGAGGTGGATATGGTCATGAAATCAAGCTCCAATTATGGCTCCATCTTCTTCTTCCTCTTCTTCTTCTTCTTCTTTGAAGCTCTAGAGATGGAGAGAGAAAGTGGTCTAGAGAGATGGATCTTAAGATGTGCCTCCACTTCCCTCTTTTCTTCTAACCCTAATCTCTAACTTTGCTAGAGAGAGAAATAAAAAAATATAATGTAAAAATAAAAAGATAAAAAGCTTTTTTACAAAATGGGTCACTTCCCTTTATATAGAAGGTCATTTTCTTAGTCACTAAGTCAGGAATATTGCTCCAAAAATATCTAATCCCGTACTATGTGATAGGTGGACTTTTGGGTGCGCACGGAAAAATGACAACTCACTGCCAGCAATGTTCCATCGATCAGAGAAAAGTTGGATCGATCAGAGAAAAGTTCAATTGATCCAACTTTGATCGATCTCATTTTTCTAATCGATCTCACTTGGCAGCTTTTCAGGATCAGCCTCTTTTTGCTCCAAATCAGCCTTCTTTTGCTCCGAATCCTCTCCAAGACTTAGTTTGACTCCAAAAAGGCCTTAAGAAACCATTTTTAGCCCATTTTAACATTATTGACCTGAAATAGACAAAAACACAAATAAGTAATAAAACGGGTAAATAAGATAGATAAAAGTCCTAGAATACTCAAGCTTAAGGAGTTTAAAAGTGTACTTTTTTAGCTCTCATCAGTCCACATGCTTACAAATTTAATTACTAAAAATGTATGTTACATGGCCATAGTGATGAAATGTATAAATGATTGAAACCATGTTAATTATGATAAGATGACAAGTGTGATTTAGGGGGTTATGGCGAGTGGTAGGTACAGTGTGTGCAGTTTTATTTTAAATGATAATGTGGTAAGTAGTGAGCACAGTAGGTGCAAGTATGTTTCGTATGGTATTGTGACGGTTATTTAAGCACGGTTTATGTAAGTTTTTTTTTAAAGGAAAGACGGGGTATTTAAATTTTAAATGAAGGGACACGATTGTATTATGGTATGGGGTATGGTAGAGTACTTGTTGCAGCATGGATGGTTGTGTGAGTTTTGATCTGAGTAGGCGAGGAGCTCGGTTGCTCTAGGGTTGTTTAGGGTGCCGGTTCTTATCGAACCAATGGTGTGGACTTCTAGCTCATGGATTGAGCTATTTGGTGTGTAATCATTCTGATCTTCTTGTTGCATTTTGTGCGGTGCTTAGAACACGACTTTAGAGCAGTGTCATATTTCAAGGCACGGTGTCTATGTGGTATATTAGTTTCATGTGTTAGTGCATGGGTTTTGTGACTGGAAAGGTCAAGTGTATGGAGTGAGGGTTTCGTGGGAGAAATGTATGACCTTAGAAGGTTAATGTTTGTGACTTGGGTCACGGTTTGGTGCAGAGGTTCTTTTTAAACCGATTTGTGGTGGGTGTGACAGGGATTGCTTAAGTCACGAGTGTAGTCTATGGGTTGTAGACATGCATTTTGGGTATTTTTGTACTGTCCGAGGAAGCGTGTTGGTTATGACTGTTAAGGGGACTTGTTGGGCTCTGTGAATCTAGGGTGGCGTAGGCATTGACTAAAGTCATGCCAGTGCCGGGTGATCGATTGTTTGATGTGATTTAGTTCATGGGTTGTAGGAGTCTATCTTAAAGACTTGTTATTCAAGGGTGATTCCCATTTCGGGAAGCTACAAGAGCGTGTTGCGGGTAATTGACTCTCGGTGAGTTGATTGTATGGCTCGGTGGATGAGCAGGGTTATAGGTTGTCACGGTTGTCGAGAGAGTCTCGAGGTAGGATATAGTGGTCAGTTTTAGTTGGGTAGTGCAGAAGTGCATGATAAGGTAGGTAGTATGGGGTAATTGGAGTGTTTGGTTGTTTGCTGATGAAGTGATAGTTGGTGAGTATTGTGTAAGTATTGTGTTATCAAATGAATTGTGTTTTAGAATTTGGAAGTTGTGGATTAGGGTTGTATTACAATTGCTTATTGGGTATCAGGAGATAGTACTGGTTATTTGAGGATCTAAAAAGATAGACTGATGATTAGAATGATTGGGATGAGGGTGATCCCGTAGGTTTATTTAGTAGCCTCATTTGACTTTTGTCGGGGCCAAGGGTGTTCTAAGGAATTGTGAAGAGGGGAGGTAATGATGTTGAACCTAGAGTGCGAAGTTTTTTTGTTTAGGTACGTAGGTTGCCTTAGAAAGAGTGGTTTGAGTAGCCGGTCAAATGTTGGTGATTGATTACATTGTAGATGGTTTTGAGGAGATAGTTGAGTGTTGAGCATTTTGGACTTTATACTCATTTTTGTTTTGAGGATTTGTTAGCATGGCATTGCTGTATAAAGATTCTTTTTTAGTGGTAAATAGTGGCCGTTGTGGGGGTGTATCGAGAGTGATGCTTATTCTCTTGTTATGATGGTGTTACTTTAAGATGTTCGAAGATGAATCGTTTGGTAGTATCTTAATCGTCCGGTAAGATGAGAGGTTCGAGTTGTCATTCGAGGATGATGGTAGTTGAGACGTTATATGGTGATGTTTAGTGCTGATGAACAGAATGGTTTGAGGTATGATCTGAGGATGGTTCAGAGATTAAGAGTTGTTTGTTGTATGTTGTCAGGTAGGTGATGAGGATTGTGCGTCAGTCGAGGTAATGGTGGACAGCTTAGTCCATAGAGCCAATGAGAGCGGTGTTTCCATATAGGCATCTTTTTCTTTTGCAGAGTCAGTGGATTATTATGACTAAGGTTACGGGTCTTGTGTGCACGGTGATGGAGGTAGTGTCACCTGGGAAGGTGGAGATGGAATGGATGGTAAAGTGTCAGTTTATGGCTAAAAAGTTGAAATTTAGGAGTGACGAGTTCCATGTAGAATGAGATGCGGTGTCCAATGGGTTGTGATCATTTCTAGTGTTAGTACGTAGTAAGCAATTGGTGCTTTGATCTTATCTGATTGGTTTTGGTTAACATGGGTTTTGAGGAGCAGCGTGTGTGAGGTTCTGGTTTTGATAGCGTGCGATGGTCCGTTAATGGCGAGGTTGCTTAAAGTTGAGGTCGTAGTCTCGTATGTGTTCCCAGTTGGTTCTTGTCCTTGTGTGTAAGGATTTTAGTTCATCTCAAGTGAAATTGGGTGTCCATGGTTGGACGGTTGGTATGTAGTATGTGACAAGGTGTCGGGTGCATTCAGTTGCGATTTGTCGGTCTCTTGTGAGAGCGGGGTTTGTTACCCTTTCCATTTGTTCTAGTCCAAGTAAGGATGTTGTTTGTCATGAGTTTTATTTTCCATTTAGGAGTTGTGCGCGTCCGTGGGTGGACGAACCTGTGTGTGATTTGCTATGTTGTTGAGTTCATCGGTAAGGGCTTGGTTGATTTGGTCTACTCACTCTCACGGAGGGAGATAAAGTTATCAGTTTTTAGTAATACTTGTTTTGAGGGTGGTTTCGACGGCACAAGTTGTCGAATAGGGATTGTGTTTCTGGTGTCTGGTAATTTCGGTGATGGCTAAGGGTGTGTCGTGAATTGTAAGATTGAGGATGATTAGGTGATCTGAGGTAAGTCATGTATATTGGTGTTTTTATCGATGTCTGATTTGAGTAGTGTTTTGAGGATAGGTGTTGGTATTGTTTGAATGTTATGCAGCTAAAGAATGTATGTGAGATTCCATTGAGGAATAATGGAGGTGATTGACTTTGACTTTGAGGTTGCAGGCATAAGATTGTCGTATTGTGTGTTTTGACGAGGTCGGAATTGAATCAAATGACGTTATGGAGTTATTTTCCTAGCATGGATGTTATGAGGAAATTAGGGATCTTTTATGGTAGTTGATAATTGTGACGTTTGGTGTTGTGTTATTACTAGCTTGTTAAGGTTGTATGATTAAAGCATGATTGGGATTTTTAGAGTAAGTATTTGACTGTTTAGCCGTCGTGGTTACGTAGAACGATGGATTGATAGCGAGTGAATCTCATGATTGTCTTGTGGACTGTGTGAGAGTGCGTATGAGGTTTGGACCTAAGGATAGGAATGGCATATCTGCTGAGACCAGATTGATGATGAGAATGGCCTGGCCAACCATTTCTCCTGAATCAGTCCCTCTTAGCATGATGTCGGGTTAAAGGTTAATGATTGTTTCAATTTGTCAGGGATAGTGAGAGCACGGTATTGCGCATTGTGTCGGTGTGACAGTGTGGATTCGGATGATTTGTTTTGGGTGACAGTGTTAAGTAGTACCAAGTGTTTAGTATAAGGTTTGCGATTCGATCATTAATTATTGAAGATTTTGTTTTGAGGATTTGTGACCTGGGTACAGGATAATATGTTTTATTGTTCTGGTGATTCATGATTATGTAGTCATTGGGAGATTCATTATTTAGTCATCTTGAGGATAATAAGTTTAGTGACTGCCGCTTGGTGTGGTTGGTAATCGTTATACGGGTATGTAATGGTATAGTTAAGTGTTAGGTAGTGAGTATTCGGTCTGATAGGGATGTGTAGATTAGAATTAAGCTTGATTGTGAGATGGATGGGTTTCTTTGTCTGGGATTTTGTGTATCCTTTTAGGAAGGAGTTGTGATTAGATGTTGTCATATTCGGTGGTTTAGTGACCGTTCTTCTTTCGGGCTTCGCAGTCTTGCGTAGTAGTGTAGAGTGGACCGATGTCTGTTTTGAGTTGGGTGTAGGACCTAATTGGTTTCGTGTTCTGATGTTGTGAGTAACGAGTATCCTCATAGGGTGGTGGGCAATGTGTTTTTGTGGCAGTGGAGTGTGATGCCTGGTGACATCCGGTGTCAAAGATAATAATGTTGGTAAGTTCATGGTTTTGGGGTTTTGTGAAGTGTTCTCGGGAAAGTGTGTGGTTATAGGCCTTATTCTTTAAGGAGGGTAGATTTCAAGGACGAAATCTTTTAAGGAGGGTAGATTGTAATGTTTATTATGATGATGATGATTATTATTATTATTATTGTGGTGGGAAATTAAAAAGGAAATATATATATATATCTTAGTGGAGGGACCCACCTTCCAGTTACTTTTTTAATGGCCATAAGGCCATTTAGACCTCAAAATCTCACTCTCTTGGCAAAATCTCTTCCCCCTCATTTCTTGCATTTTTCTTTTTCTTTTGCCATGATTTTCAAGACTTGATTCCCCCTTTGTCTTTGAGAATTTGATAGTACTTCCTTGGGCAAAGTTGTAGAGTTCGTTGAGGCCGTCATTTTGATCGGAGCAAAGTTCAATTTGGTTACCCTTTGGATTTCAAAAATTTGAGCATAATTGGGGCTTTTTGCATCCATTGAGGTAGAGGTGCTCTAATCCACAATTTCTTGGATTTCTTGTGAATTTTTTCTTTAATTTTACTCTAAGCATGCTTAATTTTAATTATCTTGATTATCTTTGTTGTGGTCGTTGGTATTTAAGGTGATAAAGGCATGTTATGTGTTAAATGAGCTTATGAATATGATTAAATTCTTGTGGTGAAGAAACATGTTTAGTGTTGATGTGTTATATGCCCTATGATTTTAAATTGCTATGGAAAGTGATGTTGTATTTATGAAAATAAATGATTTTGTTTTATACCGTATGTAATTAAGTTGTTGGATTTGCGAATTGAAAGTATGTAAAATGCCATGATTTAGAAATATGAGAATGTGATATTGTGTGGAAATTCATGTTTTAAACATGCCTAAATGATGTGGATGATATGTACAAAATTTTTATATTGTCATAGCATTGAAGGAATTGCACAATTCATGCATTGCCATTGGGAAAGTAAACGAAAAAGTTTGTTTTAAAAACAAATGAAATTGTTTTTGGAAAAAGTTTATGAAAAGTGTTTGTGAAAACCGAACACCTAGGAGGCGCCTAATGGTCCGTGGTGTTAGTGTAGTTTAGAGGGGGCTAGAGATTAAGCTAACTTGGTCGGATGTGACGCCTTGGAGGTGCCTTGTGGTTGTGGATAGTTAGCCAATCCTCCTTTCGTGATGCCTTGGAGGTGCCTTGGGTCGGATTGCACTAACGGTTTGAAATTTGAAACGGTAATGTTTCGAAAAAATGGGCATGACATTGCACTGCATTGGCATATATGGTATAATTGTGACTTGAATGACAATTGTGGTTATATTTGACTGTGTGGTTATGGATTATATCCCTATTGTTGTATGATCCCGTTCTCTTGATATCTATTCTATATGTGGATTCACGGGGTCATAAGAGGTGTGTCTTAGACACTTCCTACTGAGCTTTATGCTCACCCCATTATTTTAATATTTTTTAGGTTTAGGAAAAGAAGGGGTGGGCGACAAGGCATCGTAAATTAAGACTGGACTAAAACTCATATTTTGTTGTCTTTTGTATAGAAACGTGATCATGTACCTTTTATAAATATTAAGTGTAACTTATATAGTGTTGTAATGGTAGAATTTGTGCAAATAAATATATTTCATGGATTGTAACTTAATTAAAGTGATTATTTGTTTGAATGAGATGGAGGAACGATACATTTTGTATGTATGTGTTGATTTTGGGGATATTATATATTATTGCAATGTGCGTTGGGACATGATAGATTAGTTTTGAGGCCTAGTGAGGCAATTGCATATTTTATGTATTTTAACAGGTTGTAGAGGGATTTTTCTGCAAAGGTCATGTAGAAATTTTATTTATTTATTTTTTATTATTTTTATATTTTTTGTAACATTTTGGCTCGTTACACAAATAATCAACTTTTGTCTTGGAATGGCTAATGAGTTCTAGACAAGATTGTGCCAACATACTACTGAGGATGTTGAAGACAAAGTAAGCAAGGTGTGTTTCATTGTGTAGCTTCCACTGGTACCAGCATTCCAAATAATTTTGTCACTTATTGATGACTGTGGGGGTTCGAGGAGTTCAAGCTCAGGGATGACAGCTACGAGTTGATGTGGAAATTTCCAAGTTAAGTGTTGAATGTAGTAGCTTACTTTGGTTTCCATTAAAGATTCGAGTGATTGTATGGTATAATCATTGAATTGATCCACCAGAGGACCTCCACTGAGCACGCCACTTGTCAGTCCAAAATAAGGTTAAAGTACCATTATTCATATGATGGGATATTAGCATCCTGGCAAAGGAATGCAGTTGGAGAATTTTCCTCTAGGTCCAGGAACATACTTATGGCACCTTCATGGTCCAGAAGTTATAGTCATTGAAAAGGTATGCCACACACCATTGAACCCATATCCTTTTATTGCATCCCATTTTTAAGTCCCAAATATATCTCGTGATGGTAGCCTTGTTTGCAACTTCAAGGTTTGGTAATCTTATCCCACCCTCTAATTTTGGTTTGCATAAAGTTTTCCAAGCAACTATAGCTCCAGTTTTCTCAGTAAGGTGTTGATATCATCAATCACTTTCTTTGGCATGATGAAGATGTTTGACTAGTAAAATTATGTGGAAATGAGTATAGACTTGATGGGCACTAGTCTACCTGCATAGGAGAGACTGTTTGATGCCTAATAAAACACTTTTGATGTGATTTTATCCAATAAGATAGTGCAATCAACAACTTTAAGTCCAATAGAAATAAAAGGTACCCCATGCCAAAATAATGGATCCCCTTGTCTTAGTCCTCTTGTTCCTCGAAAGAACCTATGAAACTCTCCATTTATAGCTATAGTGAAAGATAGAGAAGTGATACATGCTTGAATTGGGAGGATCGATTATTTTAGGGGGAAACCAAGCAAGGTAAGTGTGTTAATGATAAAACTCTAACTAACACTCTCAAAGACTTTCCTAAGATCAACCTTACAAGCACATCTTAGAGTAAGAGATGAGTTGTGAAAGCCCCTTAGGAGCTCCCATGCAAGAAGAATTGCATCAGTGATTCTTCTCACCTTAATGAATGATGTTTAAAACAACAACATGAGGCAATGTAGGTTGAAGCTTGGATGCAATTAACTTAGAGATGCATTTATATATCACATTGCAATAGCTAATAAGCTTATAGTGATTAAGAGTAGTGGGATTGGGACACTTAGGAACCAATTGATCAAATAAATGTAAGCTATGTTGCATTCCTTAAGAAGCTTCCCATTGGTGAAGAATTCTCTCACTGCCATAGTGATGGTAAATCCCATAATGTGCTAAGTAATCTTGAAGAAGTGGGCATTGTATCCATCAGGGCCAAGCGATTTGTCATTGCTAATAGAGGAGATTTCTTGCTGAATCTCAATGTCTGATAGAATTGCCTCAAGTGAAGAGAGGAAATGTAGAGGAACTCTTTTGGTGATAAATGGGGCAAGAGCCTCTCTACCAAGTTGAAAGTGAGTTGATCCACCAAGCAAATTCTTGAAATAAAACAAAATTTTAGCTTTGATCTTAGCTTCATAGCAAATTGTCACATCAGCAAAGTTAATTAGGCTTACTATCTTCCTGTTGTTGAGTCTGGAAATGAGTGATTTATGGAAATAAGAGGTGTTTCTATCCCCCCAACTTTAACTATAAGACTCTTGATTTCTGTCTTGCTACACTCTCTTCGTCAAGAAACAATTAAGAATAGTCCTTAGAGAGGGCTTTCTCCATAATTCTAAGCTCCTGGTCTTGTAGAGAGATGTTAAGATCAATTTAGTAATTGTGCAGCTCCTCCTTAACTAATTTGATTCTGGCAGAAAAGTTGGAGAATTTCTCTCTACAATGATCTTGCAATGGTTGTTTTAGCTTCTGTGATATTGTCGCTCGAATTTGGTGCCGGGTCGCATTGTGACCGGTTGGATGAGCTTTGTGTGGATCCAAACCTACTAAAGCTCTAGGGGTTCGGGGGCTTGGTCCCGGGAAAATTTTTGACCCATTTTTTGCTTATAGGTCATGGACCTAATTAGCCTCTTGTAGCCTGATATATAAGGGCGCTTAGAGTTTGGAATGATATAAGAGAGAGACTCTGAAATTCATACAGAAATATAATGAGGGGCTAAAACTTGTAATCTCTTATTTTACACATAGTGAAAACTTTCGCTTGATCCCAACTGTGGACGTAGCCTTTCCCAAACCACGTATAAATCTTTATGTTCTTTATTTGGTGAGTTTACTTTTCTATCATGATTCTTGATTTTATCTTGGGTTCATTGCGTTTGTCACAACAAACTGTTATTAGAGCTTTTGGTTTGAAACAGAGATGTCATCTAATTTTCTGAAGATTGAAAAGTTTAATGGCAGAATCAATTTCAATATATGGTGGGTTAGGATGCAGGCTTTGTTGGTTCAACAAGGGCTATCCAAGATACTGAAGGGGAATGATGCATTGCTATAAAAGATAAAGGACACAGATGAGGTTATGGAGAAAGGACACAGTATGATTTTGTTGTGCTTGAGTAACGAGGTTCTGCGAGAAGTTACTGGAGAAACTACGGCGGATGGATTGTGGCATAAGTTGGAGTCCCGGTATATGACGAAATCTCTTGCAAATCACTTATATCTAAAGAAGCGATTGTTCACTCTTCAGATGCACAAAGGTTCGATTCTGAAAGACCATCTTGATGAGTTAAATAGTATCATCATGGACTTGAATAATATTGATGCCAAGATAGAGAATAAAGAATAGGCTATTATTCTGGTGTGTTCTTTATAACCCTCGTATGAGAACTTTGTCGGTACAATGATGTATGGCAAAACTGCTTTGTCCTTGGAAGATATGAAGACAGCTCAGGAGTTATAGAAAAGGGTGTTTGAGGGCAATACAGAAAGTTCGGCAGAGGGGTTATTTCTTAGAAGGAGAACGAATCAGAAGAGAGGGTCTAGTAGCAAAAGTCGTCGTAAGTCTAAGAACAAAACGAAGGTGTTGAGATGTTTCATTTGTCACAAAGAGGGGTACTTCAAAAAGGATTGTCAGGAGTATAGAAGGGAAAGGTAAAATCCTCTAAAGTTGAAAGTGTGGCTGGCGCAGAAGGTAATGATTTAGATGGTGGTAACGTTCTCACAATTTCAGTCGGCAACTCTGGCAATGAGTGGATTCTTGATTCAAGGTGCTTGTTTCATGCTTGTCCAAATAGGGACTAGTTTACCTCTTATCGGTCCATTGATGGAGGGGAAGTTCTGATGGGGAATTGTAATGCCCCTATATTTTAAAGGATTTATTTTTTAAAATTAATTGCTTTGAACTTACTTTAAATTGATTCATGTGATTTTAATTGGGTGTTTAAATTATTAATTAATTAATTGTCATGTATTTTTTTTTGTTTAATTGGTGTGGTATTTTTATTATTTGATGATGTGGTATGCAATTATTTGGTTAAATATATGATTATGCTTGTATACATGCTTATATGTAATTAATCTTTTAATTTAATTGTTTTAATTATTTAAATTAATGGGATTAGGTTTGAATTTATAAAGGGACTTTAGACCAAAGGATGTGGCTTTGGGGCTTAGCCGGAAGAAGCCCTGATGGGTTAAGTAAACAAGGCCCAGGGTATTTAAATATATAATATATGTGTATGTGTGTGTATATGTGTGTGTGTGTGTGTGTGTGTGTGTGTGTGTGTGTGTGTGTGTTGTGTGAAAGTTATAGAGGAGAGGGTTTGAAAACGTGAGAGGTAAAAGAAAGCAGCAGACAGGGAGAAAAGAAAAGAAGAGAGGAAGAAAAGAGGAAAGGAAGAAGAGAAGAAGGAAAGAGGAAGAGAATGAGGCAGGTCCAGAGGAGAGAAGACGACGCCGGAAAAGAAAGAGACTGCTGGAAAAGAAGGGGACAACCGGGAAAGCAAGCTTGTGATGTCAGTTTCGTTTCAAAACCTTCAGGCGAGTTCTTTTATACTGCTCCTCTTAAGACCCGTAAATCTTACACTTTGGGTATCAAAATCATGTAGATAATTTTCATGTTAATCACATAGACATGGGGATTAAAAGCATAGAATGAACTGATGTATATTAATGTGTATATATGTGTGTGTGTTTGTGTGGATGGTGCTCATGATTTTATTTTATCCGTTTTGGTGACTTTACTTATTGTTTTTACATATGTGGATGTATGTTTATGATGGGAAACATCTTAGAATCAATTTGGGACTAATAGTATGTTATTTGGGGGCAAAACGACAAATTTACAAGCCTAAAATAAACCCTCCGATCTGTTGCCACGACTTTGTGCTCGAGCACAAAGGGTTATGCCTGAGCACAATTACAGTTCTGACACCTAGTGCTCGAGCACTAGGGTTTGTGCTCGAGCATAGGGAGGTTGTGCTCGAGCACAGGGAGGTTGTGCTCGAGCTCTGGGAACTTGTTTATTTCAAAATTGTTCCGTATGACCCTGGTTTGAGTAATAATGATCCCAAACATGTTTATAAGTGTTGGGAACAGTGTCATGGGTCTAAAATATATAAATTGTATTACTCTTGTGTTATGATAATTGACGGGAATGATTAATATTGAATAATAAGTTTTAAATTAATATGTTAAGATATTAAATTGTGTAATTGAATACATAATCTGATTTATAATTATAATTTGTTGGTGTATTTATGAACTGTAAACTTGATCTATGATAGTATTTGCGTAATGTACTATAGTTATATATATATGGTAACAATGAATTGGTACATTTGTATTTTTAATGTGAGAGTTGAGATTTATTCATGCATATACAAAGCATGTGTTGTCTATTATATGGATGTTGTGTATTTATTTATAATGTTTAAGGTGATTTATTTGGAGACATGGACAAGTTGCCATGCATAAACATATTGCCATTGAATTATGTGAACAAAGTACATACATTATTAGTATGGAGGATTTACTATTCTATATTATTGACAAAAATATACTTATGGAGGCATAGATGAGTTGTCAAGGCATAAATGGATTGCCATTTAAATTGTATGGACAAAAACATACTCTTGGAGTCGTGGTAAAGTTGCCAAGATATTTTAATTGTAATTTAAAGAAATATATTTTAATATACAAGTGATTTATTGATTATGGTTAATTAACCATTGTAATTAAGTTGTGGCTTAGAGAATAAAATCCTAAAAAGGTTGGTCCGTCCAATGTTTCTTATATATATATATATATATATATATATATATATATATATATATATATATATCTATCTATTTTTTTTTCTTTCTTAGTTGGTACTCACACACACATGTTTCTTCTGAGACTGGAACCCCTAACCTCTCTTTGAGAGGTAAGAGGCTGATACCACTAGACCACTGGCCCATTAGTTATATATATAATTATATTTTTATTTATGTTTTGGAACTTAGAGTATTTATTTATTATGTTTGATGTTATTATGTTTTTTTTTTCCGATAATTAAGATGTTATTATGTTTGATGTTATATATTGTTAAGTATCACTCTATAGTAAAGGTTTAAACTTTATTAGGGTGATTTTGATTAGACATGTTTTATTTATCGGTTTTCAAAGACTTAGTAGAGGGAACTTGCTCGTGTATTTAGTCCACTTTACTTTTACATCTTTCAGGTTCTTAGAGATTCAAGTCTCAAGGTTGAGGATCCGTAACTTGGAGACTTATCTACTCTTTCTATTTATTTAAAAATAAGATATTTATCCATTATTAGATGCTAGACTTTATTTTATTTATAGATGATTGGATTATTGGATTATGGTTTTAGGAGTCCTTAAATTACGGGATTCCCGAGTTGTGAAGGATTATAGACAATACTGTTATTCCTGGTCTTGGCTGTATTGTCCTTATGTGGACCTCTTGTACATCTTTATTTTCTTTATCAAAGCTTACCTATTTACCTATAAAAAAATAAAAAAAAAAAGTGAAGTTTGGTTAGCGACTATTAATTTTTAGCTAATCAAATAGGAGTCCTGATCCCTTGCTCTCCATAGAGAAAGAAAATTAATCCACACTTGCTATATAGACCATTAGATTAAATCTAATAGTCATTTTTTAAACCCACCTATGACTTTTCTTTTTAACACAAAACCACTCTCACCTTATTTTTAGTTTCTATATTTAATTTTACAATTACTACATACTGTAACAATAAAAGATAATTACCAAAATAAAAATAGAAACTTTTGAAAAAAAATAATACCCGTATATATTACTAAAAATATGTTTTTATTTAGATATTTCTTTGAAATAAATATCTTTGCGGCACACTTCACCTCTATTTTTCACATTTATGTCAAACAAAGAACAATTATAAGACAGGCTAAGGTACTATAAATTTTTTCAGTTTCCTATCCTTTATTTATTTTGTTTTGAAAAAGTAAATTTGTTTTCCCTTTAAATCTTTAAGTTCTGTGTGGCTTAATATTCTAATTACTATTGTTCAGTCTTATTTGCCCAGTTTTATAAATCACTAATTCAATACATAAATTCAAAATCTTGTTGCATTTATTTTAATTGATTCAAATATAATTTTAATTCAGAGGAAGCCTTTATTTTTCTTTGTTTTCCTAGTAAAATTAAAATAGGATGGTAATGGTAAAATTAATTATAGAAATTAAAAATAGGGTGAAAGTGGTTTTGTGTTAAAAGGAAAAATCATAGGTAGGTTTGAAAAATAACCGTTAAACTAAATCTAACGGTCTATATAGAAAGTGTGGATTAATTTTCTTACTCCATGGGGAGTAAGGGATTAGGACTCAATCAAATAGAACTAGCATCTCCAAAAGTTGTGTACATACATATATATATATATATATATATATATATATATACATATATTTGTGTAACTTTGGTGTGTCATAATAGATTTACGCAAAAAAAAAAAAAAAAAAAAAAAAAAAAAAAAAAATTAGATTATTTATTTTTAGCTCCAACGGTTGTTTTATAACTTTTTGTGTAAAAATATGTGATACCCCTAATTTTGGAACACGGGTTGATCAAATCCGCGCACAAAATCAGGGGATATCAAAACAATTAGAGTATTTAACAAGCACATATGACAAAAAGAAAATAGGAATGAATAAATAACTCGCGGAAGGAAAATCTATTAAATAATAAATCCATTAATAACTCTCGAATGGTTACAGCTCGGGAATCCTGTAACTCAAGGACCCCTTAACCAAAATCCACTATCTAGAAGTTCATTATTAAATACTCACATTAAATGAAAATAACAATAATATCCTACGGGAAAAAAAAAAAACGAAAGAATGAATAAGTCCTCCAGCTGCGGATCCTCAACTTTGAGACTTGAATTTCTAATAACCTGAAAAATAAATCATGGGTTAAATCCTACGAGCAAGTTCACTCTACCAAGTCTCTGAAAACCAATAAACAGATCATCTCTGATCAAAATCAAACCTAATGAAGTTTTTAACTTTAATCTAGCATGATATATATATATATATACTACACTAATCACATCCATTAATAGATTTATTAAATTTTCAAAACTATTAAACAATGATTAAAATAATAATCATACCTATCCTAATCCACCATTTCTTTTAAAAAGAAATTCATTTAACCTTAATTCCATTCTAGTGAGTTGTTTAATCATTTAAACAATAAATTATAATAAAAGGAAGATTATATTTAACCTAAAACCCGACAATGATTTTAATTATTTAAATCACATATCCAAAATCTATATTTTGACAAATCATCAGTGTTTACACCAATATTATTTTATTAATATAAAATAATACACTAACCATTAAGTACTAGATTATTCTAATTTAAGAATATCTAATCATAATCCAATCTACACATACAATAATCATAAATGATATTTTAATCATCTAACACGTAGCAATTTAAATACGCTTTGGCAAATCAACCATGCCATGATAAATATTTTCATTTATAAATTGGCAACTCAACCATGCCTCCTTGAATATATTTATTTATATCTTGGCAAATCAACTATGCCTCCTTAAGTATATATTTATTTATACTTTTAATTAGCAACTCATCCATACTTTCCAATTATGTATTTTATTCATACAAATAAGGTAAGAGATTTAAGTCTTTGACAAGTCATCCATGCCTATAATTCAACCATGTACCAAACCTTAAAAGTTAATTTACCAACCAAACAATTCCTACGTAGGAAAATCAACTTACAAACAAAACAACTCATGCGTAGACATTCCATGCATATCTCATGTATATAATTAATTTAATAATCGGCCTATCCATATATATCAAATATGAATAACAATACAAATAACCTTAATTCACATACATATATATATATATATATTTATATATCCTTCCTTCCATACTAATCATAATTTAATAAAATCAATGTGTACGCATATATATATAATTATACACACACACACACCTATATACACCTTCTTCCATAACAATATAATAATTTATTATATTTACATAATTTAAAACGCCACTAAATCTCGTCATAAATAATTTTTATAAATCCTCCATCTCAGTAAATAATTTTTCAATACTGTCTCACTAAAACATAAATACCTCCTACTATGATGGGAATCTATTAATGAAATTGGTACCATTGGAAAGAGCACAAAAAATCTTTGAATTTGAGCTCAAGAATGACCCAATTTCGATTTTAGATGACTAAGTTAAGACCGTTTTAATTTTATGTCACAAATAGGCAAAAATAATTGGCCGAGCTTAAACGCTACTGTGAGCGCGCCCACACTGGATTAGCTCACTTGAGCTCACAGAAATGCACCCACACCAGATTAATCTTCTGTTGACCAAACCTAATCCATGGTCCAGATTCACATACGCACCATACTTCAATGCACCGCGAAACACTATATCAATCCACCTATATCAAACTTTTTCAACAGCTTAGATTAGCAATCACACCATCATTCCATGCGCCATCCCACACTGGATCACAACCCTATACTTGCGCCAACTACCGACGTCTCCTCCAGTGTGCATATATGTCTAAATAATATATATATATTTCTAATAAATATATAATGATAAATTCTAATAAATTACTAAAAATACCAGAAAAATATCAGAAAATTCCAGAAAATTTAAGAAAAATTCCAGAAATTTTAAAACATTAATTAACCTGTCTTGGGTCCAAATCCAGCATATCTGTTGATGTAAACAAAATATACAACACATATATACAACAATAAAAATCTAAAATTCCAAAAAATAAAATATAATAATTCATATTTTAAATATTCCGTTCTAACCATCCTTTAATCAATAAATTTAACCTTAGATTTTGATACTCAAGGTGAAATCCTTATGAGTTCTAAGAGGAAAGTTAGAGAAGAACTCGCCTAAAGGTTTCAAAACGAAACCGAAGCTTCAAGCCTTGATTGCTTCCTCCAAATCCGACGTACTCTTTCTCTAACCCGGCCTCTTCTTTGTCGGCCTTCTCCTTCTCTCTTTCTCTTATTTTTCTAACGTGTAAATTTTTAATCCCAAACCTTATGTGTATATTTATACATTAAAACCTAAATCCTATTCCAATTAGGACTACCTAATAAGATAATAACCTTTAAATAATATAATATATATAAACATATATTATATTACACCCATATATATATTTATCTTCCATAATTAACCATTAGTTAATTAAATCATATAAACCTATATATATCCATAAATATATATCTCTATATATATTTTTTCATAACAATTATTAATTAATTATATTTATATAAAATTATATATATTTATAATTAATACAAAAATGATCATTTAAATAATTAAATAATCATGGGCCTTTATTAATTAACCCAATAAGGCGTCATACAAGCCCAATACCACATCTTTTGGTCCAACTTCCCTTAATCCCAAATCCAATTAATTTAAATAAATCAAATAATTAAATAGACACTTAAATAATAAAAACTAAAAATTAATTACACTAAGCACATAAACAAAACAATAAATTACAACCAAGTTATATCATACCAATAAAATTAACACGCCAACAATTCAATCAATAATTAAACACACAGACAACAATCATCATATCAATAATTCACGAAATATAAATAAAATAAAATAATTAATCTAAGCACTCAATAAAACAAATCAATTAAAAATTAAAATAAATGCAATTAATTCAAATTAAATCAAATACATCATTTAAAAATAAAATAAAAGTAATTAATTCCAATTAATAAATCATTTAAAATATCGGGGTATTACAAAATATATCCCTCAATAACAACTCACCAATGTCACGCCTGTATCCCCACATAATTTTTACAAACCTACTTAATATAGGTTGATTCCTTAATGGAATGAGAAAGGAGGATGAGAAATGAAATATGCTGATGTGGCTGTGTAAAAAAGTTGTGTAAAACACACAATAATTTTACACATTATTGACGTGACAGTGTATCTTAACAGACTGTCGGATATAAAAAAAAAAAAATTATATATCATACGTGACAGTGTATATTTTACACAAAAGAGTATTTTAACAAACTGCTAGAGATGCTTTAAGATGTCTACGAAGTTTTCTGATTGTTGAAAAGTTGACATAGATTTTGGTAAATAAGGTTTTAATAAGTAAAAGAGAAGATATAAATTTGTGAAAAAGCAAAAAGCCTCGTGCATTTTTGCTAAATTAACTAAGACTACAAAAATGGAAATCAACTGTTGTCCAAATATACGGTATAATTATACTATATACTATAGTACTATTTATTTAAATATTATCTGAAAAAAAATATAATGTTTATATATATATAGTTATTATAAAATAATAATCTATATATATAATTACTTATAATATATAGTTTAATAAAATAAAAACTATAAATAAAGGAACCTGATTAAAAGTCGAGGCTAGAGTTTAATTCTATATCTTTAAGACAGATTCGCCTCGCTATGATGCTAACGGACTTAGTGGCGTCCATCCCCAGGATACAACGACTTGTCTTCCTTCGGTAGTATTACTGTAAACCAAAGGAATAGGCGAACCGG
The DNA here is from genome assembly GCF_030987335.1 of Cornus florida. Classification (NCBI taxonomy): domain Eukaryota; kingdom Viridiplantae; phylum Streptophyta; class Magnoliopsida; order Cornales; family Cornaceae; genus Cornus; species Cornus florida. Next base: position 72,015,148 of record NW_026775571.1, on the reverse strand, counting down.
CTCGGTGTAGTACACTCTGACTCGAACTTGGACTGGGAGTGACTGACTAAGGTTTGAACTGAAATACTAAGGCTCAAACCCACAGACTAAAGAGAGAAGGAGGAAGAAGAAAAGAAGAATTCTGAATTTGGTGTGATTTGGATTGAACCCAATGAGGGGTATTTATAGGGCACATGGTGCCTTTTCCGAATGGGTGCAACTATTGGCACAATGGTTCAGGAAAAACTGACAGGTGGTTTATTTTGGAAAAGGGTGCAACCATTGGTTCATAATGGTTCACATAAAACTGTTTTATGATTTTAATTTAAATTAAATACCAAAACTATTTTAATCCATTATGAAGCCCAACAACCAGGCCCAATTCGACTATCTTAATAATCCCAGCAAAATAATATTAAAATCCAATCACATAAGCCCAATTTCGTTTAATAAAAAATTAAACATATTTCACAATCAAGCCCCGCCCTAGCCCGGGCCGGGCCGAGTCTGTCGGGCAGGCGGCACTCGTGTGTGGTAGTTGGTTCAGACCCAAGCTTGCCAAGGTCCTCCCCTTCTTAAAAACTTAGGTGCCCGTGGGCCCAAACCCTAATCCCATACTAGACTTATATGAACTCAAATTGGTTTTAATATTTTTTCGATGTGGGACAAACATTTCCCACATTTTGCAAACCCATTTAGGCTTATCAAACACCTTACTTTGGAGTTAATTTCTCATTCACTCAGAAATGGATTTAAGGAAGTAAATATACCATGTTCATCTCCTTGTAGAGAGGAACGTGCTCATCTATAGATCCGAAAATAATTCTTAACGGAATCTATTCAAAATCTTATCCAAAGTTTATATTTTTAATGCCCTTGTTTCCAACAATCCCCCACATGAATGGAAATTTGCGTAAATTGCAAATAAAAAAGATGCAGACACTAGAGAAAGTACTATTGGAAAGTAACTGCATCAGAATAGGTAGTTTTTGGCCTTAAACCTTCCCTAGTGTATTACTATCGGATTTACTGACTAACCAGTGAACATAATGTCTTGAACTGTTCAGCCATTGATGTAAACTAAGACAATAGCAAACACACAGTTCCTTCCCGCACAAAGTCGGTTCTCATGGTTGTGTTCATATGGCCCTGAACAACTCCTGGTATTTTATGAGCGCTTTAGAAAACTTAGCCTTTAGAAGTTCTCATAGAAGCGGCCCCATTTCACACTCATATAGGTGATTTCTTATTAAGAGTATCTTACTATACCCATGTTGAATTTTCAAGGGATAAGAGTCATTAAAAGCATAGCTTATCCTACTCATCGCTGTAGGTAGCACTGTCTCATCATAGAAATGGGTAGAAGATTAAATCTTCCCAGTGCTTCTAGTGAGCCATTCAGAATTTCTGTTGTCCCTTTGAACCTAGATCTTGGGATCTCCAGTCAACTAGGTTGGATTTCTATTAAGATGACTCATTAGCTTTCGACTTTAATCTCATTCCCCTCGATGAACTATACACTTGCTCTCTTGTCAAACCTTCTGTAAACGGATTCGCTAAATTATCTTTTGACCTGATATAATCTATTGAGATTATCCCACTTGAGAGCAATTGTCTAACGGTATTATGTCGTCGACATATATGTCGAGACTTACCGTTATACATATTACTTTGTGCCCTTCCAATTGCTGATTGACTATCACAATGTATACATATAGCGGGCACAGGTTTAGGCCAATTTGGAATATCTTCTAAGAAATTACGAAGCCACTCAGCTTCTTTACCAGCTTTATCCAAAACAATAAATTCAAATTCCATAGTGGATCTGTTTTGAAGATTTGCAAGATATGGCACTTTCTCTAATAGTAAAGACATAGCCACTTATGGATTTAAAATCATTCGTATCTTAGCATCACTGTATCCTTCAAGTACTGCTAGATATCTAGAATAATGTAATTCATAACTTATGATATATCTTAAATACCTTAGAACCCTAATTATTGCAGTCCAATGGTTCTTTCTTGGATTACTTGTATATCTACTCAATTTAATAACTGAATATGCTATGTCTGGTCGTGTGCAATTCATTAAATACATTAAGCTTCCTATAATGTGAGAATACTCAAGTTGTGATATGCTAGGATTAGAATTTTTCGATAAATAAAGATTTACATCAACATGAGTCTTTATTAGACTATTATCTTCTTTATTAAACTTTTCTAATATTTTCTCAATATAATGAGATTGAGATAATACTAGACCATCTGATGTTCTAGAAATCTTGATTCCCAGAATGACATCAGCTTTGCCTAAATCTTTCATATCAAAATTTTTGGTCAACATCTTTTTAGTAGTTTTGATTATAATATCATTACTACCCATTATTAGCATATTATCCACATATAGGCGCACAATGATATATCAAATTTGAGTGTTTTTCACATAAATATATTTATCACACTCATTAATTTTAAAACCATTTGACAACATCACTTTGCCAAATTTTTCATGCCATTGTTTAGGTGCTTGTTTTAATCTATATAAGGATTTTACAAGTTTGCACACCTTCTTTTCTTTTCCTAGAACATAAAACCTTTAGGTTGCTCCATATAGATTTCCTCCTCTAATTCACCATTCAAGAATGCAGTCTTAACATCTATTTGATGTATTTCTAAATTTTGTAATGCTGCAATAGCTAGTAACAGTCTAATGGATGTTATTCTTGTGACTGGTGAATATGTATCAAAATAATCCAAGCCTTCATTTTACTTGTATCCCTTAGCAACAAGTCGGGCTTTATATTTTTCAATTGAACCATCAGACTTCATCTTCCTCTTAAAAATCCATTTATACCCTAAAGGTTTAGTCCCAGGAAGAAGATCCACCAGCTCCCAAGTATGATTTTGCATGATGGATTCAATTTCACTATTTATGGCTTCTTTCCATTAAGGAGCTTCAGGAGAAGACATAGCTTCCTTATAACTTTGTGGCTCTGTAATGACCTGGTCATTTTCCTACCTTTCCTTTTTCTCAGATTTTCATGGATATTTTTTTTTCCGTTGTTCTTTTTCCTTTCTGAGCTCAGTTTCTCGTCACTTAGTGTCGTCTCGAGTACTCTGAAATAGTTTCCGAGACTCTTTTCTTTGGATTGACAACTTCCTTTGAAGACCGTGTCATTTCTACATTTTCATTTTTTGGACACTATTCACTTTTTGTCCTTTTCCCTATTTCGTCCTTTTCCTTTTTTGTCTTTTCCCCGTTTACCACTTTGTTGGCACAACCACACTTCTTTTGCTCGGAGTTCATTTCTGACATCACGTATCTTTATTTTAAGTGGTTTTCACAAAATACGTATCTTTACTTTTGCAGAAAAGTACTCTGGTTGTTCCCGGTATTCATAGAGATATGGATGCAAAATTCTTTGAAAACTTATTCATTTTTTGGGATGTTTTTCATAAATATCGTTTGAAGATATTTTATTTTAAGGGTTTCTAAGAAAATATTTTTTTAATCTTAATATGGCTCGATGAAATTGAATTGGGGTCTAAGTGGTTCGAACCACTTAACCTATGGTTTGAACCCAATTGGGTTGGGTTCAAGTTTAGAGAGGGAGATAGAAGAATTGAAAAATGAATGAATTGCAAATGATCCAAATGGGGGTATTTATAGGCAACAAGGTGCCTTTTCGGATTGGGTGCAACCCTTTGGAAAAAACTAAAAAGTAGTTTTTAATTAATGTGCCTTTTCGGATTGGGTGTGTCTCTTCATCATTGGACACAACCATTTATATGTGTCTCTTTACACTGGACACATCCACTCTAATTGGTTGGAATGGTTCACATAGTGTCTGTTCACCAATAGACACATCCACTCTAATAGGTTGCAATGGTTCACATGAATAGTTATGTCTGTTGGTTTTGAGTTGCAACCCTTTAGAAATAGATGCAACTCTTTGAAAAACAGATGCAACCCTTTAGAAATAAATGCAACCTTTTAGAAAGAAAAAAAACTAACTTTTAATTTAAATTAAAAAACTAACCACCCATTTAAATAAGCCCAGCCCAAAATTAAAGGCCCAATCTAAAATTCCATTTAGTAAAAAGAATAATTGGATTTTACAATTAGGCCCAAGCCTAAGCCCAAGCCCAAGCCCAAGCCCAAATTTGGCTTATTTAAATTTCAACTAGTTTCAACATTTTTTCCATGTGGGACAAACACTTCCCACATTTTGCATACCCATTCAGGCTTATCAAAATACCATACTTTGGAGCTAATTTTTTATTCACCCGAAAACGAATTTGAGAAAATAAATATACCACGTTTATCTCCTTGCGGAGAAAAACGCGCTCATCTAGAGATCCGCAAAAAATTATTAGTGGAATCTATTCCAAACCTTATCCAAAGTTTATGTTTTTAATGCCCCCATTTCCAACAAGAACTTGTAAATCCTATGAATTCTTTATCAATCTTATAAAGTTCGGCTAAAGCAGTTAGGTTATCAGGATTACTAGTGCTCATAAAACTGTTGTAATAGCTTTTGTATATTGGTTTTAAGAGATTTTAAGTAGTCTATTATTATTTTTTGGTTTTCAGTAATATTTTTAATATCATTATTTATATCTTTAATTGCAACTAATATTATCTTGTTATCTAAATTATTTGGACTAGAATTCTGTATTACTTGTTCTTTAATATAATCAAGATTTTTTCCTAATCGTTTTATAGAGCTATCTAAATTATTAAAGTCTATTCTATCCATAAATTAAAATCGTTGTCGTCTAGCTCTTAAAATATTTTGTATTAATATAATTCTAGATCTAAGTTTTTCTATTCTTCGTTGTAGGCTGCGTGTTGGTTCTCCTAGTTCTTGTGCGATGTAACAATTCCTAAGTGCTATTTGACAAAATTCTAGGGCTTGCATAAGTTGTTCTTTGGGTAGGTTGTGCATAAAATAAACTTTAAAGGTGAAAATATAATTTTAACTTACTAAAGGGTTCAAATAAAATGCATTGACTTTTAGTTCATATTAGGGTTAATATGCAAACTAGGTTCATGTATGAGTAATATGCCTTTGCTTATACCACTTATATGTAAATTTTCCTTATAAATATGCATGCTCCTCCGCGCGTTCTAAGGAGAGAGAGAGAGAAAGAGAGAGAGAGAGAGAGAGAGAATTTGATGTTTTGATTGACGGAATCAGTGAAGTTTTCAAATTGATTGAGCTTTGGATCTCCAAGAACTTGGAAGGTGTTCCTTTGATAGGTAACTTAAAAAGTCTCTCTCTCTCTCTCTCTCTCTCTCTCTCTCTCTATATATATATATATGTATGAAAATACTTATATATTGCTATTAGTAATTTAGTAGTAAGATGTCTAGAAGTTTTCTGAGGGTTGAAAAGTTGAAATATATTTTTGGTGAATGGGGTTTTAATAAGTAAAAGAGAATATTTAAATTTTTGGAAAAAGCAATAAGCCTCGTTCATTTTTGCTAAAGTAACTGAAACTACCAAAATGGAAATCAACAATTCCATGAACTTTGAGTTTTTCCATTGTTGGTTTCGTTTGATTAGATTAGATTAGACTAGACGAAAATTACAAGAAAAGAATAAAATGAAATTTTTTTGAACACTTTGAAAGTTTTGTTAGCGGGACAAGAAAATTTTTTAAGGAAAGGACTTTCCATAACTACTGAACTTTTTTTATAATTTCTACTTACAAAAAACACAAGAAAATTTTAATTTCTTGATAAAGTTTTGTAAATTTACAATAATGCTCTTTTTTTTATAGTAACTTTCATGATATTCAAACCATACAATGGTAATTTTTCATAATTTTGTTGAAAAAATTTATTGCTAAACAAATTGAGGATGAAAATTCTTTTCTTTTTATTTACTTCACTTTTGCTTTCTGGCTATTAATTTTTAGCTAACCAAATGGAGCCTTAATATTCATTTATATTTAGGTAAAGTGCAAAAAAACGCTGCTATAAGTGTAAAAATCACCCATGCTATTTAGTATGTGCATATAAATTTCCTATAACTTGAAATTTTGTAGAAAGTTGCCCCATCATTAATTTTGACCTATTTTTTTATATAAAAACCGAAAGTACCCTTAAGGGCATTTTAGATATTTTAGTCCTCAATTTTTTTAATAAAAACTCCCAATATTCTAATTTTTTAATAGAAACCCCAATTTTTGTTAAATAAATGTTTTTTATTTTATTTTTTTTTCTTAAGGAGGTATTTCATTCTTCAAATTAAAGAATTGTATTTTTTTTTTTTTTGATAATTAAATAAATGTAATTGAAAAAGAGGTCCTACCCGAAAAAAAATTGTATAATATGCTTATCACACCCTTTATGTGCCAAAAACACTGCTAAGATATCAATTTATGTCCATAAATAAGTCTCACCTAGCACATTGAAGATAGACTTTGTCCAAAGAACAGCACCTCTCAGGATAAAGTGTAGAAAACACACTTAAAGTGGGGGTGATTGAACACCCACTTTGTTTTTGTTATTTTATAATTTTTTCTTTTCAGCAAAGTTTGAACAACCATTTGTTTTTTTTTTTTTTACTTCAATAAAGACTTAACACCCATTTGTTGCTATGTAATGAAAATTATATATATATATTTGTGTGTGTGTGTGTGTGAAAATTTAAGGAATTATATATATATATATATATATATATATATATATATATATATATATGAAAATGTATTGCAAGTTCTAATGTTTAACAAATTAAATGTATATTATATATATAATGAATTAGTATTTTTTATTATATATTTAATAAAAAATGATTACTATATTAAATTTTAATTGAGAATATATATATATATATATATTTTAATTTAACAATCGTGAAAATATATATATATATATATATATATATATATATATATTCGTTTTTTTATCTCCGTTTGACCAGGAAAAGAAATACATATATTAGAATTTTTTGATTTATGAGTGACGTTAAATCTTAGTAAATGTAAAACAATTAACACAAAGAGAGATAATACAGATAGATCATACACTGTTAGGGGAAACATATCGGGACAATTTTTTTTTTTTTCAAAGGTTAGAGAAAATCATCAAAATTGGATTAAATATAGTTAATGTGCACATAACACCCCTCTACTATGAGATTATTAGCATACACACCCCGGAGTAAAAGGACAAAACAGGCATTACAACATTACTTCAGTGCAATTTGTACCCTCAATTTTGAAGAGGATTTTCACTCAATTTTTAAAGAATAATAAGGGAATTAATAGCACACATTTTTTAAATATGGAGTAAAAGTGTATACTTTAGCAGTATTTTCTGCACTTTATTCTATTTTTAATACTAGAACAAATTCTACTTGCTGTGACTCTCTCTCTCTCTCCATAAGTTCTTTGAACCACATGCATTTTGAATTAAATTGTAAATTTCTGTGAACTAAATGCATTTTGAATTAAATTATTTGTACATTTTTTTTCTTCTTATTTTTCTCAACAGATTCATGCAATAAAAATATGAAACATTCAATATATTTTAATTGAATTTTCAGTTCTTCATGCATTTTATCTGTGCATGGTAATCTCAAGTTTTCGTCAAAATCATTTTGACCCGAATTATCCCATACTTATCTGCTGTGCACTCTCTCTATCCCATACTTATCTGTTGTGCTCTCTCTCTCTCTATCTTTCTCTATATGTGTTTGTCTTTGTGTGTATATAAATATATTAACTTAATTTAGAATTAATTGGAAGTTTAACTCACAGTCCATGCAGTGTTGTTAATTTGGAACAATAGTGGGACAGATATGAAAGTAGCAGTTATCGATGCCGGAATCAGTGGACTTGCTTCAGCCTACGTTCTGGCCAAAGCCGGCGTGGAAGTGGTGGTATACGAGAAGGAGGATTACTTGGGTGGCCATTCCAATACTGGTGTTACAGTCGATGGTATTGATTTAGACCTCAGCTTCATGGTCTTCAATGGAGTAAGTGTATTTTTTTTTTTTCCTCTCTTTTTTTTTTTTTTTCATATATATTTTAATTCAATTTATTTATTATTGTTATTATCAGTAGATGACACACAGCAGAGTGAAAACCAAGCAGTGAAGTTTAAAATTTTTACAGCAGAAGTCTGGGGGGCGAACTAGAGTATTTTAAAAAAAAAAAAATTGAGATAAAATTTTAGAAGTTGGAAATTAGTAGTCTGATTGTACTCATGGTTTGTAGTCATCGATGCATATATGAATGCAATGTAGTGGATTGCATTCCCCATCTAATTTCATTGTTCAACTCTTTGACAACACGAAAAAATCATTGTTGAACACTTCGACAGTAACATGAAAAAACCAAAAGCTCTGCCCTCCCTCTCTGTCTATCAAAGGGATGGAAGGGCAGAGGCCTTGGTGTGCCCTAGGAGATATGGACCACCCAATTGGATGAATTTCGTATTAAGGGGGTGAAAGGATGATATTCTGGTAAGTAACATATATATATATATGTATGTATGTATAAAACCTATTATATGTTTTTAAAATATTTAATAGTAGAATAGGATATATGTATAGGGTGAAAGGATGATATTCTGCTAAGTAACGTATGATATATATATATATATATATATATATATATATATATATATATATATATAACCTATTTTATGTTTTTAAAATATTTAATAGTAGAAAACTATTATAATCAAGTCAATATATTAACTAAAGTCAAGTGGAAAAAACCAGATAAAATAATAATTTCTTCCTCCCATCCTCCTCTAGATTCAGTTATTCTAGATCATATGGGAACAGAAATCCCAGCCTCTCCTTTAAAGGTCACTACCACAGTCATTGATAATGACACACGAAAAATAATTGAACAAAACAATTTTACCAATCAATATTTGCATACTATAGGAACTCAACTTGATAAGATTAAACTTTCCCTCACTCAGTCTTCTATTCCTCCTATCACTTCCACCCCACTTGAGTCACCAATTATTTCTATGCCTACACAGCGAAAAGGCCTTCCCAAAGCCCATCCTGATCCTTCCGTCATTCTCCAGATTGAGACTCTTCTCAAAACCATGGAGAAAGGCAAAGCCATTAAAGAAGATAAAACACTCACTGTCATCAATAATACTGATGATTCTAATAATCTTTCTTCTACCTCTAGTTATCCCACTGATGTCCAGCAAATCAAACATGCCTTTTCTAATCTATAATTGAATCGATTAGTCAATAAACGTGTTAATCCGACTACACTTACCAAAAATTGGTATCTTAGGTCGACACCTCCTGATATTCAATATGAAGAAAGAAATATTCAAAATCAATTTTTAGTATCCTCAGATAAACTCTATGAATGGAATATAGATGGTTTATCAGAACAGGAAATTCTTAATAAACTCCGACATATTTCTATGGTAGCTAATAATTATGTTACTACACATAATCTTAGTCAACCAGAAATAGTTGATCTTCTTGCTTCAGGATTTTCAGGGATGTTAAAATCCTGGTGGAAGAAACATCTAACTGAAGATTCTAGAACACAAATCAAAAATGTTATTCAAAAAGACAATGATGGTCTTCCCATTTTTTATGAAGCCATAGGTCGTGCTATTCCTGATGGAGTCAATACCCTTGTTTATACCATAGTTGACCATTTTATAGGTACTCCAAGTAACATCACCTCCAGAATACATGACCAACTTACAAATCTCTCTTGCCCAACCATGAGTGATTTCAGATGGTATAAAGATGTATTCTTATCTAGAGTTATGATGAGAGATGATAGTAACAAACCATTCTGGAAAGAAAAATTCATTAATGGGTTACCTAACCTCTTTGCCCATAAGATTAGAGATACCCTTAGTAAAGCCATAGGTAACATTGATTATGATAATTTCACATATGGCAATATCATCAGCTTAATCCAAAAGGAAGGATTAAGGATGTGTATTGACATGAAAATTAGTAACCAATTACAAGATGATAGGAAAAGAGCTAAATATGAAATGGGAACCTTTTGTGAACAATATGGTTTTCCACCCATAGCTCCCTCCAGACAAAACCCCAAATCACAAAGGCAGAATTACAAAGGTCACCGTAGAAATTACAAGAATAGGAAACCAGTTTTTCCTAAAAATGAATATTATTCTCAAAAGCCTAAACCTGAAAAGAAATTTAGGAAAAAGAATACCCCCAGTAACCCAAATATTAGTAAAGATAAATGCCACAAGTGTGGTCGCCAAGGTCACTTTGCAAAAGATTGTTATGCAAAGACGAAGATCAATCAGTTACAAATCCCTAGTGACATTAAGGAATCCATTTACCAAATTCTTCAGTTAAAAGATACTGATGACAGTAGTAGTGATCCAGAAGTTGGCTCCTCCTCACAGTCATCTGATGCTTCTCCTAGTTCACCCAATATTACACTAGGATGTAAAGATGGTTGTTGCAAGTCACTTAATGTTCTTACAAAGAATGATGAACAAGAGCATCTACTCATCGATTTAATTAGTAAGGTAGATGATCCTGAGTTAAAAACCTTATATCTTAAAAAACTTAAGGTATTATTAGGTAACTTCGAACCTGAAGCCCCAACAGTTAGTAAACCCAATTTTAGTTTATATAAAACTTTAGAAAGATTTAATAACAAACCTAAAGAAGTCACTATCCAAGATCTGCAAACAGAAATTAAAATAATAAAAACTGAAATTAAAAATCTCAAGACAGATCACCAAGTCACCAAAAATGATATTCAAGAATTAAAACAGAATCCTGCTTTTTCTTTTATAGGAAAAGAATCTTCTGACTCCTCTGGTGAAGAAACTTCTACTCATTCAGCAGAATCAAAACATTCAAATCCCTTTGGTTCTGAATCTTCTAACAAACTCCAGACTTTAAATCACATTTCATTCCAGAAATGGTATACTATAGTTACCTTTATCGTCAACAAAGATTTCAAACTTGAAGTCGTTGCTTTGGTTGATACAGGAGCTGACCTTAATTGTATTCAGGAAGGTCTCATACTAACTAAATACTATGAGACAACCTCTGAAAGGCTAAGCTCAACTAATGGTAGTAAAATGGACATAAAATACAAGCTTTCTAAAGCTCATATTTGCCAAAACAATGTATGTTTTAAGACATCATTTGTCTTGGTCAAAAATATGACTGATAAGCTAATATTAGGTGTCTTATTCATCTACCTCCTCTATCCATTCACCACTGATAATGAATGATTAGTTACTTGACCTTTTGGACACAAAGTTAAGTTCAAGTTCCTTAGTGCTCCTTCCAGGAACGAATTGAAATCAGTAATTGATTCCTCTATGTCTAAATCAATAAATCTGCTTCAAAGTAAAACTCAACAATTGAGTTTTTTGAAGGAAGAAGTTAATTACAAGAGAATTGATATTTAGTTAACTGAACCAGTTCTCCAAACAAAAATTCAAGATTTTGAACAACAAATTAGAAATATAGTTTGTTCTGATCTACCAACTACTTTTTGGCACAGAAAACGGCATTCTGTAAAGTTACCCTACATTAAAGGATTCAAGAGAAGACATATTCCTACTAAAGCCAGACCAATTCAAATGAGTCTTGACGTCATGGAATTTTATAAAAAAGAAATTAATGATCTTTTACATAAGAAGATTATTAAGAAAAGCAAGTCACCTTGGTCATGTCCAACTTTCTATGTTCAGAAGAACTCTGAACTGGAAAGAGGTGTTCCTCGTCTAGTCATAAACTATAAGCCTCTAAATAAAGTCTTAGAATGGATTAGGTATCCTATTCCTAATAAAAAAGATCTTATTAGCCGCCTTAGTTAAGCAGTTATTTTCTCCAAATTTGATATGAAATCAGGATTTTGGCAGATCCGTCTTCATAAGAAGGATAGGTACAAAACTGCCTTCGCCACTCCATTTGGTCATTATGAATGGAAAGTAATGCCATTTGGATTGAAAAATGCACCTAGTGAATTCCAGAATATCATGAATGATATTTTCAATCCTTATAGTCACTTTTCTATTGTTTATATTGATGATGTTCTTATTTATTCCAAGTTCATTGATGAACACTGGAAACATTTGAAATCGTTTCTAGCAACAATTCAAAAAAATGGTCTTGTTATTTTTGCTACAAAAATCAAGTTATTCCAAACCAACATCAAGTTTATTGGTTACCATATCTATCAAGGCCAGATTCGCCCTATTGATAGGTCTCTTCAATTTGCTGATAAATTCCCAGATCAAATTTTAGAAAAATCACAATTGTAGCAATTCTTAGGGTTTCTAAATTACATTGCTGATTTTTACAAAGATCTTCCCAAGCAATGCAAGCCCCTATTTGATCGCCTTCAAAATAACCCTCCTACATGGACCTCTGTTTATACTGATATAGTTAAATCCATTAAGCGTTATGTCAAGTCCTTACCTTGTCTTGGCATTCCAACTACTGATTCTTTCAAAATAATTGAAACTGATGCCTCTGACATTGAATATGGTGGTATCCTCAAGCAACGAGTCAGTCCAAATGCTCCTGAACAATTAGTTCGATTCCATTCTGGTGTTTGGACAAAAGCACAAAGTAACTATAGTACTATTAAAAAGGAAATTTTATCTATTGTTTTATGTATTAGTAAATTTCAAGATGATATTTTAAATAAAAAGTTTTTAGTCCGAGTTGATTGTCAAAGTGCAAAATATGTTTTAGAAAAAGATGTTGAAAATATTGCTTCTAAACAGATTTTCGCCCCGGTGGCAAGCTATATTAAGTATATTTGATTTTGATATAGAATATATCAAAGGAAGTAACAACTCTATTCCAGATTTTCTTACAAGGGAATTCTTGCAAAAATCTGATGGCGGATAGACAGCCTCCCTAGAGGCCCCACCTAGTTAAACCTTTTGATATTTGCTCCGGCAAAACCCCAGTCACCAGATCACAATCTCAGTCACAATCTTCTGCCCTAGCAGTTACCAATAGATTCCAACCCCTTACTTCTCAGTTACCAACCTTCAAGTCTTCTCTAGTTGACCCTGCACCTGATCCTTTCCAAGTAACTCCTAGAAGCTCCCCCCAGTCATATGCACCAAGACCCACTATCAAATCACCCAGTAACTACATTGAAAAACTGGTTCATCCCTTATTTTACATTGAGCCCTCTCTTAGTCACATGCAGGACCCCATTGAATTGGCCCTGTCCTATTTTCCTCCTAATCTTCATTATTGCTCCAATCATCCCTTTAAGTCACTTCAATTTTACAAAAATATTCTGTATTCCACCAAGTCCATCCGTATTAACCAAATTTTTGACAAAACTGATAAGAAAATGGTTCTTTACCATTCTCTCTATATACCAAAAATCATGTCCTTAAAAGAATGAGGTAGTCACCCTGCTCTATGCAAACCATTACCTGATAATGAATACATGTTTAATTACCATGATTACATGAATGCCTGGTTTATCATTCTGCTTCACCAAAATTAGTTATTCACCCATTCCTGGTTTCTCAATTTTGATAACTAATTCAATTACAAAGCTCAAATTCCTACCTGGTTTGATAAATGGTGGTCTCAGTATGGCTCCATTCCAGAGATCTTGCCCCTGACTCTTGCCAACCAAAATAAGTACTTCTACACTGTTTACAAAGTTAATAAACTCAACTCTCAGTTCCCTATTCTCCTCCTGTTCTCCTGCAAATACAAAGTTCCATGGATATTCAAATGGCAATACGATATCCAAGGAACCCTGGTTATCCGTCGCCACTATGTTAAATGGTGGGACGCCTTCCAAATTGACAGAATCATTGGTTACATTGAGGGAGAATTTCCTCCACAGTTTCTAACACCAGTCACAACAGTTTCACAACCACAACAAGTAACTTAACCCAAACAACCCTCTTCTGCAACCACCTCTAAGTCCAAGAAAACTCCTAAGTCGGAGATTGAAGAACTCAAGAAAATGGCTGCTTCCTTAACTGATCGCCTCCAAAAGCTATCACAAGAAGAGGAAGAAGCTGATGATGCATCTTTCGAAGCTGAGTCTAGTCACCCAATTCATTTATATGATGACCCTGTATTCCAGGATAGTCAAGACCCATACCAAAATGATCCATTCTGTTAAAAACTTGGATTGACCCGAAGTCACTATTTCTACAGTAACAGGTCAAAGTCACTATTTCTACAGTAACTGTCGGCAGAATCACTATTTCTACAGTACTCCCGACAAAGAACTATTCATCTACAGTAACCATCGGCACAAATGACAGGAACAGTAACTCACTATTCACTAATAGTTAAAAACAGTTCGAAAAGTCAAAAGTTACTTTTGAAAGCCGGAAATTGTGCCTCAGATGTCTCAAGCCTTGCCTATAAATGCAGTGGTCAGTCCCATTGCTCATCAGGCTTCATTCAGGCTTAGATTTCAGACTTCGCTTGAAAGAGAGAATTCAGGCTTCAATATTCAGTTCTATTAGAATATTCAGTTCTTGTTTATTTACCCTTTCTGAGTGTAATACATCACTAATATGCTGTATTCTTCAGACCTCTATCAGTTAAATTAATTTGTAAGTTTATTTCAGTTATCTTTTGTAATTACTTTCTGATTTTAATATCAATTTAATATTCAGTCATTTATCGTGTTATATATCTTGGTTGGTTATATACCGCCTTATTTACTCTGTTATATATATATATATATATGCATGTTCGGTTATACACCGCTTTATCTAGTTTAGTGTTTAATTTGTTGTTAAATGGTCTTCCCATTTTTGATGAAGCCATAGGTCGTGCTATTCCTGATCGAGTCAATACCCTTGTTTATACCATAGTTGACCATTTTATAGGTACTCCAAGTAACATCACCTCCAGAATACATGACCAACTTACAAATCTCTCTTGCCCAACCATGAGTGATTTCAGATGGCATAAAGATGTATTCTTATCTAGAGTTATGATGAGAGATGATAGTAACAAACCATTTTGGAAAGAAAAATTCATTAATGGGTTACCTAACCTATTTGCCCATAAGATTAGAGATACCCTTAGTAAAGCCACAAGTGACATTGATTATGATAATCTCACATATGGCAATATCATCAGCTTAATCCAAAAGAAAGGATTAAGGATATGTATTGACATGAAAATTAGTAACCAACTACAAGATGATAGGAAAAAAGCTAAATATAAAATGGGAACCTTTTGTGAACAATATGGTCTTCCACCCATAGCTCCCTCTAAACAAAACCCCAAATCACAAAGGCAGAATTACAAAGGTCACCATAGAAATTACAAGATTAGGAAACCAGTCTTTCCTAAAAATGAATATTATTCTCAAAAGCCTAAACCTAAAAAGAAATTTAGGAAAAAGAACTTTAAAAAGAGTACCCCTAGTAACCCAAATATTAGTAAAGATAAATGCCACAAGTGTGGTCGCCAAGGTCACTTTGCAAAAGATTGTTATGCAAAGACGAAGATCAATCAGTTACAAATCCCTAGTGACATTAAGGAATCTATTTACCAAATTCTTCAGTTAAAAGATACTGATGACAGTAGTAGTGATCCAGAAGTTGGCTCTTCCTCACAGTCATCTGATACTTCTCCTAGTTCACCCAATATTACACTAGGATGTAAAGATGGTTGTTGCAAGTCACTTAATGTTCTTACAAAGAATGATGAACAAGAGCATCTACTCATCGATTTAATTAGTAAGGTAGATGATCCTGAGTTAAAAACCTTATATCTTAAAAAACTTAAGGTATTATTAGGTAACTCTGAACCTGAAGCCCCAACAGTTAGTAAACCCAATTTTAGTTTATATAAAACTTTAGAAAGATTTAATAACAAACCTAAAGAAGTCACTATCCAAGATCTGCAAACAGAAATTAACATAATAAAAACTGAAATTAAAAATCTCAAGACAGATCACCAAGTCACCAAAAATGATATTCAGGAATTAAAACAGAATCCTGCTTTTTCTTTTATAGGAAAAGAATCTTCTGACTCCTCTGGTGAAGAAACTTCTGCTCATTCAGCAGAATCAAAACATTCAAATCCCTTTGGTTCTGAATCTTCTAACAAACTCCAGACTTTAAATCACATTTCATTCCAGAAATGGTATACTACAGTTACCCTTATCGTCAACAAAGATTTCAAACTTGAAGTCGTTGCTTTGGTTGATACAGGAGCTGACCTTAATTGTATTCAGGAAGGTCTCATACCAACTAAATACTATGAGAAAACCTCTGAAAGGCTAAGCTCAGCTAATGGTAGTAAAATGGACATAAAATACAAGCTTTCTAAAGCTCATATTTGCCAAAACAATGTATGTTTTAAGACATCATTTGTCTTGGTCAAAAATATGACTGATAAGCTAATATTAGGTGTCCCATTCATCTACCTCCTCTATCCATTCACCACTGATAATGAAGGATTAGTTACTCGACCTTTTGGACACAAAGTTCAGTTCAAGTTCCTTAGTGCTCCTTCCAGGAACGAATTGAAATTAGTAATTGATTCCTCTGTGTCTAAATCAATAAATCTGCTTCAAAGTAAAACTCAACAATTGAGTTTTTTTAAGGAAGAAGTTAATTATAAGAGAATTGATATTCAGTTAACTGAACCAGTTCTCCAAACAAAAATTCAAGATTTTGAACAACAAATTAGAAATACAGTTTGTTCTGATCTACTAACTGCTTTTTAGCACAGAAAACGGCATTCTGTAAAGTTACCCTACATTAAAGGATTCAAGAGAAGACATATTCCTACTAAAGCCGGACTAATTCAAATCAGTCCTGATGTCATGGAATTTTGTAAAAAAGACATTAAGGATCTTTTACATAAGAAGATTATTAAGAAAAGCAAGTCACCTTGGTCATGTCCAACTTTCTATGTTCAGAAGAACTCTGAACTAGAAAGAGGTGTTCCTCGTCTAGTCATAAACTATAAGCCTCTAAATAAGGTCTTAGAATGGATTATGTATCCTATTCCCAATAAAAAAGATCTTATTAGCCGCCTTAGTCAAGTAGTTATTTTCTCCAAATTTGATATGAAATCAGGATTTTGGCAGATCCGTCTTCACAAGAAGGATAGGTACAAAACTGCCTTCACCATTCGATTTGGTCATTATGAATAAAAAGTAATGCCATGTGGATTGAAAAATGCTCCTAGTGAATTCCAGAATATCATGAATGATATTTTCAATCCTTATAGTCACTTTTCTATTATTTATATTGATAATGTTCTTATCTATTCCAAGTCCATTGATGAACACTGGAAACATTTGAAATCGTTTCTAGCAACAATTCAAAAAAATGGTCTTGTTGTTTATGCTACAAAAATCAAGTTATTCCAAACCAGCATCAGGTTTATTGGTTACCATATCTATCAAGGCCAGATTTGCCCTATTGATAGGTCTCTTCAATTTGCTGATAAATTCCTAGATCAAATTTTAGAAAAATCACAATTGCAGCGATTCTTAGGGTCTCTAAATTACATTACTGATTTTTACAAAGATCTTCGCAAGCAATGCAAGCCCCTATTTGATCGCCTTCAAAATAACCCTCCTCCATGGACCTCTGTTCATACTGATATAGTTAAATCCATTAAACGTTATGTCAAGTCCTTACTTTGTCTTGGCATTCCAACTACTGATTCTTTCAAAATAGTTGAAACTGATGTCTCTGACATTGGATATGGTGGCATCCTCAAGCAACGAGTCAGTCCAAATGCTCATGAACAATTAGTTCGATTCCATTCTGGTGTTTGGACAAAAGCACAAAGTAACTATAGTACTATTAAAAAAGAAATTTTATCTATTGTTTTATGTATTAGTAAATTTCAAGATGATATTTTAAATCAAAAGTTTTTAGTCCGAGTTGATTGTCAAAGTGCAAAATTTGTTTTAAAAAAAGATGTTGAAAATATTGCTTCTAAACAGATTTTCGCCCGGTGGCAAGCTATATTAAGTATATTTGATTTTGATATAGAATATATCAAAGGAAGTAACAACTCTATTCCAGATTTTCTTACAAGGGAATTCTTGCAGAAATCTGATGGCGTACAGACAGCCTCCCCAAAGGCCCCACCTAGTTAAACCTTTTGATATTTGTTCCGGCAAAACCCCAGTCATCAGATCACAATCTCAGTCACAATCTTCTGCCCTAACAGTCACCAATAGATTCCAACCCTTACTTCTCAGTTACCAACCTTCAAGTCTGCTCTAGTTGACCCTGCACCTATCCCATACTATTCTTAATAAACTCAGTCATATTTCTATAGTAGCTAATAATTATGTTACTACACATAATCTTAGTCAACCAGAAATAGTTGATCTTCTTGCTTCAGGATTTTCAGGGATGTTAAAATCCTGGTGGGAGAAACATCTAATTGAAGATTCTAGAACACAAATCAAAAATGTTATTAAGAAGGACAATGATGGTCTTCCCATTTTTGATGAAGCCATAGGTCGTGCTATTCCTGATGGAGTCAATACCCTTGTTTATACCATAGTTGACCATTTTATAGGTACTATAAGTAACATCACCTCCAGAATACATGACCAACTTACAAATCTCTCTTACCCAACCATGAGTGATTTCAGATGGTATAAAGATGTATTCTTTTTGGCTCTGATACCATTTAACAAAAAGAAGACCGTCGACTCATAATATGATCTAGCCATCCGGAACAAGATCTGGTAATCTTGTGCTCGGAAGAGAAATGACTGGTTTCGGCCTTCCTAAGCCTCATTAGGGGAACGGCTCTAGTTCCTGACCAGTGTTGCAGAAGAAACGAAAGTCATGGGGCTGGCACCCAAGTAAGAACAATCTGGTCTGGGCTCGCACCCATCCCATACTATCCCGCCTCGGAATTTTTCCCCGGACCCAAACCCATTCCCTCCGCAAGATGCTGAAGGAAGGGAGCATCCCTTTTTATAGGACGCGGCAGGTCACATCAAGAAAAAGCTTTCACTACGTGGGTAAAAACTGTTTGTCCTTTTTCTCCACCGACAGCAAAAAGCATCTGAAAAAGAAAGATGCTCTGCCGACATCTTCTTTGCTCTGTCATCATATAGATGATGGATGTGACAAGAGCAACCGTCACGCCTGACATCAGCATCGATGAAGCATTCATCTATCCGGCTACCTCGTGGTCTATCTGATTTCCTTCCCTGCAGTCATCCGCTCATGCCGTCCTGCTCAGGCCTCACTGGGTCTTACTGTTTGGCTCGGGTCTTACTGTTTGGATCGTCAGACCGGAAAAAAATCACTAACTCTACCACTTTCTCGGCAACCATAAAACTCATCATCTTCACAGCTGAAATGGGCGTTGACTGATCGCCACTTGGCTCTGATACCATTTAACAAAAAGAAGATGAGGCTGTGTATAACCGACCAAGTAGAATATTCTACTATTAAATATTTTAAAAACATATAATAGGTTTTAAATATGTAGGTTGTCGCCGGCAAATCGGCGACGAGCATATACAAGAGGTCGGTGACTGATGGCGACCAACAGTGTTGCAAAGGAGATGATGATGAATTAGAGAAAGGAAAAAAAGAAAAAACTAATGTGGTCCTTTAGTATAATTGTTAAGAGAGAGAGAAAGAAGAGAGAAAAAGAGAGGAGTGTGGTAGGTGGAGAGAGAAAGAGGAGAAAAAAAGGGAGGAGTTTGGCCTATATGGCTAGCTGGTGGTCCTCCACAATCTTTGGCTCAAAACAAAACCACAGCTCATAAATCTCAATCATAGAGAGGCCGGTGACTGACGGCGACCAATAGTGTTGCAGAGGAAACGAAGATGAATTAGAGAGAGGAAAAAAAGAAACTAATGTGGTCCTTCAGTATAATTGTTAAGAGAGAGAAAAAGAGGAGAGAAAAAGAGAGAAGTGTGGCAGGTGGAGAGAGAAAGAGGAGAGAAAAAGGGAGTTTGGCCCATATGGCTCGCTGGTGGTCCTCCACAATCTTTGGCTCAAAACAAAACCACAGCTCATAAATCTCAATCATAAAGAGGCCGGTGACTGACGGTGACCAACAGTGTTGTAGAGGAGATGAAGATGAATATATTAGAGAGAGGAAAAAAAGAAAAAGCTAATGTGGTCTTTCAGTATAATTGTTAAGAGAGAGAGAAAGATGAGAGAAAAAGAAAGGAGTGTGGTAGGTGGAGAGAGAGAGAGAGAGGGGAGAGAAAAATGGAGGAGTTTGGCCCATATGGCTCGCTGGTGGTCCTCCACAATCTTTGGCTCAAAACAAAACCACAACTCATAAATCTCAATCATATATTTTATCTCAGCGTGGCCCATATGGCTCGCTGGTGGTTCCCTTTGGCCCTTTTCTGGGGCTTGGAGAATGTAGCTCATTCTGTATCTCAAAGATGGGTCTATAACTATATGTATTTTCATGTTTCTTGGCTCAAAATTTTATAGAAAAAGCACAGTAGCGTTGCTTCTGGCCTTTCTTTAGGGTTTGATCGCTATTACTTTGCGGCCTTACTAAGGTGAGAGATTTTTATATTTCATATAAGTCAACTTCATTTCGATGCGGGATCCGTAGCACAAGGGATGCAGCTTTGAAGAGTAAATTTTCACATAAAAAAAGAAATATTTTTTTATTGCAACTATGGGTAAAGAATAAAAAGTAGAGAAAAAAAACTTTGAAAATTTACATATAAGTGGTAGTAACAAAGGTATATTATCTAGCCCCCGGGGGCGTAGCAGTGATGGTAGGAGCTTGGCACTTGCACTCCATAGGCCAGTGTTCGAACCTCCCAAGCCTCCTATGTTCTCGACTCATCCGGTGTGTGGCTATGGGGCTGTGCTACATTACCCCCAGTTTGGCGCCATGTGCTATATTACCCATACATAAACGTAGTTTGCATATTTATTTATCCCCTTTAGTAAGTTAAAATTATATTTTCACCCCTAAAGTCCTTTTTATACACAATTTACCCAAAGAAACAGTTGTACAATGCGTAGTCTACAAAGAAGAATATGAGAACTTAGATCTAAAATTATTCTAATACAGAATATTTTAGAAGCTAGAAGGCAACTGTTTTAAGTTCATGAATAGAATAGATTTTAATAACCTTGATAATTCTATAAAACGATTAATAGAAAATCTTGATTATATTAAAGAACAAGTAGTATAGAATTCTAGTCCAAATAATTTAGATAACAAGATAACATTAGTCGCAATTAAAGATCTAAATAACAATATTAAAAATATTATTGAAAACCAAAAAATAATAATAAACTACTTAAAATCTCTTAAAGCCGATATAGAAAAGCTATTACAATAGTTTTATGAGCACTAGTAATCCTGATTATCTAACCGCTTCAGCTGAATTTTATAAAATCGATAAGGAACCCATATGATTTACAAGTTTTAAAAGAGACGTACACTCAATCAATATACATATTAAACAAAATAACTTTTTAATCCAGTTACTACTTCAGTTATCTGAAAAGGTCAATAAACTTGAGGAAAAATTAGAAGTAATACAAAAAATTATTCCCAGAGAATCTTCTAAAGAATTAATTATCAGATAAAATAAAAGATATAAAGTTATCAACCAATAATCAGTCCTCTCCTGTAACAACCACGCGTGTTAACTTATTACAACCAAGCAAATACCACAATGGCCATTATTATTAGAAAAGCCAAAGAAATAATGCGAGTAGAAGATTTACATGATAATGAGGAAAATGGAAAAAAAAATATATAGAACAAGGAATGAAAAAGGTAAAAAATAAAGTGAACCTTTACTCTAGTAATTTACTAGATTTTCATAATAAGATATGCAATCATTTTAGCTAAAGAAGAATAAGTGCTGTCAACAATCAAGTTATCTTAGACCTTATAACACCAGAGGCTTGTCAAAAATTAAATAATAATAATTTAGAACTTATACATCTAGGTGTCATAATGATAGGATTAGTAAGATTAAATAGAGCAGAAATAGGAACCAGAGCACTTGCTTATATTTATAATGATCGATGGAATAACTATCAACAAGCACAAATAGCTAGCGCTGAAATAGATTTAGCAGCCAATGCAGCCATCGTAGGATGTATACCTAATTATACGATGACCACTAGAGAATTCAGTAAGCATATTAAAATAACTATATCCACTAAAGGATATAATATGACAGGACGGTTTGAAAATTTATTAGTTAATACTTTATTTATGAGAAAAGCAGTTAATCAATATAACTTGAAATTTAAAGCCCAATTTAGTGAATTAGTTAAACCTTTTAGTAGCAAATATGTCCAAATGATCGAAGCTAGAAAAGTAAGTAGTATTACCCATGAAAGAACAGAATGGAAATTACCTAATCTCACAACTAAAATTAAAAAGACTCCTGAGAGTAATATGATATACGTCACAAATAGTGGATAAGCTAGCATACGGTTTAACAATTATAAAAGACATGATAATTTAGATGATGATACCCAAGAAGACTTTTTAACCACACTCATAGAAATAGAATCCACTGAAAAAATAAATGCCCTTTATGATAAACTAGAAGATGAAATCTTAGATAGAATAATGCATGACTTTGATAATCTTGAATTAGAAGATTTGAAAGAGAAATATCCCGAGCCAAATTACCAACTTATAGAAAGCATTTATCTAAGCGAAGGAAATAATGATGCTATTAAAAGAAACATATTAAAAATAGGATTTGAATCCTTCTACACAAAACATGAACTAAACACCATAAAGGAAGAATTAAATGTTATAGAACATAGGGAAGGAAAAGAACCAGAAGGATCTACCCCCCAACTAATAGAATCTGTAGATCAAGAAATGCATAATGCAACTAGTAGTACTAATAAAACTAATGATGAATATCTCACCGGGCAAAGATTGCAACCTACACAAAACACATATGTAGAAAATAGAAACATACCAGATATGTATACGTGGACACCACATCATAGACGCTACGATAATATCCTAGCACATGATGTAGGAACCATATTAGACATATCACGACACGATCCCCAAGATTGGTCATGAGTAATCGATGATTGGGAGCAAGACTATATTAGAGCAGCTATTTTAACCCGGTTTGATAATAGAACACAAGTATTAACTTATTGTGAAACTCTATTAAGAGGCACAATTCAAAACTGTTGGCAATCATATAAAGTTACTTATATTGATGATTACAACATCTTAAAAGATAATTTTACAATTCAACAGTTTACTAGTTTAATTAAGCAGGTATTACTAGGTGAAGACAGACTATTAGAGGAAACTCAAAATAAGCAAAATGAAGCTTTGTGTAATTTAGAATTACTACAAATTTGTGATTTTCGATACATAAGAGACTATACTAATAAGTTTTTTTGAATATTTTGCCGCTACAGGAAAAACCGGAGACCGAACCTTATTAGATAGATATCTTCAAAAATTACCAGAAAGTATAAGAACTAAGATTTGGGAAAAATGGTTAGAAAATCCTCAAAGAGATAGATTAACTATAGGAGACAGAGTTAACTATATCCATGACATGTTAAAAAAGGAATGTAGACAACGTAGGGAATCCAAGCAAATTAAGAAATAATTTTTCGATGTATGTAAACAATTAGACTTTCCGCCACAATATGGTTGTATACCTCAGAAAACCTTCAAAAAGAATAAACCACAAAAATATAAATTAAGAAAAAGTAAAACCTATACAAATTATAATAAAAAACTATATTTTAATAATTTTAAAAGCAACCCGAAACCATTTAGAAAACGTCCTTGGTAAAAAAAATGAAAAATAATTAAAGATAAAAAAGATAATAAGGACAATAAAGATAGCAAAGTGACTACATTGCCACAAAAGAACGAAGCTGCAAATATTTTATTTGTAGAGATCCAGGTCATATAAGACTAAATTACCCTTATAGATATAAGCAAAACCCTATTAAGCAAATATAAGAGAAAATCAACATACTTAAAGATATTGAAGAACAGATCGAGTTTTAGAGCCATCAAGTCTCCAGCCTTCAATTTTCAGTGTATTTTCTTTTGTGACTTCTTTCAGTATATTTCGTTTGTAAAATATAATGTGATAGTGTATTCATGTATAAACAGTGTGTATCCATGTATATATTTCCATAAAATAAATCATCCAGTTTGCTCCTGTTCAATAAATTTCTTTTCCTTATTTAGTATTTTCAGTACCTTCGGGTAAAAGACTTCTGTCGATAAAAAGATCAAATATATAGATTTTATTAAGCTAGACAGTGTAGATCCTAGAATTTTCTTGAATCCAACCAATACAAGCAGCCTTAGTTTTAATTTAACATTCTTTCTGTGAGTTGACTCGAACTATTGGCTTGTTGGCCCATTCTTTGCCGGTGTTCAGGCGTTTCTACAGGGCGTTATCAGGTTCGGCAGTCATTTATGTGATTTAATTGTTAAATTTATTCTATGTAATTTTGCATGCTTCTATCCGGTCGGATCCAACTTAATTTTGGTATCAGAGCCTATACTGTTTCGTTAAATTTAATTTATATATAAGATATTTTGTCGAAAGAAGTCTATAAGTCCATATTAATTAGAAAGTAACGAAAAATATTAAATAGTTTGTTAAAAATATTAAATAGTTTATTTAAGGATCTTTCCGTAAGCTTATTTCATGTTTTAAAGCTTATATGATATAATAACATATTTTGTTGGGCCAAAGTAACAATATAAATTGTTGTGTGGCCTAAAGTAGAAAATTGTCCATTTTAAAGAAATAATTGAATAGTCTTTTCAGTTGTAAGAAAAAGGTTGTGTGGTTCCTTCATTTTCTTGATAAATTAAGAAGTTGACCTCATCTTATGGTAGCATTTAGGCCTTAAGCCCATGTATTGGTAAAAATCCCAAAAAACTTCTAAGGTGTAACGCATTCTAAGGCTCATCTACCTCTTTGCCATTTAATTCTCTTGAAAATTATATTTCCATAATTGAGGTTTTTATGTCTGACTTTCTTGTTATAGTTATTTATAAATCTTTCGTGGTATGGAGCTAGTCTGATCGAGGCTACCTCCCTTTGTTTTTCTAAGAGATTTAAGTCAAACTCTAATTGCTGATCATTGTTTGCATTCTCCCAAACAAGGCTTCTAACCATTGGAGCTACTAATATTGTTGGAATTACTGCCTCTATTCTATAAGCGAAGGCGAATGAGCTTTTGCCGGCCAAGCTCTTTAGGGTTTTGCAACTCTTGCAACCATCTTCCTTTCTTCTCTTCGAGTTTCCTCTTTATGTAGTTGAAGATTATTTTATTAATATTTTTTGCTTGCCCATTTCCCTACGAATGGCTTATGGAAACTAATTTATCGTCAATCCCGTAATCACTGAAGAACTTTTGTCACACTTATTGCCCACATTGTTTTCGTTGTCCATAAAAATAGACCTTAAGATACCAAAGTGGCAAATGATGTTGTTCCAGATGAACTTCTTGACTTGGATGTGAGTAATACTAGGATAGACTCCTGTTTCAACCTATTTGCTGAAATAATATGTGGCAAGAAGTATGAACCTCTATTTTGATGTTGTAATGGGAAGTGGACCGACCACGTCCAATCCCTATTAAGCAAATGAAGATGGACTGATCATGGCGTTCAAGTCTTCTGACTGCTGATGTATTAGAGGGCCACGACGTTGGCACTTGTCACGTCTCCTGGTGTATTCCTCTGCATCTCGGTCTATGTAAGGTCAAAACTACCATTGTGTCATGGCTTTGTGGGCTAGGGACCTTCTTCCAGACTAGTTGCCAAAAATTCCATTAATGATTCTTTTTAGTACATTCTTTATTTCAGATGGGCCCAAGCACCATAGGTACGGACTAGAAAATGAACTTTTGTAAACTTGACTATTAATGATGATGGCATATTTGGCAGCGTTCATTCTTATCTTTCTGTCTTTTTATTTTTATTTTTACTTTTTTTAACAGGACCTTCTCATCGAAGTATGCCATGATTGGGTCCATCCACTTTGACTCCTTTAGAATAACTAGCACTTGATCCGCACATGGTATTCTTGGCCTAATATATCAATTGGATTTACTCTGGTTAAGGTTTCATCCACGGTTAGTCCAAGCAGGCCAATTGATCAGCATACTGGTTTTTTTCTCTTGGGATCGCATCTGCATAAACCTAATATTGAAGCCATATGCTTCCTGATCCATTACCTCTTTGTAGGCATTCATATTTTCATCCTTTGAAGCATAATCTCTAGTAATTTGCTTTATAACAAGCTGTAAGTTACTAAAGACTCGTAAATTTTTTACTCGAAGCTCTTTGGCTAGCCTAAGTTGCTAGAAGTGCTTCATATTTTGCCTTATTAATGGTTATTGGGTATTCCAATTTGATAGCTTGCTAGCGTTTTCTGTCTTTGGGCGTTCTGATCTCTGTTCCTACTCCTGCCCTCATTTGGTTAGTGGATCCATCCACGTAAAGCTCCTATTGGGCCTTTCTATGGTTTCTTCTTCATCCTATGGCTTGTGCTTTTGTAGGAAGCTTACTTGACCCTTTTTTGCTATGTGAGGCTCATATATGATGTCGAATGATCAAGCTTAGGTCTATGGTGTAATACCCCCTAATTTCAGAGACATGGATTGATCAAGTCCACACTTATAAAATCAGGAGATATCAAAACAATTAATATTTAGTAAGCCCATAATACAAAAATGAATAATAAAGAATAAATAAAACGCTGAAGAAAACTAATATATAATAATTCCATTATGTAGTAATCTTCCAAAAGTTACAACTCGAGAATCCCGTAACTCAAGGACCCCTTAACCAAAATTCACTATTCAAAAATCCGTAAATAAATACTAAAGTCAAATGATATAATAATATCCTACTTTGAAATATATAAGAGTAGATGATAGATAAGCCTCCAAGCTGCGAATTTTCAATCTCAAGACTTGAAATTCTAAAATCCTGAAAGATAAAAATAAGGTGGGTTAAACTCACGAGCAAGTTTCCTTTAACAAGCCCTTGAAAACCAATGAATAATACATCTCTAACCACAACCATCCCAATCCAATTTTAGCCTTTATTATAAAGTGATAAATAATAATACATGACATCGCCAATATTAATTAATACCTCTATAATCCTAAACTATGGATAAATAAATATATATATATATATATACATGACCATACCTAATATAAACTGTTCCCAGCACATGGAACTATTTTTTCCAAAACTAATTCAAATAGTTAATTAACCATTAATAATACCAATTTCAATCTTAGGAGTATTTTATTTCCTCCTATACACAAGACCATAATCATAGATGTTTATTTAATCATTTAATTCACATAGCATTTTATCCATGCTTTGGCAACTTATCCATGCATTCATAAGTATATTTTATTTATACTTATCTTATAGCAAATCATGTATGCTTTAGCAACTCATCCATGCCTCCACAAGTATATTTTATTTATACTTATCTTATAGCAAATAATGTATGCTTTAGCAACTCATCCATGCCTCCACGAGTATAATTTATCTATACTAACCAATTAACATTCCAATTATATCCTGGAAAATCATCCATGCCTCCAATAATATGTTTTTGTCCATACTTGTTTAAATAACAATATAATTATATCATTGGCAAATAATCAATGCCTCATTAAGTATGTTTTATCCATACCAAAGTTTAGCAGTTTATCCATGCATCCCTCGTATGTATTATATTCATACAACAAATTAATTAGGTAATTTATTTATGCTTTTAACAATTTATCCATGCCTCCAAATCAACCATTATCCATAAACAAAATTTAAAAACACAATAAAACATATAATAAGTAACATAGACCCAATAGAGGCATGAACAAAATATATTAAATAATCCACTAAGCTTTCCATCCCATATACAGCATGTCAACACATGATAAATATTATAGAACAACTTATTAGTTGATTAACACATGCTTCCAAACTAAGTCATATAAACATACCAAGTTTTTCTTTAAATCATTCTGTTACCAATCCATTTAGCGTTCTTATTATTTATACGCATTCCAGTACTTAAATAGGTTTAAGAAAACCCCAAAATTCCAATAAAACACTTGGGAATAATTCTGGAATTTACAAAACTCAAATCCAAGTACCAGGAAAACTAAGTCGGCTTAGGTCCCAACTAAGTCGACTCTTTTCATAACTGAGTCAACTCAGTTGTCAACTGAGTGGTCGTCTACTTCCTCACGACAGCAGCTTCTGGCCTCTATAACTTGTCCGTTTCGCCTCCGATTTGTGAAAGAACGTCCTAATAAATTCTAGGATGATCTAATACATGATTTAGCATCTATATACGCATTATAGGCATGATATAACATGATTTCATCTAAATTAAAACAACCAAACACAATTTATACAAATACATATATACATATACATACAACCAATTTCCTTCCATGCTTTTTGCCCTATGTCTAGGTGCATGATTAGCATGCAATTACAGTTTAGATTATAATACCCAAGGTGTAGAACTCATGGGTTCTAAGAGGAGAGTTAGAAAAACTTGCCTGAAGTTTCAAAACAAAACCGACACACTGTAAACTTCTCCGGTTGTCCTTCTCGTCTCCGACAGCCTTCCCAATCGCTGGCATCCTCCTCCTTGATCCGGCCTTGCTCCTTGCTCAACCTTTCTTCTTTTTCTTCTCCCATTCTCTTTCTCTCACTCTGTTTCTCTCACTTTCTCTTGGCAACTTTCTGCTTTTTGGCTCCCTCCTTACCTTCTCTTTTATTCTTACGTAAAAACCCTTCTTCAGGGTTACATAATAGGTATATATATATATATATATGGGGGAAGTGCAGAAAACACCCCTCAAATATACCTTTTGTAGCACTTTTACCCCCCTAATTAAAAAAGTGTGCAATAAACACCCTTAATCTTTTGAAATTGTGCAAATTACCCCTCTGTGTAATAAACACCCCTAAATTATTACTGTAATACCCATTTTGCCCTTTTAGTCTTCCCAAAATACCCCTCATTCTCTCTCTACTCTCTCCCACCACCGTCGTCTTCTTCATCATCATCACCGAAAAACAAAATATGGAGAAAATGATGTATATCAATGGTAATCTCAATATCATAAGTCAATAAACCAATCAAAGCAGTTCAAATCAAAACCAAAAATGTACTGTAGTACTATTACAGAAAGTAAATTAAAGAATCTCAACCATCAATTAATCACATCACATAAACACATCACCCAAGCAGCAAACTTTCATAAGATAATTACTACAAATAAAAGAAATAGAGAAAGAGAGAGAAACTGGGTTACTTCGGGTCTCTCTTCTTTGTCAAGATTTGACGCTTTAGAATCAAGCATCATAGCCTCGACCGTGAGATCCGTAGAGTGCTCGATCCAGTAGTTCTTTTGAACCTCACATTCTTGTCCTACACAAATATATATAGCTGAAACGGCGACTTGGGACGAAGTGCGGCGATGACCTTCAGATCGGTGGACCGGTGGAGATGGACGGCTGGTGAGATGGGTTCGGTTCGGTGGTGGCTTCGACAGTGATGAAGCTCGGGTAGACTAATGGCTGTGCAACGACGGCGGAGCCCATCTTCTCCTTGCTTGCCGGTGCCGGCTGTCGCGTGAGAGGCGGGGCTGTTTATAGTCCTTTTTTTGTCTTTTTATAAAATTGTGTATTTTTATATATTTTATAAAATTATTGATTAAGGGTATTTTAGTCAAGTTTGATTTTAAATTTGCAAGAGGGACTTGATTGCACCAAATTGAAACTTGAGGGGTGTTTTTTGCATGGGAGAGGTGTGATATGCACTGTAAGCATACTTGAGGGGTGTTTTTTGCGCTTCACCCATATATATATATATATATATATATATATATATATATATATATGCATACATACATACACCTAGTCTCCTAACCCTAATCTAACTACCCAAATAAACTATATACATAATATACATAAATATAAATACATATATTATGTAATGCAGACACATATATAATACAAATCCTTCATAACAAACAATTATACATATATATATGTATATATACGTTCTATGTATATATATACTTACTATACATATAACTTTCTAAATAAATATAAATATATTTATATAATTTAATTAATCTACATAATATATATATATATATATATATATATATATATATATATATATATATTCATGCATAAATTCATATGGCTCTAAGCCTTCCCAATCCTCCAAGGCTCCCCATTTTAGCCCATTATCAAATCCTTTAATCCATCTCCAAGTCCAGTTTATTTAATAAAAATAAATAAATAAAATAATTAGACAACTAATTACACATAGCACATACGCTAACAAGAATCACAACAACAAAGTCATTCTATATAAACAAAGTCAACACGTCAACAAATTAAACAACAATCAAGCACATACACACACACACAATCATCATACCAATAAATCAAATAAACAAATAAATTAATTTAAACAAATAAATCTATTAAATCCATTTAAAGGTAATTAATTTAATTAAATAATTTCTCCAAAATATAGGGGTATTACATATGGCCCAGGTCGTTATAGTACCAGATTAGGTTTGATGAAGATCACCTTGGTCGGAAATATCATTGCCAATATCATTTTATAAGACTTAAAGTGGTGACTCAATTTTCTTTTTGCTTGTACCAGGGCTAGAACCACTTTCTCTGCTTTTGAGTACCTTTTTTCCACATTTGTCACAGTTTGCTGGCATAAACACTGGATACTGCCTTCCTTCATCTTCTTTGATCAATGTCACACTTGTTATTGATAGAGAGAGTGCTAAATAAAGATACAATGGCTCATTCAGTTTGAGAGTAGACAATATTACTGGATTCATCATAGATTCCTTCAACTTTGTCAGAGCTTTTTTTCTTTTTCTTTTTCTTTTTTTTTTTTTTTTTTTATCCTCTATACATCTCTTACTTTCACATGTATGGCATCAAAGAAAACCTTGCATGTATCTAAAAGATGTGATATGAACCTACTGAGAGCTGCAATGCGTCCAATTAAGGTCTATACATCTTTTTGATTCCTAGGTTATTCAGTTGTATCCAAAGATACTCTAATTGAGTATTTTGGTGGGTTAAACCTCAACTTTTTCCTTCTAACAGTATCAAAGACTTCTTAGAGATATTGCACGTGATCTTCTTTTCTTAGACTTTTGACCACCATATCGTCTATATAATACTTCATGATCTGTTCGATCTGTTTCTCAAACACGTACTTTGTTAATCAAACATATGTTGGCTCTACATTCTTCAATCCAAACAACATCATTTTATAATTGTAAGTTCCTCATCGGTTATTAAATAATGTCTTTTCCCCATCCATTGGGTTCATCGAAACCTGAATAAACATGAAGAAAAGTTAGTTGTATATACCATATTTTGGCATCCACTATCTGATATATCATGGGGAGAGGATAGCTATCTTTGGTATAAGCCTTATCGAGCTTAGTTATGTTTATGCAGACTCGCCATTTGCCATTCTTCTTCTGCACCACCACTACGTTGAACAACCACTAAAGGTATTGGACCTTTATAAATCGTGCCTCTATAAGCTGATTGATTTTTTTTTTTTAGATTATTTTGTTCCTTTCTAAGGAAAATGTTTTTTACTTCTACTTCACCGGATGAAACCTCAAATCCATGTTCAACTTGTGGCATGCAATTTTCAGATCTATCCCTATCATATCAAGGTGGTTCCAAGCAAAAACATATGCATTCTGTCTTAGCACCTCGGTTTATCTTTGTTTCTTACTTTTATTTGAAAGGATCCAATTTGAGTTGTCTTGTCTCGATCTCTTGGGACGATCTCCACTATTTTGAACGGCTCCTTTGTGAAGCTTTGATCTTTAGACTACGCCATTAGTTACTTGGGCAGAGGGCACTGTAATTGCTATTGGAAATCCTCATTCGATATTGGTGCTTCCTCGAGCCCTTTCCCTTTATCCTTATTCTTTGGGGTTACTGTATAGCATCCATTTGCTACTACCTAATCCAACCTAAATTTCTATTACCTATTTTCCATTCGGGCCTATGCATCTTAACACCTGGTGAATTGTTGATAATACCCTATGTACCTGCGAATCCATTCTCGGCCCATGATCAGATTATAGGATGTGTGGATGTTAACAATCATGAAATTATTCTTCAGATTTCTCTTTGTAGCTACAACTGATAGTTTTACTATATCGATCGGTTCTACATATTTCCCGTTGAATTTAATTAGTGGATTAGCAATCGGCCTGATCTGCCATAAATATATCTTTAATTACTTAAAGATTTACCTTGTCGTTATGTTAGTACTAATTCCGGGATTGATCAACACCCTTTTGATCGGGTAGTTTGCCACCATCATGCTTATGACCAGCAGATCATCGTGTAGGGCTTACATTCTCTGAAATTCCTCATCGTGGAAAGAGTTCTACAAGGTCCCCATTCGGTTGTTAACTGTATTGACATCTCCTACTCTTCTTAACTTATAGGCCTATTGTAATCGCGACTGATGGATATCTTCGAACTCGTTATCCATTTCGGGTCTGCCGCAAATGGAATAAATAACCCAGACAGGTTACACGTCCTTCTAGTTGTTCTTCTGTGGGTGCTGAATTAGTTCATTATACTTCTATTGATCTCTATTTGCCAAATACTATGTGAGCTCTCTCTTATCTAATAGGGCCTCAACCTACCTCTTATGGTGTTTTACTCACCGAAGATGTTGAAACCTTTGAGATTTTTGGCTATTCATGTGTTCTCACGTTTGGTTTTCCACTTTGATCAGTGTAGACCTCAGTTAAATAGCCTCATCTTCCTCTAACCTCAAGCAACCCTGCACTGTGGAATTTAGGGCACCCATATCAGGTGGATTTCATTACTAGAGAAGTATGAAACTTTATGTTTTGGGTCATTGCCACCTTGAAAGCTTCCACTATGGCAATTTGATCACACCTATCCACCATGGACATCTCCAAATTGAACCTTGAGAGGAATGTTTGTAGTTATTCTCCTTTATCTTTCCTCATTGTGAACATGCAATATATAGTTTTATTCTGCCTTCGATTTCTAAAATATTGAGCAATAAACAATAGAAAACTAGAGATCGATCTAGGTAGTTGTTGCATGAACCAGAGGAGGGCTGGTCCGGTTAGGCTCATAGGGAATACCTTACACATCAAGTGCTCATCTCTTATGTCCACTGCCATCTTTTACTGAACATGGTGTATATGCTCGAATGGGTCCTTAGTTCCATTAAAGAGCATAAAAATTGGCATCACAAACTTCTTTAGCATTTTTTACCAGAGTATTTCATCAATGAATGGGATTTCACCATTCGGGATATTACTTGAGTGTCTAGGTTAGCGGGCATTAACGTCTTCAAATCTTTTGTCTTTTGACCCACTTCCTTCTTGATCTAGGCTATAATATCAGGAGTAAGGTTTTGTGAGTTGTACACAACGGAATATACTTAGAAAGTTTTAATTATTTTTAAAATAGATCTTGTGTTTTTTTAACTTACTTTATTTTAGTAATTAATAAATTAATATCATGCAATCTAAAATAAAGTAAAGTAAAGTTAGAGATGACACCAGGATTTTAGTAAGGAAATCCCAGTTGATAAAATACATCAACTGTTTGCGTGGAAAAACCTCGTGAACTGTGCAGTCCAAAGTAAATCAATCCATTATGCTTGAAATAAAGTACACTAAACTTTGACTCTGGCTCACACCCTATCATTCTACCAAACACCAACTGCTGACAATCCTCTGGCTTTGCGACTCCCCATCCAACAACAACTTGACCTCAGGCTTATACTTGATAGTTGCAGAAGAGTAGCAGGTAGATCAGACAACACTCCTCGAATGCTCCAACCCTTGTAAAGTGTGATCGCTTTTACTTCTATTCTTCAAGATCTGAACTCAATGTAGAAAAATTAAATCTTGCTCTTCATCTAAAATCTCTGAATCTTCAATATACCTCCAATTCTGATGACATAAAGAACAACACCACTAAATCACTCATGAATATATGTGTATGTTCTCATAAATAAATTCAGAATAATCAGATTTGATTCTATGAATTTTCTCTCTTTAAAAGGCTTTAACAAAATATAGAATTAATGTTCCCTAAAGTCATGAATAAACCTAGATGGCTAACAAGGTTTATATAGAGTTTAGAATGTCATAATCCTTCTGGAAATATGAAAAATTTCATTCATAAG
This sequence comes from Cornus florida, assembly GCF_030987335.1. Taxonomy (NCBI): domain Eukaryota; kingdom Viridiplantae; phylum Streptophyta; class Magnoliopsida; order Cornales; family Cornaceae; genus Cornus; species Cornus florida. Next base: position 71,980,918 of record NW_026775571.1, on the reverse strand, counting down.
ACTTGGAAAGAGTTGAGATCAAAAAGGAAACAAACAGAAGAAGAAACTGAAAGTTCTAATGTTGTCAGGACTCTTGGTACTGGTTCCCAAACTTGGTATTGGTTTAAGAAGGTCAAAAGCCTTTTCGACATACTTTGGCTATCGGTTCCCAACTATGGTATCAGTTTAAGGTTGGCAGTGACCAAACCTATTGTGAACCAAAGTTTGCTACCGGTTCAAGGATTCTCCTACCGGTTCCCAATGGACAGAAGTGAAATCTCTATTTCTTTCAACCTTCTAAACTTCTTAAGTGTTCTCACTCACTCACATACCTTCCTAAAGTATTGTTCTCATCATTTCGGAGTGTAGCAACCCATGAACACTTGAACTTCTTTAAATCCGCATTCGATTTTCAATCTTTGAAATTTTGAACCTAAAAATTACAACTCGATTGGACTTGTTTTGACAACGAAATTCGCCAATTATAAAATATATCTCATAATCTCCCCCTTTGGCAATTTCGTGACAAAATCCTAAAAATAATTTAGCAATCTATCCAAGCACGAAAGTAAATTATAATGATTGTTAAAGGAATTAAACCGCGGAAATTTTCTTGAACCTCATGAAACTTCATCACATGTAACAACCTGTAATCTACACATTAACTCAAACACAACTACCCGTGAAGCTTAATCAAGAAAATAAACACAAGCATAAAATAGCAAAGCTAATAATGCCTGAATATCAATGCAATGTAATGCAATAAATAATGGTTCTCCCCCTCAATGCAAAAAGTTCTCCCCCTTAACACGAAAAGTATTTCTCTCCCTGAATGATAAGTTTCTCAACTTTCTCCCCCTTTTTGTCACAAATTAACAAGGGTCTTAAGGAAGACATATCCTAGAAGTAGGAAGCAACCAACCATATAAATCTTATAAAATGAAACCAATTAGAAGGTAGACTCCACAAGATTATATGTATCAACAGAAATAACCAAGATTAATTATTTTTAGTTCCACAAACTTAGTAAGTGTAGTAAAATCAACACCAAGTTCCAAAAACATATGATCTATCAATTGTTCAGATTTCAGATAATAAATCAATGATATCACATATCCTTAGAAATCATACAATCAACATGTGCAAAAGATATTTTTTTTTTTTTTTGTCTCTTTGTGCTCCATTTTTCTTTTTGCACATTGGCGGTTTTCATTCTTATGGGTAGCCAGCTCTTTCCCTTATTCCCATTTGTTTCGAGTCAAGGTAACTTTCGAAAAAATCCCAAATGTACCCTTTTCCATCTCACCTCTTTCAAAACAAAAAATATTTTTGATTCCAAGCTATTTTTCAATTTCTTTTCTTTTCATTCTTTTGGTCTAAAACACATAAATCAAGTTTAAATTTCAAGACAACGATCAATAATATCAACATTATCTTTGACCAAAATAATGACATCTCAAATAAATGTACTATCAATAATTCATTTACTATACGAAATAAATAAGCAAAACCAATTTCATCAATTCATAGCCATTATATGTTTTCCATAGATAATCTATGTGTCAGTAAACTCCTTGTGTTCAACATACTCAATCAATATGATTTACTTAACTTCCTAAAAACATAATCTAGACACTCAAGATATGCATAAAAATCCTTTCTAGATTATATCTTTACAATGCATCTAATCAAGACAACAGACACCAATAGATTTCCAAAAATAAGAAAACTTAGGAGCATTTAATGGTTTAGTGAGAATATCAGCCAAATTCTGATCAATATGCACTTTTTCTAAAGACATGACATTTTGTTCAATAAGTTCCCTAAGAAAGTGATGTCGAATGTCAATGTACTTAGTCCTAGAATGCAAAACTGGATTCTTTGAAATATTACTTGTACTAGTATTATCATAAAAGATAGCAAGAATACCTTGATCAACTTTATAATCCAGAAGCATCTGTTTCATCCAAAGCAATTGTTGCAACAATTTCTAGTAACAATGTATTCAGCCCCACAAGATGATAAAGATGCAATTTTACTTCTTACTGTACCATAAAACAAGATTAGTACCAACATAGAAACAACCACGTAAAGTACTCTTTCTAACATCCTTATTTCCAGCCCAATCAACATCAGTATAGCCTGCAATCTCAGAGTTAGACTCAGAAGAATAACGCAATCCATAATTCAATGTACTATTGACATAACGAATAATCCGCTTGACTGCAAGAATGTGTTGTTTTCTAGGATCAACTTGATACCTAGCACAAACACCTACACTAAATGAAATATCTGGCCTAGTTGCTGCCAAATACAACAAGCTACCAATTATACTTCTATACAAGAAATGATCAACCTTGTTAGGATCAGAGTCTCTATCCAATTTGGATAAAGTACTCATAGGAGTTTGAACATGCTTTGAATCTTTCATACTAAATTTCTTAACTAGCACCTTTGCATATTTTGATTGAGATATAAAAATCTCATCATCAAGTTGTTTCACTTGTAGACCTAGAAAGAAAGTTAGTTCACCAACCATGCTCATTCAAAAGTATTACTCATATCTTTAGAAAAATTATGAACAAGGTTATCACATATAGCACCAAAAATAATATCATTCACATATATTTGAGTAACAAGAAAAAATTTTCATTTCCTTAAAATAAACATTGTTTTATCAGTTTCTCCTCTTCTGAAGCCCTTATGCAGTAAATAAGAAATTAACTTATCATACCATGCTCTAGGTGCTTGCTTTAAACTATAAAGAGCCTTTTTAAGATGAAACACAAAATCAGGATTATGTGAATCAAAAAACCTTTTGGTTGTGCTATAAAAACTTCTTCCCGCAAAATACCATTTAGAAAAGCACTTTTAACATCCATTTGAAACAATTTGAATTTAAAGTGACATGCAAGAACAAAAAGAAGTCGAATAGACTCAAGTCAAGCAACATGAGTAAAAGTCTCACCAAAATCAATTCTTTCAACTTGAGTGTATCCTTGTGCAACTAATCTAGCTTTATTTCTCATCACAAGACCATGTTCATCAAGTTTATTTTTAAAGATATATTTGGTCCCTATAATATTAACATCACTAGGTCGAGGCATTAATTCTCAAACATCATTCTTCGCAAATTGAAGCAATTCTTCTTGCATAGCCATAAGCCAATCAGAATTTTGAAGAGCTTCATCAACATTCTTAGATTCAAAAACTGAGTCATGTGACATGAGTATCCTATGTCATCTATAATGTATGAGTGTCCTAAATTATCACGGACTGTACTCCTAGTACCATACTAATCCCATGGACCTATCACATTATTAACTGGATGACTTGATCGAACTCTAGAACTGCTAGATGTGGGAATGTCTAAGGATGGTGCAAGAATTCCTTCATCAGGGGTGACCTCTAATTCCTCATTCTCATCTTCTTCAACCTCTTCACCTTTTCCACCTAAATTCTCAACTCTTTTTTTCTCATGAATTGTAGGTTCTTTCTTTTCTCCTGCAATTTCAAAATTAGTTTCTTCGTCGTCAAGTTGAGAAGAGATTATCTTAGATTTTGTATCATCAAAAATCACATTTATAGACTCTATGACCACTTTGGTTCTAAGATTAAAAACCCTATAAGCCCGACTTGTTTGTGAATAACCCAAAAATACACATTCATCACTTCTGGATTCAAATTTTCCCAAGTGTTCTCTATCTCTAAGGATATAACATTTACTTCCAAAAACTCTAAAGTATTTAACAGTGGGATTTCTATCATACCACAATTCATATGAAGTCTTTTTAGTTACAAGCCTAAGATAAACTTTAGTTAGGATATGACAAGCAGTACGTACCGATTCAGCCCAAAAGTGACTAGCAATTTTATTTTTATGAAACATAATACGTGTCATACCTGCAATTGTTCTATTTTTCATTTCCACTACACCGTTGTGTTGTGGAGTTTTAGGTGCTGAAAATTCATGCTTAATCCCATTCTTATCACAATATTCAATAAAGTCCTTAGGTTTGAATTCACCTCCATTGTCGCTCCTAATCCGATTAATTCGATATCCCTTCTCATTTTGAATAAGTTGGCAAATAGACCTGAAATTCACAAAAGTATCAGATTTTTCTCTCAAATATGCCACAAAAGTAAATTAAAAAAAATCATTAACCATAACAAGCAAATATCTTTTTCTTCCAATGCTATCAGGTGTTATGCAACCCATCAAATCCATACGAATCAATTCTAAAGGTCAAGAAATGGCTTTATGAATAAATCTCTTATGTGACACTCTAGTTTGTTTTCCTAATTGACATGGACCGCATATTTCATTCTTAGGCATTTTCAATTTTGGCAAATCTCGAACAAAATTATTGTTAGAAAAATTTGCTAAATCATTAAAATTCATATGTCTAAGTCTTTTATGCCAAAAAACTGCCTCATCAGTAACTGCAGAAAAACACATCAGTGAAGGATCTGAAAACACAACATAGCAATTATCAGAAATTCTAGTTCCTTTCAAGATACATTGACATTTTTCATTAGTTACAAAACACCATTGTTGAGTAAAATTAACTTAAAACTCCTCATCATAGATTTGACTAATACTTAACAGATTAGCAGCTAAACCTTTAACATATAGAATATTCTTTAACTCCCCAATTTCTGAAAATTTGATCTTACTTTTACCACTTATAGTAGAAGTATTACCATCACCAAAAGTAACAGTACCAACTGAGCAACCCTTAAAAGTGGTAAACAATGTTCTATCCCCTGTTATATGCCTAGAGCAACCACTATCAAAGTACCAACCACATGGATCAAGTGCTCTAAGTGTTGTATGCATGGCAAGGCATTTAAAATTCTCTTTCTTTACCCAAACAATTTTAAATTCATTATGCAATGATTTCTTTATTGTTTTAGGCAAAGTGTCACAAGGCTCAACAGTCCTATTTATCTTCTTCTTCAAATTTAAACTTTCTAGACTTTTCAATTTCTTTCCTAGTTCAATTTTTCTTTTCTGACACTTATACTTGATACGCCCTTTTTCACCATAAAAATGACATGTTGAAATACGTTTAGGAGAATTAGAAATAACATAAAGTTGGTTTCAACTTTCACAAAAACATTTCTCGATTTTTGAAAATACAAATCCTTTGAAGTTGAAACCAATTATTTGTTATGACTATTATTTTCAACCACTCCTTTCAACTTATCAATTTTGCAAGTGTCAATATCAACTTTCTAAAAAGACTGTTTTGATTTAACAAATTCACTACTCAAATTATTAATTTTAAGTTCCAATGATTTATTAAATAAATTTACCTTCTTAAGTTCTTTTTCCAGAAAATCAATGTTATGAAGAAGATTTAAATTCTTATGGCCATTTTATTCCAAATTCTTATTAGAGACAGAAACTTCTATCTTATAAATATCTCTATCAAGTTTCGCAAGATTCAATTTCTCTAACAGATTTTCAAAATCTTTTTTGAACTTAGACCATTCAACTTGCATGCTTGTGATAGAATCAAAAAGAAGAGGTAAAGATAACACATCAACTAAAACTGAATTTTCAGACATGATGTGAAAATCCACAATAAATCAACAAATATGATCTACTATGTATATCGAGTATCCAGCTCTGATACCAAATTGTGAAAATAGAGTTACGCGGGGTGCAGACACAGTTAGTTGATTTTAATTGTGATTAACTCCTTTAACGATCTAGATCTGATTATTAGGTCAACTTGCTCAATTTATGATTGATTAAATTATATGATCAATCTAAACATCCACAATCACAAATATAAATACTATAAAGTAAAGCAAGTAAAAGCTTAGAGATATTGCACCAGAATGTTTTGCGAGGAAACCCTAGTTGATAAAATACGTCAACTGTTTGCATGGGAAAAATCTCGTGAACTATTCAGTCCAAAGTAAACCGATCCACTATGTTTGAAACAAAGTACACCAAACTTTGACTTTGGCTTACACCCTATAGTTCTACTAAACACCAATTGCTGACAATCATCTGGCTTTACGATTCTCCGTCCAACAGTAACTTGACCTTAGGCTTATGCTTGATATTTGTAGAAGAGTAGCAAGTAGATTAGACAACACTCCTTGAATGCTCCAACCCTTTTAAAGTGTGATCGCTTTTACTTCTGTTCTTTAAGATCTGAACTCGATGTAGAAGAATTAAATCCTGTTCTTCGTCTGAATCTCTAAATCTTCAATATAATTCCAATTCCAATGAGATAGAGAACAACACCACTAAATCACTCATGAATATATGTGTATGCTCTCATAAATAAATTCAGAATAATCAGATTTAATTTTCTGAATTTTCTCTCTCTAAAAGGCTTTCTCAAAATATAGAATTAATGTTCCCTAAAGCCATGAATAAACCTAGATGACTACCAAGGTTTATATAGAGTTTAGAATGTCATAATCCCTCTGAAAATATGAAAAATTTCGTGCACAGGACTTGGAAAGAAGTTGGGATCAAAAAGGGAACAAACAGAAGAAGAAACTGAAAGTTCTAATGCTGTCAGGACTCTTGGTACCAGTTCCCAAACTTGGAACCAGTTCAAGAAGGTCAGAAGCCTTTTCGACGTACTTTGGCTACTAGTTCCTAAATGTGGTATCGGTTCAAGGTTAGCGATGACCAAACCTGATGTGGACCAAGGTTTGCTACCGGTTCAAGGATTCTCCTACCAGTTCCTAATGGACAGAAGTGAAATCTCTGTTTCTTTCAACCTTTTAAATTCCCTAAGTGTTCTCACTCATCCACATACCTTCCTAAAGCATTGTTCTCATCATCTCAGAGTATACCAACCCATAAACACTTAAACTTCTTCAAATTCGCATTCGATCTTCAATTTTTGAAATTTTAAATCTAAAAATTACAACTCGACTAGACTTGTTTTGACAACGAAATTAGCCAATTATAAAATATATTTCACAAGTCTAACTTCGTTTCAATACAAATTTTCCAAAAAGCTAGGTAAAATTGTTAGAGAAACTCAACATATATCAAAGTTTCATCTCCCTTCTTTACATGTGTTATTTATGTCTTAAATTATTATTGGGCTGGACTTTGAATTGTAGTAGGTTGGGAGCACTTTCTTAAACTTGGGCTCAAAGTAATTGTCTTTGAGCCCTAAGTAGTTGCATTCCTTGCCTAAAAAGGTTTTGTATTACTTGTTCACCAAGCTATGGTTTAGGAGATCTATAAATAGAGAATTGAGTTTAGAGGGCAGGGAAGGAAAGAGAATGAAGGAGAGAGATTAAAAAGAGAGGGTGCAAATAGGCACCAAGTGTAGAGAGATATAACCTCATAGAAACTAGTGAGTAGTGGGGAAGCTATGATGAGTGGGTGGGTGGAACACCGATGATGAGCAAGGGTCTCGTGAAAGGCTCAGGTGTCCAACACCATACCTTAGGTAGAGAGTAAACGTAGACAGTCTGGTGTTCAAACTCTATCATATGATGAGTAGTGTGGAGCCTAATTGATATTATAAACAAAAGCCAAACTCTGCGGATCCAACTTGTCATGTGGGGTATTTTGGTAATTTTTTCACTTGTTATTTTGCCCTAATGCGAGGATATTATTCATTTTGAACTCTCTATATCTGATGTTGTTTGATCATCATAATAAAATCCCTACAACCCTTGGATGTAGCCTTAGATTTTTTGTGAACCAAGTAAAATCTGTATGGTCTTGTTGTGTATGTTTGATCTCTTTCTTGTGTTTTTTTGTATAATTTTGCAACATCATTGTGTAATTTCTCATATGACATAGTGAGTGAGTGTGTACTTTCTATAGTTGCATATTCTCTTCATTAAGATTTTCTTCTTTGTAGTGAATTTTCTTCTCTGTCAACATAGGTCGAGTTAAGTCAAATCACTTTAAATTTGTGTTTTCTTCTGCATGCCATCCTAAACGAAGAGGTGTAGACATAACACAAATTCTTCTAATACCATTGATTGGTTTAAAAGTTTTGAGTTTTTGAAAAATTGTCTCCAAATGTACACCAAAGCTTATTACCGATTGTTTTAGCTTATTGTAGTACTCTCTACATTTTTAAGAAGAGGATTAATAATTCAAGTTTGCATAGAGATAAAGTGAGTGTGTAAGTAATGGCTAAGTAGTTTGTCATATGTTGTCTTAATGGTTTCTATTGGCATAGCCGAAATTGCTTGTTAACATATGGGGTCTTTTGACAGGTGGATCCAAACATGATAGAGTTGTTTGAGAGTCTTGGAGTTGATATGGAGGCTTCTGATATGTCCTTCTCGGTGAGCCTAAACAAAGGCAATGGTTATGAGTGGGGAAGCCAAAATGGATTGTTCAGTTTGTTTGCACAAAAGAAAAACTCACTGAATCTATATTTCTGGCAAATGCTTCGAGAAATTTTCAAGTTCAAGGATGATGTCATCATGTAAGTACAAGTGATATTCTTACTCATATTTAATTTGTAAATAATATTTAGGTTCTCACCAGTGCTGTCCATATATGTAGCACAATCTTATCATGATAATGTGTCATAAAAAGATTGTGATACATATGTGATTGGGATGGTATAAGTCTTTGGTGGTGAGGACGAGCTTCTTAAAATGTGTAGAGGAAATTATTGCCCATATAGTTGAGTTTGTTTCACGTTATTAAATTTCTTAGTCTTTATTAAGAAAAAGAAAGAAAGAAAAAAACATTGTCTAGTCCTACAAATTTGGGTCTTTAACTCAGATGTAAGATTTTTCCCTAGTTGAGAATTTGAGCCCTGTTGTGTGTTTGTTTTAAGTTCCAAGAAAAAAGAAAAAATTGAAAAGAAAAAAAGAGGTTTTTTTCCTACTTTCCAAAGTAAATAGAGATGGGAAATGGTACTTTGAGTACTAGCACAATGCATCCAACAAAGATGTGCTTCCCGTTCGAATACTTTTCATCAACATCAGGACGACAACAATAAGTATTAAATGTGGTTGTAATTGGTACAACTTTTCATCATTTTTTCCTTTTCTTATATATATATTTTTTCTCTTCTGGACTTACAATCTAATGAGAGATTTTGAATATACTTTTATTCTATAGAAGAATTTATTAGAACATTAGACCGAATTTTTCTATATAGTTTTATAACTTAAATTATTTTATAATTTTATTAATTTTTGTTATCATAAATTATATATTTTGTTTGTGAGTTGCTATTATTTTTATTTATATTATTGAATATATCTACTAAAAAATATGAAATCGGATATGAAAATACTTAAAGAAATAAGAAGAATAAATAAACTAATTCAATCTAAAATAAAATAAGAATTGAGTTAATGATAAATTTGTTATGATTAATAATTAAAACATAGCAAAAAAATTTAAGTAAAAATTCGATAAATGAACAATTAAGTCATCTACAGGAATTAAAAGATTATACAATAGTAAAAGAAAAAAAAAAAAAAAAAAAAAAAAAAAAAAAAAAAAGCCTAAATGACTTGACTTATAATGATAATCAAATGCGTGATAAATTTTTATATATTTTTTTTATGAAAAACAAAATATACAAAAATTGTTTTATGGAACAAAAGATTGAAACGACAAAACATCCACCTAACAGTAACATGTAACAATAATAAAGAAAGCAGCAAAGTAATAAGAAGGAATGGATAGTCAAGAATTTACTTGATAGTTATAAGTTTAAATGATGGATAATTACGAACTTTTCATGTTTTATATATATATATATATATATATATGAAATAACAATCAATCAATTCACAACACATGCACACGTGCCCTAAAACCTACTCCAAATATAATAATAAGCTTATAAACATAACTTGCTTGATGAGTGCATGTAATCCTATCTTGAAGCGTGTACCCTATCTAATGTAGCTGCGCACACACGAAATTTCTAAGGCTGATTGTTTAAGAATATTTCATATTTTCGTGTTTAGCGCTTATTAAGTAGTGTAACTTTTTGGACTTAATAAATATAAAAATAACCCCTATTTATTCCGGTGTAGATGATAGGTAGATCTATATTTTTTTTATTTCTAACAAGTGTTGTTTCTATATACTTATAACTAAAAATAATCAAGTTATTAATAATGGGGGATATCAAGAAATAACCCCTCACTTGTAAAATTAAAAAAATCTCCTTTAAGATCAAAGAATTCTATCAAATTGAGTATGATTGCACGTGTGATAGCATCTACTGCAACATGAATATCAATAAACCCAATTATTACAATTGCTCAAGATACCATTTTTTAGATTATAGGGTCTATTTCTTAATTCAATATCCCCCTTACTAACTTGAAACAAAGAATTAGTAGATCTATTTCGTCCAAAATGAGAATGGGCTAAGGCTATGGAATCGACTTAATCATCAAATTATAAATTATAAGTTCATTCAATACCGGACCAAATCAGAATAGGGTTATATACATTCTCATTATGAGAAATGGTCATTCAAACGTATCAGAACAGATATAATATTTACATATGGATCCCTACATCATTTCATTCTATTTAGGATCAGAAATAAGCACAGTAGTCGGATCTGTTTTAACATATCTCTAGTTATTTTGAACCCTATTTATCTCTTTGGACTTCGGTTTGATGGCATAACTAACCAATGTTAACCTCATCAAAACTTAGTTTTCTAAGCATATCATGACTAAAACTAGTCAATATTATTTTAATTTTAATTTTTCATAATTTTTAAATGATTTTTCTTAATTTATATCAATTTTAAAAATAAATAATTATTTGATTATTTCGAACGGAGCCGATTTCTGACCAAAAAAACTTATAACTCATCGAAATACTCAAGTGAGTCAAAACGGGGCTCAAAACGGCCTTGGGTGAGTCACACTCTCCCATCCGCGCACATGGGCCGCGAGTGGGCTTTGAACATCCCCAAACCCAAATCTCATCTCCTTCCTAGCACATGCATAATAGACCCAGAACCTGCTTACACCATTTTTGCGCTCAGCCATCTTCAACCCCATAATCAACCATCCAAACGACCTTTAAATCCCTTCATATTATAGGGCTTTGTTTTCCCATCACTCAAATCATCTTACAAGCTAAACATCTTGTAGATCCATAGCCTAAATTAATCGAATTAAACACATAAATTATTAGGGTTTCAAACATTCAAACTTAAGATTCTTCATATCCTCAAGTTTATGTCAAGTTTCATACCATCCTTGGCCCAAATCATGCTTCGGCCAACACCCATTACAGCTAAACTTATATATATATAAACACACACACGAGCTCGCGCACACGTGATCTTGACTCAAGACCAAATTCAAGTTTCAACCATTATATATATACACACACATGCCATACTGTTTCCAACATAAATAGTGGGTTAATGATGGTGGTGCCTGCCTCTTGCACCCCATAATCCACTATCTGGCACATGCACAGAAAATTTTCCGGGTTTGGCTCCTAGGGGGATTTGAACTCTTGACCTCAAGAATCTTTTGCTGTTAAACTATCCGTTTGGGGTTCAAAATTTTCTTACAGTTGTGTCAAGCTGTGTCAAGCCCTGCCCTTTAAAGGGGCTAGCTCAAACTTCCACCATCACACGGTTAGGAAAGAGTCAATGTAAGCCACCTTACTTCTGTTTCTATTGTGACCTCTGAGTTACAATGGAACAACTTTTTTGTTGCTCCAAATTGAGTCCCTATGTCAAAGATACATCCTAACTAAAAGCAAGAGAAAGAGGTGATTATTACTAACAGTACCTAGTATACTGTTACTATATTATTCAAGGAGCACTTGATGATTTGCACTTAATTGGTCTATACGCATTTCTTACCATACCGGGTAACAAACTGTTCATAAATCCTGAGATGCATTTAAGATGAACAGACTGAATGTTCATTTGCCACATTGTTTCCTATAAATGCAGGTATCTTGAAGAGCTTGACAACAACCCCGACATCGATCGCAATGAAACATTGGGGCAATTCATCAAGTCAAGGGGTTACACAGAGTTATTCCTGAAGGCTTATCTTGTGCGGCCACAATATTCTATCACAATTTGTACTTTTCTGTCAAGTGTATCAATCACATGTTCTCTACTACAAACTTTAGGCTTATTAATAATTAATTTGTACAGGTTCCAATGTGTGCTTCAATCTGGTCCTGCCATTCAGAAGCATTAATGAGCTTTTCTGCTTATTCTGTTATTTTATTTTGCCTTAATCATAATCTGCTACAGGTACATTTCTTTGTTTAAATTCTTGGTTTATGGATTATGCTACTTGGGTTTCTTTATGTCAAAGTATTTTGAAGTGTTCATTTAAGTTTGTTTTGATTTGTCTCACAGCTCTTTGGCTGCCCTCAGTCGCTTACTGTCAAATTGAGTTCACATAATTATGTCAATAAGGTGATTTTAGTGTTATTGCAACTAGTGATATATTCATGCCATATGTTTCTTGTATGACTTATTTTGTTGGGCTAACAAACAGGTTAGACAAGAGTTGGAGAGCAGAGGTTGTCAAATAAGAACTGGGTGTGAGATGCATTCTGTTTCCACAGTTGATGAGGGTGAGTACCTCTCTCTCCCCTTTCAAGTTGTACTGTTATAAAGGTACATAGAGATTAGAGATGCCTCCAAACATGATTAATACATCCAAAACACCAAAATAAATGTGTGCGCGCGTGTACCAAAAATGTAAAACACAAAGAACAATATAAAGTCAGTCATCTCTTAACTGAATGTTCTATATACTAGATGGATTCCTATTCAGGTTCTATCTGGGATATTCCTTTTAACTTTCCTTAAAAAATTCTCTAATTTATTTTTCTCCAAAATTTCTATAATAAATGTGTGTATATCATTGTAAATTTTGATGTTCTAATGATGCGTAGGGGATCCCTTTTGTTTAGCATGAGTAGCAATCCATAAAACTTGCACAAATGTCAATTGGTTTTTGTTTGTTTTTTGTTTTTTGTTTTTTGTTTTTTTAGAAAGGTTACTTGTACCACATTTTCGTGCAAGAAGCTGCAAGTCATATCCGCATAGGTGATTCCCATATGTCATTATACACTGGCTTACTTTATCCATACTAGTCAATGGACCTCTTATAGCAAAACACTGAGAGAACATGTCTATGAACCGTAGAATTCTGACCTTATTCTTCCTGTGCTGATCTAGCAGTGAAAATCTAAATTTGGTTGTCTTCTCTGTCAATTGAACTAATCATTTTTCTTCTCCGTTAGCTGGATCCTTGAATAGAGTCACTTTTCATTGGCCATTTTGAATTATTTCTGTGACCTTAACATTTCTAGGACTGGCTGCATCAATGACAACCCTCTCTCCATAGGTTTCCATCAGTGGGTATCTGAAATTCTAGTTATGCAGGGTTATCCAGCTGTAAGAATTTCCCTTCCCCATGTCCCACTTCTTATAACTCTTGATTGTCATTCCGAGCCTGAAAACCTTTTTCTAACCCCAAGAGCCGTCAAGTTGTATATTAAGATCCCAAATTATCTGCGCCACACCAGAAATTTATGAACCCACTCAGTACACAAAACCCAAACCCCCTTCTTTCTTAGGAGCACACAATGTTGCACAAATTTGCATTATCTCGTCACCTCAGTCTCTGGGCCTCGCCTTCGTGAAAACTTCGCATGTGTGATGTCTATGCTTCATATTTAGGGTGATATTTGACTGTAGATTGTTACAAGTTTGGGCAAGACTTCTATAACTGGAAGGAACAAAAATGGAGAAATGAATTCACCTTGTCGATCTCAATTCTTTGGACCCAGCAAAATACATTTCATCGAGACAAGTGAGAATTTAGGAAGCATAATGTGAGCCTTTATCCATTGCATCCAGTTGATAGGAAAATTTAGTATTTCCAGAACATCAATGAAATTCAAATTCAATGAGACATATGCTTTCATAAGATTATTCTTCTAAGTACCCCTAGGAGTTTTTTAGTTGCTGTGTTAATTCTATTCTCCCAGACGTGAAAGAAGACTGATAGGAACTTCCTGTATTGTTGTAGCAAGCAACTTGTTATACACCAGTACACTGTTGCAACAAGAACTAGGTCTATACTCTGGCATAGGATTAGGATTCTCCATCTTAGAGATAAGGGCTATTAATTGCTGTTCTGGTTCTTATTTTAGTATTCTTCAGTGGTTGTGTCTTGCTTCAAACGAGATGAATTTTGGATAATTTATAATGATCAATAATATATGCTTTTAGTAGGCTTCAATTCTGATTAGGTCAATTAAAAAACATATATTCTTTTTATACTATCATTTTGGTCTACGATGGTGAATATGTTGAATCATTGAAACATGCTTAAAATAAAAAATCAAAAAAAAAAAAACATTTTGAAATATATTATAATATTTTCAACATGGGATCTAATATTAATGAAACCTCTAGTTTGTGATAACTATAAGCAATTGTTATTGTTGTAAAGCTGTAAAGTAAACATATGCAATGTCAAAGATTTGGCAGTTTGAATCAATTTTGTGCATTATGTTTATCAGAATTATGAAATGATTCTTGATCAGGTTGTTTTATAAGATGTGAAGATGGTTCACAAGAACTGTACAATGGTTGCATAATGTCCATCCATGCTCCAGATGCTTTAGAAATGTTGGGGAAACAAGCGACATATGATGAAACCAGAGCACTTGGTGCTTTCCAATATGTCTATAGGTACTGACACATATTACCTTCCCCATAATATTTGACTGTTTTGTATTACATTTTTCTAATATACTCATTCATGAAAATTATAGCTGTACTAAGGTTGTGGTTATGAAAATCAGACTATTTTCAGGATTGACTAAGGTAGGACAGGAATTGTTTTTATTTTTAATTTCTCTTAAATTTATTTTTTAGTCAAAAGCTATGATTCATTTTGAGTTTTGACAGGCCTCATCTGGGCTGCTGATGTTTTTTGAGTTGCGGAAATTTTTTACTTTTATAAATGTATATTGAATTGCATATTTAATTTGAAGTGGTCTCCATCAAAGTTTTTAAAAATTTATCTATTTATCTTAACTTGATTTGCAAGAAGTCTATGATTCCTACCTCCGGAATTAGGATCTCTGTAGTCTTCATGTTAACTGGATTACTTAAAAAACTGCCATGTCAATTTGAAATGTTTGAAACTACTACTAGCTAATTCTTTCTTTGGTGGTCTGACATATTTGATACTCATTTAATTATTTTCTTTTTGGATCATGAAAATTTGGTGGTTGCAGCTGATGTTTTCATTTAGTTTATTTCTCAAAAATGGACAATCATTATATAAGTTTTTATGACAGTGATATTTTCCTTCATCGCGACAAAAGTTTAATACCCCCCAAAAACCCAGCAGCATGGAGTGCACGGAATTTTCTTGATACAATGGATAACAAAGTATGTGTAACATATTGGCTCAATGTGCTCCAGGTTTGTAAAGCTGTCTCCTTGTGTGAATTAGAGTTGTACAACGTACATATGTGTTGCAGAAGTAATTACTATTAATTTTTAAAGGATTTAAATATTAAAATTACACCCTTGTTTAAACTTTTAGAATAGATGGTAGTTATAATGATATCAAAGCCAAAGGTCTCAAGTTCAAACCTCACTGTCACCCTGATAATTAATATTAAGACACGTGTTGGACCAAAAGAATGCCACATGTGAGGGGGCGTGTATCAAAGATTTGAGTTTTCACATGCTCAAACATTTTATGAGGTTTCCATATAATTTATCGTCTCTCAAAACGTGAACTCTTTTCTGAAATTAAAATGCTTGATTAATTCATAACCTTTCTCAACGTGCAGAACATTGGCGAAACAAACCCATCTTATCTGGTAACTCTTAATCCATTTCACACACCTGAGCATACATTGCTCAAGTGGTCAACCAGCCATCCACTCCCAACGGTTGCCGCAGCAAAAGCTTCTTTTGAGCTTGATCGAATTCAAGGGAAGAGAGGCATATGGTTCTGTGGAGCTTACCACGGTGAGTTTTCTTGCTTACGACAAAAGCATAAAACTCTTTGAATATCACATTGCATCAGTTAAGCTCATTTTTTCTTGAACCATAGTGTTTGGAAGAAAAGAAAAAAACCACCTTTTAGAGAATTATAAAGGACCTCTCCAAAATTAGACCTTTTTCTTGACTCAGTTTTAAGAAACTGCAAATCAAATGAAGTTTTAAACTGCTTTCTGTTTTCGGTGACAATTTTATATTCTCAGAAAAATGAACCAAATAAATCCTATGTTTCTATGTCCATTTTTTAGCGAATATAAATTTTGTGATCTCAAGGGAAGTATTCATGTTTTAAATTGATGCGCATGACTGGTTAATGATTATTAACATTAGGTATACTTTTGAAGCTTCATGCAAGATATATAGTGCTTTGACTCTTTAAGATGTCGTGACATTTTATTTTACACTGCTAATGTCTGCTGTCTGTTGTACTTTCATTTGTTTAGAAAAACAGAAATAGCTTATCTCCTTTTTGGCTAAATTAAACAGCTTATAATTTACTGACACACATGCTTTACATATTCACTTTCAGGATATGGATTCCATGAGGATAAGCTAAAGGTATTCTAGATTTTTGTATTAAAACAAATAAATGTTTATTTTTTATTATTATTAACAAAAATAAATGTTGCTTTAAAACATATAACAACGATTTTGAAGGCAATTGAAAAATGTGCTTGCCAACATCACATTGACGATAAAAAGCTAATAGTTATTGCCTTCGGTGTTTGTTAGGCTCTTAATTGTTTGGTTTTGCAGGCTGGCATGGCCGCTGCATATGGTATTCTTAAAAAGAGTGTTGCTGTTCTGGACAACCTATGGTACCTTCTTTGGTCGAAGCATGGGCGTGCACTATTGTTACCAAGTTTCTTCAACATTATATCTCCACTGGCTGCCTAATGTGAGTTCACTCAGAGGACAGATTGATATTCCATTTTTAGATTTTTTTTTTTTTTTTCTACTTTTACTTCTTGAAATGAAATAAACAATTTTTTTCTTTCTTTTTTGAGCCAAGACACACTCTAAGGGTGTTTAGTTAGTCATGTTTGTTGCTTGGAAGAAGGCATCATGCTAATTTTCCAATGCTTTTGTTGGCAAGTGTGACAGAAAATTTGAGATGATTTAAGGCTCGTGTAACAAGAGGATAATAAAATGCACCAGGAAGGATTGGTTCGGTTCAAGCTATAGTAGCTACTTGGACATGAAAGATGCTAAAGAACATGATTCTCAATCGTACTTAGATAGCCATAAAATAGGATTGTATGGTTTGGTGGTTGTATTCTCTTTGTAGATGGCAAGGCAGGACAGGGGTCATTGTTTGGCACAATGGTAAAAGCTCAGAGTGATAGTAACAAGTCACTGGTTTAGGCTTCAAATTACCCATTTTATGTAAAATAAATAATATAATATATATTTAAAATTTTGTTGAATGCTAGGATTCATTGGATAATTCAATATCTACAAAATTGTGGTTATTTTAGTTTCGAGTTGCATTATTTATGCACTGTGAGTAGTACTTATGCAGTAAATTTTGAATTGATATCATGCCTTTTGTGGCACCCTAGCTTATTGGAAGAAGGAGGTACAGTTTTCACCTTTGAAGGAACAAGAAAGAAAAGTCTTCTTAAAACTTATCTGAAAATTCACAATCCCCAGTTTTATTGGAAGGTATGCACATTTTCTGTCTTTGACATTTATTTCAATATAAAGAACTGGCCAAATATATAATTGTTGGTCAAAATTAAGTTAGAATTCTGTTACGCATATGTTTCTTACTTGGAATTATTTTGACAGGTTAGTACACAAGATGAATTTGGCCTTGCAGATGCATACATTAATGGTGATTTCTCTTTTGTTGATAAAAGTGAAGGTCTTCTGAATCTTTTCCAGGTAATACTACAGATCCGTGCTTGGTTTCAAGTGTTCCCAGTAGATGTTTACCTTTTGAAAATTCTATTCTGCAGATTTATATAGCCAACAGAGATTTAAAAGCTTCTGTCTCAAGGTCTAATAACAAAAGGTAAATATTGACTTGAACCAGTTATACTGTGATATGGGTGTACGAATTTTGGTCATCTCCTAATTATCCCTACTTGAGTTTCCATCTATTCTAATGTCGGTGTTAGGGGCTGGTGGACACCATCGCTTTCCACAGCTGGAATCGCATCAACAAAGTATTTTCTCAAGCATGTTTTGCGGCAGAATACTCTTACCCAAGCTCGCAGGAACATCTCTCGTCATTATGATCTGGTACGAGATATCAATCCATTGATAAATGTCTTTTCAATCTCTCTCTCAATAAGTTCAGAATGTACTTGGTGGAGGTTCATAATTCTCTATTTGTACGATATTGTCTATAGGTGTATAGTTTTGAACACAAGTATCACGTGAAATCCTAGTTAAAAAATTTATTTGGACCATGGCTTATGACCTTCAAAAAAAAGAATTGTATTTAGCTTCACTTCAGAAATGAAGATTTTTTTTATTTTTTATCAAGACAGTGATTATTTCTACGAAAGTTGAATGAAGACTTGTTGTTAAAGATAAGCTCATATGAAAACAAATTAAACAATGTAACAGTAATAAATAAATATAAAGAATAAAATTAAAAAATATATATTTCATCATTTCAGTACCATGTAGAGCAGTGTGAAAATGAAATAGCATGTATACATATGCTCTTAAAATTAGAACATTTGAAATTGAACATACAATAATGTAATAAAAATAATGTCTTAGTTGCTCAAAGGGAGGGAAAATGCAGAAGTTTCAGACTTTCAGTGCAGGATCAGGGAAGACGTGTCCTCTGTATCATATGGACGCTTAATAAACGTCTGAAATGAGTTCGACATATGTGCAGTTGGTCATACACCTAACGGGTATATCCAATAATTCAAGTATATATATAATTGTATATAAAACTCTCTTATGTTGTGGTGGGGGGAGGGGTCATGGGAGAAACTCTCTTATTATCTTTCATTTCTTACATTATTACTTCAAAATACAAAATTATTCTACTGTGGAAAATAGAAGTATATATTAAAAAACATGAGTATTTAGCTGTCTCCCCATGTTGCTGGATTTGGATTATTCAAACGAAATCGAGTCCAATCAAGCAGATTTCTACTTAATAAAACAGTTGTACCTTTGGTTTAGAAATTCTTAATGTTGATTAAGATATGTTGTAATAAATAAGAGTCTTTATAAAATAGCTTTATAACCCAAGTTAATTGCCTTCAATTTCCATCAGAATGGCCTGTAAGTTCTGTAACCCTTTTCGTTTTCATGGTAGCATCGTGCTGATCTGTATGAATTTGCATACACCAACTTTTGTTTAAAATAATATTATTGCAAGTAATTAAGATACAAAAAATGTAATCCGACTATTGGTTTTTGGTTTCTCGTTTCCAGAGTAACGAACTATTTGCTCTGTTCTTGGATGAAACAATGTCATACTCCTGTGCAATAGTTAAGGTACAGATTTCGATCTTTTGATTATTTTATCTACAACCCCAAAATTTATCCTCAAATTTTTTTTTTAAATCTCAAACTTTGTAATACTGATTTCCATGTTGAACTTCTGATAGACGGAAAGTGAAGACTTGAAAGTTGCACAGCTAAGAAAAATCTCAAGCCTGATTGAAAAAGTCAGTCTATCTATAACATCTGCTTTATTTTTAATGAGAATTTCTAAGTAAAATTATCTTATTTGCACTATTTTCTGTTCCAATATAGGCCAGAATTGATGAGAAACATGAAATTCTTGATATTGGATGTGGTTGGGGAAGTTTAACTATTGAAGTTGTCAAACGAACTGGATGCAAATATACTGGCATCACCTTATCTGAGGAGCAATTGAGATTTGCAGAAATGAGAGTGAAGGAAGCTGGCCTTCAGGTGATTAGTTTTTACTAACTAAACATGCATGACTATGATAGCGCAATGCACATAAGTTGCCCCCGGGGGCTTGGCTATGATGGTAGGTGTTTGGCACTTGCCACAAGCGGCCAGTGTGCGATTCCTCCCAAGCCATCCATGTCCTCTGACTTACCCGGTGTATCTTTGGGGCGAGGCTCTGCACCCCCAGGTTTGTAGCCTAGGGTGGGTCCCAAAGGAGCCCTGCCTAGGTGAGTTCCTGGTGCTAAAAAATAAATAAATAAATAAAACAATGCACATAAGTTTCATGTGAGACAATGAGATCATCATTATATATATTCCTTTTTGCTTCTGGCTCCTCACAAGGTAATTGAGTTGGTATAAGGTCTCAGGACCTGATCCCGAGATCTTGTGTTCAAATTCAGGACTTCAACCCTTCAAAATGTCTCCTGTGTAATAAAATATCTTTATTTGTTTCTTGTTACCTTGAGAATATTGTTTCCATTAAGTCTCTTATCATTTTAAATGACTTCAACCCTTCAAAATGTCTCCTGTGTAATAAAATGTCTTTATTTGTTTCTTGTTACCTTGAGAATATTGTTTCCATTAAGTCTCTTATCATTTTAAATGGACTTCGCTCCCAGGACCGCATAAGATTTCTCCTCTGTGACTATCGCCAATTACCCGATACCCACAAATATGACAGGATTATCTCTTGGTGAGTTCATCTCCAAATTATGTACCAGAACTAAATAATGGTGTTCATCTCCAATTTACATCTGATAATAACTAGCCAAATTTGTACACTTATCTAGCTGACGTTTATTTACAGTGAGATGATAGAACATGTTGGCCATGAATACCTTGAAGAGTTCTTTAGTCGTTGTGAATCAGTGTTGGCAGAAGATGGGCTTCTTGTCCTACAGGTAAGCATAGTTTGTTCTCTACCATTTTACTTTTTATTTCACACAGTTCTTTTATTTAAACAATTTGTTATCTCTTGGCTGCAGTGGAAGAAATTAGTGCTTGAATTCCTATAGTTTCAGCAGCCAATAAAATTCATATAAGTGACCCAATGATGGATTACTTGCTAGTATATATGTGGTACAATTTAGTTAATCAATTTGATTTGAGAGAAATCCTTTGGATAAATTTATGCAGCATGAAATGGCGAAATTAGTTATAAAACAATGTCACAGTCTAACTAGATATTTGATAAGAGGATAGAAATCAGAGCAATTTGATTTCACAAATAATTTGAAGGATGGCCACTTTGCTAGCTTTTGATAGCATTTAAATGATTTTCTTTTCATGACACTACACCTCAGGAACTCAATAAATGATATCAAAACGTTGTTAGGGGATATTAACTCCTTCCTACCCACTTAATGGTTGGCTGTTGTTCAGAATTAAATTTCCTCATCATACATAACAGAAGCGTCATCATCACATAAGCATATATGGCGAAAAAAGTCATACACATCAATGCAGAACATAATATTTTATATGGTTCACCCAACTGTAGGGCTACGCCAATGGAGAGAGAGATGTGTAACGATTCCAAAACTGATACTTTTTAAACAAAAAAAAAATTCGGCATGACCTCCCCTAAAAATAGGCCTATCACAACCTATTTAAATTCATTTTTAACCTATCATGGCTCAAATTCCGAATTCACGGCAATAGTAGATGATAATATACAATCAAATGACCTCAATAATACTTCAAACTAGTATTACTCTCCCCATTCATCAATAAGGTTTACATGTTATCAAATTCACATCCAAAATATCATCTAATAACATAGTTATATTACCTAACCATGGTTTTGAAAAATAAATACACATTACTACACTTTTGGGGCCTTACAAAAATGGGAGATATACAAAAGATACAAAATGAGCTCCAAGTCAGCCTTAAGCTTGTGGAAGATCGGCATCCACTACCTCCTTACCGGTTCCTGGAAAATGTTAAATAAAATAGGGTGAGCATAAAGCTCAGTAGAGAGTGCCTATGACGCACCTCTTGTAGCCCCGTGAATCCAAACAAAGCATAGGCCAATAGGAAGAGGGGTCATGCAAAATGAGGGAAACACATATTAAATTCCAATTCCAAGCAATCATATGTAAAATGCCATGAATGCTATGATATGCGTGTCACTCCCCATTTCTCAGAAAACAACCATACTTTTCAAACTGTTAATATAACCCGCCCTTTAGTGACCCCGCAGCGACACGAGAGGAGGATTGGCTAGTGTCCCTGACCCTTGGTAACCCCGCGGCGTCATTATGGGGCCCAGCTAGCTCAACCACGCTAGGGCGACTCCTTAGTCCCCTCTAGGCTATATTAACCTCCGGCCCTTTGGTACCCCCGCGGCGAACGGGTTTCTCAAAAAAAAACTTTTTCAACAAAGCTTTCCCGAAAATCCCCATTCTTTCATTTTTCAAAAGTCATTTCCATACGTGCAATCCCCAATGATGAATTCATGAATGCCACATACTTTCAATGTTGTAATATAAGGGATTTCTAACATTTGTCATGCCGTGACAATATCATAAAATGGGGAATTTAATACCACAATTTACCACACATGCTCACAACAATCAACTAGATATTTAGCATTATAATAAGCATGATAAATCAACCATTTATCACAATTTCCATACAATCCAACAAATACACATAGATACATGTTTCACATACACAATTAAATCATTTAAGGAGTAATCCATCTAAACTAAGCATGCTTATCACATAAGTCAACAAACACACATATATAAAATCTTTATATGCACCATTAAATCATTTTTAAAGCAATCAACCTTAAATCAAGCATGTTTGGCCAAAATTCTAGAGAAATAACTCACTAAGGTACAAGAAAAGTGTGAATTAGACACCTTTACCTCTAATTGAGCAAAAACCCCAATTTTCTTCACAAACCCTAGAAATGGGTCCTAAGATTCGAACTCCAAGGAGTGCACTAAATCTGAAATCGCTTGTATGGATGTGTAGAGCTTGACACGAGCTTCGTTTTGCCTCAAACGGCACTCAATTTCGATAAGAAATGAGATCAAGATCTTGCTTCAAAGTTTTGGAAATTAAAATGAAAAGAAAAAAAGAGAGGAAGAGGGGAAGAGAGAGGCACACGGGAGAGAAGGAGAGAAATGAGACCATTTGTAGTCTCTTGGCCCTTAGTTGGTTTAATGGTAGGTCCCACCACCTTTTATTTTCTTTTTCCTTTAACTTTTTGCTTAAATTTGAGCCATAACACAACATAATACACATATTATATATACACCTATGCACATAAATACACAGACATTACAAGATGTCAGTATTGTGAATCAAGGAAAAGAATATACAACTAGAGATCAAAACCCCACTCACTCTCACTCAACATACTCTTGAGGCTACATCGTTACACTCGGGAAATTACATATACTCTCCCCTCTCCTTACAACACTCACCCTTTCAACCCCTTACATCTTTACTTTCTCTATCTTTCTCTACCTCTATCTCTCACACCCAACTCTATTTATAAAGTCTTCAAACGTAATTCCTTGTTGGACAATAAATCCACAAATTGCCTACAATGAGTTACCATAACAATCAAATCAATAAAATAGCAGCCTAATATGCCCCAATTTCCTTCCCTTACCTTCA
Organism: Cornus florida; assembly: GCF_030987335.1. Taxonomy (NCBI): domain Eukaryota; kingdom Viridiplantae; phylum Streptophyta; class Magnoliopsida; order Cornales; family Cornaceae; genus Cornus; species Cornus florida. The sequence goes on along the minus strand of NW_026775571.1, from coordinate 71,957,375 downwards.
ATCTTTACCCTAGTTGGACAGGTCCACTTAGGGAAATTCCGTAACTACAAGCTTCACCCCAGTTGGACTGGTCCAAATAACTTGGACTGGTCCATCATACACACCGAATTCTAGCCACAAAACCCAACAAATACCTCATTTTGATGTAAAATCATGATTATAGCCATGCCTCACTATTAGAATATCAACTTTTTTGTCCAAACACGATGCAAAGCCAACTAATTCCTAAAGCTAGCTGACTAATGTAATTTCTAATCTTCTTAATCTCTAGAATTCATGAATTGAAAATTTCATGTCATATAATTAACGATTCTAATTTAATTTTCAGCGATTTTCTAACACCTTAGACTTGTTGATTTCTCTTTAGTTCTCATCAATACCAGATGAAAAGTATGATGAGTGCAGGCGAAGCTCAGATTTCATAAAGGAATATATTTTTCCTGGTGTATGCATTCCTTCATTAAGTAGAATAACATCAGCAATGGCTGCTTCATCCAGACTCAGGTAAAGGCTTACATTGTTTGTATGAATATATAGTTGGGTATTGTTTCTCTTCAACTTCTCTTTTCTGGAACTTTACGTAAGTGCTATAAATGCAGCGTTGAGCACATAGAAAACATAGGCTTTCATTATTTCCATACGCTCCGATGCTGGAGGAAAAACTTGTTGGATAACCAGTGGTAAAATATATTATTCTCTAGCTCTTTTTTTCCAATTTATTTTGATGTCATCAACAAATAAATTGGACAACTTGATTTATCTAGCGTTTTTTTTTTTTTTTTAAATGATCGAGGAATGACGTCAAAATATGAACCCCCTTACCATTTGAATGGGTGATTAACTTTTACCAAGTAAATGATACGCATACACACATACAGCATATCGAGACGCTCAAATAACTTGGGAAGTCTCATGTAATAACACTTACACAAGCATGAATATATGCCCAATTATGCATATGTTGTACCAAGGCCTGATACAAGGGTGAGCCAATAGCAAATAACCTTTCCTTCTGGGTGCTTCATGATCTGACCTAAAAGGTTAAGCTATTAGGTGGGACTAACACCTAATGCATATATACCCATTCACTTCTCCATCCGGATCCGATGCAGGACAAGTCCCCCTTACAACATTCTCTCCATCCGAACTTGCAATGCCCTCATTGCGATCGGGTTACCCTACCTACCAAGGGTGCCTAACCCGGACCCTTCCAAGTCGGGCACTTGACGTGGTACCAAATCAAGGAATGGGTCTGGCTCTGATACCAACTGTAACAGGTTAGGTGCTTTGCGATCCGACCCAAAAACTTAAGTTATTTGGTGGGGCTAACACCTAACTCATATAAACCCATTCACTTCCCCATGCAGATCCGATGCGAGATAAGTCCCCCTTGTAACACTAGGCTACTAGGTAATGCCCGACTAGTTATACCTAATAGATCACCACAAATTTCCAGGTCTATCTGAAGTTCAGGACTATGGAATGTGCAGGCTTAGATATTACATGAAAAGCCTAGCTATGATGAAAGGGCATAAAATTGTAGTTGTGACTTGAACAAAGAGATTCTACTTATCTTTTGCCTCTGCTGATTATCCTTTTTGAATTTCTGCAGCATTTGCCATTATAAACACTATCTTTTACCTGTTATATGATAAAAATAAAAAATAAAAAAAAAGTACATAAATTTATAATATTCTTTACTCTCTCTCTTAGCAAAATTCTCGCATTAGGATTTGATGAAAAGTTCATCCGGACATGGGAGTACTATTTTGATTACTGTGCAGCTGTTTTCAAGACTCGTAGGTTTGGAGTCTATCAGGTATCTCTCCACCCTGTGTCACACATTTCATTGATAATGTTTATTCTATCCTTCTTTAACGAGTCAAAATAAATAAATAAACAGCTCTGATGTTAGGATGTCCCATTGCGAATGCAACTGTGCCATTGTAGTTGTTCAATGGCATATGAATCTACAACGTGTTAAACGAAATTGTGAAAATCATCCAATGCAATTATAGATTGTATTTTACGTGAGCGTTAAGTAAACCATTTATCTGATCTGATGAATTGCATGATTCTCTACTTTCATAAAATTACTGAGGTTTGAAGACTTACTGCTATTTGTTAAGAACTAGTTCGAAATATTTGGTGCTAGAACTGATAAAGGTACTTTAATTCCCTCCAATGTAGATGGTATTTTCTCGTCCTGGCAATGTCGCTACATTGGCTGATCGATGCATATGAGGATGTACCTTCTGCTTATTGGTCATGTGATCCCTAGAAAGATTGTATTATTTGAAGAACCTTATAGTTTGGCTATCTCCTTCAATTTATGGATTGCTTTCTGTGAAGAATAATCGATTATATTCACTCATGTATTTCACGTTATGTATTTGAATTACGGTATATTGTGATGCTTCAGAAAGATAAACAGACAATGCATTTGTAACAATATATATTTGTATACATGTTATCCTTGTGTCTTAATGCTAACTCTTCTCATATTTTAGGATTTAATTACAGTTGTAAAAGCTTGGAAAGCTTGGTTTCTGAATGCATATTTGAATCATGAGATGAATGATTTTGTGAAATTATTTCAAAAAGTTGGGTCTGTATTCTACCTACCTCTTCTAGCAGCATCCTTGATTATCGGAAAAATTAGGGTAAAGTGTGTAAAACTCTCCTAAATTATTGCCTTTTTCGCAAATAACCCCCTTGAACTAAAAATTGTCCTCCTGAACTATAGATTTGTTGCAGTAAGGACAAACCATCACAAAAGACTATTTTACCCTTTTTCATTAAATTTGTCATTTTTTATTAAATTATTTTTATTATTTTTTTTCTTATCTAAATATTAATTATACAATTTACCTTAATTTTATTATTAGTATCGATTTATCATAATAATGGAAAAAATTAAATAGATTTGTAATCATATTTTCTAATTAACTTTTAATTAAGGTATACTATTTATGACAAAACTTCTTATACACTCTGTTTAAACTTTTTTTTACCATAAAAAATACCTTCTTTTTCATACAATATATTCATGAAAATTTAAGAAATTATTTAAATAAAAAATACCTTCATTTTCATGCACTATATTAATAAAAAAAAATTAAAAATTACTTAAATTGTTTTAAAATTTTATACTGAAGATTTTTATTTAAACAATTAATATAAAAATTAAAGATATATTTATGCAAATTTAATGGAGAATTTGTCATCAATATAGTGTGAGTTTTTTTTTCATAATTTATTTCAAAAAGAAAAATAAATTAAGTGTAATTTAAAAAGAAATGACATTATGGTCATTTAATGAAAAATAATCTAGGCATTGAGGCTTTTTGTAACCGAAAGAAATAGTTCAAGGATATTATGCACAATATATAATTCAAAGAGCTTACTTGCAAATTTGGATATAATTCAAAAAGATTTTTTTTACTTTACTCAAAAATTTATTACATGTTCCAATCAATCACATTCTCATGCGTTTGATCAAGTATGACGACTGTCTTTCCATAATACTTTGACATGACTATCAAGATATATATATATATATATATATATATATATATATATATATATATTAGATGGGGCTAGAAAACAACAATAAAATAGTGAGTATGATAATATATATTATTAGATATCCCAAAAAAAAAAAATTAATTAATTAAATAAAAGATTCGTGCACATGTTATACATAAAAAAAGATTCGTGCTCATTTTATTTATTCTATTTAAAAATTGATTTATCTTTTTTAAAATTTAATCTTAGATAAGATATAAATTTAACCCTTTTACAATTCTGGTCCAAAAAAAGATATAGATATAATATAGGTTACATCTTGGCAAGGCACACATTACAATACTCATCGGTATACAAATCAGTAAAACTTTTCAATTTACAACTTTCAAAGCACTGTCAAGTGTCAACAGCTTTGTATGATAACTTTTTTTAAAAATCTTCCTTTTAGAATACGAGAGTGGATCTACATGTTACTTCAAAACGTTTTTATATTTTCTAAATGTTCCGCGACTCATCGTCTCTTTAAAGTAGTTTTTATAACTCAATTCAACATGGTTAAACATATTTAAGAGTTGATATTGACAATCTAATATTTTCTTGAGACGTTTCAATTATATTTTTAGTTAATAAAAATGACAAAAGTCCCTTTTCTATTTTTGTTGTTAGTAACAATTAGATATTCGGATTGTTGTGCTGGATATTGTAGAATTTCTCATGTAAATGTTTGATGAAATTTCAAAATTTTAAATTAAATTAAAAAAAAATTAAATTAAATAAAAGATTCGTGCACATGTTATTCATAAAAAAAGATTCGTGCTCATTTTATTTATTCTATTTAAAAATTGATTTATCTTTTTTAAAATTTAATCTTATATAAGATATAAATTTAACCCTTTTACAATTCGGGTCCAAAAAAAGATATAGATATAATATAGGTTACATCTTGGCAAGGCACACATTACAATACTCATCGGTATACAAATCAGTAAAACTTTTCAGTTTACTACTTTCAAAGCACTGTCAAGTGTCAACAGCTTTGTATGATAACTATTTTTAAAAATCTACCTTTTATAATACCGAGAGTGGATCTACATGTTACTTCAAAACGTTTTTATATTTTCTAAATGCTCCGCGACTCATCGTCTCTTTAAAGTAGTTTTTATAACTCAATTCAACATGGTTAAACATATTTAAGAATTGATATTGACAATCTAATATTTTCTTAAGACGTTTCAATTATATTTTTAGTTAATAAAAATGACAAAAGTCCCTTCTCTACTTTTGTTGTTAGTAACAATTAGATATTCGGATTACTGTGTTGGATATTGTAGAACTTCTCATGTAAATGTTTGATGGAATTTCAAAATTTTAAAAGAATTTTTACATGAGTGTTTTTCTCACAATGACAATCGTTTTGTTTGGGATAACATGGGGATAATTTGCATTTTTTTTTTTTTTTTTTTTCCCGCTAACAAGTTTAATGTTGGTTGGTTCCTGTTTTAGATAATCACTCATTCACTCTCTCAATATTATTGTGAGAAAAACACCCATGCAAAGTTCCCTTTGAAATTTTGGAATTTCATCAAGCTTGTTGAGGTAGTTCACTAGTTGAGGACATGGGAGAAGAAAAGCAAAAAATATCAAATAAAAAGAAAAAGATCAGTAATTTAAATATGTTTGGCTTTTATAATAGTGCGAGGAAGAGGAAAAACAAGAAATATATTGAAGGATATTTCTGTCCTTTTCATTAACTTAAAAATATTGTTGGAAGGAGTGAGGAGAATATTGGAGTGCCTGCTCCCATTTATTTATTTATTTATTATATGAGTAATGATACTCTCTTTGATCATATTGCCCTACTCCTAATCGGAATCTTACGGGTAATTATCACCTAATCACTTAAATTGTTGATATTTTTTCTTTGTGCTAAAGATACTAAAAATAAATAAATAAATAAAAAATGAAAAGAATTAAGTTAAAGAGGTTTTGACGATCCCTCTCTATCTCTATAATTTCTCCACAGTTGTATCTTCGTTCTGTTTCTTCCTTCATTCCTTTTCTCTCTTACTCACTCAAATGGGAAAATACAAATAAACATATATGTTTGCTTGAAAAAAATAATAATAATAAATAAGATTGGTGGTATGTATATATATATATATATATATATATATATATATATATATATATATATATATATATATTGTATCAGTTTTGGGGATTTGATTAGGAAAAAAAAAACCTTCAAAAATTCATTACGAGGTGGATCATATATGGGCTGCTCTTTTAGCAGATCATATACAAGCTAAAAGTAATGTTGAATAGAATCACTTGAACATAACTCACATTTATCAAAGGATATAATTGTCTGCATCCCCTAATCATTCATTAACTCTATTTTCATTTTACGTAGTATTTACTAATATATAAGGAAAAGTTGAAGACAATGAAAACATTAACATTTTAACGAAAATCATATTGATCTATTTATCAGTATTCCAAGGTTTACCAAAAAGAGAGATTTGTATATAAGGAAAAGTTGAAGACAATGAAAACATTAACATTTTAACGAAAATCATATTGATCTATTTATCAGTATTCCAAGGTTCACCAAAAAGAGAGATTTGAAAACAAAAACATTACTATACGCCAACAATTCAATCATAGAAGTTCAATTGTTCGCCGTCATAAATGTAAATACTATATCTAAATCTAAGCCTTAATGAAATTTTCATCTTTCATTTTTGTACATTAGATTTCCAATTTAACGTAAAAGTAGTTCTTTGTTGCCAAGAAAAAGATAACTCCAGCTGAGAATACAATGAATAAAGGCATGTATTCATGTTTGCTTGAAGAGAAAATAACAAATCATAATAAAATTGAAGGTATGTATTCGTGTATTTTTTTTTTTTTTTTTCAATATATATCTTAGCTTCAGTATTTTGTATCCGTTTTGGGAATTTGATTAGAAACTTCAAAAGCTGTCAAGTCCTACCCTCTCATCTGACGCCATGTTCATCGTCCAACTTCCTGTCATGTTTGTGCACCAAAACTCATACAAAATACAAAAGCCAAAATATATATTGAATAAAAAAAAAAAAAAAAAAAAAAAAAAAAACCATGAATACATACCTTCAATCTTTTTCTTTTTTTTTTGTTTCTCTTAAACAAACATATACAAATGAAGAAAGAAGCAGAACGAAGATACCATTGTGGAGAAATCAGAGAGATAGAGAGGGGTTGTCAAAACCTCTTCAGCTTCTTTCCATATTTTATTTTTTATTTATTTTTGGTATCTTTAGCGTGCTAAGAAAATATCAACAATTTAGGTAATTACATAGTAATTACACCTAGGATTCGAACTAGAAATAGGCTAATTTGATTGGGCAGAGTATCAATACTATTATTATATTGATAAGTCAAAATGATTATTTAAGTATTTTTTAAGAAAATGCTTTTAATTTAGGTCGATTATAAGAAAGTGGGACCTTCACTTTCTTATCCTTGCATTAATTATCAATCAAATGTATATAGTTAAAAAATTATTCTCAAATCGTGGCCTAAATATCATTATTATTATTATTATTATTTTGAATTAGACCATCTCTAATTATAGTGTATATTTTTTTTTTGTATAAATTTGATATGTCATGATTGATTTACACAAAAATTTTGAATTATTTATTTTTAACACGGTTTTTTTATACTTTTTGTGTAAAATAAATCCCTAACTTTTACAAACTTACTTAATATAGGGTTAATTCTGTAATGGAATAAGAAAAAGGGAGGAGAAAGAAAATATATTGATTTGGTTATGTAAAAAGGTTGTGTAAAGTATACAACAATTTTACACATTTGTGTATCTTAATTGACAGCTGGAGGGAAAAAAAAAAATTACACATCATAAGTGGCAGTGTATATTTTACACAAAAGTATATTTTAACAGACTGTTGGAGATACTCTTAGACATGTACTTTAGAATATTCCAAAATCGAACAAGAATTATAGGACAAGTGAGTAATAAATTTTACATTACTAAATATATTTCTAATCAGTAATCACTACTATTTAAACACACTCAACAACAAAAACGTATTATTATTATTATTATTATAAAGCAAGAAATATATATAACACAGGAGATTTAAAGGAATGAGGAGAGGAACAAGCTTTATATTATTTCTTCTCTTTTGGTGTAATGAACTCAACATAATTCATGCATATTTATAGGTAAATTTTCACTCCTACAATACTGTTCTTTTCCTCCATATATTGTTCACTTCCCACACATATACACAATCCATACATTTATTTCTTCTGACATTCATAACCCATATAATTGGTGCCAAGCTTTAATGCATGGACCCCACATGTACAATTACAACACTCACTCTTGGGGTCTATTATACTACACTGAGAATATGCCTCGTTAAAACCTTACTAAGAAAAACCCAGTTGGATAAAAACTTAGCGAAGGAAAAAAAGTACAATATTCTTCTGTATCTAAAAATGGTGTTGCATAGATTAAAACTGCCTCATCAAAACCTTGTCAGGAAAACCCATTGGAAAAACCATATCGAAGGAAAAAGAGTATAGTATGCCAATACCTTTTCAATTCAATTGCCCCCCCCCCCCCCCTCTCATTTAGCATTAAATATTATTGAGTCAACGCATTCCAATATCATGCATCAGCTTCTTGAATGTTGTAGTTGGAAGCGCTTTAGTGAATAAATTTGCTAGATTATCAGTTGAGCGTATCTGTTGAACATCAATATCATGGCTCTTCTGGAGCTCGTGTGTGGAAAAGAATTTTGGTGAAATGTGCTCGGTTCTATCACTTTTTATGTAGCCTCCTCTAACCTGTGCAATACATGTTGTATTATCTTCATATAATATTTTTGGACTATCTTTAATTGAGGAAAGTCGACAAGATTTTTGAATATGTTGTACCATAAATCTCAACCAAACACACTCTTGACCTGCTTCATGAATTGCGAGTATCTCAAAGTGATTTGAGGAAGTTGCAGTCATGGTCTGTTTCATAGATCGTCATGATATAGTAGTATCACCACAAGTAAACAAGTACCTTGGTTGTGATCGGGTTGTATGTGGGTCAAAAAGATAAGTTGCATCTACATATCCTATTAACTAGGGCTTTGATTTTCTTGAATAAAACAACTCCATATCAGTCGTTCCCTGAAGGTAACGTATGATGTGTTTTGACCCCATTCTGTGATACCCATCGGATCCGAGACATGAGTTGATCAGGCCCAGGCCCAAAACCGAGAGAATATCAAACAATTAATACTTTAATGAACACAGAATACAAATTGAATTTTAAAAAAAAAAAAAAATTAAGCTGAAAGAAACTAAATATAAATCCTTTAAAAATTAAATACTAAAAATCCGACAATCCAAAACTCTATAAGTTTAACAACTCGGGAATCCATCCCTAGTGGACCCCTAATAAAATCCAAACTGAATTAAAACAACTGAAAGTACATCCTGATAAAAACTATGGAGAGAAATCCTACGTAGTCGGTAGAGGGAGTAGAAACTTCTACTCAGCACGAACACGTCTAAGTCTGGAATTGTCGTGTACCTGAAAAATAGAAGTGAGTCAGGCTCACGCGCAAGTTCTATACTACTACAATCCAAACAGAGGCCCGATACGTATGTACACCTTAAACAATTCAACAATAGCTAATAGTCTGTAAATATATATATATAGTCACACTAAAAGACTCTCACAAGACTACAGGCCGATCTCAACCTGAATAGAGGTAACATGCTAAAACGCACACGAAGTGAGCATGTGTACCTAAACCTAAACAGGGTACACCTCCAATCATCGTATCCAACTATGCATCCCAATGCATATTCGCTCCCTAACCGTCGATCCTGAGACTCACACTCATATCGAGGTACCATAACAATATATTTAAAATCCATCCTATATCCTAGTAGTGCCGCTCAACTAGTCGTTGCCATGACATTACCATCAGTAGGACTTAACTTTTAGTTAATCCAATTCTTATCCAGAGTAGGTAGCTTTTGGTATTTTGAAACCAAACTATCCCTAGTATACCACCGTCCCATATTGGTGTATACAATCCAATTATCCAGCAGTTGATAATACCAATAATTAAAGTAAACATCAACTAAATCCACATCTCCATCATTGATACTAGCAGGCATAGTGTAAGCATCAATAAACAACATCAGCTATATACATAAACATGTTCAGTTTTATATCCATCCCTGATACTAACAGTCACAATGGAAGCATCAAGAACCATAGTCACAGTATATATACAAACCTACTCAGTTTAGGTTGTTCCATAAAATCTGATATAATGATAGGATTGTTTCAAATTATCATTCAACTCTCAGTAGTTGATATTACAGACATTTAAAGTAAACATCAACAAAGTCCATTCCTCCAACAGTTGATACTAACAGTATTAGTGCAAGCATCAAGACAAAATTACAGTATGTATATATACATGCTCAATTTTGGTTGTTTCACAAAATCCAGTTAATGTTAAATTTAAAACTTAACATCGTCAACACTAACACATCCTACACCTGTATAATTCAGATACATGATCATGGTGTATAGTGAAACATGTTACAATTATATCATTCGTATCAGAAAATTACTAATTCAAAGAGAGTTAACATTACTAGCTTCACAAATTCAAACATAGTGTAACTACCCGATTAAATCCCTACTGTCCAAGCTTTTCTAAGCAAGTAGACTTAATCAACACCACGTCTAAAGCTTTAATCTATCCATGTACATTAATTAGACCTTCCATATTCAACCCTGCACTCAACTGCAAGCTCTAGAATCAACTATTGTATGCAAAAACTGACTGGAGAACGAAGAAAAATAAAAATTCACCAAATGAGACGTCTCCTAAAATGTGGAACCGCCTCCTTTAGACCTTAGAGCCAGCTCCCACACTTGGGAGCCGCCTCTAAACACAAAGGAGCCGGCTCTCTCCAAGGCAGAGTCGGCTCTCTCCCTCTCTGCCCCGTCTCTTTGTGTTCCCTCTACTTCAGATGACTTCTGCAGCTTCTTTGCCCTACGCTATGGTTTCCAGAAGTTGTAACTCAATCCCAGTAGGTTCCCAGTCCATGTTTAAGTCATTAACACATTCCATATATAGGTTTAAACAGAGAATTAAGAAGCAAATAACATGTTTTAATAGGTTTTTCAAGGATGCAACACACACTGATATGTTTCAGTTTAAGTACGAATAGAGAAAGTTTATAATTGATTCAATTAATCCTAGAATTGTTTAAGAATGCAAAGAACACGAAGCCTAAGGGAGAGAATAAGGATAGAACTTGCTTTACACCGACGTCCGTCTCAATTCTCTGGCAAATTCTTTGTTTGTTCTCTGTTTTCTTCCTAGCCGACTCTAAAACTCCTTACAGCCTTACTATGTTGTAATCTTCTTCTAAACCCTAAGCAGACATCCTAGGTGAGTATTTATAGGCCACACTAACCCTAGGCTTAGTTAAACCCTAATCGGATTACTCGGCCTACAGCAAAAATCTAGGTTAAACCTATGTCGGCTACTTATGTGAATACTCTATATGCAACTAACCTTACAGTTACATTAACAACAAAATAAATTACATTTAATTAAATAAGTTCATAACATTAAATCAATACTTAACACAATTAATTAAAACAAAAACAATTAAATAACAATTAACATATTAATATAATTAAAGCAATAATTAAAACCATTAAATAAAAACAACTAATTAAATCAATGAAACAAACACAAATACACTTAAACAATTAAAAATTGAAATTTAAACAAACAATTAACATATTCATACAATTAAAGCAATAATTAAAACCATTAAATAAAAACAACTAATTAAATCAATGAAACAAACACAAATACACTTAAACAATTAAAAATTGAAATTTAAACAATAAAATAAATTCCAGAACTATCCTTTTGAAATTAGGGGTATTAAATTCTTCCCCCCTAACAAAAGGAATTCCGTCCTCGGAATTCGCTCTTACCTTCTTCAAAAATTTCAGGAAACTGCGAATGAATGACGTCCTCCCGTTCCCAAGTAGACTCAGCCTCATTGTGATGACTCCACTGGATACGAACTAAAGGAATAACCTTGTTATGAAGGATTTGATCCCGACGGTCGACAATCCGACACGGTGGCTTCAAACAAGTTGCATCCGGCTGCAACTCAATCTCCCCAACATCGATATGCTGATACCGATCCTCATCTCGCAGAAATTTCCACAACATGAAAAAATGGAACATATTATGGACGCGATCCAAGTTATCCGGAAGTGCCAACCGATAAGCAACAGCTCTAACACGATCCGTAATCATGAATGGACCGACAAACCACGGTGACAACTTCCCTTTCTTCCCAAAGCGCATGACATCTTTCATTGGTGACACTTTGAGTAAAACCTGATCTCCAACCTTAAACTCCAAAGCACGAGTACGCCGATCAGCATAACTTTTCTACCGACTCTGAGCAGTACGTATGCGAACCTTAATAAGAGCTATCTTCTCAAAAATATCCTTGATGAACTAAGGACCCAAGAATTGGCTCTCGCCAACCTCCATCCAACAAACAGGTGATCAACACGGTTAGCCGTATAACGCATCAAATGGTGCCATCCCAATAGTCTTCTGAAAACTATTATTATAAGCAAACTCCACAAGCGGTAAGTAATCCTCCCAGTGGCCCTTGAAATCAATAACACACGACCAAAGCATATCCTCTATAATCTGATTAACTCGCTCAGTCTATCCATTAGTCTGAGGATGATAAGCAGTACTAAGGTGCAACTCTGTACCCAAAGCCTGCTGAAAACTCTTTCAAAATCCAGACACAAAGCTCGAATCCCTGTCTGATATAATAGACAATGGAATGCCATGTAACTTTACAATCTCTGAAATGTAAAGTCTCGCCAACTGCTCCGAAGTGAAGTCAGTGTGAATAGGCAAGAAGTGAGCTGATTTCGTCTGTCTGTCCACAATAACCCAAATGGAATTGTGATCCTTAAAGGAATTTGGCAACCCTTCCACAAAATCCATAGAAATACTCTCCCATTTCCACTCTGGTATCGGTAGTGGCTACAAAGCTCCTGGCGGCCTCTGATGATCAATCTTGACCATCTGACAAGTATTACATCACGAGACAAAAAGAGCAATATCCCTCTTCATACTTGCCCACCAAAACTGCCGCTTCATATCCTGATACATCTTGTTGCCTCCTCGATGAACAGAGAACTCAGAGTGGTGAGTCTCAGTCATCACATCCTTCCTCAAATCGTCAGCAGAAGGTACCACTAACCGTCCCTTGTACCTCAAACCTCCATCAGCCCCAATATAATAGAATGGAACATCTCCGGAAGCTATCTCTGTAAATTTGTCAATGCACTGCTGATCCATGAGTTGTGTCTTCAAAACCTTATGAATGATAGAAGGTGTAACTATCATCCAAGCCATGAAAGCATTTGATAACTCATCCACTGTCTTCAATACATTCCACTCAGTAGTGAATAGAGCGGAAAGACTACCAACAGGTCGACGACTGAGTGCATCCACCACCACATTCGCTTTCCCTAGATGGTACTGTATAGAGAAGTGATAGTCTTTCACAAACTCCAACCATCTGCGCTGTCTCATATTCAGCTCCCACCGAGTGAACAAGTACTGCAGACTCTTGTGATCGCTGAATAATCTAAATGACTCACCCAACAGATAATGCCTCCAAATGCGTAAGGCAAAGACAACAGCTGCCAACTCTAAATCATGCGTTGCATAATTAAGCTCATGAGGCTTAAGCTTCCAAGATCCATACGAAATCAGTCACTCCTCTTACATCAAAACATATCCAAGACCCTACAACGAAGTATCCGTGTAGACCAGATACTCTATCCCGCTCTGCGGGGTAGATAAAACTGGTGCAGAAGTCAACTTAGTCTTTAGCTCATCAAAAGCTCTCTGACAATGTTCATCCCACACGAACCATACACCCTTCTTAGTCAGATGAGTGAGTGGTCCTGCTATCTTTGAGAACCCCTGGATGAACCTCCTGTAATATCCTGCCAGACCGAGGAAACTCCGAATCTCAGCAGGTGATGTAGGCTGTCCCTACTCAACCACCGTTGAAACCTTGGCCGGATCCACCGCTATTCCCCTTTCTGACACCACGTAACCAGAAATTTCACCTCCCACTGCCAAAATTCACATTTCTAGAACTTGGCGTACAACTAGTGCTCACGAAGCTTCTGCAACACAATCCGTAGATATCTAGCATGACTGTCCTCAGACCTTGAGTAAATCAAGATGTCATCGATGAAAACAATGACAAATTGATCCAAGTAAGCCCTGAAGACTCTGTTCATTAAATCCATGAAAACCGTTGGTGCATTAGTCAACCCGAACGGCATCACACAAAACTCATAAGATCCATATCTAGTTAGAAACGCTGTCCTTAGAACATCCTGCTCCCAAACCCGAAGTTGATGATACCCAGACCGCAGATCAATCTTAGAAAAATAGGTAGCTCCCTTCAATTGATCAAACAGGTCATCAATCCTGGGCAAAGGATACTTGTTACGAATCGTAACATTGTTCAACTCCCTGTAATCTATACACAGCCGAAGTGAACCGTCCTTCTTCTTTACAAACAAAACCGGTGGTCCCCTGGGTGAGGTACTCCTGCGAATGAAACCCTGGCTGAGTAGCTGCTGAATCTGATCCCTCATCTCCCTCATCTCTACTGGTGCCATCCTGTATGGTGCCCTAGCAATAGGCGTAGTGCCTGGAGCTAAGTCAATAACAAAATCGATCTCGCGACTAGGTGGCAACCCTGGAATCTCCTAAAATACATCTGGGAAATCATGTACAATTGGTATGTTATCCAATAATATAGTAGTCCCCTCCTCCATTTCCTCCTCCACATGGAATAAATAAGTGCTAATGATCCCGCTAGAACGTGGCATAGTGACGACATACATGTCCTGACCAGGTATGGTAAACACAATAGACCTATCAAAATAATTAACTGGGGTATGGTAGTAAGACAACCAATCTATCCCAAGTATCAGATCATAAGTGTGCATGTCCAGGACCAATAGGTTGGCTAGAAATAGGTGCTAATGATCCCGCTAGAACGTGGCATAGTGACGACATACATGTCCTGACCAGGTATGGTAAACACAATAGACCCATCAAAACAATTAACTTGGGCATGGTAGTGAGACAACCAATCCATCCCAAGTATCACATCATAAGTGTGCATGTCCAGGACCAATAGGTTGGCTAGAAATCTGAGTCTGCCAATATCTAGTGTCACAGGCCCATCACTCTCATATATAATAGTTGTATTTCCCAATGGTGTAGAAATACCCTGAGGTCTAGTGCATACCCTCGTCCTCATCCCAGATAAAACGACAAAAGTCCAGCTACAAATGAGTGTGTAGCACCCGTATCAAACAAAACACGTCCATGCAAACCATGAATAAGAAACTTACCCTCAACAGCCTGAGGTGCTTGCATATCCTGTGGCATGGAATTGTACACCATGCCATAATGTAACTGTTACGGTGCCTGTCCCTGAGGCTGCAGCAGCGCTGGTAAAGCTGGATATGTCTGTCCCTGAATTCGTGGAACCTGTGGAGCTGGTAAAGGCACTGGCACCCTCTGCCCCTGCTGCACATGTTGTCCTTGTCCCTGTCTCTGTCCTTGTCTTGTTGTAGGACAATGCTTAGAAGTGTGACCATACTCTTCACAGGTGTAACAACTACCCTGGAAAGTACCAAATGGCATCCTTTGTCGGTTAGCCTGTGTTTGACCCTGTCCTGCCTGTGGTCCCCCATTCTACTGTCCCTCAACAGGTGCCACATCCCTCGGAGCATCTAATCCACCCTTGTACTTCTTCCAAGGCTTTTGTCCCTGGAACTTGCCCTTGTCATTCTGTCAATGACTGTTCCCATTCCCTTTCTTAGCTGACTGATTAGCAGAGTCTCTATCACCCCCGCTTCTCACCCTTGGCATGTCTGATATCCACGGTCAACTGATACTGCTGTAGAGCAGCGTCTACCACCTGAACATAAGTAGTATAGGCTGGATTACTTGTAATAGCTCTCTTGATAGACCACATCAGTCCCTTGACGAAACTGTTGCACTTCTTCTCCTCTGTATCCACCTCATCTGGTGCAAAGAGAGACAAGCATGTGAACTGATGCTCATACTCTGCCACTGTCATGTTTCCCTGTTACAGATTGAGAAACTCAGTCTTCATAGCTGCCCTGACTGCATAAGGAAAATACTTTTCTTCAAAGCATGCACTGAACTGATCGTAAGTCAATGCCATCATCTCCTCTATAGTGGTAACTGACTCCCACCACTGTAGTGCATCTCCAACTAGCCTGAATGTAGCCAGCATGTGCTTCTGAACCTCCGTGCACTGAACCAAGCGAAGATGTCGCTCGATGTCCTGTTTCCACTGGTGAGCTGCTCTCGCATTGGTGGAGCCTGTGAACTCAGGTGGGCTCTCCTTTGTAAAAGAACTCCTAGCCTTCTCCCACGCATCAGTCTGAAAAACCGGTGCTGGTAACGGTGTCGGCTATACCTGAGGCTGATTCCTAAGTGCAGCTGTTACCCCAGCTTCTATAGCCCGAGCAATGAGGTCATTAATGTGAGGAGGATACTCTGGATCTCCTCCCTGATCCCGAGTTTGTTGAACTGCCTCCTGAACGTGAGTATCACCATCCTGAAACCCAAGCCTTTGCTACTCTTCTTCCATTTGCTGACGCCGTAGGAGATATTGTTGCCTACGAGCCGCTCTCCTTACTTTCCTAGTTCCTTGCATGTTCTGTCCGTTTCTATTGTTAACCATCTGTTAACACAAAAAGACAGACATCAGTACCATTTCTAAATGAACCGTAAGGAATACAATGAATACTAAACTTAAGCTCTAATCAAGAGAAAATGCTACGCGGAAGACTTAATATGAACATCCTAGAGACACTTGAACCTGGAGTGCTCTGATACCAACTGTGATACCCCTCGGATCCGAGACACGGGTTGATCAGGCCCAGGCCCAAACCCGAGGGAATATCAAACAATTAATACTTTAATTATAATACCCCTAATTTTAAAAAGGATATTCCTGGTATTTAATGGTATTTAATTTATTATTTAAGTGCATTTTATTTGATTATGTGTCATTATTTTTTTTATTAGGTGCTTAATTGTTTTCTTTTGTGGTGATTTAATTTATTTCTTTTGTGGTGATTTAATTTATTTAAATGATATTTATTTTTAGTTATTTGATTTGAATTACTTGTTAGTGTTTTAATTATTTAAGTGGCATTAATGGTTTAAGTGTAATTAGTTTAGTTATTTGATTGGAATTACTTGTTAGTGTTTTAATTATTTAATTGGCATTAATGATTTAAGTGTAATTGGTTTAATTATTCTATGTGTGTCTTATTTTATGCGTGTTTTATTTGGTTTAATTGGGTTTACTAAATATTATTTTGTTCAATTAGATTATTTGTTAAGTATTTAATGGTGAATAGGGTAATTAGGTAAATACATCTAACTAAGGTTTTAATTACAGTATAAATTAGGGTTTTATATTATAGCCGTCGTAGGTTTCTACGTTAATTGGATGGGCCGGTTAGGATTGTGAGTTGGACTTAAATGAATCTAGGGTTTAGGAAAACTCTATAAGTATAAGGTAGACGTCTGTGTAGGGTTTTTTTTAAACAAAGCACACGTTTTGTGGAAGTGGAGAAGGAAAAACGCAGTTTTTCACATTCTGCCAAAGTTAGATCAAAGCTCCGATCCCGCTTTGTCCATGGTCCGATCGAGCTGAATTTTGGAGAAGAGGTTTACGATTCAGTGACACACAATCTGAACGGTGGAGATCAGAGTTTGACCTCGGGAACAGTGATTCGTACTCGTGAACAGTAATTGGGTCGCACAGATTTTTTCTATTCTGCCCAGATTTCATCAAACATCCGATCCTGCTTCGTCCGTGGTCTGATCGAGTTAAATTTTGAAGGAAAGGTTCAAGACTCAGTGATGCACAATCTGAACGGTGGAGATCAGAGTTTGACCCTGTGAACAGTGATTCGTACTCATGAACAGTAACTAGGTCGCACAGGTTTTTTCCATTCTGCCCAGATTTCATCAAACATCCGATCCTGCTTCGTCCGTGGTCCGATCGAGCTAAAATTTGGAGGATAGGTTCATGACTCAGTGTTGCACAATCTGAACGGTGAAGATCAGATTTTGAGTTCGGGAATAGTGTTTCGTACCCGTGAACAGTAACCGGGTTTTGGAACTCGCCGGGATTTTTTAAGAAGACGACGTTGAAACTTTGAACAAAAGTTTCTGAGGCAAGATTCTATCCTTACTCTTTCCCTTAGGCTTCATACTCTTTGCACTCTTAAATGATTTCAGGATTAATGAAGATTAAACCAAACTAAAATGATATCTGTTTTGCTATGAAACTGGTAGTTACAGTAGTGTTGTATGCTTGTTCAACCTAGACTAAGCATGTTTGTGGATGCATTGTGGTTCTGTGGTTCACGTTTTTCCTTACCACTGCTACTATAAATTATTGGAAGGATGGGTCTAGATGATAGCTATCTTAACTTCTGTAATAGCAACTGTTGGAACTAAAATACTAGGAGGATTTTAGTTTAACACTAGATCGGTTTTGTGGAACACTATAATTTGAGCAT
This sequence comes from Cornus florida, assembly GCF_030987335.1. Taxonomy (NCBI): domain Eukaryota; kingdom Viridiplantae; phylum Streptophyta; class Magnoliopsida; order Cornales; family Cornaceae; genus Cornus; species Cornus florida. Next base: position 71,939,074 of record NW_026775571.1, on the reverse strand, counting down.
GTCTACATACATACTGCGAATATTGTTTTGATGCTTACATTATCACTGTTAGTATTAACTGTGGAGGTTAGGATTTTGTGATACATACCCTACATATCTGTATGTCATTTGTAAGGTGTTAAATGGAAGTTTTAATTAATTCTGTCTTTATATCAGACTAAAGGGAACAACTTAAATTAGGCATGTATATGTTGTTGTTGTGACCCTGTTTATCAATGCTTATTTTATCACTGCTAACATTAAATGTTGGATGTTGGAATTTAGTTGATATATACTTGATTTATTGGTATTATTGACTACTAGAGGATTGGAAAGTAGGCACCGGTATGGGACGGTGGCATACTAAGGATGGGTTTGGTTTTTAAAACAATACCATTACCCACCTACTTGGAATAAGGATGGGATTAACTAAAAGTTAAGTCCCGTGGATTTGTATTGTCATGGCAACTACTTGTTGAGCGGCAATACCAGGGATTTTGGATGGATTTTATATATGTACTGTTATGGTGCCTCGGTATGAGCTTGAGCCTCAGGACCGATGGCTAGGGAGCGTATATGTATTGGGATGTGTAGCTGGCTACGATGGTTGGAGGTGTACCCTGTTTAGGTATAGGTACATATGCCCACTTCGTGTGCGTTTTAGCATGTTACCTCTATTCAGGTTGAGACCGGCCTGTAGTCCAGTGAGAATCCTTTAGTGTGACTATATATATATATATATATATATATATATATATATATATATATATTTACGAACTATTAGCTATTGTTGAATTGTTTAGGATGTACATGCGTATCGGGCCTCTGTTTGGATTGTAGTAGTATAGAACTTGCGCGTGGGCCTGACCCACTTCTATTTTTCAAGTACACGACATTCCAGGCTTAGACGTGTTCGTGCTGAGCAGAGGTCTCTATTCACTCTTCCGACGATGTAGGGCTCTCTCTATAGTTTTATTTCTGGACGTTTATTACAGTTGTTCTATCTTCCGTTTGGATATTTAATAGGGGTCCACTAGAGATGGATTCCCAAGTTGTAAACTGATGGAGTTTTGGAGTTTGGGTTTGATGGATTTTACTAATTATAATATTTTGTGGATTCTATTTTTAGTTCTTTCCAGCTTTAATTTAATTTCTTAATTTATTTTGTATTCCGTGTTCATTATAAAATATTAATTGTTTGATATTCCCTCGGGTTTGGGCCTGGGCCTAATCAACCCGTGTCTCGAATCCGAGGGGTATCTCATTAATGAACACAGAATACAAATTGAATTAAAAATAAAATAAAATTTAAGCTGAAAGAAACTAAATATAAATCCTTTAAAAATTAAATACTGAAAATCCGACAATCCAAAACTCCATAAGTTTAACAACTCGAGAATTCATCCCTAGTGGACCCCTAATAAAGTCCAAACTGAATTAAAACAACTGAAAGTACATCCTGATAAAAACTATGGAGAGAAATCCTACGTAGTTGGTAGAGGGAGTAGAAACCTTTGCTCAGCACGAATACGTTTAAGTCTGGAACTGTCGTGTACCTGAAAAATAGAAATAGGTTAGGCCCACGCGCAAGTTTTATACTACTACAATCTAAACAGAGGCCCGATACGCATGTACCCCCTAAACAATTCAACAATAGCAAATAGTCCGTATATATATATATATATATATATATATATATATATATATATATAGTCGCACTAAAGGACTCTCACTGGACTACAGGCTGGTCTTAACCTGAATAGAGTTAACATGATAAAACGCACACAAAGTGGGCATGTGTACCTAAACCTAAACAGGGTACACCTCCAACCATCGTATCCAGCTATGCATACCAATGCATATATGCTCCCTAACCGTCAATCCTGAGACTCAAACTCATTTCGAGGTACCATAAAAATATATTTAAAATCCATCCTGTATCCTAGTAATGCCGCTCGACTAGTCGTTGTCATGACACTACCATCAATAGGACTTAACTTTTAGTTAATCCAATTCTTATCCAGAGTAGGTAGGTTTTGGTATTTTGAAACCAAACCGTCCCTAGTATACCACCGTCCCATACCGGTGTATACTATCCAATTATCCAGTAGTTAATAATACCAATAATTAAAGTAAACATCAACTAAATGCACATCTCCATCACTGATACTAACAGGCATAGTGTAAGCATCAATAAACAACATCAGCTATATACATAAACATGTTCAGTTTTATATCCATCCCTGATACTAACAGTCATAATGGAAGCATCAAGAACCATAGTCACAGTATATATACAAACCTACTCAGTTTAGGTTGTTCCATAAAATCTGATATAATGATAGGATTATTTAAAATTATCATTCAACTCTCAGCAGTTGATATTACAGACATTTAAAGTAAACATCAACAAAGTCCATTCCTCCAACAGTTGATACTAACAGTATTAGTGCAAACATCAAGACAGAATTACAGTATGTATATATATATGCTCAATTTTGGTTGTTTCACAAAATCCAGTTAATGTTAAATTTAAAACTTAACATCGTCAACACTAACACACCCTACACCTGTATAATTCAGATACATGATCATGGTATATAGTGAAACATGTTACAATTATTTCATTAGTATCAGAAAATTACTAATTCAAAGAGAGTTAACATTACTAGCTTCACAGATTTAAACACAGTGTAACTACCCAATTAAATCCCTACTGTCCAAGCTTTTCTAAGCAAGTAAACTTAATCAACACCACGTCTGAAGCTTTAATCTATCCATGTACATTAATTAGACCTTCCATATTTAACCCTGCACTCAACTGCAAGCTCTAGAATCAACTACTGTATGCAAAAACTGACTGGAGAACGAAGAAAAATAAAAATTCACCAAAGGAGACGTCTCCCAAAATGTGGAGCCGCCTCCTTTAGACCTTAGAGCCGTCTCCCACACTTGGGAGCCGCCTCTAAACACAAAGGAGCCGGCTCTCTCCAAGGGAGAGCCGGCTCTCTCCATCTCTGCCTCGTCTCTTTGTCTTCCCTCTCCTTTAGACGACTTTTGCAGTTTCGACTCTCTCCCTCTCTGCCCCGTCTCTTTGTCTTCCCTCTTCTTTAGACGACTTCTGTAGTTTCTCTGCCCTACGTTATGGTTTCCAGAAGTTGTAAGTCAATCCCAGTAGGTTCCCAGTCCATGTTTAAGTCATTAACACATTCCATACATAGGTTTAAACAGAGAATTAAGAAGCAAATAACATGTTTTAACAGGTTTTTCAAGCATGTAACACACACTGATATGTTTCAGTTTTAGTACGAAACAGAGAAAGTTTATAATTGATTCAATTAATCCTAGAGCTGTTTAAGAATGCAAAGAACATGAAGCCTAAGGGAGAGAGTAAGGATAGAACTTGCCTTACACCGACGTCCGTCTCAATTCTCCGGTGAATTTTTTGTTTGTTCTCTATTTTCTTCCCAGCAGACTCTAAAACTCCTCACAGCCTTACTATGTCGTAATCTTCTTCTAAAACCCTAAGCAAACATCCTAGGTGAGTATTTATAGGCCACACTAACCCTAGGCTTAGTTAAACCCTAATCGGATTACTCGGCCCACAGCAAAAATCTAGGTTAAACCTATGTCGGCTACTTATGTGAATACTCTATATGCAACCAACCTTATAGTTACGTTAACAACAAAATAAATTACATTTAATTAAATAAGTTCATAGCATTAAATCAATACTTAACACAATTAATTAAAACAAAAACAATTAAATAACAATTAACATATTAATACAATTAAAACCATTAAATAAAAACAACTAATTAAATCAATGAAACAAACACAAATACACTTAAAGAATTAAAAATTAAAATTTAAACAATAAAATAAATACCAGGACTATCCGTTTGAAATTAGGGATATTACACATTCCAATGTCTCCGAGTTGGTAAAAACTATATTATGCTAGTAAGTTGACTGTAAATGCTATATCAGGTCTAGTGTAATTCGCAAGGTACATAAGAGCACCGATTGCACTAAGATATGGTACTTGAGGACCAAGAACTTCTTCGCATTCGTTTTGAGGATGAAAATGATCTTTTTTAATATCAAGTGATCGGACAATCATTGGAGAACTCAAGGGGTGATCTTTATCCATATAAAAGTGCTACAGAATTTTTCAGTGTATATTGACTGGTGGATAAGAATTCAACTTGGTAAATGCTCAATCTGCAGGCCGAGACAAAATTTTGTTTTACCAAGATCTTTCATTTCAAATTCTTTCTTTAAATAATCAACAATAGTGAGCTCTTCAGGAGTTCCCACAATATTTAGTTTGTCAACATATACAGCTATAATGGTAAATCCAGATGTTGATTTGTTGATGAAAATGCATGGACAAACTGGATTATTCACATATCTTTCTTTTAGTAAATACTGACTGAGATAATTGCACCACATGCGTCTGGATTGCTTCAATCCGTACAAAGATCGTTGTAGCTTGATCGAATACATGGTACGTGGTTTCAAGCTATCTGCTTCAGGCATTTTAAATCCTTCAGGGATTTTCATATATATGTCACGATTTAGTGATCCATATAAATAAGCCGTAACCACGTCTGTCAGACGGATATCTAGTCCTTCTGAGACTTCTAAACTGATCAAGAAGCGAAATATGATTGCATCCATCACAAAAGAGTATGTTTCCTTATAATCAATACCAGGTCTCTGCGATAAACCTTGGTCTACAAGTTAGGTTTTGTATCTTACAATTTCATTTTTCTCATTATGTTTCCGTACAAATACCCATTTGTACCCTATAGGCATGGTATCTTCAGGTGTCTGGACTACAGGTCCAAATATTTCACGTTTTGTTAATAAGTTTAGCTTTACCTGTATTGCTGCTTTCCATTTTGGCCAATCATTTATACGTTGACACTCCTCGATGTTTTGATATTCGGGATCCTCACTATCACCTACAATATGAAAAGCAATTGTAAAGGAGAATATATCATTAATAATAACTATATTTCTATCCATATTCTCCATAGTTTATTGAGATCTCATTATTTTCAGGTACCAGTGGCTTGTACCACTTCCGGGATATGTATCACTTTTGGGGCATGTATCTCTTCTATGGCTACTTGCTTATAAAATTTAGATTGATCAATCATTTTCATTATTCCTTTTGCAAGTGTGACCTCTTCTTTGATTTCTATTGTACTTTCCTCTTCCGGGAAAAAGTATATTTTGCACCAATAGTCTTATCATGCTTCTGGCGTGTTTTAGATACATCAGCTGCAGTACTGATAGGTTGTCCTTCAGGGACATCACTTCAGGCTGGAATATTTACAACCGGTATATGGGGCTTTACCACTTTCTTTATGTCAGCGCATACATCTGGCAATTGATTTGTAATACCTTGCAAATGAATGATCCTTTGGACTTCTAGTTCACACTGATTTGTTCGAGGATCAAAATGAGATAAAGCTGAGACATTCCAATTAATCTCATACCGCTCTATTGGTTATTTCTTTCTCCCCCTAATGGTGAGAATACAGTCTTGTCAAAATGACAGTCAGTAAACTATGCCTTAAAGACATCACCTATCGTAAGTTCAAGATATCTAATAATAAATAGAGAATCAAAACCTACATAAATCCCAAGTCGTCGTTGAGGACCCATTAAGGTGTGTTGTGGTGGTGCAATAGGAACATGCACAGTGCAACCAAAAACTCGTAAGTAAGAAATATCTGGTTGTTGACCAATTACAAGTTGTAAAGGTGAAAAACTATGATAAGCAGTTGGTCTAATGCGAACTAAGGATGCTGTATGTAATATGGCATATCCCCAAGCAAATATAAGGAGTTTTGTTTTCATAAGTAATGGTCTAACAATTAATTAAAGATGTTTAATAAAAGATTCTGTAAGACCATCTTGGGTGTTAGTATGTGGAATAGGATGTTTAACATCAATGCCAATTGACATGCAATAGTCATCAAATGCTCGAGATGTGAGTTCACCCGCATTATCAAGACTAATCGTCTTGATCGGATATTCCGGGAATTGTGCTCGTAATCGAATTATTTGAGCAAGAATTCAAACAAATGCAACATTACAAGTATAAAGTAAACTTACATGTGACCATCGTGCAAATGCATCAATTAAGACCATAAAATACCAAAATGGTCCACACGCTGAATGAATTGGTCCACATATATCCCCTTGAATTCTTTGTAAAAACATTGGGGATTCAACAACGACCTTTGAGGGTAATGATCTGACAATTAATTCTGGTTCTTTAGTGGATGCCCATGTGAATTTTCAATGATTTGGCACATCATTGTTGACCTAGGATGGCCAAGATAATCATGCCAAAGTATTAAAATCTTTGGGTTATAGCACTTCTGGTGCTTCATAACACTTCTGGTGCTTTGCACTTCTGGTGCATTATAACACTTCGGGTGCCTGCACTTCTGGTGCATTATAACACTTCGGGTGCCTGCACTTCTGGTACATCACAGCACTTCTGGTGCATTAGAACATTTTTGGTGCCTGCACTTCTCGTGCATCATTACATGTGATTCAATTGCTCTTATAATTGTGGAATACAACCTAGAAGAGAGAGCAGGGAGTTTTTCTAATATATGCTTCTAGCATGAAATAATAGATGTAATACAGAGGTAGTCAATGCTACCTTCATTTATAGTTTCAATATGATATCCATTACGACGTATATCTTTAAAACTCAACAGATTTTTTCTGGATCTGGTTGAATACAAAGCATCATCAATATATAATTTTGTTCCACCTGGTAACAAAATATCAGCTTTTCCAGAGCCTTCAATCAAGTCTGTAGGACCTGATATTGTATTTACACTAGCTTCAGCTAATGTTATATGAGAGAAATATTTTATATCCTGAAGGATAGTGTGCGTTGTTGCAATGTCTGCTAAACAGATATCCTCACTAGATTTGTTAGACTTAGTTGCCAAATCCATGCCTCTTCATATACACAAAATATATATATTTCATTACTTCAGACATGAAATACAAAGTAGATAAAAACATACAAGACAACCAAAATAAAAACATACTGGTACAACCAAGATAGAGACATACTGATATAACGAAAATTTAAACATGCTAATACAGACAAAATAAAACATACAAGGGATAACATGCTAGAGAAGGACACATTAATTGGTATGGACATTTTCATCACCAATCAAATGATCAATACTACCACTAGGATCAACAAAGAAGTCAGAAACATCAAGGTGAGTAATATCAACTGGCATGTCATCATCAACAAAATTCATTTCGATTTCCTTTCTTTTCTCTTATCATTCATTGAGGCACGGTAAAGATCGGCTAGATGTTTGGGTGTACGATAGGTATGCGACCAATGCCCTTTCATTCCACACCTATAGCAAGGTTTGTTATTATATATCTCAAGAGCTTTGTTCTGCAAAGCTTTTCCTTTTACCCTCTTGGTCGCATTTGAATTTCACTTTTGGTGGGATGATGTGGAGTTCCTTCTGGGAACCAATAAGGAATTATAACCACCACGATTATGATAATTATTTTTTTTGCGAGCACATCCACGACCACCACTACGTCCATGTGACAACCCTAGATTTTACAAACCCAATGTGTCCTGTGACGATCCGAAATGGATCCAAAATATAGAAGCTAAATATAAACAAGTTTATAGAGATATACGTCATCCCTAAGACATAAGAACGACCTCTTGAGGAGTCCTGTGACTCAGCGGAAGCAAGACTGAAGTTAGAATTTCAAAATCCTCTAAGAAATGGACCAAGGGCAAAATGGTCATTTCAAACTGAAATGGGTGCCACCGTGCACACCATTGGAAATACAATAAAAAAATAACAAAGATATACTCAAGAATCACTTGATTCGGAGTCCTAACAGCAAAGATATCAAGTCTTGAAGTCGAAGGAAGGAAAACCCCATCCCGGTTCGAACCAAAAACTGACACTACCTCACTAAAACTTGAATATCTTGAGTTACAAATGGAATCTGAAACTAAAATTGGTATCATTGGAAAGCTTATTTTGACGCGGTCAATTTAGACTCAAGAACGGACCAATTCAGAGTTAAAACAAAAAAGATACGATAACTTGAAATTAGAGGTTCAGTGCTGAAGTAAGACACACACACACACACACACACACAATAGGGACAAACGAGCACTCATCTAAGGGCAACAAGCACTCATAGATGGCAAGCCCAGGGCAGTAACCAAAACCCTAATTACGAGCGCTCGTCTTGCAGACAAACAAAATAGCTTTTTGAACTTGAAATGTGATTTTGAGGCCTTTAAGGGACTTTTTTGGAAAAAAGTTATTAAGTAACCCCCCCCCCCCCCCCTTAAAATTATGTTTTCTAGCTAGCCCTGCCAAAAGAAAACTTTATTTTTTATATGAAAACCCAAAATGCCCTTATGCTTAATTTTTTTAAAAAGAAAAGTGAAATGAGTCAATAGGAGGCTCATTTCATCAAGGAAGGAGTTTTACCCAAAAAAGATCATGCATGCAGACGTAACTTACCTATTGGGACGTGCTACAATGATTCACGGCTTAAAAATACCGCTAATGCAAAATATGACCTTCCCAAACCCCAATGCGGGAAATTTGCCCTTTTAAGACAAACAATGCAAGAACCGCACCCAAATGCAATCAAAAGACCGTTTGGCCCTTGGCCACACTTCATGCATATTAAATGAATCTTATTGGATGTGCCAGAACACACTATACGCCATCCGATTTGGAAATGAACCCTTATAGGCTCGGATTTTTCTATTTTAGCCAAAAAAAAGGCAATATATGAAACCAAATTGCAAAACCTAAAACAAAATGGTGTTTGCCTTTTGGCCACACTTCATACGTGGTAAATGAATATAAAATAATGAATTTCATACACAATGTACACTCCGGTGCAAAAATGACATATTAAACCCTTATTTTTCATATTTTTCTCATTGAAGGCAAAATTCAACATTTTTTAATACACATGGATTTCAATTAAAGTTTGGCCCTTAGCCACATATCATATACATAAAATGAACATCAAAAAGTGTGGTTAGGCACATATTACAAGTCCAAGGCAAAAAATGACATTTTGACCTAACAATGTATTATAACTTTAAAAGTGAAAATCAAACATGCTAACACTTGCATGTGAACAAGAATGCATTTAAATGAACTTCAATCCAACGAAACGATCTAGGGATATTGCGCATCCCATACCAAGGTATCCATACCTGAAAACAACCCGATAACTTTAGGGTGAGTAAACAAGTTACTCGTAGGGAATGAGCATGCAAAGACCTATCTTTTTATAAGGTTTTCACATTTACGTGAAACAATTCAAAATGGATCACGCCACCTAACGTCGATGTCTTAGTGAAACTCAGGAATCATCCTAAGCTACTTCAAAGCAATTCTAGCATAGACTACAATATTTATGCGATTACACAATATAGAAGCATACTATACAACACAACAAGTTATAGATCCTTAAATTCATTAACTTGAAATCTAAAATACGAAATCAACTAAAGTGGTTCATGTCACCTAACATCTACTTTCCAAATATGTGATACCCCTCGGATCCAAGACACGGGTTGATCAGGCCCAGGCCCAAACCCGAGGGAAATATCGAATAATTAATATTTAAAACGAACACAGAATATAAAATAAAATAAGAAATAATTAACAGCTGGAAGAAATCTAAAATAGACTCCTTTAAAAATAAATACTTAAATCCAAATCCTTTCCAAAACCTCCAATAGTTAAACAACTCAGGAATCCATCTCTAGTGGACCTCTAATAATAATCCAAACTGAAATAAAAACAACTGAAAGAACATCAGGAAATAAGCTATAAAGAGAAGTCCTACGTCGTCGGAAGAGTGAGTAGTAGTCTCTGCTCAGCACGATCAAGTCTAAGTCAGGTTTTGACGAGTACCTGAAAAATAGAAGTAGGTCAGGCCACGAACAATTTCTAACCTACTACAATCCAAGCAGAAACTGGATACGCATATACATCATAAGCAATTCAACAATAGCTAATAGTCTGTACATAAGTATATCCACACTACAAGACTCTCACTGGATTATGGAGGGGGTCTCAACCTAAATAGAAGGGAACATGCGAAAACGCACCCAAAGGTGGGCATGAATACCTAGACCAAACAAGGTATACATCAACCTCTCATATCCAGCTATGCATCCTACTGCATATACGCTCTCTAACCGATGACTTTGAGACTCAAGCTCAGATCGCAGTACCATAACATATATTTAAAGTCCGTCCTATCTATAGTAAGTCCAGTTAGTCATTCAGCTTGTGCAACTTCTTTGACTTAACATAACTAATGAGTAGTCCAATTAGTCATTTAGCTTGTGCACCTTCGTTGACCTAAATATAAGGAGGATTTTATTAATATAATCCGTTCCTTTATTCCAATAGAGGTACGACTTAGCGTTTCAAGCTAATCCAAACCCAGTATGCCACCGTCCCATACTGGTGCATACATCCTATACCATCCACCAGTTGATAATACTAATAACGAAAGACAATACCAATTAGTACATAACAAATGTAATAAGAATCCATCACAAATATAATAAGAATTATGTATATGACATACTTGTTCTATACTACCGATACATACGTCTCAAATAAGTTTACAATACAGAGAATAGGTATTATCTATCATGTGATCCACTACGAGCATAATAATAACAATATCAAAATTAACATGCTCACTTAAAACCATTCTACTATATTCAGAAAGTTGGCAGCTTCAATATTGAATAGTTAGCAACTAAGTTCCCATTACACATAATAGATAATCATTCCAATTGGCACGCTTTTCTTTTTGTAACACAGCAACTTGATTTAAACCATAAATTTCATAAGTCAATTACCAATTTACAAGTAGACAACTTGAATCATTCACAACCAAGCCAATTATACAAACTTTCTGCAAAGTTTTCTATTGTTTTCTACGTTTGTATCCTATGGTATATTATGTATTACCATACTTTCTGACCTTTTAATAAGAGTCTAGACCCGACTACACACCCTCAGATCAACTCCTATTTCAACCTAGACCTTTAGAAACCCAACCAAAGTAGCCCAGAACTCGCAGAAACCAACAAAAACTGAAAAACCATGAAGAGAGACGTCTCCAAACAAGTTGGAGCCGCCTCCAAACAAGATGGAGCCTCCTCCAATCCAGTTGGAGTCGCCTCCAAGACATTTAGAGCCGGCTCCATGATCCCATGGAGCCGCCTCTTTATGAAAGATAGCCTGCTCTCTTCAACTCTCACTTTTTTCCTCACCTGCTTCGTCTCTGGTGAATTCCGTTGATTCCGTCCTTCTCTGTTACAGTCTCTAATGGTTTTAATTAGGTTTAGAATTAACCAAAAAAGTTTTATCCAACTCCTCTATGTGTTGATTAACAGTAATTTAAAACAAGAATGAACACGGTGAAGCACAAAAACTAGTAACTTACAGATTGTTTTAACACATACTGCTTTAATAAGTTTTGAACATGTATAACCAATTAATTCTTACGTTTAATAGTTCCTGGAACTGCTTAGGCATGCAAAGAGCATGAGTAAAAGGGAAAGAGTGAGGTTAAAACTTGCCTTACACCGACGAGGATTTTAATTCTCTGGTGAACTCTCTGTTTGCTCCCTCTGGTTTCTCTTTGTCTCCACAACCGTGAACATGATTCTAAAACCCTAGGCAGAACATTACTGGTATATTTATAGGCCAACTAATCTTAGGTTTAATTAAACCTTAACTGACTTACCCGGCCCATAAACCAACCTATGATATTTAAATGTCGGCTACATATATGAATTATATTATAAAGCTAAAACCGTAACCTAATTTTATACAATTTAACCTTATAATTATTACTCTAAATGAATCCCGTTAAAACCTTCAATTAAACCAATTTACATATTAAAGGAAAATACTAAATTTACTAAATTCAACAAAGTAAAGAAAAATCAATAAAACAATTAATGCAATTTAATTATACAATTAAACAAGTAATTCAATTAATTACATAAAACACAATTACTGCATTTAAACAATTAATTAACAACAAATAAAACACCCACACAAATAGCCAAATAACCATATAAAAATGCAAAATTACAATAAAACCTCAAAATAAACTATCAAAACTATCCTTTAAAATTAGGGGTAATACAAAATGAGTCTAAGGAATCGTCTTAGGCTACATTAGAACAATAAAACACAAATCACAATATTGATGCAATTTAACCAACATTAGAACTTCCAATATAATGCATAAAACATGATATCTCAAAGTTAACATTTTGAAACTATAATAGGAAATTAAATAGGGAACAATAAGTTAAAACATCATCTAGTTATCAACTTGAAATCTGAAATGCGAAATCAAACAAGGTGGATACTCGGACATCACACCGGATCAGACCGACAACATGGTTGCTTTAGGGTTACTAGCCCACGGATAACCTCTCTATGTGCGCACTAGACTATAGGGGGACAATCCCCCGTACTTGAACTATGCCCTAGCTGTAGTCATACAACGACGTCCCAAGTTTCCAAAATCAACAAATTGTGCAACAACGTATATATCAACATGTACATACAAGATAATCAACTATCTACCATGCACAACCAAATTTGGAAACATATACGATACATGCTCTAAGTCTACAACTACTATTGCATGAAAGATGTCAAATACAAATTGTGCAACTCATTACACAAGGCAACAATATATTCAATAAAGAAAACACGTTTTCATGAATATAAATATAATAACAATGTTATCCAATGCTCAAAATGTAACCAAGTGAATATACAACAAATCCAAGTCTATTATTTAAATATAGAACCAACTTTTAAAATACAATTAAATCCATGGAGCAATTAAATAGAATTTAATTAATAAAAATAATTCAATTCTCTAGATTTTAAATCAATTCCAAATAACCTCAAATTTATATATGTTAAACAACAAAGCATGGTCATCACACATATCTATTCAAAAACTTAAGAGGTCATTGGAACAATAAAGTATAATTTAATTAAATCATGATAATTAAATCTTTAGATTCTAAAGTAACTCCAAATGGTCCCAAATTAATATATATTAGTAAACATGTCATAGTCATTACAACTATCAAGTTAAAAACTTGATTAAGCCAATGGAACCATTAAATAGATTTTAATTAAAATCTCTAGATTTTTAAACTTATCCAAATGCTCTCTAATTAACATATAACTAGGATTAAGTCATGACCATGCCATATATCAAGTTTAAAGTGAGTTATATGCAAGTTACAATTAATTATTAATTTCTCAGATTAATATAAGACATGCATATAAGTTGTATAAGGTTCTAAAATCATCAATACAACTTAGATATAAACCTATGATATCCATTACCTGACAAGAGGATTGTTCCTCTTGAATTCAAGGCAAACAAGCTCAAAATGGTAAACCCTTCTAAGGTTATGAAGAGGAAGGTGAAGCAAAACTTTTGTATTCCAAACTTTATGGTTAAAGGTGAGTGGAAGGGGACCAAAATAAAAATTAAAGCTCTAAGCCAAGCTTTACTTCAATGGTGGCTAGGTTAGAGTTTAAGAGGAAAGAAATGAAATGAAATTAAAATGAAAACCCTAAACCAATTTTGGGGAAATGCTCCACCCACTATATGCTCTTATACTACCTCTCACACACACACTAATGCAAGACTAAATTTGGAGCCAACACTTGTCACTCATCCAATCATCCATTGTAGGCTTAATCCTAAGCCTACACTTGTCAACCATCCAAGCCAACAAGTGCACCTATCCTAGGTTAATAAGTGAGTGAATCTCCACCCTCCCCATGTCATCATCCAATGCATCAAGTGTCTCCACACAAATGTTAACAAGTGGACCAATGAGAGTGTGACACTTGTCACACTTTCTGAAAATTGTAAAAAGATCATTTTTGAAAATATTTTTCAAATTAAATTGTAAAATGGTCCCTAAGACAAAAAATAATTACTTATAGTAATTACACTAAAACCCCGAAAAGAAAAAAAAAATTACAAAGAAGTATGCATCCATATCCCTAAGGAAAAAAGTATACTAATAGCATGCGTTTCTAAGAAAATAAAAATATATATTTTTAAGAAATCATATACCATGAGTGCATACAAAAGTGGACACGAATCCGAACACTAAAAGTGAGGTTGTGCAAACAAAGTGACAAACGGGAAAAAGACGAAAAGTGAATGATATCCAAAAAATGAAAATGTGAAAATGACTCGATCCTTAAAGGAAGTTGTCAATAAAAAAGAAAGAGTCTCAAAAACCATTTCCGAACACTCGAGATGATGCTAAGTGATAAGAAACCGAACACAGAAAGGAAAAGACAACGAAAAAAATTTATCCATAAAATTTAAGGAAAAAGGAAAAGGAAGAAAAATGACCGGGTCATTACAATCTTTCCACCTTAAAGGAATTTCGTCCCCGAAATCCAGCCTCGACAAAACATAAGGCAAAGCCAGGGTAACTACGGAATACATCTTCGAGTATCCCACACAACATACTACAAAAGCAATCCCAAAATTGAAGGAGAACCCACAAACCATTGTCATTTGCACCACGTGCTCATAACGGCCACTCTCAAATGAATGATGACCACACAGCCACATGACAAGTCGAAACTCACACACAGAACCCAAAGTTAGACAAAGGAACGGAAGACCACATCTGTAAGTATCCCTCCTGACGAATCATCATACGTATCCGAAAACAACCACTAAAAGAACTCCAAGATAATCACATATCTATCGAATCAAGGTACCGAACAAAGACGATGTGGCAGTACGAATAATGACTAGAACCCGCCCACGACGTACTCAAATGTATGGTAGCAATGACAGTGCCTGGTGCCCGCCTACACTTACTTGTCAGTAAGGTAGTTTCGACGGCAACTAACACCCGCCCATAACACACAACTTGTACGGTAAAATGACAGTACAAAACATTAGTTTGACATTATGAAGGAACTATAAATGATAAAATAATACAGTTAGAATTATTTCATCATAATCGAACTGAGATGTCCATCAAAATAAAAAGAATAATTAATTTGACATTATTAAAATTACCACAGTCACTATAATATGATTTTGCATAGTGATGATACCATATATATATAAATAACAATTAATTTATATTCACAACAGAATAAGTGGCTTGGTGGTTCATTAACTCGACTTGCGCATTAAAGGGTCACAGTTTGAATCTTGTGGTAATTTTATTTTATTTTATTTTTTTTACACCTTTTTCATATATGTATCATGTATCAGAAGGCATATTTTTCGTACATGGAATAGTCAAAAGTGTAATAAATTTTAAGCATACAAAAAGCCAAAATAGTCAAAATGTGTACATGTACACATATATATATATATATATAAAGGAATGTACTTCTGTGTGTGTGTATATATATATATATATATATATATATATATAAAGTCAAAATGTGTAATAAAGGCATGTACTTAGCAAAACTTGAGGTTTGCAAGGGTACTCAGTGTAGATGATTTTAGGTCAAAGAACTTCAGGCTCACTTGGACTCCAAGCCAACAAATTTTGTAAAACTTCGAGTTCGCTTGGATTTCAGGTCAACAAGTTTTGCGAAACTTCGGATTCGCAAAGAGTACCAAATATTCGTGAAACTTCAGACTCATGAAGAATATATTAATATATGCAAAACTTCGGGTTTACAAAAATCATTAAATATAAATAATTTAGTATTTGCGAGACTTCGGCCTCAGTAATTTATTTTTCTGTAAAGAATGAACTAAAATTTTATAATATAAATAAATAAATAAGTATTTGTGAGATTTTTAGCTCAATATTTTTAATTATATATAAATTATGAAAAAGAACACTTTAATATAAATAATTATTTTTCTTACCTTTTGAAGTGAGAAAGAAAAATAATTTTTTTTTTTTTTTCAGTTGGCAGAGTTTCATGCTGATAATATTTTATAAATTTAGAACAAAAAATATAAATAACACAAGAGATGAAAAGGAACAAGGAGTGGAACGAGCTTTATATTATTTATTCTCTTTCGGTATAATGAACTCATAACAATTCATATATATTTATAGCCAGATTTTCAGTCCCACTGTATTGTTTTTTTACTCCATCTATTGTTCACTTCCCACGCACACATGTACTATTACAGCATCATTATTATTATTATTATTATTATTATTATCCCCATTCCCTGTAACTTGCTTCACCAATCAGAGAGCATAGTCATGGCCTTAATTAATATGCTATGTACGTCGACCAGTTTTTGTCTCTTCATGGGTGTTTGATGAATCGGCATTATTAATCTGCTCCTCCATTATGCAGAGAGAGAACTTATAAGACAGTTAGAGAGAGATTAATGCTAGTTGCTTGAGCTTTGGATCTGCGAGAACTTGAAAAGTGTCGGCTTTGATAGGTAAAATGTATGAAATATATATGTATGTATATATATATATATATATATATATATATATATATATATAATGCTATTAGTAGTAAAATGTCTAGAAGTTTTCACATAGTTAAAAACTTGAAAATAGACTTTTGGTATGGGGTTTTAATAAAAGAGAAGTTTTGAATTTGTGGATCAAAATGACATAAAATTAGAGGATATTTTTAAATTTGGAGTTGTGAAAAGCATAAGCCTTGTTTTGCTAATTTAGCTGAAAAGTTGGATTTTCCCTAAATTAGCTGAAAGTAGCAAAAATGGTTTCACCATTCCCATAAACTCTAGAGTTTTTACTTTTATTTATATTTTAAAATTGAACAAACTCTACTTGCTATGAATCTCTCCGAGTCTCTCACTCCATAATTTCTTTGAAATAAATGCATTTTGAATTCAATTGTACTGTAATAATTTATCTGAACTAGATGCATTTTGAATTAAATTATTTGTCCAGTTATTTTTCTTCCTATTTTTTTTTTCTCTCTACATAGTTACGCTATTAAAATGAAGAATCTTCAATATATGTTCATTGAATTTTCAGTTCTTGATGCATTTTATATGGGCATGGTTATCTCTCATTAGTGTTCTTTGGTTGTGCTTCAAAATCATTTTGACCTGAATTATCTCACACTTTTCTGCTGTGCTCTCTCAGTATCTATCTTTACATGTGGTATATATATGTGTGTGTCAGTGTGTGTGTAAACTTTAGAATTAATTGGGAATTTAACTCAATGCAATGTGGGCGTTGAAGTTAATTTGAAACAATAGTGCGGAAGATGAGGGTAGCAGTTATCGGCGCGGGCATTGGCGGACTGGTTTCGGCCTATGTTCTGGCCAAAGCCGGCGTGGAAGTGGTGCTATACGAGAAGGTCGATTACTTGGGTGGCCATTTCAAGAATAGTGTTACCATCGATGGCATTGATTTTGACCTCAGCTTCATGATCTTCAATCGAGTAAGTGCTTTTTTTTGAAAAAAAAAAAAAATATTATTATTGTTTTTATCACTTGGTAGTTTATTTGTATTTTTTTTTAATCTAAGTTTAAGTTCTCAGGTTAATGGGTGTATGAATTTTTTATCAATAAAAAATAAATAAATAATTTCAAATTTTCACATGAATAACATTATTCATGTGAAAACTTTGAATATATAAATTTTTTTGTAATATACTAATGCACTTATGTGGGGTCATTTTTTCAAACAAAAAATTTGAATTAAATTGGTCCGATCAAGTGAACACAATAAATAAATAAATAAATAAATAAAACTGATATATTTACTTAAATATCAACTTTTGGGTGATCGGTATATCACACACATTATATATACAATGGTCAACTACTTTGTCATATGTTTTCTTAATGGTTTCTATTGGGTTAGCCGAAGTTGGTCACTAACATATGGGGTGTTTGGACAGGTGATTTCAAGCATGATGGAGTTGTTTGAGAGTGTTGGAGTTGATATGGAGGCTTCTGACATGTCCTTCTCAGTGAGCTTAGACAAAGGTCAAGGCTGCGAGTGGGGAAGCAGAAATGGGTTGTCCAGTTTGTTTGCACAAAAGAAAAACGCATTCAGTCCATACTTCTGGCAAATGGTTCGAGAAATTATAAAGTTCAAGGATGACGTCATCAAGTACGTACAAGTGAAATCTTTACTCATGATTAGTTTGCAATCAGTTTTTGATAACTTCTTGAATTTTTTTATTTATTTAATTTTAAAAAAATATTGTATCATGCTAAATATGACCCAAAACAAATTTCTAGTTGTGCCCGCGGTCTCTCTCTCTCTCTCTCTCATCATGTCCCATTTATTATCATTATTATTTTTTTACCTTACATCTCTTCATAACTCTTAACTCTTTCATATTTATTTTAGATTATACATTAGTGAAACAATTAGATAAAACGAATGATTCATGATTATATTCTATTTTTACAAATATCTATGATTATGACAAATGATAACATCTTTGAAAATTTTCAAATGTTTATAATGTTGATCTATTGATTTTGAAAATATTAAACTATCATCGATATAAACAATAAAAAATTCAGTGTAAGGATTAAAAATGTCATTCAAAATATGTTAAAATTCTAAAGGGGCATTTTTAAGACCAAATGGCATTACTATCCATTCATACTGTCCAAAGGGTACACAAAAAACAGTTTTATATCTGTCCTTTTCTGTAATTTGTACCTAGTAATATCCTCATTTAAGATCAAATTTAGAAAATATTACAGTAAATTGTAATCTATCTAACAGATCTTTTATATTGGGAATTGGGTATCGGATCCAACTCAAAGCCAGGTTGAGTGGTCGATAATCAATAACCAAACGAGGAACTCCTCATTCTTTTTCAGAGTTTTTATTGACATAAAAAGCTCTGCAACTCCATGGGGAGTAACTGGTTGTCACTAGCTTCTTTTCCATTAGAGAGCTAATTTCAGTTTTGCAAAGTTCTAAGTAGTCAGCCTTCATGTGGCTTGGACTAGCTTTGGAAGGGATCATAAAATCGGTAAATCCTTTTTCATAAGCCAAAGAAACAATATGTTTCTTTCTGTCCCAAAATGCATTAGGAACATCACTGCAGATATCTTTTAGACTATTTTGTCGTATTGACTCGATTTTCTGTTACTCAGTGGGATGTACCAATCTCTGATTGATTGCCAAGGAAGAGACTTCCTTTTGCAAATAATTCAGTTACTTTTCCTTAAATATAATACTATATTTAAAAGCATTGATATGCTTGTTTACTGGTTTGGTCAAAAACTCAAAAGTGATTGTCTAACCCTGTAGAACTGAGCATATTTCACGAGAATCAATTTTCTTAATTGGCATAATCAAGGCTAAAAAGGGAGTGCCCAAAATAACCTGTTGTGCCATGTTTTTTATAAGTAAAAAGGTAGATGAAAGACAAATACCTTGTTTACAGATAAAAACGTGATTAAGTTTATACTTAATTTGCATCTTACCACCACTTGCACTAGTAAGACCTTGAGTGGTTTTCTCAAAATATTAAGTAGGGACCAATCATTCTTGGATGCAGTTCATGTCTGCACCACTATCAACTAAAGCAACAGCATTAGTGATGGTAAATTCCTAATTGAGTACCAAGTTAATGAAGATGTACCATTTTTGGTAAGTAACCTGATTTAAAAGATTAAGATAATCTTCAGGTTTGGTTACTTCAATCTGTGAGGATGAAGATTCAGTAGCATGATTAGCCTTTTTCTTTAAAAGTTTGATCTCCAAATCCATATTGGTTTGATGGATTTTCAATTAGAGAAATTCAGCTTTTAAAAGGTTAACCTCCATTCTTAAATCTGGAAGATTTGCAGGACGAGAAGTTTGGCTTTGATATTCCAATCTGTTTAGAACTTCTTTCATGCTATAATGATTCGCAGATCTTGGGAAATTTGGATTATCATTTTCCTCGTTAGGTTGTGCAATGGCATAACTTATTTCAAATATCTTCATTTTGATTTGAGGATCTTGAACTTGATTTATAAGATCTAATAAAGATTGTTGATGGGCAGTTAAGACATTTAAACTCAGCCCATTCATTTCAACAATAGCTTTATAATAATCATGTGAAGGATTACAAGAATATTCTGGATTACTATGTTCTGCTTCAGAGGAAGAAGAAGACTGTAATTCCATGACTATGTTCCATGACTATGTCCTCAAAATTATCATAAGAACCAACATCAGAAGAACTAGTATTAAGTAATAATTTACTTAATTGGAGTTTTAGCTCTTCATTAATTTGAAGACTGCTAAGCTTCTCCTTAGTTCGACACTTATTGGCATAGTGGCATATACGTCCACATTTGAAACACTTAGCCTCTG
Organism: Cornus florida; assembly: GCF_030987335.1. Taxonomy (NCBI): domain Eukaryota; kingdom Viridiplantae; phylum Streptophyta; class Magnoliopsida; order Cornales; family Cornaceae; genus Cornus; species Cornus florida. Next base: position 71,918,661 of record NW_026775571.1, on the reverse strand, counting down.
ATTTGGATTTTCCTTTACCCTTTGCTTTGGGAATATATTTCTTTTTAGGCTTAGTGTACTGTTTTGAATCATCAATTTTCTTTTGATAACTCTTTCTTTTGGAATACTTCATTTTATAAGGCTTCTCAGCCTTGTGTCTTTTCCTAGTAGTAGGATAAAATAAATGAGTTTGATAGGCAAATTGATCACAAAATTCATGATTATATTCTATTTTTACAAATATCTATGATTATGGCAAATGAAAAAATAATGATACAAAATTAAAAGATTTACTAGTTAAAAAAGGATCCAATTAGATAAAATGAGTTCAGTTTTGCTAATGAAAAGATTAAAACTCTAGGTAATTTTCAATGCATATTATGTTCGAAAGTTATAAAATGGAGAGAAGTATAATAAAAAATGGCTAGTGTATTCTAAAATTTGGACAAAGTAAATTTATTTATTTATGTGTGCGTGTGTGTGTCTATATATATATATATATATATATATATATTTTTGGTTGAAAGTTATTCAATTCACGGGTAATCATTTCAAGCGTCACTTTTAATTAAAAGGGTTAGCCCAATCCACAAGGCTCGCTATTGCGAGGGAGAATAAGATTACATATTTTTACATCTACATACAAAGAGAGTCTTTTTAGTTCATAATCAAACTAAAGGGTTAGCTCACTGCACTAAACTTTCAGTATTGTGAGATCACAAATGATCAGATCGATGTAAACCACCTTACCTATACATGTGTAGATGTCGTTTTCTACTTATGTTTTTATTGCGACCTCCGGGTTATAATGGGACAATCTTTATGTTGCATTATACCGGCCGCCCTTGTGATTCTATTTATTGAAACGGATCTTTGGGTTATTTCGTCACTAAAAGCAACAGAAAGAGGTGATTATTAATTTTTTTTCCTCGAATGGAATGATTTCATTAAAATATAACATCAAGTACACAGTACCAAAGGGGGCATACCCCCGCAGAACAACTCAAAGAGCAAAATTAGAAAAAGAACCATTTCTCATGGAGTCAGAAAAACAAATAAAAACTATAAGAAGACATTAATACACTACTTTGTTTGGAAGGAAGGAAGAGGAGTGAAGGAAAGACAGGAAGGAAGAAACAAACTTCTTTCGTTTAATATAAATGAGGCAATGAGAGAAGAAAAAAAATGATGGATGAATCATCCTCCTTCCTTCACAAATTTTCTTCTGACACGAAGAAAGAAAGGCAATGTTATTATAAATGTTTTTAAATTACAAATTTTTCTTTATAATTAGCCATTTCTCTTCTCTTCACTCATAACAAACAAAATAAGATATTATCTTATTTTTTTCTTTTCCATTCATCGAAACAAAAAGAGAGTAGTACATAATCTCTCTCTTCTTCTCTCCCTCCTATTCATTTTTCTTCCATCCTATCAAATGGAGCATAAAAGATGAGAAGGAGATCCTCAAAACAAAGAGGTGATTGTTACTAATAGTACATAGTATACTGTTACTATATTATTGAAGGAGCACTTAGGGTGTGTTCAGCTGCATGGAATTAAAATTTATAGAATTTGAGAAAAATAACTAAGAAAATTGAACAAATTTTTTTTTTTTTTAAATTCCACCAATTCCAATTCCAATTCCAATTTCAATTCTATACAGCCAAACATAGCTCAGTGATTTTTACTTAATTGGCCTATATATTTTTGATCTTACCAGTGCACATTCTATTCATAAGTTCTGAGGTACTCATGGGAAAGATGTTCTCTATTCATTTAAGATGAACAGACTGAATGCCACATTGTTTCCTATAAATGCAGGTATGTTGAAGAGGTGGACAACAACCCAGACATCGACCCCAATGAAACATTGGGGCAATTCATCAATTCAAGGGGCTACTCGGAGTTATTCCTCAGGGCTTATCTTGTAAGGCCAGCATTACATTCTATCATCATAATTCATACTTTTATAGCAAAGTATATCAATCAAGTGTTCTCAGCTGAATCCGGATCCTTGCCTTGGTCCTGTGTCACTAGTGCAACACACTATATTCTTGTGACAGAAATGCAACATCTTAAAATAATAATGTAAATTTTTTTATTTCAAAAGGTAAATTTCATTACATATACAAAAGTAATGAAAGGGAGTTTAACAATAAAACTAATTTAAGTAATTTTATATGAGTAGAGACACTCTTATTATGGTCATGACAACAAATATATTAATGACATCATCACTAGGTTAGCCTCGATTCATCATTATCCTATGACTAACCTAATCAATAGCCCAACCCCAAATAGGAAAGGCCCGAGTCCAAGCTAGGAGGATGGCCCAAATGGCAACATTTTAAATTCGAAATAACCGTTGGTTACAATCCCCATATCCGGTAACAGAGTCTTTGGGGGGACCCATGGCTCCTCAAAATGGATGGTCTGGTGGTCTTGCCGGAGGACGAATAATACAGGACGGAAGCTCCCACTTGCTTGCAATGAGTCTGGCCAATGGGCACTCCAAGCTATCAACTCTGACTATGTTAATGGAAGGATATGGAAACCACAACGTGTTTGTTAAAATGCCCACAAGGGACACAGAGTTGTGTTCAAGAAGGATGTGCATCTTCTGTTTAGAGTCGGTCGCCTTAGTTGAATGGTCACTTAGAAAGTGAAGGAATGCTTGGGAATTGAAGGATTATACCATACAAGATGCGGCCAAGGTAATAAGGGAATGTGCTGGTTCAGGTGTTTCATGGTTTGTGCTATTGAAGGGACCAATTTGAAATTGTCGTTCTTGTATGGACAGTGGATGGGAAGGTTAGCTGTTAGTTGCAGCTGTGGTAAGATTGTGGTTATGGTGGCTGGAAAGGACCGTGTTGACTGCTCAGTGAGTGGAGATTCTTTGGTGAAGTGGACCAAGATGACACCAACTGTCAAACAAGAAATTTGAGTTACTTCCATTTCCAATTTCGAGTTCGCGAAGGGGTTGAACAGCTGGCCTAAGTTGAAGAAGCTTCCTCCAATTCCAAGAGTCCAGTCCTGGTATCTTAACTTCCCATATACTTCTTCCTCTCAAAAGGTAGGTTTTCACCCATTGACTCTCGATCATGTTCCACATGTGCTTCATGACTGCAATCTTATTCCATGAGAAAAGATTAGGACGACCTAACCCCCCACCCCTTAGCAACTGTTTTTTTAAGCATTGTACCTGACCACAAAAAAGCCCTGAAAACACCATTAAACTCAATAATAGTACTCTTAGGTAGGATGAACTTTGTGCTGCAATACATTTGTGTGGAGAAAAGCACAGCCCTAATAAGCTGCAGCCTCCCAGCAATGTAAAGTTGTTGTATAAGCGATGTAGAGGCACGTGATGCGACACAGGAGAGGATCCAGTTTCTTTCTGTACTACAAACTCTAGGCATACTAATAATAAATTTGTACAGGTTCCAATGTGTGCTTCAATCTGGTCCTGCCATTCAGAAGCATTAATGAGCTTTTCTGCTTATTATATTCTTTTATTTTGCCTCAATCATAATCTACTACAGGTACATTTCTTTGTTTAAACTCTTGTTATATGGATTATGGTACTTGGGTTTCTTTATGTCAAAGTATTTTGAAGTGTTCATTCAAGTTTGTTATTTAGTTTGTCTCACAGCTCTTTGGCCGCTCTCAGTCACTTACTGTCAAATTGAGTTCACATATTTTTGTCAATAAGGTGATTTTAGTGTTTTGGGGTGCCTCAAAATTATCTACTTGCAACTAGTGATATATTCATGCCATATGTTTCTTGTATGACTTATTTTGTGGGGCTAATAAACAGGTTAGACAGGAGTTGGAGAGCAGAGGTTTTCAAATAAGAACTGGGTGTGAGGTGCATTCTGTTTCCACAGTTGATGAGGGTGAGTACTCTCTCTCTCCTCTTTCAAGTTGAACTGTTATAATGGCACATAGAGATGCCTCCAAACAAGATTAATACATCCAAAACACCAAAATAAATGTGTGTGTGTGTGTGTGTGTGTATACCAAAAATGTAAAACACAAAGAACAATATAAAGTCAGTCATCTCTTAACTGAATGTTCTATATACTAGATGAATACCTGTTCAGGTTCTATCTGGGACCTTCCTTTTTAACTTGCACTGACATCAAAGTATCTCTTTCATCTATTCTGTTGAAGGCCTACTCACTTTCCTTATAAAAATATTCTCTGATTTATTTTTCTCCACATTGTAAACGTTTAATGTTCTAATGATTCATAGGAGACTATCAACTAGGAAAAAAATGATGCGTAGGGGACCCTTTTTATTTCGCATGAGTAGCAATCCATACAACCTCCACAAATGGTGTACTATTGCAGATGTTTAATCTACTTGTACCACATTTCCTTTTCCTTTCTTCTTCTTCCTATTTTTTTTTTTTTTTTTTTTTTTTTTTTTGGTATGAAAGGTTACCTGTACCACATTTTCCTTCAAGAAGCCGTTAGTCATATCCGCATATGGGATAAGTGATTTCTTTATGTCATTATTCAAGTAGGATCTTAAAGCCGCCCACTGGCTTACTATATCCAGATTAGTCAATGAACCTCTTATAGCAAACCACTGAGAAAATGACTCTGAATTGCTGCTGAGAACCACTTTACTAGCAACTTTAGTTTTCTGACCTTATTCATCCTGTGCTGATCTAGCAATGAAAATCTAAATTTGGTTGTCTTCTCTGTCAATTGAACTAATCATTTTTCTTTTCGTTAGCAGGATCCTTGAATGGTCACTTTCCATTGGCCATTTCGAATGATATCTGTGACCAAAGACAACCCTCTCTCCATAGGTTTCCCTCAGTGGGTATCTGAAATTCAAGCTGTAAGAATTTCCCTTCCCCATGTCCCACTTCTTATAACTCTTGATTGTCATTCCGAGCCTGAAAACCTTTTTTCCAACCCCAAGAGCTGTCAAGGTGTATATCCCAAATTATCTGCCCCCATCAGAAATTTATGATCCCACTTAATACACAAATATATCTTGTTGGTCAACAAGTTCCATATGTGCCTAGTCATCGATACCTTTTTGCAATCCCCATTCCTCTAAAACCCAAGGCCCATTCTTTCTTAGGAATACACCAGGTTGCCAGCTAGCTCTACTTGTAGATTTTTGTATATCTGTCCCACCCAGTAAAAAGGTTCAAAAGAGGGTTTAACCTCTTTAATCATTTTCTACATATGAATAAACATACTGCTTAGTGAATTTGAATACTAAACAAGACTGCTCAATAAGCTGCGTACTCCCAGCATAAGAGACTTGGCTGCCCAACTTTGAATTTTGTTAGTAATTTCTGCACTAGATCGTTACAATTCTCAACCTTGGGTTTATGCCTCGTTCCTGTATCATTTGTTAAAGTCTCTCACTGATTGCTCATTCAAACAAATTTTTTATTTTTTATTTTTTTCATATTCAAACAAGAAATGAAGATACAACTCTTGGAGAGAGCTTGGCCCACACCTTGACAAGACTTTTGGAATTCGACAAGACCCTTGGAAAGGGCAACCCCTCCCTCCACCCATAGAGTATAGGTTTCAGACCAGACCAGTTTGGGGAATTCATTAAGAGCTCTCTTTAAGGTTTTAATGGACTCCAAGTCTGCTGAGCTTAGGAGAAACAGATCATTGACAAAGCAGTGTGGGTGATGTCTATGCTTCACATTTAGGATATATTTGACCATAGATTGTTACAAGATGGGACCAGAAAAATACCTTTGTTTTTGGCCCCACCAAAATACTGAGAATTTAGGAGCCATGATGCGAGCCTTTATCCATTGCATCCAGTTGACAGGAAAATTTAGCATCTTCAGAACATCCAAGACCAAATTCAAATTCAATGAGAGATATGAGTTCATAAGATTATTCTTCAAAGCACCCCTAGGAGATCTTTTGTTTCTGTGACAGTTCTAATCTCCCAGACGTGAAAGAAGACTGATATGAACTAGTTTTGACATAACTTCCCGTATTGTAGTAGCAAGCAACTTGTATACACTTGTGCACTTTTGCAACAAGAACTAGGTCTATACTCTGTCATAGGATTAGGTTTCTCCATCTTAGATATAAGGGCTATTAATTGTTTTTCTGATTCTTATTTTAGTATTCCTTGGTGGTTGCATTTTGATTCAAACAAAGGTGAATTTTGGATAATTTATGATGATCAATAATATATGCTTTTAGTAGGCTTCAATTTTGATTAGGTCAATTAAAAATAGATTTCTTTTTTGAACTATCATTCTGGTCTACAATAGTGGATGAATATGTTGAATAATTGAAACTCACTTAAAAAGAAAAACATTTTGAAATATTTTATAATATTGGAAGGCTAATAAGTGAGAGGATGCCGGGTCATGTTTGGGAGCAGCCACTTTATGGAAACAATGCCGAAAGTTTGATCTTTTCCAACATTCATCTGTTAGCACCCCCATAAGCGAGAACAAACCCCTACCATGAGATTCTCGTCAAAATCTGCAAAAAGTTCCAGTATGTTATTTTGGCATTGGAAGTTTATGCCTTTGCAGTGGCCAAGGAAAACATTTCACAGATAATGAATGTCCATCCTTTTACCCTTTTGCTAAGAGAACAAAACATCTTGCTTTTGCATTCATTCTATTGCAATATGGGATCTAATATTAATGAAACTTATAGTTTGTGATAAGTATAAGCAATTGTTATTGTTGTAAAGCTGTAAAATATACATATGCAATGTCAAAGACTTGGCAGTTTGAATCAATTTTGTGCATTATGTTGATCAGAATTATGAAAGTTTGAATCAATTATTATATTGATCGAAATTATGAAAAGAGCTGGATCAGGTTGCTTTATAAGATGTGAAGATGGTTCTCAAGAACTGTACAATGGTTGCATAATGGCCATCCATGCTCCAGATGCTTTAGAAATGTTGGGGGAACAAGCGACATGTGATGAAACTAGAGCACTTGGTGCATTCCAATATGTTTATAGGTGCCGACACAGTAAAATCTTCCCCACAATATTTGACAGTTTTGAATTACATTTTTCTAATATTCTTACGCATTCATGAAAATTATAGCTAAAGCTTACGAAAACCAGGTTATTTTCAGGATTGACTAAGGTAGGATAGGATTTGTTTTATTTTATTTCTTTTAATTTAATTTTTGAGCCAAAAGCTATGATTCATTTTTAAGTTTTCACAGGCCTCATCTTCCACTTGTGCTGCTGATGCTTCTTATCATCTCATTTATATCTAGTTAAAACAGAAGTTATATTCAAATCAACTTTTTGTGGAAATTTTTTACTTTTATAAATGTATATCAAATTACATATTTCATTTGAAGTGGTCTCCATCAAAGTTTTTAAAAATACATATATTTTTCTTAACTTGATTACAAGAAATCTATGATTCCTACCTTCAAAATTAGCATCTCTGTAGTGTTCATGTTAATTGGAGTACATAAAAAACTGCCACGTCAATTTGAAAAGTTTGGAACTACTACTAGATAATTCTTTCTATGGTGTTCTGACTAAGTTGATACTCATTTAATTATTTCCTTTTTGGTTCATTAAAATACGGTGGTTGCAACTGATGTTTTCCTTTAGTTTATTTCTCAAAAATGGACAATCATTCATTAAGTTTTTACGGCAGTGATATTTTCCTTCATCGCGACAAAAGTCTAATGCCCAAAAACCCAGCAACGTGGAGTGCATTGAATTTTCTTGGTACTATGGATAACAAAGTATGTGTAACATACTGGCTCAATGTTCTCCAGGTTTGTAACCCTCTCTCCTCGTGTGAATTGTAGTTGTATCATGTATGTATGTGTTGCAGAAGTAATTACCATTAATTAAGGAGGTTATGGACTTCAAGACCTTATTTAGTAATTTTTCTCAGATATTCTGATCCACATTAAGATGTATCATATGGTAATTTCTCATTTCAGTCAGTACACAAATTCCCTATGGAGAGGCAAGTTTAGTCAGAGCTATGAATATAAACTAATGAAGATGTTAGAGTTATTATTATTTTACAGCCAATAATACCCCTAGGTTAATATAACCAAAGGAGGTAATAACTGACTGTAAAATAATAATAACTCTGACAGAAGACAAGGATATCCCTCTCTGGAGACACATAGGAATGCTCTCCCCCAAATAACAAAATATTAAAGAGCCACAAAAATAGAGCTGTATGTATGTCTGAGTCACACTCAGTCATTGGCACCAAATCCAATTTGGAGAACTTTGGAGAGACATAGGATTTTTCTACCGCAAATAATTCTTCAAAACCTAACTTAATCAAAAGATGGTTCCTCTATTGTAAATCTGACTACTGGAACCAACAAGGTCTAATTACTAAATATTAATCTAGACGAATCTCCTCTTTTTGGGCAGTTGTTCCTCTTTTCTTCCATTTGGACTATTGTTTTCTTTATTATTGATAGCGTGCTACCTAAAGTTAACTTGTATGGAAAGCTTCAAAATTCTAACCAAAAAATGCATATTAAGTGGATAATCGATAAAATATCAAAGATAAAGTTTTCACATGCTCAAACATTCTATTATGATGTTTCCATATAATTTACCGTCTCTCAGAAAGTGAGTTCTTTTCTGAGATTAAAATGCGTGATTATTCCATAAGCTTTCTGAGCATGCAGAACATTGGTGAAACAAACCTACCTTATCTGGTTACTGTTAATCCATTTCACACACCTGAGCATACATTGCTGAAGTGGTCAACTGGCCATCCACTCCCAACGGTTGCTGCAGCAAAAGCTTCCTTTGAGCTTGATCGAATTCAAGGGAAGAGAGGAATATGGTTCTGTGGAGCTTACCACGGTGAGTTTTCTTCCTTATGATGAAAACTTAAAACTCTTTGTAAATCACATTTCATTGCATGAGTTCAGATCCTTTTTTCTTGAACCATAGTGTGTTTGAAAAACAAAATAAAAAAATAATATTTTTTAGGGAATTACAAAAGACTGCTCTCTAAAATTAGACCTTTTTCTTGACTCAGTGTTTAGGAAGTGGAGATCAAACGAAGTTTTAAACTGCTTTCTGTTTTCTAGTGACAATTTTGTATTCTCAGAAAAATGAACCAAATAAATCCTAAGTTTCTATGTCCATTTTATAGCACATAATTTGCGATCTCAAGGGAAGTATTCATGTTTTAAATTAATGCACATGACTGCTTAATGATTGTTAATGTTAGGAATACTTTTGAAGTTTCATGCAAGAAATATAGTGCTTCGATTCTTTAAGCCGTCGTGACTTTTTATTTTGCATTGCTAAGGTCTGCCGTCTGTTGTACTTTCATCTGTTCAGAAAAACAGAAATAGTTTATCTTCTTTCTGGCTAAGTTAATAAGCTTATAATTTACTGACACACATGCTTTACATATTCACTTTCAGGATATGGATTCCATGAGGATAAGCTAAAGGTATCCTAGGTTTTTTTTAATAACACGTGTGTGTGTGTATATATATATATATATATATTTTTTTTTTTTTGTGATAACACAAATAAAAGTTGCTTTAAAATATATAACAACGATTTTGAAGGCAATTGAAGAATGTGCTTTCCACATCTTATTGATGATAAAAGCTAATAGCTATTGCCTTTGGTGTTTGGTATCCTCTTAATTGTTTGCTTGATATATTTTACATGTAAAAAGATAACATAGAAACTCATTTAGTTGGTATTATGTGGCTTAAACTGATGTATAGTTTTTGCAGGCTGGCATGGGCGCTGCACATAGTATTCTTAAAAAGAGTGTTGCTGTTCCAAATAATCCAAGATATATGGTACCTTCTTTGGCTGAAGCATGGGCATGCACTATTGTTACCAAATTTCTTCAACATTTTATCTCAACTGGCTGCCTAATGTGAGTTCACTCAGAGGACATATTTATATTATTTTACTTCTTGAAATGAAATAAACTTATATTTGAGCCAAGACACTCTATGGGTGTTTATTTAGTCATTTTGTTGCTTGGAAGAGGGCATCGTGCTAATTTTCCAATACTTTTGTTGGGAAGTGTGATCTGTTTCTGTTTCTTAGGAGATCAAAACAGAAAATTTGAGATGATTTAGGGCTTGTGTAACAAGAGGACCATAAACTGCACCAGGAAAGATTGGTTCGGTTCAAGCTATAGTAGCTACTTGGGCAGGAAAGGTGCTAAAAGAACATGATTTTCAATCGTACTTATATAGCCATAAAATAGGATTGTATGGTTTGATGGTTGTATTCTCATGGTAGATGGAATGATAGGACAGGGGGTATTGTTTGGTGCAATGGTAAAAGCTCAGAGTGACAGTAACAAGTCACTGGTTTAAGCTTGAAATTACCTACTTTATATAAAATAATGTTTAATTTATAAAAAAAAATGGTGAATGCTAGGATTCATTGGATAATCCATTATCTACAAAATTGTGGTGATTTTAGTTTCTAGTTGCATTATTTATGCACCGTGAGTAGTACTTTTGCCTTAAATTTTCAATTATAATTCACTGAACTCTCTGACTTCTGTTTGATTTAATCTACACTTGCTTTCTTCCTCTTGCTGCTAAAACTCTGATGCATGACGCTCAAATGTAGCTTTCATCAAAGTGTCATCCAGATCCCTTAAGGTCTTCTTTACCACAACTAAGTAATGCCCATCCTGCTTTCCTTTTTCTTTTTCTTATTTATTTATTTATTTTTATTATTTTATTTAATTCACTCTTTGTTGCATAATCTGATTTTTTGTGATCCAATTTAGTTAATAACTGATCTTGACATTGAACTGTTTTCTATGAATTCCAGCACAAAACCTAATTAAAATTTGGTATCATGTCTTTTGTGGCACACCCTAGCTTATTGGAAGGAGGAGGTACAGTTTTCACCTTTGAAGGAACAAGAAAGAAAAGTCTTCTTAAAACTTGTCTGAAAATTCACAATCCCCAGTTTTACTGGAAGGTATGCGCCTATTATCTGTGTTTGACATTTCTTTCAATAGGGGTGCGTCATATATTTCTAAAGATAAACAACAGCCAAATATATAATTGTTGATTAAAATTAAGTTAGAGTTCTGTGATATATAAATTTCTTACTTGGAATTCTTTTGACAGGTTGCTACTCAAGCTGAATTAGGCATTGCAGATGCATACATTAATGGCGATTTTTCTTTTGTTGATAAAAGTGAAGGTCTTCTGAATCTTTTCATGGTAATTCTGCAGATCTATGCTTAGTTTCAAACTTTCAAGTGTTCCCTGTAGATGTTTACCTTTCCAAAATTCTATTCTGCAGATTTTTATTGCCAACACAGATTTAAAAAATTCTGTCTCAAGATCTAATAACAAAAGGTAAATATTGATTTGAACCAGCTATACTGTGATATGAGTGTACGAATTTTGGTCATATCCTAATTATCACTACTTGAGTTTCCATCGATTCTGTTTTGGCATTAGGGGTTGGTGGATGCCATTGCTTTCCACAGCTGGAATTGCATCCACAAAGTATTGCCTCAAGCATGTTTTGCGGCAGAATACTCTTACCCAAGCTCGCAGGAACATCTCTCGTCATTATGATCTGGTACGAGATACCAATCCATTGACAAATGTCTTTTCATTCTCCCTCTCAATAAGTTCAGAAATTACTTGCTGGAGGTTCATAATTCTCTATCTGCATGGTATTGTCTATAGCCGTATAGTTATGAACAGAAGTATCACATGACATCCTAGTTTAAAAAATTATTTGGACGATGGTTTCTGTCCTTCAAAATAAAAATTGTTTTTAGAAATGAAGATTTTTTTTTATCAAGACAGTGAGTATTTCAATGAAAGCTGAATGAAGGGACATGTTGTATAGATGAGCTCATACCAAACAATGTAACAGTAATAAATAAAAATAAAGAATAAAATAAAACAAGTATCAGCATTTCAATACCATATACAGCAGTGTGAAAATGAAATAGCATGTATGCATATGCTCTTAAAATTGGAACATTTGAAATTGAACATGCAATAATGTAATTAACATGATATGTCTTAGTTGCTCAAAGGGAGGGAAAATGCAGAAGTAAGTTTCAGGGTAGGATCAGGGAAGAACTAATAAATGAACTTACATTATTCTACTGTAGAAAATAGAAGTATGTATTAAATAACATGAGTATTTAGCCGCCTCCCCATGTCGTTGGATTTGGATGAATCAAATCCGACGCTCAGGCATATACCTGCACCCCACAAATGTAATTGAGTCCAATCAAGCGGGTCTCTAGTTAATAATACACTTCTACCTTTGGATAATAATTTCTTTATGTTGATCAAAATATGTTTTAATAAAACAAGAGTCTTTATAAAATAGCTTTATCATCAAGTTTATTTTCTTCAATTTCCATCAGAATGGCCTGTAACCCTTTTTGTTTTCATGGTAGCATCATGCAGATCTGTATGAATTTGCATATACCAACTTTTGTTTAAAACGATATCACACCTGTTTGAAATTATATTATTGCAAGTAATTAGCTTGCAATCTGACTATTTGCATACACCAAGTTTTCGTTTTCATGGTAGTATAAATTAACTTTCAAATGTAATCTGACTATTTGTTTTTGGTTTTTTGTTTCGCAGAGTAACGAACTTTTCGCTCTATTCTTGGATGAAACAATGTCATACTCCTGTGCAATATTTAAGGTCCAGATTTTGATCTTTTGATTATTTTATCTTCCAACCCCAAAATTTATCCTCTCTTTTTTTCGAACTTTGTAATAGTGTTTCCATTTCTGATAGACGGAAAGTGAAGACTTGAAAGTTGCACAGCTAAGAAAAATCTCAACCCTGATTGAAAAAGTGAGGTTATCTATAACATTTGTTTCATTTTTAGTGATAATTTCTCAGGAAAATTATCTTATTTGCACTATTTTCTGTTCCAATCTCATTTTTAATGATAAATAAAATTTCACTATCTCATTTTTTTATGAAAATTTTTAATGAATTCTATTATGTTTCTAGGCTAGAATTGTTGAGAAACATGAAATTCTTGATATTGGGTGTGGTTGGGGAAGTTTAGCTATTGAAGTTGTAAAACGAACTGGATGCAAATATACTGGCATAAGCTTATCTGAGGAGCAACTCAGACTTGCGGAAATGCGAGTGAGGGAAGCTGGCCTTCAGGTGATTAGTTTTTACTAACTAGTCTCAAAACTGTAATTAGAGTATCTTTATTTGTTTCTTGTTACCTTGAGACAGTTGTTTCTGTTGTGTCTCTTATCATTTTAAATGGACTTCACTCTCAGGACCGCATAAGATTTCTTCTCTGTGACTATCGCCAACTACCTGATACCTACAAATATGATAGGATTATCTCTTGGTGAGTTCATCTCCAAATTACCTACCAGAACATAAAAAATGGAGTTCATCTCCAATTTACATCAGATAATAACTTGCCAAATTTGCACACATATTTACAGTGAGATGATAGAGCATGTTGGCCACGAATACCTTGAGGAGTTCTTTAGTCGTTGTGAGTCACTATTGGCAGAAGATGGGCTTCTTGTCCTACAGGTAAGGATAATACAAATAAAAGTAAAAAAATAAAATAAAAGAACCCAAATTCTGCATAGTTTGTTCTCTACCATTGTATTTTTTGTTCATTTAGTTCTTTTATTTAAACAATTTTTTATCTCTTGGTTGCATTGAAAGAAATTAGTGTTTGAATTCCTATATATAGTTTCAGCAATGGCAATTAAAATTCACATCAGTGAGCCAATTCTGCATATTTTCTAATGGATTACTTGCTAGCATATATGTAGTATAAGCTAATTAATCAATTTGATTTGAGAGGAATCTGATGGATAAATTTCTGAAGCTTGAAATGGCTAAATTATAAAACAATGTCACATTCTAATGGGATATTTTAGACGCGATGGAGATCAGAGCAATTTGATTTCACCAATGATTTAAAAGATGTCCGCTTTGCTAGCTTTTGATAGCATTTAAATGATTTGTTTTTCCATGACACATACACTTCAGGATCTCAATAAATGCCTCATTTTGATGTAAAATCACATATTAAAATTTCAACTTTTGTTTTTTTTCCCCACACAATGCCATGCCAACTGATTTGCAAAGCTAACTGACTAATATAACTTCTAATCTTCTTAATATCTAGAATCAAATTGAAAATTTCATGTCATTAAATTAACAATGCTATAACATTTTAGTGATTTTCTAACAGCTTAGAGTTGTTGATTTTCCTTAGTTCACGTCAATACCAGATCAAACGTACGACGAGTTCAGGCGAAGCCCGGGCTTCATGAAGGAATATATTTTTCCTGGTGGATGCCTGCCTTCATTAAATAGAATAACATCAGCTATGGCGACTTCATCTAGACTCTGGTAAAGGCCTGCATTGTTTGTATAAACATATAGTTGGGTATTGTTTCTCTTCAACTTCTCTTTTCTGAAAATTTACGGAAGTGCTCTAAGTGCAGTGTTGAGCACCTTGAAAGCATAGGCATTCACTTTTACCAAACACTCAGATGCTGGAGGAAAAACTTCATGGAAAACCAGAGGTAAAATAAACTTTTCTCCTTTCTTCCGCATAGAAATTGAGGATTTCTTCTTCTTAACTCGGGTATGGTGTCTGTGCTGTAGTCCTTTTTTCCCTCTTCTTCTTCTTTAAATTTATTACTGCAATTTTATATTTATGAATTTTTATGAACTGTAATATTTGAGAATAATGGCATACTATTTGAATTTTGATTACTTCACCATTACTGAACTTGTATTTTTCTTTTTCCTCTGGTGATTCTTCTTTTTGAATTTCGATCTGCAGCATTTGCCACTATAAACATATCATCTACTCGTTACGTTATTAAAAAGTACATTAAGTTTGAAATATCCTCTACTCTTGTTCTCAGCAAAATTCTCACATTGGGATTCGATGAAAAGTTCATCCGGACATGGGAGTATTATTTCGATTATTGTGCAGCTGGTTTCAAGACTGGTACGATTGGAAATTATCAGGTATCTCTCCCTCTTGTGTCGCAGATTTCTTGATAAGGTCCTATCGTTCTGTAATGAGCCAAAACAAAAATGAACCACATAAATCAGGTGGTATTCGGATGTCCCAATGCGAATGCAACTGTGCCATTGTGGTTCCATAGCATACTAAATTACAAGTTAGTTGTGTTAAATGAAATCGTGAAAATCAACCGATGAAATTATGAATATGGTATTTGACAAGAAGATCAAGTAAAACACTTGTTTGGTCTGATGAATTGCATGATTCTTTATTTTCATACTTACTGAGGTTTGAAGACTAACTAGTATGAAAATTTTGGTTCTATGACTCAAAAAAGTATTTTAATTCCCTCCAATGCAGATTGTATTTTCTCGACCGGGCAATGTCACCATGTTTGCTGATGCATATGAGGATCTACCTTCTGCTTGTTGATCGTGTGAACCCTAGAAAGATTGTATTGTTTGAACCTTATATTTTGGCTGTCTCCTTTATGGATTGCTTTCTCTGAAGATGAATCAACTATATTCAGGAAAGGTGACAGATGCCTATACATAAAAACTATATTCCTATGGTTGCTGAGAAAAATGCCTTTACATAAAAATGGCATTGCTACTTACCCAAATGACAACCAACTTGCGATGTCAATTTTGGCTTTAATTGACCATGTTAATGTTACGATTTGTTGAATAAATGTAATTCAAAAAACAAAATTGTTGTATTTCTACGTTGTCAAACGAATGTATGTATTTCAAAAGAAACCTTCCAAGGCTTGCATGTTATGAAAAAAAATAAAAAATAAAAAAATCAAAGTTGGTTCACTTGAAATGTACAATCACGTAAATATGTATTATATGTTAATTAAAGTAAAATTAATATAGCAACCACGACGACCACGCCAAGTCGTTGCAATGTCTTTAAAAAAAATTCATGTCCAATGTTTTTCTATCTCGACCAACCCTTAACTCCGATTATCATGAGACCATTTATAATCATCCAATATATTTAAGTAATTATATTGAGCCATGATTTGTTAAGTGTTTACCGTTTAGTCATAGGAATATGTGCCACCAATCAATTTGAATGTCACCCATGACTTGATATGCATGGCGTACTCTATATATATATATACACACACATACATATACATATATATTCCCTCCCCCAAAAATAGTATCGTACAGTTCCCGAAGCACGACATTATTTTTGGGACGGAGAGAGTATCTATGTATTATATTTTATCCTTAAAAAAATAAAAATAAAACTATTAATACAGCATAAGGCGGCCATAATCAATTTGCAAAGAGTTGCAATTCAAACAAGAGAATCATCTTTAATTATACCACTGTTAGTCTGTTATGATGCATTTATATTCTATTTTTTGGTGAGCCCTTAAGGCCTCTTTTAACTCATAGGTACTCTATTCAACACCTAATCCATAATATTAATGTTTATTTTAGACTATAATACTTGGGGACTGAACTGTTGTTGTTGTTGTGTTTTTTTATTTATTTATTATTATTTGAAATACATTCATTAATTTGATAATGTAAAGGTACAAGAAGTTTAGAAATAGATTTATTCTCTTTAAATTATAACAGCAACAACGATGACCAATAAAAGTCAACTGGACAAGGGAAGAAATAGACAAATTAAGATGCTTCAAGAGTACCTTTGTGTTGATCACTCATTCACACTCTTATGGACAATGAATTATATCGGTAAAACTTGAAATGTTACATTATCAAAGATCTAAAAGAAAATAGTTCTAGAGGTACTTTTTGATGAATATTTCAACCATCCGTAACAACAACAAATAAATAAATATAAATTAAATAAATAAAATTTCATACTTCAACCTAATGGTGGTAAAATGGGTCAGAAAACATCAATATATCTGTCCATATTCGCCCGTTTTTTTAATGATTATGGGTACACTATATTTAATTTGAAGGTCAAGATGGGTTGGGTAATTTTTAACCACTTAATTTGAAGGTCAAGATACTATATTCAACTCATATTCCACACATCACATAATAAACACACAACATACATCTATTCTATATTGTACTCAATATATTTTTCTCTCTAAAATTCTCTCACTCACAATCCTCGCTCTCTCTCTAAATTTGTTTCCCATCATTCCCCCCTCTCTCTAGAAATTTCTTTTTAAAAAAATAATAATTAAAAAAATTTAAAAATAATTGAAAAAAATAATTTTAAATAATTAAAATAAATTTTAAACCTTTTGAAAATAAATAATTTAAAAATTAAAAAATATTTTAAAATTTGAAAAAAATATTTTTGTTATGAAATATATTCTGAATTTAATAGTTGATTGAAAGTTTGTTTTATAATGTAAAATTTGTTACAATATTTTTAGAAGTAAAAAGATATTTAATCAAAAAGTATTACAGTACAAGATTTAATTATGAATTATGAAAAATAAAAATAAAAATTTGCTCAGACTATATTGTTTTGCTATAGTGCGAAAATATTAAGAAATATTTTTCATGTAAGCTTTTTTTTTTATAACAGTTTTATTCAAATAACAACAAAAGTTATCAAAATATGATTTGATTTTTTATCAATACATAAAGAACAAAACCAAAGCCAAATCTTTATTTTTGTAGAACTTGAGCGTTCAACCATTTTGTTTTCAAAAAATAAGATATTATCAGTAGATAATAGGTTATGTATGCAAAAAATATTTATTTATATATTTATTGAATTTTTTCAATTCTTTTTATCCAAAACCTACTGAGTAAAACTATAGGCCCCGTCGCTGTAAATAAACAAATTTGTAGGGATGGCAAAAGTTGAACGACTTGAACACGATACGAGTTAAACGGGTTTGGGTTGACTTTAAACAGGTTCAGGTCATAAACGGGTCGACACGATTAGTCCGTTTAGCTAATCGTGTCATATTTGGGTTGAGGGGTTCAACCCGTGTAACTCGTTTCTACACGTTTAACTATATATTTTGTAAATAATTTTTTTTAAAAGTTTTAAAATTAATATATAAATTCATGTCTTATAATTTAATCTTTTGTAAACTAAAAACTATTTAGTAATTTTGTTGAGAGATCCGAGCCCGAGGCATGAATAGTGGCTACAGTGGGTTCTGTGATGCGTAACTTGGGTTTTAGTATTTATTATTTTATTGAGTATTATTAATAATTTAAATAATATATATGTATATTTTTGGTAAATATGTCATTAAACGAGTTACACATGTAACCCGTTTAATAAACAGGTCGGGTTAGTGCTGAGAGTTTCTGACACAATTATTAAACAGGTCGGGTTAGTGCTGAGAGTTTCTGACACAATTATTAAACGGGTCGTGTTCGGATTGAGCTGTTTAGTATAATACCCTTAAGTAGTTAAGTTGACACGACACGATTATAACTCGGAAACACAAATTGACACCCT